>NC_058094.1:46680000-47930000 GCF_020171115.1 Neogale vison
CCTTCATTTTTTTTCCTGTTTTTATTTTTTTTTTAATTTCTTTTCAGTGTTCCAGAATTCATTGTTTATGTACCACACTCAGTGTTCCATGCAATACGTGCCCTTCATTATACGCACCACCAGGCTCACCCAACCTCCCACCCCACCCCTCCAAAACCCTCAGATTGTTTTTCAGAGTCCATAGTCTCTCATGGTTCGTCTCCCCCTCCGATTTCCCCAAACTCCTTTCTCTTCTCTACTTTCAACAAGAATACAGGTCTTCTAGGACATTGAGTGCATATGGGAGGTCATCACTTTTGACCCTCATCTTGCCCTGACCCAACCCAAACCCTCTCTCCTGTTTCTGTGAAGCCAGTAAACTCAAACTTTGAAATTACTGACTTTATTACTAAATTAGGTAGATTATTTTGAATTATCATAACCTAAGCTCATGATATATGTGTGTCTTTGTGTGCATACATTTAAAAAAAATAACTGGGTGTTCAGCTTGACCTGTTGAGGGTGAAAGTGGCACATATTATAGAAACTACTAGATAACACATGAATTAGCCATATGGCACAATGTTTTGGGAGACAGTGAAAGTGCACTACAACAAAGGATACTGTGATCAAATAAACTTAGGGAATTCAGTTGCTTTACTATTGGATTTTTCTCTCTCATTCTTGAATTGTGTGTTCCATCTACTAGCTTTTGGTACTGAAATGTGATGATTACACCTCCCTATGGCTGTGCCGTCATATACTATTATCTACTGCTATTTCTATTTTCTTGGCAAGACATCCCCCTTCTGATAATGTACTTGGTCGCATTCCTGTTCCTACTTTAGGAACTGTCCCTTCTCTCCCCTAAATTACTGATTCTCCTCACTATACAGGATTATTCCTATCACCATAAAAACACTATTTCTCCCTTCAGAAAGCAAAAAATCTTTCTCCTTTCTACCTAATTCCTCCAACTATTGACCCTTTTCTCTCTTTATGCCAAATATTTCCCTATACTCTGCCCATTTTTCTGTTCCCTTAACCAGACTTTACCACTCATACTAAGCGTTTACCAAATCTATGATCATTGCTAAATCTAATGATCAGTTTTCAGTTCTTACTATACTTCATATATTTAACTACTTTGTTTTTCCTCAAGCATTTTCTTTCTGTTGATCACAGAATTAACAAAATCCTCTTTGTTCTTTCTTTCCTACTTGTCTGATCATTGCTTGTTCAATCTCCTTACCACTTCATATCTTCTAAAACATGGAGCCTCCAGGGCTCTTTTGAATTTCTTTTCTTTGTTTCATGTCCCCTTTGGTTTCCTCTAACTTTTGACCTTAAAATACCGTCTATATACTAACGAATACCAACTTCATCTCTCTCTTCTACTCCAGATTGATATGGATGCCTGCCTACTCACATTCCCTATTAGATTTCTATTACATATCTCAAGTAAATGGGAAAAATAAGGACCTAATCTTGTTCACATCAAACAGCTCCTTCTGCAGTCCACTCTGTTTCAGTAAATGAAATCTATCCCTCCAGTTACAGAAAAGAAGTACATTATTTATCTTTGACTATTTTTCACATCCTCCTTGAATACATCACCAAATTCTAGTGGCTTTACTTTTAAAAAATAAAACACTTCTCAGCACTTGCGCAGCTGCTATGTGGTCCAAGCCACCATAATCTTTTGCCTAGATTAATGCAGGTGCCCCCTAACTTGTCTCTCTGCTTCTGCCCTTTGTCCCTCATTAGCTTGTTCTCTAGCTGGAGTGATCCTGTCAAAATGAGTCAAGTTCTATTGCTCCTTTGCTTAAAATTGGTCAAGGGCCTTCTGTTTTCACTCAGATTAAACTCCAAATTTGTTGCCATAACCAAGTAAGCTCTATAGGTGCTGGATTCCATTACCAATCTGATCTTACCTCCTTCGTTCTCCCCAACCATTCTAATTCAGGGATATTAACCTTCTCTCTGCTTCTTCAAAATATCAATCATGTTTGCACCTCAGGGCCTTTGCATTGGTTTTCTGGCCAAATGTTCTTACTCTATTTTATTATTTTTTTGATGCAGTTGTAAATGGGGTTGTTTCCTTAATTTCTTTTTTGATAGTTTATTATTAGTATACAGACACAGAACAGATATTTGTGTGTTAATTTTTGTATCCTACAATTTTGCTTAATTTATTTATTCTTTTTTTTACCAATTTATTTATTTTCAGAAAAACAGTATTCATTATTTTTTCACCACACCCAGTGCTATTCTAACAGGTATTCAGTGGGTTCTTAAGGATATGGATATATATATCCATATATATCCATATATATATATATATAATTTGCAAATAAGGATATATATATATATATATAAAATTTGCAAATAGGGATATGTATATATATAGTGGGTTTTTAAGGATATATATATATATAGATAGATAGATATATAATTTGCAAATAGTGACAGTTTTACTTCTTCCTTTCCAATTTGGACACTTTTTTTGTAATAGAATTCATTTTTAAAAATTTTTATGGTGTTCAGTTAGCCACAGTATAGCAGTATAGTACATAATTAGTTTTTGTTGTAGTGTTCAATGATTCATTAGTTAATATAACACCCAGTGCTCACGACTGCACATGCCCTCCTCAATATTCACCATCCTATTACCCCCCCTCCCATCCTCCCCTCTGAAGCTCCCAGATGGTTTTTCTAGGGTTCATAGTCTCTCATGATTCATTGCCTCTCTGATTTCTGCCCCATTGCATTTCCCTCCCTTCCCCTATAGCAACAATGTTCACAACAGCCCAACTGTGGAAGAAGCTGAGATGCCCTTCAACAGATGAATAGATAAAGAAGATGTGGTACATATACACAGTGGAATATTACTCAGCCATCAGAGATGATGAATACCCACCATTTGCATTAACATGGATGGAACTGGAGGGTATTATGTTAAATGAAGTAAGCCAGGCAGAGAAAGACAATTACCATATGGTTTCGCCAATTTGGACATTTTAAAAATTTTTTCTGGCCTAATTGCTCTGGCTCAGACCTTCAACACTATGTTGGAAAAAAGTAGCAATAGTGGCATCCTGGTATTTTTTCTAATCTTAGAGAAAACTAACAAAAATGTTGCCCATCACTGCACATCAATATAAAAAAGCTTGTTTAACTTATCAAAACCTATTGATTGCCAAAGTATGCCTTTATGTTAATTTTGTTCATATTTATTGAGCTGAATCCATGGAATTTATTTTTATCTTAATTTATGGTCTTCATATAAATTTTTAATTTTGTGATATCTTTTTCTTTTTTTCCACAGATTTAATGTATTATTCATCAATGACATTTTTTGTCACTTTACACTTTTTCTGGTTATTTAAAAAAAGAAAAATTAAAAGGCAGAAACTGTTGGATTATTTATTTTAGATATTTCTTCCCTTTATGTTGGACTGCAAATTGAGTTTCCTCTTGCTTAGGCCTTTTCACAGCTAGGACTAAGAATACAAACATTTATGACTATAGAAGGAAGACAACTTTAATGTGTAGCTTCTTGAAGGGGGGAAAAAAAGAAAAATTTTGATCCCATGTGCCCATCTCAAGACATTCTGATTGCAGATCTGAGGTTCTGGATTCCAGATTTTCCAATGCTAATGTAAACAATTGGCACACACACTTTAAGATGAATGTAATTATTCCTCTTGCTGGTCACCACCATTTCTTTCTATTCCTCTTTCTTTGTATGAATTTATTGAAAAGAAAAATTATAATGACTATTTTCAGTTTAAAATTCAATAAATCTTGTTTTTTCAAGAAAAAGAAGCTCAGTTTTTCATAATTGTGTATGGTGTTATCTGTGAGTTTGTCATATTATGGCCTTTATTGTGTTGTTTCCCTTGTGCCCATTTTGAGCTTTTATCATAAAAAGATGTTGAATTTTATTAGATGCTTTTTCTGTACATATTGAGACAACTAGGATTTTTATCCTTCATTTTGTTAATGTGGTTCATGGTGTTGATTAATTTATGCGTGTTGAACCATTTCTGCACCCATGGAATAAATCCCACTGGGTCATGGTATATCATCTTTTTATTAAGTTGTTTTGATAATATATTGCTGAGGATTCTTACATCTATATTCATTAGCGATTTTGGCCTATATCTTACTTTGCTTGTGGCATCCTTTTTAGGTTTTAGGATCACAGTAATGCAGTCCTCATACATGATTTTGGAAGTGTTCCTCTTCCATTCCCATGGAAAATTTAAAAAAAATATATTAATTCTTCTTTGAATGACTGATAAAATTCACAAGTGAAACCTTGTGGGCCTGGAGTTTTGTTTGTTGGGGAGTTTTGTTCACTGATTGAATTTCCTTACTGGAAAACAGTCTGTTCAGATTTTTATTTATTTCTTCATTATTCAGTCTTGGTAGTATATAGGTTTCTAGGAATTTTTCTTTTGTGAGTTTTCCAATATGGTACATGATTCTTCATAGTGATCTCTTACGATTCTTTGGTATCAGTTTGTTTTTTTTTTTTAAAGATTTTATTTATTTATTTGATAGAGATCACAAGTAGGCAGAGAGGCAGGCAGAGAGAGGAGGAAGCAGGCTCCCTGCTGAGCACAGAGCCGGATGCGGGACTCAATCCCATCACCCTGGGACATGACCTGAGCCAAAGGCAGAGGCTTTAACACACTGAGCCGCCCAGGTGCCCCTCCTTGGTATCAGTTTTAACATCTTTCTTTCATTTCTTGTTTTTGAGTCCTCTTTTTTCTTGATGAGTCCAGCTAAAGATTTATAAACTTTATGTATCTTGAAATACACTGCTCCTAATTTCACTAATTTTTTTTAGTCTGTATCTTATTTATTTTTGCTCTGATCTTTATTTTCTCCCTTCTATTAATTTGGGCTTTATTTCTTTTGTTTTCTAGTTCCTCGAGACTGGGCATTTCAGCCTGTTACTTTTCTATCGTGGCCCAGGGGAGGTAACCAGCTAAAAATTTATTTTTGTTACAATCCTGTCATCCATGAGGATAGGCCCCACCTGTTATCAGAGCTAGGCAGTTGAGGCATTCTCTCTTGGGTAGCAGCCACAAAACTCAGGGAGGGAACCAGGTGAGTATAGAAGGTGCTTCCTGGGAGATACTTGTAAGCTGGAGCCAGGCAAAGGGTGAGTGTAAAAATGACATTCACATGCCTCCATTTTGAAGTATATTTTATAGGCTTCTAAATATGTGTTAAATTAGGATATCTTCCCCTCAAACCAATAGTTTACAATAAGCTTCTTTTACAAAAAGTCTGAGTGCTTTTCAGTCAGCTACCTCTACTAGGTGACTCCATGTGTGTGAGCACTTCAAGAAAATAGTTTCTCAGTTTCCGATCGCCTTGTGGGTCTTTTGGATGGAAGCCAGAAGTTGGCTTTCAAGCTAGATGTTTGGGGGACTTGTCTCTCAGGGGCAGTCTTACAAACTGTGCCAGATGTGGAGTTCAAACCCTTACCTCCTAGGGAACAGCAGGGTTTTGAATCCGCTCCCAGCTATGTGTTGTGGTGCTGGTGGTGGGGTTTGTGGTGAGATTGTCTTAAGCCTCTCTGATTTGGGTTTTTTCTTCCTTTATTCCATATGTAAAAGTCACTCAGCTAGTGGGATTTTATCAGAGGAGATTGTTGCATATGTAGCTATAGATTCTGCGTATCTCTTGGAGAGGTGAGTTTGAGATTCTCCTAGCTGCCGTCTTGAACTGGAACAGTATTTTTTTTCTTTCAGCTCTTACTGTTCTCTAATCTACTATATCTTATTTATCTTTATTTCTGTTTTCCACCTTCAGATCTACAACTGTGGCGATTGTCTGTTTTATCAGCTCTTTTCTCTCTAGCACATACACCAGTACTTGAAGTATATGTGCTCAATGAATTTGTCATAAACAGGTGATTAAATAAATAAAGCATAGAAACCTCTTTTGTATTGAAGTGATCTGTAAAGGACAAATATTAGAAAATGATTAGACAAGAAGTACCTTGTGTTCTTTTTCATTGAATTCACTATATTTTTACTTTATTATTTTGTATCTTTTATAGTCATAAACCTGAGTTGCTAAGGGCAGGCTCTGCCAGCAAGAGCATTCACAGGAGATGACTCTGTAGGTTATCAGAACACAAATTCTGGCGCCACCACTTACCTGTAATTTTTGTCCAGTTACTATCTTATTTAAATATTCGTTTTAAACTATGAAAATAAAGAAATAAAGTAGCACCTACTTTAATTAAATATTGTAAAGATTTAGTAAGATAATCTCTAAGATAATTAAAATGAAGTAGCGAATAACTGGGAACTGCTGCTACTTTTGCTATTAACATTATTATCTGACAGGCTAAAACCTGGATACAGCCTTTTCTGGTAATGGAGTTCTATAGGATAGAGAAATATATGCCATCTGCTTCAGTAAATTAAGAAATTTATTAGAAGATAATTTGCATGACTAGTATTAAATAGATAGTATTAAATAGAAAAGTATCACTTGGAGCATTCGCTATAAAAGTTAAGAATTTTGCACAAAACTAGAGCAAATAATTTCTAGGGCACAAGAATAAGTCATCCACTTTCCCTCAGATTCAGTTTTTCAAAATAACCTTCCTTGGCATGTCTGGAAGATTTCTGTGAGGCTTTCAGCCCTAAAATTTCTCTTCCAGGATTATTACACCATTTCCCTATCATCTTCAGCAGTCCAATGCATGGTAGAGTTGGTAAGAAGTAAGAAATCTTTTTTGGTTCTAAAAAGCTTTGGCCTCATAGTTAAAACTTGAACACTGTTGAAACTAAGCATGGTCAATTTAAATGAATTCTAATTTTTAAAAAATATCAGCTTTCTTTTTCTTTCTTTCTTTTCTTTCTTTTTTTTTTCTTTCCACATAGACTGCTTGTTTATTAGCACTGGTGTTGCAACATAATGGTTTCCAGGGAAGATGCTGAGCTGCATGGAGGTGGGAGAGCACTGTGAGGCTCAAATGGGTGAGTGGTGGGCTCTTCTATTTCTTCCACTTGTTCTTGTTGTAGTCCCACTTGGCTGAGAAGCCCTGAATCGGGCTGACCTTCATGTCGAGCATCCTGTTGATCCGTTTGGCCACCCACTCCTCCTCAAAGGTGTGTAGAAAGGAGCCGTACACACAGTGCTTCTCCTAAATCAGAAGGAGAGCAGCAAAGCCAATGAAGAACATGGCGATGCCCACAACCGTCTTCCACTCATTCGTGCTCCTGTTCATTTCAGCAAAGCTCTTATTGAACTTCGTGCCGTTAGAGTTCAACTTTTTCATCAAAGGAGAGGCTGCTCCAGGGAGCCTTCTTCTCTTTCAAGGCCTTCCAGCTGTCAGAGAGGTTTTTAATGTGGACCACATTGGGCAGGGGATAGTCACACCAGTTGACATAACTCAGGAGAGCATAGTCTTCACTCTTCATGTTGCTTCCATGTGCTCCTACACACACTGAGGTGGAAATTGCTCACTTGTTTAGGTTAAACACTCCAGCAGCCAACATTCTGCTGCTGCCACCCTCTGCTTCCTGCCACGACTGCCCTCTGTAAATGTCTGCTTGCTTTTTGTGACTCTAATTTGTCTGAGCAGTGAGAGAGTGGCAATTTTCTCGATTTTCTATCATTGCTCTATTCCACTCCCAGGGAAGGCTGAATGTGAAATAGTATCACAATATCAATCCCATTTCTACATGTTCCACTTTCCTGGATAGTTCAGGGATTGTGGAGGTGGAGAAGAAGTTCAAGGTCCTGGATGGCCCCTTCAAGGAGCAGGCAGTTTTTCAGTATTGAGAGGTCTCATGAAATGAAACCCAGAGATGCCTCTTACCCTGTTTATCAGAGAAAACCATGTGCAAACACAAGGCAAGGGTGTGGAAATGTAGGAGAGGAGAAGCATCCCAGAAAGTGCTTCTGTATTCAGATAGATAGAATCCATCTCAGAACTGAGGGTTATGTGCCTGGAAAAGATAACACAAAATAAATTTTAATTTAGGAATAACAGTATACAAATGGAAGAACATAACCCAAGGGTGAAACTGAAGTGTGTCAGAGCACAATGGAAGTACTGAGAAACCAGGAAGATTTTATTAGGCCCCTTATATTATCACACTCCATCTTCAGTATCTGCTGTCCATGTCCTAGTGGATCTTAATGACCTTATACTTAAGGTGTGTTATTTCAGTTATCATTCTCTCTTCCTTCAGCCTTTGAGAAGTAAGATTATATAAAGCTATTTTTATAGCTCTAGTTCATATATTTTTAGAATAATTCTATTAAAAACAATTTATTGAGGGCCTACTGTATGCATTGCTCTAGAGTGGAATTAGATATAGGTCATTGCCTTCTAGTAGTATAAACTATAATGAGGGAATTGTGTCAAAAATAAAGATAAGAAGATAGACTGCAACAAATGCTATAAAATTTGAAAAAAATTATAACTTATAAAAAAAGAAAAGAGCTAAAGAAACGTATGAATACTGACAACCCAGGAGACTCTATGGTGACTTACAACATGGTTATTTATGTTATAAAATGGGGGTGGTGATTGTTCTGTACACATTGGGTGGTTGTGAGCACTCCATGAGATGACGTCCAAGTGTTGTGTCTGGACCAGAGGGAACAGTTAATCGATATTGGCATTTATTATTTTTTTTTCACAATTCTTATTTTGGAAGGCGTTGAAGGGTAGAACTTCCTTGGTTTTAAGAAAGACCTATTTTAGGGTTTTCCCTGTCTGTCCTTCAGTAACCCTTTGTATATGATTTCATTACAGCACTTCACATTATGGTCACTGTTCCTCTCTACTGGTTGAATGTGTTATTCTGAAGGAGCGAGATCATGCTCTATTCACTTTCCATTTCTAGAGTTTAGCACAGAGCTCGGTACACAATAATATTTGAATAAATGTTAAATGAAAGTTACTTAGCTCCTGTAATTATGTTCTGTTTTCATATAGAGTGAGCCACAGTGGCATAGCTTGCAACATGTCTCCAAATCTTATTGGCATAGTTGTTTTGCTGTCATCTGTGGCAGTGTTTCAGAGATTCAGATGTGTTTTCACACTTCATTTCACCCTGTGAACAATCCATCCTTTATTAGCTCACCATAAAGAAATAACTTTGGCATGCAGCTGTTCTCCATCAGTCTCCCATAGCCTACTCACTGAAGCTAAATCTCCGTGAATGTTGTCCTTCCTTCAAAGGCAGGCAAATCTCTGGAGCTTGGTTAGTGGCAGGGATAGAGGATAAGCAGCAATGCCAGAGATGGGAAATGTAAAGCAGGGGATTCCATTTCTGATCCTGGGGAGATACTCGAAAGCCTCAAGATTCTTGGCTTAAACAAGAAAGCGAGGCAATGTCCTCGTGCTCTTGCCACACTTAATCTTTCCTAAATGAGTGTACTTTGCTTGGAACTAATGTGTAAAATTGAAGAGGGTGGAGATGCTCTTCTTTCCAGATTGTTTTAATAAAATAACACACACATATATAAATGCTCTGTGCGGGGGGGGGGGAGCAATAGACAATGAAATGTAGTATTAGTAATAATCAACCAACTTACATAGTGGCTTGCGTCTGTTCCTAAGGAAGTATTGTTCCTTACTAATTGCTAGTTTTTCAGTTTTGCATTTTTGAGGTCCCCAGGGTTGTTCCTGCCTGTCTGTGAGGCATTGTTTGTGAGGTTTTGCAGGGCAGAGCAGTTGGTTCACTGGAGGTTGCTGCCCTGGTCACTGAGGTCTGGCCCTTCTGTATACTGCCCTATGTGCTATGGATCACTTGCCTCTCAGGAGACCAGCCGCTCATTGCTGGCTGAGCTCTCTGCGTGTCATACCGGACAGTAGTGTGTTACAGGACTGGAGCATTGGCTCCCTCTGTTTTGCCTTCTGCTTTTGGTAGAGGTTTCTTAAGGCAGCAGTTTGTGCCCTATGTTATTGTATACTTTCGTGAAACAGAAGAAACCAAAGTTCTGGAGACTGATTTAGGTTAAAAGGATCTTCCTGACTCTGAATCCCATTTCCCCCTTTTTGTTTATAAGACAAGCTATTTATATGGATTCTTCTCCACTTAAGGTGCAAAATTATGCCCAAGAATCCCTTACAGCCTATATCTCCCCTTCTCTACCCTCTAAAAAAATTATAAATGAACAGATCTTAAACCTCCAATGATGAGCTTTAGAAAGTTAAAGCTGTACTCTGGAACATCTAAAACAATTTTAAGTGTTTCCAGTTTTTTAATACTAGTTTCTAGTATTAAAAAGTGGTGTTTCATATAGTGATATTTATACCAAGGGATGAGAGGAAAGGCAATTAAAGAAATATGTTTATTGAACATGTTGGCCAAGTCTGCACTTTCAAGAATCTTCAGTGATGTTCGACTAACTTTCTGCCTGTACACAAGGTCAAGCAATGGTTTTTTATAGTTAATCATTTTTATTAATGGGTGCCAAGAGTGGGCCATGTGACAGAACTTGGCAAAGTTAATGATAAAGCTCATATCATATCTGTGTGTTCCTGCTGAACCAAAAACTTAATATGGTCTTTATATTGAGAATACTACATGTTTTACTTTTGATGTATAGGTACTGATCTTGTCTACTTGCCTTGACTAAAAAAAATGAGAAGATTTCATTTCCTTCTTCTGGTCCCCCAGATACTGTAGTGCATTCTATATAGTGTTTTGCTTACTAGAGCTTGACCTGGTTAATAAAGTGTCCTAGGAAAATAGAAAAACACTTTACTATTGACGGTATCCTGAATATATTGCATTTTTCTTAAAAGCTCTAAACTTATAGATCATATTCTTATTGAGAATGAAAAATGTTTTCTTAGGACTATGTCATCCTATCCAAAATGTTTAGAGGACATTAGTATTCCAGACTCGTGTGTGTTGCTATGTACAACAGCTGCACCTGGCAAATTTGCTGTTTTGGTGACATTGGCCATTTTGATGAGCCTGCAGAAAGGAAAAAAAAAAATCATGCCAAATAGAGTACAAACTCTTATACAAAATGTACTTCAGAATTATCAGTTTGACTTTGCAGTGTTTGCTTTCAGAGGAAAACAACAGCAATCAAAAGGAAAAAAATGGTGAGGTAGATAGACTGAAAAAAGTGTTCTAATGACACATGTCAATCCACTGTAAAAACAGTGTTAATACAACAGTAAATGGAGAATTCAAGATAAAGTTTGAGTCTACAGGACTCACATACTACTCTCCAGTCTGAAATCTGTTGGGGACTGATTAGGCCTTTGAAACAAGTCATTTCTGTAGATAATTCCTTCTGAGCTGCTAATTAGCTGTCCATATTGGGTAGTGACAGTGGCTTTCATAGTAAAGTTGTTTCAGCATTGAAAGACTGTCACAGTTGAATGTGGCTTGTTGTAAGCACTAAAATAACTCCAAATGAATATAACTTGCACAATCCAGTCACAATCGTTTCCAAAACTGTAAAGCTAAACCCTGAACGGAAGTTATGATGACTTTTCTAAAGTGTTCTGGAGAAAAATATACATCCTTTCTTAAAAGCAGCCTTTGATATTAGAGAAACACTTTATGGGATAAAGGACATCTTTCCACATTTGAAAAGTACTTTTAAATATCATTAAAGTATATAGATAGCTGGCCACTTAACAAAATTTTTCTACTTCAATTTATGAGTGTTGATAGAGTAAAAGCAAATGGTTTAAGGATGCTTCAATATTTGTACATTCAACTTCAGAAGCTTTCAGGGAGGATAATATACCTTCATGCATTTAAATTATGCATTATATCATACAAACTGGGAACGTTCTGAAGAGATAGTAAGTGAAATTCCAGCTTCAGGTCTTGGATAATGAGGTCATTGAATAGAGAAGAGAAATTGAACAAATTATCCTGAGAGTTGAAGTGATGTGAATTTTATTTTTTTTGCATGTGATTCACTTGAATTTCAACACTTTTCAACCTGAACAGAAAGAAAGTACCTGTCAGGAGACTTTGAAATGCCTGCCTACTAATGGTAGAGATAAGATTGAATCAAACCCATAAGTCTAAGACTACTTCCTCTATATAGTGAACTCAGTAAATATGGTTAACCAGCCAATAATAGTATTTTTTCCTTGAATATCATAGGTGCTATTGGCCATATTCATTTATAATTGTTATAAGTGGCATTTTAGTTGGCCAGTACTGCATCACCATTGAACAATACAACTTAAATTATTTGGAAAGCATACTACAAAAGGCTAAGCACTGTGTTTTGTAGGTATGTAGGAATTGTGGAAACATCAATGCCAAGCAAGTGTAAGTCCAGTCCTAGAGAAATTTGCAATCTTTTTTTCTTTCTTTTTTTTTTTTAAAGATTTTTATTTATTTGAGAGAGAAAATGAGAAAGGGGAAGAGAAAGAGAGAGCATGAGGTGGGGGGAGGGACAGATGGAGAAGCAGACTCCCTGCTAAGAAGGGAGTCCGATCCTGGGACTCGATCCTGGGACTCTAAGATCATGACCTGGACCATACTAAACCAACTGATCCACCCAGATGCCCTGGGAAATTTGCAGTCTTTAACATAAGATCTATAGCACATTGCAAAGGAGACTATACAGTGGAGTACGTATGCAGTCCAGACGAAGGGGGATACCTCTTAATTATTCAGAATATATTACCTACCATCTTAGTTTGCAAGGTTAACTTCTAGGAGCAGCTTCCATTTCTTTTAATATAATGTTGAGGAAAATTTGAACATGGAAGGAAAACAATGTGCTCCCCTTCATAACTCTTATCTATAATATCTGAAGATTTATAATACTGAAGATTTTAATCAAATTACCACATCAGCTTCCCATGTTATTTACCAGTGTAATCAGGTAAACTGCTTATTTGCTGAAAGCACTACTTCATAAGTTACCTCAATAAGCACGAGCTATACAGTAGTTTTGCATCATTCTTAAACATAGTTAACAAAATTACTTTAATATAGTCCTGATCTCTAATTCTAGATCTCTAATTTTCCCTTATTCTCAAATTTTCTTATTCATTCCATTTATATGCTTTTGACATTTAATATAACAAGTTTGAACACCCATTTTTTTTTCTTTTTCTGAATTTTGGTGGCTTCTTGCCAGCTACTGCAGCTCTGTCAGAACTGGGCTAAATTCCTGGCAGGTGGTGATCATAAGCTGACTTAGAATTTTTCCTGAAATGCTTGAGTTGTTAGAATGTGAGCCAAATGGACATCACCTACCACTGTGTGGTGTGCATCCAAGTTCTCCATTTGATCTTACTTTGATATGAATAGTTACAGAGAAACATGGACAAAAAGGCTCTCCTGAGAAATAGGCACACACAGCCGGTTCAAGCTGATACAATACTAACAACTGTGGTTTAATTTCAGGATGGCAATATCATCCCTAGTTTAATTGTCTTGATATGCTTTATTAAAGCCTGAGCTGTTTTCCCATGATGTATATTAGGGCTAGTCTTAATTAAGTCACTAAGCATTACTGGTTGTGTCAGCACAAAATGTCTATCTGGTCAAAGATTCATATTTTATCATCACTGTCTACATGGTTATGAACAAGATTTTCTTCTTAGGATGTCTTTTGCAGATTTTACATTACTTGTAATTTTAAAAGCTTAAACTGTTAAGGACCAGACTAAGCTCAGGTCTCTGGTGGGGAAAAATTAATGATTTTCCTTTGAGTATCATATCTTAAAGTATTATCTTTTCCAATTCAAACTTAAATGCTCAATGCCTTGAAAATGAAAAGAATAAAAACTATGTCAGCAAGAGCACAAGAAGAGACTTGCCCATTTTAGGCAGAAAGAGGGATATACCAGATGGAAATCTACACAAATAAATGAAGAGGTCAGAAAGTAAAAATGAGATAAAAGTTCATTTTTTCCCATTTCAGTGGCTTAACAAGCTATTTGATCTTCTAAAAAATAGGTAAAATTTTAAAAAATGCTTAAAATAATAACAAAGAAGATGAGTAGGTAGAAATGGAAGTAAGATAATAAAGGTTTATACTGTAAGTCTACTTGAAAGTATGCCATTATATGTTCATAGTGAATATTATATACCTTAGCTCTACCACTAAATGGTTAAAAAAAAAAGGTATAACTAATAAGCCCATCTTGGGTGTTAAGTGGATCTTTAAATACTCAATTCAAAATGAGAATAAAGAACAAGGGAGAAAAAAGAAATAATAATCAGAAAATAAGACAGTCGTAGTTTTAAATCTATATGGGTAATTAAATGTAAGTGATTGAAAACACCCGTTTGAAAGGCAGAAGATGTCAGCCTCAATTGGATTAAAAACAATACCCAAGTAGGTGCTCTCTATGGTAAATTCATGTAAATATTAAGACACAAACAACAAGATTGGGGAAAATATGCCATAAACATTAATCCAAAGGCTGGAATGACTATATTATCACATAAAGTAAATATCAGGGTCAGGAATATTAAAGATAGACATTACATAATGATAAAGCAGTCAGTATTTGAGAAGAAACAATCTTAAATGTGCATGCACCTAACAATAATTCCAAGTTCTTAAAAAACTGATAGAAATGAAAATAGACAATCCACACTTCCAGCTGGAGACTCTTTCTAATTGAACAAAGTAAGAATGTAGAGAACTTGAGCACTATCAACCATGTTCAGAGCAGTCCACACAACTATAAAATGAACATACTCTTCTAGTGAAAATACAGCGTTTATCAAGATAAACCACATTCTGAGCCATAATACAATTCTAAACATACTTAAAATAATTTAAAAATATAGACTAAGTATTTTCACTGAACAAAAGAGAAGCTAAAAATTTAATAACAAAGTTATCTGGGAAATCTCCAAATATTTGGAAAATAAATAATTACCACATCGATGAAAAAATAAATCTCAAGGAAGTACTTTGAATTTCAAAAATGAAAACTGCATATCAAAACCTGTTGAGCTAAAATTGTGCTTGGAAAGAAATTTGTAGCATCATATGTTTTATTAGAAAAGATATGATCTCAAAACAATCTGAATTTTTTCAAACCAGAAAAAGAGGAAATTACCAAAGTGTGCCAAGGAAAGAAATTAAAAAATCTTTAGGATTGGGGTGCCTGGGTGGCTTAGTGGGTTAAGTCTCTGCCTTCAGCTTGGGTCATGATCTCAGGGTTCTGGGATTGAGCCCCACATCGGGCTCTTTGCTCAGTGGGATGACTGCTTCCTCCTCTCTCTCTCTGCCTACTTCTGATCTCCCTCTCTGTAAAAACAAAACAAAACAAACAAACAAAAAAAAACCCGTAAGATTAGATATTAAAGAAATTGAAATGGGAGAAAGAGAAAGGTAGCGAACTCAAAATCTGGTTATTTGAAAAGTTTAATCCAAATTATAAACTTCTAGTTAGATCAAGAAAAGCAGGCACACATTGCCAGTATCAGCAATGAAAGAGGGGACATCAATACATATCTTCCATACACTTTAAAATATTGAGCTCTATTTATGACTTCATAAGCTTCCTCCATTTCCTGACTTAAATTTCATCTCTGTGAGGTCTTCTCTAACAGTCTTGGTAGTTTCCTAGCACTATGGGTAGCTATCACTCTACCTTATTTCTTTTCTCCAATTCTTATAACTGTGCTCATTTGTACGCATGTATATAATGATATATATCCTAGAATCTAGCATAGATTTGTACCTCAGGAAGCACAAATAAACTGAATGAAGAAATGCATGATTAAAATTGCTTGAAACAATCCAGTGATCCATAGAAATATTAATGCATCAGAATAACAATGGAATGCAAGCAAGCATTACTTGTAATACGAATTTGAAAGCTGATGGTTTTTTCCTCAAGAATGTTCCTTTCTAACCAACTCTCTCACCAAAACATATAGCTATATTTTCTCTGACCTAAATCTAATGTTTTAATTTTCCTTAAAGTTGTTGAGGTCTGAGAGAGATGCTTTTCTGGCAAATCTCCATTAGAATAAATTGAAATTAGGCTTTGAGAATTCTGAGCATCAAATACGGTCAAAGCTATTTGCCAGCTGGGGAGAATTCTTCTTTTCCTCTGAGAAGTGCATTGGATTCTTTTAGATATAACTTTAGCCACAATTTCATTAAGTTCCTCTTCAGCAGTTCCTGGTAAATTGTCCTGAAAATGAGCAAACATTTCAATAATGCAGTCTGGGAAATTTAGTACGTAATTTTTAGCATATTTTATTGCAATAATAAGGTCTTGACAATTTTGCTTTTGCTTAGCCATTATACTCTTTGTTGGTTTTAATTGAACACTGACAAGCTTGATTGCAGATCAGGGCAGTAAGTCCCAGAAGCAATGGACTGAGTGATTTGGAAAATTGTCCCACTGGAAATGAAGAAATATCACAAAGAAGCCGTTGTAGAAACCAATTAAAATCACATAAAAGTAAATTCTAAATGTATTAAACAAATTTCTTTGAAATATAGCATAAACATAAAATGTGTACAAATCATACATGTGGTACTCAAATTTTACCTAGTACATCTCCATGTAGTAACCAGCTGATTCAGGAAATAAATCACCTCTAATACCCTGGAAATCTCTTTTGTGACCTCTTTTTTTCTCCATTCTCACCTAAATGTAGCTACTATTCATACTTAAAGCAGAAAAAAATACTTTTGTCTATTTTTCAGCTTTTTATAAAAAGAAACCTTTAATAGGTAACTTCTGTGGGCTTCTTTCACTCAACATGATGTTGTTGTGCATAATAACGATTTATTCATTTGCATTGCTGTGTAGTATTTAATTAGATGCATATACTATTAATTTAGTCATTTTTTTTAAAGATTTTATTTGTTTATCTGACAGACAGAGATCACAAGTAGACAGAGAGGCAGGCAGAGAGAGAGAGAGAGAGGGAAGCAGGCTCCCCGCTGAGCAGAGAGCCCGATGCGGGACTCGATCCCAGGACCCTGAGATCATGACCTGAGCCGAAGGCAGCGGCTTAACCCACTGAGCCACCCAGGCGCCCCTAATTTAGTCATTTTACAATTAATGGGTATATGAGTTGTTTCCAGTTTAGGGAAAAGATATTGGTACAGCCTTTTCATACA
Source organism: Neogale vison (assembly GCF_020171115.1). NCBI lineage: Eukaryota > Metazoa > Chordata > Mammalia > Carnivora > Mustelidae > Neogale > Neogale vison. The sequence goes on from NC_058094.1 coordinate 46,697,077, forward strand.
TAACAGTGGCAGCTCAATTCTTTAGGAGTAGAATTGTTTTATAAGTTAGATGTACATTCATTTTATGAAATTTTCCCACAAAAGTTCCAAAATTATACATTTTACATTTCATATGTATGTGTGTGTATATGTGTGTGTGTGTGTATATATATATTTTTTTCCAAGAAGAGCATGTGAGAGTTCTTGTTGCTTCACAGCCTTGCTAAGACTTATTATTTTTCATAGTTCTTATTTTACCTTTGGGGTATATGAATGGTTAGTTATATATACCTCATTGTGGCTTAAATTTTGTAGTGATAATTTTTACAGCTCCTTTAAGAGCATGTATTTTAGTCTTTTACCCATATTTAAAATAGGATTGCCTGTATTTTTACTTATTGTGGGAGTAGTTTTTAAGTTCTGGATCTATGTAGTCCAATTTGGTAGACTCCACATCTGGCCATCAAGCAATTGAAATGTGGCTGGTCAGAATTGAGATGTCTCACATTATATTTCTATTAGTCAATATTGTTTTTGAAAAAAATTGTCAAGTACATGTTTTACAATATTTTCTCCTACTTGTGTGGTTTTCATTTTCACTCCTAATGGTTTCTTTTGCTTGACAAAAATCTACAACTTTAAAGAAGCCTATTGTTTTGCTCTTTTCCTTTATGATTATTGCTCTTTGTGTTCAAACAATTATCTATAAAAATATTTTACTATATAATCTTCTAGAAGTTTTCTTGTTTTAATTTTCCCATTTATGTCCATAAATCCACCTGGAGTGACTTCTCTTTTTTAAGTAATTCAAAACCAAAATTTTTTAAATAATTGTTTTTAAAAGATAACTATAGATTCACATGCAGTTATAAGAAATAAGATTCTGTGTATTTTTAAACCATTTTTTTGGCAAAACTACAAAATAAATGGATCAAGGACCTCAATGTGAGAAAGGAATCCATCAAAATCCTTGAGGAGAACACAGGCAGCAATCTCTTTGACCTCAGCCACAGCAACATCTTCCTAGGAACATCGCCAAAGGCAGGGGAAGCAAAGGCAAAAATGAACTATTGGGATTTCATCAAGATCAAAAGCTTTTGCACAGCAAAGGAAACAGTTAACAAAATCAAAAGACAACTGACAGAATGGGAGAAGATATTTGCAAACGACATATCAGATAAAGGACTAGTGTCCAAAATCTATAAAGAACTTAACAAACTCAACACCCAAAGAACAAATAATCCAATCAAGAAATGGGCAGAGGACATGAACAGACGTTTCTGCAAAGAAGACATCCAGATGGCCAACAGACACATGAAAAGGTGCTCCATATCACTCGGCATCAGGGAAATACAAATCAAAACCACAATGAGATATCACCTTACACCAGTCAGAATGGCTAAAATCAACAAATCAGGAAATGACAGATGCTGGCGAGGATGCGGAGAAAGGGGAACCCTCCTACACTGTTGGTGGGAATGCAAGCTGGTGCAACCATTCTGGAAAATGGCATGGAGGTTCCTCAAAATGTTGAAAATAGAACTGCCCTATGACCCAGCAATTGCACTACTGGGTATTTACCCTAAAGATACAAACGTAGTGATCCAAAGGGGCACATGCACCTGAATGTTTATAGCAGCAATGTCCACAATAGCCAAACTATGGAAAGAACCTAGATGTCCATCAACAGATGAATGGATCAAGAAGAATTGGTATATATACAAAATGGAATACTATGCAGCCATCAAAAGAAACGAAATCTTGCCATTTGCGACGACATGGATGGAACTAGAGCGTATCATGCTTAGCGAAATAAGTCAAGCGGAGAAAGAAAACTATCATATGATCTCCCTGATATGAGGAAGTAGTGATGCAACATGGGGGCTTAAGTGGGTAGGAGAAGAATCCATGAAACAAGATGGGATAGGGAGGGAGACAAACCATAAGTGACTCTTAATCTCACGAAACAAACTGTGGGTTGCTGTGGGGAGGGGGGTTGGGAGAAGGGGGGTAGGGTTATGGACATTGGGGAGGGTATGTGCTTTTGGGTAAATTGGAAGGGGTGGTGAAGCAAGAGAGACTATGGACTCTGAAGAACAATCTGAGGGGTTTGAAGTGGCGGAGGGGTGGGAGGTTGGGGTACCAGGTGGTGAGTATTATAGAGGTCACGGCTTGCATGGAGCACTGGGTGTGGTGAAAAAATAATGAATACTGTTTTTCTGAAATTAAATAAATTGGAAAAAAAAACTACAATACAGTATCACAAATAGGATATAGAACATTTCCAACACTACAGGGATCTCTAATTTTCTTTTATAGACATACCCTTCCCTCTTATCTCCACCCACATTCCCCTAACTCTTGGCAACCACTAATCAATTCTTTATTCCTATAACTGGTCATTTAAAGAATGTCATATAAATGGAATCATACAGTATGTGAACTTTGAGATTGGCTTTTCTCACTCAGCAAAATTCTCTAAAGATTGATCCAGGCTGTTGCCTGTATATATGTATGTATGTATGTATGTATGTATGTATTAAACGTTCTATTTATTTATTTGACAGAGAAACAGGTCCTCACCAAATGGGAAGCCCTAGGGAGGGCTTGATCTTAGGACCTGGGGGTCATGACCTAAGCCAAAGACAGATGCTTAATGATTGAGCCACCAGTGTACCTGTGTCTGTTTTTATAAAGGTTTTTGTGTGAACCTGATTTCATTTCCAACAAAGTTGTATTTCAACTTTGTTGTATTTCATAGTTGTAAATACAAAGTTGTATGTCATTTACAACTACTGAATTGTATGGTAGTTGCAGGTTAGCTTTTGAAGAAGTAGCCAAACTATTTTCCAAAGTAGCCATTCCACCAGTAATGTATGGGTGATATTGTATCTCCACATCATCACTAAAATTTAGTATTACTATTTTTTATGTGAGCATTTTGGTAGGTGTTTAGCAATATATCATTGTGATTTTAATTTGTAATTTTTTTAAATTTATAATTAATAATGATGTTGAACATCTTTTCATGTGCTTCTTTGAAATCTGTATATCCTCTGGTTAAAAACAACTGCAGTGTCTTTGCCCATTTTTAAATTTTTTCTTATTGAGTTTTGAGAGCTATTTATATGTTCTATGTATTAGGGTTTTCTAGAAGAATAGACCACTATAAAGTGTATATATATATATATGCATCTAGATGTATATTTTAAGGAATTAGCTCACATGATTATAGAAGCTAAGTCCTAAAATCTGCAAAGTGAGTTGGAATGTTGGAGGCCAGGAAAGCCAATGGTGTAATTCCAGTAATTCCATTTCCAAATCTAACAGGCTCCAGACTGGGAAAACCAAATATTTAGTTTTACTTTAAGTCCCAAAGCACCAAAAAAAAAAAAAAAAAAAAAAGGGCACAATGTCCCAGTTTGATGATAGCCAGGCAGGAGAAATTCTCTTACATTAGGAAGGGTCAGGCTTTTACTTCTATTCAGGACTTTAACTGATTGGATGAGATCCACCCACAGTAGAGACCAAAATCTGCTTTACTCAGTCTACTAATTTAAATGCTAATTTCATCCAAAAACATTCTCACAGAAATACCCAGAATAATGTTTGGCCAATTATTTGGGCATACCATAGCCCAAATAATTTGACATATAAAATTAACATCATATTTGCCCTTTGTCAGATATATGGTTTGCAAATATTATCTCTCAGTATGCAGCTTACATTTCCATTCTCTCGAGTTTTGATTATACTCTAAACTTGAGACATATACCTAATCAGTGTTTCCTCTTACGATCATGCTTTTGGTGTCAAGTCTGGGTTGTGGAGTTTCTTCTGTATTTTGGATATTAACTCCTTACCAAATGTGGTTTGCAAATATATCCCTCTCATTGCACTGGTCACCTTTTCATTGATCATTTCTTCTATTGTGCAGAAGTTTTTAGTTTGATGTATTCTCACCTGCTTTTTATTCTATTGCTTTTGGTGCCATATACATAAAATCATTGCTAATATTAATGTCAAGAAGTTTCTAATCAGGCAACAAAAATAAATGTATTCAAATTGGCAAAGAAGAAGTCAAACTCTCTCTCTTTGCAGATTACATGATACTTTATGTGGAAAACCCAAATGTCTCCACCCCCAAATTACTAGAACTCATACAGCAATTCAGTAATGTAGTAGGATACAAAATCAATGCACAGAAATCAGTTGCTTTCTTATACACTAACAGTGAAACTGTAGAAAGGGAAATTAGAAAATTGATTTCATTTACAATAGCACCAAAAACCGTAAGATGCCTTGGAATAAGCCTAACTAAAGAAGTAAAGGATCTTAAGTGGGTAGGAGAAGAATCCATGAAACAAGATGGGATAGGGAGGGAGACAAACCATAAGTGACTCTTAATCTCACGAAACAAACTGTGGGTTGCTGTGGGGAGGGGGGTTGGGAGAAGGGGGGTAGGGTTATGGACATTGGGGAGGGTATGTGCTTTTGGGTAAATTGGAAGGGGTGGTGAAGCAAGAGAGACTATGGACTCTGAAGAACAATCTGAGGGGTTTGAAGTGGCGGAGGGGTGGGAGGTTGGGGGTACCAGGTGGTGAGTATTATAGAGGTCACGGCTTGCATGGAGCACTGGGTGTGGTGAAAAAATAATGAATACTGTTTTTCTGAAATTAAATAAATTGGAAAAAAAAACTACAATACAGTATCACAAATAGGATATAGAACATTTCCAACACTACAGGGATCTCTAATTTTCTTTTATAGACATACCCTTCCCTCTTATCTCCACCCACATTCCCCTAACTCTTGGCAACCACTAATCAATTCTTTATTCCTATAACTGGTCATTTAAAGAATGTCATATAAATGGAATCATACAGTATGTGAACTTTGAGATTGGCTTTTCTCACTCAGCAAAATTCTCTAAAGATTGATCCAGGCTGTTGCCTGTATATATGTATGTATGTATGTATGTATGTATGTATTAAACGTTCTATTTATTTATTTGACAGAGAAACAGGTCCTCACCAAATGGGAAGCCCTAGGGAGGGCTTGATCTTAGGACCTGGGGGTCATGACCTAAGCCAAAGACAGATGCTTAATGATTGAGCCACCAGTGTACCTGTGTCTGTTTTTATAAAGGTTTTTGTGTGAACCTGATTTCATTTCCAACAAAGTTGTATTTCAACTTTGTTGTATTTCATAGTTGTAAATACAAAGTTGTATGTCATTTACAACTACTGAATTGTATGGTAGTTGCAGGTTAGCTTTTGAAGAAGTAGCCAAACTATTTTCCAAAGTAGCCATTCCACCAGTAATGTATGGGTGATATTGTATCTCCACATCATCACTAAAATTTAGTATTACTATTTTTTATGTGAGCATTTTGGTAGGTGTTTAGCAATATATCATTGTGATTTTAATTTGTAATTTTTTTAAATTTATAATTAATAATGATGTTGAACATCTTTTCATGTGCTTCTTTGAAATCTGTATATCCTCTGGTTAAAAACAACTGCAGTGTCTTTGCCCATTTTTAAATTTTTTCTTATTGAGTTTTGAGAGCTATTTATATGTTCTATGTATTAGGGTTTTCTAGAAGAATAGACCACTATAAAGTGTATATATATATATATGCATCTAGATGTATATTTTAAGGAATTAGCTCACATGATTATAGAAGCTAAGTCCTAAAATCTGCAAAGTGAGTTGGAATGTTGGAGGCCAGGAAAGCCAATGGTGTAATTCCAGTAATTCCATTTCCAAATCTAACAGGCTCCAGACTGGGAAAACCAAATATTTAGTTTTACTTTAAGTCCCAAAGCACCAAAAAAAAAAAAAAAAAAAAAAGGGCACAATGTCCCAGTTTGATGATAGCCAGGCAGGAGAAATTCTCTTACATTAGGAAGGGTCAGGCTTTTACTTCTATTCAGGACTTTAACTGATTGGATGAGATCCACCCACAGTAGAGACCAAAATCTGCTTTACTCAGTCTACTAATTTAAATGCTAATTTCATCCAAAAACATTCTCACAGAAATACCCAGAATAATGTTTGGCCAATTATTTGGGCATACCATAGCCCAAATAATTTGACATATAAAATTAACATCATATTTGCCCTTTGTCAGATATATGGTTTGCAAATATTATCTCTCAGTATGCAGCTTACATTTCCATTCTCTCGAGTTTTGATTATACTCTAAACTTGAGACATATACCTAATCAGTGTTTCCTCTTACGATCATGCTTTTGGTGTCAAGTCTGGGTTGTGGAGTTTCTTCTGTATTTTGGATATTAACTCCTTACCAAATGTGGTTTGCAAATATATCCCTCTCATTGCACTGGTCACCTTTTCATTGATCATTTCTTCTATTGTGCAGAAGTTTTTAGTTTGATGTATTCTCACCTGCTTTTTATTCTATTGCTTTTGGTGCCATATACATAAAATCATTGCTAATATTAATGTCAAGAAGTTTCTAATCAGGCAACAAAAATAAATGTATTCAAATTGGCAAAGAAGAAGTCAAACTCTCTCTCTTTGCAGATTACATGATACTTTATGTGGAAAACCCAAATGTCTCCACCCCCAAATTACTAGAACTCATACAGCAATTCAGTAATGTAGTAGGATACAAAATCAATGCACAGAAATCAGTTGCTTTCTTATACACTAACAGTGAAACTGTAGAAAGGGAAATTAGAAAATTGATTTCATTTACAATAGCACCAAAAACCGTAAGATGCCTTGGAATAAGCCTAACTAAAGAAGTAAAGGATCTTAAGTGGGTAGGAGAAGAATCCATGAAACAAGATGGGATAGGGAGGGAGACAAACCATAAGTGACTCTTAATCTCACGAAACAAACTGTGGGTTGCTGGGGGGAGGGGGGTTGGGAGAAGGGGAGTAGGGTTATGGACATTGGGGAGGGTATGTGCTTTTGGGTAAATTGTAAGGGGAGGTGAACCATGAGAGACTATGGACTCTGAAAAACAATCTGAGGGGTTTGAAGTGGCGGGGGGGGGGTAGGAGGTTGGGGTACCAGGTGGTAGGTATTATAGAGGGCACAGCTTGCATGGAGCACTGGGTGTGGTGAAAAAATAATGAATACTGCTTTTCTGAAAATAAATAAATTGGAAAAAAAAAAGAAGTAAAGGATCTATACTTGAGGAATTACAGAACACTCATGAAAGAAATTGAAGGAGACACAAAAAGATGGAAAAACATTCCATGCTAATGGATCGGAAGAATAAAGATTGTTAAAATGTCTATGCTGGCTAGAGCAATCTATACTTTCAAAGCCATCCTGATCAAAATACCATCAGCATTTTTTAAAATGCTGGAAAAAACAATCCTAAACTTTGTATGGAACCAGAAAAGACCCCGAATCACCAAGGAAATGCTGAAAAAGACAAACAAAACTGGGGGCATCACATTGCCTGATTTCAAGCTTTATTACAAAGCTGTGATCACCAAGGCAGCATGGTACTGGCACAAAAACATACACATAGACCAATGTAACAGAGTAGAGAGCTCAGATATATGGACCCTCAATTCTATGGTCAAATAATCTTCAACAAAGCAGGAAAAAATATCCTGTGGAAAAAAGACAGTGTCTTCAATAAGTGGTGCTGGGAAAATTGGACAGCTATGTACAGAAGAATGAAACTTAACTGTTTTCTTACATCACATACAAAGATAAACTGAACATTGATAAAAAACCTTAATGTGAGGCAGGAATCCATCAAAATCCTAAGGGAGAACATAGGTAGTAACCTCTTCTACATCAGCCACAGCAACTTCTTTTGAGACCCATCTCCAAATGCAAGGGAAACAAAAGCAAAACAACTTTTGGACTTCATTAAGATCAAAAGCTTCTGCACAGCAAAGGAAACAATCAAAACAAAGAAGGAACCCACAGAATGGAAAAAGATATTCACAAATTACACTACAGACAAAGGGCTGATATTTAGGATCTATAAAGAACTTCTCAAACACAACACCCAAAACAACAGATAATCAAGTCAAAAAATGGGAAGAAGACATGAATAGACACTTCTCCAATGAAGACAAAAATGGCTAGCAGACATATGAATAAATGTTCATCATAATTAACCATCAGGGACATTCAAATCAAAACCACATTGAGATGCCACCTTACACCAGTTAGAATGGCAAAAAACTAATAAGGCAAAAACAACAAATGTGAGAGAGGACATGGAGAAAGGGGAACCCTCTCACACTGTTGGTAGGAATACAAGTTGGTGCAACCACTTTGGAAAGCAATGTGGAGATTCCTCAAAAAATTAAAACTAGAGATCGCCCATGACCTGGCAATTGCACTAATGGGTATTTACCCCAAAGATACAGATGTAGTGAAAAGTAGGCCATATGTACCCCAATGTTCATAGCAGCTACATCCACAATAGCCAAACTATGGAAAGAGCCAAGATGCCCTTCAATGACAAATGGATAAAGAAGATGTGAGTCCATATATACAATGGAATATTATTCAGCCATCAGAGAAGATGAATACCCAACTTTCGTATCAACATTGATGGGACTGGAGGAGATTATGCTGAGTGAAATAAGTCAAGCAGAGAAAATCAATTATATGGTTTCTCTTACTTATGGAACATAAAGAATAACATGAAGGATAGGAGAAGGAAAGGAAAATGAAGGCGGGTGGGGAATTGGACGTGGAGATGAACCACGAGAGACTCTGGACTCCGAGAAACAAACTGAGGGTTTTAGAAGGGAGAGGGGTGGGGGGGTGGAGGGCCTGGTGGTGGATATTAAGGAGGGTATGTATTGCATGGAGCACTGGGTATTATATGTAAACAATCAATCTTGGAACACTACATCAAAAACTAATGATGTAAGGTGACTAACATACACAATAAAAAAATAAAAAATAAATAAAATTTTAAAAGTTTGTTTTTCCTAGGGACTTTATAGTTTGAGATATGTTAAATCTTTAATAATCCATTTTGAGTTAATTTTTGTGAATGGTTTAAAACAGGTGTCCAGTATCATTCTTTGGCATGTAAAAATCCAGTTTTCTCAATAGTCTTTATTGAAGAGATGGTCTTCATTGAGTATTTTTACTCCCTTGTCAACTAATAGTTGACAAAATATGCAGGTATTTATTTCTGTGCTCTCAGTTCTGTTCCATTTGTCTAGATGTCTGTTTTTATATCAGTACCATACTGTTTGGATTACCATAGTTTTGTAATATAGTTTGAAATCAGGAATTGTATGCCTCCAGCTTTGTTCTTTCTCAATTATTTTGACTTTTTTGGCTATTTGGTATTTTGTGATTTATTGTGAGTATTAGGATTTTTGAAAAATATTTCTGTGAAAATTAGCCTTGGAATCTTCATAAGCGTTGTGTAGCATCTATGACAGCTTTTGGTAATATGTACATTTTAATACTAGGCCATCTTCCAGTACATGAACATGGATATCATTCCATTTATTTGTGTTGTCTTCAAATTCTTTCATCATTGTCTTCTAGTTTTCAGTGTATGGGGGTTTCTCTTTCTTGGTTAAATTTATTCATAACTTTTTGTTTGTTTGTTTGTTTTGGTTCTTGATACTGTTATATACCAGATTCCTTTCTTGATTTTCTTTCCAGATAATTACTGTTTAGAAACACAACTGATATTTGTATACTGATTTTTTATTTTTGTATCCTACAACTTTACTGAGTGAGTTAACCAGTTCCAAAAATTTTTGGAGGAGTCCTTGTGATTTTCTCTGTGTGTGTTTCTGTATGTGTATTTATATATATATGAATGATCATACTATCCATAATACCTTTCCGATTTGGATCCCTTTTAATTATTTTTCTTGCCTGATAGTTCTGGCTAGGATTTCTAGCACTAGGGTTTTTGTTTTTTTTTTTTTTTAAGATTTTATTTATTTATTTGACAGACAGAGATCACAAGTAGGCAGAGAGGCAAGCAGAGAGAGAGGGAGTAAGCAGGCTCCCTGTGGAGCAGAGAGCCTGAAGCGGGGCTCAATCCCAGAACCCTGGGATCATGACCTGAGCTGAAGGCAGAGGCCTCAACGCACTGAGCCACCCAGGCGCCCCTAGCACTAGGTTTAATAGGAGTGAGAGTGAGCACTCTTGTCTGATTCCTGATTTTTGAGGAAAAGCTTTCAGCTTTTCACCATTGAGGCTGATGTTAGCTGTTGACTTAAGATTATTATGGGCCTTTATCTTGTTGAGTTACAGTCCCTCTCCACTTAATTAGTTGAGTTTTTATCACAAATGTTAGTTGAATTTTATCAAATGCCTTTTCTGTATCCATGGAAATAATCATATGATTTTTATTTTTCATTCTATTATGTGATTTCACAATAATTGATTTGCATGTGTTAATAATCCTTTTATCATAAGGATAGATTCTACTTGATAATGGTGTATGATCCTCTTGGATGGATCTCTTGGTGCTCATCATTGATGCTCTTGAATTTGATTTGCTATATTTTGTAGAAAATTTTTATTTCTATTTTAATCAGGAATATTGATCTATAGTTCTCTTGTAGTATCTTTAACTGGCTTTGGTATCAGGGAAATGCTGGCCTTATAAAATGAGATTGGGAGTATTCCCTCCCTTCAAAAAAATTTTTTTTGAGACTTTAAGAATTTGCATTAATTCTTTAAACAAGTTTGGCAGAATTTACCAGTGACTGCATCTATCCTGGACATTTTTGTTAGGATTTTTTTTTTTTAATACTAATTCAGTCTTTCTACTGGTATGCTCAGATTTCAATTTTTTCATGATTCAGACTTGGTTATATGTATCTAGGAATTTATGCATTTCTTTTAGGTAGTTCAGTTTGTTGGAATATTATTCAGAATACTCTCATGATTCTTTGTATTTTTGTAGTATTAATTACAAAGTCTCCTCTTTTGCTTAAAATTTTATTTATTTGTGTTCTCTTCTTGGTTAGTCTAGCTAAATGTTTGCCAATTTATCTTTTCAAAGGACAGAATATTTTAAAAATCTTTTATTTTTGTATTTATTTCATATCTTTTATTTCCCTTTTGCTAAATGTGTGTTTAGTTTGTTCTTTTTCTAGATCTTTAAGATATAAAATTAGATTGTGTATTTTAGATCCTTTTCTTGATGTATGTATTTGTTGGTATAAACTTCTCTCTTAAACTGCCTTATTGTATCCCATAATTTTTGATATGTTATGTTTCCAATTTTTCTCCCTATATATACGTTTTTATTTTCCTTTTGATTACCTCTTTGATCCATCAGTTGTTTGAGAGAGTGTTGTTTAATTTTCATATATTTGTGTATTTTCTTGGTGTTCCCATGTTTCTGGTTTCTAGTATGCCATTCTGAGAAACAATACTTCCTATTTCTATGTTCTTTAATTGGTTAAGTATTGTGGACTAACCTAGGGTCTATCCTATTAAACATTTCATGTGCACTTGAAAAGAGTGTGTATTCTGCTGTTGCTGGATATAATGTCCTCTATAAGTCTGTTAGGGTCATTTTGTCTATAGTGTGTTCAAATTCTCTGTTCCCTTATTGATTCTTTGTCTGAATGTTCTATTCATTGTTGAGAGTGTGGTATTATAGTCCCAACTATTAATGTGTTCATGTTTATTTCACATTTTAGTTCTGTTAGTATATGCTTTAATATTTTTAGGTACTCTGATGTTGGATGCAGAAATATTTATAATTGTTATATCTTTTTGATCAATTGATGATTTTATTGTTATATAATGACTTTGTATAATTATATTATTTCTATAATTTTATATATAATTTCTATATAATTTCCATAATTTTTATATATGGAATTTCCATAATTTTGTATAATTTCTATATAATATAATTTCTATAAGTTTTATATGATTGTATAATGCTTGGGTAAAGGCTAAACTTAATAGCTGGGCAGCATTGCTGACTTGGTTCCCTTTCTAAGAGTGGCTATAAGATGCTCTGTGTTTGCTCATTTTATCTGGCTAGGTTTCCTGGTCAGGTAAAACTAAAGGCTATACTCAGAAGTCGGGGTGGGGGGCGCCTGGGAGGCTCAGTGGTTAAAGCCTCTGCCTTTGGCTCAGGTAATGATCCCAGGGTCCTGGAATCGAGCCTCGCATTGGGCTCTCTGCTCAGCAGGGAGCCTGCCTCCTTCTCTCTCACTCTGCCTGCCTCTCTGCCTACTTGTGATCTGTCTGTCAAACAAATTTAAAAAAAAAAAAAAAAGTCAGGGAGAGTTATAAATTTGCTTTCTTGCCAGGGTGGGGCTGTAACTTAGGCTTCACAATTGCTAAAGTTTTTTAGCTGGGACCCCATTATCAGACAAAACTTCCAGTTGGACTCCCTGGGCAAATGAGGTCACCAACTCAGCATTGCTGATGGTCATATGTATGGGCTGTGATATCTGCTCTGCTATAAGCAAGAATGCGGTCTCACAAATTCTGAGCACTGGTTGCTGTAATCTCATTCCTCTCCTCCATTAGTTTCTGATCTCTAGGAGTCAATCCCCACAGAATGCCTTCATTGATTCCCATGAGGTACAACCCAAGTAGAAGAACCCTGAAATGTTAGGGAGCTGAATGTACACCTTAGACCCTCTTTTTTCCACTAGAGAGATCATAGGTTGGAGGGGAAGCCCTTGGTGTGGCACTGTCCTAACTTGGGTGGAGGTGATGCAAATCAGATGATAGTCACTCTTGTTCCCCTTCTACTGCAGTTCTTGATTTCTCTGATTCAAGGAGGTGTTTCAACTCAACCTTCAGATTGTGCAATTTTCACAATGCTGTCTTATCTATGAATAGTTGCTAATTGGTCTTCTTGGGAGGGATACTGAAGTTGGGAATGACCCATGTTGCTAAATACCATGAATTTACTCTTTAATTTTCCTCCTTTAACATGTTTATATGATGGATTATACTGACTTTTAATATTGAATCCCTGGAATTATTACCATTTAATATGATGTAGAATTATTTTTATATATTTCAAACTATTATTTGATAATATTTTGTTAAGGATTTTTATATGTATGTAAAGGATATTGTCCTCTAGCTATATCTTCTTTTGAACTCTCTCTGATTTTAGTTTCAGGATATTTGCCTTCATCAGATGAATTGGGAAGTGTTTCCTCCTCTATTTTCTAGAAGGGATTGTATAGAACTGGTGATAATTCTTAAACAACTGGAATAGTTCTCCAGTGAAAAAAAATAAGCCTGTGAATTTGGTTGAGGGGGGATAGAAAAGTTCTTAAATTGTGAATTCGGTTTCCTTAATAGTTATTATCTGCTTAAATGTTTTTTAAGATTTTACTTTTTAAAGTAATCACTACACCCAACATGGGGCTCAAACTTACAAACCCAAGATCAAGAGTTGCATGCTCTATGGAGTGAGCCAGTCAAAAGTCCCATTACCTGCTTAAATTGAGTGACTTGTAGTAGTTTGTTTTTATCAAAGAACTGGTCTATCTTAAAAGAGAAAAGAAAGAAAGAAAGAAAGAAAGAAAAAAAGAAAGAAAGAAAGAAAGAAAGAAATTAATTTATCTATTTTAAAGAACAGACATGAGCATGTGAGGGGAGTGGGCAGAGGGAGAGAGAGAATCCCAAGAAGATTGATGAGCAGAGAACTAATGCAGGGTGCTGGGATCACAACCTTGACCAAAACCAAGAGTCATTGCTTAACTGAATGTGCCACCCAGGTGCCCCAAGAAATGGTCTATCTTATGTAAGTTGTCAAGTGTATGTGTATAGTGTTGTTGGTAATAGCTTCTTTTACTACCTTTCTGAAGTCTATGGAGACTGTAGAGATACTGTTTCATTCTTTATATTGCTAATTGGTATTTCTCTTATTCTCCTTGTCAATCTTTCTCGACATTTGCCAATTTTATCTTTTCAAAGAGTAAACTCATCATTGATTTTTCTTACTGTTTTTCTGTTTCCAATTTCATTGAATTTTGTGATTTCATTCCCTCTGCTTGTTTTGAGGTTTTGTTTAGAGTTTGTCCTTTTTTAATTTTCTTGAAGTGGGAGCTTAGTTTATTGATTTGAGACTTTTTCTCTTATATATGCATTCAGTGTTACAAATATCATTCAAGTGTATTAATTTTGTATTTTCATCTAGTTCAGTCTCTCTATATTCTTTTAAGTTTCTATTTAAATTCCAGTTAGTTAACATACAGTATAATCGTAGTTTCAGGTGTACAATATAGTGATGCAACACTTCCATACAACAAGGACCCTTCTTAATTCCCATCACCTATTTAACCCTTCTCCCCATACCCCTCCTCTTCCCTCCCTTCCAGTAACCATCAATTTGTTCTCGAGTCTATTTCTTGATCTACCTCTCTTTTAAATCCATTTGCTCATTTGTTTTCTTTCTTAAATTCTATAAATGGGTAAAATCATATGATATTTGTCTTTCTCTGACTTCACTTAAAAAAATAATACTCTCTAGTTCCATCCATGTCATTGAAAATGGCAAGATTTCATTCTTTTTTCTGGCTGAGTTATATTCCATTTTACTTATATATCACATCTTCTTTATTCATTTGTTTATTGATGGACACTGGGCTGCTTCCATAATATCACTATTGTAGGTAAAGCTGCTATAAATTATATTGAGGTGCATGTATCCCTTTGAATTAGTGTTTTTGTAGTCTTTGGGTAAATACCTAGTTAACGCAATTGCTGGATTATAGGATACCTCTATTTTTAACTTTTTGAGGAACCTCCATACTGTTTTCCAGATATTGCATTTCAACCAACAGTGCAAGAGGATTCCCCTATCTCCACATTCTTACCAACACCTGTTGTTTCTTGTGTTGCAGATTTTAGCCATTCTGAGATGTGTGAGGCGATATCTCATTGTAGTTTTTATTTGCATTTCCCTGATGATCTTTGATATTGAACATCTTTTCGTGTGTCCACTGGCTATCTGTATGTCTTCTTTGGAATAATGTCTGTTCATGTCTTCTGCCCATTTTAAATTGGATTATTTGATTATGTAGTATTGAGTTGTTTCTTTATATATTTCGGATACTAACCCTTTATCAGGTATGTCATTTGCAAATATCTTCTCCTATTCCATAGGTTGCCTTTTAGTTTTGTTGTTTCCATCACTGTGCAGAAGTTTTTATTTTTCAGCTTTGTAACGTAACTTGGAGTCTGGAATTGTGATACCTCCAGACTTCCAAGTTATATTACAAAGCTGTACTAATCAAAACACTATGGTACTGGCACAAAAATAAACACATAGATCAATGGAACAGATTTCTGTATGTTGAAATTGCTTCCTGAGACTTTACTGGATTTGTTAATCAATTCTAGCAGTTTTTGGGTGGAGTCCTTTGGGTCTTCTATATTAGTATCATGTCCTCTGCAAGTAGAGAAAGTTTTATTTGTTCCTTCCTGATTTGGATGCCTTTTATTTTGTTTTGTTTAATTGCTATGGGTAGGACTTCCAGTATTATGTTGAACAAAAACGGTGAGAGTGGACATCCCTGTTTTGTTCCTGACTGTAGAGGAAAAACTATTTTCCCTCATTTAGGTTGATATTAGCTGTGAGTTTTTCAAATATGGCCTTTATTATGTTGAAGTATGTTCCCTCTAAATGTACTTTGTTCAGGGTTTTTATCATGAGTGGATGTTATACTTTGTCAAATGCTTTTTCTGTGTCTATTGAAATTTTCATATTGTTCTTATACTTCCTTTTATTAATGTGATGTATCATGTTGACTGATTTGTGAATATTGGACCACCCTTGCAACCAAGGAGTAAATCCCATTTGTCCATGGTGACTGGTTTTTTAAACATTTTGTTGGATTCAGTTTGATAATATTTTATTAAGAATTTTTTCATCTATGGGGGAAAGGGAAACCTTCTTACACTGTTGGTGGGAATGCAAGCTGGTGCAGCCACTTGGAAAACAGTATGGCGGTTCCTCAAAAAGTTGAAAATAGAGCTATCCTAGGGCCCAGCAATTGCACTACTGGGTATTTACCCCAAAGATACAAACGTAGTGACCCAAAGAGGCACATGAACCCAAATATTTATAGCAGGAAAGTCCACATTGGCCAAACTATGAAAAGAGCCTAGATGTCCATCAACAGATGAATGGATTAAGAAGACATGGTATACATTTACAATGGAATATTATGCAGCCATCCAAAAAAATGAAATCTTGCCATTTGCAATGACATGGATGGAACTAGAGGGTATTATAGTAAGCAAAATAAAACAATCAGAGAAAGCCAATTATTATACAATCTCACTGATATGAGGAATTTGAGAAACAGGACAGAGGAGTATATGGGGAAGGGAGGGAAAATGAAACAAGATGAAACCAGAGAGGGAGATGAACCATAAGAGACTCTTAATCTTAGGAAACAAACTGAGGGTTGCTGGGGGATGGAGTGGGTAGGGATAGGGTGGCTGGGTGATGGACACTGGGGAGGGTATGTGCTATGGGGAGTGCTGTGAATTGTGTAAGACTGATGAATCTTAGATCTGTACCCCTGAAACAAATAGTGCATTATATGTTAGTTTAAAAAATAATAAATATTTGCATCTATGTTCATCAGGGATATTAGCCTGTTTTTTTTTTTTTAAGTGGTATCTTTTTCTGGTTTTGTTATCAGGGTGATACTTGCCTCATAAAATGAATTTGGATGTTTTCCTTCCTCTTCTATTTTTAAAATAGTCTGAGAATAGATATTAACTTTTCTTTAAATGTTTGGTAGAATTTGCCTGTGAAGTCATCTGATCCTAGACTTTTGTTTGCTAGGAGTTAGATGAATGATTCAATTTCTTTGTATGTTACTGGTCTGTTCAAGTTTTCTGTTTCTTTCTATTTCAGTTTTGGTAGTTATTAGTTTTTGAGGAATTTATCCATTTCTTCCAGCTTGTCCAGTTAGTTGGCATATGGTTTTTCATAATATTCTTTTATAATTATTTATATTTATGTGGTGTTGTTTATATCTCTTCTTGTTTGTGATTTACTTGGGTCCTTTCTTTGTTCTTCTTTAATTTCCTGGTTGAGACATTTATTCTTTAGTAGAATGCTCTTTAGCCTTCATATAATTGAATTCTTTCCAACTTTCCTCTTATGATTGAGTTCTAGTTTCAAAGCACTGTGGTCTTAAAACATGCAGGGGATGATCCGAATCTTTTGATACCAGTTGATACCTGATTTGTGACAAGGATGTCATCTGTTCTGGAGAATATCCCAGGTGCCCTTGAAGAGAATGCATATTCTGTTTTAGGATGGAATGTTCTGAATATATCTGTTAAGTTCATCTGGTCCAGTGTGTCATTCAAAGCCATTGTTTCCTTGTTGACTTTCTGTTTAAATATCTGTCCATTGATATAAGTGGGATGTCAAAGTCCCTTATTATTTTATTTTTATCAATGAGTTATTTTATGTTATGTTATTGTTTGGTATACTTGTGTGCTTCCATGTTGGATGCATAAATACTTACAATTGTAATATCTTCTTGTTGGATTGTCCTCTTCATGATTATATAGTGTTCTTCTTGGTCTTCTGTTAGTCTGTGTTTTAAAGTCTATTTTGCCTGACATAAGTATTGCTTCTCTGGCTTTCTTTAGACATCCATTTGCATGCTAAATGTTTCTCCATCCCCTGACTTAATCTGCTAGTGTCTTTAGGTCCAAAATGAGCCTTTTGAAGGCAGAATATCGATGGGTCTTTTTTTAGTCCATTTTAACCCAATCCATTTTTTAATCCATTCTGCCACCCTATGTCTTTTAATTATAGCATTTAGTCCATGTACATTAAAAGTAATTATTGATACATACTTATTGCCATTTTATAACTTGTTTAGTGGTTATTTCTGGAAGTTTTCTCTGATCCTTAAAATCCTTGTCAGATAATTTTAACATCTGTCCTCTTTGCATTGGGATCTATTGACATCTTTTATACATCCAATCTTTCTCTTTTTATGAAACAACTGATTGAATATAGCGGTAAAAGTATCTGTTCCTAGAATTTACTTTGTTGGGGTATTTTTATTATGAAAATGATTTTTAATGTGTACTATTTATATTTTGTATTGGATCTTGAGTCTGTTTTCTTACGAACTTCAAATTTCACCAGTTATTGAATTTATTGCCATATTCTTGACATTTGTTTATGGTTATGTCATAGTCTGTAGTATTTTTTATTCATTCCTGCTATTGGTGATTTGTTCTCTCTTTCATATTTTTGGTCAAATTGGCTATAAATTTAATAATTTTAAAATTGGTTTCCAATTGAAGATATGTAGATTAATTTTCTAGATGAAGAGATTTATAGAAACTGCTCAACACAGAGACATTCACTAAATAGGTCAGCCCCATTTCCCCTTATATTTAAGAAGCTTAAAATCTTGCTGATTACAAGATTCATAACATCAAGGCTACAATGAACCAAGGTAGCATCTCTCAATATCAAGAAAATATCAATTAATGACAATCTTTGGCAATGCTTATCTGTGAAAGACACAAATCTTGGCACAATTCTAATTTTTGAAGGGTTGGTGGTTATATGTATAGACAAAGAATGTCAATTATCATTTTTGATCTTGGTTATTTCTAACAATCTAACACTGCAGTTAACTTATGCATATAAGTAGACTTAAACTTTTATCATTTTTATCCTAAAATCCTATATAATTTTACTTGTAACAGAGAAATTTCACACTGCCTTCCACTCCTAAAATCAACATTTGTATTTTTCCTACTTCCTTATAAGATATATCCATATTCATAAATCATGTTTAAAAAATTGGTAAGCATAGGAGAGTATTGGTTACTCTGCTTTTAGTAATTTCAGAGCTCTTCTTGTCTTGACACATTCCAACAGACATAGTTAAGACCAAAGTCTCTACTGATGAAACCGCAAGAGGCAAATCCTTTAGTTACACATGAATAACAAGAACAACAACCACAAGATGTACGAATGATGAGTATTTTTTTCTTTTTGAGAGATTTCTGGGCTCCTGTATTTTTAATCTCTGGTATTCTTTTATTTTTGTTTCCTTTTATCTGTTTATTCATCTGCTTATTCATTATAAGACAATTCTTGAGCTCCCGTTTTATGCCAGCTGGGAACATAGCATGGGCCAAAACAAATAGTTCTTGTAACCACAAACCATACATTCTAGGTGAGGGAGATGGAGAATGAAAACTTTGAAATGTCAAGTGACAAATGTAAAGAACAACTAAGGAGGGTAAGGGATAGAAAGTATAGGAGTTATTTAATTTAGGATGCTATCTAAAGATGGTATGTAAAGATTTTTTTTTTTTTTAGAGTGAGAATGAACCCTGTGTTTATCAGTCAGAGAGAACTACAGACCAAAGGCCCTAAGACACAAACATGCAGGGTTCATGTGATTAGAAAGAGTAGGTAGGGATTGAAGTCAGAGATAAAATTAAAGTCAGACATGTAGGACCTTCTGTTCCAAGGGAAGACTGAGTTCTATTTGAAGCTGAATGGGAACCACTGGGGAGTTTTTAATGGAAAAGTGACATAATTTGACATAAATTTTAAAAAGGATTACCCTGGCTGCTAAAGGGATCATAGACTATACTGGGCTACAAATAAAATCACAGAGGAGAGTTGCAGCCTTGTTAGGGTCCAGGAAGAGTGTGCTTTAGGAGAGTGGAAATTTTGGAAATAGATGTCAGTTAACTCTGGATACACTTTGACAGAAGAGCCCACCATTTTCAAGGCTGTAGAAAAGCATGGTTATTGACATCTTATTCCATCCAGGTGGCAAGAAGTTTCCTAATATAATACTGCACGTAGTTTAGTTATCCAGGGTGAGACACCATCTGGAGGTGTGTAACTAAAATTTGTATTGCTTTTTCCAAATGATGTTCCCTGGAACAGGGAAATGCTTGAGGTCATGGTCGAATAAATGTCGAAAATCCTTTTTGTTGTGGTTAAATCACCCAAACGTAAAATAATCTCTTTGTTACCTTGGCATTCTCTAATGATTTAACCTGGGAACTCTTGTGCAGTTTATCATTTTGGGAAAGAATGCCCTAGAGCATTAAATTATATCTGACCCCCCCCACGAACCTGCAAGAGCAGAAAGCAGGTCATCAGAAGTTCAGAGGTTAAAACTTCTCATTTCTAGAAATGTTCTCTTCACAATATAAATATAATTGTTTTATAGTTTTTCAATTTTTTTGATAATAGAATCAGTTTTCTTGTTGTTAAATGACTATAATTGTTATAATATATAATATATATACAATATATATTATATGTATATAGTTTTCTTATTGTTAAATGACTATAATTGTTATAATATAATTTCAACTATATGATCTGTATTTTTGTAGGTTGAAAATGCTCTACTACCTGCAATTTTATGTTTCAAGCTAGTAATTTTTAAATTACTAGCTTATTAATTAAAGTAACAAATTTAAAAAAAAAGTCATAGTAATTTAAGAGGCAACATATATTTTTAGCATTTTTTGTCTTCCAGGCATTGTGTTTAGTGTTTTTTATATATCACCTAATTTAATTATCAAAATGGCTTTATCAGGAAAAATTGTAGAGACTAAAACAGATAATATAAGGTGAGTGGTTAATCAACTAAACTCATTCATTTGGTGTGTCTACACCTTCCATTGTCTTTGTCAATTCTGTAAGTTTTAAGAAAGTGGTGTTAATGCAAATTAATCTTGCCTATAGATATGCAATACAACCACATTTAGTCAATTTCAGTAGACCTCTTTTTCATCTATTTGTATATTCATGTGTGTGTCTGCTTTTTTAATTCCTCTTTGATACACTATCTAACTGGTTCTCTTAATAAACTAAAGATCTTTGACATATTAACAGTTTCTGTGTGTATGACTTATGGTTATAGCCTCTTACAAAAGTATCTGTTTACTACTGTATGAGATACTATTAACTGCATTTTATAAAAGAGGATATTGGTATTCAAAGATTTTATCTGCTCAAATATGTTAGTAATTGGTAAACCCAGAATTTTAACCTATCCTTGAAAAGTTTTACAACTTGTATTAATGACTGTGATAAAAAAAAACCAATATTCGATTTGATTGTTTTGCTCTAATAACTAAAGAGCATTTTTTTTTCCCTCCTTCCCTGCATTTGGACTGTAAGCTTCATAGGACAGTGACTTTTATTTGTCATCTTCATGGCTTTATCCCCAGGACTAAAAGATGTACCTGGTGCATAGTAGGCATTCAAAAAATACAGTTGGGGGGGCGCCTGGGTGGCTCAGTGGGTTAAGCCTCTGCCTTCGGCTCAGGTCATGATCCTGGGGTCCTGGATCAAGCCCTGCATGGGGCTCTCTGCTCAGCAGGGAGCCTGCTTCCCTTCCTCTCTCTCTGCCTTCCTCTCTCTCTGCCTGCCTCTCGGCCTACTTGTGATCTCTCTCTGTCAAATAAATAAATTTAAAAAATTTAAAAAAATACAGTTGAATTAATGAATGAGTTGTCTTCTCTTCCATTTCTTTAGGTCCTGTTACCTGGTCTCTTGCAGGTAAATATAATCAACAGCTAATAGGCACTGAAGGCATATCTATAAGAAAAGACCATTCCTCTACTGAACAGATTGGCTTTTTCCTTAGCTTTAATTTTCTACTCTCACATGGACTGGAGAAAGGGCACATGCTGCTTGGGGTGCAACTGGAATAGAAAAAAAGTTTGAGAAATACAAGAACAATACCATTGCTGATTGTAGGTACAGTTCTGCCACATGTTTATTCATCAATTTATCAAATATACATTGAACACTAAAACTCCAAGGAAGGGAATCATACAAAGAAAACTAGAAGAAGAAACAACTACTACCCTACAGGTATAAGTGAAATTCTCTGATAATAATTTCCTGTTCCTAAATTTTTTTATGCCTGGAAACTATGCTAAATATTTACACATAGATAATTTTCAATATTTATAATTGCCTTTGAGGTTAATTGGTATAATTTGTGAATGAAAAAACTAAGGAACAGAAAAAGACATCAAGAGTCACAGGTAAATTGCAGAACTGGAATCTGAAGTCAAGTTTTGTTCTAGTTCCTTTTTTTCCATTTATGACTTTTGCATACTTTCACATAATTGTAGGATTTAACTGGTATTTAGTCTCTTCCTAATAGGTCATATAGATGTGTTATATTTTTCAAAATAAGAAATATAATAAAATTGTTATCACATTTAGCTTTATTAGTGAGTGATGACAGATTATTTGTAATATATCTCCAAAGAGTCTATTTCACTCTCAGTGATGAATAATTTGAATTGTAGGTCACTTTTACATTTGATTTCTATTCCTACATTTTGTTTTCACTAACTTAGAAAATCCCCATTCACAATTATGGATTGGCAGGTGGTGATTATTTGAAGATTTTGTTTCCAATTTATTTATTTTCATAAAAACAGTATTCATTATTTTTTCACCACACCCAGTGCTCCATGCAAGCTGTGCCCTCTATAATACCCACCACCTGGTACCCCAACCTCCTACCCCCCCGCCACTTCAAACCCCTCAGATTGTTTTTCAGAGTCCATAGTCTCTCATGGTTCACCTCCCCTTACAATTTACCCAAAAGCACATACCCTCCCCAATGTCCATAACCCTACCCCCCTTCTCCCAGCCCCCCTCCCCCCAGCAACCCACAGTTTGTTTCGTGAGATTAAGAGTCACTTATGGTTTGTCTCCCTCCCTATCCCATCTTGTTTCATTTGAAGATTTTGTTAAGTAGCTATGGTATGCAGATAGGAAAAAATAGCCAAAAATCATTGAAGGTTACCTCATGGAATTTCATTTAATAGCTCATCAAATAAAAATCAACAAGCATATTACCCTCAAAAGCTGAAAAGTTGACTTTTGCAACTGAGAATATAGATGTGAATACGTTCCTAATCTATTCTTTGATGGCAATCAAGGTGTTATGTATTTCTACATGTTTTATTATCCTAATGGGATGTTTAAAAAATATGCCCTAAAGCAATACTTCATTGATTTCTTTCTTTAACAAGTGAAAGAAATTATTTATGAGAGAGTCAAATTTTTGACAGTTAAGACACTTGTCCTATGGTGTGCTCATGTTTTAAAATCCTGGTATTCTATTCAAAACATTTAACCTTGTGGTATTTTAGCCCTGAAAAAACAGATTCAGGCTACTTAAGATTCTGAATATATCACTGAGATATGCCACTTGAGTAAACACTTGAAATCATAGATGTGAGTTTGAAAAAGTGTTTTTATCTCATTTCACATTTCATAAAGTCATATGAGTTACCTTTCCCCTTGACAGCTAGCATGTCTGATCTTAAAAAAAAAGGAGTCATGCACTTATTGGTCATTTCTCTGCTCAGCATGCTGAAAGAGAAACAGAAATTCACAGTGAGCACGGTCAGATCATTTTGATGATTTCTGTCAATACTGAATCAGCTCATGTGGGACATTGTTGACAAGCAACTGTTACCACAATGAATAAATCAGTGGTGTATTGGCCTGCAGAAGCAACCTCCCTTATCCAGATATCAACACTTTTTTTCTCCTACGTAATGCATGCTTGCTCAGAACTGAGCCAGTTCTACTTTTCTAGTTTTTCATGTTGCGTGGAATTGACAAAAATATCGTATAGAATCATGCATTTGCAGTGAATAACCAGAAGAAAACATCTATCCATTTCATATTCTTTGTTCATTGGTTCATCGAGTATCCACTGCTCACCTGGTATGTGGTACCTTAAGGAGGGCAAAAGTAGACGTGTTTCACACCCTCATGAACTATGCACATACCAATACCTCATCACCTAGACATGTTAGCCATTCGTTTACTTTTGAGGAGCTACTGTTCTCTCATGTTCTGTGGCATCAATGTTATATAGCCATCTAACTCTGTTACATGATAGAGGAATCTTGCCAGTCATATCTTCTGGTTTCTCTCCATGGATGGTATTTGACAAATGTTTTGGACTTATTTTATATGCTGCTCAGCAACAGTGTGAGTCATCTATTTTTGCCATGAGAAGTCTGAATGATGAGTCTGTAGTTTCCATCTCTTCTCTACTTTTAATACCTGCAGTATTGTCCAGGCACTGTGCTAGGTGTTCAGGAGACAATAGTAAAAAAACAAGATAAAAATGTTCCTGTGTAGTCAATTTATCAGCATGTCCATTTGGTTCTCTCTAAAATACACAGACTTTTTTTCTCCATTTATACAGTTGTCACATCTTAGGTAACTTAGACTGTAGTAAAACCTCCTCATCTTTTTGCTGCTTTGTTTACCTCCATTTTCTACTCCAAATAGAAAGACAAGGTAATCTTTTTAAAGCATAACTTAGATTATTTCAGTTACCTATTTCTAACCCTCTTGTAGCTTTCCATTATAGTTAGACTTAAATCTAGATACTTGGCAATGGAATTCAAGATTCTATAGACCATTTCCTATCTGGTCTCATTTCCTATAAATTTGTCTTTTATTCATGGTAAAATAGATGCACTGGTCTTTTCATTCCACTTCACAGCCTTTTCACTTGCTTTTTCTGTTTGGCATTTTCTTCCCTCAATATTCCTACTTGACTCTTTTTGTCATTCTTCAGATGCCAGTTCAATTGCAATTTCTACATTGAGCCTCTCATCTGATGCTATTAAGCAGAGATTTGATCTATTTTAAGAGTTCTAGGCACATAATACATGCTCAAATTGTTGGAAATAGCAAATGAACTAAAGAAAATGTTGAATTTTAAGAACAGAACAAATGGAGTAACTTAGGAGAGGGCACTACTTTAAACAAGAGAAGCCAAGCTTTTAGGATACTTGATAGCTTAATTCAAGTCTCAGCTAAGAGCTGAAGGATATACTAGGGTCAGAAATGAGCATTCCAGTTAAGGTAGATAGCACAGGTGTTGGACGCTAATGATACATGTCCATTGTAACTAGAGGACAGAAAGTGATAGGGATGGCAGTAGGGGATGATATAAGAGATGTGTATAGTTTGGCTGATGCTTATAGACCATGGTAAGGTGTTGAATTGTATATTAAGTGCAATGAGAAAGTGAGCAAAAGATTTGTAAGCAGAGGAGTAACAGGTTTGATTAGTAGTAATAATCTCTCTGGTTGTTCCATTAAAAAAAAAAATAGAAAGGAAGAAAGCAAGGAATCCAGTTAGAATATTATAAAGTAGATCAGCTGACAAATAATAATGGGTTAGTTTTTCTGTTTATAATTTTTCACTGCTTTGTTAAACCATGGACCTCAGGAATTCCCATGTCTCAATACTTAAAGATTCAAATTTTTATTTGTATGAGTATCTTTTGTGTTACATATATTATTCTATTTTAAGTCATAGTATTTACAGAATTTTTTTTAAGAATATATCTAATTAGAGCCATTTATTTAATTTGGAAACCTGGACTATATCTAGGGTGACTGTAGGTCCAGCTTCCCAGGAAAGTTCTGGCTTATATCTCTTATTGTCCCATGTAATTAATAATATTAGCTCCTTTTGTTTTCAAATGTTCTGGTTTGTATGATATATGACTACTCTATCATAATAGTAACAAAAATGGTAAATTAAAAGAAATAAGTAAATGCATTATATGCATTTGCACATAGATGCAAATGCAAATAACTATGTATTGTGTGGTATTGGTTATTTATATAGGATGCCACAGGAACTCAGAGAGGTGGGAAATGATCAGTATGGCTATATCATGCTCAAAGAGCTGTGACAGACCTGTTCTTAACTGCAAGGTCTCTGCCCACACTTAGTTTAATCTGTGAGGTAGCTTTCAGGCTTTGAGTAACAAGGAAAACCGGAGCACGGGGGTATTTTCACCCAAAACTATACACCACCTCACCACAACCAAAATGGCCATGTTAACCTTCCATTTGTTAACGTTCCAGTAGATCAGAGATGTCAGGTACAGAGGATTGCTTGCTTGCTAACACTCACTTTTTGGTCCTGAGGGGACTAATAATTCTTCTCATTGACCTCTGAGCACAGAAAAGTTCTCAAAATTCTTCTGGACATGGTGTTCCTGGCATTCACTGTCCATCAGGTAGGCTGCCTGGGCGGCCGTTCACACATAGCACTTTCTCCTGCCTGCCGCCTTTGTGCCCTCATTCTGGAGCAGAGCGTGTGAAAAGACAGACATGTGTATACTGGGACTTAATCCTTGCTCTTTATTCTTAAGATATTAACCTTAGCACGGACTGCTTTACATTTCAAATACTTGTACCATTTGTCTTTAGAGCTAACAGGAATTGAATTTTGACTTCCAATGAGGCACATGTTGAGAGGAATCTTAACCTTTTTTTACAAAATTAGAAAACAGACCACTGACACTGATTACTTAAGAGGATTTCAAGGGTTCTTATATCTTCTAACCTCTTTAACGGCTGGGCCACTTCTCCAGACACTGTGCTGTCATGGTTTCCTGTTCCATTAAAAATACAATAAAAATATCATGAATGACTTACTGCATCCAGCAATTTCCAGGTGTTTTCTTCTTGATCTATGTGCCCTGTTTTAGTAATGCTCTTGAGAGATTTTTCAAAAAATAATGTCAAAGTACTCTTGCGGAAAACTGATTGTTCCCCATAGAAAAGCTGGAAGGCAAAGAGAAAAATAATATTGCTCCTGTGTACAATATCAAAAAACCTAGGCATAGGAAGTCTACGTTTTTTGCCAAGGGTTTACTTGTTGTAGGTTGCCTGGAAGTAGCAAAATATAATTCATGGCAGCTGTCTGATAGATATTCTTCCTGTTTTTCCTCCTAGCAATTGTTTCCCTCCCCACCCTTAGTATGCTTCACAGTTCACACCCCACAACTCCCCACATGCACTGGTAGAGGAGAAAGGATATTTTATGTCCAATACAAGAAGGGATATATAATTCTGTGGCTGCTTTTATTTTGTTCTCTGTGCCACTGATATCCAGACTAAGACACAAATTAAACTAAGAAAGGGAAATATTTATACACTGTCTGAAATTATGCCAAAAGAGGAACCATTATTGGTACTTCTTAGGAAAGAAAGGAAAACATTTTTGTTCTCACCTGAAATTCCTTGTAAAAATATATATTTGTTTCAGCCACTACAAAAGGGAATGTTCACTCATTGACATAGCTTGGGGGAAAATGCTAAGCCAGTTCATTATTTGTTGATTTTAGCTTTCATGGTCTAATTTGGAATCAACCACAAGATACACAGTGGTACTCTTAGCTTCATTCATCGTAATAGAAGAGTTCATCATTTTGGAAACATTCTGATCTCCTAATGTGAAAATCATGTATATTGTCCACGGACACTCTCTACAGTAAGAGAGTTATGGGAGATGTATAGAAAAGGAAGATGACCTAAAGGTGAGACTGAGGCTACGGTGGAAGGAAGCCCAATGGAAGAGTAAAGGTAAAAACAAGCAGAAGCTTTGGACCCGACTTGATCAGCTCTGTGCATTTTTGCTGTAATACAATGATAGTATAATCACTCTTACTCTTTGTTTTCATTATAGATTCTTCAAGGGAGTGAAAACAATGTAAATACTGTTTATGTAGAATAATTATAGTATGAAATTGGTTTTTAATATTAGATGCCCCTAATTGACCCTATATCATTTTTTGTTAGTGTTGAAATTTGGTGTTTGCATTAAGGTATACTGAGTCATGTAACCTCCAGATCCCAGTGATTATTAACACAACAAAGGTCTGTTTCTCATGTAGATCACAGTTGAGGGCAACTCAACAGGAAAGCAATTTCTACCTTTGGCTTCAAGGTAAGCAGAAGAAAGAACCAGGATTATCTCACAGGAGGGTTTAGGGGACAGGTCCTGCATCTTTAGCTTGATTCCATACTCTTTGCCAGTACTCCATCGCACAGTACCATCTAACTCCAGATGGACTGGGATGTGTCATTAAGTTGTGTACCCCCCAAAAGGAAGACCTAACACTAGTCTGCCACAGTTATTAGTTACTGAAAAGTAAACTATTTTATGACCACATGCTGGTTTGGGGTTATCACAGCAGTGTTTGCATTTAGCAATTTGTGCTGCTTTACAGTGTATGTTTAAATGACATTTTTTTTTTTCTTATTTTATCATCATTGACCTGGATTTACATGACAAGAGGTTATATGTTTGTTTAAATCTCAGATTTCTTTCTACTGTTTGAGTTGCCCTTTGGAGAGTTCTACATTCGAGTATACCAGAAATACCATTACTTTGGCAAGAGTACAATTCCATATATAAATAACAATTCTATTATTCTCTACTCTGAAAGTGGTTTTCCCATAATTACTGCACTGGAAACCAAAGTTGTGGGGAGCTGTGACTTTATTCCCAGATGTACCACGTTTCACTTTCAGTAAGAATCTTATTTTCTAGACCATTTCTAAAAAAATTCAAATACAATAACAGCTCCAAAGATCAATTTCTTTATATTTTAATTTTTTAAGGGGTATATGTCCATGTGTTAATTTTCAATCTGCTACTTCTATCCTAGTCTCGTGCTTTTTTTCCTGCCCTTGATGTTAAACCCAGTTTCATGAACTCTAGCTTGGACAAAAATATAGATTAAAATGTTTTGTAGTAGTTCATATGTTGTTGATGGTAAAATAGATGTATCCAAAATCCACTTTTTCTGATTTGAATTATATTAGCATGACACAGAGAACCTCCATGGAATCATATATAAACTTTATAGACTTAAAGAGTAATAGCTTCTTAATTCACTTGTTCCATAATATCACATTTTTTTATGACTCCATTTTTTTACTTTTACTTTTTAATTCTATTATAATATACAGTGTCATATCTGTTTCAATAAAATAATGATTCAACAATTCTATACATTATTTTGTGCTTATCATGATAAGATCTGAGAGTCTGGGTATTTTAGGTCTGTTTTTTTCTTTGTTCATTTGTTTTGTTTCTTAAATTCACAGATTTTCTTACACTGGGTGTTCTTAAAATGTAATTTTGGTTTATTGACAGAATGGTGTTACAAATTTATTAACAATAATATCTGCCAAGAATAATTTGACCTTCACACACACACATATCATTTAAAATTTGAGTCCAGGATAAAGGAGTAGAATACAGAGACATATGGGACATTAGACTTAGTATTGACTTTGGATTTGCCTGAATTTGAATGCTAATTTTTCTATTTCTACAGTCTTGAGGAGGGGGAGTTAATTTATTTCAGCTTAAGTTTCCTCCTCTGCAAAATTGGAGTACTGTCTCTATGGCAATGTCTTTGTAATCATTTAATGAGATAAAGTAATGGCTTTCAAAGTGAAAACTGTGACCCACATTAAAAATATGAAAAGAAAAAACCCAAAGTATCGTTTAGAACATATACACTGTGTGTATAAAAATATAAAAACTAAATATTCATAGAATGTTACAGTTTACACAATGAAGATATTTTATTTCATTGAAATGTTATTTGGAATTTACATTAAAAGGTAAATATAAAGTGATCTGACTTCTTGAACAATAATTGGTGAAGATTTCACATTTTAATGACACCCTAGTACTCTGACTTTTTTCCTGAAAATTGGCTTTGTTGATGAAGCTAAGACTGAATATCAAATAATTAAGTTTTATAATCCTATCAACACTATGCTGATCTCTGTGTATGGTTTTTAGACAGTTCAGGAAAACTAAAAATTGCTTTGTCCTTTATTATTATGTAACTGTAAAACTTCTTCAATTTCATGCCACAGATATGGCCCATATTACTATTGTATGTGTTGAGAATCTGGGCGGCATATTTATTTCTCTTTATTTATTAAAAATAGCCTCTTTCAAGTCTTAGAAACTGGTGAGAAATTCTGTAGGGAACCCAAATCATGGAGCCATTGGCATGATTTTCTTTGATGACTCTACATTATTCTTATAGTAGATATTAACATTCTCTAGGGAAATAAGCAGTCACTCTCCTGGTGAGAGTTTAAGGTCTATGTTGGTTAGTATTGTAAAAAAGGTAAAAATGGGTAAGAATAGATGGCAGAGAAATTTGCAAACCTAAAAGAGAAAGTTGATAAATAAACATATATGTATATACATATATATATGTATCTTTTGCTAATATATATACTAGCAAAAGAGCTTGATCTATCTGAATAACTTGTCTTTTATTCCCCCTCAATTTCAATTATGTATATCCAAATTTTCCATCCTGGAAGAGTGGCATAATGGTAGTGATACCAAAAGAAACACATACAGAAAGGAGCTGGTCTTTGAAGGAAATACTGTGTTCACCCATATAGATTCTCATGCATCTGGAGTTGAGAACAATGTGTTAAAGCAAGCCTGTGATGCAGAATTAGATATTTTTAACTTAAGTTAAATCAGCAATATTTCAAAAATCAAGGAGAAAAAAATTGCCAAGAATAAAAAGGATTTGCCTTGGAAGATACTGTTCTCTTATTGGAAGGGGTTAAATAAACTGCTGACCACTTTATAAAGCAAGGAACTCCTTCCTTTGTAAGGAATCTGTGCATTATATAGGTGATTGAATGAACTGAGATCCTTCCTCTGGTTATTTGCAGACTAAGCTTGAACGTACTCATACCCATAGATGTTAGTCTGGACAGGCAGATTAAAGAGGAGTTCCTCAGGGCACCTGGGTGGCTCAGTGGGTTAAAGCCCCTGCCTTCGGCTCAGGTCATGATCCCAGATCCTGGGATCGAGCCCCACATCGGGCTCTCTGCTCAGCAGGGAGCCTGCTTCCTCCTCTTTCTCTGCCTGCCTCTCTGCTTACTTGTATTCTGTGTCTGTCAAATAAATAAATAATCTAAATAAATAAATAAATAAATAAATAAATAGGAGTTCCTCGCACCCCACCCCAGCCTCCCTTAGTAGATTTCGTCCACAAATCCTGGGCTTATTAACTAGTGAAAGATGAAGATAGATTTAGGCTTCCCTTTATTCCTGGAGCTGATCAGTACATCAGACTGTTGCCTACTAATCCAATCCCAAGTATGTAATGATTTGCCCAGGTTCTGGGAGCCTATCTTACCCTCGATCTTTAACCACATTGTTAGGCTGAGCAGAGGGTGAAGGAGAGTATGGCTAGGAACCACATCCTCTAGCCCTTTACCTGGGATTGAGCTCTCATTCCAGGATGTCACATTTTTCTTCAGACTTTTTAGATAATATAAAAGTCAAACCCAAAATAACCCTGACTTTGTCATACCCCTTAATATTTGGCATCCTGGACAGTTAATCCTTTTCTGGGTTAGAGGAATGAAGTGGAGGAAAATGGTTATCCATTTTGCTATGCTGTGCATTTCTTGTACTCTTTCCTGACGTGTATTTCATCTCAGTCCATCCTCTTCCTCATCCTGATGGAGGCTTGTTAAAAATGTTTTTTTTTTCAAGAAGGAACTAAATCCAAAGTGTGATTTTACAGGGGTATCCAGATGTATGAATATGGGAATATTTTGAAATGGGAGCAGTAATGGAACAGATTTAATGAGGGCTACTTTAATCAGATACGTTAGTCTTAAGGAGATCTTGCCAACATAAGACTGAAATAAAGATTACAGCTCAGGACCAAAGGTTCAAATCTGAGAGGTATCCACCTAAATAAAATGAAGAAACAATGGTATGTTCATATAAGGGTCAGATGCTTGGCACATTCACAGAAGACACAGAAGGAGGTGAAGCAAATAGAGTCAATGGAGTCAAATCCCCTAAAATGCTAGAGAATGATGAGAACAAAGGACAGTAGTTCTTTAAATCACATATGAAAGAACTATGAGTGGTTGAATGTTGCAAGAGGAAAGACAGTAGATGGAGAGGAAAGGAAAAATGCTGAAGGAGAAGGGTAGTGGGAATGAGTGTCTTGGAGAATGTGGGCAAGGGTGCAGAACACCCGGGCAAGAATGAGATTAAGATAGTAAGAGAAGAGCCTAAAGGAATATGTGGGGAGAAATAAAGGAACAGTGATATGCTGCCATAAAGAAAGTGAGGGGAACCTGGTGGCTAAGGACTCTTGGTTTTAGCTCAGGTCATGATCTTGGGGTTCTGGAAACAAGCCCCACATGGGACTCTGTGCTCAATGTAGAGTCTGCTTGAGATTCTCTCTCCCTCTCTAGCTTATGTCCCCTGAGTGCATGCTCTTTCTCTCAAATAAATTTTAAAATAAAGTTTAAGAAAAAATTGAATTATATTTGGATGCTTGATGGAAGGTCCTTATGCCAAAAAGTACTGGACTTACTTTTGATAAGAAATGATGGAAGTAGTTAGACCAATGTCTTATCTCTGTGGAAAATTATAAAGTGGTTAACCCATAAAGGTCTCTTTCTGGTAAAATATGCCTAAAAATGTTGTAAATTATTTTTTGGGACTTTAAATGTCAAATTTCAATCCTAAAATTGACTTCTTGAAATTCTCAAATTATAATCCTTTTGTACACTATTTGTGTTATAATTTTAATTTTTTGTTACATAGTTCATCACATCCATAATCTAAACTTATATAAAGAAGTAACATTTTGTTGTCTTCCCTGCTAATAAGTAATGAGACAGTTTGTTATAAATCGAGTGCTACTGGCGTTAGTCATCTCAGCGCTATTATAATTAAATATGTCTTGTGCCACAGTTGAATTGGAATAGAATTGCAAAAAGCCACTATTGAATTAGAAGTAACACAGGTTTCTGTCCCTTCATTATGTAAATCTAGGTTTTGAGAAGATGTCTTATCACCGGGGACTGTCAGGAGACTTGCAATTACCTGTCATAAAGTCTATCTCCCCCACCAGCATAAATCTCTTTCTCTGCAGGTGCTATAATTTCCTCAGGGGGAAATTTATTATCAGGCAAAAGAAAAAAAAAAAAAGAACAACTATACATGTTTAATCAGTCAGATATATCAGAAGAACTTTAAAATAAAAATTTAGTCTTTGTATATTTCTCTTTACTAATAGCTTCCACAAACATTAATTGAGCCCCTACTATATGAAAGGCATGATATTATACAATAGGTATAAACTAATACTGTGCAATTACATAGTTCTTCAAGGTCATCTGAGAAGTCCCATAGATAATCTTTTCTTTTGGGCTTCAAAACAATTATGTAAGGAACATAAGAGGACAGATAAAACTGTGTATGATAGTTGAAGAAATTGAGGTTTATAGATGTTAATCTTTGTTCTTTATTCCATACCTTATATACTTTCATTAAAATATCAGTAATACTGTCTTATAAACCTATATATTTTAAATCCTGAGGAATTTCAACTATTCATGTGGAAACTTCCTAATATTTCACTTGGGACTCCAATTGTTTGTTGAAAATATAAATAAATGATTAGAATAAGAGTGAAGCAATTATCCTAGACAGGAATTTTTTTAAAACAATGACTTTCTGTGTGAAATTTTCCATTCTAATGGAGCATATCATCTTGAAAGATTAGAACATAAATTAAAAAAAAAAAACAGCCTAAAAACATAATTCTGGATAATGTCTGCAATATGGGAAGGATAATTAGTAAGATTAATTTTACATTGGTTTATTCCTCTCTAACAAAAGCCAATTAATTATTCAAGAGAAATTTCCACAATTTGGATTATGCCATAAGCATTTAAATCTGTCCTGAAGTGAGAATCACTGCATATCCTACCTTCCTCAGCCTAAATCAATGAAGGTATGGCTAGAGTTCATGCTAGACTTCTGCACACAGCAGTCTGGGAAGCAGTAGAGTTGAGAGAAAAGGCCTCGATAAAGAAAATGGATACCTAAACAAGATGTTGCAAATGTAAGAAATCATGTAAAGGCACATTTAAAGCTCAGGGAAAACTGAGAGTTGATATGAAGGGTCAGCTCTGGTTGGAATGTGTTTTGGGTGAGTGTTTACATGCTTGCCATGTCAAGGGTAACTAGGCTGAGTGACAGTACTGACTTGTGAAAACTGAAGATGTGCATTTCTTCTCAATAGCATGTTTGGTGAGGTTAGATTTTTTAGCTTTTAACCACGGTGGGAGTATTTACAGTATAGAAATGGGTAACTATTACAAAGTAGACTCTGTTTCCATGCCTGCTACTCTTATCCCCACAGAGCCAGTTCTTAGAATATTAGTCTGGTACCTTGGTCCAAGGATCTTGTGCCATGTGAAGCAGATCACAGCCAATGTTTTTGGGACTGGGGTCAAGGTTAATGTTCTTAGCAGTGGAGTGGGGTAAACTTGGAGAGGTAGGGGCGGGTAACAGAGAGCTTGTAAAGGCTTGAGCCAATAAAGTGTTTGCAAGGAAGAACCATGGACTTGGCAGCTACCTATGGGGTTTGGAGAAGGCTGAGGAATAGTGAACTTGTGGGTATTCAGGAGACATTACTATAATGACACTAGTCTGGAATGCAAACTCGGCCCAGAACCAATGCCCTAGTTAATGAAGATTTTCAAATATGGTTCCGGTCATTGTCAAGATTGTCTTGGGAAAGAATGGGGCTAAGGTTGTAGGAGATAAACCTCATGATTGTTTGAGACTTTAATAAAAAGATACGCATTATGCTATGTATTTTATATAGGTTGCTTAAGTCATTTCTTTCAAACGCAGTAGGATTATTCAGATTTTGTTGACTACAAAGAGCCTCCCAGAGGCAGAGGCCTTTCTCCAAAATCATGCAGCTGGTAAATGGCAAGCTTCATTTGGCATAGCGATCTCTTTGGCACTTTCTTTGCTGTGCCAGATTGCGGTAATGGAATTATGGACCAAGTATCCTAAGTATCCAAAAGATGAGTCAGTTCTGTTTACGTAGGAGTTTATTCTATAAATGGGGGTTTATTTGTGGAGGATGGCTCCAAGTTGGTAATGCTGTAGGTGAGATATGAATAAAGAGAATAATTCTATGGTGCAGATGACAATTAATGAGATCCTATTAGCATGTTACAGAAAGAATGTTGAGAAAGGGACAGAGTCAAAAGATATACAGGGTATAGGACTAGATTGGTTTTAGGGTGATGAAGAAGGGAGTAATCCTCTAATGACTTTGATTATACACATGAAACTTCTTGTTGAAATACATCATCAATATTTATCAACAGTATTTAGACTTTCTATAAATATTTACAATCATTTTATGTTCAATTTTATGTTTCAATTTTAAAAGAATTTCTAAGACCTGTGGTTTTTTGAACACTCTGCAATCTCTTCCATAATCCATTGATCACCTTTTCCCCCTCACTGCTTCTCTCCTCTCCTCTAGCTTTTTCTTATCAAGTTCTTATCATGTTCTTAATGACAGTTTTGTGCCAACTTCACTTTATATTTCCCTACTTTACATAATTAAAACCAAAAAATAGGCCTGTCCCTCTTGGTTTTGTTTTACTGACCATTTTCTTTCTAGTGGAGAATAAATATATATGCATTATTATATTTAGTACTTAGAATAACAAAATATTTATCAAACTCTTCCTTTATGACTCAGTAGATAGTGTTACCTGTGTTACAGAATTTAAACGAAGGCATGGGATGTTCAGCACAGTAATGTGCCCAGAGTCACACAGCTAGTAAGTGGTGAAATAAAAATCAAACCTGGGTTTGACTCCAGGCTTGAACTTTTAACCACTGTGCATGTGTGTACCTTCTACCTTCCAACAACAGTGGGCTGGAGCAGGGATTCTGCAGGTGTGACATATGGAGTCTACACTCTAACTGTTTATCTAATAGATCACTGAGATATACGTGAGACTCTGGATTTTACTCCTAAGTGCCTGAACAGATTAAGACACATTGCTTTATTTTATTTTTATTTCTTTTGTGGTTTTTTTAAAATTAACATATAATGTGTTATTTGCTTCACAAGTACAGGTCTGTGAATCATCAGACTTTTTTTTTTAATTTTTTTCCAATTTATTTATTTTCAAAAAAACAGTATTCATTATTTTTTCACCACACCCAGTGCTCCATGAGCCGTGCCCTCTATAATACCCACCACCTGGTACCCCAACCTCCCACCCCTCCGCCACTTCAAACCCCTCAGACTGTTTTTCAGAGTCCATAGTCTCTCATGGTTCACCTCCCCTTCCAATTTACCCAAATTCCCTTCTCCTCTCTAACGCCAAAGAAATAACACCTATTCTCCTGAAGCTGTTTCAGACTTAACACAATTGACAGCACTCACCATAATACATACCCTCCCCAATATTCATAACCCATCCAACCTCTCCCTCCCCTCCCAACCCCCCCAGAAAGCCTCAGTTTGTTTCCTGAGATTAAGTATATCTTATGGTTTGCCTCTCTCCCCGGTCCCATCTTGTTTCATTTTTTTTTCCCTCCCTGCCCCTCAAAAGTCCTCATATCAGAGAGATCATATGATAATAAGACACATTGCTTTAAATAATTATATGACTTTTATCATTCTAAACATATTTTTATAGAATTTGTTTTACTTCTCTTGGAACCACTAAGTTAGATTTCTTTATTTCAACTTTTTCTGTTAATACTATTAGAGTTATTTTTAAAATTGATCCATGAAGAGAATAATTCAGGAATCACAAATCTGTTTTTGCACCATCATTTTCACATGTGTATCAGAGACCATCTGTTCAAATGTTCATTGCTAGTTTTCATTATTTTTTTAAATTTATGGTCTTTACCTAGGTGTAATTTTGTGCAATTCCCTGTACAGAGTGGGCTTTTTTAAAAATTATCAGAGAAATTAAAGATAATAAATTTAGAGAACAAAATAATAAGGAAACTCACACTTGTTTAGAATATCTCCAGTGATTATATTTTACTTTTTATTGTCAAGCCCATCTCTAACATGTAGCAGCTTTATTAGTAGTAA
Source organism: Neogale vison (assembly GCF_020171115.1). NCBI lineage: Eukaryota > Metazoa > Chordata > Mammalia > Carnivora > Mustelidae > Neogale > Neogale vison. Next base: position 46,733,850 of record NC_058094.1, read on the forward strand.
TCACTGGGTTTCTAAAAAGTAAAATGGCATTTAAGTGTGAGGATTAATGTTGCTGGAGAGATAAGATTCAAAGTGTTTGTGAATCCTACAGTAACTTATCTAGATAAATCTTGTTTTCCTCTATGGAAATACTATGGGTATTAAATTGAAGTTTAATAAACATTACAATCAAATTATTTATTCCTTTCTCTTATGCAAAATCTTAGTTTTCTTTTCTAACAAGTTATATGCATATCATATGTATATATTGCCAAATATATCTGTTTATCTACATATAAAGATATGTATCACTAAATAGGAAAAATACATAATGTAATATGTGTGTACATGAATGTACTCATTTTGAATGACTGTGTTCAATTACCATCTATACAAATGACAATAGCAGAAAGCTGCTTATCAGGTCAATACTAAAATGAGCAATTAGTTTTAGGCTGATTTTCTTAGGATGAAGAGATACAGTGAGAGATAGTTCTGCATAGACTATGGTTTAAAACTCAATGAAATACCAGGTCTAGAAATAGCTGTCCATTTCATTGGAGTGTCACAACTGATTAGTGAAATCAACAAATGCAGAAATAGAAATTCATTTGTAGTCACCATTTTAGTCTTTCTATAAATTTTTCCTCTAAAATTTCAATTATCAGAGACCAGAGAAATTCAAAACCAAAGAAACTATGCTTGTAAAATGTATAACTCTTGAGAATAATTCTGCCTGCTGCATTTTGTACTTTGAGAGAGATTTTTTTGCCCCCAAATCCTGCTTAGCAAAGCACAAATGAAGAGTCTCATCTTTCATAGATAATGCTTATACAGTACTGTATATAGTTTTAGCTCTATTGCACTATCTTTTAATTCAAAAGATTTTAAATTGCTTGCTATCTTTCAATGAGTACTCTTTTGGTACATTTCCCATTCTGAGCCTGTTAAAACAGCTTGCTAGTTATCAGAATTTTTGCCAAGCGTCAGCATGTTGCTATCGTGTTTCTCTTTGTGTAGCCATCTTTCCTCTAATCAATTTATTGCTAAAACACTTCATATGCATACCCAAATTAATACAAGTCCAAGCCTATGTTAGTTAGGATCCTATCATATAATTTCCAAAGAGTAGCAGAGCTAGATATGATTTGCTCCTTGCTAAATAATTAGACAATGTCAACGATTTAAGACCTAACTATTGGAAGAAGGCTGTCTTAATGAATGAGTCTATTATTTTAAGAAGATTTAGCAATTATACATTTTTCTAATATTGATTTCCACTAAATTCTGTCTTGAATTTAATGAGATGATAAATCCTTTCATTCAGTTCTATCACAATAGATTTAATGAATAAATTGGCTGTATGCATAACCCCACAACCAGCTTCATTTAGCAATAAATGCCATAATAGAAGATATAATAATTTTAATAAAAAATACAATTGTGGCTGAGCTCAGAAATATGTTAATCAAATGTGAAAGAAAAAGGAAGCATGATATGCTACAGATTGGTTTGTGTCATTTTTGTATTATTTTATATTACTTTATTATATTATTTTGTATTATTTTATATTTCTCTTTGAAGTATAATTTCTTATTTTATACAGTTGAAGTACATTTACCTATTACTGTGGACCAACATCCAAGAATGGGTCCTTAAAGAAAAAATGCTGCAATAAGATGAGTGAGATAAAAAATGTGGACACATTAGATTAGATATGACATGTTAGATGAGAAACTGCCACTTTGAGCTACTTGAGAAAATATATGCATAAGGTCTATTTCAATGAACAGTTGAAAAGCGAAGGTGAGTTATTTTCCTGACTTAGTTCCATCTACTAAAAACTCATTGATGTCTAGTCCTTGGATGCATTGCTAAAAAGCCTCAATTTATAGTACATATGTCTCTTCAGTATTTCAGATTGAGACTATCCTATAGTCTCTCTTTGGGAAAATTAACTCATTCAATTATAAGATCAATGAGTTTAAATAAATCTCATAGACTTTATCATTTCCATGTGTTTTTTTAATCCAATTAAGGACAGCATTTAATATTTTTAAATAATGGCTCTGGTAAGATACATTTCATAAAATTCACTTTTTAGCAGTGCATAGCTCAATAGTTTTTAGTATATTCACAACGTTGTACAACCACCACCACTATTTAATTTCAGAAATTTTCATTATCCCAAAAAGAAACCTAATACATTTTAGCAGACACCCTCATTCATATCTCCCCTTAGCCCTTATCAACTGCTAATCTATTTTTGTTCCTATGAATTTTCCCAATATGGATATATTACATAAATAAGGTTACCCAATACATGGCCTTTTGTGGTGGTTTTTTTTTTTTTTTCACTTAGTGTTTTCAAGGTTGTAGAATGAATCAACACTTCATTCCTTTTTTATTGCTGAATTGTATTCCATGGTATATATATGCCACATTTATTATTTTTTGTTATTTAAATTCTAGTTAGTTAGCATACAGTGTAATATTAGTTTCAGGTGTACAATATAGTGATTTTACAGTTCCATACACCATACAACAACTGCTCAACACCAGTGCACTCCTTAACTCCATCACCTATTTAACCATCCCCCACCCACCTCCCCTCTGGTAACCATCAGTTTGATCTCTATAGTTAAGAGTCTGTTTCATAGTTTGCCTCCCTCTCTCCTTTTTTCCCCCTTTGCTTGTTTGTTTTGTTTCTTAAGTTCCACATGTGAGTGAAATCATATGGTATTTCCTTCTCTGACTTATTTCACTTAGCATAATACTCTAGCTCCATCCATGTCATGGCAAATGGCAAGATTTCATTCTTTTCTATGGCTTAGTAGTATTCTATTGTACCACATCTTTACCCATTCATCAGTCCACAGACATATGGATGTTTTCTGTAATTTGGCTGTTGTTTATAATGCTGTTATAAACATTTAGGTGCATGTGTCCCTTTGAATCAGTATTTTTATATTCTTTGAATAAATACCCAGTAGTGCAATTGCTGGCTCATAGGTAGTTCTTTTTTTTTTTTTTTTTTCACTTTTTTTGAGGAATCCCCATACTGCTTTCCAGTGTGGCTGCACCAATAGTGTAGGAGGGTTCTCCATTGTCCACTTCCTCACCAAAATATATTATTTCCTATGTTGATTATAGCCATTCTGACAGGTATGAGGTAATATCTTATTGTAGTGTTGATTTGCATTTCCCTAATGATCAGTGATGTTGAGCATCTTTTAATGTGTCGGTTGGGCATCTGGATGTCTTCTTTGGAAAAATGTCCATTCATATCTTCTGTCCATTTTTTATTGGATTATTCAATTATATAGTATTGAGTTTTATCAGTTCTTTATGTATTTTGGATATAACACTTTATCAGATATGTCATTTGCAAATATCTTCTCTCACTTCCTTTTAGTTTTGTAGATGGTTTCATTCGCTGTGCAGAAGATTTTTATTTTGATGAAGTCCCAATAGTTTATTTTTAAAATTTCTTTTCAGCGTAACAGAATTCATTGTTTTTGCACCATACTCAGTGCTCCCTGCAATGCGTGCCCTCCATGATACCCACCACTTGGCTCCCCCAACCTCCCACTCCCACGCCCCTTGAAAACCCTCAGGTTGTTTTTCAAAGTCCATAGTCTCTCATGGTTCATCTCCCCCTCCAATTCTCCTCAACTCCCTTCTCCTCTCCATCTCTCCATGTCCTCTGTGTTATTTGTTACGCTCTGCAAATAAGTGAAACCATATGATAATTGACTCTCTCTGCTTGACTTATTTCACTCAGCATAATCTCTTCCAGTCCCATCCATGTTGCTACAAAAGTTGCCTGTTCATGCTTTCTGATGGAGGCATAACACTCCATAGTGTATATGGACCACATCTTCCTTATCCATCTGTCCGTTGAAGAGCATCTTGGTTCTTTCCACAGTTTGGCGACCGTGGCCATTGCTGCTATGAACACTGGGGTACAGATGGCCCTTCTTTTCACTACATCTGTATCTTTAGGGTAAATACCCAGTAGTGCAATGGTAGGGTCATAGAGAAGCTCTATTTTTAATTTCTTGAGGAATCTCCACACTGTTTTCCAAAGTGGCTGGACCAACTTGCATTCCCACCAACAGTGTAAAAGGGTTCCCCTTTCTCCACATCGTCTCCAATGCACGTTGTTTCCTGTCTTGCTAATTTTGGCCATTCTCACTGGTGTAAGGTGGTATCTCAATGTGGTTTTGATTTGAATCTCCCTGATGGCTAGTGATGATGAACATTTTTTCATGTGTCTGATAGCCATTTGTATGTCTTCATTGGAGAACTGTCTGTTCATATCTTCTGCCCATTTTTTGGTATGATTGTTTGTTTTGTGTGTGTTGAGTTTGAGGAGTTCATTATAGATCCTGGATATCAACCTTTTGTCTGTACTGTCATTTGCAAATATCTTCTCCCATTCCGTGGGTTGCCTCTTTGTTTTGTTGACTATTTCCTTTGCTATGCAGAAGCTTTTGATCTTGATGAAGTCCCAAAAGTTCATCTTCGCTTTTGTTTCCTTTGCCTTTGGAGATATATCTTGAAAGAAGTTGCTGTGGCTAATATCAAAGAGGTTACTGCCTATGTTCTCCTCTAGGATTCTGATGGATTCCTGTCTCACGTTGAGGTCTTTTATCCATTTCGAGTTTATTTTTGTGTACGGTGTAAGATAATGGTTGAGTTTCATTCTTCTACATATAGCTCTCCAATTTTCTCAGCACCATTTATTGAAGAGACTGTCTTTTTTCCACTGTATATTTTTTCCTGCTTTGTCGAAGATTATTTGACCATAGAGTTGAGAGTCCATATCTGGGCTCCCTACTCTGTTCTACTGGTCTGTGTGTCTGTTTTTATGCCAGTACCATGCTGTCTTCATGATCACAGCTTTGTAGTAAAGCTTGAAATCAGGTAATGTGATGCCGCCAGTTTTATTTTTGTTTTTTAACATTTCCTTAGAGATTTGGGGTCTCTTCTGATTCCATACAAATTTTAGGATTATTTGCTCCAGCTCTTTGAAAAATACTGGTGGAATTTTGATTGGAATGGCATTAAAAGTATAAATTGTTCTAGGCAATATAGACATTTTAACAATGTTTATTCTTCCGATCCAAGAGCATGGAATGGTCTTCCATCTTTTGTGTCTTCTTCAATTTCTTTCATGAGTGTTCTGTAGTTCCTTGAGTACAGATCCTTTACCTCTTTGGTTAGGCTTATTCCCAGGTATCTTATGGTTCTTGTTGCTATAGTAAATGGAATTGGTTCTCTAATTTCCCTTTCTGTATTTTCATTGTTAGTGTATAAGAAAGCAACTGATTTCTGTACATTGACTTTGTATTCTGCCACATTACTGAATTGCTGTATGAGTTCTAGTAGTTTGGGGGTGGAGTCTTTTGGGTTCTCCATATAAAGTATTATGTAATCTGCGAAGAGAGAGAGTTTGACTTCTTCATTGCCAATTTGGATACCTTTTATTTCTCTTTGTTGTCTGATTGCTGTTGCTAGGACTTCTAATACTATGTTGAACAAGAGTGGTGAAAGTGGGCCTCCTTGTCATGTTCCTGATCTCAACAGGAAGGCTGCAAGCTTTTTCCCACTGAGGATGATATTTGCTATGGGTTTTTCATAGATAGATTTTATGAAGTTCAGTTAATCAGGAATGGATGCTGGATTTTGTCAAATACTTTTTCTGCTTCAATTGAGAGGACCATGTGGTTCTTCTCTCTTCTCTTATTGATTTGTTCTATTACATTGTTTGATTTGCTAATGTTGAACCATCCTTGTAACCCAGGGATGAATCCCACCTGGTCATGGTGGATAATCTTTTTAATGTGCTGTTGGATCCTGTTTGCTAGGATCTTGTTGAGAATCTTAGCATCCATATTTATTGGTGATATTGGCCTGAAATTCTCCTTTTTTGTGTGTTCTTTGCCTGTTTTAGGGATCAAGGTAATGCTGGCTTCATAAAAAGAGTCTGGAAATTTTCCTTCTGCTTCAATTTTTTGAACCAGTTTCAGGAGAATAGGGGTTATTTCTTCTTTGGAAGTTTGGTAGAATTCCCCAGGGAATCTGTCAGGTCCTGGACTCTTGTTTTTTGGGAGGTTTTTGATCACTGCTTCAATCTCATTACTAGACATTGGTCTATTCAGGTTGTCAATTTCTTCCTGGTTCAATTTTGGGAGTTTATAGTTTTCCAGGAATGCATCCATTTCATCTAGGTTGCTTAACTTACTGACATATAACTGTTGATAATAACTTCTGATGATTGTTTCTACTTCCTTGGTGTTAGTTGTGATCTCTCCCTTTTCATTCATAATTTTATGAATTTGAGCTTTCTCTCTTTTCTTTTGGATTAGTCTTTTGGATTAGTGTGGCCAACAGTTTATCAATTAATCTTTTGGATCAGTGTGGTCAATGGTTTATTGATCTTATTGATTCTTTCAAAAAACCAGCTTCTAGTTTCATTGATATGTTCTACTGTATCTCTAGTTTCTACCTCATTGATCTCTGCTCTAAGGTTATTTGCCTTGTTGTGTGTGGAGTTGGTTTAATTTGCTCTTGATTCTCAAGTTCTTTAAGGTGTAGAGACAGCTGGTGTATTCTGGATTTTTCAATTTTTTTGAGGGAGGCTTGGATGGCTATGTATTTCCCCCTTAGGACTGCCTTTTCTGTATCCCACAGGTTTTGGACCGATGTGTCTTCATTCTCATTGGTAGATTGTAGATTGTCTCAGTCTTTTGGTATCGTTTGAGTCCTGATTTGTGACCCAGTATGTGGTCTATTCTGGAGAAGGTTCCATGTGCACTTGAAAAGATTGAGTATTCTGTTGTTTTAGGGTGGAATGTTCTGTATATATCTATGAGGTCCATCTGGTCCAATGTGTCATTCAATGCTCTTGTTTCTTTATTGATTTTCTGGTTCAATGATCTGTCTCTTACTGAGAGAGCCATGTTAAGATCTCCTACTATTAATGTATTCATATCAATATGACTTTATCTTGATTAATAGTTTTCTTATGTACTTGGCTACTCCCATATTGGGGGCATAGATATTTACAATTGTTAGATCATCTTGGTGGATAGTCCCTTTAAGAATGATGTAGTGTCCTTCTAGATCTCTGACTACAGTCTTTAGTTTAAAATCTAGTTTATCTGATATGAGAATCGCTACCCCAGCCTTCTTTTGAGGCCCATTGGCATGAAAGATGCTTCTCTATCTCTTCACTTTCAGTCTGGGTGTATCCTTAGGTTTGAAATGGGTCTCTTGTAGACAACATATGGATGGGTCCTGTCGTTTTATCCAATCTGCAACCATGTGTCATTTTATGAGCACATTTAGGCCATTCACATTGAGAGTGATTATTGATAGATAGATACGTTTTTATTGTCATCGTGTTACCTTTGAAGTCTTTCTTTCTGTAGATTGTCTCTATATTTCTGTTCAATGATATTCTTGGGATTTTTCCTCTTTTATAGAACCCCCCTGAATATTTCCTGCAGTGTCAGCTTGGTGGTTGCATACTCTTTTAAACCTTGCTTGTCTTGGAAATTCTTTATCTCTCCATCCATTTTGAATGTCAGTCTTGCTGGATAAAGTATTCTTGGCTGCATGTTCTTCTCATTTAGTGCCCTGAATATATCTTGCCAGCCCTTTCTGGCTTGCCAGGTTTCTGTGGACAGGTCTGACATTATTCTGGTGGGCTTTCCTCTGTACCTAAGGAGCTTCTTTGTCCTAACTGCCTTCAAGAGAGTTTCTCTACATTTATAATTCTCATTCTTACTATCAGGTGTCTCGAGGTCTTTTGAGAATCTATAATCTTGGGGGGAGACCGTTCTGCCTATGGTACATGAACGCTGGTTCCATTCGCAAGATTGGGAAAATTTTCATGGAGAACTTGTTCCACTATATCTTCTAGACTTCTTTCTTTCTCCTCTTCTTCAGGAATTTTAATAAATCGGACATTGAAACATTTCATGGCATCATTTATTTCCCTAATTCTGTTTTTGTTTCTTCTAAGCTATTTGTTCCAGGCTTCCCCCTGGTCCTTTCTCTCTATCTGTTTGTCCTCCAGATCACTAATTCTATCTTCTGTCTCAGTTACCCTAGCTTTGAGAGAATTTAGATTAGATTGGAACTCATTGAGAGCATTGTGAACCTCATCCCTTGTAGCTTTCAGCTCTGCCCTAACATTGTGAACATCATCCCTGGTCGCTTTCAGTTCTACCCTAATCAATTCTGTTTTGTCATCCATGGCTTTCTCCAACCTAGCTATTACCCAGATAATTGTTAGCCTGAATTCCCTTTCCAACATATTGTCTATGTCCATAGCCATTAAAAGAATGTCCATCCTCTGAATTTTTTCTTCTGTTGAGCATTCCTCCTCCTAGTCATTTTGGTAAGAGATGGCTGAGCGGATGTAGCTGGATGTATTGACTGTGGTGCAGTCAAGGTGCATCCTGGAACGCTTCTGAGGAATCAAGAGTCTCCACCCAAATGAAAGAAAAAAAGAAAGAGAGAAGAAAGAAAAAAAAGAGAGAGAGAGAGAGAGAGACAGGAAAAAAAAAGAAAGATAAAAGAGAAGGCTCAGCCCAAATGGGCCCCAAGGTAAGATTTATGAAGTAAACAAACAAAAACAGACAAACAAAAAGACTGATAAAAGTATATGACAAGAGCAAAAAAAATATATATATATATAAATAAATATATATATATATATATATATATATATGCAAAACAAACAAACAAAAAAAGAACCTCATCAAAAAGAACCCCAAGTATAAGGTTTATATACTATCAGGACAAACACAAATACACAGAAACACTGGCAGAAGAAAAAGATGGGAGAGTGGTTATAAATTTTCAGTGTGGGTGAGGAAGAGTGGCTGTTATTTGGTCTTTTTTTTTTTTTTCCCCTAGTTAACTTTCTGGGGGAGGAACATGCCGCGTGGGTTTTCACGCAGTGTTTCCTGAGTAAAGTCAGATGATCTGGGGTTGAATTTGACTTTGCTATTTAATATATGTGGATGCCATATGAATCCCTTACATGTAAGATGTACTTCTTATAATAACCTGAGAGGTAAATATTTCAACCCCATTTAACCAAAGTATTTGAAACTCAGAAGTAAAGTAACCTGCCCAATTTTGTATAGCTACTGAGGATACAACAAGGGAAAGTTAAAAAAAAAATGTCTTGTGAAACCATATTGGGTTTGTCATTAAGGCAAAACCTTACCACTTTCCTTCTGTATAATAAAATATAACCTGGACAGGACCTTAGTACATTACTTATTCAGGGTATTGGTTATGGCATCTAAGATTTCTGATCTCTTCTATTTGTACAGAAAAAAAGAAACATTTAGTCAGTAAATAATAATAATAATTTAGAATGTGTTATAATTAAATATATTTATTTCTATTAAAGAGATGAGCTACACAAGGTATTTTACTTTTTAACATTTAAATAATTAATGCATATTTCATTTTCATGTAATGAGGAAAATATAACATTTTATGAAAGCAAGTTCCTCATTTTTTAATTAAGTGCTTGGTAATATTTATGCTGATATTCAGAATTTTCTATTATAACTCACATGCTATGCTGTGATGTTTTATACTGTGAAGGTGGCTTTTTTTATACTATTAAAGTATTCTGAGATTAATGATTCAGTGATAGTGAAGCTATCCTATTAACAGAAATCAAAAGTAGTTAAGGTAAACATTCACATCTGCAACTGTGTGCAACTCTGGCATTTTGTTTTGCTTTTATGGAGATGGTAGAAGAGCAATTTTATATATAGGGAAGTTAGAGATCTTATTCTGTCCCTATTGTCAGAGGAAAGGAAAATGCCATAATGGTCTTCCCATGGTACAAGAGGAAAGTTCCTTTAGTAAGCATGTGAGGATGGTATTTAATCAACCCAATTCCATATTTTAATGATTATGTGGGGAAGAGATGTGTGACAGTTAAAATAATACTCTATTCATCTGGGAATCTCATGTGACCAACAACCATATAGAAACACTTAGAAGATTAAGAGTCACTTATGGTTTGTCTCCCTCCCTATCCCATCTTGTTTCATGGATTCTTCTCCTACCCACTTAAGCCCCCATGTTGCATCACTCTTAATCTCACGAAACAAACTGTGGGTTGCTGGGGGGAGGGGGGCTGGGAGAAGGGGGGTAGGGTTATGGACATTGGGGAGTGTATGTGCTTTTCGGTAAATTGGAAGGGGAGGTGAACCATGAGAGACTATGGACTCTGAAAAACAATCTGAGGGGTTTGAAGTGGCGGGGGGGTGGGAGGTTGGGGTATCAGGTGGTGGGTATTATAGAGGGCATGACTTGCATGGAGCACTGGGTGTGGTGAAAAAATAATGAATACTGTTTTTCTGAAAATAAATAAATTGGAAAAAAAATTAAAAACCACATTGTCACCTTTGGAGGATGATAGAGACCAATTAATTATCTTGAAAAATGGTAAATAAGGGAAAAGAATCACTTATCCCATCCCATCTTTCCTGCATGGAAATCCTACTTATCCCACCTACCATTGATTAACCAGTAGATGTGGGAAACAAATTTTTATAAAAACATTCCAACTGATAAATTAAAAATAAATGACAGAATATAAAAAAAAAAAAGAAACACTTAGAAGTCGTCCAAGAAATGGTTAAACCAAAAATACTTTCACAAAGTGAACTAATTCCTTGAGGTAGGAAAAAAAAAATAGAGACTTAGGAACCTGAGAAACCTACTTTTGAATTACTAGTGCTGTGATTTTGGACAAGTGATTTACCCTGTTATTGCCTCATCTCTAAAATGGCTTTAGAGTGAGTTTTGCAATAAGAGGAAATAAACTGTGTAATGGCCCTAGCTCAGTGACTGACATGCAAAGGACAATTAGGGAATGACAGATATTAGCAAAGCCCAAATACTTTGATCTACCACCTGTGATTGAATAGTAGGGAGCCCTCGTGAGATTACCTTTTTTTTTTTTTAAAGATTTTATGTATTTATTTGACAGAGAGAAATCACAAGTAGATGGAGAGGCAGGCAGAGAGAGGGAAGCAGGCTCCCTGCTGAGCAGAGAGCCCGATGCGGGACTCGATCCCAGGACCCTGAGATCATGACCTGAGCCGAAGGCAGTGGCTTAACCCACTGAGCCATCCAGGCGCCCCGAGAATACTTTTTTTTATGTAATGCTGTTTAGCTTGTTTCCTGCTGCAGAGTATGGCCAAGGCTTGGCTAAGCCAGCCTACTCAATGAAAGTAAAACATGTATTTTTCGGTAGTTTTGCAAGGATACTCTAGTTAATATTAGGCTAATGTCACAAAAGGCAAAGGCTTGTTATTTGCTTTCTCCTGATTTTCGTATTTTTCAGGAGGACAATATTGACCGCTAAGTTTAGAACCTACCTCTGAAAGAAAAGTGACATTAGAGACCTGGTACACTCTCTTGTGTTCTTCTTATCCATTAGTTGTTCTTTTTTTGTGGGTGGGTGGGATTATTTATTAACTTTACTGCTTTTCTTTTAGAAATGATACCTCAGTTAAAAAAGATAACTCCTAACTGGCTAAAGCAAAAAGAATAAATGATTGGCTTTGGTAACTGAAAAGTTTTGATATTGAGCTGGCTAATTTTATGCCTCAGTGTGAAACTCATATTGCAACTCTCAGATTCAGTCTGTATTTCCAATCTTAAATCCTGCTTCCTCTGGATCAAGGGTTCCATAACCATTGGTAGTAGTTTACATACAGTTTCTGTTCCTTTGTCTAGATTTCCCGAGATACTCATTCTCTGAATTGTTATCTATCCATAGGGAGAGGTCAGTTAAATTCATTACTTGTTGGAGTACAGACAGCATTAAATTCTGAGTTAGAATGTTGCCATAAAAGTGTCATTGGAAAGAATAAGAAACCACTTCTTCTTCTGTGAATTCTGGAATAATTTCTCTAGTTTGTCTTTTATTTTACTGATTAAATTTTCCATAGTGCTTCAGGCAGACTTTAACTTTATTCTGTAGTTTTCTCAAAAGCTTTTGCTTAGTTGATTTGGTTTCTTTCCATCTCAGCTTGTACTTCTGTTAGATTTTCATCACACGTTTTACTTCTCATTTCTTAGGTTTATTTTTTTAATTGTATTGAATCGACAAAGAAGACAGATTTCCAGGATTTTTATCTGCTTTCTGTAGGAAGTTATTGCCAGGATTGGGCTTTCCTTAGCATATTCAAAAAACTTATTCCCTTTTTGTTGTGCTTCACAATCTTTTCATGACCCATGTTGTTTTCCCTTAGTTGATCTATTTTCAAATGGTGCATAAAATTCTATTGCCCTTCTTGTCTAATATTTAAAGAAAATTCTTTTCTTGTATCATCTGGATGATAAACATTAGTTCATTAAATCAACACAATTACTGAATAGACAACTAAGAAACCTAAAAAATGCTTCCCATTAACAAGCATACTATTTTCCTATTACTTACAGTATTCCTTTAATTAAAATGCTATAGAGTTAAGATTTTTTTTCTGAAAAACAGTCTGAGGGGTTTGAAGTGGCGTGGGGGTGGGAGGTTGGGGTACCAGGTGGTGGGTATTATAGAGGGCACGGCTTGCATGGAGCACTGGGTGTGGTGAAAAAATAATGAATACTGTTTTTCTGAAAATAAATAAATTGGAAAAAAAATAGTACAATTTGTAAACTCCAAAGGAAAAGGTAAGATAGGTGAACAAGGAATTCCAAAAACTCCTTCACATTTGGTCATTCTCTGAATCAGTGTCATTTCTATTTTTCTCTACATTTTCACACTCTATGCTCTAAAGAGAGATGATGCTCTAAATGGTGATGCAGCATTTATTTAAAAACCATTCACTATTGTCACAGAAAATGTTTCCCCAAATATCTGACACCTATTCTGTAAGTTTTGATGCTAGTATTTTCCTAAAGTTACCAGGAAGTGTTGGTGGAAAGTTTTCAGACATTAGTATGAGTGTATATACAAGTGGTCACTCCCTCATCAAATGCCCTAGTGGTAGGAAGCCTGAAAAGTTGAGGAGCTCCAGAATGGCTCCTGGAATAACAGCAGGTTCACACATTGATAAGTAATTTACACCAGAAGTGTCTCCATGCAAACAAAGATTGTAAAATGCCATAGATTGTAGGATGAGTTCTGAATTTCACATATGGATTTTAAACATGTACATCTTGGAATTGATGAAATGTTATATTATCCTATTAATATAAAGTTACATAACCAGAGTTAGAGTTAAGGGGGGAAAGTTAAAATAAGGGGGGAAAGAGATCAGAGAAGTCATTTTGCTTATCCATTCTCATTGTATTAAATAAATTTCTAGTTCAGAATAGATTTGAGGGGTGCATGGGTGGCTCAGTCCTTAAGCATCTGCCTTTGATTCAGGTCACGATGCCAGGGTCCTGGGATCAAGCCCCACATCTGGCTGCCTGCTTCATGTAGGATCTGCTTCTCCTTCCCCCACTCCCCCTGTTTGTGTTCCTTCTCTTGCTATCTCTCTCTCTCTCTGTCAAATAAAGAAATAAATGTTTTAAAAAAGCATAGATTTGATATAATGCAATAAAAGCATATTTTATGACCAGTTTCATGCCACTTTATAATATACATCCACATGTCTTTTCTTTTCCTCAGTGAAGATGTTTTTGTGGTGCCTGGATGGCTGAGTTGGTTGAGCATCTGCCTTCAACTAAGGTCATCATCTTGGGGTCCTGGGATGGAGTACCCTCACATCTGGCTCTCTGCTCAATGGGGAGTCTGCTTCTCCCTCTCCCTCTTCCCCTCCATCCCGACTCATGCCCACACACTTTCTAATAAAATCTTAAAAAAAAAAAGTGTTTTTGAGTAATTGTTTTTCATTAATGTCATCAATCAAAACATCTAAATATGTCAGATGCTCTGCTATTCACACATGAATCTGCTTGTAAAGTCAACAATCATTCCACATATTTCTGGCGGGTGGTTTATGTGTTTGAAAAGGGTTTGGATCAGCCTTGCTTCAAGTAGTCATTCCATTTGTTCTCTCCATTTTTCTCTCCGTTAACATTGTTTACATAACATATAATGTGCAATTACCTAAATGCAGAGGTATTATATCTAATAAGAAATATATTTTCCTTTCAGAATCCTCTGACTGACAATTACTATAATTATGCTTAGAATCAGAGAGGCCAGAGTGATACTAGAAGTGGGGTAAGTTTGATGCTTTATCTACTGATTACTTTATCAAATTCATAAGGTTACCACCTATAGAATATTTTCTTCAAATACTAAGTATGATTCAACTGAATGTAGAGCTTAAGCTTTCTATCATTAATAGCCATGCTTTTTATGTGGAGATTACAAAAAAGAAAACCTAATTTTGTTCATAGCAATGCATACACACTTCAGAGAATTCTTTAGTAGTAGGTCTAAGAAATATGTTTTTTTCTTTAAAAGGAAGTAGGTTAATTCAGGGAGAAGAAAAACCTTCATTTAACATCAAAGAGTCATGGGTGTATGACTGGCCTGCTACAGGACTTTCAGCAATTACTGTCTGTTTCTGAACAAAATTGTTCCTGTTTGCAAAATGGAAGCAATAATACTTACTTCCAACTTCACCCTAGAATGAGAGCCTCATGAGAGTAGGATCTTTGTCAGCTTTGTATACTGAATAGCTAAATACCCAGAATCACCCATCTAATGATCATAAATTACTTAATAAAGAATGAACTTTGAGACATAGAGGAGTTGTGATTATGAAGTATCTTGGGTATAGTAAATGCTTAACTAGAATGACCAACTATCTCAATTGTTTGGGACCATCCTGGTTTTGGCACTGGAAGTTATGCATCCCAGCATTCTCTTTGGCAAATTAGAGTTGTGGTTCACCCTGTTACCGCAATATAAGTTGGGGGTTGTGAAAGCTGCAAAGGAGATTAAGACATCATCTAAGCAACCCAATACTTTATAGTCTAGTCAAGGAACAGGTGTAGAAATGTGAGTTAAAATCTAACAAGGAAGGGTTCTAAGAAATCTGGAAGAAGTACTGTGGACGACTAGAAGAAAGGATAACTAATATGGTCTAAGACTGTTGAGGAGACTTCTACAGAGAGCGTAATATTGGGCTACTGCTTAAAGGCAAATGGATGCAGGGTCTGGTGGTTCATTGGTGCTCAGTTTTATCTCTTCTGGGCACAATTATGTTAGAGATGCATCACCTTTAACATGTCTAGCTGTTTCAATTAGATCATAGTGCCCATAATAACTACCTCATGTGAAAAATGACAAAGAAGAGGGAAGTGTAGAAAAGTGATTTAACTGCTTTTTGTCTTCTCTGTCATGCTCAGCAAAATATTTTTTTTTTTTTAGAACAAATCAGCCTACATTATTTCCTTCAAACACTTAGTTGTATAGAGGCAGTAGTGGATTTCAAACACTATTACTGTCACTAAATAAAAAAGGTAACTTTCTATTGTGGGGGTTTTCATGTTGATTAAAATCAGTAATGCTATTAAACTCAATATATTGCCAATTGCATGTATAATGGAGTGAGATTTAGGTTTTGAATAAAAATGATAAAGAAAGAAGGAAGAGTAGAGATGATGTCTATATTGACAGAGAAAACAAAATATGTAGAGAATGCAATAGAATATTTAAATATGTATTTCTCACACATGTGAATCAGTGCAATTCTCTTCAGCAGTTTCTTAGCTCCAGTCCCTTTCCAGATCATTTCTCTATTGAAGAGGTTTTAATGAGTGACCTACTTAGGGATTCCTTTCGTTAAAAAAAAAAAAAAAAAAAAGTATTTGCTGATGCCTTTTACAAATATCCCTCATGGTTAATATCAGACTGCAGTAGGAACCAGAGGGAGCATATGTGACCCAGAAAATTTTATATCAAGTCTGTTTAGAAATGATAGGCTGCAATACCCAGTCTCTTATCTCCAATAGACTTTGCAAATAAAACGAAGCAATGAGGCTCTGAATAAATACCCAGAATGGCTGTGGAGGGAACAAGAACTCTTGTAAACATTACCGAAGTAGTCATCAGGAAGTCTTGTATCAGACTTCCTTTCTAATGTTGTATAATTTATGTATTTAGATTTTTGGTTTATGGAAGTGTATCCACAGTGAGGTAATATTGAGTTAAGAAATTATTTTTATAATTTTGAAGTCTTATGGGTGCTTATTTTATAATTAAATGACAAGAAGTAATGTGGAGCAATATAAGGATTTAAACATAGGGACTTTTATTACCTTTTCTCTTAACCGTACAATAACTTCCTTCCTCAAAATACATCTGAAGAAGAGAAAGTTAAAGCACATTAAAATAGGAAAAATATTCAACATGCAAATGACTTTATTTTGAAAGTAACACAGCTATAAAGACCATATTTCATATATACACACATTTTTTTTTCTTTTTGAGTTTTTGGTGTAAATTATCTGAAATGGAGATATGCTTTATATCATTGCCATCAGTGGCTAAGGGAATAGCTTGGGCTCCCTGTCTCTGATAACAGTGATAAAAATAACTCTCCTATGAAGAAAAATCTTGTAGGTTTGCAAGGAATCAGCAAAAGGATTTTAAAATTTGCAGCCTTGGGATTCAGAGAAATTATTTTGTAGGAGGTAAGAAGAAAGAAAGGTAGTGAGCTCTGGGGTCTACTTCCTCTTTCTACTCTCACTTCTAATGTTTCAAACAACATTTAGTAAGGTCATGGTAAGTGTAAACAATTATAAGGTACATAAAGATCAGTAAATCAGTTTTGGAAAACATAGAAGATACTGAAAAGTCAGCCAACTTCCCCTCAGGGTCTCATGGGTAAAAGTTTGGAATCTGAATGAAGTGGAACAAACTCTAGAGAAAATAATCAAACTGGAGAATTGAGACATTAGTTCAAGTCCTTCATAAAGCAAACACCAAGAAGGGATTAAAATGCAACCCATTTATTACTAGAAACACCGTTTAGAGAAAATGGGAAGGAGTCAGAAGAAACTGAAAGAAAAGAAAAAAAGGCATCAGATTACAGTATAGGTTTGCTGGTGAGTGAAAGAAGGAAGGATAAGGGGATAAGAAGGAGAAGGAAGGTAGGTTAAGTAGAACCCTCATATAGTCCAAAGACAACTTGTCAAGGTCTTTGGGAATGTGTGAGTTGGCCATCACAGTTGTCTAGCTTCTGCCAGGATTGAGCATGCCTTACTATTCCTGCTGTGCTCATTAATTGACTGGGAGAAGCCACTGGGAAATGTAGCCTCAGCATGAAATTTGTGATGGATTTTTGAGAATATAACAGCTGGAGCCATTGGTCAGTTATGCCCCCTGCCCTTGGAGACCTGAAAGATACATTCTCATGGCCACTATACTAGCCTCTGCAACCAAAAAAAAAAAAAAAATCCATCTCATAGGTTAAAGAAAAAAATTAATTTTATTTCTAAGAAGAACAAAAACCTAGGCTTGATCCAGACATGCTTTCACTCTTTCTTTCTTTTATCCTTCCTTAAAAACATTGACTAAGCACCACTCTGACCGGTTCTATACTAAATGCTTTGCTAATATAAGGATTCAAGCTGGTACCATATGTAGAGTTGTCTAGGTGATAACGGTTTGGGCAGCTGATAAACCAAGTGTCCCAGATATTGTCTACTATTTGAAACAGTTCAACTTTGCCTTTAGGCATATGAGAAAATTATTATGTTAAATCCCTCTAAAGAAGAATGGCTAGAAATGGCTAGGCAGGAAATCATAGACCTGGCCAGATGTCTTGTGGTTGAACATATTCTAAATTGCTCTGTCACAAGTCCAAGACAATAGCTCTCAAACATTTTGGGTCTAGAACACCTTTACATTCTATTTGCATGTGTTTTAGCTATTGATCGTCACCATGCTGCAGATTAAAACAAATTTTACAACACAAAAATATACAAGCACACACTTCATTGCCCATCAGAATAAAAATGTCAGAGCAATGATGTCATCACAGGTCCTGTAGCCTCTTAAACTCCATCACGCACTTGGGAAATAGAGTGCAAAAGGCAAATAATACCTTAACATTTTTATGGACCTGAAAAGGTCTTAGGGCTCCCCAAGGGTCCCAAGACTTTAGAGAACTGCTTATCTAATTTTATAGACTAACCACAGAATACTGCTGGGGCTTAGGAGATTGCAGGTCATTGGGTACGATTGTGCCAAGTAGTGCCTGTGGACAGCAGATAGTAGACTTAAGGTAAGCCCTGCTCTGGTGAGACTGGGGTTCCTAATGTAATAACTGCTTCCCTCATGTTGGGACAAAGAATTGTTTGGGGTTAAGTCTGTAGATATACAGTTACCAGCACCTACACTTGAGGGATGACAGGGCCAAGGAATTAGAACTACCAATGATGGAATTTTCCAACTGTACTTCTTGACTGGAAGCAAACAAGAGGAGTATCCAAGAGAATTTCACATAGACTGGGTACCTATCTATAGGTGGTTGGTAGGGCAAAATCATGCATATTCAGATATTTCTCGGAAATATTATTTGTTTAATGGATGAATAAATAAACTTCACAAAAATATAAATGAGTGTATAATTTCAAGAAATATTTATTAAGGTAATATGTAAGAGAAAATAATCAATGCTTATAATTTTTCCCCTAGTATTGGTCTCATTAACTCACCACAGGCTTTATCTTTACTCTAATCATTGCTTTTATATCGTGATGTACTTGGTATCCCAATGTAAATATTTTGTGAATAAGGGAGTTGTAGTTCATACAATAGTGTCTTTTGTAGGGTTTTATAGATCAAGGAAAGGAAAAGGAAGTCTTTTTTTTCAAACTGTATTGTTTCAGATGCCTAGAACTAGGTACAAAAAGCCATAGATTTTATGATTCCATGTATATGAAACTTCCAGGATATGTAAATTCATAGAAACAGAAGACATACTGGTTGCCAGGGGTTAAGAGGAGAAGAGAATGGAAAATGACTTGCTCAGTAGGTTTCCTTTTGGAATAATGAAAGTGTTTTGAAGCTAGATGATATGGTGATGATTGTACAACATTGTGAATGTACTAATACCACTGAATTGTATGCTTTAAAATGGTGAATGGTTAATTTTATGTTCTGTAAATTTAAATGCAATTACAAAAAATTACAGGGCCCAAAGTTCAAGCTGCTTTTTGCAGGGCTATTAGGCAATGGTTCAAGTTTTGGGTGGCTGGGAAGTATACCCTTGTATTACAATTACTGACTAATTTATTGCTTTACTCAACACCTATAAGCAGATGCTCTGAGCTGGGCACTGTGCTATCTTTACAGAAGAATGCATAAACCAGACTGATATGGTTCTTACCCTCTTGCAACTTACAGCCCGGTCAGAGATCTATACATTAACTTATTTTAACAAAGTCTTATCATTATCTTTACATGATTGTATTAAATTCTACTTTAAAAAACAGATTTCTCAGGTAAATTCTGATTAGTTATTATTTGTATTAATCCTGTCAGAGAGTTAAATACATTTTTCCTTTATAAGTACAGAATTCTCCTAATCTTTATTTAAATTAAGAAACTTAAACCAAATATCTCAACTATTATGTTTAATTCAATTTCTCTTGCTATAGAACTTATTTTACACATTCATTAAAAAAAAGATTATTCCCCCTTCTTAAATCTGCAGAATAAATAGATTAACTTGTGCAATCTGAAATTTATAGCCATAGATGTAATTCCATTTTTTTTTAATATTTAAACTGTTCAGCAAAAAAGAGTTAGAATTTTAAAAGAACAAAATTCAATATGGATTCATTAAGCATATATTAAGTGACAGATACAGCCTTAAGCCCTTTGACAGAGATTCAAAGAAAAATATTTATTTCTATACTAGATGATTTTATGATTATATAGACATGTAGGGAAAAATCTGATAACCGCAGAGATAAATATAATAGGAATTGCAGGAAACAAAGCGTCTTAAGCAATATGCAAGCCTGAAATAAAGGCTGGAAAGAAACACTCATTCAGTGATCTAATGACAGATTTCACTGACTCTTGGTAGCTAGTAATAGGATTTGGGGAGGAGATTTAGCATGAGAGAGAGGATATCACAATAGAGAACACAGTGAGCAAGTGCAGTAAAGAGAATCCTGATGATATGTATAGGGAGTAGGGACTACTTCAAATGTTGCTGTAGTATGTTTGAAATGTCAGTAATACATATCCTTCTTAATAATTTTGTCTTATTTTACCATATTTTCCATATTTGCATATGTAAATTTGAGATGTTTATATATTATTTTTAAAACCACTTTTATATTTTTTAGTATGCCATAGTTTTTACAGGTTTTTAAAATTATTTAAATGCAATTAGTTAATATATAGTGTATCATTAGTTTCAGATGTAGAGTTCAGTTATTCATCTGTTGCATGTAACACCCACTGCTCATTATATCATATGACCTCCCTAACGCCCATCACCCACTTATCCCATCCTCCCACTCACCTTCCAAATACATTTTCATTTGAAAAATACTTCTCTTGATTTTAAGTACCCACGAGCAGAATATAATCATAAAATTTAACATAATTAAAAGAAATTATGTTATTCAATTTGAAATAGTAAATTTAACAATAAATAATCAATGATGTGAAAATAATTACAAAATCTCACTGATCTATAAAAATGCATATATGAACTCTAATTCTTCATGAGAAGAAATGGAATCTTTTATGGCTAGTTGGAAACAAAAGTTATTTCATAATGTTTAGTTTGAAATAAAGATAAAAGTTCTATATCAATAAAATGATTCAGCAGCTAGTTGAAAAGGGCAAAACATTTTAATTACTTTTCCTAAGAGCCTGGGATCCTGAATATTGATTTTCACTGAAATCCTTTATTGAGCACATTTTCCAAAAATGTCATTTTTCAATGATTTTTATAAGTTGCTATGTTTGGCAAAACTGGTGTTAAAATGGATAAAAAGGTGTTAGAGCAAACTGTGCAAAATATGATTGAAGGAAATATTGGAAATCATCAATGGTGGCACCTTTTTCTTGAGTTCTTTATGACCAAAGATTTGTGAGCCAGGTTGCCCCTGTTTCGCAAAGCTCTCACTCTGAGGTGAGAACCTAGCTGAATCTCTGATAAAGGGGTAGGGGAGAGTAAGGGCAGGAGGGAGAATAAAAGTTAATTCTCTGGCTTGGCAAATGCACAAGAGTGTCAGTAATAGGAGCATTTGGACCAGGGTTCTGGATCATTCTTACAAATAGTATATCGGGTTCTAACCCTAAGAGCAAATCATAAGAGCAGTGGAAGTGCCGAAGCAAGATCAGAATATGACACATGGAGTTAAAGCACTATATACGTGTCAGGTTTGCCAACTTTTTATGTTGACCTCCCACATTCTCTCCACTCACAGATCTTTTTTGCCTTTAATCAATGACTTCTTCTAGATAAACCCTTTATTGTATTATATAATTTCACAATTGACATTTAAAAATGGAATTCAATCATCTTTATCTGTGAAAGAAAAGGGGCAAATTAAAGCAATAATAGCACATTTATTGTTTGCTCAGGGTGGGATTGGGAGTCAGGATTAATGGATAAGCATGGTTCTTCTTTAGTTTGTCTCTCTTCTCATTTTTCATCTCAATCACGCCTCCAGCTGGATTATTTGATGAAAGTGATGTGTGACTGTTAGAACGACTGCTTATTTTTTAAAGTTTATTATTATTATTTTTTTAGTAATCTCGATACCCAGCAAGGGGCTTGAATCCATGACCCCAAGATCAAGCATTGATGCTCTTCAAACTCAGCCAGTCACCTAGAAAAGCCTGCCTATTGATATAACAGACCAGATAGCCAGAAAAAAGTCTGGAGATATTTACCCAGGCAGGAAGCAAAGTAAGAAGCAAATGAGGAGAAAGAGTATCAAGATGTAGTTGATATTCCAAGTTAAGCATCTTGAGAGTAAGGGAGAAGCAGACCATACAAATACATATTTTGATGAACATTCATTGTTCATTCAAATATGGAGTGAAGAAGAGATGCTGGAACAGTAGGGTGACCCATGTCAACCCCCTTGAAATTAATTATATCAAGCTTTAAACATGAAACTAAATGGAAAATGAATCTAAGCATTAGTCTGTCTTTGGATCTCATTGCGTATTGGTTTGTTCCAATAATTCTTTTGACTGTATCTCACCTTTACATATGGGGTCTCTACCAGGATTCCTCACCACAGGCTGTTGATAGTATGGTACTCATAATCTCAAATATTTCCTTTTCCTTTCCTTTTCCTCTCTTAGGCTCAGTAAAAGAAATAGGAATTAAGTAAATAAATAGATTCCACATAAATTGCAGTTCCAGAAACTAACATAAATCCAATGCTAATAGCTACTACTGATTTTGGCATTTAAATATGTGTGAAACATGTTTATGTATGTTACTACATGTAAAACAATGACCCTGTGAAGAAGATACTATATGCGAATTGCCTGAGGATCAGAAAAATTAAGTGGACTGTCCAGCGTGGGACAACTTGATAGCAATGGCACAAGCATTTTAACTTGGATTGAATTTCCAGTATCATGCTCTTTCTACTATAGTGTGGGTCTGAATTATAATTGAGATAGTAAGAGATTTACACACACACACACACACACACATACACACACATTTTTGCATAGCAAACTACCACTGAAGTACATAAACATTGTTTTAAATTACTACTATTTCCATACTAACTTATGCTTATCTATTGCTGCTTGCTGGCCTCTCCAAAGAAGCCACCAAAACCAAAACTGTTGATCACAGAAAGCTAAGTTTGTTGCTCGCTACAGTAAGGGATGACATTACCTTCACAATATTAGCACCTCCTTGAAAGGCAAAGTCAAAAGTAGGCTATTCATAAGATTTTTACTTAAGACTTACAGTGTAGGGGGTTCTGACTTGGATTTGATAAAGTTCATGTTACAGGAGTAGGTGTATCTTGAAGAGTAAGAATTCTCTTGATGAGTCCAATTGAGCTATTTACTATTGTGAGAAGGAGCTATTTATGTGATGAAAGCAAGTTGAGTAGTCTATGTCTTGAATGAATAAATTTTCAAGAAATTCCTAAAATGATCGGTATATTTGCGACTTTATCTTCCCAGGCAAGAATCTCCAGAGGAAGTATACTCCTGTCAAGGTAGATTGTCAAACAGTAAGCTGAGTGGATATAGATATTCCATTTCTCTTTACAAAGAGCATATAAAATTAAGGGAACACTACGAAACAGAACAGGGGTGATGCACCTCTAACTCATTATCTGGTTCAAGTAGAATTTAATATTTGCTTTGATTAAAGAATCAGTAAATTAAATGCAAATTGATAGAACAGGACTTCCTAAAATTCATTGTAATGAATGTTGGTTCCCCTGAATTACGTCTGAACAAAAGGTTTATATACTTAGTCAAATAGACTTAGGAAGTATTGCATTTTATATCTTTTCATTAATGAGTCATAATATCCATAAGATTGGAGTGTTTGACTCCAATGCTTTACAATAAAATGAAGCAGTCCTTTTCAGTGTTACATGGAGTGGTGAGGCCAGTAGCAAACTGAAAAACTTATGGCTGCTTAAAGGCATTCAAATATGAAAATACAGTGTTGGGTAAGACATATAAGTAGAGAAAGGAGAGAAGAAGGAAAAAAGGATGAAACAGATGAGCTAAATTCAGCCCTAGGACTAAGTAGGTAAGATACAAAGTCTTATACTAAGTGAACTATCTTGATTAGTAAATGAGATGACTATATATTATTTACACCAGGACACTTTGGAATGTGAAAGGAGGCTCTGCTCAGTTCTATTTGGACAACATGCATAATCTAGAACTATGTTGGGAAAACTACATTATACTGTCACCTGTATATTTTTATTCACTATGTGTTGGGGTCCATATTCTGAGTGACAAGTTTGAGGAATGCTGAGAATAATCAAAATCATATCTTAGAAGTTACTCCCATAAAAATTCTGTAAGAATTACTATAGCTCTAAGTGTCATGGATCAAATTCTTGTCCCTACCACCAAATCACCTCAGTTTACCAAAAAATTTCTAGAATAACTTTTAGAATACTTAGTTAAGTATTCTATGTACAAATAAAAGGGGATACCAATTTTGGTTACTTGGCAATTGCATTATTTATTATAAATTTTAAGAGTTTTTTGTTTTTGTTTTTGTTTTTGTTTTTGTTTTTCAAAAACTAATGACAATCCATTAAGTAATAGCAGATGACCAGGTAGGCACAGTTAGAAAAGCTAAAAGATTAAGGTTTTTATTGACATTTATTTTCTTTGGAATCTCTTAGACCATTTATAATAAAGATCACCAACTCAGAATGCATCAGAAAGAGATAGATAAGGAAATGAGAAGACCATGCTAGTAGAATAATAGGGACGTATGGAGATCAGGGCCTGTTTACAAGGGCAGCTATTGTTAGCTTCACATTACTGTAGTCACACAAGAATGCAGTAAGACTATTTATGGGTATTTGAAATTTTCAGAAAGATAGATATCTTCATTTTATTACAATTACCCAGTTTTAAAGCACTGATACATTTTTAACAACAACAAAGACATTAGCACTGGCGAAATAAAACATACTTTTGTTGCGGTTTGGGTTTGTGGGTTACTGGTTTTCAAACTTTTGTGTAAAGATTGATCTTTATTATTAAATATATGAGCACTTAATCCTCTATTGTTTTTATTACGTTGTTTTATGAAAAAGTGATAGGTGTTCACTAAATTTAGTGTGGTAATCGTTTTGTAGTATATACATACATTAAATCATTACATTGTATACCTTAAACTTACATATTATACATCAGTATTTCCTTTACATGGAAATTAAAAGTATTATAAAAAAGTATTTCCTCTAGTAACACCAACTTGAGACTGATTTTACATTATAATCCCAATATACACCCTAAGACAATATCTTAGTGAGCTTTTATATGATTCTACCTTGACCATTGTCAAGACTACCTATATCTAAAGGAAAAGTGAACAATTCTAGAGTTTCAAAAAAAAAATACGGATAACTCAGGGCCCAGAGTTGTTCTTCTTTAAAGTGAACTTCATGTTAGTTGCCCTTTTTTGCCTGAATTCACAAGATCTACTAGGCTAACACTATTTTCACTGCCTGCAATTTTTTTATAATTTTAAACTTATTTGATTGAGAAGGGGACTGAAAAATGCTACCATGTCTTCATGCTACCATGTCTCAAAATTCTGTTCACAATAACCTTTGGACATACCACTGTTACTTGGCCTACTTTTATTATGTTCATTTTTTGCCCCTATAAACTCTCTTGTCCCTTGGCCGCCCTCCCCCCTTTAGGCCCTTTGGAAGATGAGTTAGAGAGTAATGAGAAAACCAGCAGAAGGCAGGGGGCATATATGGCAGCAGCAGGAGGTGGCTGACAAAAATCACAAACGTTCTGGAGAAAGTGTTTTTGCTCTTTCTTTGATTTTCTTAATAATATATTGTTGGCATGTAATCTACCCTTAACAACAGGAGAAGAGGTAAGGAAGGGTATAAAAGCTGAGGCTAAAAGGAGGTTTTAGAAATGTTTCATATTCTCCTTCTCTATCTCTATAAAATATCCAGCAGCAGGGGTTCTTTGCCTTTAAAACTAATTCCACTTAGTCATTGTTGGGGATGGGGGGAGAAACACCAGTAGTATTTATTGTAACGTAATTTATTTCTCCATCAGTAAGAGAGTCCTCTAAAAGACAAATACAACTAGGCTAAAGGATACAGAGAAAGAAACAATGTCTCAAGTATGGAAAATTGGATGTTGTGGTTAAAGGGAGTTTCTGTATTTAAAGGTTTTAATCACTAAAATAAAAATAGATTAACTGCTCCCTCCATCTCTAAATAAAATAGCAGTTAGAGTTTAGGAAACTTGATGAAAAGGTCCTGATTCACAGCTATACATTTCTTTTTGAAATGTACTTGCTCCTTTCCTAAGTGTGTTGTGTGTTATGGACGTACTATTGGGCATCATAGGATAATGCCACTGAGCTGGTGTTTTTACGTTTGGGGACAGCTGAAGGGACTCAGCCCTCACCTGACAACTGCTGTAAGAGGAAGCCAACCCCACTTGGATCAACAACTTGATAAAACTGAAAGGCAAAGAAGTTAAAAGAAAGTTAAAAGACTTCTATTCTCTAGCTCTCTTTAGAGTATCTTTAACCACTGGGGACCCAGAAACCAACGTTGTTTGTTTGTTTAAGATTTTATTTATTTATTTGACAGAGATCACAAGTAGACAGAGAGGCAGGCAGAGAGAGAGAGGGGGAATCGGGCTCCCCACTGAGCAGAGAGCCCGATACGGGTCTCGATTCCAGGACCCTGAGATCATGACCTAAGCCGAAGGCAGAGGCTTTAATCCTCTGAGCCACCCAGGCACCACCCAGGTGCCCCCCCTCGTTTCTAATAAGGAAAATTCTAAGCACTTAACTTGCTTTTGTTCTGATGATTTTTCTTCTCTTCCCAGTCCCTGTCTTATGAAAGATATATGATTCTTTGTCTTTGTATTGTTTAAAAATATCTCATTATCCCAATCTGTTTCCTGTGATTTGTCTCTGCTGATTTTTACTACATTTTGTATCTTTTTCTAATTTTCTTGAGTTTACATATTTTTCTCTTAATATTTTACCTTATACTTTCAAAACCTCATTCCTTTACAATCAATGATTTTGAATTTTTTATCTTAAAACTATATATATTTTTATTCATCTTTTATCCATTTTCATTATAAATATTACTCCTTTAAAAATAGTTTTAAAGTTCATTTTTTGTTTCTCAACTCTTTGTTTTACTCCACTATTTCATTCATCTTATTATATTGGTTATATAATAGATCCCTTTACTTATCTATACTTCAACTCAATGTCAATTCATATTTTAAAGAAAACTGCAGGTTTTATTTTTATTTTATTTTAAATTGGAATTGTCATTGTATATGTCATATATTGTATATAATATATAATTGTCACTACAACTATATGATAAAATTAGACTATAAGAAATAATTATATATCTCATTTTTAATGGTGTTAGCTAGGGGCTTGTCATATAAGGCCTTTGTGATACTGAGATATGTTCCTTCCATGCCTAAATTTTTGAATTTTTTTATCATGAATAGATGTTGTATTTTGTCAAATGCTTTTTCTGTGTCTACTGAGATGATTTTATGATTCTTTCATTCTATTAATGTGATGTATCACATTGATTTGTAGCTATCCTTGCCACCTACAGATAAATCACACTTGATCCTAGTATATAATCCTTTTAATGTGCTGTTCAATTCAGTTTGCTAGTATTTTGTTGAAAATTTTGCATTTATATTCATCATAAATCATCAAAGCTTTTAGTTTTCTAGTAGTGACCTTGTATGGTTTTAGTATCAGGATAATGTTGGCCTCAGAAAACGAGTTTGGGAGTGTTCCCTCTTTTTCAATTTTTTTTTTTTTTCCATGAGTTTGAGGATAATTGGTGTTCTATTTTGGCAAAATTCACTAATGAAACTGTCTGGTCCTGGACTTTTTGTTGTTAGGAGTTTGTTTTTTGGTATTTGTTTTTTGTTTTTGTTTTGTTTGTTTGCTGGCTTTAATTAGTGATTCAGTCTCCTTTGTAATAATTCATCACAGATTTTCTATTTCTTCCCGTTTCAGTCTTGGGAAGTTGCATGTAAGAATTATTTTATTTCTTCTAGGTTTTCTAGAAGCTTTAGGTCCTTTATCTTTCCCTTGTGTTGGTCTAGCTAAGGATTTGACCTTTTATTTATCCTTTCAAAAAAACAACTTGTAGTTTGGTTATTCGTTTCTATTTTTTTTTTTTTCTGTTCCCTTTATTTCGACTCTAATCTTTATTCTCTTTCTTCTGCTAACTTTGGTCTCAATTTGTTCTCCTTGTTCTAGTTCCTTAAATTGTGGAGTTAGGTTGATTTGGGGGAGCTTTTTTTATTTCTAAATATAGGTGTTTATTACTATGAACTTCCCTCCTAGAATTACTTTTGCTGCATGCCACAAGTTCTGATGTGTTGTATTTTCATCTTCATTTGTTTCAAGAAACTTTTTCCCCTTTAATTTCTTCTTTGCTCCATTGGTCATTTAGCAGAGTATTGTTTAATTTCTACGTGTTTATAAATTTTTCAGTTTTCCTCTTGTTAGTGAATTCTTGGTTCATTCCATTGTGGTTAGAGAAGATACTTGATATGGTTTTGGGTTTCTTAAGTTTTCTGAGGTTTGTTTTTTTGCTTAACATAGGGTCTATTCCAGAAAATATTCTATGTGTAGTTGAGAAGAATGCGTTTTCTGTTTCTGGATATAATGTTCTGTATATGTCAGGTCTACTTGGTCTGTAGTGTTCAAATCAGTTTCTTTGTTGATTCTAGCTAGCCTATCTATCCATTGTTGAGAGTGGGACATTAAAGTCCCCAACTATTGTATTACAGTTTTATTTATCCTATTAGCTCTGTTAGTTTTTGCTTTATGTATTTAGGTGCTTTGATGTTGGGTGCATAAATATTTCAATTGCTACATTTTCTTAATTCATTGACCTTATATGATGACCTTTTTGATTCAATTTATCATTTTCAGTTTAAGTTCTATTGTGTGTGACTTAAGTGCCCTTGCTCTTTTTTAGTTATTATTTGCTTGAAATATCTTCTATTCCTTCACCCTCAATCTGTGTCTTTAGGGCTAAAGTGAGTCTGTAGTAGGCAGCTTATTGTTGGACCTTATTTTTTTTTTTTTAAAGATTTTATTTATTTATTTGACAGAGAGAAATCACAAGTAGATGGAGAGGCAGGCAGAGAGAGAGAGAGGGAAGCAGGCTCCCTGCTGAGCTGAGAGCCTGATGTGGGACTCGATCCCAGGACCCTGAGATCATGACCTGAGCCGAAGGCAGCGGCCTAACCCACTGAGCCACCCAGGCGCCCCCCCCCTTTTTTTTTAATCCATTCAGCCACTGTCTAACTTTTAGTTAGATAATCTAATTTGTTTAAAGTTATTATCGATAGCTAAGGACTTACTATTTTCATATTGTTAATTGTTCTCTAGTTGATGATGCTTGTTTCTTATCCTGCTGTCTTTTTTTTGTGTTTTGGTATCTTTTGACATCAGTATGCTTTCACTTTAGTCAAAGTGTTTTCTTTTACAAAATTACTACAGGATTTTCCTTTGTGTTTACTATGGAGTTTATATAAAGTATCTTAAACCTAAAACACCTATTTTAAATTGACAAGTTTAGTAGAATTTGTAAACTTTACATTTTCATTTCTCTCCCCCACATTTAAAGTTAATGCTGTTAGAATTTGTTTTTTATATTGTGTAACTCACAACAGATTATTGTAATTATGGTTATTTTTACTAAATTCATTTTTTTTAACTTTCAAAGTAGAATTTCAAGTGGATTATGTACTACTATTACCATATTGCAGAATTTATGACTACATATTTACCATTACTAGTGAAATTTCATCTATCTTTTTGTTTTTGTCATGTTAACTGACATTCTTTTACTTCCTTCCATAGAACTCTCTTTAGCATTTCTAGTAAGTTAGGTCTGGTGGTAATGAACTTCTTTAGTTTGTTGTTGTAGTTGTTGTTCTGGGAAGTATTAATTCCTCTTTTGTTTCTGAAGGACAGTTTCACTGCATATAGAGTTCTTCACGGATGGTTACTTTCTTTTAATATTTTATATATGTTGCCCAGTTCTCTCCTGTCTCAGTTTCTATTGGGAAATCTGATAGTTTTATGGGGTTTCCTTGTATATAACTTTTCTCTTTCACTGCTCTTAAAATTCTTTGTCTTTGACTTTTGACAATTTAATTAAGTTTTTCAATGTAGCCCTATTTGGGTTCAGCATATTTGGGGTCCTTTAGGATTCATGGATCTGAATGTCCATTTCTCTCCTCAGGTTCAGGAAATCTTCAGCCATTAGTGTTTTAAATATACTTTCTGTCCCTTTCTTTTTCTGGAATTCCCAAAATCTGATTATTGCTTTGTTTTGTTTTGTGTCCCATAATTCTTTTTTTTTTTTTTCATTTGAACACACTTTTTTTTTTAAGATTTTATTTATTTATTTATTTATTTGACAGATAGAGATCACAAATAGGCAGAGATGCAGGCAGAGAGAGAGGGAGAAGCAGGCTCCCTGCTGAGCAGAGAGCCTGATGTGGGGCTCGATCCCAGGACCCTGACATCATGACCCATCATTTGAACACAACTTAAACTATGTTCCTATATCTCCAAAATACCAAAATAAATTTCAGATGGCTTACAACTTTTAACATAAAAAAAAAGTAAAACCACGGAAGAATTAGAAGAAGGATCAATGATTAAATGATTTTGGGGTGAAGAAAAACTTTCTAAATATAACATGAAAGGCAGACACCATAAACGTAGAAGCAGATAAAATCTGACTGCATGAAAAATCCATTTCAAAAAAGTACAGTAGAAATGACAATGCGGAAAAAACCTTTGTGGCATATATGATAATTTAAGAGAATTCTTACAAATCATTAAGAAAAGAATTAACATGCTAACAGAAAAATGGGAAAGTACATAATTTACCACAGAAGTACAAATGACAACAAAATTGGGAAATGCTCTATCTTCTTAGTTAGCAAATGAGAGTAAATAATGACCCTGAAGATCTCCTCCCTGTGTTTTAAAAAACTTAATCATTCTGACAAAAAATGTGTCCCATAATTCTTATAGGCTTTCTTCCCTCTATTCTTTTTGTAACTCTGAGTAGGTAATTTCTAATGTTCTATCCTCCAGATTTATTTATTTATTTATTTATTCGTCCTCTACTTTTTAAACTCTGTTGGATTCTTGTTTTTCAACTCTAGCATTTGTATTCGTTTTTTGATCATTGCTATTTCCTTATAGAATTTTTATTCACACAGTGCTTTCCTAATTTCATTGAGTTGTCTCTATATTTTCTTGTAGTTCACTAAACTTCCTTAAGAGAACCACTCTGAATTCTTTGACTCCCATATTTCCATTTCGTTAGGACTAATTATTGGAACTTTATTAGTTTCCTTGATGGTGCCATATTTATCTGATCTTTTTGTACCTGATATTTAAGTAATTAGGCTCCTCTGCGGACTTTTCATGGTTTGCTTTGGCAGAGAGAGTTGTTCCATGGTTAGCTCAGTTTGGGTTTTTGGATATTTCTGCTGGTAATATCATTGTGCAGGTGAGGCCTCCTATTGTCTATTTTTGGGCAAGGAAACTGTTGAGCTCTGAGGATGGGTATGTGGGGCTGTGCCACTATCAGAGAACAGTTCCCTACCCAAGTGAGACAATCATAACAACTGGGACACATGGGATATAACAAAACTAGTCACATAGAGATAACTATACTGTTTGTTTGGGAACCCAAATCAGGCCAGAGCATGTACTGCATTATCTAGTCAAATGAGGTCACTGATTTTGCTGTTTAGATGAGAAAAGCCTTGGGCTTTTCTCTCTATTCAGTGGCCACTATAAATAAGGCGTTTGAATGGGCTGTGTAGCTTCCTGTGAGTGCTGGTTAGGTTCCTGTGTTGGGCAGACTAAAGGCTGCGTTCAGTGAAGAGCAGAGCTATGAATCAGGTTCCCTGCCCAGCACAGTGGGAAAAACAGCTCTAAAGCCAGTAAAGCTCATTGTTTGTTGTCTTAACTCAGGCTACCTGCACCCCAACCAGGCCTAACATGGCTTCTGTACAAGTATCAGCTTTGCCTGTTTGCCCTTTGGCAAGTGCCACTGGGCCATGCAGGTTTCAGGAGTTGTCTCCAGGCCTTCTGGTCAGATGGAGCCCAAAGATACTCTCTACAGCATTTGGGGATGATTAGGCCTCTGCTCCCTTGTCTGAGAGAGAAGGGGAAGGCGAAACCTTCCCTGGAGATCTCTCCAGGTAATGCTACGCTGGCCTGGGGGAGGGCCAATATGGGTCAATGTGTAACAGCTTCTTTTATCCTTTTAATGCAGTCCATCTTGGTCTGTGTAGTAGAGTAGGGTACTCCAGCCTAACCTTTGTGTTCTGATCTCCTCACAGTGGTATCTTGTTCTTGAATGATTTTTAGCTGTTTTTCTTGCCAGTGTAGTAATTTCATTTTGGTGACGTCACTTCTCCATTATGTTACTTAAACATCTTTAGTCTTTTTATTTATTTCAAGGATTAGGAAGCATGGACTGGAGTGAAGGCCGATGGTGAACTTTTATCACTTGAATACTGAAAATGTTTTAAGCTTTTAGAAAAAAATATTCAGTCTATTTCTTGATAAATAATAACTATTTCTATTTTAATGTGAGAAAACATAGGTACAATCTTCTAGTTAATAGTTTGATGAAGATGGTTGATGGTTATATGTAAACCAATAGGAAATCTTTATATACATAAAAATATATAAAGCATATATAAATATAATATATATGAAATGTAAGATAATAACCATATATATACACATATATATGCATGTGTATGTATATATATATATATGTATATAAATATATATATATATAATTGAATGTACAGGCTACCTGAGACCTCACTATATTTAAGTTCTATAAAAATTTTGTTGGTTTTAAGAATCTTAAGAGTGAAAGTCTCTTACACTTGGTTTTGGGAAACAGGACCAAAAAAATAAGCAGACCCTAGGGTATATATGTAATAAATTCTGGTCACAGTTCTAAGAACTTTCAAATAGTTTTTCTCATTCATTCCCATAAACTCTAGGGTAGGAGTTATTTTTATTCTAGTTCTTTATTCTCAACACAGTCTCAGGGAAGTTGAGCTATGTAGTGGCAAGCCCAGTTGAGCTATGTAGTGGCAAGCCCAGTTGAGATAAAGTTCTGCGGTGATATCCCTCATGGTGTACCTCTCACAATTCACATAGAAACTCCCTTTTATGTAGCACTTAAATTAGAGGACTAAATTCTTTTTTTTTTTTAACATAAGCTTTTTTTTTTTTTTAAGATTTTATTTATTTGACAGACAGAGATCACAAGTAGGTAGAGAAGCAGGCAGAGAGAGAGAGGAGGAAGCAGACTCCCTGCTGAGCAGAGAGCCTGATGTGGGACTCGATCCCAGGACCCTGAGATCATGACCTGAGCTGAAGACAGAGGTTTTAACCCACTGAGCCACCCAGGCTCAATCCCAGCAAGAAACTGCATACTCAAACTGACTAATTTGAGGAGAATTTGATAAAATAATAACTTATTCTAGGCAGGGTACTAGAGAAGCCCACAAGAGATAGTGAACTACTCTAAGTTAACAACGGCAAGAAACACCAATCTTATCCTTGATATTAAGGAGAGGTCCCTAGAACTTGAAGAGATTTGCTACATGAAAATGGTCTCCCAGTATAAGTCATGATTTTGAGCTTACACAGAGAGACACAGGCTGCAATGAGCCCTCAAGGAGGCAACTGGGTTAAAGGACCCTGCTCCCATTCCTCTTTTGCTCTCCAGTCTTATTGTTGTAATTCTCATTGATGTCAATAGGAAGTGAGAATTTGTGAGAGCTCATCAATGTTGTCACATGTATTAGCTTTCTAGACACAAAACTGGAAGCATTGAGAAGTGATTGCATGTGACACTCTCATCTACATATATTTCATAGCTTCAGACATTTTATTTTTATTTTAAGATTTTATTTATTTATTTGACAGAGAGAGAGACAGCTAGAGAGGGAACACAAGCAGGGAGAGTGGGAAAGGGAGAAACAGGCTTCCTACTGAGCAGAAAGCCTTATGTGGGGCTAGATCCCAGGACCCTAGGATCATGACCTGAGACAAAGTCAGGTGCTTAATGACTGAGCCACCCAGTTGCCCAGCTTCAGACATTTTAATTTGTACCAACTTGGTCATGGGAAATGGTTCTTGATTAACTAATGACACTGGATTTCTTTTCATGTGTTTATAATAAATTTATTTTTTATAAAATTCCTAAAAAAATTGTAGCATTTTAATGGATTGTTTATATTTTCTCTCATTAATTTATAGGAGCTATTTATATAATTTGACTAATAAACTTTGGTTGGTATCACGTGTTGGAGATGTCTTCTTTCAATAGGTGGTTTGGTTTTCACTCTTTATCGGAAGTTTATATGAAGAACTAAAAATAAGTTTTTTATGTTTAAATAGAATTTTTCTTTTTTTTCCTTGAATTTTTAAAATGATTTTAGTTCTAGTGAGGCAAGGGAAACAAAAGCAAAAAGAATTTTCCAAT
This sequence comes from Neogale vison, assembly GCF_020171115.1. Taxonomy (NCBI): domain Eukaryota; kingdom Metazoa; phylum Chordata; class Mammalia; order Carnivora; family Mustelidae; genus Neogale; species Neogale vison. The sequence continues at coordinate 46,768,107 of NC_058094.1, forward strand.
TTTTCTTATGATTCTGTTCAAGGACTGTATAAATCCTTCACTACTTCAAGGTGATAAATTCATATGGTTTCACTTATTAGTGGAACATAAAGAATAGCATGGAGGACGTTAGGAGAAGGGAAGAAAAATGAAGCGGCAGGGGCAGGACGAATCAGAGTGGGCAAAACCACGAGACACTATGGACTCTGGGAAACAAACAGGGTTTTAGAGGGGAGGGGGTAGGAGGATGGGTGAACTCGATGGATGGGAATTAAGGAGAGAATGGATTGCATGGAGCACTGGTTGTTATACACAAACAATGAATCTTGGAAAACTACATCAATACTGTACTGTATGGTGACTAACATAACATAATAAAAAATCATAAAAAAATAAATGTCCCTATATTTGGCTTTTAAAGTAATAAATAATGACTTTCACATTTAATGCTTAATAATCCAGAATTGGTTTGTGTATGTGTGTGTGGAACACGATGTATAATCCAATTTAATTTTTTCCATATAAATGAAAAATTGTTTTACTTCTATTTATGGAATAGTCCTATTTATCTGTATTATTAGCTTTTCCAACCAAATTTAGGTTGACTTTACATCTGTGCATTGGTCTGGTTTGAGTTTTCAATTATCTTGCTCTAGTCTATTTGTTCTTCTGAGTGTCAATAGCATCTGATTCACTGCAATTTTATCATCAGATAATATTTGGAAGGAAAATTCCCCTACCCCAATCTTCTATTTTAGGAGTGTCTTAGAACTTCTGGATCATTTGTTTTACTACTTTAGAATTAACTTGTCAAGTCAAAACCTGACTATGATTTTGCTTACAATGGAATCAAACCCATAGATACATTTGGAGAGATTGGATCACTATAATCATGCTATTTGTCAATTTATTTAGATTTTTTGAACTATTTTTCAATACATTTTTATAAATTTCTTCATTAATATCTTCCACACTTTTGGTAGGTTTACTTCTATGGACTTCATAGGTATTTTGGGGTTTTTTTTTGCTATTGTAAGGATCTATTTTTTATTGTAGTTTCCATTTGTTGCTGGTGTGTAGAATTTGACTGTTGTAAATTGATCTTATATCTAGATACTTTAATCAGTGCCTTTCAATTCTAAGATTTTGATTGTTGATTCTTACATTTTCCCATATAATCATATTATTTGCCAATAAATGATAGCTCCATTTATTGTACCAACTATTAAAATGTAAAATGGTCAATAACGATGATTACTATCATGTTTTATTCATTTTAAAGGGAAGATAGTATTATTTTGCTATGCAAACAAAATACAGTATAAACATCTTTTTACAATTGAAAGGAGTTTCCTTTTTATTATTAGTTTCCCAAGATTTCTTTGTGCAAGAATAGTTGCAGGGTGGTATCTATTGATCTAATCACTTGTGCTTTTCCCCTTTAACCTGTTTAATTAATGTTAATGTTAATTAATTTTACACTTGAAATTATTTCAGTATTTTGTTCAACTTACATATTTAACTTACAAAAGTTTAATATAATTCTATTTTGAATGTTTGTCTCCTTTTCTTGAATAATAAAAGGGTCTGAAATTGTTTAAAATCTGGCCCTCCATACTCAAATGCTATTGTCATCCAGTCTTAAAACACAACTTAGATATGTTTTAAGCATCTAAGTTGTATATTATCATTTACTGTTAATGTTTGTTTTTATTTATCAAGATAGTTATAATTTCTATTTTTATTTGAAGCTGATCTTCTATCTCTCTAGGTAGAAAACCTTCTCATACATGCTTTTTCAGGAAACATCTTAATTTCACCTTAATTTTCAATAGATGGCTTCACAGGGCATGCAGTTCTGTGTTCCTATCTATTTTCTCTCAGCACTTTGAATTTATTATTCTGCTCTGTTTTTCTCAATTGATGTTCTGCTTTTAGCTGTCCACCTAAATACCAAGCCTTTCTTGTCTGGTTTTTCTTTTTTAAAAAATTTCCTTTCTTTTCTTCATATGGTGTGTCTGAATCTGTTGTTTTTCTTACTAGAGATTTGTCATCAATTCTGAAGGATTGATAATTTTTGTAAATTGTGTAAATGTCTCAGTTCTTATTATTTAAAAATTTTCTCTTGCCTGGTTTCTACTGTCTCCTTCTGAAACATGAACCTTGACTCTACCCTCTGATGTCTCTTTCTTTTACTCACTTTCACCTCTTTTATTTTTTCTGTCTCAATGTGAGTAATATTTTCAGCTCTATCTTGTACTTACTAATTCTGTCTTCATTTTGGTTTAATCCATATGATCCATCTGATGGATTTCTAATTTATTTCTTATATTTTTCATTTCTTCCCATCATTTTTAGTACTATTTTCCATTTATACTACTTATAATACTTTTATTTCTTTAAGCATATTGAAATATTTATTTTACATTTTATGTATGACAATTCCAATATCCATCATCTCTTCAAATCTGGTTCTGAATGTCTTGTTCATGGTGGTTTATTTCTATGTATGTTTGTGACTATGGACTATACGCTCCAACTTCAGAGTTTAACTAGAGAAAATCTTTAAAGCTTACAATAAGTATATTTGTGTTTTCCTTTCCAACTGCCTGGGGGAAGACTGTTTTTTTCAAGACCACTTGAAACTAAGTTTTTGGCTTAAGCAGATATGAACATTGGCTGGTATTAGAAGTTCCCTGGGTAGAATGTTTTCTTTCTTTTTTCAATTTCACTAAGACCCAGGGCCAAGACCGACAATTATTCCTACTGTCTTTCTCTTCAGGGCATATTTTTCATTTTTTTTCCCCAGTGTGAATATCTATTGCCTCATCATTCATGGATCTTAACTTTATCTGGTGTTCTCCAATCTGATCTTCTAGCCAGTTTTTTTTTTTTCCTATCCCTCATATGCACAAAACAGGTTTTAAGAGCACTGAGAATTGGTGAATATCCCCAGATAAATAGGCTAACCTAGTGTTACTTACCTTACAGGATTCATGTTTATATTTTTATATTTCTTTGGAGACAGTAAATGACATTCTTAAAAAAGAATATTCTTTCTTTCTTTCTTTATTTGAACACTAATCAATGAGGTTGTCCTCTTTTGGCTAGGTTTCTACAAATACACAGCTTATCATGTCTGTAGAAAAAGAATTAAGATTGTTTTTACCACTAGTTACTGAAAAAAAAATGCAAAGTAAAATTACAGTTAAGAATTATGCGCCACTCTGAATGGTGACCCTGATAATTTTGAATTTTTTATTCTATCAGGTTTTCACAAATATTTTCCCATGTGTAGGAATTCAGAATTTAGTAATTTATTTTAAAAGATCTAATACTTTTATTTACCCAAAATATCTAATAATTACCTAGAATAGTTTAGCAATGAGAGGGAGGTCCTTTTGCCAAACTGCTAGCCTTAATTCTCTGTTCTGTACATGGACTGCAAGTTATTACTGTTTTATAACCATTACACATTTTCGTACAGATTTGTATGAAACAATATGTGATTGGTTTTACATTCAATTCACTTAATTTCTTCTTGGATCTTGAGTATATTTTAAGGAATTGTAGTCTGAGCATAGACATTTATTACTGTACTTTTTTGGTGGGGTGAATAACAAACTCTCATTTTAAAATGAATATAAGCACCAAAAATCATGAAATACTTAGGAATATATCTAAAAAAATAAAGGTAGAAGCTTTATGCTGAAAAACACAAATATTATTGTATTAAAGATCTGAATAAATCAGGGATAGATCTATTCATGGGTTGGGAGATAGAATATTTTATAATGTTAATTTCCCCAAATTGATCAGTGCATTCAGTGCAATCAAAATGAGAAGTTTTTTGTTTTTTGTTTTAGCTTTTTTTTCAAAATTTAACACACAGACCCTAAAATCCATATGGTAAATTCAAAATTCTAGAGTTGCTAAGGCAATTTTGGATAAATAAAACAAAATCAAAATAAAACTAAACTAAACTAAACTAAAGAACTTATATTACCATATTAAGACCTATTAAAAATCTATAGTATTAAGAAAAGATGGCATTTTTCTAAGGATAAATAAACTCACCAGGAGGATATAATAGAAAGTCTAAAAACAGAGCAATGCATTTACCCTTTACCCTTACCATGTTTATGACAGTCCTGACAGTGCAGTACCATGGGGAAAGAGTGAACTTATCAATAGATGATACTGAGTCAATTGAATACCCTTACTCACATGATATGTAGATACACAAATATGCATATAAATTTCATAGACCTTACAAAACTACCTTGAAAAACTAAATAAGTTTCAGAGCAAAACATAGGGTAAAACTTTTGTGACTTTAGATTAGAGCAGGGACAGATTTCCTAAGCAGGACCAAAAAAAAATCATAAAAAATTAGATTAAAACTTTTAACTTGTATTCATTAAAAGACACAATCGACTCCTATCTGAATACTTATGCTATGTGATAAGTATGTGGTAAAGCATATGTATGTATCTTCAATTCCCATGAATCAGTAGGAAAGTGAGAAATCCACTAAAACTTTAATAGATTCTACACACGAGAACATCCAAATGATTAATAACAATTATAGTCCTTAAAGAGTTATAAATTAAATCACAATTAGATATCATTGTATACCTATCCAAATTGTATAAGATACAGAAGATGAAAAAACAAGTATGTGGAGTAAGTAGAACTTGCATACACTGCTGGTGGAAGTATATTTTTATAAAACCAACTTGGCAAACTATTTGACAGTACCTACTAGAGTTGAACATATGAGAAACTTTAACAATATGGAACAATCTCACACAACTCATATTGAAAACAACCAAAAAAAGAGCACATCCTGTGTTTTTTTCATGTATATGGAGTAGAAAAACAGATAAATCTAATCTTCATTGTTAGAAGTCTGGGTGGTGGGCTGGAGTTGGCTAAAAGTTGCATAAAGAGAGTTTCTGCAATACTGGTGATGTTCTGCTTCTTACTGGTTTCATCCCATGTTTATTAAAGTTCTCCAAATTGAATTTTTCTACATGCTTTTCTTTATGCATATTATACTTCAACAAAATTTTTAAAAACTGATAAGGGTTAGCATTTGTAATACAGTTGTTATAGATAAGATGTTTTCACACAATGTACAGTGTTTTTGTTGCTTATCTCTTCAATGCAAACATGAATGAACACCTTAATAAACACACTTGTGGTTGAGATGAATACATGCCCACTGCCACTGAGAATGGAAAGAGTTACACTATTTGATTATAACACTGCGTTGTCACAAACTAGTTTGAGTCTCAGTGGATCATTTTCTCATTCTTTATTGTTAGAAAAAAAACATTCAAAGACAATTATTGTTTAAACCCAAGTTAACATTTTTAAATGATGTCTTTTCATGATTAGGTTGGCTTATTTCCAAAACTGTTGTCTAGTAAATCAGATAATTCAATTATCTTGTGGCTAATTTTGTAATTGATCTAGCTCGGAAAGCATTTCAGGAAATCTCAGAAACATTTCTAAAATGGGAGGTTGTTGAATACGTTTTGGGTTATTATTTATTATCATCCTACTTGACTTCATATGGTCTAAGGGTTATTTAGACTGAAATTATTATTTTTTAAAAGATTTTATTTATTTATTTGACAGACAGAGATCACAAGAAGAAAGAGAGGCAGGTAGAGAGAGAGGAAAGCAGGCTCCCTGCTGAGCAGAGAGACTGATGCGCAGGACCCTGAGATCATGACCTGAGCCGAAGGTAGAGGCTTAACCCACTGAGCCACCCAGGTGCCCCAGCTGAAATTATTTTGCCTGTAGTTTATGGTGCAGACTTTGGGGACCACTGATTGCCCCATTTTCTAATTTTGGAGAGACTTACAAATGGTTTCTGAGGGAATTAGAGACCCTGTCTGCATTAAGCCCCTTATAAAAAGGGGGTAGGTCTCACTCATTACTCACTACTGTTTGTCAAAGTCCCATGCAGCAAATAGTGAATAAATAAAATAACATGGGTAGGCCTTATATTTAAACTTCTACCTAAGTAGATGCCTTAATTTTTAAAGCAGGTCTTTATTCTTTTCTTGTCAGGTTATTCGTATACAAGGTTTTTTTCCTCCTGGACTCTGTGGCCTTGCTATATTCGTGTAAAACTACCATCTCTAACATACCTGATACCGTAATGCCTTAAAAACAATAGTTTATTTCTTGTTACATTGCAGTTATAATAAATGGCTCACAAGATATCACTGCACTCATACCCAGCCAGAAGGTGAATAAAGCACAGAGAAACTACCCATGAGGTTTTATTTTGATTTGTTTTTCATTTTTGTTTGTTTGTTTTTATGAGTGAGGCTTGGAAGTGAAGCCTTTATTTTTATTTTTATTCCATTCCATTACCTGTAATTCAATCACATAGCCAACACTTACCAGCAAGGGAAATGGGTATGCAATCAAGCTATGTGCCCAGAAAGTTAAAATATGGATTTGGGTGAATATCTAACAGTCCCTGTTACATTACTAATCTTTAAACTTTTCTAACTTTTACTCTTTAATAAATGCAGATAATCTAAAAGCTATGGGCTTATACAGTATGATTTTATCATAATTATTCTATAGAATTGGACTTTTGTTATTTTATCATTGTCTCTCACTGAAGACTGTTAACAGCTACAACAATGACAACAACAACAAAACAGTGAAGATATCTTCAGTGAAGATAACTCACCGTTTTATCTACTGAAGGTATATTGGGCAAGAAGTTTTATACGATATGATACATGTCTCTTTGACTCTCCATGTAAAAAATTTCTCAGATTCAGAAGCAGAAAGATAAATTTCTCTTGAGCATATGGTTTAGTTTTACCTCACATATTTTCCACATCTTGGGATTGTGTTTTTCTCTTTTTGCCACAGCTCCACAGAATTTTACATTCAAAGCTTTGACCTTTTTCTATCTACTTTTCAGCATTTTTTTTTGCATTCATTCTCATGTACTAGCTTTATTCTCTTTTATGTTCAAAATTATTTTATTTTCAAAATTCATGTCCACTGGCAATGTAGCATAATTTTTAAAATTGTAGAGGTGTATTCTTAGGCAAATACATTTGTTTAGCTTTATTTTGTCATATATGAATTATAGATATTAATGAGGACATGAATGTGGATTTTTAATTAGAAATCAATACTGGAGGAAAGGGAGATTTTAGGATATGCTATGATAGAGGGAGAGGATAATGTCCTGAAATCGAGTAGTGTAAGTAGAAACAGGAAGAAGAAAATTCATTTTCGGTATCAGTAAGAAGCTGGATAATAGGAGTAAAAAAGCTGGATAATAACAGGTTTCCATCCGAACATCGGAGTGGATGAAAGAATGAGGGACATTGGTGGAGAAGCAGGATTTATATGGGGATTTCAAATACAATAAGGAAAAAGGTGGAAAAAGCAATAAATATTTTACTGACTTTGGGACACATGTTTTGGTAAGTTCTATATATTTGTTATTGAAATGCTTCATAGTGAATGATATTTTAGAATCTCCATTATTCAAGCAGCAGTTTCTATGTGGTTGCCATGCCTGTCATGGTGAACTAAGTTGTTATTCCTATTGCCATCACTGGGTATCTGCAATTCCTTAGTGTTCTGAAGATTTTATTTATTTATTTGACAGGCAGAGATCACAAGTAGGCAGAGAGTCAGGCAGGGAGAGAGAAAGAAGCAGGCTCCCTGCTGAGCAGAGAGCCAGATGCGGGGCTTGATCCCAGGACCCTGGGATCATGACCTGAGCTGAAGGCAGAGGCTTTAACCCACTGAGCCACCCAGGCACCCCTGCAATCCCTTAGTGTTTTAGGCAATAAAGTATGTAAGGGCCACGTGTAAAAGAAATATGAATCCTGATCATTGTGTTAAGAACTGTTTAAGAATATTTTCTTACAAATTCAAGGTATAGACATCAAACTTTGCAGGATGGTGTCAGTGGTCTGGAAAAAGATTTCTGAGACAACAATGGAGTACTTACAAAAACTGCTACATCACCAGGACTTTTGATAGTATTAAAGATGATGCTGTATGAAGAAACTGAGGCATTAAAAATGATTTAAGTTTTGATTTGTATTTCCCTCATGCCGAGTGATATGGAGCACTTTTTCACGTGTCTGTTGGCCATCTGGATGTCTTCTTTGCAGAAATGTCTGTTCATGTCCTCTGCCCATTTCTTGATTGGATTATTTGTTCTTTGGGTGTTGAGTTTGCTAAGTTCTTTATAGATTTTGGACACTAGCCCTTTATCTGATATGTCGTTTGCAAATATCTTCTCTCATTCTGTCAGTTGTCTTTTGGTTTTGTTAACTGTTTCCTTTGCTGTGCAAAAGCTTTTGATCCTGATAAAATCCCAATAGTTTATTTTTGCCCTTGCTTCCCTTGCCTTTGGCAATGTTCCTAGGAAGATGTTGCTGCGGCTGAGGTCGAAGAGGTTGCTGCCTGTGATCTCCTCAAGGATTTTGATGGATTCCTTTCTCACATTGAGGTCCTTCAACAATTTTGAGTCTATTTTCGTGTGTGGTGTAAGGAAATGGTCCAATTTCATTTTTCTGCATGTGGCTGTTCAATTTTCCCAACACCATTTATTGAAGAGGCTGTCTTTTTTCCATTGGACATTCTTTCTTGCTTTGTCGAAGATTAGTTGACCATAGAGTTGAGGGGCTATTTCTGGGCTCTCTATTCTGTTCCATTGATCTATGTGTCTGTTTTTGTGCCAGTACCATGCTGTCTTGATGATGACAGCTTTGTAATAGAGCTTGAAGTCCAGAATTGTGATGCCACCAACTTTGGCTTTCTTTTTCAATATTCCTTTGGCTATTTGAGATATCACCTCACACCAGTCAGAATGGCTAAAATTAACAAGTCAGGAAATGATAGATGCTGGCGAGGATGCAGAGAAAGGGGAACCCTCCTACACTGTTGGTGGGAATGCAAGCTGGTGCAACCATTCTGGAAAACAGTGTGGAGTTTCCTCAAAAAACTGAAAATAGAGCTACCCTATAACTGAGTGATTGCACTACTGGGTATATATCCTAAAGATACAAACGTGGTGCTCTAAAGGGGCACGTGCACCCAAATGTTTATAGCAGCAATGTCCACAATAGCCAAACTATGGAAAGAACCTAGATGTCCATCAACAGATGAATGGATAATATATACACAAAGGAATACTATGAAGTCATCAAAAGAAATGAAATCTTGCCATTTGCGACAACGTGTATGAAACTAGAACATGCTTAGCGAAATAAGTCAAGCGGAGAAAGACAACTATCATATGATCTCCCTGATATGAGGAAGTGGAGATGCAACATGGGGGGTTAAGGGGGTAGGAGAAGAATAAATGAAACAAGATGGGATTGGGAGGGAGACAAACCATAAGTGACTCTTAATCTCACAAAACAAACTGAGGATTGCAGGGGGGAGGGGGGTTGGGAGAAGGGGGTAGGGTTATGGACATTGGGGAGGGTATGTGCTATGGTGAGTGCTGTGAAGTGTGTAAACCTGGCGATTCACAGACCTGTACCCCGGGGGTTAAAAATATATTATATGTTTATAAAAAATAAAAAAATTTAAAAAATGATTCAGAAGTGTCTAAATATAAAGAGGTTTTAGGATTCTTTAACAGATTAGTTTCTCTAGGAATTTTTACATATGTTCAGTTTTGCTATATGATAACAATTTTATGAAAGTCTAAAATGTATATTAAAATACATGATAAACACAAAGAAAGTACTGATTAAATAAGAAAATACTGAAAGTATTAAGAATCATTTGTTTTTGTTATTGACAGACAAAATAACAGTGGATCTTAAATTAGATAAAATTTGGATTCAAAGAAATACAAGATATGAAGACAAAGTTCATGAGAGAAACTTGGTCTAGGCTTGAGTTTGGATAGGATAGACATGGTAATTTTTGACTTCTCTTAGAGGAGACAGGTTCTAGAGGACAGCCTAAAGGAACAGAGACCTTAAAGGATGGGCAAGAAAAGTGCACATAAACGAGACTAGAAAGAGATGATCAGAGAAGTCAAAAGAAATTAGGACAGACATGAAACCAAGACGAAAAAGGGAAAAATCAATAATGTCAAATGTTCCTGAAAGTTAAGAAGAATAAAGATGAAAGAAATGTATTTGAGGAGATATAGAAATAAAAATCATTAGACATGGGATTAAGGAGCAAAAAGACCTATGAACTGGATTGATCATTACCATGAACATAACAAGTTATGGTGGACACTACAGGATGATGGTGACGTTTGGGGCAGAGAGGATGAGTTACATGTGAGTACCTTGAGAACTGATAAAGATGGGTTATGACTCAATGGAAGTATTTACAAGACAGCCACGCACTCCTGAAAGTTGTGGTGAGAAGTCATTGATCTTCATTCTAGACTTGGAATGTGTGTCATCTTTCATAATGATTCTTAGATGGCTTTAGATGAAGCCACCCATTGTGCAAGCATGTGTGTGCATCTATAAAGATCATAGTTGTTATATTCCGCATATCCCTGGTTTTGTGATAGTCACTGCTTTTTATTTAAAAAAAAAGTGACTTCAGGGCGCCTGGGTGGCTCAGTGGGTTAAAGCCTCTGCCTTCAGCTCAGGTCATGATCTCAGAGTCCTGGGATCGAGCCCCGCATCAGGCTCTCTGCTCAAGCAGGGAGGCTTCTTCCACCCCTTTCTCTCTCTGCCTGCCTCTCTGCCTACTTGTGATCTCTGTCTGTCAAATAAATAAATAAATAATCTTTAAAATAAAAAAAAGTGGCTTCATAGGATTTTTCTCCTTTCCTGCGAGATACTTCATGATGGCAAGAAATGAAGTGAGAAAGTTAGAAAGCTCTTGCCCATAAATTTGAAATGTAAATGTAAATAATTTTAAGAATATCCATTTTCTTCATTAAAATAATCACTGAGGCTACCTTTCAAATATTAACTTATTCTAAGTTAAATTCATATATTTTCTAGGAATTTATTTTATATAAATGGAAATGAGAATGAATTCCTTTATATTTATATTTATTACTTACAGCAGATTTACTTTCCAAATTGACTTCCACCAACCTCCCAATCTTCTGTCACAGAATATGTGTTTCTGTATGCATGTGTACACTGGTATATGCATATATAATTATACATGTCAATATTAATTCTATTGAAAAAACTCCCAACATTCAAATGTGCGCTCATTTGTGGATTTGATTACCCATACATTATTTTCCTCTACCCCTATGGATTATGATGAGCTGAATTCATTTAGATTTCTTTATTCCTTTGGGATTTCAGCATTAAAGTAGTTGCCAGTTGTCTAGTGATTGATTTATTCTACTTTCATGTAGGGGGGAATAAAAAAATCCAGATTTTTTTGCTTTTTTTTGGTGTGTTTTGGTTGTTATTTCAATAGGTTTGTGAAGGATTTACATGGTAAGGTAATTGAGAGCGGTGGTGATTCTTGCAGTACTTTGACTTTAGTCAGTAGTTTTCTTGATATTCCTGTCCACCTTTTACAATTACCTACAGAAAACAAGCAATCATCAACTTAAAAATATTTGATAAAAAAAAAATACTTGATAAGACTTGCTGTATGACAATGAAGTTAAAGCTACTCTGTCCAAGCTGTCATCACATTTTCCTGTGGCATTTGTGAATATTTTACACAAGAACCTGTCTCCGTGAATTTAATGGTAAAGAAATCACTAGGCCAATAACTCCCCATTGCCCATAATTCATTCCTCCACCCCTGTAGTCCTATAAGATAGCTGACGTTCATTTTGTACCCTTCCAAAAATGATGTCTTGCATTGGGGGGTTATTTGTAGCTGCAGACAGGTGGGAATAAGAGATTCTTTATTCTCCCTGTCTAACCCATTACTAGAGAGAGCTGTCCAGAATTAAACTCCAGTTCTCTCTGTCAGGTTGCGTTACAGAGAGTGGTGTCCCGACAAGAGTGACAAGTGTGACAACATGGACTAGAGGTGGTAGAACATAAATCAAACTCAATTGATTACTTTTATTCCAGAAGAAAAACTAATTCTCTGTGGAGGCAGACAACTGTTTCATGTTTCTTCAGTGTTTACAGAAAGGCACATTGGACTGTGTGTGTGTGTGTGTGTGTGTGTGTGTGTGTGTGTGAGATGTGGTGAGGTGTTGCCTTAGGCTTCTAAATGTGTAGATCATTCATTTATGGACACAGTTCAGAAACTTATTTGGGAATCCTGCACATATAGCCCACGTGATTGGGGTGCTTCCTTGGGGCAATGTGAATATTGGATACTCTTTAGAAATCTATATCTTGATTCAACCCTTTAACAGTAAATATTTTAAATTTTTATTTCAAAATAATCTAGTCGTTCTACTTACATTTCTCAGACAGCATTGAGGCAGAGCTTACTACAAGAAATGATTTATCATGGTTTTCTTATCTTACCCACTTTCCCTCCACTGTAGACAACCAGTTGGTACATTTACTTCTACTCTTTTTTTTTTTAATCGTGTGTGTGTGTGCCTGTGTGTGTATGGTTTTTGTCTGCATTGATCTATATAAATTGTTCCATATATGCATTTATCTGTATCTTGCTTTTGCCACTTAGAATATATTACAGAGGGGTGCCTGGGTGGCTCAGTGGGTTAAGCCTCTGCCTTCAGCTCAGGTCATGACTCCAGGGTCCTGGGATCGAGCCCCACATTGGGCTCTCTGTTCAGCAGGGAGCCTGCTTCCCCCTCTTTCTCGGCTTATCTGCCTACTTGTGGTCTCTGTCTGTCAAATAGATGGAATCTTTAAAATATATATATATTTATATTTTATGTATTATATATTATATTATATATTTATATATAAATAAATAAATATTTCTGTAATCTATATTACAGAAATATTTCCAGGCAACAGGTATAGTTATAAGTTATAGTATGAAGATATCCTAATTTATCAAACTATTCCCCTTTGGTAGCTTTCAATTTTTTTCTAGGTTTTGCTGTTGTACTGTTTTGTTTGGCCCCCAAAGACCTTGATGCCATTAATTCCCTTGCTATGTTACTAACATTTTAATCTTATAAGATAAATTTCCAGGAATCAGACTACTGGATTGATAATTACATGTACTTTTAATTTTGGTAGTATAACTAGACTTTTTTTCCCAGAAGCTATAATTTTCTTATTATCACGGGCAGTATAGGACCATGTATGTCCCTATATACTCTGCTAGTTATGGGTGTTAATATTTTTATATCTTACCAATGTCAGTGGTAAAGTGATATCCTGTAATTGTTTTAATTTTCATTTTACTAATTATTGAAGCCCAACCCTTTCCCAATCCATGAATTTTCTCTTAAGCATTGTTGCCTGTTTTCTTATTTTTCATTCCTAGACAGTGTAAGGCCTCTGAATATTATAGGCACAAATCCATCTGCTACACAGGTTTAAATATTTTTCCAATGATCACTCTTCTAATTTTTTTTGTTAATTGTGTGTTTTGTCATACAAAAAATTCCATTTTTAAAATGCAGGTAAATATGCCTTATCTTTACCATTATAGCCTCTAAGTTTCCTGTTTTGCTTCAAAGGTTTCCTTGATCCTTAACTGTTATATCTTATTTTTAAAGGGAGCTTATTCAGAGGTAAGGTCTCTTTCTCTCTTCTCTATTTAAGAAGCTCTACAGTAAATGAACAAGTCAATAGTACTTTGATTTCTCAGTTACTATTTGAATATTTATAGGTGTTCTCAATGTGCTAAGAACTCTGGTGGATAAAAGGGCGAATCAGATGAAAAACAAAGCTTCAGAGAACTTAGAGTTAAGGAGGCATAAAGAAAATAGAAAGTAAGACTGGAAGTGACAAGTACCACAAGAGAGAAATAGATAAATCACTGTTCTCCCAGAAAGAATCCCTCCCTCACTCCCATCTCAGTGACCTGGTTGGTTGTGGCAGGAACAATCAATTGTAATTTGTTGTGAAATATTCCTTCAGCTGTGGAAAAAGTCACTTTAAGGTTTTTGGTTTTTTTTTTAAGATTTTATTGATTTATTTGACAGACAGAGATCACAAGTAGGCAGAGAGGCAGGCAAAGAGAGAGGAGGAAGCAGGCTCCCTGCTGAGCAGAGAGCCTGACGCGGGGCTTGATCCCAATACCCTAAGATCATGACCTGAGCCGAAGGCAGAGGCTTAACCCACTGAGCCACCCAGGAGCCCCAAAAAGTCACTTTATAATATGAAGCTGGTATTACAAATCTGTTGTGTTACATTATTTTTTATTCCATTGAATATCAGTAAACCTCTATATTTATAAGCTTTCTCTCTCTCTCTCTCACACACACACTCACACACACACCCCAGATGGTTACTTCCAAGTTACATATTTCCTTGTAGTTTTTACCATTTTATACCTAATGGGTCAAAAGATGACTGTTTTATATTGAATATGTATTGAAAACACACAGAGATTACAGTCACAAAAGTTTACTAAGCAACACAAACATTCATTTATAATATTAAGTTGTGTTCTTTGTTTTATATACACCACATGCCAAATTCTCTACATACATACATACATTATTTTATTCATTGCTCAGAGGAGACCTATGAGAGGTTTTGCTACCCCCACTTAATATTATAAAACTGAAGTCAAGAGTAACTTGCCCATGGTCAGGCTCCTGGGGGCTCAGTAGGTTAAACGTCTGCCTTTGACTCAGATCATGATCCCAGGGTCCTGGGATGGAGCCCACATTGGGCAGGGGCTATTCTTGCCCAGCGGGGAGCCTGCCTTTCTCTCTGTTCCTCCCCCCTGCTCATGTTCGTGCTGTCTCACTTGCTCTGTCTCTCCTCTCTCTCACTCTCACTTTCAAATAAATAAATAATAAGCCCTTAAAAAAAAAAAAGTAACTTGTCCATAGGTCATGTAGCACATAAATGGGGCAGCTAGATCTGGGATGCAGACCCAAACCACTGACATTGTGTCCTGTTTTTTAGGCACATCAGTGTACATTTGGTCATGAGCTGCCCAAACCATAGTGTATACCCAGAGTACTCCAGGTTTGGTCATTTCATGCTTCATCCTTTATTCTCCTTTTAGGAAAAGAACTAAATTTCAAAAATATGTATTAAATCACAGCTGTGTATGTCTTATAGTTATGCAACATTCCTTGTTGTCCATTCAATTTTCCAAATAACACTAGGAAAGACATAACACTTATTTATATTATCTTCCTCTAGAGAAATGAGGCCCATTATTTAGCCTTTTCAGTAGTGTGTGTTCCTGTAGCTTAAAATCAGAATATCTCCTTCATATCTACTATGTAATATAAAATACCGATCACAGATGAGTCCCAGTAAATTTTGAGTCTTGTTGCTTATTTGTTGGATATCATAAGCATTGTGTACACCTCTCTAATCTCAGAAATCCTTGTGTGTTTTTCTACTATGTCTATTTCACCGTGAGTAACAGCATGACAACTTTTTAGGTAAAAAAACAAATGTCTAGGGGAAATTAAGTTGAATCTAGAAAAATTCCTTGCAGTGTTTTCAAGGTTTTACTTGCAAAATTTGGTTTAGTAGATAAGTGATTAAAGGGATAATATTTGTATTTGCCTTTCCTGGAATATGCTCCATTGAGGTAGAAGGAGTGAGCAGCTGCTTAGTACCAGAAATCTCACTCTTAAGATTCCCATTCTCATTTAAAAGAAATCAAGCATCCTCAGTTCTCTGAGGAAAGTAAATATTATCTCTGTGAAGGTAAACTAGTTATTATCTACTATTGAAATTTCAACATGAATTTGATCATTTTGCTTTGCAGCACTATGAGAGAAGGACCTTGAATAAACATACACAAAAGTGGTTAGGTTTTAAGGATAACCAAGGGCAAACTCTAATCTTAAAATGTGATTTTCTTCTCTGGGATAAAGGTAGAGATGCCATGAGTTGGGAGAAAGGGACAGGTAGGGAAAATGGGGCACAACCACACCTCAAACCTCTGCCAATTGCCCAAATGCACATGCAGCTTGGCCTCAGTGCCTTTGCTTCACCCTCTTATGCTGTCTTCTAGATTATTTTATGTTTAATAGATAACTAGGCAATAATTCACTGGCAACCTTCATCAGCTTTAATAATGATAGGCTATTTATTTATTCAAGAAACTCTTAAACAGTTTTTATATAGCAAAAACTAAGGGGATAGAAATGAGTCATTATTCTCAGGTTGCTTAGAGCTCCTGGAAAAGAAACACTGTATTTCTGCCTTTGGCAGTAGCAGTGGCTATGGAATCTTGGAGTATTTCAAAAAACAATCCAGGAAGCGAAACTGAATTATTTTGGAACAGCAGATAAATTCTAACAATTTTTGATATATATTCTTCAGGGTACTAAGCAGCTAGAATTCATGGGGGAAAACTAAAATGGTCAACAATTAAGTGCATGCCTCTTTCTGCATTTACAAGAAAATGATAACTGCAAGTAGGTAACACCAGAGAAAGGCAAACATTTCAGGCAATTTGCTTCTGAAAACATTGTGAGCTGCTGCTGTGGTCAGCAGCCATGTTAAAAACTAGTTTCCAAATATGTATAACTGACAAAAAATGAAATTTTAATTTCACTTGAAAGTTGTGCTTATTTTGACACTGCCAGAATCCCTATTGCCATGGAGTTGAGCGATTGAAAAAAACAGCTCATAAATGACATTTTGCTGAAATTTTTCTAAAGGGATTTTAATCCCCAGTGAATTTTCCTGCCAGGTGTTATACACATTTATTTTGAACAGATGTTCTGTGGCCTGCTCTTCTCAAATGTCACAGTTACTCTGGGCATCCTTTCCTAAATGCATTTTCTCTCTGGCCTGGGCCTTCCAGCTGGGAAGTGTTAGAGAATGGGTTCAAATCTATGTTTGGAAAGATTCTGAAGTCTTTTCACTTCAGCCTAGTGGATTTTCCAGATGATATCAATCACCTCTTTCCTTGCTCTTCATAAAGTTAATTCTAGGTTCTTTCTGTCCTCTCTAATGTAGTGTAATGCATCATTTTCAGGATCATTGTAAGCATCAGGTGATTGAAAATATATGTATACACGCACACACACGTACAAATACATACATGCACTAATTTAGAGCTAACATATAATAACACTCAATACATTCAGGATTTTCGGGTATTTTTTGGAATACAATTTGGGTTGTCTGGCAGTATTTTTTGAAGTGATAGTCCCCTCTATTCCAGGGATATTGGAAGGAATCTGTGGAGCAAGTTAGCTTGTTGATTACCACTTCTCATTATGGAGAGAGTAATGTCTCCCCAGGACACATAAAGAGTTCGATAGATAAGGAATATCTTGGTATAGCTCAGTAAAATTCTGTTTCCAAGGGCTTGCCCAGTGTTATCATATTTTTTATCTCTTGTACTTGAGTGAGGGAAGTTTCCATTTCTGTAATTGTATTAAGGGAAACATTTCTTAAAAAGAAATACCTAGGGGCCCCTGGGTGGCTCAGTGGGATAAGCCTCTGCCTTCAGCTTAGATCCTGGGGTCCTGGGATCGAGCCCCGCATCGGGCTCTCTGCTCAGCAGGGAGCCTGCTTCCCCCTCTCTCTCTGCCTGCTGCCTGCCTACTTGTGATCTCTCTCTCTCTCTGTGTCAAATAAATAAATAAAATCTTAAAAAAAAAAAAAAAAAGGAATACCTCACCAATTTGTGTCACTCATATCACATCTTTTTACCCTGGTCAGAATTTGTAAAACCTTTCTGCATTGCCTATCCTTCTCCACAAACTTCCATTACTAGCTTTGCCCTTAGTCATTCTCAAATGATCCTTGAGAACCAGGCTGGTTTCTTTTTTTAAGTTTTTATTTAAATTTCAGTTAACATACAGTATAACATTAATTTCAGGTACACAATGTAGAGATTCAACATTTCCTTATAACACCCAGTGCTCATCACAAGTGCCCTTCTTAATCCTCCTCACCTGTTTAATCCATCTTCCCACACACTTCCCTTCTGGTAACTCTCAGTTCTCTGTATTTAAGAGTCCATTTCTTGGTTTGCCCCTCTTCCTTCTCTCTCTCACTTTTTTGTTACTTCACTCATTTGTTTTTATTCCTAAATTCCACACATGAAGGAAATCATATGATATTTATATTTCTCTGACTTATTTCACTTATCATAATACTTTCTAGGTCCATCCATGTTTTTGCAAATGGCAAGATTTCATTCTTTTTTATGGCTGGAGTAGTATTCCATTTCATATGTATACCCACACACATATAAATATACATACACACCACATCTTCCTTATACCTTCACCAGTAGATGGACATTTAGGTTGTGTCCATAATTTGGTTATTGTAGATAATACTACTATAAACATATCAATGTATCCCTTTGAATTAGTATTTTTTGTAGAAATCACGTTTTCTTTTGTTCTTGTTTTTGTTTTAGAGATAGAATTGGGGGAGGGAGCAGAGGGAAAGAGAGAATCTTAAGGAGGCTCCACATCCACAGGGAGCCTAAGGAAGAGCCCCATCCTACAACCCCAAGATCATGATCTAAGATGAAATCAAGAGTCAGACAGTCAGCTGCCTGAGCCATCCAGGCACCCCAAGAATCAAGTTTTAAAAAGAATGATCAAAGGCCATTAGGTGAGTCATTACACAGGTTTTGATAAGTAGGCTCCTGAAACTTTACCAAAACTGATAATGCAGAATGATATTGGTAAAATACCAGTTAAGAAAGAGAGATTTTCATTTGGGATGACTTATGCATGTAAGAAAGAATGTGAATACCTATTTGTCATTATTACTATATTGCAAAATTCTGTGCTTTTATTTAGATATGATTAAAATTTGACATCTATGGTAAATAAGTAAAATTATTTTGTAACTTAATCACAAGCCATAGTTCTACAATTCAGAGAATACCAAACTCAATTTTACCTTTCCAGGGTTAAAATATGGAACAAAAATTTCAGTATTAGTAAAACTTATATCACATTTGATATATCAATTCAGTAGCATTTTTGTTCAGTCAATGTGGAATGAAGATTGTTCTATTTCTAGGAAACTTACTGTTTTATACGCCAGCCTAAATTGTGACGGAGGCAATAGTGTCAGTTGATTTCTGTCTTATGTGGAGGTAATTTAACTTCTAATAAAATGTCAGCTTGACTTGCAAAAACCAGTTCACCTTCAAAGGAGAAAGATTAATTCTTGGTGCCAATGGTTCTTGTTTAGCAGTATGGATAGTGAAATCTCAAGAGATGATTAAAATATTCTTTGTATTCAGTATCTTCATATGTTGAATAAAAGCCATCTACTGGTTAGCCATGGATTAACTCCAGAAGTACAGTGTGTCTCTACAGATGCTACTTGTTAGGAGCAAGAGTTTTTGGAGTCAAATACTAACTCCTTCTTAACCATCTGACCTTTAGACAGTTCAGAGATCTCAATACCTACTACAGAGAACTGTGAAGAATAAATGAGGTTAGGCTTGTAAGGTACTTAGAATAGTACATAAAAGGGGTTCCTGGGTGGCTCAGTGAGTTAAAGCCCCTGCCTTCAGTTCAAGTCATGATCCCAGGGTTCTGGGATTAAGCCCCGCATTGGGCTCTCTTCTCAGCAGGAAGTCTGCTTCCCTTCCTCTTTCTCTGCCTGCCTCTCTGCCTACTTGTGATCTCGGTCAAATAAATAAAATCTTTAAAAAAAAAAAAGAATAGTACATAAACACTCAGTGGGTGTCAGATATAATATTACGATGGAATTAATCTTAGGGATCATTCATGTTTCTAGTTCTTACAAGTACAGACTGCTGATAAATGTTACCTGCAAATAAAAAGATATATGTGTGGTGGTGATGGAGTGAGAGGGCCAATTCTGCGAGCCCAGTGAACACACAGGGTCTTAGAATAGTCCAGTGTTTTATAATATTTCTTTAGGTTTTTTCCTTTAATCTGATGGCCAGGTGGCTTACCACATTAGGAAACCTAATTTATTTCTTAAACTTACTTCAGCTGAGCTAGCACCAGCAAATACAATGTTTTTCCTGAAGACTCCTTTATCCAAATCCATAGCCCTGAATAGTACTGGACTCTCCAGCAGTTGCCTTAATTTTAAGACCCACATAGGTACAGTATTCGTGTCACTCTAGGTGTCTGGTCGTCCTTCTATGACCTTGAACTATAAAATGTTTAGAGCTCAGATCTCCCCCTTTCCTAATATCGCCCTACCAGTAGCTAAGCAGTTTTTTGGAAAGTTTATTGAATTATAAAGGTTAAGTTGAAACACTACTGGAAGCAGAGGAAATGAAACTGAAGAGAAACAGGGAGAACACTTAATTTATCGTATCACAGTCGATAAATTCTGTAAGAGGTCGGGTGGTTAAATTAACGTTTTCTTCTCTCTCTTGCCTGTGCAATAAAATAGAATTACATACTATATCTTTGTATAGGTTTTAGCACTTAATATATTAAACAGACTCACTAACCTGTCTCTGGGCAAACAAAATGCATCTCCTCCAGGTTTGGATATCTCTAAGTACTGGAGAGCACAGGTGATCTGTTCTTGGAATCAGTTAAGTAGCTCACTGATACGGCTGGTCTTTAGCTGAAACCATCCCTTTAAGTGAGACTGCCCCGGGGCGCCTGGGTGGCTCAGTGGGTTACCGCTGCCTTCAGCTCAGGTCATGATCTCGGGGTCCTGGGATCGAGCCCCGCATCGGGCTCCTTGCTCAGCGGGGAGCCTGCTTCTCTCTCTCTCTGCCTCTGCCTGCTTGTGATCTCTGTCTCTCTCTCTCACTCTCTCTCTGTCAAATAAATAAATAAAACCTTTAAAAAAAAAAAAAGTGAGGCTGCCCCATCATTTTTTTATCTAAAAGTTTCTCTCTAGAAAAAAAAAAGTTTTCATTTTTATATATAGAGAAAAGCCAACTGGATTTTATCAGCAAACTGAATAATAAAGATGCTGGAAATAAATAATGACCAGACTTCTATGAATTTTTAAAATTCCTATTTCCATCAAAAAGCATCTAGTAGTTTGTCACTAAACTGTCAAACTTAAAAAGGAAACTCTGCTATTATAAACAGGAATCTTTATATTTTACTAATGGGTAAATGAAAGTCAAATAATATTTTGTATTGGAAAGACTTTTTTTTTTTTTTTTTTTTTTCCTTTTGGAGACCCAAACCCACACACTCCATAAAGAGTGTCATTTTGGCACTTACCGAAAGTGAAGGAAGTAAAGGATATTTTCTTCCTTTATGCAGGCGGGCAATTGCTGCCCTCCGGTCTTCTTTCTGCTACCTTTGCAGTTTCAGAGCATCATCTGAACATTGTACTAGTTAGGCAGAGTGATTTTTATTGTCCTTGAATAGACAACTCTTTCTCTATTCTGGAATAGTTTTGTTGTGCACATGCCCCCAGTTCTTCCTTAGAAACAGCTGTGTTAAGCACTGACATAAAGGTGAGAGAATTGCTTTGAGCACTATAAAAATGTTAGAAGTGAGCAAATTTGTTTAAAGTGAGACTTGCAGGGGGTGCCTGGGTGGCTCAGTTGGTTGGGTGTCTGCCTTAGGCTCAGGTCATGATCTCACGGTCCTGGGATTGAGGCCCACGTTGGGTACTCCCTCTGCTCAATGGAAAGTCTGCTTCTCCCTCTCCTTCCTCTCCTTCTCCCTGCTCGTGTTGTCTCTATCTCCCTTTCTCTTTCTCTCAAGTAAATAAAGTCTTTAAAAAAAAAAAGTAAGACTGGAAAAAAACATAGGGAGGATACGCTTCTTGATATGGGTCTTGGCAACTGTTTTGTTATTTAATTTGACATGAATAGCAAGAAAAAAAAAAAGAAAGCAAAAACAATAGGACCAAATCAAATTCTAGAGCATTTGTACAGTGAAGAAATCCATCAACAACATGAAAAGACAGGCTATGGAATGAGGCAAAATATTTGCAAGTATCAATAATATGCAAAGACTAATACAACACAATAGCAAAAAACCCTCAGACAATTAAAAATGGACAAAGGACCTGAGTGAGTAGACCTTTATTTTTTTCTTCTTTTTTCCAAAGAAAGCAAACTGATGACTAATAGATGAAAAGGAGTTGGGTATCACTAGTCACTAGGGAAATGCACATCAAAACCACAATACCGCTTCATACCTGTTAGGCTGTTGATTATCAGATAATCCATAATGCTGGTAGATAAACAAATGCTGGTGGTAGTGATGGGGAGGAAAGGGGACCGTTTTATACTGTGGGAATGTAAAGAGGCATAATCCCTGCAGAAAAACAGTATGGAGGTTCCTCAAAGTTAAAAATACAACTACCATATAATCCAGGAATCCTACTTGTGCGTATGTGTTTGCAGGAAATGAAATCACTATCTTGAATAGGTATCTACAATCCCATGTCCTTTGTGGTATTATTCACAATAGCCAAGATATAGAAACAATCTAAGTGTCCACTGATGGATGAAAGGATAAGGACAATGTGATACACACATATGCACACACACACACACAGTGGGATGTTATTTGGCCTTAATAAGAAGAAAATGATGCCATTTGGGACAACATGGAAGCTACAGGGCATCATGCTAAATGAAATAAGTCAGAGAAAGAGAAATACTGTCTGATTTCATCTATATGTAAAATCTAAAACAGCTGAACTCAAAAAAAACAGAGGCTAGAATGTTGGTTTCCGGGAGCTGTAAAGTGGGGGAAATGAACAGATGTTGGTCAAAGGGTAAAAACATCCGGTTGTAAGAGAAGTAAGTTCTGTGGTTCTAATGTGCAACATGATGACTGTTGCTGATAATACTGTATTGTATCACTGAGATTTGAGAAGAGTGTAGATCTTAAGTGTTCTCATTCCCCGGAAAGTTAAATATGTGAGGTAGCAGATGTATTAATTAGTTCAGTAGTGAGAATCTCTTCACAATGTCTATGTAAATCAAATCATCATGTTGTACAGGGAAAGTACATGAGGTGGAAGGGAGGTAGAAATGACTGCTAACCGTGCTCTGACTGATGGTTCATTCAGGGCAAGGCTGTTGATACTGAAAAGGCATATTTACACATCAGAGCACTTCAATATGGTCTAAGTATAAGGTACTTCGGAGCTGTTGATGGTGGCAGGACATGAGGTTGGAAAACAAGTAAGGTGAAGGTAAAGGGCTTTGAATATCAGGGGAAGCAGCATATATATTTTTGTTATAAACAATATGGAGGCAAAACCATTTTCTAAGTAGGACAGTCACTGAGTCAAGTTTAATTTTAGGTCTCTGGCTCAAGTGCTGACAAGGAAAGCAGAGTGGAACAGTGAAAAAGCAGTTGTAAACATCCAGGAAACAGACTCTAAGAGTTTTTTTGTTTGTGTGTTTTATTTTTTTTTAATCTAAGCTAATATATTATTTTTTCCTAAAGTACTCTCTACTAATGGAAAACTCTCTTTTCTTTCTGACATCTTATAAACCTTAAGAATAAGTTTTATTATGTTTGAATTACCAAAATCAGTCATAATTTTTCACAAATTTTCACAAAGAAAATGAGGAAGAAAAACCAAAAAGAGAAAGTGGAAAGGGAAAAATTAAGAGAGGTAGAGAGGCAGAATAAAAAGGAGGGAGAGGGGCGCCTGGGTGGCTCAGTGGGTTATGATCCCAAGAGCCCCGCATCGGGTTCTCTGCTCAGCAGGGAGCCTGCTTCCTCCTCTCTCTGTGCCTGCCTCTCTGGCCTACTCTCTCTCTTTGTCAAATAAGTAAAATCTTTAAAATAAATAAATAAATAAATAAATAAATAAATAAATAAAAAGAGTGAGGGGAAAAAAAAAGGAAGGGAAAGAAGGATGGCTGGGCTGAAAGGAAGATGGGAGAGAAAGGACGTGAAAGAAGAAAGAGGCTATGAGAATGATGAATCTGGCTCTTTAGCATCTCCGTAATGTCAATGTTTCATCCTTACAAATAATTTCTTTGGGTGAAAACATTTTCTTCTCTTAAAATAGGATTGTTCCATATAAGATACCACGCCACAGCCTATAATCATCTTTAGGTACAGTGGGCCTACAGCCTTTTTAATTAATTAATTTATTTTTCCTTTTCAACAGCAACTGTTGGGGTTAATATAGAGCATGAACTCAGCCATAGTTGCTAGAGTGTAACTCCGCGGTTGCTGGGGGTGAGGGAAGAGTGTGGGCCTTTGGAATGCCAAGACCTGCTGACCATTTCTGTGGTTGGAATGCCCCAGAGAGTTGCCTTCCGGAAGCTTTCTCAGCCCAAACTGCCACCCTGGGATCTAAGAGATGTATGCATTGTCTCTTAGGCTATGTTTAGCCAAACTCCTGGAACAACAGATTAGCATATAATATCTTTCCGCTGAACAGATCCTCCCTAGTCACACATCAATGCTTGAGAAACAGCGATAAGGATTTGTGATTATCCTAAAGGACCAATAAAAGCAGGAGCAAAGGAGAGCTAAGGGTCTTCCTCTCTGAGCGTTGACCCCCTTGTCTTCTCTCTTTCACAGCAAAATGTGGAGTAATCTTTCATCTGGGGGTACAGGGGTTGCTGGCCTAATCTGGCAAACAACAGCAACAGCAGCAGTAGTAAAACTACCTCCTCCCTTTCTCCCCCACGAATGGTTTAAGTGGGGCCTCTCTGTATGTAGTGGGTGAGAGCTCCACAGCTCTGTCTGAAGTGGGGATGAAAAGCCTGGAAGCCCTTCTTACTGATTTCACTCCCCTTTTGCACAGCAGCCCTTGAGGTAGCCATGGAACCCTGGCTCTGAGAAACATCAGTAACAAACCTCCTTCATGGGGATGGCTCGATGGTCAAGTTTTGACCGCGACTTTAGGTGCAGATGAGGCAGGATGTGAGGGCTGACCAACGGAGAGAAGTTCACTGGCAGAGTGGCTCAGAAAGGTTCCTACAAGATAACGAGGGCTTTCTGCTTCGGGTTGTTTGTTTTAGGACTTGGCAGTTTTGCAGAGCTTGACTCTGGGTTTGTGCTCAGGTGAGAAGCAGTTACTGAATGTCTCTTGAGGGCAGAACAGTGGTCTAGCCTCAGCTTTTATTCTTACCATCTGAAAACAAGACATCTTGCACTTCACTCTTGCCAAAAAACACCCCCTTAAAATATCTGATGATAAATATCAGTAAGACTGGTGAAGACCAGGGGCGCCTGAGTGCCACAGTGGGTTAAGCCTCTGCCTTTGGCTCAGGTCATGATCCCAGAGTCTTGGGATGGAGCCCCACACTGGGCTCTCTGCTCAGAACCGGTTTCCCCCTCCCCCTCTGTCTACTTCTCCCCTACTTGTGATCTCTCTTTCTGTCAAATAAACAAATAAATTAATTAATTTAATTAAGTTAAGAGAAAAAGACTGGTGAAGACCAGAGCAAATGAAATGATTATATTTAAAGCGCTGAACAATTTTTTATGCCTCTCTTCAGTGTTTAGGTATATAACTACCTGTCTAGGTGCATATTTTTTGTAATTTTAGTTAGTTTTTTTTGTTTGTTCATTTGTTTGTTTTAATCATGCAGTGGATTTTCTCTTAAAGAAAACAAATACCTTTGATGGTGAGCCAGAACAATAAACTACGGAGACAGCATGGCAGAGTTTTGATTTTTGTCTTTGTTGTTTTTGATCTTTTATTTAACAAAATCACATGCTGGCATTCAATGTCAAATTAATTTTTAACGTTTATTCTTCAGGAGTTTTCTTCTCTTTTCCCCCTCTCGCTCTCTAAAATTTTGTTTCCTGAAATGTAAAGTGTCGTGGTGTCATGGTTTATTTCAATTTCCATATTCCACTGTGTATTTCTAGGAGACTCAAATGCTCGTTGTAGATAGTTGAATAACATATGTCTTTGATGTACTGATAAAAGTCCGTTTTCTCTGGTGCCTTAAATAATTCTACGGAAGGCTAAAATATCTCTGAAGCCTAAGCCCCTTCCTGATACCAATTTAGGCATCTAGAAAGAAGCCTTTTTATCCGCCTGGAGCGTTTAGTTGGAGGTGACAGAAATTTAAATAAAAAAATGGCTAGAGAGCTAGGAAGAGAGACAGGAAATAACTGTGTTGACTGACCTGAGAAGCAAAAAGCCCACAAGCAGACGTTACTTCACATCTGCGGGAGGCCCAAGTGGTAGTGTTGGAACATAGTTTGTCTCCATCTTTCAGCTCTGTTTTTCTCTGTTAGGTTTATTCTCAATCTGTCTCTCCCTTTGGTGAAAAGCTATCCAGGAGCAGTTTCATATCTGTATACTACCAGTTCAGCATGCTTAGTGGAATGACAGTGTGTTCTTTGTAAAAGATCTGCAGATGGTCTTAGCATTTCTCTTCAGACCATATGGTATCACCTGCCCCTTTCTGAATTACTACCATGAGTAGTCCTCTCTTAGGAGGACTAAGCTGTAGCTTAGTCGGCTGAGCTGTAGCATGAAACTCTTAGAGTACTATTCTGGCAAATTTTTCCAAGAAATTTAGGGTTTTCTTGTCAGAGGAAAGGAAGAGTTGGACAGCTAAAACTAGCACATGCCTTTTGTAGCTACCTGAAGAGTGCAGTGCCTCCCTCTTTCAGTTAGTTTTCCTTCCTCCAGACAGCTGTTGTTCATGCCATGTCATTCCCTTGTCATTGTCCGTGGAAGTAAAATGAATGCATATTAAGTATCTGTGCATGACTGAGTGGTGAATTATCTCTATTATGATTAGCCAGTAGAGAAACTGGCACAGGGCCACCATTTGGATAGAACAAAAGCCCTTATGTTTCCTTAAATTCTGACTTTCATCAAGCCACGTGTGCCACCAAAAGTGACAAGATACAGGGGCTATCTGAGAGTCATATGTGGACACAGACTGAATGAACAAGATCTTGGAAATCTGATTTCTAGGTCACCCTGAGACACCATTCTCACTCTGATGTCTGAATGATTGCCACAGCTTTTGAACTACAGCATTGGAAAGTCTATTGGGAGACATTTTTATATGCTGTGTTTTATATGCTGTCTTGCTAATGATCAGTCACCTGTATAATTTGTTTCCTATTTTCTTTTCTGTAAAAGGAGCAACTTGTAATATCTTCTCTTTCCAGTCTACTCCACGACTGTGATTCTGATAGTTTTACTTTTGGGGAATGACTTAAGGGGGAATGAAGAGAAATGAGCTCAATTTAATTACAAATATTACTTTAATAGTTAGATTTATATCAAGGTATGAAACTTACATACCTTGATGGAAGCACAGAACATAAGAAATCATGCAGTAAAATGGATCTTTATGGCAGAGAACAAAGAGAGGATAGTAGAGTAGGAGGACATAAAAATGTAGTTTAAATAAGATCTTTAAGACATTTTTGCTCCCTTTCTTTCTCTTCCCATCAGTATTTTATTAATCAGTTCCTCATGTATTTATTTATAATATTTGGTGTTCTTGGATTAGCTTGCACTAGTGATACTTGCTTTACAAAATAAAAATAGCTGTTTTAAAAATATTATCTGAAAATTCCTGAAGAGACTGAATGCAAGCCAAGATTATGGTTAAAAAAAATTGCAATTGTGAGAAACATAAATAATGACCAGTTAGTATTAAGTAAAAATCTTCAGCATTTTATCCTCAGTCTATGAAACAGCAAATAACCATGATTAAATATATAAAATGTATTGATGGTTACCTCAAATGGTACAAATAATATTCTTCTTGTATTTTACCCAAATTTTTGACTCACTATGGGAAAATATACCCATAGTAAGATTATATTACTAAATTCCTGGATAGCTTATATTTTTTCACTTCTTTCTTTGGCAAAAGAAGTAAGAGTTGTTAGTAAATTTTTCAGGTGATTTCATCAACCTTAGCAAAAGCAATTTTTAAAACAAATGGCAAAGTTCTGCAGTTCAGAGATTCAAGATCTGAGAACACCTTAGGAAAATACTGCAGATTTCAGATTATTTCAAAAAGCACTCATATTCACTGAAAATAGAGATTTTTCACCCCCAAAATTGTGTTATGTACAGTCTCCATGTCAGCTAAATCTTTAAAGTTTCTAGAAGGTAGCTATTTGTCAAAGTCACTCTCTCATATTTAAGTAGTTTCCCTGATTAAAATCTCAGAAAGCACAATTTACCTTTCTTTTGAGTTATTTTCTATATACTTTGTATATGGTATAATGTTGTCAGTCCAATGGGCTTTTAGCACATTTTTAATGGTGGAAAGAAGTAATAAAGATAAATGAAATATTTTCCTGGTTATTTTTGTATACTCTTGTTGTTCCCAGTTACTTATTGGGATACCATCTACTTAAAACATGCTTTAGAAGGGCCATTTTCTCATTACAGTACAACGGTGAATACCGTGAATATGTTCCCAGAGCTATTTGAATTTTGCTATAGAAGCTCTCTTCTTATATAGCTCATAAGCCATTTTCATCCACTGGTATCTAAGTTGGCAACTTTTTTATATCCTCGATTTACTACTATTTAGTCAGTCAACAAATGATTAACCTTTATATATGCAGGAGGACGTGGTGGCTGTGGTACAGTGTCTAGTGAATAACCGAAGTTGTAGACAAGTAATTACTACTCTGAGAAATGGTTTTATGAGGTAAATGCAGGGAAGTGTGACGAACACCAGGTTATATCTGTTTAGTTACTGCCATTTTAATTTGCCTTGTGACTTCTCATCTACTTTGTTCTGATCTCTCTTGGGCTCTAACTTATATGTACGTGTTATCCTAGACAAGTTTTGTCCAGGACCTACTCCTTTGCTGCCTCTCAGCAAATTAACTCATTTTATGTTAACTGTGTTAACATGTCTATTTTAACATTTCCTATACTCAGGGGCTGCTTTTGAGAACTCTCACACACTGCCACTTTTTGAGAGTGGGGCTCACCACAACCTGATAGCCAAGAAATACTTGTTTATTAAAAAAGCCAAGAAATACTTGTTTATTAAAAATATTTTTTCAGCTAATTTGGTACTACTCTAAAACAGAAAATATGGGTATTAAGGAGGGCACATATTGCATGGAGCACTGTGTGTGGTGCATAAACAATGAATCTTGGAACACTGGAAAAAATAAAATAAAAAAAATACAGAAAAAGAAAAATAGAATGTGTTCTATAAGAGTTACTCTTCTTCTAGGAGCTGCAGTCACTGTTGTGTCTTTTGATAAGAAATTTGTTCTAGGGTGCCTGGGTGGCTCAGTGGGTTAAGCCACTGTCTTTGGCTCAGGTCATGATCTCAGGGTCCTGGGATCGAGTCCCACATCAGGCTCTCTGCTCAGCAGGGAGCCTGCTTCCTCCTCTCTCTCTATGCCTGCCTCTCTGCCTACATGTGATCTCTCTGTCAAATAAATAAATAAAATCTTAAAAAAAAAAAAGAAACTTGTTCTAGAATCTGATGATTTGTATTTACATTAAGTTAAATGTTTCTTTGCTTTAATTTGGTAAATTTGCCTGTGTTTAGATGTTTGTAACATCTTTAAACTATTAAATAATTTGGTAGAGTACTGTTAGTTTTTAAGGAGCAAGGGATACTAAGAATTTTAGTAGGATGACATTGTCCACTCTTTTTAGAGCCCTGTTTGTATGCCCCCTCTGTGGTAGCAAGTCTTCCAGTAACTGATTAAACCGGTTTTATAAAATAAGCAATACTATTCCACCATAGTATTTTACACACCATTTAACAACTGTGGTGCTGATATTTCTGACATTGCTACACCTATAGGTTATACTTCAGCAGCATGGTCTCAGTGTAGATGATGTGTTATTAAATATATATGTTTTTTACTTGTCAAATTGTGAAATAATCCATGGTGAAGAAGGAGAGATTAACAATAGGAAAGTGGTTTTGCATGTGAAGCAGCATGCATAGTCTAGCTAGAGGGTGAAGGAGGGACAGTAAAGCCTCCAGACTAGGAAGGCTCTTCGAGACCCAAAAATGAAGTAAGCCACGCCATATCACTTACCCAGTATTTTATTCAGGGTAACTTACTAACCGGGGGCTTGGGTAGGCAAATGATCCCAGTGTTATGCAGCTATATTCCATTAGGTCTGGACCTTAATCTACAACTTTTATAGAGCTAGGGACAGAGGTGAAGAGTAGTTATCTAAAGTGGTGCCTTCTGTGTGTCAGTTCAGGGAAGATGAGCATGAGCTTTCCCACATCTGAGTCAGGGCATACGTCAGTTCTCCGAGGGGCCTGAAACACACATAGTCTCAAGGGAGGTCATTGTGCAGGTTTGACCAAGATGGAGGGACAAAGATGGAATCAGTGTTGTTGGCACTCTACACATCTCCAACCTTAATCCTATCCATTGGAGGTGCTCTGTAAGCCATGTGATGACCTGTTATAATACGTCCATGGGAAAGCAGATGTTTTAACAAATGAATCTTGCTGTAATTTAAAATCTTTATATGATGAAGATGGGTGGGTGCCAGAATGCTATAATCCTTCTATACCAGCTGCAAGATTCTGAGCTATTTCCAAGCTCTTATTCCTGATTTTCTGAGAGCAGGTAATGGGTCTCTAACATTGTATATTTGAGTACAGAATGTCTCAAATCCAGTCTTGTCTTCAATAGAGGACAATTTCATTTATAAAAGCAACACATTCACATAAATCAGTGACAGATTATGTAAATATTTAATAGGGTCACTGCCTCCAATTTTAGAGAAAAAAAATGCTTACTGTATATTTGGATGATGAATAGTGATAAATTTTATTAAGCATGAAAACTGTTCAGAAATCTCCTGTATGTTACTAATTTGCTGATTAGTGGATAGGCCTATCTATACATCCCATACTGACTGAATTTGCCTTTACATTCCTAAATCGTCTTTGCATAAACCATGGAATTCATTTTAGTTTGGTTTCTGTCAAACAACATAGCACATTGTCTGATGCCCAAGCACAGTGAGAATTATGTACAAATAGACCAGGAAATCATTTAAACTCCACCTCTCTGAGATGCTGAGCTGAAGGCACTCTTCTTTATGTTTTTACTTCATTTTGTATCAATATTATTGAAAGTATAATTTGTGAGCATCTACTTAGGAGGTCCTTATTTATGTTTAATTAATTTATTGAAAGATTAATTATTGAAAGTCTATTATATATAAATACCAAGTTAGAGATAGGAAGACAAAGATGAAATACAAAATGTCCTGCCCCGGGGATATAAGATGAAAACAGGAATAATTACAATATACGTGCTAATTTTTAAAATGTATAGGGAAAGTGTACCTGGGGCACTCAGTCAGTTAAGCAGCTCCTTTCAGCTCAGGTCATGATCCTGTAGTCCTGGGATCCAGCCCTGCATCCAGCTCCCTGCTCAGTGGGGAATCTGCTTCTCCCTCTGCCTCTCCCCCACTTGGTGTGTGCGCTCTCTCTCTCTCAAATAAATAAATAAAATATTTTTAAAACTGTATAGGGAAATATAAGAAGAGCCTTAGGAGGAAGAAAAAAAATGTCTCTTTGAGTCCCTACTTCCATGCCAGTCCCTCATCTAGTTATTTCTTGCTTCTTTAAGATTTATTTATTTACTTCAGAGAGAGCCTGAGCACGAGGGGGAAAAGGAGAGAGAATTTCAAGCAGACTGCATGCTGAGTGCAGAACTTAACAGGGAGCTCAACCTCAAGATGCTGAGATCATGACCTGAGCCAAAACCAAGAGTCTGGGGCGCCTGGGTGGCTCAGTGGGTTAAGCCGCTGCCTTCAGCTCAGGTCATGATCTCAGGGTCCTGGGATCGAGTCCCGCATCGGGCTCTCTGCTCAGCAGGGAGCCTGCTTCCCTCTCTCTCTCTCTGCCTGCCTCTCCATCTACTTGTGATTTCTCTCTGTCAAATAAATAAATAAAATCTTTAAAAAAAAACAAAAAAACCAAGAGTCTGACACTTAATCCTTAACTGACTGAGCCACCTAAGCACCCCTCTTGTTATTTCTCATATGCACATGTATTTAAGTTTCCCTTAAACACTCTCAGTTAAGCAGGTATCACTCTCATTTTGGCCTTATATAATCCACAAATAAGAAAATTTTCATTTTTTTCATAAAGTTCTAACCTTCTGCATAGATAACATTCTCACATACTAGCTTGAATGGAGTGTCAGTCAAAAATAATCAGTCCTGCAAAGGACAGTATTCTTGTCTGGGGACAAGTGTACGGTTTCTTAAACATTCTAGGAAATGAACTGGGACCAGCTGTACACCTTTGATAATTCTACACAGCAAGGGAGATACACGGCTTCAGTAGGGAGGTTGGCTGTTTTACTCAGGATCAAACCACATACAAAGAAGTTTTCATACTGTTGGGTTGTTCGATTCATCTTCTGTTTATCTCATTTTCAAATAAATTCCCAGCTGGAAAATGAGAATGAAGTTAATTTGTCTCATCTTATTAAGTCATCGATCTGTGCTATAAAACAAAACAAAAATCAACAAAACGAAAGCAGGGTGAGGGAAAATGTCTTACTTTGTCTTCTCTTTTTTGAGAACTCCTCATTTCCAAAGAGTTCATAGGACTCGTGATTGAGGGAAGAGAAAATTGTGGGAGAACAGGTTGGTTTCAAAGGTATTTCTGGAGCCACGTCCCAGTGACCTAAGTTGTGGTACATTTTCAACAAATGGGTTTTGGAACATTTTCAACAAATGGGTTTTGGAACAGCAAAGTTTTTACTCTAAGAAAAAATCTTCCCATGCATCAGTGAACAGAAGTCAAGACCACAGTTTGGAAGGACTAGTCCTCACCTAGTAGTTAACTTCCTGAAAATACTAAATTTTCAATTCTTTTAACTCATTTGAACATCAGTGAAGATGATAAGACCACATCTTTTGGAGTGCAATTGAACCTTTCCTAGAAGGTCCTCAAATTTTGTAATCATTTTATTAGATCTTCCACAAATTATATCTCAGCAACAATTTGGTGGCTACAAAGAATTTTACTGTTTTAACAAATGAAAAACTGAATGCATTTTTTTTCCTAGACTGCTTTTTGTGAAAATGTATAATCTATTTTCTGAGAAGAGAAATTTGGTTTTGTATTCTACTCTGTTCATATGAGGAGCAAGCATATAGTCTGAACTAGGTTGGGTCTCAGCTCTGTCGCTTCCTGTCTCTGTGACTTTGGACACTGTACCATCTTAACTTCCATTCCACCATCTGTCAAATGAGGATAAACCTAACTAACCCACGAGGCAGTTTTGAGAATTAATTAAGCTAGGGTATGAATGTATCTAGCACGGTACTAGACATGCAAGAAAATGCTCAATGTAAGTTTTCTTCCCCCTCCTCTTGTTTGGAAGAGGAATGTTAAAGGCATAGAGATCATTCCATGGGTCATAGTACTAGGAAAAAGAAAGAATACAGGGGAAATTTTTCTTCCTAAATTGAACTTGGAAGTAATAATGAGCATGTGCATACTAAGTTAGTCGGAAAGGTGGTTTTAGTGTTTCTGTTTTTAGGGAGAAACCTGGTGAAAGTAGTTCATACCATGTAGCAACCCCTAAGAACAAAGGCCCCTCTAAGGGGCTCATCTTCCCAGATCGACTTTCACCACTATTCTTATCTGCTCCTGAATTTTTTTTCTCCCAAACAAGACTGAGTTTCCTACTGTCCTTCAATCTGTTTGGAAAATTTTCCTCTGACTCATATCCCTTACAATTGTGATTAAGTTTATGTGTTTAGGGTCACTAAGCTTGAGTAGTAAGCAAGAGGATAAATAACAAGAGGAGCTTACTGCAAAAATTAGTAACAGCTATCTCAAATGCAGAAATAATGTTACTTTGTATACATTTCCTTTTGAGCATGGCTTTATATCTTACTTTATTCTCCAGTGATTAGTAATTACAGCACCAGTTTATGCCACTGTCAGCTGGAAGCCGTTCTCAGGCTTATTGAGTTTGAAAGGTAATACTCCAGCTGCATGTTTATATATGATCTCTTAGTAAATTATATTTAAAAAAAAGATAAATACTGATCAAAAACATCTGGTGATGCTTAAAAGGTCCTATCTAGTCAGCATCATTGGATATTTGGTGTGAAAGTGCTAATCAAAATGAATTTATGTGTATTCATCATTGTTTGTATAGGTGCTGTGTTTTAGTTCAGTCTAATTTAAAAGACTTTTTAAACTTTAAACAATAAATTTCTTCTGAGATGACTTGCACTGTTTTCTGTCCACTGATTTTCAGGGTTTCAGTTCACTTCCTTGTAAATATAGTGGTTGAAATGTCAACATCCATTTAATAAATGAAGAGATTTTGTGTCAATATACTTGTGTGTATGTACATGTGTACAGACACATATACATTATGATTTATATAAATTTTTTTCAGATTCTAAAATCAAGGAGAGTTAAAATGTCACCCTTAAAACTTTTTTTTTCCAATTTATTTATTTTCAGAAAAACAGTTTCATTATTTTTTCACCACACCCAGTGCTCCATGCAAGCCGTGCCCTCTATAATACCCACCTCCTGGTACCCCAACCTCCCACCCCCCGCCACTTCAAACCCCTCAGATTGTTTTTCAGAGTCCATAGTCTCTCATGGTTCATCTCCCCTTCCAATTTACCCAAAAGCACATACCCTCCCCAATGTCCATAACCCCACCCCCCTTCTGCCAACCCCCCTCCCCCCAGCAACCCACAGTTTGTTTCGTGAGATTAAGAGTCACTTATGGTTTGTCTCCCTCCCTATCCCATCTTGTTTCATGGATTCTTCTCCTACCCACTTAAGCCCCCATGTTGCATCACCACTTCCTCATATCAGGGAGATCATATGATAGTTGTCTTTCTCTGCTTGACTTTTAAGGTTTGCTAGTATACTTTTACAACATGTATTAATATCCTTCAGACTTTAAAAGTAGCACTGTTGATGAAAAGTATAGGTCCTAACATTTATAGCCACGTAATAAACACCTGAAACATACCTTTCATGTAGTTTCAACAACTATTGTTATTTTATTTTTTTCTTTGCCTTTGGGGTTTCATATGATGACCATATTAAAGCTGTATCTTTGTTTTATAAAACTGCTGTTAAAAGACTCATATATGTTCAATATTCCTTACATAGGAATCTTATGGAACAGATTCATCTAAAAAGTGAGTACTAGAAAAAAGTTGTTTTTATGTGTATTTATTTTGTTTTGCCTAAGAAATAAGCATACTTCCTATAAATAAATGAAAAGTCTGAGAAGCATTGGTTTCCCTTTTTGCATTGGCCACCAGAAGATCCCAAATAAATGTATGGTTCCGTATAATTAGCCTAGGGTTTCTAGTACAAGTAGTTTCTAGTACTCTCTTGATTTCTTATTATCTTCACAAATCTTCCCCCACCCCAGATATCACTTACTGTACTCCTCTTCTTCCTTTCTTGTTTAATACTGAATATGGGTCTTTATTATAAGTGGTCTCTAGAAAAGAAATGCCGTAAATAATAAATTAAGGGCTGCATACAGCCTTTGTTATAAAGAATACCTTATGTTCTTGATCGGTAGCTAGTTCCCAGCACAGCATGGCCATGCTCCATTGCTTAAAGCTGTATTTCATTGTCTCTATAATACTTATTCTATTCACATGTTCACTTTAATAATTTTACTGAAATCCAACTGTACTTGAGACTCTGTGGATATGGTCATGATTTAGTTGTGTCCAGACATTCTCTTTATCAGGATAAGATTTTTGAGGTAAGTCTTTTAAAGTACAAATGAGGAGGAAATGTAAGCCTCCCACTCACCTGCCTTTTCTAATTCATAATGACAGAAAGTTAACCTGTATGTAAAGAGATTTTTATAAAGCAACATTTTTAACATCCATATTATCTGAGGTAGGTCTAGACTTTGGCCCTGGGAGAACATTCAGAATTTAAAGGGTAAAATAAAGCACATTTATGGGAGAGTAAAAATAAAAATAAAAAACAAAATTCAAGCTAATTTACTTCAGTGAGAATGATCGAGCTGCTGACTAACCTAAGCTCTCCTGACTAAAAATGGAATAAATATGGGCAAGCAATTTCAGCTCTTAGTGCACAGGCACCTTATAAATCAACTGGGAAAATAGCATGGGCTTATATTTTAGGCCCTCAAGTAAAATGATTTTTAGCTAGCAAAGATCTGATAATAGGCCCAATAAAGGCCTTACAAGTAAAGTTCTAAAATATATGAAGGTTGTATTGCTCTATTATTTTATTCCTTTTCTGAAAATATAACTGGAATCTTTGTAAGGGAACCAATGTTTAAATGAGGTCAAATGAACATTTTTGAAATGGATAAATTATCAAAACTATTATTGAGAACTAATGTCTTTGTATCCGAAATAACAAGAAGTGTATCATTCAGCCATGCATTATTTTTTATGCCCATATTTAAAGATTTATTTATTTTTAGAGCATGTGTGCATGGGAGCTGGGAAAGGGGGAGAGGCCGAGTGAGAGTCTTCAAACAGACTCCACATCCAGCACAGAACCCGTCATGGGGCTTGAACTCAAGACCCTGAGATCATGACCTGAGCTGAAACCAAGAGTCAGATGCTCAGCTGACTGAGCCACCCAAATGCCCCATTTTTTTTTTTTTCAGGGGCGCATCTGCTTTATTGCTTATGCTGCATATTCAAACAAATACAATAAACCCCGTCTTAGAAACTTAAGGCACATGAAAGCCTTTGTGCAGTTCTGGATTAGTTTTAAATTCCTATTGGCTAATGACAGTATTTCCCCTATAGACCTGGAGCCATCTGGAAATGACCACGATGAAGTTTTCGCATGCAGAATACCTGAAACATTATCGCATCTTACTTCATGGCACAACTGAACAGCCTCAAATCAAATGTCTGTATGTGAATAATGATTACAACCATGGTTACATTTGCAAAAGCCTTCCCAGCTTATCCACATATGTACCTTCGGGTACCCAAATGTTAATTATATAAAATCTAAAGGAAGAAGAACAGTATCTTGCTGCATCTGTGTCCTGTTTCCTTCAAGGGAGATTTGGCATTTTTAGTCTTCCTTCCACAAGTCCCGCTGCTCTCTGCAAAGGCCAGTGTTATACGATGCTGAAGACCATGGACAGATACTGCTCATAGGACACCTGAATCCAGCCCCACCCATGTTTAAATAACTACTTGTATGATTTTTGCTGTTGGTCCTCAAGCCAATATTTTGGGACCCACTGTAAGATTGTCGTAAGAGCTAGTCCATGGGTTCGAGGTGTTGCTGAAGTGGAATTCTAGCGCAGTGTGAAACCAAATTTACTACTTCATTGTAGACTGAGTGACAAGACTTTATGTATATGCTGGGGCTGCATTATCAAAGAGATAGAGAATAAGGTTAAAGGAAGATATGACCTACTTTACAGTGATAATTATTATTAATCTTACTGTAATCATAAATAACCAGCCGTATTTCCATCTTACTTTTATGCACCAGTAATTTCCCATATTGTAGAATCAGGTGTAGTCTTTATCTTACATACTCCACTCTTGCTCAATCCCACCACTCCTAAGCAGAATCCAGTCTTGCACATAGCAGCCACTAATGGGTCATTTCAAGGAATTCTAGGCTAATGTTGTGTGCTGACAATGCTGTGAGGGTGAAAGTGCCTCATTACTGCTGAGTTGCCGTAGTCCAAATGACACAGAACCTGTAGAAGGCACAATTAGGATCTTATAATTTGCTTAGCACCCTGAAAATTCATTGTCTAAACATTGACTATATGACTTGGCTTTCAAAGATTAATTTTTTGCATACTTTGACAAAAATTATGGAGAAAATAGTACATTGATATTGAAATGTTTTTAATTTTCACTTAGGATTAATTATAGAATAAAATGAAAAGCAAAAAGGTCAATATGAGAAGAGGTAGGATACATATGAAGAACATAGTAGGAAGAATTTCCTCGTTCAGAGAAACAGATGAATCCCAGACTACGTGGGTTGAACATTAGAATTTATATCCTTACAATTCTATATTCTATATATATTCTATGTAATATATACTATACTATGTAATTCTATATTCTATATTATATTACATAATTCTATATTCTTAGAATTCCAAGATCAGGTGTAAGCAGGGTTGGTTTTCTCTAAGGCCACTCTCCTTGGCTTGCAGATGGTCATCTTCTTTCAGTGTCTTCATGTGGTCCTTCCTTTGTGTATCTATGTCCTAATCTCTTCTTCTTATAAAGACATTAGTCCTACTGAATTAGGGTCCAACTATATTAACTCATTTTACCTTAATCTCTTCGAAGGTTCTGTCTCCAAATACATCACATTCTGAGGTACTAGTGCCTAGGATTTGAACATATGAATTTGGGGGGGAAACAAGTCAGTTCATCATATTCTCCTCTGGTTTTTTTGATTGACTTTCTTTGGATTTCCTATTACTTAAATGATGTAAATTTTGGACTGATGCTCTAATATCCATAAATTCCATTATCCACCAATTTCTTTTTAATTATATTTACTAAGAGACTTTTTAAAGTTTATCTTTGCTCCCTCATCTTTGTTTTTTTTTTCCCCATCATGTTTTCAATTTGCACGTTCACTCACTCTCTTATTTTAAGACATAGGACCTTTTCTGTTGATTGACATTGGTAATGGATTTTTTAATGATTATCTTACCCCCTCTATGCTTCTTCAAAATTGCTGATTCTGTCTCCTTTTTAAATCTAGAGTTTTCCCATCTGATGCCTCCTGATCCCGTGACTCACAACTCATGTTTAAGAGTGAATCATGGAGGGACTTGTTATTAATGATGTTCTCTATAGGATCATCTGGCATGAGGGTTCATTTGAGAGAATCTTTACTTTCAGTATTTTTGAGGCTTGGTCTCCTCAGCCAGTCCGAGTCATCAGAGGAATTTTGTTGTTGTTGTTTCCTTCCTAGAGAGTTTAACACAGTGTGCCAGAATTTTGGGTCATAGAGTTCCCAAAATTCTGGCACACTGTGTTAAACTCTCTAGGAAGTAGGCTAAGGTTTTCCTATTTGATATGTAGAATATCCCTGAACCTTGGTGATGGTAATTTTTATGTGTCAACTTGACTGGGCCATGGGGTCCCTAGATATTTGCTTACACAGTAATTTGGGTATGCCCATATGGGTATTTCTGGATGTGATTGACATGTGGATTGATAGACTGAAGAAAGCAGAATACCCTCCCTAATGTGGATGGAAGTCATCCAATCCATCTAAGGCCTAAATAGAACAAAAAGTTGGAAAATTTGTGTTTGTTCTCTGGTTCTCTATGTGTCTGAATCAGGGAAATTATACCTGACTACAAATCTTGAGACTTCTCTGCCTTCATAATTGCATGAGATAATCCCTTAAAATAAAGCTTATATGTGCATACATATACACACACATCTTCTTGGTTCTGTTTCTCTGGAGAACCCAGACCAACACAAACCCCATGTTTTCATAAGGGTAGTGTATGTCTTCAGTTCTGCCACTTGTGCCCCCGTATAGATTCCTTAGATTCACTCTTGCCAAAGAGAAAAGGCCATATCAGGGAAACAGCTATCCACGGTATCTGAAATTCTAATTATTTCCTATATAGAGCTTTTTACTGTTTTTCTTGTTTATATCCTTAATCTCCATCCTAACCACTGCTTGGTACTAAATCCTGCTACCATTCCCAAGCTTTTCTTGGGTTTTTAAGAATAAAGTGAGGTTTAAATCCCAAGTTCACTGGGGCACCTGGGTGGCTCAGTGGGTTAAGCCACTGCCTTCGGCTCAGGTCATGATCTCAGGGTCCTGGAATCGAGTCCCGCATCGGGCTCTCCGCTCAGTGGGGATCCTGCTTCTCTCTCTCTCTCTCTCTCTGCCTAGTTGTGATCTTTCTCTGTCAAATAAATAAATAAAATCTTAAAAAAAAAATCTCAAGTTCACCAATTGCATGTCTCAGTTTCAGCTTTAAGTATCTCCTTTTAATTAGTTAATTTTATCTGCTTTCTGGATTCCAGACTTCTGTTTTTTTCCTTACCTTTGCTTGTCAAAGATTTGTATTATTTTTATCCCTTCATTGCCATTTTGGAAGGATATCAGAAGGAATATGAGGATGCATTTCAATCTAGATTTATTAACTGAACTGCAATTAGTTAGAATTTTATGAAAATGATCATCATCTCATACTATATAATGAAATAAATTTCAAGCAAATTGTAGAGTTGAAATTAGAAAATAAAATTATATTGAATAAAATAGTAATGTTTACTATATCTCTGGGTTTGGAAACAATTTTAATACCAAAAATCCATTACATAATTAAGAAATTTATTACATAAGTATAAGTCTCTTATGTGAAAATACTAAAAATCAAACTTCAGAAATTGGCAAAATGTTATGTTAATATGGGTTTATATAAATTATGATATAAATATTAAAACATAAATGGATGAATGAGTAAAGCATAAGATCTGGCTGTTGACTGAAATAAAGTTATAACTGATTATATCCTTATAAATGTAAATGATATATTTATAATTAAGATATAATTTTAAACCAAATTTAAATCAAGCTTTATAGATTAAAAGTAAAAGTAAATTTTAAGTCTATTAAATTATCAAAGGCTCTTTAAAATTTCAGTACTGAATGATGCTGAAGATAAAGTAAGACAGAACCTCATATATTATTGGTGGGAAGATAA
This sequence comes from Neogale vison, assembly GCF_020171115.1. Lineage (NCBI taxonomy): Eukaryota > Metazoa > Chordata > Mammalia > Carnivora > Mustelidae > Neogale > Neogale vison. The sequence continues at coordinate 46,808,707 of NC_058094.1, forward strand.
ATTTCTATTTCTTTGTCTGAAAGCAATCTGGAAATATGTATCAAAAGCATTAAGAACATTAATTTTTTATGGGTCACATTCCTGGAAATTTCCTTCAAAAGAAAATTCTAAAGTAAGATAGATTATCTGAATTGTATTTTTAGCAATGAAAAGAAATGTAAATAACTCATATATCCAGTCAAGTAGAAATAGTTAAACCTCAGAATATTATTAAGCATAATTAAAAATAATCTGTCCTAGAAATGCTTCTTGTTCTTATGATGGTTATGCCTGGCATGGGGGGAAGAGTTTATAAATAACCATAAAATTAAATACAAAACAGTCACCAAAATACATGTTGGGAAGGAGAAATGCCAAATATGATGTGGTGGGGGGCAGGGTGAGTGGAAAGAAATCCTGATCAGAAATTATTTTATTAATAAATAAATTGGAAATCCTGGAGCCCAGAGTAGGTAGAGATGGCATCATAAACAGTAGAACATGGATAATCTGAAGGAATAGGGAAATGACTGTGGCCTGGGGATAAACAGGTAAAGGAACAGATGGCATGAAGGAGTAGGAGGGAGGAAGAACTGAATGGAGAAAATTTCAGAGTTCAAATCAAGGAGATAGAACAATTAGGAATGCTAAGGCATTATCATTAATTAATGACTAGAGTGACTCTGAAAGCTAACACAGTCATACTCCATAAGAGTGCAAAGCATTCACCGCCAGAGTGTGAGAATTAGCTTGAGAACAGAACCTCTTTCTAGGGAGGAGGATGGAGAGAATCAGGTAGTGTATAATTCTCAGCCCAAGTATCTTTCCTGCAGGGCACCACAGATATCCAACAGAGTGATGACTGGGTTAGAGGTGAAAACAATTTTATTATCCAGATGACTTTTTCCTGAGTGTAAGGATTTTTATATCATGTTGAAGAATCAAAAATATATGTCAATTTAGGGGCACCTGGGTGGCTCTGTGAGTTAAAGCCTCTGCCTTCAGCTCTGGTCATGATCCCAGGGTCCTGGGTTCGAGCCCCACATCAAACCCCACATTGGGCTCTCTGCTCAGCAGGGAGCCTGCTTCCTCTCTGCCTGCCTTTCTGCCTACTTGTGATCTCTATCAAATAAATGAATAAATAAATCTCAAAAATATATGTCAATTTAGCCACCTATTCAAATAGTGATTAGAAATTCCAATGTAGGAATTTACCCAGGTTTTCTTCTGAATAGAAAACTTGGGTTTCCCTTTGTTAATCATTTTTCCTGCTATGTCTAGAACAGTTGAAATAATATATTCTGTGACACTGGAGTTAAAAAAACAAACAAACAAAACTGGAGTTTTCTTCAGTTCAGTTATCACAACTTAGATTGACAGTGAAAAAACTAGATTCTAGAATTTTAACCTTTTGTCTTCTAATCTTTAAGATCCTCATGTATTGTGAGTTACACCATTATGTTCTTTTACAATAAAATACTTTCGTGTGTTAAAATGCTAAAAAGTGCACCTTTGAATCGGTGAAAATGGTAATTACATATTGTTGAATGGAGTTGTAGGAAAGGGGCAGTTTGAGGTGAACCTGTGTGTATTGATAATCCACAGATCAGAGAAGAATGGACATTTCATTCTATTCCCTTTCTGGGTGGTGTCTTGAATCCTTTAAAAAGTGACAGGAGTTTTATTGATTTGCATACTTTAAACTAAAGTCAGATGTTTTAAAGTCAATTATAAGTTTATAATATCCTTTATTAACTTTGATGCATTAACTTTGGTCAATATGAATAAGAGTTCACAGCCATATCTTTAAATTCCTCTTTGGTATCTTGACTATTTGAAAGAGGATTATTTTACAGTTCATGAAAGTTTATTTTAAAACTGGTATGCAAGCTCTTATTTGGATATTGTTTTGGGCCTGCCCTTAAACTAAAACTTTCCTTGTTCAATCCATATCAAGTCAGATAGCAATCATAATTTCCTTTGAAATGAAAAAGGTAGAGAAGAATTACACAAATATAAGCTTTCATCTATTTAAAAATACCATGTCTTTTTACCTTGACTGGTTTCTGTTCTTCAAGAAAATTCCAGTTCATTTACTGTCATAGCTTTCACTCTATTCTGAGGGCCTGTATCTTGATTTTTTGTTTTATGTAACAGTCTTGGAGATAGCATTGCTATTCTGTGATTACTTTCTTAATTATCATTATGAAGGACACATGTGTATCATAATCATTTCTTATTTATTACCTTTGTAAAGTATAAACAGATGTTTATTTTGTTTTTCTTTTGTCAGAATAATTGCCAAGTTTACCTACATCTCTAAGGTAAAATTCACTGTAAAGGTGTTTATTCATTCACTTTCTGATTCTGCAAATGTTGTTTGCACACCAGTGATGGTGAGCATTGGGGATTCAAGTAAGATGACACACACACACACGTGCGTGCACACACACACACACACACATACACACTCTATACCGAGTACTCAGAGTCTAGAAGAGGAGTTAAACTTGAAAACTATGATATTTAATAAAATATCTATAGCAATAAGGTTAGGCTTAGGATATAGGGGCAGCCCAAAGGAGGGAAATGATTGCTGTAGCCTGCAGCAATCAAGAAGTCATTGGTAGAGAGAATAATGATTAATCTGAGGCTTCAGAGATGACTAGAGATTCTCCAGAAAGGCAGTTGGTTTCTGGTAGAAGGAAAAAGCAAGGCAGTCCAAGTAGAGTCAAAATTTGTACAAAGACATGGATCTACAGTGTATGGAATGATTGAGTACTTCAAGAATTATGAAATTCTGGATTATGGTTTTGAGAAAGGGATGATGAAGGATAAACCAGTTAGAAAGAAGTCCTATAGTCAGGACCTCGCGTATGCCTTTTTAAAATTTGGAGTTATTCTGTAGATGATAAACATTCATTGAAGGGCATTATGCATATTTGCAATTTAGGGTACAGGAAGAATTGAAAAGGAGAATTTTAAGGTAATACCAGTTAGAAAGTTATTTCAGGAAGACCAGGCAAGAGCAAATGAGGCTCTGAATGACAAAGACAGCACTGGGTGTGGAGGAAGTGATAGATGGGAAAAAAGCGAGGATGAAAAATATTTTTAATGTAGTTATTGAATCAAATATGCAAGGGGGAGAAGAAGAAAGAATCTGTTCATAAACTCTCTGAAAAAATGGATGGAGATGAGTTCTGAAAGCAAAGGGCATGGAGAGATTTGTTGAGATGATCTTTCCCAAAGTTCTACCTCACTAGTTTAAATATTCAAAAATTGATTGTATTTGGAAATCAGAAATTATCTATCTAGAAATCAAATGTTCTATGGGAATTATTGATACTATTAGTAAAGAAATATTGTGAAAAAGGATGCACTTTATTTTTTTTACCATTTAATTTTAATTTTAATTTTTTTATTTTAATTCCAATTAGTTAACATAGTGTTATATTAGCTTCAGGTGTGCAATATAGTGCCTTTGAAGCACTTTTGTTGGAAACGGAAACCAGTCAGTTTGTTACTGAAGCTACAATTTTGGGCAGAGAGCTTATAGAAGAGAAGATCATTGCTTGGCCATTGTATGAAGCGTGTCTGAATTCATCTGGTAGCAAATCTTATATTTCAATTTTCCATCTGGACAAGAAAGAAATGTTCAAGGATTCTCATAATAACTCCTTTCCTCTCGACCATAATCTAAATTATGAAAAGTTGACAGGGCACATTTTCCAGCTAATTTATAGTTTTTAAATTTTGTTAGTGGGTTCTAAGACCATTGGCTAATAATAATGATAATAATAATGTCTTTAGCAAAGACAGGTAAGAACTAAAACTTGTCTTATTTGATTATTTCTCAGAAATAAGTTTAAAATTCAGGTAAAATCTTTTAATTATGGAAACCTGGGAAGTATTTAGTCTCACCATTAAAATATTTTAACCACACTGTTTTAATCAAGAATCTATACAATTACTAATATAACAGAATAAAACATAAAGGGTAAGAAAAACAAAGTCCTTATTTTTTTAATTATTTTTTATAAACATATAATCTATTTTTAACCCCCGGGGTACAGGTATGTGAATCACCAGGTTTACACATTCACAGCACTCACCATAGCACATACTCTCCCCGATGTCCATAACCCCACCCCCCTTCTCCCAACCCCCACCTCTCCCCAGCAACCCTCAGTTTGTTTTGTGAGATTAAGAGTCACTTATGGTTTGTCTCCCTCCCAATCCCATCTTGTTTCATTTATTCTTCTCCTACCCCCTTAACCCCCCATGTTGCATCTCCACTTCCTCATATTAGGGAGATCATATGATAGTTGTCTTTCTCCGCTTGACTTATTTCACTAAGCATGGCATGACACCCTCTAGTTGCATCCACGTCATCGCAAATGGCAAAATTTCATTTCTTTTGATGGCTGCATAGTATTCCATTGTGTATATATACCACATCTTCTTTATCCATCCATCTGTTGATGGACATCTAGGTTCTTTCCATAGTTTGGTTATTGTGGACATTGCTGCTATAAACATTCGGGTGCACGTGCCCCTTTGGATCACTATGTTTGTATCTTTAGTGTAAATACCCAGTAGTGCAATTGCTGGGTCATAGGTAGTTCTATTTTCAACATTTTGAGGAACCTCCATGCTGTTTTCCAGAGTGGTTGCACCAGCTTACATTCCCACCAACAGTGTAGGAGGCTTCCCCTTTCTCCGCATCCTCACCAGTATCTGTCATTTCCTGACTTGTTAATTTTAGCCATTCTGACTGGTGTGAGGTGATATCTTATTTTTTTTTTTTTATGGCCAGATTCCAGATTATTTTTGCAAGAGAAGATTTAACAGTTTAGAGCAACTTAGTTCTTCCTGATTCTCTAGCCAAAACCTTTGTAGCCTTCCTTGACTTCTCTTTCTTTTATCCCACCCATTTGGTTTGGCCACCTTCAAAATATAGCCAGAATTCCATAATTCTTCAACTATCTTCTCTGTCAATACCAAGCCTAACCAACATAATCTTTTGTCTTAGATTACCAAGAAGTCTTACTGCTTCTGCCTTAAATATGTTCAACACAGCAGAAGGAGTGATATATGTGTATCTATATATTTCCTGCAGTGTTAGTGTGTATGTGTGGGTGTATTTTGTAGTGTCAGTCAGATCATGACATCATCTATTTGTTTGAGCCCTCCTGTGGCTTTCCTTCATCAACTATGAGGCCAGGGGTTCTCAAACTGCTGTGAGCATCAGAATTCACTGGAAGGCTAATTTTAAGGCAGATGGCTGTACCCTGTACCCCAGAAGTTCTAATTCTGTAGGTTTGGAGCAGGACTTGGAATTTTCTATTTCAAACAAATTCCCATGTGATGCTTCTGCTACTATCCAGGGACCAACCTTTGAAATTCTTGCTTCATACTGTAATCTTACTGCTTATTTGATTGTCCATAGCACATTTTGCTGTAACGACATCCCCAATCACAAGCCTGCTTCAGGGCTTTGGCCTTTGATCTTTCCATGTCTGGGATACTCTCTCTCCTGGTATCCACGTGGCTAATTTTCCAATACCCTTCAGGTCTTTACTCAAATATCTCTTCAAGAATCTCTCCCCTGACCAACCCCATACAAATACTCAAATCTGTTCCCATCCCACAATCATCCTGACATTTCCCATTTCTGCTTTATCTTTCTTCTTTGGCACTTTTTATTTTCTGATACTGTTATTTACCTACTTTTTCTATGTTCTACCTACCTGAGTATTTTTCACTGCTGTTTCTCAGATGCCTAATAAATTGCTTGGCATACAGTAAGTACTCCATCTTTATGTGTTGATTGAATAACAAATGAGAAAGTTAAGAGAACATATGGGACGAGGGGAATGGACACATCTGGTTGATAATGCTTTGTGGAAACATGGGAAATAATTTGCCTTGCTATTAGTAGTATAACTTGAGTTGTTTTCTAGAATGAGTGGCAGTGTTATACTGCAAAGCTAACATAAGCTGAACTGGTTAATCTTGTAAATGCAGACACTCATTGGGTAGGTAATCAACTCAGAAAAAAAGAATTCTTAATATGTATTTGCTAATTTTTTAAAATACTCTAGATACAATGCTAAGTTCTTTATCTGTATGGTATCATCCATTCCCCATAACTGCCCGACGAAATGCTTATTAATATTTAATAAATGAAGAAATAAGACTTATATAATGCAAGCAACTTTCCCAAGGCAACACAATCAACAGTGACCATCAAGTATTCAGACCAAGGTCTGCCTGTCTACAAAGACCACAATTTTGACATTGTAGTTCAGCCTGAAAATATAAGTGTATTTCTGCTATCACCAACATCACTAACATTATGCTCCAAAGTGGATGGAGGTAGGGTAATGGGTTGGGTAGGGATCCAGAAATGCTGTTTCATGATTACTTTAAAAGGACTTGCTATGCATATCCTAGGGAGGGGAAGGCTCAATAACATTACATGTCTTTAAATAATTGGAGGGATTTCATGTGGAAAATGGAAAATAAATGTGATCAGCTGCAGGATGAAAAATTAATAACAAAACATAGCTATCATAGAATAGAAAATGGTTAATTTTTGCAAAGACTATTTTGGTGATTTGCCTGTTTGGTAACAAAACAAGTGGCTATGTTATATACTGAGATTAAGCCACCCTTCCCTGGAAGTGTTGAAACAAAAGCCAGATGAGCTAACTACAAAGACATTTTAGATCCAGTTGATTTTTTGGAAGGAGGGTCAGTAATGATAGTCCTTAAACTCTTCTCCAACTCAGATGGTCTTTGAGTCAAGAGAAATCTTTGAATTCTATAAATAAAGTGACTCATCAATTCAACCATCCAACACTCAATTCAGCATAAATTAAATTCATCTGATTTTTATTGCATTACTACTGCTCAGTTAATCTCTTAATTCACAAAGAAACAAAGCAAAACAAGACAGCAACAAAAAAGCCAAAGCCATCAGACAAAAATCCCCTCAAGTTCCTTTTTCTCTTTGCTCACCATTTACCTACATCTATATTCTTATATATTCCATTTCCTATCTTTCTTATCTCTATGTAAGGATTATCTCTCCTTGTATCTAAGGCAAATATGCTACTGTTGTTCTGGATCTGACCTTTTCGACCACCTCCAGTGGATCTTTTCTCTGGTCTGCATCTTCATCTTCTCCCTCTTGATATGGTTCTTTCCTTTAGCACATATACATATTCCAGTCATTCTCAGTTCAAATCCTTTGAAACAACATGTCTTCTCTTGCCTTTCTCTAAATATTTCCTTTTTCTTTTCTTTTCTTTCTTTTTTTTTTTTTTTTGAGACCAAGCTCTTGGAAGAAATCTAGACTCTGTCTATATCTCCTTCACTATAGTGTACTCATAAACCAACTGAAATATGGTTTCCACCACTATCACTGTAGTAAGTAAAGCTACCTATGACCTCCTGGGGTAATCTTATATGTTCCTATTTCAGAGCTCCTCCAAACCACCTACATATTCAGCAGCTCACTAGAAAGACTCATGAGGGTAAGCATATACCTGTGCTCACTGATAACATTTATGATAGTGATCGAGTAAGATTCTACAAACAGATCAGGGGAAAAGACAGGTACAGCTCGGAGGAATCCATGCTGAGATTTCTGATCTTTTTGCCTTTCCAGGAGGAGTCAATGAGAGCATCACCCAGCGGTGATGGTTCAGCCACATGTGTGCAGCTTTCATGCCCAGAGAAAGCCATGCGACATGCAGAATCTAAGGGTTTTATTGAGGGCTGGTCGTGTAGGCATTCTCTGCCTAGCCAATACCAAAATTCCTAATTCTTTATAAGAAAGCAGATGTTCACCATCAGCACATCATACAAGCCATTCCAACAGAGCAAAACCACCTCCTCAGAGAATGATTCAGAAGCCAAGTTCCCAGATGCTAGCAAAGGGCCAACATTACAAGTAGGGTTTTCTCAGGCCTGCGATGTTATTTCTTTCCTGCGCGCTTCTCCTACTACTCCCCATTACTTGATAAATCCCATGCCACTCTCTGTCGCAACTCTGCATTTCAGCTACATATCCATATGCCAACTAAGCATTTGTCCTTAAAATGTCCCACAAAAACCTCAAATTCGACTTATGGATATTTAAATTTTTTATCTTTGCACTTAGCTTTTAAAACATTCCCCCAGTACTCACTGCCTCATTGAAAGACCACACCATTCCCCAGTTTCTGGGGATATCAGCTGGAGGATATCATCATGGCTTGCTCCATCTCCCTCATCCAGCACAAAGAAGTTGATCTCTGAATCACATAGGTTCTACCTCCTCAATTTCCTTATACTCGGACCCTTTCCCTTTATCTTCATGCCACTGCCTTCATTTATGTTCTGTGTTCTCCTGTATCCTCATTTGTTACCTAATTACTCTAGTAGTCCTCTAAATGTTCTGCCTGACTCCAGACCAGACCCCTGAAAATTCATTCTCATTACCAGTCAGACCTTGAGTACATTACTTAGCCTTTCTGAACCTCATATGCCATATATGTAAAGTGGGAATACTAATGATCCTGTCCTCTAAAGATCACTGTGTAGAGTAATCTGGATAGTAAATATAATATGCTTAGCATATAGTAAATGTGAATAAATATGAGTATTAAATATTAATATTGTTACCATGACACTTTTAAAAGCATTTAAAGAGACCATGTGGACTTGTTACATCACTGAATATTACCAATGACTCAGAAAGACCTTCAGGATACTGTCAGAACTCCTTACCCTGCACCTTTTCTCTCATAATTGCACACTTCCTCTCTTAGCTGCAGTCCCAGTGAGCCACTTGAGAAGCTCCAAGTAGGTCAAACTCTTCCTTTTCTCTCTCTTAAACCTTTCCAAATGCTGGTCCTTTCATCCGACCCTTTTTTTTAAAATCTCAACTCCTTCTCATCCAAGAAGATTAAACCCAAACATTATGTCATTATGTCATCAAGAAGGTTTCATAACCCCAGTCTGGGTTATGTGCCTTTTATATGAATTCCTCCCCAAAACTATGTTATTAGTAGATATACTTATTATATACATTATTATAATTCTCTTATTATAATTCCCTGCTTAATTATTTATCTTCACAATTAAGCCTCAGGTTTTTGAAGATAGAAACTGTATTTGATTCATCATTGTGTCTTTCCCTCAATCCAGTGCCTGATACGAGAAAAATGCTTGATAAATATTTTCTGAACCAATAAAATAAAGTAAATGGGATATACCTGTAGAAACAGCTTCAAAGTTTAGCAGGAGATGCACTGGCTGATATTAGAAGAATCTGAAGTATAAAAGAAACGTGTTTTGTAGACAATGTAGCCTTATTTATCTAAATACCTGGGTCTTGGGTTTAGTCCTTTAGAAAATTCAAATAGACAAGGTTAACTCAAATGAAGAAACTATTTTCTTGAGCAAGATTTTGCTGAATAGCCTGGAATGGTGGACTTTTTCTATGTCCCTCCCAAAGCTCTAAGTATTGTTTTAGTACTCCTGTCAGCACGGGAATAAAGCCTCTTACCTGTGTGTGCCAGAAGCAATAAAGACAAAATTTGTATTGATACCTGTCCCAGAACTGGTCTGGTTCTCCCCAGGCCTTTTTAGGTATGAGTCGTCACTCCAAGAATGATTTTGCAGGGGAGGAAGAGCAATCTGGTGAAAGAGAGAGTACTGAGACAGCCCTGGGAGACATGTGGATGGACACTTCTGAAAGCTTCACTAAGAATCGCTTCACTAAGAATCATGGAATTTAAGAAATATCTGTCATTGTCTGATTTTGCATTCTGACATAAACAGGAAAGGAGTAGAGATGATCTTTGAATAAAGTTACTTATATGCTACCAATTCTGTTTTGTAATCCCTAAAACAGATCAGGCCAGCTAAAAATGGACTCGAAATCTCACAACAGTCATAGTTCCAACCCGGCTTGGTATTCCCTGTGTCTGTGTTCGCTGTTGCATTGCACTCTAGTGCCCCTAGTGGTCAAGTGTAGCAGTCGGTGTGATGCACTTGTCAGAACCTGGCCCCCCCATCGCCAACTGCAAGGAGCGTTGACTGCATTAGGCTCAGAGCTATATCTGTCTGTAAATTGTCTCCAGATGAAGAAAGCTGTGGTCACCCTTATAGCCCCTGGCTAAGACTAGTCTTCCTCCACTCACTGGTTACAGAGTTTATACACAAAAACCTGGCCCCTTGTTTCAATCTGGGACAAACTGAAATTGTTCATTTCTGAATGAACATCTCAGCTCAGAGTGCCCAGTGCAATTGACTGAAGCTTTTGTAGCATAATTTGTAGTAGAATTTCTTTTGCATTGTAATGTTTTTCTCACTTACTTGTAGCTGTTGTTCCCCTGGGTGTACTTTCACTGCACTGACCAGAGATAGGTTACTTTCTTTATGTAATATAGCATCCCAGAGAACTAAATTCCATGGAGAACATTTAAGGAAATAATGGAAGTTTCTCAGTATTTACTGGTAGCTATTCAATCTTTTTCTAGTGGATCAGGTAATAAAGATGAATAAGTAATTGAACCTAAATGACTTGTACTTTGGAATATACAATGATGAGAAAACAACTTAATCTCTTGTGAATAAAATATAATATGTAACAATTCTAAGGGAAAAAACTGAGTAAAGCTGATTTGTTTTAAGTTGTTAATATGTAATACATTGTATTTTTATTACATTTTTGCTTTATAGTTAAGCCACTCTTTTGATGACAGTTATTAAAAATCACCATCACTATTGGGTTTTTATTATTTGTTTTCCCTGCCAAACACTCCATTAATCATCTTGTGTTTTCCTTGGTTTATCTTTTCTTTCTAATGTATTCATGAAATTTTATATTAATCATAGAGATCAGAGACTTGGAGAACTGGAAGAGTTCTTAAAATCCATTTTCCCAAAACATCTCACTTTGTGAATGAAAAAAGAGAGTTTTCGAGAGATTATGAAGACTGACATGACATGAAATTTGCCTTCTTTCCCCTTTCCCATTATGATCCAACTACACTGGCTACTGGAAGGTTCTAGTACCTTCTTTCTTTGTTGCAGTCTCTATCTGGAATGCTGAACTTACAGAAGCTGTTAGTGGCCACTCAACTAAAGATCCATTAGGTGTTTGCTATTTCATCAATGCTATTTTGATCTGAGATTCCTTTTATGTATGTATTGATTTGTTTTCTTACTGACTATTCACTGATTCACCACTCCCTGCCCTGCTAGAAAAGCTCCGTGAGAATCCTCATAACTTAACCATGGGTCTGACATAGAACAGGGGAACAAATATTTGTGGAACAAATGAATGAGTGGATGTAACTGACTAGCCCAAAGCCCCGTACCTTGGTACAATCAGAGCTGAACATAGCAATCCAAATCTCTTAATTCTCAGTTCATTGTTTTGACTGCTACAACATGTTACATAGAATTCACTCCAATTTATGCAACTGCCATGCATAAGACATTCTGCTCATCATTGTGGGGAATTGGGGTAGTAAGATTTTATCTCTGCCATGTCTGTTGACCTTACTCATTGAAGTTCTTTTTGCTTTTTAGCTCATTTGAATCTGTCCTATACACTTCACTCTTTCCTGATATTTACCCGTTTCTACTTTTCTTTCACTTCCTTTCACTTTTTTAATGAAAATGACTATTTTCTCTTTATACAACATATACTTCTCTTGCCTTTATAAAAGTACCTTAAGGTCTTACACCCCAGGCACCTCACACTGAAGAGTCAAGTGTGGAGTACTGAGTTTATTTACAGATGGCCCAATCTTTACTGCTCTTACTTTCTTACTCTTATTTTAGCTAATGACTCATATGGAAAAGGCTATATTTAAACTGACCATCTACAAAAGAAATAGGTGAATATAACAAAATGTCCATATGTTACAAAACTCAAAAGCTACAAGGCAGAAATTTAATCAATTCTCAGTCCAGGTTCATAAACAACAAACATAAATGTTAAAATGGCAAAAATATAGAGCTCTGTATCTCCTAGTTCATTGTTCTCACTCAACAAATTAAACCTACCAATGTGAAAATGCCAAATGCCCATTGAACCATTTCCAAGTTAATAACATTCTGTATGAATCCATTTGGATTTTCCCCCCAATCTGGCACATTTGATATCATTTCAAACCCCATTGGTTTGATTATAAATGAAATGCAGTGGCATTTCCAGGGTGCAGACTCCACAAAATGGATCCAATTACCAAATTTGCAAAAAGTGTTTCAGCATAAAATAACTTGACTTTGCCCACCATAATATTGCAAATGAATTTAAAATGAGGGAAATGATTTTTGTGTATGTGAGTCTATGCATCTTTCCTTTAATTTTCAAGTTATTTGTTCTACGTTTTTGTAGCCAGGTTTGTCAAACGACCATGGATGGGAAGCATAGAAAGTGGTTCATCATATCTTATATATACAAAATTTTCAGACTGTAAATAGTTTACTTTGATAAGTGTTTCCAAGTTATGTTCTATGTAACACTACTGCTATAAGGAATTTTTAGATACTTAATGCTATAAATTATTTGTAGATACTCCAAAGTTTCTTTGGAGTAATAAGTTAGGGCGATGTTGTTCATGTTTCTCTCTTGAAAATCTACTCTGTACTTTAGCATACTAAGGACTTTGGGAATTTCTACAGACAAGAAACACTTGCTGAGATAGCTCTTCCTGGGATATTTTTTTACTATTATTTTTTAAATCACCTTTCAGTCAAATTCCTAGAAACAGAGAATAGAAAAGTGGTTGTCAGGAGCTTGGAAGTGGGAGAAATAGCAGAGACTGATAAAAGTGTATAAATTTTTACTTATAAGGTGAATAAGGTCTGAAGATCTAATGTATAATATGATGACTATAGCTGACAACACTGTATTGTATAACTGAAATTTGCCAAGAGAATAGAACTTAAATGTTCTTACCAAAAAAAGAAAAGGTAAGTATCTGAGCATTAACTCGATCGAGGGAATTCTTTTCACAATGTATACATATATAGAATCATTATGTAGTGTATTTTAAATATATTATCATTTTGTCAATTATACCTCAATAAATTGGAGGAGGGAATCAGCACCCTTTAGTTCTTATGACTCAAATAAGAAAATAGATATCACTGTAAGTGTTTCAAATGAAGGTAATTTCCTACAAAGAAATTCTTACACAGGTGATAGAGAAGCTAATAAGCCTAACATGTGACAGTAAAACAAAGTCCAGAAGTCCGCAATACCAGAGAGCTAGTATCACCTTTAGGCGGGTGTCATCATGGGGGTCAGATCTAGGGTCACCAGATAAAATCCAGAAGTGAGGTTGACCTGCTTGGAGATCTGGGGTCATGAAGAGAATGTCTGTCCTGCGAAAGCCTGCACTACAGAAAAGTTCCAGTTGTTCCTGGAATTGCTGCTCTTCAGAGCTAGAAGGCTGGAAGTATTCTGGCTTCTCCCATTTTAGCACTTTGCAATCCTTACCAGATCTCCATTGGTACATCACAGGCAGAAACCTGTTGACAAGGGTGTCTGGGAAATGCAGTTCTTTGTGTTACAGAGTAGATTATGAGAAGGACAGGGGGTGAATCTGAAAGAAAAGAGACTAAGGGACTAGCATGTGGAGTTTGGGAATCCCAGATGGAAAATACTGACTCAAGTTTTTCTAATTATTCATTGGTAATGTAAACAATTTCCCATTAAGATGTTTAAGAATTATAATCCTGTTGAATAAATTTCATGAGCAAGACACAACTAATTTTTATTTTTAATTTGGGGGGTTATGTTTTTGTATATATTAGGGTTCTCCAGAGAAAATAACTAATTGGATATAAGTATCTATCCATATCTTTAACTATCCCCCCTTCTCTATTCCTCTTTCTCTGTCAAATCTCTGTTTCTTATCTCTATCTCTCTATCCTCTATTGAGAGAATGAGACATATTACCCTTGTAATATATAATTAGCTTATACTGTTAAGAGGCTGAGAAATATCACAGCCTGCTGTCTGCAAGCTAGAGATCCAGGAAAGCCTGTCATGTACTTCCAACACTGGAGAAATGATGGTATAGATTCCAGTGTAAATCTAAAAGCCTGAAAACCAAGAGTTTTCAAGGCAGGAGATCAGTGTTCTAAATGCAAAGAGGCAGAGTGAGTTCAACCTTCCTCCACCTTGTTTTGTCTGTTCAGGCCCTGAATGAATTTGATAAAGCCCACCCACACTGAAGAGGGCCATTTGCTTTACTCAATCACCAATTAAATGCTAATTTCTTTTGGGGTTCCTGGGTGGCAGAGTTGATTGAGCATCCAAGGATTTGGGCTCAGGTGCTGATCTCAGGGTTGTGAGATCAAGCCCCCAGTGGTGCTTCATGCTCATCCGGGAGCCTGCTTCCCAGGATTCTGACTCCTTCCGCCACCAGTCCCCCACCCCCGCCCCACGCGGGCTCCTGCTTGCTTGCATGTGAAAAAAGCTAATCTATTTTGGAGACACTTTCATAGACACACCCAGGAAGAATGTTTAATCAGGTATCTGGGCATCCTGTGGCTGATATATGAGATTAACCACTATGGTGTCATAGTCATTTGAAAAGAACACTTAATGGGGACCCTTGAAGATGAAGCTTATCAGAATCAACTGAAAAATAATGTTTATTTTTGTGCCACTTTGGAAAACTTTCTGGCTAACCCAAATAGGAAGTTTATCCTTTGAGTTGCCATTTCCTGAAGCTCAGTTACTTGATAATGGAGAGTAATGCTCCTTTGAGCAGTGGTTGTTTACATGTGTTCCTCTCTAAATGCTTGTCCAGCACCTATAGTTCCTCCCTTGGATCCAAATTATAGCCAGATGGACAGTTATGTCTACCAGGTTCAAGTATGTCTGATTTATAATACCTGAAACTGCATGATAATTTAAACTAATGGTACCAACACGGAGAATTAGATGAGGGAACCTGAACAATATTATTGATAAATTACGTACAGATTTCCTTAACAAGCAACTTAGACACTTGGAGCCATTAGCAATATGGAGGCCATCTGTGTGATCTTGTTTACTTTCCAGTCTCTTCTCACCAGGGGTTAGGAATCACCTCTCCTCCTTCCTTAGTCTTAAGTATCTTCCTTCTGTGCCATCTAACCTCTGTCATTTACTGAAAACTTACTATATGCCAAGCCCTATACATTCCAAAACTTTTATATTTTTAATTCTTTTGGAAACCCTTTGAGGTAACAATTATCATTCCTTGTTCACAAAGAAAATCAGGCTCAAATCAGTTGTGTTACAGCATAATAATAAAAGATGTTGTATTTGAACCCATCTCCTTTTATACTACATTAAGGTTAAATCACTGTAGGAGTTCTCAAAAATCCTCTTCATGTTACTGATATGTTATTAACTCTACATTTCTTTACTCACTGGAAAAGCAATTATTAAGTGCTCACTCTGTGCCAGTCTTGCTGAATGCACAATGACTTTCATTCTGCTGATGCTCAGGTTTTGGTTCTAATTTACTATCTGCTATGGACTTTTAGACTTTGTTTATTTAGGGGAAATATTTTTAGGTTCATAACAAAATTGGGAGGGTGCAAAGATTTTGGAGATTTCCCACTGTCTCTACAGATGCGTGTGTGTGTATGTGTGTATACATATACATGTACATATATATACACACACATACATAGCTTCCCCTGTAATCAACATTACCCTACAGTGGTATATATGTTAGACTAGATGAACCTAATTGATACATCATAGTCAGTGGCTTATATAAAAGTTCACTCTGTTATACATTCTGTGGGTCTGGACAAATATTTGATGACATGGATCCATCCTAATAGTTTCATACAAAGTAGTTTCACTGCCCCAAAAGTTTTCTGTGTGCCATCTATTTATCTCTCTCCCCCCATCTCTATGCTTTGAACTTATGAACATACTTATTGTTACAATATCCAATGTTGTGTTTGTTTTCCTTCATAGTCCATTTCTTTTGTTGCATTTGCATGTTACCCTTAAATATATATTTTCTATGACTACCTGCTCCCCTCCCAAAATTCAGGCAACCAACTTAACATCCAATCTCTCAATAACAGAGCTCAGATTTCCCAATCCTCTAGAGAATTTTAAATCTTAAGGCTTCAGGATAAGTACTGTTATCTCTCTGTCTCTTGTTTAGATAGTTTTGACCAACATGCTGGATTAGCTATATAGTTGAAGTGATATGTAGTGATCACTCTAGCCTTATAGCCAATAAGTGCTTAAGCTGATGATTTAAGTTTTCGAATCTCATCCTCTTCCACTGTCTGCATTATGTCCTTCTAGGATATTTTTCTGTTCTAGGCAATTTCTATATATTACCTGATTTTATACTTCAGGCAATAATCTGATATAGATATTATCTTTTATATCTTATAATGAGAAAGGGAAGTATTCTTGTTGCTAGTATGTAATGAAATGTCTATCATTTGCTCAGTTTAAAAACCTTGCGAAATAAGTCAAGCGGAGAAAGACAAATATCATATGATCTCCCTGATATGAGGGAGTGGTGATGCAACATGGGGGCTTAAGTGGGTAGGAGAAGAATCCATGAAACAAGATGGGATAGGGAGGGAGACAAACCATAAGTGACTCTTAATCTCACGAAACAAACTGTGGGTTGCTGGGGGGAGGGGGGTTGGGAGAAGGGGGGGTAGGGTTATGGACATTGGGGAGGGTATGTGCTTTTGGGTAAATTGGAAGGGGAGATGAACCATGAGAGACTATGGACTCTGAAAAACAATCTGAGGGGTTTGAAGTGGCGGGGGGGTGGGAGGTTGGGGGTACCAGGTGGTGGGTATTATAGAGGGCACAGCTTGCATGGAGCACTGGGTGTGGTGAAAAAATAATGAATACTGTTTTTCTGAAAATAAATAAATTGGAAAAAAAAAAAAAACCTTGCAATCATCCTTAATTCCTCTCTTTCATACACCCAATCCAATGGCAGATCCTATCGCTGCTTTCCCAATAAATCCAAATAGTTCTCATCATCTTCACCCTACCACTGTGTTCCAAACTGCTCTTACCTCTTTCCTGGATTTTGAAGTAGTCTCCTAACCAGTATTTTTGCTTCTGCCCACTTCCATCACATCTCTCCTCAAACTATACCATCAATTACAGCTCTTCACTCTAAGTTTACAAAGTTATCTTTCATAAGTATAAGTCAGACCATATCATTTCTCTATTCAGACTTTGCAATTCTTCAGTGACTCTCTCTTTCATTCAAAGTAAAAGCCAAAGACCTAAGAGTGGCTTACACTGTAGCACATGATTTGTCTTCATGTAACTGTATGGCTGCCATTCCTTCCATTCCTTCTTACCACCATCCCCTTTGTTCACTCCTTGGTAAACACACTGGCCTCCTGACAGTTCTCTGAATTCACCAAACTAATCAGAGCCTTTAAACTTGTTCCTTCTGCCTCTTATGACCTTTTCTGCAATGCTATGTAATAATATGATTCCATGTTTTATATGAGAACATGATTAATTTTTGTGGTAGGAGGTAGTAGAAACATTTTAATCTTAATTTATATTGTTACATATTTAAAGGCAGTTTATTTAGTGGTGATTCAAATTATTTTTGCACATTTTATATATTTACAACATAAGAAAGCTTCAAAATAATTTATGCATGACATTAGCAGTCACATAAGCACATGAAAGTTTGTACAGATGCAAATGAGCCGTTCCCCTCCCAAATTGAAACTATATGAACATCACAAAAGTGGAATGTGTCTTATTAAATTGTTTAATGAACTGTGCATGCAATTTACAGTTGAAATGCACATGACAGTTGTTAACTTTGACTCATAGCATCACCTGGGGAGAGAGTAAAAGATCCCAGTACCCAGACAGTGCCCCAGACAAATTAAATATGCATCTCTGGGAGTGAGGCTGAACCACCTGTTTTGATGTAGGATTGAGTCCTATATTCAGCCAAGGTTCAGAACTACTGATATAAGAAAAAAACTAAAAATGTAGTGAGTGGAAAGGAGGAACTTAACTAGAGCATAAATGATGATTCAGAGTTAGTATTGAAAAGATCAAGAAAACAGCAGAGAAAGAGATTGCAATGCAAAAAAAAAAAAATTTGTTTTGGGCCTCATGGCTGACCCACTTGACTACAGCAAATAGCTTGTATAAAAGAGACCTAGAGAACTAGTGACTATAAAATACAACAAATACCAAAAGAAGGAGCCCCCAAATCAACCTATGGATAATCAAAGAATAATTTGATTGCACTGACTTCTGATAGGTAGTGTAGAATAATGTAAAAGTGAGGAAATGTATCTGAGAGATAAAGTAGGGATTGGCTGCAGTTGTCCTGATATGGGTAGTTAAGATCTGAATGAGAACAGAGAAAATAAAAATGAATGATTGTACAGTAACTAACCAAGATGAAAATGTCAAATTTCCACTTTACTCCCAGGTAAACCCAGTTTAAGAACAACTTGCAGATAAATATCTCATTTGCAATGTGAGCTCTCAGCATCTCAGTCTTAAAAGCTATATGGGCCCACTTAGAGTCGACATCATAGTACATCATCTAGGGAAATGAAGATTTGGAAATTAAACAGTGGGTAATCCAAACAGTTACTTCAGGACAGGAACTCCACAGAGGTAGTACCATGGAGAAAGTACACTTACTTGCTAAGTATTTGTAATTTGTTCTTGGAAGACTTTATCAACACAGCCCTCAACTTCTGAAGAATTTTCGCCCCTTGAAATTAGAATGGATGAATTTCTATTATCAGTGATGCAATGGTTGTGAAAGAAAAGAGGAAGTAACATATAAAGTACAGGGAATCTTAGTGGTACATGAAAATGCTCGTGAAAATTTACTTGAAAAAAATCTTTATTAGCTGTCAGGCCTGGCATTTCTGGTGTCCTGTTATAATATACTTATTTAAATTTTGGAAAATACTGGTGGTTTGTTGTTGAAGAGTTGAGACTCTCCTTGGTTAGATAATAAAGTGAATATATGCAAAGTCTGTAGTATATTGCAGAGCATGGAATGAGAAAGTAAATTACATTGAGTAGCACTATAGTTTCTTTTTTTTTTTTTTAAAGATTTTATTTATTTATTTGAGAGAGAGAGAGACAGTGAGAGAGAGCATGAGCGAGGAGAAGGTCAGAGAGCGAAGCAGACTCCCCATGGACCTGGGAGCCCGATGTGGGACTCGATTCCGGGACTCCAGGATCACGCCCTGAGCCGAAGGCAGTCGTCTAACCAACTGAGCCACCCAGGCGTCCCTATAGTTTCTTTACATACATTTCCTTAGTGCTCCAAAAAATGAAGCTGTAAAAGAGCTGTGGTTATTCCAGCTTTACAGATGAAATAAGAAAGGTGATATTACGTGATCAAGTACACAAGAAGTGCTCAAACTGGATCTAACTCAAGGGTATCAAACACTAGATCTCTGTTGGACTGATTTCTTACTACTAATAGTTAAATAGTACTAATAGTTAATATTAAATATTAATATTCACTATTAATAGTTAAATATTAAAAACATCCTTTTTTGAATCATGAAGAACAAATGGAAGAAATTGCAATTATCTTACCTATCAATTAGATCTTAATATGATTCAACATGGAATTTTTGTGTTGTTATCCCAAATAGGTCTTTTAGCATTTAAGCAATATATAATACATAAAAAGAAATAAGGATTATCAGAAATTTGGAAGTAATGACCCATAATAATTATGTAGTATGGCTTATTAGACTATATCTCCATAACATATCATGGAAGAAAAGATAGGATAATATCTTGGTAATTTATGGAGATGGTAGTAGAATAAGATGTTTTGTCCTTAATGGAAAAATTGTGACCATGCATCCTTGTTCTTAAAAGAAGCTTGGAAATAATATTCAGATTATTTGAATAAGTTTCATGTTTCAGTGGAAACCAAAATGAACATAAAAACATGATTAAATCCATTATTAAAATATTGCTATACAAAGTACACCAGATTTAGGAAATACATATGTATAGATACAGATGAATATATTTACATATATACGCAAATAAACTGGTATTTGAAAGTGAAATTATTAAACAAAATGGTGCTCCTCTCCACCTTTGCTTGTGTGATAGAAAACACATGGGAACGGATGTGTGAAAACTAGGGCTTCAGGTGTTGCTGTGACATATACTTGCTATCTGACCTTGAGCAATAGCTGACTTCTGCATGCCTCAGTTTACTAATCTGAAAAACTAGGGATTTAGGCTTTACAATCCTTACATTTCTACCCAGGTCTATAAATCTATGCCGTTTTTCCTGGTCGTATGAATTTTGTCCCTTTTTCTAAGCCTTTACCAACATTTGGAATAAGCTGGCATTCCAGCTGGCTGCCATAGAGGCTTGGGCAGTAAATGGAAAGAATTACAAAAGAGAATTAATTTTCTTTTTTTTTTTTTTTTTTTCCCAATTTATTTATTTTCAGAAAAACAGTATTCATTATTTTTTCACCACACCCAGTGCTCCATGCAAGCTGTGCCCTCTATAATACCCACCACCTGGTACCCCAACCTCCCACCCCCCCGCCACTTCAAACCCCTCAGACTGTTTTTCAGAGTCCATAGTCTCTCATGGTTCACCTCCCCTTCCAATTTACCCAAATTCCCTACTACTCTCTAACGCCCCTTGTCCTCCATGCTATTGGTTATGCTCCACAAATGAGTGAAACCATATGATAATTGACTCTCTCTGCTTGACTGATTTCACTCAGCATAATCTCTTCCAGTCCCGTCCATGTTGCTACAAAAGTTGGATATTCGTCCTTTCTGATGGAGGCATAATACTCCATAGTGTATATGGACCACATCTTCCTTATCCATTCATCCGTTGAAGGGCATCTTGGTTCTTTCCATAGTTTGGCGACTGTGGCCATTGCTGCTATAAACATTGGGGTACAGATGGCCCTTCTTTTCACAACATCTGTATCTTTGGGGTAAATACCCAGGAGTGCAATTGCAGGGTCGTAGGGAAGCTCTATTTTTAATTTCTTGAGGAATCTCCACACTGTTCTCCAAAGAGGCTGCACCAACTTGCATTCCCACCAACAGTGTAAGAGGGTTCCCCTTTCTCCACATCCTCTCCAACACATGTTGTTTCCTGTTTTGTTAATTTTGGCCATTCTAACTGGTGTAAGGTGATATCTCAATGTGGTTTTAATTTGAATCTCCCTGAGGGCTAATGATGATGAGCATTTTTTCATGTGTCTGATAGCCATTTGTATTTCTTGATTGGAGAAGTGTCTGTTCATATCTTCTGCCCATTTTTTGATGTGTTTGTCTGTTTCGTGTGGGTTGAGTTTGAGGAGTTCATTATAGATCCTGGATATCAACCTTTTGTCTGTACTGTCATTTGCAAATATCTTCTCCCATTCCGTGGGTTGCCTCTTTGTTTTTTTGACTGTTTCCTTTGCTGTGCAGAAGCTTTTGATTTTGATGAAGTCCCAGAAGTCTATTTTCGCTTTTGTTTCCTTTGCCTTTGGAGACGTATCTTGAAAGAAGTTGCTGTGGCTGATATCGAAGAGATTACTGCCTATGTTCTCCTCTAAGATTCTGATAGATTCCTGTCTCACGTTGAGGTCTTTTATCCATTTTGAGTTGATCTTTGTGTACGGTGTAAGAGAATGGTCGAGTTTCATTCTTCTACATATAGCTGTCCAGTTTTCCCAGCACCATTTATTGAAGAGACTGTCTTTTTTCCACTGTATATTTTTTCCTGTTTTGTCGAAGATTAATTGACCATAGAGTTGAGGGTCCATATCAGGGCTCTCTACTCTGTTCCACTGGTCTATGTGTCTGTTTTTATGCCAGTACCATGCTGTCTTGGTGATCACAGCTTTGTAATAAAGCTTGAAATCAGGTAAGGTGATGCCGCCAGCTTTATTTTTGTTTTTCAAGAATTAATTTTCAAGTCTGGACTTTCATTATGGCATTCACTCTAGACATGCGTATATGAATAGAATGAAGCTACAGAGTTCTAATATGGCTTAAGATGTTTGGATCACAGCCACTATGTTTAAAACTAAAGCTACTTAGGCATTTAAAAATGTCTCCTTAATTACAAAAAATTAAACCAAAAGTAGATTTTATAGTTAATTTAATTAGGCTTAAACAGGAAAACATTTGACAAAATTGCTAAATGGTGGTATAGAAAGGAGTAAACTTATCTTTTCACATATGTATTCCCCCTTAGTATAAAACCATGGAGATTTCTTGACTAAATGCCATGCACAATTACTTACAATGGGCAGTCCTCCAATCTTTGCTACTTCATGTTTACCAGACCAATCATTGGACTGTTGTTAATGAAGAACTCCATTACTACCACTTCTATTCATTTATTCATGGCATTGACTCATACCTGAACAGATAAATTGAGCAGGTTACATAGTTATGATTTTCCTATCAATATGGTGCCATGGAAAGCTATTTCCCCAAAATGTTTGCCCTTGATATTGTAATCCAATGGTAATTAGCTCATGTAATTAATATATTTTAGGCACATATTGGACAAACATAGGAAAAATACAAGACTTTGTAGTCATATCTGGATG
This sequence comes from Neogale vison, assembly GCF_020171115.1. Taxonomy (NCBI): domain Eukaryota; kingdom Metazoa; phylum Chordata; class Mammalia; order Carnivora; family Mustelidae; genus Neogale; species Neogale vison. Next base: position 46,831,318 of record NC_058094.1, read on the forward strand.
TTTAAGTCTGAGGCAAATTTTTAAAATAAAAGATTTTTTTTCGTAAAGTGTATTAGACTGGCAAAATCTCGAAAGCTTGAACATACAATCTGTTGATATGGCTGTAGGGAAATCGTCATTCTCAAACATTGCTGTGTGACTTCCAGATATTACATTAATGGAGGAAAATTTAGAAATATCTGACAAATGTGCCTATGCACTTGCTTGTTGACTCAACAATCACACTTCTAGGTCTCTACCCTGAAAATACTCCTCCATAAAAACAAAAGTCTATATGTATAAAATTTTCATCACAACATTTGTTATAGCAAAATGTTGGAAACCATCTAAATATTCACCAATAGGAGACTGAATAATCTATGGAATATCAACACAAATGATTTCTATGTGACTGAAAGAATATCAAGAATGGGCTACAAATGTCTTGTAGCTAGCACGTGAAAAAAGATGTTACGGTACTGTCTATGTAGTATGTTCCCCTTAATGTAAGAAATGAGCTTTCAATCTCTCTTACATTCCCTCCATAGTCTTTGCTTATTTTTGCAAAGTGAAATACTGAATGGGTTCCCCAAGAAAGAAAGGGTCAATCAGAAATGAATGAAGAAATCACCTCCAGGAATACTCCAAATTGAAAGGGGGGGGTTGGTGATGGAAGCAATAATTTGCTATACAATTTATTGTTTAAAATAAAGTCATAACATAGGATTGTAGAAAGAAAACCCGCCCAAATTGAAAACAAATCTGAAACAGATAAACTTACTTACACAACAAATTGATATTACATGCACATAATGAAAAAATATTCAGGTAACTCTTAGGTAATATTCTGACTATATATGCATAGTAGAATACATTTTAAGATTAAAAAAGAAACGCAAAGAAATTTTGAACTTCTAATTAGTTTTCTTTTTCATAGGATTTGGTGTTGTAACTTAAAAACCACTTTGTATTTATTGTAAGACGAATAAAAAAATACATTAGTATTATGAGAACTGAAATTTTTCAGTTTAAGAGATAACAGTCATTGGAGTAACATGAAAGAAGCATGTTAAAATATAAACTTCCTTTCAAATTGTTACCAAAAAAGGTACATGAGAAAATCTTGGTTTGTTAATTCAAGTGAAAGGTACATAGATTTCCCTTGTAATATTCTTTTCACTTTTCTGTGTATTTGAAAATATTTTTTTTTAAAGATTTTATTTATTTACTTTACAGACAGAGATCACAAGTAGGCAGAGAGACAGGCAGAGAGAGAAGATGAAGCAGGCTCCCCGCGGAGCTGAGAGCCCCGATGCAGGGCTTGATCCCAGGACCCTGGGATCATGACCTGAGCCGAAGGCAGAGGCTTCAACCCACTGAGCCACCCAGGCGCCCCTTGAAAATATTTTTTAACAGTAACAAGCAGGAAGTGTCTAAAGATAACACTCTTGATTTGGACATAGCCTGGCAAGGCCTCGGATTGGCATTAAACCTAGTATCTTAGGTAAATAATTGCTTTAATATGGTTTTTTTTTAAAAGATTTTATTTATTTATTTGACAGAGAGAGATCACAAGTAGGCAGAGAGGCAGACGGGGGTGGGTGGTGGGAAGCAGGCTCCCTGCTGAGCAGAGAGCCCGATACGGGCCTTGATCCCAGGACCCTGGGACCATGACCTAAGTTGAAGGCAGAGGCTTAACCCACTGAGCCACCCCGGTGCCCCAATATGTTTTTTAAATAATGAAATATTCTATAAAGGGTAAAGTGTCTTTTGTGAAAGTAAGATAGTATTTGTATTTTATGAACGTACACAGCAAGGTGCTCAGAAATTGTAGACAATTATACCAAGACAGAATGTTAAAATAAGCCAAACATTTCTAAAATATATCCAGGTTAATCCACATAATTTGAACAACATATTTTTCCTCCCTCCTTCAAATGGTTTGAAATATATAAATGTTCCTAAAAAAAGATGTCAGTGCCTATTTCATTTGATATTTTATTTTCAACTTTCAGGAATCATATTTAGCTCATGCAAATGCATATTTGCATAGATATCTAGTTGAAAATTTCTGTGTTTTTATTTTCATAAATTGACATTATTGAACGCTCCTATATTAAATATAGCAACAGTAAATATTTTTTAGAGTAAATCTAAATAAATAATATCCACTAGAAATCAGAAAATTAGAATATTGTTTTCTTACTTGCATTATTGGTCTGAATCAAAGCATTTAACTGGTGACTGGGGCCATCACTGAGGATTTAATGTTACATCACTGGAACAACATTGGTGAATCTGGCAATGTGATACTCTGCTTTTGCTTTGTTTTGCCTGTTGGGAGACAATTCTCCATGGGCCTCTCACATTTCTGCATGTCTTGCAAGCAAGTAATTAACTGCTCTTTGTTTTAAACTATCTTTTCAAGGACTTTGGTGTAGCTAACAGCCTTTGATATAGAGAGAAATAGTTTCTCTCTCTGGAGCAAAAGCTAGCAGGCTTACTATGCAATAGAATAAAAAGACTGTCTTTCTCTAGAGCAAAGGGCAGCAGGCTTACTGCCCGCTCAAGAACTCGCGAGTTCATTCCTAAACTGAGTTCCTCTCCTGCACTAAAGCCACAGCATGGGCAGGCTTTCACAGGGCCTCATTCACACTGCCCTTGTGGGACTTGGCGAAAGGAGGTGACCCAAACCACAGCATGCTGTTCATGCTGTGTGCTTCACAGTGGGTCATCAAGTCCTTTTCTGACCCAGGTATCTAGTGTCAGTTTTCAATATCCTTGAAACTGGCAGCATCATTGAAACTTGCTAACTTGCCAGTAGGGCAAAATCTCGGATCCTTCCTGGTTCCTGAAATGTCCTGAAGGCTAAAGGAGAAGAAAAATATCAGTATAATACAATGCATATGAACACCGGTACTTTGTTGAAATAAATAAATATTTTTTAAAAAACTTAAAATCTTCAAAACTTTTGAACATTTTGATTTAAACTTAAGAATTAGGCAAGGTATTTATTCTAAAATGATTCCAAACTAGATAGTGGAGGTCAACCATCACTTTGTTATCCATCCACTTCTTTTATCTTGTACAGTAAAAATTTTAAGTAGATATTAACCATGACTGAGAGGCGTTTTCTTAGTTATTTAATACAAATTAATTACTTTTTTTTGGATTTGTAGTAAAATACCTGCACTCATATATGTCTATATCCATACCCTCATCCTATTTATGTATCTTCCTAAATGGCATTGGGTGAGTTTCTAAAATCCAGCCCCATTCCCTGTCACTGCCTTAGTTTAGGCCTTCTTTGCGTGGCTTTCCATCATCAACCTCTGTAATTTTTATAATATTCTGTATTTTTTTCATAATTACCATCTAAAGAATCATAGCACCAATAATACTTTCCTTTTTTAAATATAAGAGTTATTTCAAATATTTTAGCTTTAATGAGGTAGTCTTTCTTTCTGGTTTCCCTTTCACTTCTAGATACTTTCTTAATGTGTCCTCCTAAATACTACATATTCTGTGAGTTTCCTGTTCCTGTGTACAGAAGCAGTTTCTCCATCTGCGATATTCCCACTGCATTGTAGTCGTAGTCCCTTACATGCTTAAGAGTGAATTTCCATGAGCATTTTCAAGCTAGTCTTGAGATGGACCATCAGAGAGTGGTACCTGGAAACCAGCACTTTGGTAATTATCGGTTCATCTCGAAATGCAATAGGTTATTAGTGGGGTCAAGGCCATTTGCTTTTATATTACTCAAGAGAATGTAAAAGCATATTTGGCCAGTTCCAGTGAAAATATATATTTTTTTAATATCTGAAACAACACATGTAAATCTTCTAGAGTGGGGTCTTAACCCAATCCACACGTCTCCTGATAACTAAGTAGAGGGCAGCATTGAACATGGAGGACCCTAGAAGGAGACATGTGCCAAGAGCAGATCAGATGAAACTATTCTAAGATCACATCCTGGAATGTACCTGGTGCTCAACCATCCTCCAGAAATGTTCCCAAGTTCTTCTTTGGGAAATTTAGAGAGGTCTCTCTAAAAAACATTCATTTCCAAAGAACTTAACAATTTAGAAACTAATCAACACTTAGAATGTTTGTGCTAATGTTCCAAGCACTATTCTAAGTCTTGAGTTACATTAACTGATTTCATTATTTTTTTAAAGATTTTATTTATTTATTTGACAGACAGAGATCACAAGTAGGCAGAGAGGCAGGCAGAGAGAGAGGAGGAAGCAGGCTCCCTGCTGAGCAGAGAGCCCCAATGCGGGGCTCAATCCCAGGACCCTGGGACCATGACCTGAGCTGAAGGCATGATCCTGAGCCACCCAGGTGCCCAAACTCATTTCATTTTTACAACATATCCCTGAGACAATATTAGTTACTACTTAACTGATGAAGAAACTGAGCCGCAGAGAAAGCTGTCTAAGATCACAAAAGAAGTGGCAGAGAAGAGATGTAAACCCAGACAGTGGGCTCTAGGGTCAACATCTTAATCTTCAAACCGTCCTCCTAATGGGTAGAATAAGCTTTGCACAAAACACCATCAGGTTCAGGAATGAGAGTCATGAAAATTGAGCAAAGCGAAGTGGAAGATAAGGCAAAGAAAACATTACTTCCACGGCAACTTCACGTGTGAGCACATTCAGATATACCCTACTCTTCACAAAAGCCATAGAATATTCTGCTACATATGTCAACTATAATTAATATAATCAGTTCTCCATTGATGGATGCACAGTTTGGGCACTTGCAGAGATAACCTATCAGATAAATTGCTAGGTTAATGGGAATGGACTTTTAAAACTTCACTACACATTAATAAGTTATCTTCCCTTAAAAAATGAACCAATTTGGGGCGCCTGCGTGGCTCAGTGGGTTAAAGCCTCTGCCTTCGGCTCAGGTCATGATCCCAGGACCCTGGGATCGAGCCCCGCATCGGGCTCTCTGCTCAGCGGGGAGCCTGCTTCCTCCTCTCTCTCTCTCTCTGCCTGCCTCTCTGCCTACTTGTGATCTCTGTCTGTCAAATAAATAAATAAAATTTTTAAAAAAAAATGAACCAATTTACACATTACAAATAGTAAGCAAGAGTTCCTTTTCCCACACATTGTCAAGAGTGGGCATCATTAACCTTCAATCTTTGTCAATATGATATGGGAATAATTATTTCTAATTGTTTTAATTTCTATTTTAAGAATTATGAGGTTTATTATCTACTGCTGGATAACAAAGTATCCCAAAACTTTGCAGCTTAGGACAACAAGTGCTTATTATCCTGTAGCTTCTGTGGAAACAGATAAAGGAAAACAGGTGTAGCTTAGCTGGGAGGCTCTAGCTCAGGGTGTCAGGCAGGCTGTCACTGTCGTTTCAGGGCTCAGTTGGGAGGCAGTCCCCTTCCAAGCTCATGGCTGCTGGCAGGTCTTGTTTCTTTGTCTTATGAGCCTCTCCACGGGCTGCCCAAGTGTCCACATGATAGGATAGCATGTGATCAGAGGGCATGGAAGCCAGAGAGAAAGAGAACGCCAGTCTTTTTGTAACATAATTACAGATTTAATACCCATAGTCTTTGCCAATTTCTATATGTTAGAGACTAGTCACTAGGTCCAGCCCACATATAAGGGGAGGGAAATATAAAGGATAAGGATGTTTAAGAGTTATATCAGAACTATATATTCTATGAGGGTGTAGAGCAACTTTTTCTTTATATTTGACTCATTGCGTATGTATGTATCCCATAAGAAGCCTTTAAGAAATATATATCTTCAAGTTTGTCTTTTATGTTCACATATATTCCCCTGCAATACATTTAGAAAACTTTCAAAAAATAAAAACCTAGCAAGGTTTCTTACATTATTTTAGTGGATTACTTTCATATTTAAATATTTTACACATTCAAACAATTTGGGTGGTATAAAGAATAAGGTAGGGATTTTATTTATTTTATCAAATAGTGAGCCAGCTGTCTCAAAAAAAATGGATTAAATAATTCAGCTTCCCTTTCCCTGCTTTTAAGTGCACAGTGGCAGTATTTTATCCCATTCTGCTAAAAATAAATAAGTTGCTTCTCAAATTCCTGTGTTTGCTTGCTATTATGAAATACTTATAAGAGATAAGAACAAAGCTTGTTTTGTATGGATTGTCTGACTCTAAATGTCACAGAATCATTATTTTAAGTCTTGAAGAAAAATACATATTGTTTATGCCATCCTGTGTTATATGGCTTTAACTCTTAAGGAATTAGTTACCTGATGCCTGCGGATATAATCTTTATACTTACTAAATGAAGGAGTGTTTTTAAACCATCAGCAATCACTCGATTTTGGCACTGTGAATAAATACTCCATAGTCAAAATGAGAAATTAAGGTTTTCTTAAGAAAAATAAAATACGTTTATGTCTAGATTCTTACCCCTACTTAGCTAAGACCTAGGGTGATTGAAGAGGTGATCTATCAGAGTTTCTTGACAGCTATCAATTGCATTACATGCTTACTAATTGCAGAAGTAATCTTTCAGTTTCTCAAAACCTTCCTCTATACAACAACCTCTCTTTTAGCTGAAACCATTCAATAAAATGGATTCCATTTTTGTCTGTAGTAACATGATAGGGGTAATGATGGCTAGTACGAATAGGTTTTCATAATTTCTTCTTGAGTCCTGGGTATATTGGACCTCTCTGAGATGGAAGGGTACTCAGTGTTTTCAGTTTCTCCTAAAAATCTAAGACTTAAGCAGTTCTGTTTGCTACCCAGTCAAATTAGTTTATCTGTATGATTCTTATTATTATACTTTTATTTCCCTTGTTTCTGGTTGTCAATACTTATGTCATTTCAACTGTTCATTACCTCCTTGAGATCAAAGTACATTTTGTAGTTTCTGATGCTCTACAGGGCTTAACACAGTGTCTTGCACAAGATAGACAAAAAAAAATATTTCTTGAATGAAGTATACTGTAATGTATTAGTTGGTGCATATTTTCAGTGACTGGAAAAATATTTTTTCCATCCTTTATATTAATCATAGCATACATGATTTTAATGCTATGAATTTTTTGCTTAATTCGTTTTAATTCTGTTTTAGCTAAAGATACTTTCTGTTAGAATACAAGGGAGTTCACACATTTACTTGGAAAGAGATGCTAATATTTTTGTAACTAAAAACTTCAATGCTTTGCTGGTTGTAGGTATTCCTTAACTAATATAATTATGCTAGGTAGTAAAAGCTATGCTCTAATAAGTCACCACACATAAGTTCTGTGACTGTGAAACTATCCTCTCTCTTCATACATTTCCTCTCCAACAAAGTAGGCTTATGATACACATCAAATTAATGTTTGAAGGATGACTTCATTCGTGGTGATATTGGTCAATCACTTGAAATTTAAAGGGATCCAAATAAACACAATGTCATTAAATTCCAGTTAAATTTAATGTTGACTTCCAGAATTGTGCTCTTTTCTCAAATTTCATGACTATATCCATAGCATAGCAGCATAGTCTTTTATCATGTGGACACTTGCAGAAATTATGCGTACAATGCTCACTGTAAAAATCTGAAAATTAAGCTAAATAAAAGGATAATTTAAATAAACTATATTTTGGTCATTTAGAGATAACAGTTTTATGTTTTCTTCTAGATGTATTTATTTGCATGTTATATGAATATATCATATACATATGCACTTTTCCCTTAATGTGTCTTGAACATTAATTTATATAACTAAATATACTTTAAAATCAAATTCAATGACTTCATAAAACTATATCATAGCATCCTTATCCCTGATTTCTGACAATTTATTTCCAAATACTTGTTAGCATAAAAAAATCTTGCAATGAAGAGTCATGTGCCAAAGTCTATCCACACACATGCACACACACACACACACACACACACACAAATATTCCTGATGCATGATACTGTTGAATTTCTTTTAATTCCTGTTTGTATGAAGACTATCCCTTTTTCCTGAATCCATGATTTCAGTTTCACTTCACATTACCTAAAGTGGTCTTTTTACAATGCCATTTACATAGTGCTGCCTCAGTTTAATAATTTTCAATGGTTCCCCATAGTCAGCTTACATGTTTAAAAGATCAAAGCACCATTCTAGCCTTTGCACCCTGCCTATTCTCATTTAGGGTCTCTTGATTTTTACCTGCAGGCTTAGCTGTTCTCCAAATTCCCAGAGCAAATCCTGGTGACTTTATGCTTGAAAGCATGTGTTCCTCAAAAAATGCTATTAAAATTCAGAACCGTCATCCGGTGACAAAAGCAAAAAGATGTAGATAACTTTATGATGAAATAGAAGTTTGAGTCTCGCTTAGCCATAAATTTAAACTGCTTCTTTTCAAATAGACATGATTTGGCTGATATGAACATTCACAAAACAAGTGGTAGGCAACAGTTTTGATAAAGAACGTAGTACCCAGAAGAAGCATTTCATATTATCTTTTAGATCTAAAAGCAGAAACCAAGGTGCAGAAGAATAAACTCACTTTTCATACTGCTTAGCTATGCAGTCTCTTTCTATGGAAAGCAGTAAATATTGATTATAGGTTAAAGGCAATTAAAATAATGGACCTGTAGCTGGCAGCCATGCCAGATAGTTCTTGGCACTTACAACATTTACCACATAAGCAATGACTGTCAAATTTAATGAGCAAACACATTTCCAGGAAAAAAGCATTTAATATTCATTTGCCAAGCACAGGCTGTATTCAATTTGTGGGTTAACACTTAAAAACAAAGACAAGAGACAGAAAATGTTGATTTTAAAAGAAGAAAAAGGGGGGAGGGCACTTAAAATCCATTTAGAATTAAAACTTTTCACATACTCTCTAAAGCTGATAAAATCCTGTCTCAATAGCAGAAATGGGTCATGTATGCTGTCTAAGACTGTCATGCAGACCCTCCTTTTAGGTCATGGCATCTTTGCCAGTTTGGCCAAGACTGAAGGAGAAAGAACTATTGTTTTTAGAACTTAAGTTTATAGAATATGGATTGCTATCCAGTTAGGATAAAATCTCTCATCACCACCTGGGAAATAAGCGGAATGCAGAGAAAGAGAAAGAGAGAGAAAGGATATACTCTTGAGCTACACAATGCAAAAGAGAAGCCATTGCCAGACCAATAATACCTGAACAAAAATAATTGACATTATTGTAGGAATTCAGCAAACTGCACATATCATGAAAATTCTCTTGAAAATATGTGCTGGAAACAACTTCAGACTAAGAAAGTCAATTTTGTATAACTACAAGAAATTCTATCCCTGTAATGGACAGAATAACATGGCATAAATAGAATTAAAATCATAACTAATATTTTTGAGTGTTAGCTTGAGAGAAACAGTATATATATATTATGCTTTTTAATCCTCGGAGAGTAAATTTTATTTTCACTCACTCCTCACATCCAGTTAAGCACAAAATTTTGTTGGTTTTACTCCTACAATATAACTAAATCTTCCCTCTTCTTCCCTTTACCATGTTTCTAAGTCAGGCCTCCATAATCTCTCCCTCAAAATATTAAAATACCTTCTTAGCTTCTCTAGTCTTGAGCACTTCTTAAAAAATTTTTTTAAAGATTTTATTTATTTATCTGACACAGACACAGTGAGAGAGGAAACACAAGCAGGGGGAGTGGGTGAGGGAGGCTTCCCGCTGAGCAGGGAGCCTGATGAGGGGCTCAATCCCCTGGATCGTGACCTGAGGGGAAGGCAGACACTTTTTAAAAAAAAAATTTTTATTTCTTTTCAGCGTAACAGTATTCATTGTTTTTGCACCACACCCAGTGCTCCATGCAATCTATGCCCTCTCCAATACCCACCACCTGGTTCCCTCAACCTCCCACCCCCTACCCCTTCAAAGCCCTCAGGTTGTTTTTCAGAGTCCATAGTCTCTCATGGTTCACCTCCCCTTCCAATTTCCCCCAACTCCCTTTTCCTCTCCATCTCCCCTTGTCCTCCATGCTATTTGTTATGCTCCACAAATAAGTGAAACCATATGATAATTGACTCTCTCTGCTTGACTTATTTCACTCAACATAATCTCTTCCAGTCCCGTCCATGTTGGTACAAAAATTGGGTATTCATCCTTTCTGATGGAGGCATAATACTCCATAGTGAAGGCAGACACTTAACGACTAAGCCACCCAGGCACCCCATAGTCTTGAGCACTTTTAACCCATTCTCTGCATTGCAGCTAGAAAAATCTTCCTAAATTTTTTTATCTTTTGTATAATGCTCCTGCTTAAAATTTACTGTTGTCATCTTTTTACCTTCTGGGTGAAGGACTACACCTATGTGGTGGCATGCAGGACCCCTCATAACCAGCCCCTGGTCACTGTGTCAGTTTTGTTGTTGCCCTCCCCCTGACTACTTGCCCATGGCGTATCTGCCAAGTTTACTTACCTTGCCCTCAAAGCCCCACTTCTTTCTCCTCTTCTTATTTCATACCTTATGGCAGCGTTTATTTGCCTCTACAATTTGCCCAGATAGCTCCAGATTATCCTTCAGACTAACCTCAGGTTTCTTCTCCACTAGGAAGCCTTCCTTAATTATTTCCAGCCTGAATTTGTTTTTTGTTTTTTGGTTTTTTTTTTTTTTTTTTAGGAAGTCCTATAATGTTATCCTGTCCAATCTTTCATAACACTTAGTACAAGTATCATGATGATATCACTTAAGGTCATAGACATGACTGAATGATCAGGAAAGAAGAAGGCCCTGAACATTTAAATATATTTCACAGAGGAAATTTGCCAGATGAAGGCGATCTCTGTCTGCATTATATACCCGAATCTAAGCACTGCCTTGGTGACTAACATAATGGCATAGGTGGCAGATTTTGAGGCTTGTGGACAAGTTAATGGATTAAGAGTCAAGACAAGAAGATCTTGAACAATATAAAACAAGGAGAATAACATAAATAATTCACCCAATTGCGAATTTTAAAAAGTGGGGTAAACTGGAGGAAAGCTCCAACACATCCAGCTCTGGTGAAAAAGAGATTTGTCTGCAAACATACATAATCTCCACAATTGTCTTTCATGTATCAATGTTGGAAAAATAGACTATATTTTTCACTAAGCTTTTTAATGAAGTGGATCGCTTGTTATTCTATACCTCTCCTACTGATTTTCCAAAAGTACTAGGGTCTTCATCAGATAGTTTTAGCTCTAAATTTCTGACATAATAAAAGTGTGTGTGGGAATTGTGAAATGGTTAGTAAGAACCTTGCTTTTACTAGCTAATGAGAGCACTATCGGGACTGAAGTTTTGCCAAATAATGAATCCCACCTAACTGTTAATGGGAAGGTTTTAGTGCATGATCATAAAAATGGTTTGGGAATATGGTTTAGGGCTATCACAGCCTCATGCTACTTGTACATTCCCAGAGCTCTCCATAGTTGGTACAAACTACCACCCTAACTGTGTTTCTCCTACACATTTTTTTCCAGCCACATCTATTTACACATTCAGAAAGAGTGCTTGTGTGGCCCTTTATGGATGACTTTGTTTACACAGTTGTTTCCGTATAGGATGCCATCTCCATCTCTCTGGACATCTATAAACCCTGCTTGTATTCAAGATCCAGTTTAGATCTTCTTTCATAGATCATATCTTGGTCAATCCCAATTTCAGTGCTTTCTCTCAGCTCCAAACTATAGCCCGACTTCCTTTTTCATTTAGTATCCTGTATTAACTGTAATCAAGCAAAATGAGATTAAGTCTTTAGTAGGCTGGTAAATTGTGTCTAAAGGCAAGTTCAAATGGAGAGCTTAAGAATATTTTAGCAATCATAGTATCATAATACCACTTCCTGAGGTGCTTCTATGAAGGAAATCACTCAGGAAGGTACACAGTTTTGTTAACATATTTATAATTAGGAAATTATTTAAAGGTAATCCTTAAAGATGCTGAGTAGGTTGCTGTGTGTGGAACAGATGCCCTGCCATCCCTTGGCCGATCTCTACTGGAAAGATTTCTTCCTACTCTAAACTATGGTAGGATTACCATCTTTTTATTTCGTGGTCTGTGTTAACAGTACCTACCCAAACATGAGATTGAGTTTTTCATGACTTATAAATTGGGTCTAAAGGTATCTCCAGACGAATGGTTCAAGAAAAATTTTAACACTATGATCAGAGGAAGTATTACTTCTTGAAGTGATTCTATGAGGGAAATCACTTATGGGTGTATGCATTCTATGAACATTCATGTAATTAGCTGCTTATTTTAAGGGATTTCCCTTAAAGCACTGAGTAGAGTGTTAGGCATAGAGCAGATGTCCTTCCTCTAAATATTAGCCAACTGACTGATAAACTGAATTAGGATAAGTACTGAATTGAAGGAGAAAAGACCACTTATGACTTATTCATAAAAGGGATTTGGGTGTAAATAGTATTATGACAAAAGTGTTCTTGGGACCCTTAACACTTCAGTGAATGCCAGATTTCAAAATGGAGATTATTCTCCATTATATGTCATGGGTCCCAGTTGGCTTTACTTACAGGAAGTTGAGAAATCACAGAATCAAGAACTTTCTCTTAGGAAAGTCAAGAAGTGTATTAAGTTGCTCTTTGGAGAACTTCCAGTTTTTCTCACAGTCAGAAATTTAAAGTAGCCTATGCTATTCATAGGGGTTATGAAAGTATAAGAAGCAGAATGCCACATGACTCCATCAGGATACTCGGGAGATCTGATGAGTGTTTAAGACTTAAGCTAAATAAAGGTTACTCCTTATTTCTGTGAGCAAAGGGCACAGAACTTTCATTCTGGAAAGTGATGGGGAATGTAAAAAAAATGGTTTGTGTCCAAAGAAAGATGAGTCATTTACAGTCAGGAAAAGGACAGAAGAGATCATTCTTACTGGTAAAATGTGTTTTCTCTTTGTTTGCTTTGTTGAATCTTCTTTTTAGCTGATCCCTGCCTATTTTTGATATTATTATTTAAAAAGGCAACATTTGAGTAGCTGGAACTCAGGTCTCACCCATATGAGATCATTAATGATCACATTATAAGTGCACCCAAGTTTCTTGATACCTTATAGAATGACAAAGAGGTGCTTTTATGGCGACATAGACACACAGCCTCATTTCTATGGTAATAACTTAGTAACTCAGTGCATAGTCATAATTTTACTCAGGTTCATCTTGTATTTTTACAGCTTGGCATTCAAAAGCATAGACTCCATGGAAAGTAATGACAAGCTGAAAATTGTAACTCCATATTGTTCTACCTGTCCACCAACATGTTTCTCCATGCCTGTATGTTTTCAGTGTTGTATTTTATAGTTCTAAAGTCCATGAAGAAAGAAACAGTATCACCTAAACACTACTAAATTTGAACAATTGTAGCTAACACGTTGGAGCCTCCGTGTGAGCAAACCGTACACACGTTTGCTCCTGCCTACCTCTCCAGCCTCATCTCATGCCGTTATCCCAATTTCTAGCTCTACTGAAGCTCTGTGAGACTCTTTCTAACTTTCGAACTATGAGACCTCTTCTAGTTTGAGACCTCTGGATATCTTCTTATTTCTGTTTGGAACACTCTTTTAATTTATCCTCCCAAAAGCCCTTGAAATGAACTCCTACAGTTTATTAGCTTACATTTGTCCATAATATGCTTCCTTACATTACATTCTTCAAAATCTCTTGCTGTCCCGGGTATAAGACCTGAGAAAGTGGAAATTATGCCTGATGCTTTTGCTTTGTTACTAACTGAAACAAGGACTAAAATGCTCAATGAATACCTGTTAATTGATAAATCAGTTCTCATTCTTCAGTCACTGTGCTAACTAAAATTATGTTTATTCTTTGTAAGTTGATTTTATAAGAATGCATAGGTCTTTTCCTTTTTTCAGTTGCTCCAGTGGTAGTGGCAGCTGAAGACTACTTTCTGTGTCAATTTCTTGAGATAGCAGTTTCCTGGAAGAGAAATGCTGTGAAAATGCAAATCTAGGGGAACCTGGGGGTGGCTCAGTCATTTAAGCATCTACCTTCACCTCAAGTCATGGTCCCAGGGTTCTGGGATCAAGTCCCGCATCCAGCTCGCAGGGAGTCTGCTTCCCCTTTTCCACTCTCCCTGCTTGTGTTGTCTCTCTCTCTGTCAAATAAATACATAAAATCTTTTTTTAAAAATGCACCTCTAAATCTTTATTTAACTGACAACAGAACGGCCCAGGGTTGCATATTTTCAGGGGAAACATTTACTTACAGATTTCAAGCCAAGGATAGTGAATTATCTCTGTTATGAAACCAAGCTCTTCAAGAATACCAAGTTGTTCTGATTTCCCTCCTCATTTCTCATCTATAATGGCCATGAAATTCCAAGGCTATTGTCATTTGTTTGAAGTATTGGTACCCACTGTTATGGGTTTAAGGCAACAAATGTGAAAGTTCAGACGCAATGGCAGAATTTCCAGAAAAATCAAATGTATCAAAATTTATGGAGACAGAAATTTTTTAATTTTTCAATTTCAAATGAATTTAATCTATTACCAAAAACATTATTATTAACATTTCCAGACAGAAAATTCCAGGAAGAAAACAAATCACTTCCCTTCCTTCTGTCACAAATTCCAATTAAAACAGATTTAATAATACAATGAGATACAGCTTCTTCTTACCCAAATATTTGTGAAACCTCAGAACGGTATCTGACTGATGTCAGATCTGTATTTCACATAACTACTACTTGCTTTACCTCTTCAGGAAAACTTATTTCTGTAATTTATGAAAAATGGAGCAGGGTGGCAGGAATAAAGAAGATTTTATCAGTCTTAAATCCCATATCACAGCTAATTTTAAACCTATCACTTAGGAAGGCAAGGAAATAGTTTTATAATCCTAAATTCCCCAACTAATCATTCCTTCCCAGATTCAAACTTTAAAAACAGTATTTTATAAAGTGTTACTTCTTGTTTTAAAGAAGTTCTGCTTTTCTATAACTTATATTTCTAAACACCAAATGTGAATGACCTTAAAAAGTTTGCTTGTTATACACACTAAACTGAAATAAATTGACTATTTAAAGTATTTTCTCTAGACAGGAGCTATCTTTTAGCTACCAAAGGTGTCTGTATTAGAGATAAGGAGAAAGACAAATACCGACTGGTACTGAGAAACATCTATGGCATATAAGTTCTTTCTCTTTCTATTGTGTCCTTGCAATAATTTGGCAATCGACATGGGTCCCTGGTTCACTCACTAACTGGATAGTCAGCATTTTGGGCATGGTCCCATCTACTTACCAGCATTTTCCAGGGTCTTGGACAATTCTGCATAATACTTAATAGGAAAACATTGAGCATTTTGCTCAATTTAAAAATATTAACAGTATAATTTTTATCCTTTTTCTATGTAAGGTAGAAATTACAGTGTAGAGTACAATTTTCCACTGAACCAAAGGAATTTCCCTTTGGCTGACCATATTAGAGTAGACAAATGAGCATATAGTAAATCTATCATTTCCTTTTATCAACTTTAATCTTTTTTTAACCATCTCAGCATGTATTTTCTTTAGGAGCAAGGAGCTTCTAAATGTATCTATATAATTATTGGCATAAACATATTAATTTTAATAGGATAATACTCAGAAATCCTAAGTAATGGGTTCCAAGTGGTATGATGAAATTACCATTTCTGTCTCTGTACTTCCTCTACAATCAGAGCTTAGCTGGTCACAACTCATGTCAGAACTTCTACTACTCAACAGAACTAACTACTCAGAAGTCAATTAGCTTTTTGCTAAATCTGATTTTAACTACTTTTATTTTCAGTCACAGAACTATTGTTTCAGTCAAATTACTGTTTCATCCAGCTCCTAAATTAATCTCATATGAAAGTCATGCTAGTGATAATAACAATTAACATTTGGGTAGCTTTTACTGATGTTCAACTGATGTGCTACCTCCTTTGAGCCTGACCTCAATGGCATGAGGCAGAAAAGGCAGGTACGTTAGGTATTGTCATTTGAAAGATTGAGACGGTATTGGTTCAGAACATTTAACGACATGTTCAAGGTCACACAGCTAACCCCACCCCGTGTACTTTGCACTATACTACATTGTATTCTCCTGGGTTCCTAATTTCTCCTGGATCCCAGTGTTTAAGATGACATTAGCAGAACTATTGTAGGGGAGTAATTTCAGAAGCAAAAATAAGTGACACTTGCAACCTTCTTTGTTTTCAGATTTTACAGTAGAATCTCAAAACTTTAAGAAGTGATATTGAAGTTTTCTCAGCATATCAGAGGTCACTAATTGAGCGTGGAGAGACTGCTGAAAGTGAACTTTTGACTGCTGAGTGGTGCCATTATTCCATCATTCCTGTTTTCTCCATCCCCAACTCCACACCACACATGCTGTTTGGGATAGAGAAAATCAGGCCACAAGCACAAACCAACAATGTTAATAGTAAAAAATCAGTTTGGAGATCTATGTAAACTGAACTGGCTGTCTTTGACTTATAAGTAATGCTACATTATCTTTGTAAATGACAAAGACTCAACGCTAGAAATTTTTTCTGGAAATAACTGGATATTTTTGGAAAAATTTAGCTAGCTAATCTGTCAAGCCATATCCTAAATATTTACCTAAAATTGTTTTGTAGAAATCAGTTCTGATTAGATGGTTGTTTTAGGCAAGCCTAATTATAAATGTGTTATAATAGGGAAGTCACACAAATGTTGTGTTAATAGGTAGTGTGTGCCGCCTTTTATTTATATCTTCATTTCAACAAAATGCATCCTTTCTCACTAACTGCTCTAAAATCTATAATTATTAATCCACAGGGCTGAATTAGAGAGATGTAAATTATCTAGCTATTGGGCACAGAAATTTAAGCAAAGGTAAATACAAACTGTTATTGAGCAAACTTACTTTACTGGTTTTATAAAGATGAAAAGCCTGGGGAAAAATTCAGGTTACTTGTGGAAGGATTTTTAAGGGATGGTGAATTTTGGAGAACAGTTTAGACTAAGTAGAAACATAATAAAACAGTCCATTGCCCTCCCTCCTTCAGATACTCATGTTGATTCCATTCTCCTCCCTGCTTGTATTTGCCCTGCACCTTTTTAATCTCATTGGGCCAAGTGGCTGAAATTAGGAAATATCCCTGTTGGGGCACTCATACCATCCTGACAGTCTGCAAGAGCCCAGAGTCACTCGAAAAACAGTGTTTATCGTTCAAATAGATAACACAAGCACAAATTATAAAATTCAAAAGGTGCAAATATAAGAATTTAAGTTTTCTCCCTTTTCCAACTCCAGGTTACCACATTTGACTTTATGGTAATAATGAAGACAAGCCAGTGTTTGAAGAGCCTTCCTAAATTACCTTTTGCTGTTTGAAGCCTATGTATTCAAAATGCATTAGAATATAGAACATTTGTTTCTTGTAATTCTGCACTGATTAAAACTTCTCCTTACAAAAATTCTAATGTTCTCATATTGTGCACATTTTTTTTTACTATAATTTAAAGTGCGATAAACTTCCACTTCAAGTCTCTCCTGTTAGCAATTATTTGGAACAGAAGCCTTTAAATGGAATTAGAAAAGATAAGGAAAGAAATAGTGGAGAAGGAGTAGAGAGTTTGGAATGGATATTTATTTTTATTATTATTATTTTTAAGATTTTATTTATTTATTAGCAAGCAAGAGAGAGAACAGGAGCAAAGGAAGGGGCAGAAGGAGAGGGAGAAGCAGACTCCCCACTGAGCAGGGAGCCCAAAATGGGACTGGATCCCAGGGCTCTGGGATCAAGTCCTGAACCCAAGACAGATATTTAACCAACCGAGCCACCCAGGCACCCCTGCAATGCAGATTAAGGAGAAATAAAACTACAAAAGGAATAAATAAACCTAGATCCTAAAACCACTGATGCATCTGGAAAGAAAGGAGCTGAAATATACAGGCTTTGGCTAGGGTTTCCTGCCCAATACATGGGTATCACAGATAATGAGCAGAGACTAAGAAACCTATACTGAGCTATGTCATTTATATAAAGGCTACCTATGGGCTTTTCTATCCATATTATTATTTCTAATTCTGAAAATTAGAAATCTTCAACTCTGTATCATAAAGCCAGATAGTATTTTTTTAAAAGATTTTATTTATTTATTTGTCAGAGAGAGAGGGAGAGAGAGCGAGCACAGGCAGACAGAATGGCAGGCAGAGGCAGAGGGAGAAGCAGGCTCCCCGCCGAGCAAGGAGCCCGATGTGGGACTCGATCCCAGGATGCTAGGATCATGACCTGAGCCGAAGGCAGCCGCTTAACCAACTGAGCCACCTAGGCATTTCAAGCCAGATAGTATTAAACATAAACAGATTCAAAAATGCTTATCTGAAATAATACAAACATATGCTTGTCATTGAACCGATGAGAGGTGAGTATAACAGTATAAGAATCTGTGACAGTAAATTTTATGTCATCATAACTGGATTGAGAGATATCCAGATAGCTGGTAAAATGATTTCTGAGTATGTCTGTGAGGATATCTCTGAAAGAGATTAGCATTTGAATCTGTTCACTGAATGAAGATACCCCTTCACCAATGTGGTGGGAATTATCCAATCCCTGAAGGGCTACAACAGAACAAAAAGGTGGGGGAAGGGAAAATTTTCCCTCCCTCCCTCCCTCTCTCTCTCTCTGCTTCCACTCTCCACCTTACCCTCTCCTTGAGCAGAAATGTTCTTCTGCTTTTGAATAACAGAGCTCTGAGACAACACCAGGCCTGGTTCTCATGACTTCAGGCTCTGCATTATAGTACTGGCTGGCTTTCTAGAGTTTCCAGCTTGCAGATACTTGATTGAGGTACTTTTAGGGACTCCGTAACAGTGTGAGCCAATCCCTGTTATTTACCTATCATCTGTCTATCATCTATCTATATCCATTGATTCCTTTTTTTTTTCCCCCCAGGGAACCTTGACTAATACAGAGCCTGTAAATTTCCTAACAGGGAAAGAATGGTTCTTACTGAAGTTTCCCTTTTATTGGCTTATAGAGCCACAAAATACATTGTAAAGATATTCCTTCTTCAACAATCTCCTGAATTTGTTGACTTCCATAGGCAATAAAGTGAAATGATGGTTGTAGTTTCCTGGATTATAACTTTTTGGAAGTGGGCATTGTAGCTATGTTTACCTGGGAAGTGTGAATTGGGTGGTTAGTTAGGTGATTACTTGGACTGGAGTGGCCTATTTGGTGGCAGTCTCTGAAGTGATTAAGACTTCTCAAATCATACCCTAGTCACCCATCTTCTCCCCTAATGCATTCAATTAGTCACTACCTTGAACTTGGCCACTTCCATTAAGATTCATACCCACTTTGTCCCCAAAACAGGTGTCAGGTATGGGTGTTTCTCTCAGGAACCACCCGTGGCCACAAGAAGTACTCTCCCCTCACACTACTAGCATGGGCCTAAATGAAAGTTCTAGCTCTCTTCCAGATCACTGTGACCTGCTCAGCAATGTAAAGACCTGTTGTCCTCTAAGCTATACCCTTTTTCCTTCTTTTCCTGCATTTAGCCATCTACCAATAGGGGCTGGAACTTACCACTCTTTGCCTTGAGCTTCCCTTTATTTGTTCTCCTCTGTGATTTGGTAGGAAAGGAGATGGTATGAAACCTGCCTTTGTTTTTGTCATACTTTGTGAGCTTTATCTCCATAAAAGTGCACTGAACTTTTTTAAAGTCTTCAAACCAGAATATTGGCATTTAATACAACCAGTACAGATACCAAATATAGAGTATTACTATTACATATTTACAGAATTGTAATTGTAAGGTTTTTGAAAACATATAAAACACTTTTCCAGAGTTTCATATGTTTACTGGAAATCTGTCTTTCACCATAATTTCTTACAAGGTTTCTTTATTGCCTTTTCTTGTAGCAATAAGAGTTTGCAGAAACATCACTCTCCTGATTGGGGTGGGATTTCTGCTTTTGTTTTCTTTTTTAATATTTTATTTATTTATTTCAGAGAGAGAGAGAAGAGAGAGCACACAAGCATGAGCAGCGGGGGAAGAAAGGGCAGAGAGAGAAGCAGGCTCCCCTCTGAGTAGGGAGACTGATGCAGGGCATAATCTCAGGACTCTGGGATCATGACCTGAGCCAAAGCAGATACTTAACTGACTGAGCCCCCCAGGCACTTCTCATTTTTTACATTTAGTGTCAGGTCTGTGTAAAAATGCTTTACACAGAGCTTACTCTGGCAATCAATACAGTTGTGTATTAAAGGAGCTTCAGCTAATAGGTTAATACACTTGCACTAGGCCCTTAATGTGTACCAAGCATTGAAGTATCATTTAGAAATAAAATAATAACTATGGCGTACCCTTATTTTAAAAGGACTTAGAGTCCCTTGGGGGATATAAAAAGAAAAAGACTGCCAGCATTATGGATACAGAAGAGGTAAAATTTGGAGGAAACAGATGTCAGATAGCCTTTCAGGAAGGTACTATGTACACTCAACCTTCACCTCCAAGTAACTGTAGTCAGCAAGAGGAAGGAGATGCACATAGAGGACATATATACATAGGAAGAAGCATGAGTGAGGTACTTATTTGTATGTATTTAGCATTCCAATAAGAATTTGCTGCTGCTTGATCAAACAAATGAGGTGGGATCTGCTGTTGGACGAGCTTGAGAGATGAACCAGGATCAGCTCATGGAGAACTGCATGCCAAACCAAGGTATTTGGCTTTATTATTTAAGTAGCCCCATGGAAGAAATGAAATAATATTCTTTAGACCAGTTTCAGAGAACTGATGTGTTTGTGGGCTGGCTGAAGAGTTGAAGGGACAAGTGTTAATACAAACCTGTGAGTTGTGTTTATGAGACTCAGGGAGCGCGATCTTCAACTACAAGTAGATGTGAACAGCACTAAAACCATATTTTCAACATTAAAAGACTCCTCTCCGTTTTCAGAAAATATAGTAACAGTGAATTCCACAAATGTCAACAAGAAGATTAACCAAAGTGATGTTTTTGAAAACTATTTAAACAGCCCTCGGGGTACCGTTTTCGAATGTAAAATATTAGTTTGAGTGTCAATATGTAATTTCAGTGAAACGCCTTTTAAATGAAAGAAAAATAAGCCATTGTTTGTTAAGGAGAATACCAACTGCAACCCTAAGCTCAATTTATAGGAAAGTTTGGAAAATAAAATAACGGAGTGTATTACCTATTGAGGCCATACAGTTTCTAACATGAGATAAGCCTGAATATAAGACAGGCATTTGTTTGAACTGATTGATGTATATAGCTGCCTAACACAGTAAACTGGAGAAACATCACCATTTCTGCTTTCTTCCTTTCCTAGCCAACCCCCATGACTTTTTTTTTTTTTTTTAAACAGTAAGCTCATTTATTATACTGGAGCCCTTTGAATATGAACTTCATAGAAGAACTAATATGCTTGGAAGGCAGCCTTATAACTAACACTGAAACTTTTCTACACATAATTCTTTTTTTTTAATGTCACTATATGTAGAACAAATCTTAATGATGTGTGTCTGTGGAAAAGAAATATTTATATAAAAACACATATACAAGAGATTGCATTGGTCTATGTGTCTGTTTTTGTGCCAGTACCATGCTGTCTTGATGATGACAGCTTTGTAATAAAGCTTGAAGTCCGGAATTGGGATGCCACCAACTTTGGCTTTCTTTTTCAATATCCCTTTGGCTATTCGAGGTCTTTTCTGGTTCCATATAAATTTTAAAATTATTTGTTCCATTTCTTTGAAAAAATTGGATGGTACTTTGATAGGAATTGCATTAAATGTGTAGATTGCTTTAGGTAGCATAGACATTTTCACAATATTTATTCTTCCAATCCAGGAGCATGGAACATTTTTCCATTTCTTTGTATCTTCCTCAATTTCTTTCATGAGTACTTTATAGTTTTCTGAGTATAGATTCTTAGCCTCTTTGGTTAGGTTTATTCCTAGGTATCTTATGGTTTGGGGTGCAATTGTAAATGGGATTGACTCCTTAATTTCTCTTTCTTCTGTCTTGTTGTTGGTGTAGAGAAATGCAACTGATTTCTGTGCATTGATCTTATATCCTGACACTTTACTGAATTCCTGTACAATTTCTAGCAGTTTTGGAGTGGAGTCTTTTGGGTTTTCCACATAGAGTATCATATCATCTGCGAAGAGTGATAATTTGACTTCTTCTTTGCCGATTTGGATATCATATGATCTCCCTGATATGAGGAAGTGGTGATGCAACATGGGGGCTTAAGTGGGTAGGAGAAGAATCCATGAAACAAGATGGGATAGGGAGGGAGACAAACCATAAGTGACTCTTAATCTCACGAAACAAACTGTGGGTTGCTGGGGGGAGGGGGGTTGGGAGAAGGGGGGTAGGGTTATGGACATTGGGGAGGGTATGTGCTTTTGGGTAAATTGGAAGGGGAGATGAACCATGAGAGACTATGGACTCTGAAAAACAATCTGAGGGGTTTGAAGTGGCGGGGGGGTGGGAGGTTGGGGTACCAGGTGGTGGGTATTATAGAGGGCACAGCTTGCATGGAGCACTGGGTGTGGTGAAAAAATAATGAATACTGTTTTTCTGAAAATAAATAAATTGGAAAAAAAAAAGAGATTGCAGTTTTTCTTCACTATTCAAATTTTTCAGTATGCAGTAATTTCATGTGAAAATAAAGTACATATTATTTAATCCTAAAATGCTTTTTGGGCATTCTGATAATGGGTTTTTGGCTTTGAATAGGAGCTGAGGAAAGAAATAGAAATATGGAATAATTCGAATTTAAATACCACCAGGCAGTTTGCATCTGTAATCCAAAGCGCAGTAGGAGTAATGCTGTTAACCCAGTGCGGTGCAGGAGGGACCATTCAGAAGCCTGGGACGTCAGTGGGTCCGAGATACACAGCTTATGCCTGACAGGTGAAGAAGTGCTGGGTTCTGAGAGAGGTATACTCATGTAGCAGGAGCCTATCCAGGACACTCCAAATCTATAATAAAATCATAAGAGCAGTATCAGATTGTGGGGAAGATAATTAAATATTGCAAACCTGGGGATATACCCATTTATAAACAGAACAATTCTGCCCAAGTTCTCTTTAACTGAGTGTTTTATCTATTGGGTTTTTGCCATTTTAAGATGGCATTGGGTATCTTAAAGGTGTTACTTGGTTTCCGATAATTATTTTCTGAAACATAAATATTCTGTTTCCACATTTAAATTCTAAGTTTTGGCATGATTTAATCAACTTCATGCAAATGCCTTTCTTACACTACTACAAGAACAAGGTAATATATAGCACCATGGATTACATACTTACTATCTACCAGAGACTATACAAAGGGTTTCCAAGCATTACCTAATTTGTTCTTCATGATAACTCTTGCTGGTAAGTACTACTGGGGAAAAAGAAATTATTTCTCCATGGTCACAAACCTCATGAGTGATGGAATCAAAATTAAAATCACGTCTGGCAGAACTTGAGCAGAAGAATGTAGCTACCAAGATTTTAATACTCTGCTAAACGTCATCCTTTACAAAATAATATCCTGAAGTGATTTCAAGTTTTTCCTTTAGTTGGAGGATTGAGAATACTAAATAGGAATAGCAAAAAATAGCCGCAAGGAAACAAGCAACCCAATTTTAATAAAATAAATTGACTTCTTTTTCATTAGTAGTCACTTTGCCTACAATATTATAAAGATAAATGAATTATTCAAAACTTCTTGCTCTAACTGTATGGCAATGGGCAGACTTCTAGTCCAAGATGGTAACCTGATGGTTTCGTTTGCTACCTTTGATTCTTTAAATCACATTGAAAGCAACAGATACAGAAAAAAAACTATAGGTTGCTGCAAAATAGAGAAGAGGGAGAGCCATAGAAAATAATGCATTTTAAGATTTGTGCATGGTGGTTTGTAGTAGTTCTTATGGGAATGACCTGAAAACAGAGGGAGAGAACAAGCATCAGAGCCCTGTGTAGGAGCAGGTTGCCACAGAGGTGAGTATCAGAGGTCAACCCAAATGCAAATTGGAAAAAAAATGTCCAGCCTCAGAGTCAGCAAGAACTGGAAGTAAGAGCAGGCCTTAGGACAAGTAACTGGATAATTAATTGAAAGATAGCTTGATCTGGGCCAGAACAGCCCCAGTGTATACAACAAAACTGCTGAGATATTGGCTTCCAGAAAAGCTTAGTAAACACAACTGTATAATTAATAATTGGAAACATTCTCCTTTTCAGGGATCTTAGGACATGCATTAGCTGGGAAGTGGAAGAGGAGTAGAGAACGAGGCACTCAAGATGCACCCATAGGTGCACCTAAATGCAAAGTTTCAGTTTTCTTGGTTTATTCCACTCCATTTATCCTGAAAGAAATCCAGTCTATTGGTGCAACTGGTCTGTATTTTCACAGAGCCATATTTTCAGAATACCCTTTCAAAAAGGATAGATGAACCTTTTAAATTACACTATGGGGATGCAACCAGCAAGATGTGGGATAATTTACATAGAATGGTGATCTAGTTTTTCAATACATATGGAAAAAAAAATTGCAGTCTATCCATAGTACTGTTTTTCAAACTTTGCTTTTTTTAAACTTTGTTTTAAACTTTGGCTGCCCACAATAGAAAAAATTGCCACTTTATACACACAAATCCCATGTACATTCACATAAGCGTGCACAATAATACTGTATAACCAAAACAGACATTTCACATGATAGCATTTATACTTGCCATATGGTAATGTACTTTATTTTCCTGTCCTTTTTATTCTACTTTATTTCCTTATAAAAATGATTTCCGTGATGCTCTAAGTTATTTTCCATTTGCCCTAATGAATTATAACCCAAGTTTGCAAAATGCTAGCTATAATAGTTTTCCCGGTTCTTAACATTTATAAATATTCAGCTATAGTGTTAATAATTTATGTATTTTTCAGTCAAATGAATTTAGAAATATTTAGAAGTAGCAGAATAGTATTTGTCAAAAGAAGAAAGATACAGGTAAATAAAATACATCAAGTCTACTGCTGGAGATTTTAATATATCACAGAAATATAGAAAGGAATTACAAATAAAGGGGAAAATACCTGTATGGCAAAATGAGGGAAAAAATAGAACTGATAAACAAAATCTAATTGCTTATTTGGAAAACATTAGAGTAATTAATTACCATTGATATAATAAACCTGTGAAGATTATACCAAATAAAACTGAGAAATAAAAAAGTAAACATAGCAATCGATACAAATTTATTTTGCAATCATTTTGAAAAACAATGCAGCTTTACGACAACTAAGGATAATTCTTAGAGAAATAAAAACCATCAAACAAGAACCATGAAACAAGACATCAAGAAGTTGAACAACCAATTCAGGAAAAGACAAATAGAAAACGATCAACTACTAAAAATCACAGTGCAAGAAATTATACCCATGTGAATAATTGACTTAAACTACTAAGAATAACTATTACACAAATCTGGTCTCAAGTAGAGGGAAGGATGAAATGTCTCTCAAATATAGCACTGATCCTAAAACCTGACAATGGCAGCCAGAAAGGCAAAAGAGTGGTCTACTGGTAAATGCAACAGTCAAATAAGTTCAGAGTAAACAGCATCTGGGAACACTTTAATGAAGACTTTACTTCAGGAACATGCAAATGGCTTAATATAATGGAATTCTTAAAACATAATACATAACATGATTGAATAGTCAAGATAAGCGTATGATTTTTTGCAATGCCATTTAATAACTCATTTAATTAATTTGTTTATTAAAAATAAACAACAAAAAATGATTATATAACTATAATCCAGAGATAAACACCATAGTTTGAGTGTGTACTATATCCTTTCAAACATTTCCATATAGAGTACATAATATAATAGAGTATGATTATGCCCTATACCTTCAGTTGCTCCCACCAGATTCCTTCTATTATTCTGCATTCTGCTTTCTACTGCTAGATCAGCTGAGGGGAGTAGAGTAAAGGAAAGATGCTGGTTCTTCTGATTTCCTCCCTGTGTGAGCTTAATTGCATCCCTCAGTAGTTGGTCACTACTCCTCTCGAGGTTGTCTGCTCTGCGTGACTCTCTGTCTTTATAGGTTCACATGATCTCTTTGTTATCTATTTTTGTGTAATGAATTACCCCTCTTGGAATATAAAAGAAATAAACTCTTAATGTAACTCACACTCTTTGTGGTCAAGAATCCAGGACTGGTTTACTTTGATGCCTCTGCCTTGGGGTCTCATGTGAGGTTGTAGTCAATCTCTTGGCTGAAGCTTCAGGCACTGAGATTTATTGGGGCCGAAAAATATTCTGACAAATTCACTTCTGTGATTGTGGGCAGCCTTCAGTTCCTTATAGGCTGTTGGGCTGAGGACATCAGTTCCTCTCCATGTCCTGTGGGTCCCTCCATAGGTCTCCTCATAGCATGGTAGTTTGCTTGCCCTGGTTCAGTGAGAGAGACCATGGCAGACACCTGGTTCATGATGAGAGACCATGGCAGTGAACAAGAGGGAGCCAAAATGAAAGCCACAGTCTTTTAAAATCTAACTTTGATGTGACATCCCATCACTTCTACTGTGTTCATTCATTAGAAGTGAGTCACAAAGTACAGTCCACACTCAAGGGGAAAGGGAAGCAGGTGAGAATTATTGGGGCTTATCACAGAACTGCCTACCATTCTCTTATTTCATGTCCTGGAATTGAGGCCCACATTGGGCTCCTTGCTCAGCAGGAAGCCTGCTTCTCCCTCTCCCACTTCCCTTGTTTGTGTTCCCTCTCTCGTTATGTCATTCTTTGTCAAGTAAATAAATTCTTTAAAATAAAATAAATTAAATTAAATCAAATTTATTTGAGATATATATATATATATATATATATATATATATATATACCTGACTGACAAAGATAAATGCTATAATATTTTATAATATAAATACTATATTTACACATGGGGATTTCATGTTGGATCTGGTATATTATTAAATATACACATATAGTTTTATAAAAATCAGCTTATAAAATAAATCTATTAAAAATTATAACTTTGGGGCACCTGGGTGGCTCAGTGGGTTAAAGCCTCTGCCTTCAGCTCAGGTCATGATCCCACAGTCCTGGGATTGAGCCCCACATTGGGTTAAAGCCTCTGCCTTCAGCTCAGGTCATGATCCCAGAGTCCTGGGATCGAGCCCCACATCGGACTCTCTGCTCAGCAGGGAGCCTGCTTCCCTTCCTCTCTCTCTGCCTGCCTCTCTGCCTACTTGTGATCTCTCTCTCTGTCAAATAAATAAAGGAAAAAAATTATAACTTCATTTTACTTTACATATTATAAGCTTCTAACATGTCAATATTCATTTCATACTGTTCAATAGTACGATGATAATCCATTTCGTTTGGGTATTAATTTAACAAATTCCTGCTATAGACACTTAATATGGTTCCAGATCTTTGGTTTTATATTAAATCAAACCTTCCGTGGTAAGTATGGAAGTGAAATTTCTCAGTCTGAGGGCATATGCGTATTTAAGGCTTAAGGTATGTAGAATCAAATTGCTTTCAAGAAAGATTTTGCTAGTATATATTTCCACAAGAAGAGTGTATGAATGAATGTTTTCATATATCTTTCATGATATTGCATATTACCCTTCTTTAATATTTATCAATTTGATATTTTAGACATGCTCTTTTTATTTTAATTTACATTTTTAAAATTTTTATGAAGTTGAACAGTTTTCATATAGGTTATTAGTATGTTTAGGTGTTAGAAAATTACAGTTTATTTTTCTGACTGATTTGTAAGTTTTCATTTACTGAAGATAATATCTCTTTGCCACATTTTTTTATAATACTTTGTTCTAGGTTTCATTTTGTCTTCTTGATTTTATAAGTGTCTGTCAAAATATCTTCAAAATTTTTGTTCAAAAAACTGTCCTTTAGAGTTGCTACTTTTCATAACTATTTCAAGTTTAATAACTTGTTTTCCTTCACAGATATTTACCTCTATTTTCTTTTAGTGTGTTTACTATTTACTTTAAGGTACTTAATGCTTCAACCTTTCTCTTTATTTACATAAAATCATCACCAGCTACCTAGTTGCTATTGTTAGAGATTTGCGAGTTTTTCTAAACTCTTAATTCTCCCTCATCTCTCTTTTCCATCTGACAAAGCTTAAATTGTACTCAGATCTCTAGTCTTAATTTTACTTTATCTTTATTTTTAAGTAATCTCCACAATAAACATGGGGCTTAAGCTCACATAGTCAGCATGCTGGACTGAGAGGTAAACACTGAAGCCACTAGAGCAGGTACTGATGCTGTCAGTGTTTAGCACTGTGTGTTTAGCTGTGTTTATGCTAAAAAGTGCAATATTAGACACTAGCTAGCTAGTACTGCTGCCTTGTGCAACTCCAAAGAGGAAAACAGGATTTGATTAAGCGCTCATGCGTCTTTAAGTTACTCCTATTGTCCTTAGTTCGGATGCAATGCCCTGCAGGCTTCTGTGGTTGCTGTTTTTATTTCCTTTGCATTATTTTTGGTTAACACCTTGAATGGAGAGCCAAACATTCCCTCTTCACCTGACCAGCAATGGCCCTCTAACTGCAGTAGGAAAAAAACAAAACAAAACAAAACACAACATTTGGTCTGAAAATTGGTGACAACTGACACTTAAGATCAGAAAAAGAGTTGTTTATACTTGATGCCTTAAGATGCTGTCAGCCCAAAGCTCTGAGAGACTTTAAGATAGAAAGTAATACTTAACCACAGTACTAGAGTTTTCGTAGAATTGTTACATTTTATAATAAAACCCGCCTGTTTAATCTCGAAAACAAATAAATAAATAAATAAGTGATTGTGGGCAGAGTCCCATACTTACTTACTGAGTCAGCCAGCTGCCCCTTCTTTTGAGTGGAGATCATGTAATGTAAGATGATGTGTAATGATTTTTTGACTTGTGTAGACATTTAACACAAACGATAAACTTTTATTGTGCTAAGCTATTAAAATGTTTGTGTTGACTGTTACTGTCACACAACCTATTATATTCTGACTAATTGTAGGTAACAAGTTAATCAAAGGGTGACTTAAGCAAAGTCTCTTTAAATGTGCGCCTAAGAAGATGAGGATTGGTTTCCAAATTTTTTAAGGAGGGTAAAACATATGGCTGACTAATCAAAACTCTGCAGGCAACTAATAAATCAAAATGATGTCACATCTTCCACTGAAGCAAATTGCTGAATGACAACCCTAAGGAACATTAAGATTAATTTTAAAAGTTTGTCAATCAACTCTATAAATATTCATACAGCAAAACAGCATGATCAGTTATTTTCAGCACTCTACCGGGTCCTGAATTCATAACTTACAGCTGAAGTCAGTACATATGTATACTTTGTGTAAGTGCACTTTTCTCCTTGGCAGTTGGTGTTCTTTCCTCTTAAACGCACTGAAGCACACACCCCCCATCCGAAAGACTAGGTTCCTACTGAGGATAGAGAATTTGGATCTGTCACCAACAGGGAAAATTCTTCACTCTTTCATGAAAACATGAAAATAAAATTGAAACTTACCATGGGGAATAGGAACAGATTTACCAGATTGGGAAGGTTTTGCCCAGGAAGAGCTCTCAGGTTAGTTGCTAAACATGGCTACAGAGTAGCTTGGGTCTCCTGTGGCTTGGGTCTCCTGTGGCTCAAAGTAGCTTGGGTCTCCTGTGGCTAGCTGCTACTGAGTTTAAACAGTAATGATAGGTAAAAGATGGTGGAGTGTGGGGTAATGTTAAGTGAAATAAGTCGATCAAAGAAAGACAATTTCACTCACATGTGGGATTTAAGAAACAAAACAAACAAGCAAAGTGGGGAAAACAAAAAGAGACAAAGCAAGGAACAGACTCAACTACGGAGAACAAACTGATGGATACCAGAGGGGAGGAGGGTGGGGACATTGGTAAAATGGGTGATGGGGATTAAGGAGTGCACTGGGGTTGAGCACTGGGTAATAAATGGAATTGTTGGGTATAGTATACCTGAAACTAATATAACACTATATTAATTATCCTGGAATTAAAATAAATTAAATGAAAGAAGTTAAAAAAAAAAGAAAGAAAGAAAAGAAAAAAGAATATTCAAAAATATTGGGGCACATCGATGGCTTAGTCAGCTGAATGTCTGCCTTCAGCTCAGGTCAAGATCCTGAGGTCCTGGGATCCCACCGTACTCTGGGCTCCCTGCTCAGTGGGTAGCCTACTTCTCTTCCCTTTACCCCTCCACACCCACTCATGCTCTCTCTCTCTCTCAAATACATAAATACAATCTTAAAAAATATATATTTGGGCTTAACTCGAGAATCAACATTATGGGTAAAATTGGATACAGAATTTAATTTTCATATATACTTGTAGATGTTCAAGTAGGGCAAATTTCTCATGTATTTATTTTAGCCTCTGATAAGCAGTTAAGTTACTTTTTACTACAATGTTGATTTTCACATGGAATATTCTGTATCAACATCTGATAAGATTCTCATACTTTGTAGTAACAAAGAAACTACTCAATTTCCATTTAATGAATGACGCTTTAAGGAAAATGCAAGAATGTGAAGTATTAGCCCATTACTGTCTCAAATAACTCTATGAGTATCTTACATATTGTTAGTTTTGGTGAAATTTACTGTGACAATATTTTACTTGGGTCATTGACCTAGTTGTTTATAGACACTATCCACCTCCCACCCATAATAGTACTGTCCTATATAGATAGCTACACATGTAATTTTAATTGTTCTAGTGGCCACACTAAAACATGTAAAATGAAGGTAGAATTAATTTTAGTAATATACCTTATTTAACCTGACATATCTAAAATCTTAATAAGTTTTTAAATTTTTTTTTTTTAAGATTTTACTTGAGAGGGAGAGAGCAGGAGTTGGGTGAGGGGCAGAGGGAAAAGCAGACTCGCCACTGAGCAGGAAACCCAATGCAGGACTCAATCCCAGTGCTCCAGAATCATGACCTGAGTAGGAGGCAAATGCTTAACCGACTAAACCATCCAGGTACCCCCTAATGAGATTTAATAAAGTATATAATAAAGATTTAATAAGATTTAATGAAAGTATTAATAATATATTTTATTATTTTTAAATTGGTGGGGAGTGGAAATCCAGTGTGTTTTACCTGTAACAAATTTTAGTTTGAGCTAGTTACATTTCAAGTGTACCTTATTGAACACTACAACTTATATTAT
The DNA here is from genome assembly GCF_020171115.1 of Neogale vison. NCBI lineage: Eukaryota > Metazoa > Chordata > Mammalia > Carnivora > Mustelidae > Neogale > Neogale vison. Next base: position 46,862,547 of record NC_058094.1, read on the forward strand.
TCCTTCATTCATACCTTTATTAATACATTTTTAGCCACTTAAACTGACATTCATTTTCTGTGTTCTTTTCTTGTATGCCATCAGTTAGTTTCTAGTCCATACAGCCCCCTGGTCCATAATCTTTATTAAGATGATACTTTATTGTTTTTAGAAATCTATTTATACCATGATTGAAGAAAAATGAACAGGTAATGAACTGCACAAACTTAAAAATTATAATTTGGTAAGTTTTTACATATTTATATAAAAGAGAAACACCACAGAAATCAATATGATGAAGATAGCTATCTCCACAGCCATTTCTCATTTTCTTTGTAGTCTTGTTCTATAGCTCATCCCATTCCCTGTGCACCACTTGCCCCCAGGCTCTACTTCCTATTAGTACACATTAATTTGCATTTTCTAAAGTGTTATATAAGTAGAAACACATTACATACTTGTTTGTCTGCTTTTTTTTGGATTAGCTATGTACTTTGATCCTTCTACTTCATCTTCTTTTTTTGGCCTACCAATTATTATGCTCTTTTGTTATTGTGGTTGATTATGGTTACAGTATATATTTTTAACTTAATCTCAGTAATACTGTATCACTTCATATATAGTATAAGAGCCTTCCAAAGCAATCTTCCATTTCTTCCTTCTCAGCATTTATACTTTTGTTGTATGGGTAGAGTATAACAGCAATACCTTGCCACTATTTTTGCTTAGACAGTCAACTATCTCTTTGAAAGCTTTAAATAAGAATAGAATTATATATGTCAAACCACGTCTTTACCATTTTTTTTTTTTGTATTCTTCATCTCTTTATATAGATCTGTAGTTTCATTTAGTATCATTTCTGCTTGAAGGAGTTTAACATTTCATGCAACACTGGTCTGTTGGTGGTGAATTCTTTCAGCTTTTATATTTATGAACATAGTTGTCTTTTGTCTTTGTTTTTGAAAGCTATAGGTATAGAACTCTATGCTCTTATTTATTGTATTGCTTTAAAAATGCTGCTCCAGTGTTTTCTTGCTTTCATTGTTTCTAACCAGATCTGTGGACATCTTGGCTTTGTTCTATTATATGCAATGTCTTTTCTGTGGTTTCTGTTGAAGTTTTTCTTTATACCCGGTTTTAAGCAATTAAATTATAATCTTTTATAAGATTTTCTTCAATTTTCTTGTGCATGGGACTTGAGGTTTTTTGATCTGTGGACTTAAAATTTCCTTGAATTTTAAAATTTTTGGCTATGAGCTCATCATTTTTTTTTTCTTCTTCACTAATATCCAAGCTGCCCTCCCCCCATATATTTATCCCTAAGAAAGAGATTCTAAGTGGATTTATTGGTTCCAGGATATTCATTTATTATCCGCATTTTTTAGGAGAGTGGAGTGAGTGTATAGAATCTAGCACTCCTCCCTTTCCTCCCAATCTCCCTCTCTCTTTCATTCTTTTTCTCTCTTCTGTGCAATATGACACTCTCATCCATTAGTGGTCAGTTAGTGGTAAACCTGAGACTTTCAGAATAGGAGAAAATCTGCTTGAGTCTTGAGTCAAATTAATGCTCCAACCTTCCTTCATCGGTGTTTATTTTAGGTGAATGCCTCTCATTTTACAATAATTTCGTGGCTTGATTTCTTCATTGTCTCTGGTGTGTATAACTTCATGGGAAATTTTCACATAAGACAATAAGCCAAATTTGAGAATTCTTGAATTATTCCTCAAAAATATCAGTAAAGTGCAGTCAGCATCCCAAGGAGAGGATAAAGCATAAATAAGACTGAAGAGAGAATAAAAGAGTATATTATATTTGGGACTGAATTTATATTTTATTCTTGAAAAGGAATATTTTGGGGACTTGTTTGAAATAGAATTAAAGAGTTATTGAGGAAGTTTTCATTTTATCCATAATATTAGGAGAACTATGTAAGGTATATTATGGTAAGGGTATTATAGAATTAAGAGGAGAACTAGGGGCACCGGGGTGGCTCAATGGGTTAGGCTGGGGTCATGATCTCAGGGTCTTGGGATCGAGTCCCGCATCGGGCTCCTGCTGGGTGGGGAACCTGCTTCCCCTCCCCCTCTCCCTCTGCTGTTCCCCCTGCTTGTGCTTTCTCTTCTTCTCTCACTCTCTGTCAAATAAATAAATTCTTAAAAAAGAAGAGAACTAATGATGGAAAAAACAAAAGCAGTAACAAAGAAAATAAAAAAGAAAAGAATATTAGGAGAATATAAGAGACATTTAAAAAGCAACATTTGCAAGTTTGGTTGGGGTGGTTAGTAAGAGGAAAAATGGTCTAGAAAAGGCTCAGCTTATTAGTTTGGACATCTGGGTATGTACTGATGACATTGATGGCCACAACTGGCACACAAATACCAGGCAACATGTGTGTGTGCTCCAGAAGCATATGGCTATAGGCTATATACAATTTCTGTTTTATTAGCTCTAATAATATCCATTTGCTCTCACTCAAGAAAACACATTATAATGTAAGTGAATAAAAGGATTTTTATTATAAGGATTTACTTGAATCTCTTCTGAATAATTTGTAAATTTTAGTACTTGATTGGTAACAAATTTTGTGTGACATTTCTTGCAGCTTCTGAAAATGGAACAACCTGTTATTTCACCACCAAGTTAGAGGTTTTAATCTACTTTACTCGTGTTTCTACCTCCAGCCTAACTTGATTTGGGACTGACTTCTATTGGGACCAGGCTTATCATCCAAAAAATACTGATGACATTGTATCTTTCTGTTAGGTTTTTAGGTCAATAAGTTAAAATTAAAACTTCTTATCTCAGCACATACACATCTTCAAAATCACCCTCAATCTACTATTACAGCCTCATTTGGGGACATTTCCCTCTTTTTGTGTGACATTTCCAAGACATTACAGAACCTTTTGCAACTCTTTTCCTTTGTAAGATGTTCTTTTCTCTGGAATGACTCATCCTACTTCTTTAGCTACTCTGGTCTTTAAAAATATCTGTTTAACTATCAGCTCAAATATCCTCTCCCTAATAAAATCCCTAATTTCCTTAATGAGAATTACTACTCTGCAACAAACTTTGCTCACATTTCTGCAACAGCACCTATTAAAATGTGCTTAAATTATTAAAATATTCAACAGCACATTTAATTGAAATTTATCTATTTCTATCTGTGTCTTATGATCAAAAATTTGAACTTTTTAAAAAGAGACTGAATCTTATTCATCATTGCAATTCAGTCCTTAACACAATGTCAGGTTCAACATAGGACCAATAAATTATTGAGTGGATGAAATGAAACAGTAACTGATGGTTTTATTATAATATGCTGTATAATTTTTTATACCTTTGGATATAATATCTATGAATTAGTGAGGAATGTTAAAGTCCTGGATAATCATTGTTGATTTATTCTATTTCTTTTTTCTCCTGTCAATTTTTGTATTTTGGCACACTGAGTTTAAGCTCTTACATAGTTTGGATATCTATGTCTCCTAGAATAGTTGACCTTGGCCCTTTTTTAGTTCTGAAATGTATCTTTTTTAAATTTTTATTTTTTTGAAATATACCTTTTTATCTTAAAGTATACTTAGTCTGATAGGAATACCAGCTTTCTTATGATTTGAGTTTGCATAGCATATTTTTTCATGTATTTAACTTTCCACATTTCCCCCCATATACTTACTTGATATTTAAACTACTTTCTTACAAACTTCATGTAGTTAGGACTTATCTTTTTATTCAGTCTGGCCAATTTCTGCCTTTTTTAATTTGAGTGTGAACTCTTTTTACATTTAATATGGCTAATGAAATGGTTGGTTTTGTTTATTATCTTGCTATTTATTTTCTATTGTCATTATATTCTTCTGTTGGCTTTTAGATATATCTCTGTGATATGTAAAATAAATTTATGTAAAAGATGCTTCATCCTTCCTCATGAGAGTTAACATAAATATCTTTGTTATGCTTGAAATTGTAGACAATTTTCTGCCCCAAATGCTCTTTGGATTATTAATATGCTTCTCCAAAATGCTCATAAATATGTCTCCAAAGAATTGAAAAGCACTTTACCCCAAAAGCCTGAAAAATCGTAGATAGATAAAAATGTAAGTTCATCTACCAATAAGCATTGAGCTGCTTGAGAGCTTGTTGCTGGGGCTACCTGGTCCAAAAGTGACAAACACCTGCTGTACCCCAATGTTATACAAAATTTACCTCACCCATGACTTTGAGTATAACCAACCAGAACTAGGTGATACAATCATGAGCCAGTAGAAGAGAAGAGATTATTACTGCGCAGTTACACGAGTCAGCATGCAAACCCAGAAGCCAGATGACATTGAACATCAATAGCATGGACTTCCTGAGTATCTCTCAAGTGCACTGAGCTGGTTGATGGTCCCATGCATACCAGCCATCAGAAACTGCTGACACAGATCGAGGTGACCCACCAGTAAGCAGGACAGATAGCATGAGCATTCTTGTCTCCTCCCCTTTTCTTCCTTGCAATTGACACATAGCTTATTGCAGAATTTATTTAAGCTAAGTAGTGTTCTTTGCATTTTTTGTCCTCTATACTACTTTCTCAGAGACATTTATAACCAAGGTTCAGTTTTGATTTTCAGGTGATTTTACCCAAATTAAAAACCTTATTCACCTTTTAAAAAGAAAATTTGTAGTCATTCTAGTGAATATAATATGTATCCTGAACCTATTTCACTCATCCTAGAATTGATATTTACGGCTGCAAGTATAATGTAAGGCATGCCCATTTATTTTCTTCTCAATCTTTGTGCTAGTGAACTAAATACCTTGCATTTATCTTACAAATACCATAATACATTTTTATTGTTGCCTCAATTATCTTTTTCAAAAAGCCAGTTTCATTTACATGCATTAAAAATGACCATCAGTTGTCTTTTAAAGATATTAAGAACAGAATAAAAATTAGTCTTTTATTTTTCCCCATATCATAGTCCTCCTGTTTTTCCGTCCTTCCTTTAGACCCATGTTTCCGTCTGGTATCATTCCCTCCAGCTTGAAGGACCCTCTAGTGTTTTTATGGCATGGGTCTGCTAGTGATAAAATCTCTCAGCTTTGACTTCTCTATAATTTTTTTATGTTGTACTTATTTTGAAGGATAACTTACCTGAATATAAATTTCTAGTTTTCAGTCTTAAAAAAATGTTGAAGGTGTAATTTTACTGTTCTCCGCCTACCACTGCCTTTGATGAGAAGTCAACACCTATTTTTCTCATTGTTCATCTTACTGTAACTAACATCTTTTCCTCTGACTTCATTTAAAACTTGCTTTTTCTTTGGTTTTCAGGACTTGGACTTTGATGTGTGTAGTTGTGGTTTTCTTTCAATTAATCCCACGTGGGCTTCATTGAGCTTCTTGGACCTATACTTAATGCTTTTGATCAAAGTGGAACCTATCTATTCATTATTCAAATGTAGCTACTTGTTTTGTTTCTTTATTTTCCACATCAAACAAGCCTATATGTTTGACACCCTCACGCGATCTCATGAGTCCTCGTGGTCTGCCTTCAATTTGATCTTATCACTTATTCAACTATTATGGATTTCCTTGTAGCAAATATATTGTCTCATAATGCAGTTATTACCTCACTGCAATTTTTTTACTAGCCTGTGAGCTCATTGAGTGTGGAGGATTGTATTTTCTTTTAATCTAAGTTATGTTTAAACTGTTAGTACTCTGTAAAAATTTGAATGAGTCAATATCAGATGGGAAATGAGACTAAAGGCTACAAGATTTTGACACCAAATTCTCTATTTTTAGAATAAAATTCAGCATTTTAAAAAGGAACCCTATATATTTATGACATAATCTAGAAAATACATGTCAAAATCATTTCCCTCTGAGGTTACATGTCAGTGAAAATGGCAACCATTAACACATTATTTTCTAAACCATATATAATAGAGACTCAGAGAAGAGATTTTCTCTCAAAGGAGACTGTAAATAATGGGGATTTTTTTTTCTCAGACTAATGATGTTGCCACAGTGATCTATGGTTTACACTCTCACGTCAGATAGGCTTTCCATAGGATTAAAAGGTTTACTAAAAATACAGTCATTCATTGCGTGCTGGTCATGAGCCTCAGAATTCACCACCTGGAATTTGTTCTAAGTTATACAACCTGACACTAACCTCAAGATATATTAAAGTGACTGTCAGAGGTTTGCCACTGTGAGTAAGTGCACTATTAGGGTGTAAAGATAACGGCAGTGATTTATTGTTAGGGAATCAACCTGGGAAATATGCTCTTTCTTATTTCCTGTTTGTGATTCTTGAGTTTTCTTGGTGGCACCAACAACATATTTCCTTTAACACAGAATCATTACATGCAGTATAAAAAATGTTGCGTCTTACCCCTAGACCTAAATTACTTCTCCACATTTATTAACAATGCAACAAGTTCAACATATATGTTAGCTTACACTTGTTCTGTAAATGACAGTATCATATTCTAATCTTACAAGTATTGAAGACTCTTTCCCCCCACAAATTGTACCTCTCTTAGGGGGAAATCATGAATCACAGATATCTATGTAGTACAGTCTGTTCATCTGACCCACTTGAGAACATAATAGGAAAATTAAGTTACATGTTTGAATAGGTTGAGATTGGCAGAAATGCTTGTGTATGTGTTTTGGTTTTTGTATGAAAACTAAAAAATAAATGCCCTAGGAAATCTTCTTTTTATTTCTGCTGCAGGAAAAAGATACTCAGCTCCTTATGATAAATCGAGACTCATTTTACCAGACATTTTGAGATTCTCTGCACTCCTGGTATATTTCTTTCTTTTGATTTATCATATTAGTATAAGAAAATCTGCATGAGAAACACTAAAAAACAGTGGTGTATTTCCTTAATAGTACTTATTCCTCTTAAATTATCTATTTGCTTATTTATCTTTTTACTGCCAAACAATATAAATACAATGATGAAAACACATTTTAGTGCTTGTTTATTAATACAATCTCTGCACTTAGAGTAGTTTTTTGTCAAAGATGGGAATTCAAAATTATATGTTAAATGCATGAATGAATGTAATGATTGACTAATTGATTATTTTAAATGGGAATAACTTTTTAAATCTTCATTAGGATATTACCCATGGAATATTTTTTCCTCAAAACATTTTTTAAGGCAGTCAGAGTACTGTAATTAGTTTCTATGACAACATCATACTGGAAATTGGGGATGGTGGCTGTGGTGAGTGTGACATAAGAGAAAATAGAATAAAAAAAAGTTTTCAGCATAAAGCAAATTTATTTTGCTGATGAAGCTTATTTTTTATACTTACTATAGACTTTGTTCAATGCTTTTACTGCCTACCTATTTTCTAAACATACCACTTAGTAAATTGCTAGTATAATGTATTTATCATACCGAATGGTAGTATATTTGCTTAAAAGTACAAATTGCCAACAAGTTAATACTGTATGTGTATGTGTGTTGTCTTATATATAACTTAACACTTTAAGTTGCATATTTGAAATTTGTATGCATATTTAGAATTAAATTATATAGTATTAATAGCTGTCCTAACAGGGCTCATCTAGAATTTAGAATCTAGAATCTGGGAAGAAAAAAATCTGACTTGAATATACTTTATTAAAATATTCAATAAAAGAAAATGCTACTAAAATTCTTTTATCTATTTTTGGACAGTGGATGGGAGGGAATGAATGTATACAGAGCAAATCTTTGAATCTTGGGCACTTTGCCCAACTTATTTAATATTCAAAAGGGTGTTTGCTTTGAGTTTGAACCTTAGATTCACTATCTATTATCTGGCTTCAGGAAAGCTTCATTTCAATCTACCCAGTATATAAAGTGGAAATAATAAGCTTTACCTCAGATCTTATGCATATAATGTAAAGCAACTGATGTAGAATTTACTAAACAATACCTAATATACGTTAATGGAATAATAATGGACTAATGGTTAAGCCGACCAACATACAATAGTGGCCAATAGACCAACAACAGTTCAGACATCAGTCTACTCTGTGAGGTTTCTGGGCTGTATCCCACCAAAGGGACCTAGCATCTACAGAATAAGTTAATTATGATGTCCTTGCAAAGCTTAACACTGATTACTTATGATTACTTATGCAGATATAGCTTAAAACAGAAGAAATTTGGTTGCAGGTAATTTGACTCAAGTCTCTAAATTTGTGTTACTAGACATAATTCATAAGCAACAGGTGATGTGGATTCTCAGGCATGAGTATCATATGCTAGAACTAAAAACTTTGAGATGAAAGGTTTCATATCTCATTACTAATCCCTGGAGCCATTTCATCTTCAGCCAAATCATAAATAATATATATCTCCTCTGGAGAAACTGAAGACAAAAATACTGCCGTAAAATACAGCTGGTATCATAAATCTGTTACAAAATCATACCATAGTCGTTATTGTAAAACCCGAGTAGGTGGGCCCTACTCACATCATAACTTCCTTGTCACTTAGTTTAGTACAAAATTACAAAAAATATATAGGATTATTTCTTAGCCTAAGTTCAGGTACCAATATCCTAGTTCAAATATTAAATTTTTTCAACTATCATAAAATAATCCTTTAATATATACTTGATGGATTATATACCAGAATGTTATTTGATTATATTTAAATTATATTGGATAGGGTTACATTCTAATTATAGATATTTATTTTAGGAGTATATTGGGTGTCATCATTAATGACACCTCAAGGCAATGAGTATTAGATTTTAAGTTTATTCAAAAATGAAAAGAATTAAGTTTGTAGTCTTAACTGAAGGGAATTTAAATTGTATCTGTATTCACCCCTCCTATATATTGCATGTTTCAGTTATGTGAGTAAATAGAAAGGGAAAAACAATTTGTAAATGATAGATGCAAGCATGTGTCTTGTATTATTCATCTCATTGGTGTCTATTTTAGAAATTAGAAAGGTAAACTTACTGTATGAAAGAGCTCTCAGATGAGCCCTGGAAGAGCTTGTAATAGAATGTCCAAGAGGTCTGAACATAGAGGGACCAGATAAAAAAGAGTTTTCAACTGAATAGCTTAAACAAAATTTATATTACCAAGGTTAGGACACCCTAAATGGGAAGGATATTGTTGTTATATTTCTGTATTACCTGGAATATGTATAGGGAAAAGAAATTGTTTTCTATAAAGGATAATTGTAGTGATCTCACTTTATAACAGTTTAGTAAACAAATTCGTATAGGGAAGAGTACTCATCCAAGATTCCAAAATCAGGTGAAATAGGATTCCAAAAACTTGGTATAACTCCATATACCTCTGCAAACAGGTATCCAGTAGGAAAAAAAAAAAAATCCACTAATTTATTTTCTATTTCAATACTTCTGGCTGATCACCTAGATATTAAAGTTGATAAGGTACCATAACATGCATGAGTAGATTTATTATCAGAAGCAGTGTACTAACACAACTCAAAGCAATTCAAAATGTTACAGAAATCTAGCATTCTGTAAAGTCATTAAAAGAAAACTGATAGTGTCAGGGAAGCTTTACCAGGAAGGACAATGTCAGTTCATTGGGAAGAATGATCCTAAATTGCCTCTTAAGGAGGAACAAAGTACCCATTTCCTTGCAGTCTGGAAACATTGAGCGGAAATGTCTTTCAGAATGGTGGTTCCTGTAGATTCTGTGGAACAGTTGCTGATTGCCTGACCGGAAAAGAGCAAGAGATGACCTCTCATTCTCACTGTTTCCTCTTAGAATCATTACTTTTCTATTGATACTCATAATAGCAGATTTGCAAAGGGATTATTCATAATTTTTATCAGGGATGGTTACATATTTTAGCAATTTAGAAGTCATCTAGTTTAATTGAACATTTTTTGTCTTCATTTCATTTTATCCTATAATGATTTCTAACCAAGAACAACGGACACTCCTTACATCTAAATGGTCCAAAAGCATTTCCGGGTAAGTTAGTTTGGCAAGCAATTTAGTTACGTGTGCTCCACTCTTTACTAAATCCTCACTGCAAGGATGAAATGATGTCAACATAGGAGAAAAATACGTAAATGCCAGGAAAAATGGAAGGTTATCTACCACATCTCACAGAAATTTGGAGGAAACTCTCTTACAGTTGGGGCAGATGAGAAAAGCATGAAAAATACATCCTTTACTGGGCCAATTTACAACTTTGTTTCCTGATATTTTCCAGTTACTTGGGGAATTAACTGTAGACTTTGGCAGACTAGATAAAACTTCAGTTTGGAGGCATGAAAGCTGAAAAAACAATTCTTCTACATTTAAAAATTTGAGGAAATTGACCTTTAGAAATAATACATATTTTCAGAAAAATGATTTGATAGGATAAAATAATTTTGAACAAGCCCAATAATATGAGATATGTTCTAAATATTCTCAAAGAACTATCTCCAAGAAAAGTACTAGGACAAAATTATTTTATTTTCAAGTTCATGTAAATATTTGAGGAGCACATATATTCCTTTTTATGTAAATTATTATAGGACATAGAAGATGTGTAGAGCTTCTAAGCTTCTTTTATGAATCTGACATAATTATAACACAAACACTTGTAGATGGTACAAAAGACACATTTATACATCAATCTTACCAAGAGAGATATATGTGTACATTTCTGAAATTAAATGTTTAACACAGATCAAGCCATATAGCCATATATGTGTAAGTGTGTGTATATGTAAATATTCATATTTTTATATATATAAAGTGCCAATAGTACAGAGGACAATAATAAAAGGATGACTTATCCATAAGGCATCTAATCATATATTCCATAAAATTAGTATGTACAGTGGAGAAAAGCACAAGATTTTCTTGATAAACTTTAACAAAAATGTAACCAAATTCAGTAGTACTTTTAAAATATTTTTTTGTCTTGAATTTTACTTAATTGTGTGAAGTGGGGACAGTTTCATTAAATGCAAGACTAGGACAATGATGTCCTTTATCACTGTTATTATATAATAATTCAGGGGAAGGTTTAGCCATAGGATGAAATGACAGAGGATAAAATAAATTAGATATATGAACTATAATAAAAAACATAATTATAACAATCTCTATATAATATGATTATCTACTGAGAATGCCAAGAAAGTAATAAAAATTGTAAAAAAAGAAATGGAATAGTGACATGGTCTATTACAAAATCTCTATAAAATCAAATAGCTTTTCTGTATGCCATCAATAACTCCTTTGAAAACATCATGAAAAATGGCTTTATCACAGTAGTAATATAAAACAAAATACTAAAGAATGAGAGTAAAAATAAATGTGCTAGGCTTATTTATAAAGAAAACTACAAAATTTTAGTAACAATAAATTTTTAAAAATGTTTGATAAATAATTAGAACATACAAATTTTCTATGTAACAACTTATAAATACTTAGCATTTTTAAAGAAATCTGTAAAATATTATCTTTAAATTTATAAAATAGATTTTTTGTTGTAGAAGATGGCATGTATAAATAGATGGATATGCATTGCTTTAATTTTTTAAAAATGTACATCAGCAGTACCACAAACAAAATAAAAAATATCTACAATAGAAAATGATAATATCCTTTTTATATGAAAAGCTATTAAAAATCGATAGAAAATAGATAAAAATCCATCAGAAATACATATATATGTTCAGTAAACATATTGAATAGATTTAGGTTAGTAGTAATCTACGACATTTACATGAGACAGTGTAGGGGTTGCAGTTTTGTTCATTAATTGTTAAATTATGTTAATAGTATAGGTGAAGAAATGATAAAATAAAGTTTTGAGGTAGTTTTTATTTTATTTTGTTGGTTTCAGTTTCTTTTTTTAAAATTTTTGGATAAGATTTTGCTTTAATTACTATTGCTCAATTAGCCAGCATATAGTCATTATTAGTTTTTGATGTTTTTAGAAATAGACACTATTAAGGTTTTGATGAAGCATGGGTGTCTAATATGTCTGAAAATTTTGTTTTCAAATGTTTGCCTTGCCAATTACTAGTTGTGACTATGAGCAAACAGTACTTGCCATTCTCCTCACTTTCCTTGCCTCGGCAACTTAGATAATAATGCCTACCTCACAGGACCGGGAAGATTAAAAATCCTTAATATAATTGCCTGGTAACATGACTATGAAGTAAACAGAAAGTGCTGAATAAATTGTTATTACTGTTATTATCACTGTATGTTTATTTATAATCTAAGGACCTTTAAATTAGGTTTCAATTTATCTTCCTCCCTTTTTTTTGGTAATGTTCTTTAAAATCTATGAATAAAGAGTTCTTTTAATTTTTTACCATTTTTTAATTGTTTTTATCTTTTTATATCCTATAGCATGTCTTGAGCTAAGATAGTGTCTGCTTTAGGTGTGATCCAAGCTCTCCATTCGGAACTGTTTTCCTGAAGCTGTATATTCCATTAAGTTTTTCCAGTCTGATATATGAAGCTCTCTCATACTGATAGATTATTAATGACACATGTTGACAGAGTATTACTATAACTAAATCATATTTAACTTTTTAATGAATTAATGTGTACTGTATTAGGTATAACCACACCTTGAGTAAACTTCATTAGCTACCATAGTGCCAGTGTGCAAAACTAAGGTTATGCACTCTAAAAAGTCATATGACTGTAACTTTTTCATTTTCATTTTAAATTTTGTGCACTTTGCTGGGAGTATAAGCAAGTTCTTCATTTGTCAATGCAGGCTCTTAGCTGATTTTAGATTTGACTAAGCTTTCTCCTCTTACTTTGAATTTGCCATATATATATATATATATATACACACACATATATTAGAATCTGCAATACATATAAACAGAACTAACTCCTCACAGATTTTGAAGCAGAAATCATTTTTCCTCTCTGCTTGCATTTCTCCTCTTTCAGTATGCCTCCAATTCCTTTCCCTTCCTTCCCTGCTGCCTCGTGCCTTATCCTTGTGCCTTAAATAGGCCTGTAATCAATGCACAAGCCCTGTTTGTATTTTCTTCAAACCCTCTGCCAGTGCTAACCTGTCCTGTATTCATTCCCTTTCTTTAGGTTCCTGCTAAATTACTAAAGTTAATCTGAGTTAGGTTAAATCATTAGCTGGCCTTTCTAGACATTACTAGATTTGACTGTTATTCCATCCTGGTAACATTCTACTTCAAATACGACCTTTAACAACTAATTGTAGTGTTTCAGCAACAGCTTAAACAGTAAGGAAGATCATTTGGATCACAAGGTCTTGTGTTCCTTTTTAAATGACAAGGCATATGTGAATGTTTACACCATGTGTTAGTTTTCTACTGCTGCTATAACCACAAACTTAGCTGCTTACAACACAAATTTATTGTTCATAGTTCTATATGTCAGAAGTCTTAGTAGATTCAGTTGGTTTCTTATCTCTGGTTCTCACCAAGCAGAAATCAAGGTGTCAGTCAGGTGAGCTCTTATGTGAAGGTTCTGGAGTGGGAGGAATCTACTTCTAGGATTATCCAAGCTTTTGGCAGAATTTACTTCCATATTGATAAAGGACTGAAGTACCCGATTCCTTGCTGTCTGTCAGCCAGGAGTCCTTCTTAGCTTTGGACCCCATCCGTATTCCCTGGTTCATGGCCTACTTCCATTTTCAAAGCCAGCAGTGGTGACTGGTCAAGTCCACTCTCGTATAACCTTATGTACAACAGTACGAATTCACTTACTTTTTTCTTGGAGGATAGGAAGCAGCTGTATTTAGACAAGGGATAACCTTTGGTGGCAGGTGAGGGAAGAGGAAGTCTTGTTTATGCATTTTTACTAACCAACGAATAGAAGATGGATGTCTTGTGTCATATGGGTTGTGGTTTCCGTGACCTTTGGACTACCCCATGGCAGGAGGGGGCTTGTTTCATATACAGAAGCTCAGGTCTTAGGCAAGATGGGATTGGGAGGGAAACAAACCATAAGTGACTCTTAATCTCACAAAATAAACTAAGGGTTGCTGGGGGAGGGGTGTTGGAAGAACGGGGGTGGAGTTATGGACATTGGGGAGGGTATATGCTATGATGAGTGCTGTGAAGTGTGTAAACCTGGTGATTCACAGACCTGTACCCCTGGGGATAAAAATATATGTTTATAAAAAATTAAAAAAAAAAGAAGCTCAGGCCTTATATCAAAGATTTCTATCTCGAGTGTGGGACCTCTTTTCTTAGTATATTCTTCAGGGCCCTAACTATATATCGACCCTCAAAGTCATGCATCCACAAAAACATGGCACTATATACAAAAGTTGTTTTTACAGGTGAGCAAAATCATCAAACATCTGTAGGGAACTAATGCTTATTCCCACTGATCCATCTCCCTTCTTTGTTTCCTCATTCATTCATTCCATAATAATATGAGAAGGCTTTACTAAGTGTCAGGAAGTACTTTGTTGCTAGGGCTACTTCTGTAAAAAAAGTTAGACAAATTCCCATCTTTGAGAAATATTCTAAGTTGATAATACAGACAGTCAGTAAACAAGCAAATGGATACAATATAGATTGTGAAATTGTGACATATTATATAGAATAATGGGATGGAGAAAATGAGGGATAAAGATTGACTTCTACTTTAAAGAGGATGTTAGAGAAAACTTCTGCAGGAAAAATGCACACAAAAGGGATAACCATGCTTCTAGATATCCAAAACATTTTAGAGCATTACACAGGTGGGACATGTCTTAGAACTCTTTTAACAACACTAATAATGGTAGTAGTGTATTTATTGCATGAATAATCCTTTAATTTTTAATAAAAAGATAACTTTTAAAAAGTTAATTAAAACTGAAAGCAATAGTTGACTTACTAGATTTGGTGACGTGGCCATAATTTCATATTGGTGGGAAAATATAGATCTTTATTGCCTGTTTCCACTTAGAGTGTAGAGGAAAAGGAAGAGAAATTTTAGAGCTTCTGCCAGTCTCATAGAGCAAAAGTTTGAGACCCAGAGTAACTGGTGTTTTTGTTTTATAAAAATATTGCTGGGCCTTTGGATGTGCAAAGTTACAGAGGAGATCTAAATTCCTTTGCAGAGTAAAATAAGGGGTATGGAAATGTCCAACATTCTGGGGATCTGAGAAAATGGAAGGAAAAGAGGGTGATTATATCTTTCTTTTTTTATGAAAAGGGGGTAGAGTCACGTGGAAATATAAAATTCCATCTCAGAGATATTCGCTCAAAATAGAAACCGGGGAAAATGAAAAAAAAAGGAATTGGGTTCAATGACTGATGATAGAGTATGGGAAAAAGTGACACAGGTGTAGATGATAGGAATTGTAAATCAAGCGGATAGAGTATATGCTTGTTATGAAGGAGTTAAAAAAAAAATTTTTTTTTTACCCTCTGAATTGCCAGACACCATGGGATTCTAGGCTCTCGGCGCCCATGGGGTGGTGTTTATGCACAGTTACTTTAAATTTTAGAGGATAGGTGTCATTAGCTGACAGCAGGATTATATTCATCTAGTGCTTCTGAATCTTCCAAACAGTTTTGTGAAATAGGTTTGAAATTACATCCTCTCTCTAAAAGAAGGGGAAGAAGTTAGACAAGTTGGAGTTTATTTTCCTATGAGGACAAGGTGTAAGTGATATAACTTGACTCTTGATTCAGTCTTGCTCTGCTTTGAACTTCTAGTTTCTCTTCTTCTTCATCCACCTCCTCTCTTTGGCCTCCTCCTCCTCTTTTATTGCCTCCACCTCCTTAGTGTTTTGACATTCTCAACATCCTTTGTTCATGTTCTTGTACATTTGGAAAATAGGAAGTACTTGTAATTAGCAACAATTCCATTTCCTGACTTCTGGGTACTAATAGCAACTTCTGGCTTTTCTAGATCACATCTAAGTTGGTGACACCTAATTTCTATTATTAAATCTCTTTCTGCTTTATATACTTTACATACTTATACTGGGTTCTGTTTTCCTGAATAAAAATGACTGCTAGAGTTATTTCTGATCTTTTTTCCAGTCTTTCTAAAGTACTTCTCTAAAATGCATTTTGTTAAAGAGCTGTTTACCTTAGTGTGAATGCTTAGGGAATGTCGTCATCCCTTCAACAAGTTTTAAAAGTCTTACAGCTCCAAAAAGTTTGTAAAAGACCTGAGTGCAAATAAAACCCATGTCTATTAAGCTCCTGGAGTGGAGTCTGGTTAATATCCTGAATCCAATATTACTTGGGACTTGTGTTATCAATAGGGCAATATTGCCTCCAAGAGAGCAAAAATTGGTTCTTGATCAGGAGAAAGCATCTCTTTTTATATATAAAGCATTGATATACATATAGTGGTGCATAAATAGATATGCAGTTATTGGTGGTATTAAAATTTTACAAAGTGAAGGCAATTAAGAAAAACAATATTGCAAAATCTCCTCAGGGGAGTGATAATGGGGAAAAAAGAGAAACTTAAAAGAAAAGTAGAGGCTGATTTCATTCCAAGAACACACCCAGAGTTTATTTTCATGCCATCTCAGAATTTAAGATGTGCCATGTTATAAACTGTGGGTGCCCCTGCATCATTCAAGAAGATTCTGTTGTCTCTTTTAGATCACTGATTCCCATACATGGCATTTAAAACCATAATTTCAAGATAACAGGGTCCAGAAAACTGCTATCTTATGGAGGGCTCCAAGTGGTTCCATAATCAGCCAGGTTTTTTATAATTGCTGCTCTACTATAACTATAATATCCCATGACTTCTGGAAGGCTGGTTCTATATAGCTCTGTGATGCTGGAAAAAATTAAGATAGTGAACCTGATTGTTCTCTCTGATGGCTGCATCCATGTCCATTTCATGTTCCAGAAGCAGTGATTTCTTGGATGTATTTTCTTGTAATTTCTTCTGTTAATTTCACTTTATATGCTCTTAATATGTTTTACTTTGCTCTTACTATGTTTTATTTTTCATTATGAATAGCTGATAAAAGTCATATATGATTTCTAGAATATTCAACTTTTATTGAATTTTCTCACCCTTTCTCATCCTGCTATAGGCCAGCATCATATTTAAAGGGATAATATGTGCTTATGAGAAATTGGATGCAAATAATTAAGTCCTAAAAAGATCTCTTAGACAAGGACATATGTCAGTCCTTAAGGAGAATTATACTTCTGCAGTAAAGCTTTTGTTAATGACTGTAAATATTATATATTTAAAAATGAATAATGTTTCTTATTAAGAAATTTCACTAAACAGGAATTGTTCTATTGATTTTTTACCCTCTATGGCAATACATCCTGAATATAGAAATACTTTCACTGTAAGGAGATGAATCATTTTTGGTTTATAAGACCTCTGTCAGAGGGAAAAGCAGAAATCAATAGACTTTAAGTTACAACCTAAATTGTTTAAGTAACAAGAGATACAAAAAGTGAAGATTTAAATGGATAATTGAATTATGTGTTGTGTACGGGTTGTTTTTTTGTTTTTGTTTTTGATTTTTTCCAAGTAAATTGATGAAGCTGTAGATCTTATTTTTGGGAACACACAGAAAACAAACCAAAATGAGAGTCTCACCATCAGAAGAGGAGGGATCTTAGAGCCCTCTCCAGGCACATTTTTGCTCAATTTTTTTATCTAAATGTGAAAAACTCATTGTATTATTTTTATTTTTTAACCTACTTCATTTTTTTCTTGGAATTACCACAGAATTTGGAAGGAATCTGATAGTTCATTTAGCTGAATTTTATTTTACTAATGAGGAAACTGAGGTTCCAAAATATTAAAAAGAAAAGTGGAATTGGAACATTATAAGTCTTCTTTCTATCTCCATGTTACAATCTTGTGATGTTTGATATTGTTAAATGTGTCTCCGTAACTACATTCAATGCTTTTTACCTCAGATCCTTCTACATCTCCCAGAATACTTAGAGCAAGAAATAACCGATGAACATTTGACTAGTAATGACTGCTTGGAGTGCTGTGTCAAAGGAGTCAGTGAAACAAATCTTCACGTGGCTGGCACTTTCTCTTTGTCAAGTGTCAAGTGTCTCCTGAGATGTCACCACTGCAGAGAGGACTGTGTGACTACTGCCTTCCATCACCCATTTCTTTAGTCACATTCTATCTCCTTTCTTTTTTCTATAACTTGTTATCTGAAGTTATCTGTACTTCCTGTGTATCAGCTGTATAGGGGCCAAAGGCCGGCTGTCCAAAGATGGGCCACTCTGGCATGAATACTATTTTGAGCTAAAAGCAATACCTAACAGATTCAGGAAAGGCTCCTTACCTCCCCATCAACTGTCTGTGTATATCAGGCAGAGAGCTATTAACGAAGATTAGGCCTTACCTAAGAAATTTATCTGCATAACATGGTAAACTTTGTTTTCCAAACATCTCCTTTCATCTTCCAGCTAATAGGTCTTTCTGCTCTTTCTGTTCTCATATGAAAGTCCCTTTCCTTAGCTCTTACAAGCCTCATGTTACCTCACTGTCTTTGAAATTTCCACATCTGTGCGGATTCCCCTGGATATATACTATTAAATTTGATTTCCTCCTGTTACTCTATCTCATGTCAATTTGACTCTTAGTCCAGCTAGAAGGACCTTGAAGAGCAGAGGAAATTATTCCTACCTGACACCTTCTTTCTTTAATAGAAAACGAACTCCATTTATTGAAGAGGAAATGGTCCAATTTCATTTTTCTGCACGTGGCTGTCAGGAAACGAACTCCATGAGAACAGAGATTGTATCTTTCTTATTGTTTTATTGTGTCTGCCAGGGTTTATTAGAGTGCTGCCATATAGGAAACACTCAATAAATATTTGTGAATTAATTATTTTAAAATACATATACTACTTTGCATGTCTCCTTATGTTTCTAAATTCGTATTCACAACTCTTATTAATTGAATATTTTTAAAACTTGCATTAGGAGTTCAATACTTAAAAATTCTTTATGTAAAAAATGTTTTAACACAAAAGATATTTTGTCACATCTTAATTCATTTATATGATATCTAGAGCAGGTTAGGTTTTCTAAAAGCAGGAGCTATCTGTATACATTTAGTGTATACTTGGATAGAATTTGTCATTATTTATTAATGATTTATATACCATTTGGGGAACAGTGATCAGTACCTATGGGATAAAAATAGACAAGAAGGATTTGTTGAGTAGATTTTTTTTTTCTGAAGACCATATAGTAGAGTCTGATGCTTTTGCTATGACAATAAAAAGTTCTATCACTCACACTGGTGTATCTACTGAATTACATAAGGAAGAAATGAAAGCCAGTTATCATAAACCAAATATAAGTATTGTATATTCGGGAAGAAGTTGTAGATAAAACAACAACAAAAAAAATAGCAAAATTCAGTCTTTTTTGTAGCTGAATTACATTCCTTTTTACTTACAAAAAAGAACTTTCTTAGAGTTCAATACCACTTTGTTCTATATTCATTATCTTAGTAACATTGAGTGTACTAACAATTCCAGATAAAGTGATTTGACTCAATCTTCAGCTTATTTTTTCACATCTACCATTATTAGTTTTTTGGGATGCTACCCACAGCATCTATCTCCTGCCCATCCATTCCACTCCATTTCTACTATTATCTCCTCACTGTTATCTTTCTCTTGAATTAACTACAATAATCTAACCAGGTCTCCTGGCTCCCACCTTTCCCTCTCTGAAACTCATAGTTTACAAGGTAGTGAGTATAATATTTTAAAATGTAAATCAAATGAAGATTATCCATAAAATTTGTTCTTTCTATTAGAATATACACTCTAGGAGAGCAAGGACTTTATCATCTGTGTCCACTGCTATATGCTTGCTCCCAGTTGTAAGAGATGATGGGTTCTCAAAAAACTCTGTTGAATAAATCACTAATGAATACATCTTCAAAAAGAATGTTGGTAGGCAGGGACAGAAAGTGTTGTCCCTAGAGAAGTGGATGAGCGACCAGGATTTTCTCCCTTGTCAGCATGCCTCTCATTCTCCCTTTCTGGCTTCTTTCTTCATCTTGTCTCACTCTCTGCATCACTATCCCTTCTGCCTGCACCCTTTGTTTTCCTTCTCTCTCTTGGTTAGTGCTCTGTTGCTGCTTTAATTAAGTTTTTACTCCATATGCTGCTTGTCTCAGAGGAAAGAACTTGTCTGTAATGTTCATCAGTGGAATGGGCCCTGGGGAGATTAGCAATGTGTCCTCTTAACTGATGTTTAAAACATAGGATATTTGCCAGAA
The DNA here is from genome assembly GCF_020171115.1 of Neogale vison. Classification (NCBI taxonomy): domain Eukaryota; kingdom Metazoa; phylum Chordata; class Mammalia; order Carnivora; family Mustelidae; genus Neogale; species Neogale vison. Next base: position 46,882,742 of record NC_058094.1, read on the forward strand.
AACTGCACATACTCCATCCTACCAGGCATTGCCTGTTTTTACCTGACATGGATTTGAATACCTATATCACCCAGGCCACCTTTGTGCCCAGTCTGTCACAGATCTTATAAAAGCAGGATACTAGACTTGGACCCTAGTTCTCCAGGGATTAGTGTTGTTGTCGTTATTGAACAAATATCCTACAGTTATAGTTTCATTCTTCATTATATATTTCGACAGCCTCATCAAATTTTTGACTCAAAGGCTGAAATCTGTTCCACACACATTGTCATTATATAAGGTAAAACACATAAACTGTTTAGCATCGTACATGGACCATAGCAAACACATAAAAATGTGGTATTTTAATAGTTATTAATTTAGTTCATTGCTAGTAAAATAATAAACAATTTTCTTTAGACACTTTCTTTCTACTCCCTATAGACACAGCGAACTCTGCTACTTATGGTCTATATTTCTCCATTTAATCCTCAAAGATAAGTGTCTCTTAAAAGCTTTTCTGAAATCCAGACATACTATTTATACTGTTGCTCCGGCTGGTAAGCTAATGGAAAAAGATCCTCTTGGTTTCTTAAATATATTATCTCATGGGAATTAGCACCACTTCCTAGTATAGGAAATCATTTTAACTATGAAACACAGAGATTCAGGTGGCCTTTAGAGTTGTAGATCATCACAGGTGACTGGAAATTCAGGTTCTTTAGGGGGAAAAGACAACAACAACAAAAAACCTCAAAAGTCCTTGCTTTTCTGCCAAGTAAATTGAATTTCCTCTGATTATATAGAACTACATAATGATGGGTCCTGGGAAGTATTACTGAAGGTACCTTTGTTAAAAAAAAAAACAAACAAAATTTTTCCTGTTTTGTAATTCAGTTACAATGCAAATTACAAAATTGTTTTGATCACTATGAATAGTTAGTTTATGTTTCCTTTGGATGCTGAAGAAAAATTGAGGACAATGATGGTAACTAAAAATTATCATCTATTAGAACATTTTATATATAGGGATTAATATACAGAATATGGATTGATAGTCTTCACTTTTACTATTTCTACTTCTATTTAAAATATGGGTAGGAGAACAGCAAAACTTAAAACACAGTCTGAGGGCACTGTTAATAAATTCCTTATCAAAGAGAAGTTTCTAGCTAAAACAAATATTTAGGAAATAACTGAAATGAGTACTACTGAGAAAGGGTAAATATAATATCTGAGTAAATATTAGTAAAAATAAATAAGAATATAAATAATTGAAAATGTAAGAAGAGTTCTGGGAAAAGGCCATTTTAGTATAAAATAAATGTCTGAGTAGAGATTAAATATGTATAGTATTTTACTCATTTCTTGAAAGTCTGTCCACTAAATATTGTTTTTTCCCCCCACACACCGAGCTCTGTCCTGAGCCTTTTTCTTATCCACCTCAGTTCTTCTAGGTGACTTCAAAGTTTCATTGGCTCTTACAAGCTATTGATATTTAAATTACTATATCCCACACAGCAGAAATTCTGAACAGTCTTCATGACTCTTTATCTAAATGTCTAGTGACCCTCTCCTTATATGTTCCCACAAGCACCACACACATATTCAAACTGAGTTCACCAGTTTCTCCATAAACTTTCTCCATTGTGTCCCAGATATGACATGCTCTCTGCCTGGAATTCAGGTCTTCACATTTCTAGACTCTTTTCCAGAGCTAAGTCATCTGTTCTTTTTTTCTAATTCCTGCTTATCCTCAGGTCCCAAATTAGGCAAAATTTCTTCTAGGGAATCTTTCCCTAGCTAAGTCTGGGATCTACTCCTCCGTCTGTGCTTCCAGTCACAGGGCACTTTATCCAAGTTCAGACGAACTGAAAACCTTCTATTGAAAACCTTCTATTGAAATTGCCTTTATTATTGCCTGCATCAGGCACCGTTGTGTTCCCTTATGTATCTGTGTGTTCCCTTATGATATCCAGAATTGAGTACAGTGTCCAGAATAGAGCAGGTATCCAATAATTAAATCCATTTATTAGACTCTTACTCGGTACTATGTGACAGACACCATATTAGATATAAAGGACTTTACAAAAATTAATAAACCTTATTCTTATTCTCATGGGTAATAGAAGAGAGTACTGCTAGCCAAATAATTATACAAAAGGATGATTTAAGCACCATAAGATAAGCATACATTTAGTAATTATGAACTGGTTATGGGGCAGAAAGCAAAGGGTCTGCACATCAGGATTCGTAGGGAACAAAATCATAGGTGGCTGGATGAGAAAGGAATGATGTTGGGTTTTTAAAAATTCTTTTAAAGAAGAATTTATGGAACTATTTTATTGAGTATCTGCTATTCACTGGTTGTTTTGCAACAGGAACTTTAAAACACATCTCATTGAACTCAATTGATTCTTATAGCAAATATGTGATATGGAAATTATTGAATCCTTATTCCAACTCATTATTTCTACTCATCAAAAAAAAAAAAAAAAAGTTTAAGCGATCTGGTGGTTAGATGCTGAGTTTAGAACCTAGATCAGCTCCAAATGAAAGGTTACTTAGTGAGCCTCTAAAGGGTAAAGTGTTAGAAATGGTATTGGAGTGAAGCAGATGGATAAATGGCCACTAGGTGGAAAAGATCTAAGAAGCAGAATTTGGTCTTTTGGGCTGGAGTATCATGAAATGATTAAATGTGTCTGAATGCAAGTCCATGTGCTGTTTCAGATGTGGTATAATAGAAGCTCCAGTGGTGATGTAGACACATCTTGTTAGCAGATGAAATTGTCTCCTTTATTAGCAGAGGCACTGTTGAAAGAGTTTTACATGCTATACTACTAATAAGTAAAACCATGACATGATTATGCCTGAGCCTAGGCTGAGAAGGCTTCATGTCCTTGTATGACCATCAACTTGGTTATATAATCCTTTGGATTCCTCTATGAGTCTGAATTAGTGTTTCTGATTTCTCATCTGAATCCAGAGAATTTTAGAATCATTCAGTTATCATGACAAAGTCTCAGAAGTTGGACAAGATAGAAATAAAAAGTAGCTTAATGAGTATTTAGAAAAAGTAAGGTTTCTAGGCATAATACTCCACCAAGACTTGGGATGAGCCTTGCGTAAACACAGGGAATCACCACAGTCACATGTAGATTTTTTTAATAGTACTTAAAGTGTAATTTCCTGTTTACTTGTCCGTATCCCCTCTATCAAACCATAACTTCCTTGTGAGTAGCCTCTGCCTGTAACACACTTTCCATTTTAATCTAGCATCTGCACAGTTTGGCACATAAGAGGTTCTTGATGAATATTGAATAAGTAACCAGTGTAGTTTATGCAAACAATAGTTTGACTTTTTAGAGGCATCTGGATAGACATGTTTAGGGAGATTTCTTTTTCTGCTGCTCATATTTTTATCAATTACATGAATTTCATATAATTTGTTCAATAAATTTAAAGCTAAGTAAAAGGATAATGACTGAATTTGGTTTTGTACAAAAATGTTTTCGAGCATTTGCTCTTTGCCAGGAAGTTTTCTGGTTGGTTGTGATGTATCAGTGAAAAAACAGACCTAAACACCTGGTCTTACATTGCCTGAAGTCGAAGATAATTTATTTTCCTCTTCTGCATTTTCATACCTGTAAATCCCAGGAGAAAAAAAATTGTACAATAGTTAGATTTCATAATCATCAAATGAATTTGCATAAAATATGTATTTATTTATATTTGTGCCCTAGCCCACCTTCAACCAAAATAATTTGATTCTCACTGAACCAACCAAAATACAGCATCAAGAGTATTTTAAATGGCATTAATGGACCCACTAACCACATTATGCCTTCCATTCTAATCATATTTTTATATAAAAAATTACTGAACAATATATAATGTAGAATTTCATCTGAAACCATTGTTTTGAAACCTCCTTCAACACATTCTCAAGCTATGGCATTTTTAAAAACTAGTTGAAAAAACTTGCACGTTTGAGACAGAATTTTAATTTAAGTGCAAATGATTGATGAATTAAATGTCATAAAATACTTAAACATGTAACATTTTCTGTTCTTTGATGGTTTGGAACACCAAAACGTTTGGAAGAGAGACAGGTGTAGTTATTTTGACAATATGCCTCCACATATGGAAAGGGTATTTTATAGCATTGCAGTCTTTAAAAATGTTACTGTTTAATCACATCCATCTTGTACTTCAAGTAAAAAGGTAAGAAAACATGTCTAATGCTTCCATTGAGGACAAAACTGAAGATAATGAGTGAAAAAACTATCTGCCTACCACTCTACCAGAGTATATGGTAACTTGTGAATAGATTTCCCCACCAGGAATTCCTTTTTCTGTCACAGCTTATTTAAATACAATGGTGTTTAAAATGAAACAAAGAAACAAAGCTATTTCATCATTTTGAAAAATTTTAGCTCATGCATCTGTAAGTATAGAGAATACTTTAGTAGAGCCATGTCAAATAATCTTTCTCCCTAGCATCTTATATCTTTAAAATTGATCACTACAAATACTCTGGAGGTCTCTAATGTTTCATTCAATCCTTTGCAAAAATTGTGGCAAAGTAAGAGGTGAAGGATTTAGGTGATGTAAAATGGAGCCTGGCACCTATTGATGGGACCCCTCCAAAATCCAATAATTAATGTCAACATCATCAAGTAATCTTCCCTGGAAGACTGGTACAGCCTAGATACTAGTAAAACAAAGAATAGAGTATACTATATTCATGCCCATTCACATGAACATGCAAAAATTATAACAGATTTACATCCTAAGATATTTAATTCTTTCACAGATATCTACACATGTGACTTCTATCTTATTTTTCTTATTTTGTCTTCTCTTTCTCTGTTATCTGGCATAAATACAAAAGAGCAGAACAGCCTAAAGATCCAGAACAACACTGTCTGCTTTGGAGGCAAAGTGTAGATTACCTGGGTCAAATAATTTACTTCCTGAATTGACTCAATCTATCAAAAATAAATTGATACTGGAAGGGAAAATAGAAGAAAAGAAATTTTAACAGCTTATAATGCATTTTTAGCTGTTCAAGGGCAAAATGACATATAAGACTTCCCACGTTCTCAATTAAACCTTTTCTGAAGATTGATATCATTAAAAACAATAGGACTAATATTAATACCTTTAATAATTTTCAATTTGTATTTGAAATTCTGAATGCATAAAAGAAGTGTACTATTTTTTGGTGACATTTAAATTAAATGTGTGATTCTCTTTTTCATAAGACTGTGTACCATATGAAATATTTTTGTGTGATGAAAAATTACTATAGGCAACTATTTTATGTTAATTCACAAATAATTTGTAAAATGTGAAATATTTTTAAATCTGTATTTTGTAATTATAATTTTAATACTTTCAATTTGCCTACATAAGAAACTGACAAATTTAAGATTGTTGACTAACAAAAAGTACAGAATGCAGATATCTAAATATTTCAGAATAGCATTTTTTTAAGTTAGATGTTATTGTAAGAACACAGTTTTAAGGAGTTACATTGTCTAATGTTGTATGTAATATTAATCATACACAAGTAAAATGCTTCATTTCTAAAGTCAAATGCATGCAATGGAAATACCAGGTTTTAGTCCACCATAAAGTATTGTATTCTTCCACTGGTAGCTTTCTTAGCTTCAACGGAAAATCGTAAATAATAAGTCACCAAAAGTTAAGGTAAAGGTGCAGATTATTTGGATATTTAGTGATTTTCAGAAGCCATATAAAATGTAAACACTGATTTTTAAAGCTCTGTATATTTCTTGGAGTTTGGCTTTTTAGAAATAGCAAGAATCTATTTTCCTGGATTGTCATACAGAACTACAGGTCTATAGGGAAAAGAGTTTTAGAGAGACTAGAAGTTTTCCTGCATAATAATGAATTTTAGGAATTGTCTTTCAGGAGGGATCACCTTGACTCTTTACTACCTCTTCCTGAATACATAAATTGCTTCATAATAATCACTGTACTGAATATGTTACATTTTATGTAGAACAGTTGATATTGTGTATCTTTATCCATATACATACAACCCATTTGCTTGATATTTATATATGTATTATATATATTTATTTATATTTGCATATGTATATATACATATATTTGTATATGTGTTATACATATATTTATATTTATGTATATATTATATATGTGTGTTATATATATGTGAGATATATATATATATATATATATATATATGCTAACCTAGCTAGGAAAGCTGTCCTGAATATGTGTAGGCATTTCATATTATTCTCTGACTTTTATCCCAGGGTTAAACACCACTGAGAAGGTTTAACTCCTGTTTTGAAAGGATTCAAAAATTTTACTAAAAATGGTGTCTCTGAACAGTTTCTCGTCTGTCATTGCTGACAGTCTATTTCTTGGTACCAAATGCTGTTATGCCATGGTGGCAACTGGGAACTGACTGATAGACATGCAGATGAGAAGCTAAGGGAATAGGGCTAGGCTAAGAGGAGAAGAACACTATTGGCAGCTCTGCAAGGTTATTATTTGGCCACATATCTATCTGGTGTATTTTCCTGAAGTCTTTCAGTTTGAGTCTGTGGTAGGAGAGTTTTTCTCTGCGCTACCCTAAGATTCTGAACATAATAATAGCAGCTTTTATCCATGGGCCTCGGAAAATTAAGCAAACTGAAGGATTGAGGAAACAAGAGAATCCAAATTTTTTTTTAACGATTTTATTTATTTATTTGACAGACAGAGATCACAAGTAGGCAGAGAAGCAGGCAGAGAGAGAGGGGGAAGCAGGCTCCCTGCTGAGCAGAGAGCCTGATGCAGAGCTCGAGCCCAGGACCTTGGGATCATGACCTGAACTGAAGGCAGAGGCTTTAACCCACTGAGCTATCCTGGCGCCAGAGAATCCAAATTTTATGCTATATATTCTTTAAAGATTTTGTTTATTTGAGAGAGGATGTGTGCTGCGAGGGTGGGGGGGGGAGGTGCAGACTCCCCACTGAGCAGGGAAAGCCAGGCCAGCCATTGAAAGCCAGGATCCTGAGATGATGACCTGAATCAAAGTCAGACAATTAACCAACAGAGCCATCCAGGCACCCCTAAAATATTATATTATTTACAATGTTTTTCTTAATGTTTTCTTAGCAAATCTGGCCTATAATATCATTAAGGAAAAATGAACAAAAGACCCTGAACATAGTGTTTTAAAGAGAAAGCCAATAATTATGATAGAATGCTAGTAGAGTACATTTATAAAATACATTTAGGTATGCAAGACCTCCATAGAATTTCAAAAATTACTAATAGATTCATGTATTTCTAAGTATTTCTTTGATATTTAACTTACATTGTGTTTTTATGATAGCATTATATAACTATTTTCCTGATCTTTCAAAAAAGACTGGCTAGATAACATATATCTAATTTATACTTTTTAATCATCTGTGTATGATGTGTACTTTCTACTTTGGCTGATAAACATGGGTTTTTAAAAGTCAAATAGTTTCTAGTACCCAGTAACTTACCAACAACTTGAGGATAATGGTTACTGAAATTAGTAAACATGATAGTATTGTAACTAATAGCACTATGTACTTATTCAACTACAGAATAGGGCAACAAAAATAAAGCATGGCATGATAATATAGTAAGCTTCAATCTTATAGATTGTTGTAATAAGGAAATACATGGCAAGTGTAGGGTTCAGTGTGTACCTATGCAAATAATTATAGCTTTATAATAACATAAGTCACTCCAGTGCATTACACTATAACGAACAACTTTATAATATAAAGCACATAGACACTTTTATGTTTATGTATAATTAATATAAATTGTCTCAGGCCTCTCAACAATAAGTAATTTTATGAAAATAAATTACTGTGAAATAAATGAATACGTGAATGAATGATGCATATCTACCAGACATTCCCAGGCCTAACTTTCAGTGACTGAGCGAATGGAACTTACATAAATACCATATCCAAAAACAAACTTAAATTTACACAATGACAGTATACTCAGAAATATAAAAGTGAGGGGTTGTGTCAAGATAGTGGATGAGGCATATGCTCCTAACTTTCACCCTGAAAATTTGACATTTCAGACAATAAATATTTTCTAAAGGAATAGTACCAGCTATAGAGATTGAAAAAAAATGTCATTGGTCTGTTAGCATGTTGTTTAGAAATAAGGATTTAAATGCTAATAGTAACTACCAAAGAGTTGAAGATTGTTGCCTCTGAGAAAAAGGCAATATAGAATTGAGAACTTGTGTTTTCTTCTCTTCTGATGTTTTTTATTGTAGCAAACTTATTTATTTTTCAACTGTGTGGCTCTATATTTAACAAAAATAAAACATCTTAAAATAATAATAATAATAATACTTCTAAAGATTACCCAAAAGAAAAATGGGTAAAAGACCCAACAGGCACTTGAGAATAAAGGATACCTGAATGACTGATAAATATACAAAAAGATGCTCAAAAGCATTATTAATCATCTAGGAAATACAATTTGAGCCCATAATACTCTGTAGAATGGCTAACAAAAAGAATGACAAGACATAACCAAATGTTGAGAACACTGAATTTACACACACAGTTATGACTATAAATTGGTACCTCCACTTTGGAAAACTATTGGCAGTGTCTCTTAAAACTGAACATATGCATGACCCAACCATACCTGTCCTGTGCATATGCCTACCAGAAATATAATTCATTCATGTTGGAAAAAAGTCAAGCTCTGGGATGTTTATGGCAACACTATTAATCATAGCTCATAATTGTATATTATTAAATGGCAACTAAAAGTACAATGACTGAATACATTCTGATATATTTATGCAACAAATGTTGTGCAACAAGGAAAATGAGTTATAATTACATGCTACCATAACATGGTTGAATTTCACAAACTTAAAGAGGAAGAATCCAATCACAAAAGATATATACTATACGATTCCAGTTACGTAAACACCACAATTAATATATAGTGTTGTAATTCAAGATTGTAATTGTTTTCCATTTAGGAGGCTGTGACTTGATTGGTGGAAGTCTGAGTGGGGCTTTGGGGATGTGCTGGAAGAATCCAGTCTTTTTGATTTGGATACAGTCTTTTTGATTTGTGTGGGTGTGTTCAGTTTGTGGAAATCCATCAAATTATGATCAGAGCTCATTTTTTTATATAAATGTTAGATTTAAAGATAGAGTTCAAAATAAGTAAGCAATGAAAAAGGAACCTTTCCTAGAGCTGGAGAAATGTATAAATCTTCAGACTGAAAAATCCAACTCATTGACAAGTAGTCTGAATGCTCATTTGAGTTGAGATCTGAATGACAAGAAGTTGGTTTTATGAATTCTGGAGAATGAGCTTTTCAGCCAGAAATAGCAAGTTCAAGGTCACCATGTATGTTTTGAGCAACAGAAATTAGGACGTGATGGAATGTGAGGGAGAGTGCTCAGAGGGCAATCAGATTGTGAAAGATGTGTTGCTTGTTTTGGACCACGTTATGGAGTTTGGGTTATATTTAACAAGAGGGTTTTATGCAAAGTAGTAACATAAACTTATTTACATTTCTAAAAGCCCACTTTGGCAATTCAGCAGAGAATGCATGGGGGATTGAAGCTGGAGATCATTTAGGAAGCTATTATGGTAGTCTCTGTGGAAAAAAATGATAATGGCTTGAACATGGGTTTTAGCAATGGAAATGAGCAGAAATGGATTGAATCTGGAGATATGTTGGTAGTAAAAATGCTAAGATTTGCTTATGATACTTCAGGTAAGATGAATAGTTCACTCAAGAATTATTCGCAGTGTTTGTTTTGAGTAATGTGTGGATGATGGTACTGTTTACGGAGTTGGATTGTACAGACATATCAACAATTTAGAGTGTCGAAGAGCAAGACTTCATTTTGTTTATGTTAAGTTCGAGACCTCTGAATGCCTTTCAGATGCCTACTTAAATGCTCTGTAGAACAATCAGTTCCTTACAGTTGTGAAAAAAATCAACCATGCTTATACAAAAACTTCATCCAGTGAAATAACTTTTTTAAAGAGGGACAATTGCCTTCCGCAAAATATTTGCTTCCTTCAGAGGAGTCACTATAGCATGTAATCAGAGGTTTTTTTTTTTACTCATCTGTGTTCTTTTTTTTTCTTTTTTTAAAGATTTTTATTTATTTATTTAATGAGAGAGAGAGAGTACAATTAGGCAGAGCGGCAGGCAGAGGGAGAGAGAGAGGCTCTCTGCTGAATAAGGAGCAAGATTCAGGACTCGATTCCAGGACCTTGGGATCATGACCTGAGCTGAAGACAATCGCTTAACCGACTGAGCCACCCAGGTGCCCCTTGTCTGTGTTCTTAATATTAACTAATTGAGCATGGTGTTGGCATCCACAGTAGCTTCAGTGTATCACAAGTAGGTGTAAATATAATTTGTTTGCTTCAAATATCTCTTTCCTTAGGAGAAGGTTGCTTGAATCCTCCTATAGATATTTCTATTAGCTTCCCAATTAATCCTCTGATCTACATAAACATAACTGAAACCAAAGTAAACAAACTGTGGGCCTAGGAAAGCATACCAGGTGACTCAACCTACAAACCATTGCTGTGGCTGCAGAATTCTCTACAACAATCTAGGAATCTCTTTCAAATTTCTAGACAAATGAATAATCCTTTAAGTAAAATAATTTGGTGTCTCTAAAGACGTTAGTTCTCGTTGGAAGGCAACAACATTTCTGTCACTGAAAGGGGTGTACAGAACCTTTCTACCTAACACACCAGGGTCCCAGTGAGATAAGTCAAATTTCATGTCTCTTTAATGAAAGCAAGTGCTTTCTCAACAAGGTGGAACTTTCATTTACTAGGATTAGGTCTTCTGGTATATTCAGGTGTTAGGGAGCTTCATTAGAATAAAAGGCTCAAAAATCACTGCAAATGGGACTTTTTACCATAAAGGGGATCTAGCCTGTTTCCGTTAAAAAGTTTACTTATGGATATGGATTGTCCATATAGGTTCCTGTATAAATTGCATCTTCTTCATATTGTGACACTGATTGCCCTCCTTTTCTTTCCTTAGGGACCCCAAATCATACAAAGAATATCCTCTCTCTCTATTTGTACCTCTCTATTCTGGCATGCATTAACCAATCTATAAGTAAGGAACTTTATTCTTCATGATTTAGTACATTAAATCTATGGAAACTAATGATCTGCCATTGATTTTTCTTTCTTCTGAAATCTGGAATTTCTCATTATTTCAAGCCCTAATAAATTAGAATTTTTAAAAATTTTACCTTCCCTAGCTATGTTTTGTATTTGATCTTCTGTATCTCTTCCTTAATCTTCAATCATTATTTTGACCTAATATTAAATCGCTGGCTTCACATGAGTACATCCAAGGAAGTAGCCTAGCAAATACTTTATGTGGTAAAATCTCTGTAAAATTCTGTACATTTGTCTTTGCAACATTAAATGCAACATTTGCAATTAGATTATTCAAATAGTAGTTCAATCAGTGTAGCAAAAATCAGCCAAAACTAACTGGCTATTGGTTATTTTATTCTATGCATTCATTTTTTTCAACAATCCTTTTCAGAGTTGTTATTATTTAAATGTGGAAAGGATAAGACGGGATTTTATTTTGCACATTGTTAGTCATGGTTTAATGTATAATTTTATTTTCAAAGAAAACATACATGGCAGAGGTAGTAAAGTAAGATAAGAATTAAGACATAACCTGACTTCTATATTTATTTGAGTCTAAAACATTCCATAAGGCATGGTAGAAGAAGATAGGTAAATATCAACAATTTATGAAGAAGCTTGTATGTTATAATAAAGAGTTTACACACACATACACACACACGCACACACACACATACACACACACACACACAGTTTTTTGTTTGTTTGTTTTTATGAAAATCTCCCTTTCTAGTCCATTTTGTTAGTCTTCTATTTCTATAGTTTAACCAAACCAGCAGAGCTAAGTAGGAAGTGGTAAAGGATGCCAAATAGACTTTGAAATCTCCAAGTAACATTTTGAGGAATAGAATTGCTTCTTCTTAGAAGCAGTTGCTGCTGTGCCTGGAGATTCTATTACAATATGACCCGAATTTGAACTTCTAATGTCTATTTTAAACATAAAACATACTAGAATTCCATGAAACAAGATGGGATAGGGAGGGAGACAAACCATAAGTGACTCTTAATCTCACGAAACAAACTGTGGGTTGCTGGGGGGACGGGGGTTGGGAGAAGGGGGGTAGGGTTATGGACATTGGGGAGGGTATGTGCTTTTGGGTAAATTGGAAGGGGAGATGAACCATGAGAGACTATGGACTCTGAAAAACAATCTAAGGGGTTTGAAGTGGCGGGGGGGTGGGAGGTTGGGGTACCAGGTGGTGGGTATTATAGAGGGCACAGCTTGCATGGAGCACTGGGTGTGGTGAAAAAATAATGAATACTGTTTTTCTGAAAATAAATAAATTGGAAAAAAAAACATACTAGAATCACTTGGGTGTGTTCTTCAAACAAGGTAATAAAATAATTCTAATATGTAATTGTTTTGAGTAAGAAAACTTTTTTCTTTTTCAGTAAACCAAATCTTTGGGAAGCTTAAATAGTTGGACCACAAGACTCTAATGAAGTCACCTCTATCCATCTGCTGACCAGTAAAGTATATAGGAAGAAATTAACTAACCTCCTCTAAGCCAGTTTTTGAAAATTCTAAACTTGTCATGTGTTGGAAAATGCCACATTCTGCTTGAGGTTATCAGGGTGCATCAGTTTGCAGACATGGTTTTATTAAAAATTAGGAGGCCCTATGATGTATTCTGTTATCATGTCTAAACATCCTGGCTGCTACTCTGTATCAGATTCCCATGAAAGCACAGAAAACTAAATGATAGATAACTATGGGGCTTATTTTATTTTGAACAGAAAAATTCAATTTCTGCGAAGTACATTTGAGGAAGTTGTTCTTGACAAATATACAAATTAAAGATAGAAAATAAGCAATATATGTGGTAATTTAATTTATTACTTTGCAAGGTAACTCTGATACATCTCAAGGAAAGGAAATTATCTTAATGTGTATAATATGATGTCAGGCTGGTTCTTATCTGATTTTGGTAAAGCCTAGAGAGAGCAAGGAGAAATGTAGACTAGAATTATATGGATTAGGGTCAGAATTACGGAAGGCATTAAGGGGTAAGTTGCATATCTAATTAGTTTTATCTTTCTTAATTATTTGTGAATATTAGTGAAAATATATTATGTAATATTAAAATCTTAGGACTTTATATTTTCTATGTACTGAAGAGTTAGTGGGTTCTGTGCATTATTATCTCAATATCTATTAACCTCTGGCTCACTATATACATTTTTGAAGAGTTAGTGGATTCTGTGCATTATTATCTCAATATCTATTAACCTCTGGCTCACTATATACATTTGCTAGTATTGAGCATTTTTGTGACCAGTAATTTCCAATTCAAATTACTTAAATTGTATTGTTTCTGAGGAGAAGTCGTGATTTCAGTTTCTCTGGATATACTTTCCCTTTTAAGTAGCTTTAATAAATCTATGTTTAAGTTCAAGAACTTTGTTTTAAATCATCAAGATCTATACTGGCATCAATTTCTACACTTCATGGGCACAGAAGCTTTTCTTTCTTTCTTTCTTTCTTTGGTCAATCCATATTTTATTTTTTAATTATTCAGTGTTCCAGGATTCATTATTTATGCACCACACCCAGTGCTCCATGCAATACCTGCCATCCTTAATACCCACCACCAGTCTCAACTAGCCCCCTATCCCCTCCCCTCAAACCCTCAGTTTGTTTCTCAGAGTCCACAGTCTTTCATGGTTATTGGTTTAAGAGACTTCCCTGATTTCTGGGCGTGGAAATATTATCTTAAGAGATTTAAGGTCTGTAAAATTTTGTGTCTTATTGAAATAATCCTGTCTCATTACAGCAAATAGGTTGTTTTTATCTGTTGGGGTCATGGTTTTTCTGGGTGCATTCAATTGGCTAATGGACCAAATTCAAGGCCAGGTCTACATACATAAAATGGAAAGAGAAAGAGGGATCCAGATGGCAACTGCAAAACTATATCCACATGGGTATGTTCTGTTTAGAACAAAAGTTTCTTGGAGAATTTATGTAGTTCAGCTTTGAATTTTTAATTCTTAAGATAATATATGACACATGGAAAGCAAGTAGTAAATATTTCAGGAATGAATTACAACATGATTATTTGAATTAATTAAATTATTGATTTATAAACTTATCAGTGCCACAGAACACAAAGAGGTCAAATATCTTCTTTGTCCATGCTTTTCTATTGGCATTTTCTACCCTAGTCTTGTATTTCCCTTGGTTCTCCTATAACTTTGTGGATTTATTTAGTTATTACTCTTCACTTTTTACAAATGGTACAACTGAGGCTAAGGGGAAGGAAATGATATACCCATGGAGAGCTAAGGAAACAATGAAACAGATTAAAATGCAATATTCTGTCTTTTGAATATAATCTTTTTACTACATCCTACTACATTGAAACTTTATACCTGTAAAATGAATATATATAACATACGAACATATATAAGTAATACACACTCATTTTATAGATAATAATATATACATAATTATGTAATTATGTATATATAATTACACATACATATGGGTATATACATACCTTTGCTCTCTCACACATAAGATGTGTCAATAAATATTAATATGCTTTGACTGTTAGAAACCCTATTAAAAAAAAGGAGAATGATGTTATAATTATTTCCCACCTCTGTATTCTGATATGTGAGGACACCCTCCGGTTGTATTTATTTCTCTACCTTAGTCTATTATAATTTTTGCATCATTTAAGAAAACACTAGATGCCATATGATCTTTAGCTTCAATGCAAAAAACTCTCTGAACATAAAAGCCAGCTCTAGTCATTTCTTCATCTTATTTCCAAAATTATGGTACTAATTTCTTTTATCATGTGCCACTTGTTTCTTTTTAACACATGTGTAGGGTCTTAGAAGACAGAGAAAACACTTCTTACAGATCCATGCTCCTCATCCAGTCTAGTCTAGCCTTGAAAATAACAAATGTTCATAAGTAGGTGCTCCTCAAGACAGTTTTAAAAGACTCAGTAACACAGCTTTTCATATTTTCTATTAAGAAGAAACATAGTGTTTACTCAGTTGTATAGTTTCTTTTTTTTTTTTTTTCTTTATTTTGAAGCAAAGAGAAAAGCAGCTGCAACAGCCACAGAGCTCGGTGCTTGTTAAAGTAGATTGTAAATCTGAGCTAGTATTGAGCATTTTTGTGATCAGTAAAAACCTCCATTCTTCAAAAAGTCCTCAGGTAAACATAATAGGCACATCACAGAAATATACTGTTGCTTTGGACTGTTTCACATCATCTTCACCAACTTTTTCTGAGCAAATAATTGTGTACACTGTTGTATTACCTGGTATCACAGAGAACTAAACATACCCAGGTCCAGCTTTGCAGGAGCTGGAACAACTCTGAAACCTACTCACCAAAGAAGATTGATTCTGGTAACTTGTTAAAATCTTACAGATACGAGTTCTAAAATCTTATGATGTTAGTGCTGGAATATTCTCTTTCCGATTCTAATAAGTCTTGGCTAGAGCCGCAAGATAAATTTCTCCTGTTTAAATTATGAAATCTCCTTATTTTGCATAAAAATTTGCCAGACTCATCTCCCAGCATCCTCTGTTTCACTATTAAATCAAGTAGGACTAAAATCCTAGAAGATGCTTTTGTACGACTAAAGACAATACAGTGCTGCTTCGGGGAAGAAGTGGCAAAGGTGCTATGTTTTGTTTAATACTCCTTTAGCCAATAAAAATGTCTACTGGGCCAAAGGGATGAATTCTTCCCTGAGGAGAAAGAATATACCACAGATATTCTATAGTCTTGTTTTGGTGCTGAGGAAAATGCCTCCATAAAACTAACTCTGCAGGCCTCTCAAATTAGAGATGCCATCAGCCATTACATTAATACTACCACACTTTAACTTAATGAAATGCATTTCCTGCTGTTATCACAAAATGCACTTGAGAGAAGCAATATAATTTTAATATAAATGGTGCCACAGGCAGAAATGCCTTGTTCATTGATTTCAAAAGTAACCATGTTCTTTACATCCATAAACATGTATCAGTACCAAATTCAATTTGGTTTCTCACTAGCACTGACACACGTATTCTCCTTTCCTCTACTTTCATTTCCTGTCTCACAGAGGGATTTGGCAGATAATCTGTGTTCCACAGGAAACATGGATTGCATCTGTGAAGTCTTGGGATCAACATTTTGTTGATGGATCACTGAGAGGAACCAGGTGATATCACAACAGGACTGAGATTATGACTCAAAACTGAGGAAGTAGTGTGTGGCCTTGAATTCTGTTCATGTATATTCACATACATTAAGGGTTATTATGGATCCTTACAATTCTTTTTTTAATAACACAAAGCCCTTATGTCAAGGAATCTTGTAATTTGCAGATTACTAGAGCACCAGCCCAAAGTGCCATTGCAACGTGGTAGGAGCTGTCATGTGCTTCTAGAGCAGATGCTGCATGAATGTTAGGTCTCATGCATCTCCTGAAATCCATGTATGACTGACCCATTGAGGCTACACAGAAGAGAGAGCTTGAGCAGATATGGGGAGCAAAATCTGGGAAAACTTTAGAGTTTCCAGTTAAGATGGTTGACAGGGAATCTGCCATAATTTAAAAGAATATTGAGGGCTTACCTTAAAACAGCATAAGAAATGCCTCTTCAGATTCCCACATTAGTAAAAGTGAGTATGAAACTTCCAGGAAGCTAAAATGTCCCCTTCACCCCTGCCACACTTTAATAATGTCTTGTAAGACCTTGAGTTTCTCAAAATATATCTTGAAGAGGTATTTGGAAAGCTAGGATGGATCTGAAATATCTTCCTGGGTAGACCATTCATCCTTTAGGTACTGTTTAGATACTTGAACATTGATAACATGGATTATATTCTAACAAGGGAAGCATAAGGAATTCAGAATTACTATGAAGATCAGGTTCCAGATGAAGACATGTGTTGAGGTCGCAAATAAAAATTTGACTTCACGGCATAACTCGAAACATTGGGTTGGTTGTCTTTTCAGGGATTTGGTAATGCACTCCACCAGATTTCCCATATATAAAGGGTGGGTTACCAGTCAGTTGGTCTAGATATGAAAGTCTTGAAGGGATTCTTATAAAGTAATCTTATGTTGGGCTCAGCCCCAGTATGAATTGTCCAAATCAAGTTGCTTTGTAAGGCAGATCTTATTGGTAAAAATGTGGTGATAATCGGCATTCATTAAAATGGTAAGTGTCCCTGTTTCTATCATCCACAGTCTACCTACCAGAAATAAACTTGTTTTGAATGTTCTTTAAATACCTTTTGGGTGACCCTTGAAAATGATAATGCACAATATTCTATCAGAATTTAATCACACTCTTGATGCCTCATATCCACATCTTTCTAGCAGTTGATAAAGACCTAATGGATTCAATGACAGTCCTAATTCTGTTAATAAGTGTATCCTTTGACAGGCTACTGTCAAGACAGGGCTATTCAGTGACAGCCTTCAAATGTGTACTGCCAATACAGACTTTTCTTGGTGATTAAAGTTCTTCTGTAGCAGACTAATGGATGACTTTAATCCTTTTTAAGCTGGCTCTAAACTTATAACACTTTGCTGACTCTAGAAACAATCTATAATATAGTCTTCCATCTTTTCTTGTGTGTGTGTCCAGGGTCCATTCATCAGCATGATGACTTTTTTTAAGGATGATTTTTGGGGCTTGCAGCCAATTACAATGAAAGTATTCAGGAGAGGAGGGAAACATTTCACTATCAAATAAATGCCTTGTTTATCTTAATAAATGACATACATGTCCCTCGACGCTGTTTTTTTTTTTCTCACTGTGTTTTGCACGTATTATATTAGACTAAATTAGTGGTCATTTCTGGCTTCTCAGAGTGTAGCTAGTCTTAACCAATTCTCAGGAGTAACTGGCATTTGTTGGTGGTATCTTCCATCCCACTGAATTCAGAATCAAAGCAGTGCTTTGGCAAATTCAAAGATTGCCATTTTCACCTCAGCTGTAACTCTTCTCCCTAGCAAAACTTACCTGACCCCATGTTTCTTATATTTCCTTATAATTCTTCTCTTTGCTTTTCAGAGAAAAGCATTCTGACAATCAAAGACGAGTAAAATGATAAATAGCTTCAGACATTGACCTTCCAGTGCTGATTTCATGTTAATAACAATGTCTTTGAATAAATGCCTCAAAATAAAGCAATGAATTATTAAAGATAGCACTTCATAAAATATGTCTGTACAATTGGGGAGTACTTTTGAAAAAGGAGTCCCTCTCTATTTCTTTCAAATAGGTTCAGGTAATTGCTGTCTACTCCAGGTGCTTATAAGGACATATACATATATTTAAGAATAACACTAAAGTTACTTCTGTTTCTGGTACTGATGTTTTCATATGTTAATAAGAGCAAATTAATAGTAACTTTTGATACATTGGGAGAATTATTCCATTTTAAGGTTTATTTTTAAAGATTTTACTTATCTTTAAAAAGATAAAGAAAAGACAGAGCTTTCACAAACCAGCCCAAGTAGAGGCAGAGCAGCAGGGAGAGGGAGAAGCAGACTCCCCCCTGAGCCAAGAGTCCAATGTGGGGCTGGATCCTAGGATCCTGGGATCATGACCTGTGGTGAAAGCAGATGCTTAACTGACTGAGCTACTCAGGTGCCCCAAGGATTTTAAATATTGAAAAATATTCACTCATATTGAAAAATAACTCTCAAAATTATTTGGACAGACCAGATTAAATACTATGCAATCAAGTATGTATTTAAGAAACATGTGAAAGATATGCCCTAGTTTTAAAATTATAATGTGTATGTTTATGTGTATGTATTTATATGTGTACATATATTTACACACCTATATACACACATAGAAATATATATATTATATATATATATATATACACAGATGCATGCACATATACACATTCAGAGAATAAAAATGCTGTCATGTATAAGCATTGAATTGCGGAAAATTCTAACCATTTGTCAATAAAATGTACATAATATTTCTGAACTAATTATACAGATTTTGCTTAAATAACAGCAATAAAGTATAGGTTATAAAATTATTTTTTGTATCTTCTCACATATATATGCAACTTCATCATTCTTACAAAAACTGTCAAAGAGAAACTCCAGCTTACCCTGAAAAGCCCTAACATTATTAATAACATGGATAGATAATTTCAAAATTCATCAGAATACTTCTGTATAACAGCAATCTGTTATGCATGTGGACAGATTCACAGTAGTTTCTTTGGAACTTCACATAGCCTGATATTTGTCCTTTTCAAAGAGATAGCCATTTTAAAGGATAATGCACTTATATTTCTTGAGAAGTTAAGCTACCCTAAAGAACAATGTAGGATTGTGACAAGAACCACAGAAAACAATGAATAAAATACCTCAACAACTTAGACCCTGAAAACTTTCTACATGTTTTATGACCTTTTAATATGTCTTACTCGAATGATCCTTTTAAACAGAAGCTAATAGATTTGTGGATAACATTTTTCTCCCATACTTGTTTGGTCCTGTAGTTCTTGGTGCCCTGTAGAGGCACATACCTTTCCTGCTTTGGTACTGTAGTTCTTCGAGTACACTGATTTCTGTCTGAGATCTCCAGGGAGCATCTTCTCACTGTCATGTGAAATGCACATTGTAACAAAGAGTTTGGCAGTCTCCAACAAGCCGAGAGAAATGTAAAATCTTGGAGATTTCCTAGGAGAAAAGAAACAGTGTTGCATGGAAAAATTAAGCAGAAAATAGGTCCCGATGGTAGAAGTTTGAATAGTTAGATCATTTGTCTAAATTTTGGAATGGCATTGCCTCACTTATTAACACTAATTAAACCTTAAGAGATATGGTTGCAGCGTTCTAAAATGAGATCCATCAGATGGTATACACTAGCATAATTTCAATTGGGAGGTCCACTACTGAAGAGATTTAATAACTTGAGTAATGTGTTGATGTTTTATTTTTATAAACCAGCTAAAGTCTGCTTAACTAATGTGCACTAAACACCTACTATACATAAAACAATCCAAAAGATAAATGTTAAAATTTAGTTAACATCTTTAAATTAAAACAAAATTATGGGAATTTTGATTCCAAGCAAGATAAGAACTACTTATGTGATTCTTCTATGATCACTATTATAAAACCTGAGCATATGCATATCACAACTAATAAAAGGTTCCAAAAATGAAATAGTAGCAGGTGGATTTAGAAGAAGATAGAATACAAAGTATCACTGAAATGAAGGGAATTTACCATTTATATTATTCTATCTGATATTCCTCAAACTGGTTTCTGAGGAGCTTAAAACCTGGAAGTGGGTATCAACACAGAAAGATCTTCAGAAAAGATCCTCCAGTTCTGGTTTGAGGGAGTGGGAAAAAGGACTTTAGACAGTAAACAAGGGCTGTGTAACCTGACGTGAGTTCACTCCTTAGTGAGTCACAGAAACTATACCCAGTGTTGTTTCACAAAGGAAATTTAATTTCTGCAAATTAGATCAAGGGGAATAATTTCCAAAGACATGACACCTTGAGCAAGTGAAAATGGATTCCTTTTATTTAAGGTTAGGGTGAATATTTAGATAAGGAAGCCTTGTCATTTTATGTAGAGGAGAGCATAAGATCATGTATATGCTTTAAAGAAATATTCTGTATGTACATTGTAAATAAAACTAATGCTCTTCTTTGGGCAGAGATTTTAGTGCTATAATGAGGTTAAATAACGGTAGGTCATTCTACAGGTCACTCTGTGGTCCATCTTTGCAGGTGTGAGACCAGGGTTTCCACTCAAACTGTTCTGGATGGTGTGTCCGGACAGTGGAAGGTCTTGTTGGGGGCAATCGCCATCACTGAGGTGTGGTTTCAGATTGCATTTCTCTGGGTTAGCTGGAAAGAAGATTTTAAGGAAAATTTTAAGATAAAGATTAGTGAGTTTAAGCAGGTAGGCAGTAAAGGTCCAGCCTTGGGGCCTTAACAGCTGCAGCTGTCATCACCTAGAGAAGGGGAAAATTCTTAAAATTTTCCGAGAAGTTGTAGTCCCAAGAAGTTGAGGGAACCTCCACTGTTTTTTTCTGTCTCTGTCCTCTTGCCATTTGGCTTCCAATGTGGTCACAGTAGTACTGAGTTCATCAGAGAGGTTAAAGTTCTAGCTTTCTCACTACAGAAATTAATACGAGGGCCCTAAGAAAATCTGAACCCAAAGAGGTCATAGAAAGAGAGGAGGTTAGAAAACTGACCCATATTATTTATAAATTCCTCTGTGTTCACCTTTGATTTTAATATGATTATAAATATGAGTAAGGGTCTGGGTGTGATGTTAAAGAGCATACTTTCAGAGATGAACAGAGGGACAGGCTATCATTTAAGTCCCAGAATTGCCACTGGATGATTTACAAAAGAAAAAAAGATGTAAACAGCACAGAAAAAGCATTGATAAGTGAGTTGTCATCAGAATCATAGATTCAGAAGGTAGTTAGGTTTGTGGCCAGAAGCTGTATCTCGCAATTACATGTAAAAATAAAAACATCGATAGAATTTTAACAAGATCAAGGGGCTTATAATATGATACACAAAACACTCAGGATAAAATTGAAATTTACTAGGCATATGAGGAATTTGGAGAATCTTGCCTTGCGTAGGAATGCAAAACCTATTTACTACTAGGATTTTCCATATGTGTAGGTATATTATATAAGAGAACCATAACAAAATAAGGCAGGTAAAAGACCTACATGGTGTCAAGTTTCTCTTCCATCTGAAATAGTAAAAGACTATTTTGAAGTGGATTGTAAAAAGCTAAATATGTACATTGTAAAACCTAGAGCAATCTAGTACAATTCTTCCCACGACCCCCCCAAAACTATAAAAACTACGCAAAGAGCTATTGTCAAGCTAAAAATCATACACACATACACAAAAGGTACAAAAGGGGAAAGAAAAATGAAAAACAGAGGTTATAAAAAAATACAGGTTTGACCTACATCCAACTATATGAATAATGTTAAATATAAATGGTTTGAACAAACCAATAAAATCAGAGATTGTCAAAATGGGTTAAAAGAAAAATCCTGATCAAATGAGGTTCTGTATATACAAAAACTTATTCTGATGTAATTTTTACTTCCAAGAAGATGGAAATTATATATAACCTAAGGGTTTTAAAATACAGAAAGAAAAACCAGCAGAATTGAAAAAAATGACTAAACAACTCATAATTATAGTTGGACACTTCAACTCTTCCTTATTAGTAATAGATACAGAAATTCAGAAAGTATATACAACTGAATTACAACAGCCCACTGGATATAATTGACATGTAAATAACACCACCCAAAACAGAAGAATATAAAAGTTTTTCAGATATATATTTACTCAAGTAGACTCTACATTTTGTTCATATGGAATAAAGTGGAATTAAGCTAGAAATTAATAACAGAAAGATAATAGGAAAATTACCATTCATTTGGGAAGTAAACATCACACTCTTAAATAATCTATAGCACAAAGAGGAAATTTCAAGGGAAATTAGAAGATACTTTTAACCAAATGAAAATATAGTAAATGTATGTGGGATGCAACTAATGAAATGCTTATAATGAAATTATATTACATGCTCATTTTACAAAAGGAAAAATTTCAAATCAATAGCCTCAGCTTCTGTCTTAATCTATAAATCAGGCAGATAGGAGGAATAATGAAGAAAACAAATAAATGAAATTATAAACAGAAAAAGCATAGAGAAAATCAATATAATCAAAATCTAATTCTCTGAAAAGATCAATGAAATTGATAAACATTTGGTGAGCCTGACAAGGAAGAAATGATAGAGGACACAAATTACCAAAGTGAGAATTAAGAATAGATATTACTATAGACCCCATGAACATTGAAAGGACTATACATATATTCAACAACTTTGAAAAATAGAACAAATACTTAAAAACCTTAAACTACCAAAAGTCATCTAGGATGAAATAATTAACTAGAAGAGTCCTATAATAATAATAACATAAACTGAATTTATTCTAAAAGCTGATTGTGCAAAAGAAATCTCCAGGTCTGTGGATGCCGGGTGCCTCAGTCAGTTAAGCATCTTCCTTCGTCTAGGGTCATGATCCCAGGGTCCTGGGATTGAGTCCTGTATCGGGCTCCCTGCTCAGTGGGGAGCCTGCTTCTCCCTCTGCCTGGAATTCCCCCTGCTTGTTCTAGCTCTTTTTCTCTTTCTCTCACCTCTCTCTCTCTATTTGCCAATAAATAAAACCTTAAAAAAAAAAGGAAAGAAAAAAAAATCTTCACTGGCAAGTTCTATGAAATATTAAAAAAAGAAGAAGAAAGAAAGAATACTAATTCCTCATAATTTCTTCCAGACAATAGAAACTTATTTTATGAAACCAGTATGATCTGGATAGTAAAACTAGTGAAAGATTTTCTAAGAAAAGAAAAAGATGAATATAACTCATAAACCTAAATGTAAAAATCCTAAAAAAATGTGTTAGCATATTAAATCCAACACTATGTGAGAAGAATCATATACCATAACCCAATGACATATACATAGAAGTCTTATTCAATATTCAAAATGGATTACTATAACATACTAACATCTACCCTATTAAAAGTCTATAGAAGAAAATACATATTAATGAAAAATATTTGAAAAATTGGAAAAAATTACCTATGCAATCATAAAATTTAAAAAAATCTGTCAGAAAACATGTAATTGAAAGGAATTTCCTCATGCTGATAAAGTTGAAAAATGTACCAACCTCATTCTTTATATTGAAAGACCTTCCCCCTAAGATTGGGAACAAGGCAAGAATTTTAACTTTTATCACTCCTATTCAATATTGTCCTAGAAGGCCTTGCCAGCATATTACAGTAAGAAAAAATACATATGGATGTAAAAGGAAGAAATTAAAGTGAACCTTTCTTCATATACATGATTTTCCTTGTAGAAAACTTCAAGGGATCTACTAAAAATGTATCATAATTAATAAATTTGTTTGCAAAGCCACAAGATACAAAGTCAAACAGAGACAAAGAATTATTATATTTTAATACACTAAGAATAATTAGAAACAACTTTTTAAGTAACTCTATTAATAACAATTTCCCTAAACAAATAAGATACTTAGATGCAAATTTACTAAAACATGTATAAGATCTATATGCTAAACATTAGAAAAGCTGATGAAATACATCAAAGAATTCATGCTGTGTTCAAGAACAGGGAGACTCAATATAGTAAAATTTAAAAATTTCACCATGTTGATCTATATATTTACATTTATTACATTTTATATACATATATATTTTGCACATGAACAATTCCACCTGCTATATTCTCTTTTTAAAATTTTAAATCAAGGGACGCCTGGGTAGCTCAGTTGGTTCAGAGGCTGCCTTCGGCTCAGGTCATGATCCCAGCGTCTTGGGATCGAGTCCCACATTGGGCTCCTTGGCCTGCTTCTCACTCTGCCTCTGCCTGCCACTCTGTTTGCCTGTGCTCACTCTCTCTGACAATAAATAAATAAATAAATAAATTTCAAATAAATTAAGATAGAGTATATTATTAGTTTCCACAATTACACTACTGGGTATTTATCCAAAGGATGCAAACATGGTGATTTGAAGGGGCACATTCACCCCAATGTTTGTAGCATGAATTCATATTTAACAGAATTTCACACAAAATCCTAGTAGGAAATCTGTAGTTACAAACAAGATAGTTTTAATGTTTATATGGAAAGACAAATGAACTAGAATAGCCAAAACAATTTTGAAAAAGAGTGAAGATAAAGGGATTACACTACCTGATTTTAAGACTTAGTGTGAAGCTGCAATGATCAAGACGGTGCAGAATTGGTGAAGGGACAGACATGTAGATCAATGGAGCAGAATAAAGACTTCAGAAACAGACACAACTGATTTTTGGTGAATGTTCAAAGGCAAGTCAATGGGTTGGGAGAAAATATTTGCAAGTCACATATCTGATAATGGACTTTTATCTAGGGTACATAGAGAACTTTGAAAACGTTAACACTTGAAAAACAACAACTACAAAAAACAAGTTTAAAAAGGGCAAGTGACTTAGCACAAACTTTACCGAAGGGGATATATGGTTGACAAATAAACACATTAAAAGATGGTTGTTATTATTAATCACAGAAAAGCAAATGAAAACTATGATGTGGTACTATTCCAAATGATTCAGGGAATGTCAAATGCCGGCAAGTGACTATAATTCTTCATGGATTGATGGAGGGTGTACACACTGTGTACTCTAAAAGAAAAAGTTTAACAGTTTCTACAAAGCTAAATTGTCTTCAACTAGTGAATGGATAAACACATTGTGGTATATCTGTACAACTTAATATTATTCAGTAATAAAAAGGAACGTATAGCTTAGATGAATGAATTTCAAGAATATTGTTTTTAATTGAAAGAAGTCAATTCCAAAAAATGTACATGGTTCCAGTTATATGAGAGTCTGAAAAAGACAAAAACCATTGTGTTGAGTAGTTTAGATTTTGCTGAGGTGAGAATTTGACTACAAGGGACAATAATAGGGAGGTTTCTGTGGCGATAGAATTGT
The DNA here is from genome assembly GCF_020171115.1 of Neogale vison. Classification (NCBI taxonomy): domain Eukaryota; kingdom Metazoa; phylum Chordata; class Mammalia; order Carnivora; family Mustelidae; genus Neogale; species Neogale vison. The sequence continues at coordinate 46,908,520 of NC_058094.1, forward strand.
TTTTTTTTTTTAATCCAGATTGTAGTAGTATTTACACAAACATATGCAGAATTTAATATACATTGAACTCTACAACAAAAGCAAAAAATTAATTTTGTAATATATTCATTTTAAAAAACAAAAAAAATTTAAATGTGGATAAAAACTATATTGGTTTTACTATGATGCTGTGATTTCTTGAAGCATAATAGAGTTATCAGAGGCTCTTGGATCTGTTTGAGGAGACAGGACAGTGGTGAAAGGCCACTGAACTGTGTCCCTCAGTAGATCTGGATTGTAGTCTAGTAAGCCTAGTTCAGTTACTAAAAGTAAGATGAAGGCACGAATACTTCTCAACCTAATTATGTAAATATGTAGTATTTATACAAAATTTACATATGAATATGAATTATGTATAGTATGTATTTATGTGTTATGTTCATTATTTCATATAACATATAGTGCATATGTATTTTATATATATGCTGTACATACTATAAAATTTCAGGGCACCTGTGTGGCTCAGCCAGTTAAGCATCTGCCTTTGCCTCAGGTCACAATCCCAGGGTCCTGGGAGTCCCACATCAGGCTCTCTGTTCAGTTGGGAGCCTGCTTCTCCCTCTCCATCTGCCTATTACTCCCTCTGTTTGTCCTCTCTCTCTGTCAAATAAATAAATAAATATATCTAAAAATAAAATGTCCCATAATATATAAATATATGTTCATTATACATATCCATTATATCATTTTGTGTGTGTGTGTGTGTATGACATGGTATCCTTGATGATATCTAAGGTCCTTCAACATTTTAATTAAAATGAAGCTCACACAATATGTATTTTCTCATATATAAATTTATAAATGCCAAAAGATATTAATAATGAAAGCAGAATATGTTAGCATGAAGAGAAAATTTAACAAAAACTTTATAGTTAGTCTAAGAATCTATTAGTGTGATGATATATAACATCTGATTGATGTTATGATTATCTATAACATCCCAGAGACATCTGAGAAACCAAACTTTGTTCTGTTTCTGCAGTTATAAATTCAGGAAATAGCTGGTTCAGGCTCCTTTAGCAACAGATGCTGAAATACACTTAGTGTGAGAAATGTCCGAGAGTGTACAGTACTTTACTTGGCTTTTTATTCATAATGTGCATTGCTAAGTCTGAGAATGATGACACCTCTGTCTTATTTGAGATTGTCCCTAGCCTACACGCAGAACTGCTTTAGCTTGGAGAGTGGTAATAAAGTTTCCTGAGGTCTGATCTGAACCTCATTCACTTAGACTAATAATGCACATTTTTGGGGGGAGGAAGAAGCGTACACCTCCACCTTGTTGGAGAGTGTTGTTCATCTGTTCGCTGAACATCCTGACTGCTTTGACTTCCTTTGGAACTTTCTGAGCAAGGAAGCCATCTGTATCTTCTGTATGTCTTTTCTTTCCATCATTTTGAGTCACTATTTGCATGTAATGAGAGTGGTCATGAAGTCACTCATCTTTTTTCATCACCTCAGATTCCTCAGGGAAAAAATACTTCAATTTACCATAGAGTAAATCATTCTACCAGTCAAGTTCAATTGGTGGTAAAACAAATAGGAAATAGAGAAGATGGAGAAAAAGAGAAAATATAGACAGTCTTGACCAAAAAAAAAAAAAAAAAAGTGCTGATATTGTCTTCTACTTACCTATTCCAGGGCATCGCAAGATTTGAAAAGAGGGAATTAGACAAATGAAAACAATATTACTGGGGAGCTAGAAATGTGACCAGATTTTCTTTTCATGTCTTTCTTCTGCTATAATTTTGGACTAATACAGCATTTCCCTGAGAAAGCATCTTTGTCTTTAGAGAACTGAGGATGGAAATACCCAAGAACAGGTGTCCGTAGCCTATGTAATACCGCAAGCTCTGACTTTAAGCAAAACAAGTAAAAACATTCTACAGATTTCCTTAGGGTTGCTCAACCAAATTTATCAGTATAAATGAGAAGGCAGGGATTTCATTCAAAAGTTTGTATGAGAGTTGTTTTTCTTTTGGGGGCACCTTGGTGGCTCCATTGGATAAGCAACGAACTCTTGAGTTTGGCTCAGGTTATGACCTCAGCTTGTCCCACCCACCCAGGGCTCTTTTTCACTCTCCCTCTGACCTCTCCAACCCTGCTCATGCTCCTATGTGCATTCTTGCACTCTCTCTCTCAAAAAAAAAAAAATGTTTTTCTTCTGGAATATGCCTTGCATTGAATTTCTTATAGATCTGTGATAGATGGATTTGGAGGGGAGTGTCATACCTCAGATAAATTAAGGATAGGCTCTGTTTTTCTCATACCGTTAGAGGAGATATATATATCTCATGGACATTGTTGATTTCATTTTCTGAGGTCATTGGTTTTATCAAGAAGTATAAAAGGGTTAAATTTGGTGTTATTCCCATGCAACCTTGGCATCAAAGATCATGACCTTCTCCTTGATAGCTCGGCTAGAGAACTTAATTATGTGAGTCATATTTCTAATAAAGGATACCTCAATTGTTATTATGTATGATCATTATAAATATTCACCAGTAATGGTTTGTCCCATGTTTTTAAGTAAACTAATTGTCATTTGGGTCTCTTCGGTGTCAGGGTAGATTAGTTAAGCTGTTAGCAGAGGTAATATGATTTTAAAAATCCCTAATAAACAGGCAAATGTCCCACATAGAACTAACAATGTAATGTTTATGGTTTTTAAGCTTAAAAATTGCAATAGATTTACACTATTTTCATCTACCTACACCCATATTTTGAGTGACAAGTTTGATAACAAATGTTTAATACTAGAAAGTGACATGAACATTTTACTTAAAAATACCAAGATCAGATCTGAAATTATAGACTTTTTAGTATAAGGTAATATTACATTATAAATTTAGTAAGCTGAATATCAGACCCCTATTTTCTGATGGATTAAGACCTAGATGTGGTTTAAATGTGATAAGAATGAGGGGTAAGATTTTCCCCTATTGATCATGCTGATTCATCCACCTAGATCATATCGTCCATATTAACATGTCAGAAAATGAGGAGCCAGATTTCCATTTATCTATTTCTCTGGATATGTTTTTCTTTAGTTTTTTTTTTTTCCCAAGAGTTAATAATCAGGTACATAGCAGCATCACTAAAATCTATAGCCTTAGACATGCAACTGTACCACAGTGACTTACAGGAATTCCTAATAAGATTCAAAACAAGGGTGAGCTCATAGGATACTGAATTTAGTAGTCAAATTTCAACATATGTCTGGAAAACATACTTCAGACTTTAAAAACATGATTGAGTAATTCTGAAACTTCCAACCAGAAGTTCAGCCCACCAGAGCACTGCTTTCTAAAGCACACAGATTTGTGAGCAGTCAAAAGTTGCTTTGCACTTCATTTGTGAAGTTCAAATTGCTTATTCAGCCCTCCATAAAAAATGATGCTTTATGCTGCTGGAGAGGTATGAAATTATGTCCGTTTAAATCTTCACAGTGCTGCAATTAGGTAGAGTGAACCACATTGTGCCAAAGTATAATACAATGAGCAGAAGGAAAGTAATAGAAATGGAATGAAGGGGTAAGATTGGTCGGTGAGTAGGTAGTCCCCCATTTTAGAAATTTAATCTGAAAATCTTTCAGAAAGCTGGTGGAAGTTACAGTAGCCAAAATGAATATAGGTTATCAAAAATGTAAGTTACCATATTTTGAAGTCATACAAAAGAGAGTATCTGTTCAGCTTAACTAAATTCATTCATTCATTCATTCATTCATTCAAGTTGAAGAGAATAAATGATTCTCCTAATGGCAGAGGTATCCACACTGTTCATGGAATGGGCTATCAGGAACCTCTCCCAGATCAAAATATGCACCTAACCTATATTTCTTCCTTCTCTACTTTAAGCTAACTTTTGCCATTACTGTCACATTTTGAATAAATACAAAAAAGACCTAGAAAGTCAACATTCCTTCTGTGCATTACAGGTCAGTGGTTAAGTCAAAATCAGAATTCGGGTAATTCAGATGATTATTTTATAGTCTGCTGTTTTTAAAATCACTTGTTTGGAGTTTGAACTTCAGTAACTAAATCATAGAAATAACAAATTTCATTAAACATTGCTACTTACATATGTACAAAATTTGTACATATGTTTAAGTAGTCACATACAAATAGATTTAGAGAGTGAACTTAACTAAAATATTCGTGGCATTCATTATGTTGTTAAAAAGTGTTACTTAAAACTGGAAGTCCTGGGGGTGCCTGGGTGGCTCAGTTGTTAAGTGTCTGCCTTCGGCTCAAGTCATGATCCCAGGGTCCTGGGACGGAGCCCTGCCTCTGGCTCCTGCTCAGTGGGGAGTCTGCTTCTCCCTCTCTCACTCCACCTGCTTGTGTTCCCTCTTTCACTGTGTCGCTGTGTCTCTCTCTGTCAAATAAATAAACAAAACTTTTTTAAAAAATAAATAAATAAATACAACTGGAAATCCTTTAAGGAAGTAAAATAAACATTGATTTGGAACTAATAATTGAAACTGTTTATCATTACTATATTCAGACTTGATGGTTTCATCAGGCAGTAATTGCTAATGGGCTTAATATCCTGTGTTAATTTTAAAAAGTTTTAATGGTCAATGAGTAAGAGCCAAATAGCTTCCAAATCTTTGTAACTTTCTTTCTTACTTTTTTTCATATATTAACAATGAAACAGTAAAATTCTGGTAGAGCTAGATTTCCAAAACCACTTATTTTCAGAATGATTCTTCCGTGTTTGGGTGATTCAGAAAAAGAATTGTGTTGATTCTATCAATCACCATACAGCAGAAATGTTAAAGTTCTCCATTCTGTTGGCCTATCATTTTCACTTCTTCAGAACGGAAGTACTATTCAATAAATAATGCTGTCACATGTTCATACACAGCACTCTTTACCTGGCTGTTTCCAATGTTTTAGAGAAAATTAAGATTCTTTTTCTTTGTTACAGTTTTGGTTTCTTTACATAAGTTTAGGCAAAAAACACTGAATACTTGTTTATTAGAACAACTTATTGTGTAAAATTGTCCTTCTTACTGTGAAAGACACAGAAATATGCTTCCCGATCTCAAGTTACATGCAAAGTAGAGGGAATAAATATAAATTCAACTTCATACAAAAAGTAGGTGTAAGAACTGTAAACATTTTATATGGGATCTCAAAAGAAGAAAGACAGTATTTATTAGCAGGAAAGAGAAAATATTTGGCCATTTGCATTGAAACCCAGAAGTAAAAAATGGTCATAATTATAACAATGATTACAAATATGTTCCACTTGAAAATTGTATAAAAATTTACAATACACTCATATTTTGCTATCTCATTTTTCTTTAAAATAGTGTTGTGAAGTAGTCAGAATAGGTACTATCATCACCAGTGTGTAGATGAAGGAAACTGAGTGAGAGAGGTTAATGATCATTTTTAAATTAGTAACAAATATGAACTCCAACCCAGAAGTTCTAAATAAACATAGTTTTTTGGGTTTTTTTTTTGTTTTTTCCCTTAAGAATTAAAAAAAAATTCTTAAAAACAAAAATCTTTCTTACCTCCCTCAGGTACTCACAAGAAAGACAATTTTATCATCATATTCCTATGTATTTAACTCTTTCAAATACAGTTAAAAGTACCTTTTTTTTTTTTTCTCTTAGAAAAAGAAGTTACCCTGAATCATTTATGACCATAGTAGTCAGGATTTGGGTTTTATAGCTTTCTGGACAGATGGCAGCTTCAGCACAGCCAAACACCATTTGTATGTAGAACTTGAGTTGACTGTCAAAAGGAAACATGTACCCTACTAAATTATTAACGAACACCATATTCCTTGTAATATTTAAGGAATTCTAAATGTTAATTTTCACTGCTGTTATCAATATAAAGTTCATTCAGCAAATGCTATGAACATCCACTTTGTTCTAGAAATGTGTAAAGGACCTGCTACTAGGAAGATCAACAACTATAAAGATGTAAGAGAATCTTGAAATTATGTTTAATCTTATTTCACAAACCCTGAAGAATTTAAACATTACTCATAAAGTTACATACCTGCTTAACAATTGGCTGAAACTTTTTTTTAATCTTCTTTTTATAGGCAAAGTTAGGATACTTGGCTATATAATTTTTTATATTTGTTTCATTTTGATGGAGTCTCTAATATTTTCTTTTTTTTTTTTTAAGATCTTATTTATTTATTTGACAGAGAGAGAGCACAAGTAGGCAGAGAGGCAGGCAGAGAGAAAGGGGGAAACGGGCTCCCTGCTGAGTAGAGAGCTCGATGTGGGGCTTTATCCCTGGACCCTGGGATCACCACCCAAGCCAAAGGCAGAGGCTTAACCCACGGAGCCACCCAGGTGCCCCAGAGTCTCTAATTTATTTTTCAAAGTAACTTCCTAGTGGATTCATGTTCTAGTGCAACATGTAAATATATCATCTTAGCTTTTGTGGTAGCCTCATATTCAAAAATAAATATTCATTGACCACAAAGTACTCTGAATACTCTCCAGGCATTTAGTATTTTGTAACAAATGGAATAAAAAGACCACCTTGTTTTGTATTACCTTACTAGATACTATTGTTTCTCTACCTCCCAGGGTAGAATTGTGATTGTTGCACCCGAGTTAAAACAATTTATGAAATAAACTTTTTTCAAAAAATAATGATAACACTTACTGAGCATTCAGTATAGTACCAATAAGTGCATAGCATAGGTTTCATTGACCCCACATGAGAAATATACAGTGTAAAGCTTAGACATGTGAATAGCCAGGGAAAACCTTATAGTCAGAGGCATAAGCATATTCAGACTCAGAACATATATTCTTAACCAGTATGGCAGTGAATAGGAAATACAGCGTGATAAGATTTGCGAAAGCCCAGGCCTCATCCTTCAAGAGTAAGAAGCATGAAGATATGTTTAAGGAATGTTCTGAAGGGGCTGAGTGCTTTCTCCATTCTTGTTTTTGATTCCCCAAGAAATGGATTAGAAGCAGCCTCCATAAAACTTTGTAATACAGCTTGCTCTGATACTGGTAAAGAAAAAAATAAAGTAAAATGGACTCAATTTAAGAGAAATTCTGGAATTAATTTAATTGTCTATCTAGTTCTGTTATATTTTCCTACGGGGAGAAACTAAGTTGCACAGTAGACATTGACATCATAGAACACATTTTATTTTTTGTAAGCAAAGATCAGAATTACTAATCAGACAAAATCTTAGAAGATATTATTTTTGCCACTGTTACTGAAACACCACGTTACATATGAGATTAAATATTGAAACCTGTCATTTCTGTGCTCTAAGAACTTAGACTTTAGGATAAAGCATTAACAAGAAATAATCAATGAATAGCAGATAGATGATGATTGATAGATAAAATGATTTGGTAACATATCCTTAAGGTAAATGACTGGTAGTGAATCTTTCTACAAAGGGTTTTTCATGTGATGGCAACCTTGCTTAGAGATAGGAACCCTAACTACATAGTCCTCATCAAGTTTCCTAAAGTTTGTTAATTCCTAAAAGAACCTGCAAATTCCTGTTTTCAGAATACCCAAATTCAAGTCCTTGACCTGTCAAATTTTAGCAGTTCTATTGGGTTGTGTACTTGACCTTTCTCTTTTTCATCTATCTATAAAATGAGGATAATGACTCTCCTTTCAAAATGTCTTAAGACTAGAATTAAACTAGATAAGTGTTTTGTTTTTTATTAATTGGAATATCACTAAAATATTTGAATGGTGTTCTCTTTGACATTTTAAAATATGCATTTTTTTTCTATCCTACTTACATCATTTAGCGTAGTGTCCCCAAGGTATCCATGTATGCCATGTGATCTCACTCATATGTGGAATCTTAAAAAACTAGACCAAACACACATTACAAATTTTAATATGCAAAATTTCCATACATTTTTATATATATGGAAAATGTCCATTACATGTTTCACAATGTCAAAGAGAACCATTCAAGTATATTAGTGATATTCAGTTTTATAAAAAACAAAACACTTTTCTGGTTTAATTCTAGTTTTAACACTTTCTGAGACTTTTTTTGGTAATGTTTTTTCAGTGCTCCAAGATTCATTGTCCAAGCATGACACCCAGTGCTTTTTTATAGCTTTTATTAAAATATATAAGATTTATTTTATAGTATTTTGATTAGAATATATGTGGTCAGTCAATATTATGAATTTTTTAAAATCTAAATATAAAGCAGATTTATAACATACTGAGACTTAATTTCTACTTTTAAATATGTGACAAAGTATTGACTTGAGCATTATTTATGTTTTTTCAAAATCACATGTAATCTAACTATTTTTTCTTCAAAAGTTATATCAGCCTTAAATGGCTAGGAATGTATTCATTTTTATTTTATTCTCCCAAGTAAAATTCTTGTGATTAGATGGAGAATGGAAGTTTACTAAAAGTAAGACTTAAGGTATTAAGAATTTTTTCCCAATTTATAATTGTGGTAAAATACACATAACAAAATTCACTATATTAACCATTTAAAAATGTACAGTTTACAGACATTGAGTACATTCATTTTGTTGTACCACTATCACAACTGTCCATCTCCAGAACGTTTTTGTCTTATAATACTGAAACTCTGTATCCATAAACAATAACTTACCCATTCCTCTGGTCCCCCAGCCCCTGGCAACCATATATCTTATTTTATGTCTCTATGATTTTGACTACTCATATAAATGAAATTATACACTATTTGTTTCTCTGTGACTAGCTTATTTCATTTAACATAGTGTCCTCAAGGTTTATCTATGTTGTAGCTTATATCAAATATTCTCTTTTTTTAAGGGGAAGTAATATTCTGCTACATGCATACACCACGTACTGCTTATCAATTCCATGTTTTAGCTAATGTTAGTAATCCTATGAACACAGGTGTACAAATATCTCTCAAGAACCTGATTTCGGGGCACCTGGGTGGCTCAGTGGGCTAAGCCTCTGCCTTTGGCTCAGGTCATGATCTCAGAATCCTGGGATCATGTCCAACATTGGGATCTCTGCTCAGCAGGGAGCCTGCTCCCCCCCTGGCCCCCACCTGCCTCTCTGCCTACTTGTGATCTCTCTCTCTCTGTCAAATAAATAAATAAATAAATCTTTAAGTAAAAAAGAACCTGCTTTCAATTATATTGAGTATACAATATACAGAAGTGGAATTCTGGATCATATAGTAATTGCATTTTAATTTTAGGGGAAAACCACTATGCTGTTTTCCACAATGGCTGTACCATATCATATTCCCACAACAAAGCACAAGTGTGCCTATTTCTCCATATCCTCACCAACATTTAATATTTACTTAGTTTTTTGTTTTTATTTTTAGTAGTAGCTATAGTAATGGGTGTGAGGCGAACTCTGTTGTGGTTTTGATGCACATTACCCTACTGATCGCTCTGGGTAGTAAAACATTTTAATAATATTTGTTCTTCCAATCCATGAACATGGAATGTATTTCCATTTCTCTGTGTCATCTTTAATTTCTTTCATCAGTGTTTTATACGCTTCAGAACACAGGTCTTTGAGCTCTTTGGTTAGGTTTATTCCTAAGTATTTTATTATTCCTGATGCAATTGTAAATAGAATTTCTCTATCTGCTGCTTCATTATTAAAGTATAAAAATGCAACAGATTTTCTATACTTTGATCTCTTATACTGCAACTTTACTGAATTCATTTAATAGCTCTAGTCCTTTTGGTGATGTCTTTAGGGTTTTATGTATATATAATATTATGTCATCTGCAAATAGTAAAAGTTTTACTTCTTTCTTGCCAATTTGGATGCCTTTTATTCTTTTTCTTGTCTGATAGCCATGGCTAGGACTTTCAATACTATTTTGAATAAAAGTGGTGAAAGTATACATCCTTGTCTTGTTCCTGACCTGACAAAACCTCAGTTTATCTTCATTGAGGACGATGTTAGTTGTGGGTTTTCCATATAAGGCCTCTATTATGTTGAGGTATGTTCCCTCTAAACCTCCTTTGTTGTGGGTTTTTATCATGAATGTATGTTGTACTTTATCAAATGCTTTTCATCTATTGAAATGGTCATATAGTTTTTATACTTTCTCTTACTGATGTGATGTTTCACATTGGTTGACTTGTAAATGTTGAATCATCTTTGCATTCCAGGAAGAAATCTGACTTGGTCATGAGAAATGATTTTTTTAATGTATTGTTGGATTCAGTTTGCTAGTATTTTGTTGAGGTTTTTTGCATCTACATTCATCAGAGATATTGGCCTGTAGTTTTCTTTTTTAGTGGTGTCTTTACCTGGTTTTGGTATGATGGTAATGCTGGCCTCATAGAATGAATTTGGAAGTTTTCCTTTTCTAGTTTTGGAAAACATTCAGAAGAATGGATATTAATTCTTCTTTAAATGTTTGGTAGAATTCACCTGTGAAGCTGTTTGGTCCTGAACTTCTGTTTTCTGGAAGATTTTTGATTACTGATTCAATTTCATTGCTGGTAGTTAGTCTGTTCAAAATTTCTGCTTCTTCATGCTCCAATTTTGGTAGGTCGTATGTTTCTAGGAATTTATCCATTTCTTCTAGGTTGTCCAATTCATAAGCATATAATTATATTGCCTTATAACCGTTTGTATTTCTGTGGTGTTGGTTGTTATTTCTCTTCTTTCATTTCTGATTTTTGAGTCCTCTGTATTTTTTTAATCTTTTTTTGGCGAGTTTGGTGAAAGGGTTACCCATTTTGTTGATTTTTTCAAAGAACCAATTCCTGGTTTCATTGATCTGTTCCATTGGTTTTATTTGTTTAGTTTTTAGTTTCTATATCACTTATTTCTGTCTCAACCTTTTTTATTTCCTTTCTTCTACTGGTTTTAGGCTTTATTTGTTCTTTTTCTAACTTCTTTAGGTATAAGGTTAGGTTTTTTATTTGAGACTTTACTTGGTTCTTGATATGGGCCTGTAATGAAATACCCTTCCCTCTTAGAACAGCTTTTGCTGCATCCCAAAGATTTTGGATTGTTGTGTTTTCCTTTTCATTTGTCTCCATGTGTTTTTTTATTTCTTTAATTTCTTGGTTTACCTGTTCATTTTTTAGTAGCATGTTATTTAACCTCCATGTATTTGTGTTATTTCCAGGCTTTTTCCTTATGGTTGATTTCTAGTTTTCATGGTGTTATGGTCAGAAAACATGTATAGTATGGCTTTGATCTTTTTTAATTTGTTGAGACTTATTTAATGGCCTAATCTATGATATATTCTGTATAGTGTTCCCTGTGCCCTTGAAAATAGTGTGTTCTGCTGTTTTAGGTAGGATATTCTGAATATATTTTTTAGAATCATTTGGGCCAATGTATCATTCAAAGTCAATGTTTCCCTGTTGATTTTCTGTTTAGTTGTTCTGTCCACTGATGGACAGAACCCATGATGGACCCATGATGAACCCAATGATGGACCCCATTACAGTATTACTATCTATTAGTTCTTTTATGTTTGTTATTAACTTTTTATATATTTGGGTGCTGGGTACATAAATATTTACAATTTGTTATGTCTCCTTAATTCTTATATATCTTCTTTTTTTGTCTCTTGTTACAGCTTTTGTTTTAAAGTCTATTTTTTTCCTATTTAACTATTGCTACCCCAGCTTTCTTTTCAGAACCATTTGCAAGATAAATCTTTCTCCATCCCTTCATTTTTAATCTGCATATATCTTGAGGTCTGAAATTAGTCTTTTGTAGCCAGCATATAGATGTCCTCCTTTTTTATCCATTCCATTACCCCATGTCTTTTTATTGGAGAATTTAGTTTGTCTTTGAAGTAATTATTGATAGGTATGTATTTATTGCATAAAACAAGTGTTACTTGTTTTGTGGCTGTTTTTGTAGTTCTTCTCTGTTCCTTTCTTCCATTGCAGTTAGTTGGCATTCTTTGGTGATATACTTTGATTCTGTTCTCTTAATTTTTTTTGCATATCTAGTATTGGTTTTTGACTTATGGTTACCATTGTTTCTTTTTTTTAAGATCTTCTTTATTTATTTGATACAGAGAGAGAGAGATCACAAGTAGGCAGAGAGGCAGGCAGAGAGAGAGAGCGGGGAAGAAGGCTCCCCACTGAGCAGAGAGCCTGATGTGGGATTCGATCCCAGAATCCTGGGATCATGACCCGAGCTGAAGGCAGAGGATTTAACCCACTGAGCCACCCAGGTGACCCTACCATTAAGTTTCTATGTAACATCTTCTGCATACAGCAGTCTATATTGAGTTGATGGTTGCTTAATTTTGAACCTATTTTTTACTCCTTTCCCCCACCCATGTTTTATGTATATGGTGTCATACTTTACATCCTTCTATTTTGTGAGTAATTTCACTGATTTTTTATAGATATACTTATTTTTACTTTTTTTTGTCCTTCCTACCTTTCTTATTCTTACTGATGATCTTCCCTTTCCACTCAGAGTCACCTTTAAAATTTTTGTAAGATGGTTTTATTGGCCATAAGTTGCTTTAACTTTAGTTTGTCTGGGAAACTCTTTATCTCCTATACTTAATGATAGTCTTGCTGGATAGAGTATTCTTGGGTGCAGATTTTTTTTTTTCTTTCAGCACTTTGACATATCATACCATTCACTTCTGATCTATAATGCTTGTGCTGAAAAATTCATTGATAGCCTTATGGGGTTTCTTTTGTATTAACTGTTCTCTTTCCCCTTTTTGCTTTTAAAATTCTCTCTTTATCACTATTTTTTGTCATTTTAATTACTATGTCTCTTGGTGTGGAATTGCTTGAGTTTTTTGGGGGGGAATTCTGTGAATCCTGGATCTGGATTCCCAAGATTCAGATGTTTACAGCTATTATTTCTTGAAATAAATCTTCTGCCCAGTTTTCTCTATTTTCTTCTGAGATCCCTATAATGTGAATGTTACTAAGTTTGATGGAGTTGCTGAGTTCCCTAAGTATATTCTCATTTTGTATACTTTTTTTCTCTCACTGGTTGGCTTGATTACTTTCCATTACTCTGTCCTCCAGGTTGCTAATTTGTTCTGCTTCCTCTAATTTGCTATTTATTCCATGTAGTGTATTTTTAATCTCATTTATTGATTCTTTATCTCTGATTGATTCTTTTTTATCTTTGTCAAGGGTCTCATGATGTCGTCCACTATTTTCTCAAGTCCAGCGAGTATCTTTATGATCATTACTTTAAATTCCCTTTCAGGCATATTACTTACCTCTGTTTTGCTCACCTCTCTTGCTGTGGCTTCATCCTGTTCTTTCATTTGGTACATTTTCCTCTGTCTCCTCATTTTCTCTAATTCTTTGTGCCTTTTTCTCTATGTTAGAAAAGTCAGCTATGTCTCATGCTTATGAAGGAGAGGTCTATAGTACCGTTTCTGCTGTTAACCAGAAATTCAGGGGTATCTCCTGTATGTGCTGTGTACAACCTGCTGTTATGGCTCAGCTGCTTTTTCCTTTAGCACAATCATCTGCAATGGCTCTCTGCCTGTCATGGGCAGTGTGTGGTCCCTCTGGTGTTAGCTGACCAGGCAGTGGCCACCTTAGGCTTGAGTTGAGTCAGACCAGACATTTGCCAGAGATGCCAGTAGTATCAAACTGCAAGGCACTTTTCCTGTGTTGTCTCCTGAGAAGTTTTTATTGTTGGGTGGGGCCTGTCATCAGAAAGCTGTCTGCCCCCAGCCTACTTCTGGGTCCACAGTTTCACTGGTGTATGTGGTTATAGTTTCTTCTTCCCAGAAAGAGAGTCACTTTGGAATGTTGTTGGCCCCTATCAAGGTTGATTGCTTACTGCCTTGTGGCCCCAGTTTGAATGTGCACCAGCGAAGAACATATTATAGGGGGCACATCCACAATGTGCTAGGGAAACAGGACATGGAATAAGTACTCTGCAGGAGAGGATAAGCCACTGCTGGGACAGGTGCTGGATAAGCCACTGCTGGGACAGGGCAGCCTACAAAGCATGTGGGGGTAGTGTTCACAGTTTTAACAAGGTATGCAGTGGTCCTCCATGAAAGGGGACCCACTGCAAATGGGACAAATCATGCACACAGGAGATGTGGTGTTGGCAAAGTTTGCACGAGTTTTTTGGGGGAGGAGACCCATAGCACAGGGGCTGAGGCAAGGTGGGCTCAAGGGGACAGATCCCTGAAACCCAGGGGATTAGAGGAAAGGGCACAGCGCAAGCAAATTAAGTAGTGAATGTGTGTACAGGGCTGGTTCCCTCAGGTGGCCATATGTTCATAATGGGGGTAAGGAAGAGAAATAGTGCTTGCTAGCTCCTTTGTTCCTGGGAGTCTCCTAGCAATTCCTGTTCCTTCAGGACAGGCTCTGAGACTAGTAAATAACTCTCCCACACACGTGCTCCAGGCAATTTTCAAACTGGTACTTCTACATTGTATCTCCATGGGGCAATTTATTGTGCTCTTTAAGGGCAGGGACTTCGTTTCCTATTGTCCTTTAGGCTCTCCCAGAACCAAGCCCAGTGATTTTTCAAATTTCAGGCATTAAGTCCTGCTGGTTATAAGAACTCATGATATTTGACCCCTCTGGTTTTCAAAGCCCATATTATGGGGATTCACCTTTCTGGTGCAGGCTTTCCCATGCAACTGTCTTTCTCTCCCATCTCTGCTCCTGAGGGTCCCTTCCTCCAGTGCACAGTCCTGTGAGTTTGTTTAGCTTCCTACCACATCTCACCCTTCCTACACTCTTCAGTGTGGTCTCTTCTCTACACTTGGTTGTGGAGTTTGTTCTGCCGTTCTTTAGGTCATTTTCTGGGTTATTTACGCTGAGTAAATGTTATCTAATTGTATCCGTAGGACTAAGTGAGGTTAGGGTACTCCTAGTCTGCTATTTTCCTCACTTTGACTTTTGACATTTGGTTTATAATGTATCTTGGTATGAGTCTTTTTGAGTTTATCCTAGTTGGAGTTCATACTCCTACATGGAGCTTCTTGGATGTCCATATTCATGTCTTTAATTAATTTTGGGAATTTCTTGGTCATTATTTCCCCAATTATTTTCTCAACCCTTTCTAATTTATTTTCTCCTTCTGTGACTACCACAATGCCTATGTTAGTCCTCTTATTGGTGTCTTACGGGTCTCTGCAGCTTTGTTCACTCTCGCTCAATCTTTTTTCTTTCCATTCCTCACATGTGAGTTTCCACTGTCCTGTCTTCAAGTTGGGTCCTTCTTTCTCCTGCCTGCTTAAATCTGCCTTTGAATACCTTTAGTTATTATGCTTTTCATCTCTACAATTTCTCTGTTTTAAGTTTCTTCTCTTTACTGCCTTTTCCATTTTACTTATACATAATTTTCTTAACTTTCACGTGTTTTCCTTTAGTTCATTGAGCATCTTTAAGATAGTTGTTTTAAAGTTTTCATCTGGATCAGTCATCAAGTTTTTTTCAGGGACATTTCATTGGTCTATTTTTCATTTGAATGAGATACACTTCTCTATATCTTTGTATGCCTTGTGTTTTTTTGTTGAAAACTGGACTTTCACATCTAACAGTCTGATAATTCTGGAAATCTGATTCTTTTCCTTCCGTGCGGTTTGATGGGTTTTTGTTTGCTTAATTTTTATGTGTTTGCTTTTGTTTATGTTTGCTTGTTATTTTTGTTTGTTTTTATGTTGTAGCCTGTCTCTGTGCAGAGGATCAACCTAAAGTATAGACTTTATGCTCTTATAAAGACTTTTTTGAGCCTACACCTTCTTCTGGACATGCACAGTGACTTTCTAATGTCCTTTGTATGTGCAATTGCTTTTGAATGCTCCAGTTTTCTGTGTATTGCTCCCAAAAGGAAAATGAGGGAACAATAAAGTAATAGCTCTCAAAATACCCTGAAAGTCCCTTTAGCTGGAATGCAACAATAGGATGAGGAGAAACAGTAGTGGCTACTTCTTTGTTTGAACCTCTGTATTCAGAAAGAGCAATCAGTGCACAGATTCCCCCATATTTGGAAATCATGGTTATGTTTACTCACCTTGGCTCCCTCAAGCTGTTGTGTAAGGTGCTCTAGGAATATGTGCATACCTGCATGCCACAGAGCTGTGGAGTGGGAGATACATAGTGCCTACTCTTATAAAAGCTGAAATTGACTAAAATTAACCTTGTATAAAATCCAGCTCAAGGGTTCCCAGATAGTTATTTTAGACAGATTCTGCAAGTACAATTGTTGTCTAGGTGTGCAGACAAGTTCCCGGTGCTTCTACTCTACCACCTTCTCTGAATCTACCTCCGGTATAGGTAAATTTTAAGAAGGTGCTATTTAATAGTGATAAAATAATACTCTTACTAAGAATGTAATTTTATAGTACAACATTTAGTTCCCTTCTAGCTGTAATGTTTGTATTTACTCCTTGGTAATTTTAGGTCTGTGTTTTTTTTGTTTTGTTTTGTTTTGTTTTTGTTTTTTTCCCTCTAGTGTATGTGGTATTTTGGTTGATTGGTTGAGTTTTTTTGTTTGTGTGTTTTTCTTTAAAAAAAAAAAAGATTTTATTTATTTATTTGAGAAAGAGAGAGCACGATTCAGGGTGTAGGGGAGAGGCAGACTCCCCACTGAGTGGGGAGCCTGATGCAGTGTTCTATCCCAGGTCCTTGGGATCATTACCTGAGCAGAAGGCAAATGCTCAACTGACTGAGCCACCCAGTGCCCTGTTTGTTTGCTTTTCTATATATTGTAAGTGATTTCCATATTCTGGACATATGTTAAATATCTGTTTCACAAATAGTTTCTCTTACTCTGTATCTTTTACTCTTCTTAATGATATTGTTTGAAGAGCACAATTTTTTCATTTTGATAAGGTCCAAATGTCATTTTTTTTTAAATTTATAGTTTGTTCTTTTTGTACCTGATATAAGAAAATTTTGGCTAATCCAAGGTCACTAAGAATTTGTCTTATATTCATCTAGAGTTTTTATATGCCAATATTTTGGCCTCTAAACCACTTCTATTTAACTTTTGTATCTGATATGGCATAAGAATAGAAAATTTCCTTTTTGTGTATCCAGTTATTCCAGAAACTTTTTAGAAAAGGTTATATTTTCCCCACTGAAATATTTTTGTAACTTTCTTTGAGAATCAATCGGCTGTATATGTGTGGGTCTGTTTCTCAAGTATTCTTTTCTACAGATCTATATTTTTACCTTTATATTAATATCATAATGTCTTTACTGTTTACAGTCCACTTCACTGTTGCTTTAGTGTATTTTAAAACCAAACCAGATTTAAGTTCTTCAAGATTTTTGTTGTTCAAAGATGTTGACAATTCTGAGTCCTTCTCATTTCCAGAATGAAGAAACTGAAATTTTGAGATATTAAATAGCTTCCCTAAATTCAGAATACTAAATTAAGGAATTAAACATTGGTTGTAGTTTGTGAGTCATTAGTAACTAAGTAGCTAATATCTATTCAAAGCAATTTATTGATTATATAACTATCTAACCACTGAAGACATAACCTAAACTTCTTTTGTAATTTATTTTTCAGCCAGAAAAAAAACCCTATGCTTTCTATCATATTATTTAAACGCTATTTTTTCATTTCCCTAATTTCCTCTGTGAAAAAGCTGCCTGTGTTTGGAAAAGAAATAATATATAGTTGACCCTTGTCATTTATGAGAACATAAAGCATAGCTGTGCTATGTATATACTATGATACAAATAATGCTATTAAAAATTACCACAAAAACATGAAGAATTTCACTGTAATTTCTAGGAATGGTTAACAGAAAAAATGTATTTTAAAATTATTTTATTTCCCTTAAATGATATTTTCTCAATATGTGTGTAAAAAATTCCATTACTTATCTGCTCTAAGAAGGGCCTAGGGAAACTTGCCCAGCAATCATAAATGTTGTATTCATTCTGCCAGATATCTTACTTTGCACGATATTGGGCCACAGGTTCATGAGCAAAAGAGTAGAAGGTATGAAGCTTAAACTTCTCAACCATAAAACCTGCTGTTCATGGAAAGTCAAATATAGAAAATACACAATTTCACATTTAAAGGAGTATCATTTTTTAATGCAAATAAGGGTAATACATATTATACTAGTAATTAGATTTTTTAGGAGCAATATTTCCTAATAGATGTCTGAAGAAAAACCACACATGATATGAAAGAGAAAACCATCACCTGTAAAATTCTTTTTGTGACTTTTGTCTTTTATGTTCATTTATAATACCTGTGTCAAAGTAATTTATCTATTATTGTGGGTACTGAAAGGGAGTATTTTTTTATCTGAAGATCTAGTCAGAGATGACCTATTTCAAAGATGGTCTTCTTGCCTTATACAATGTGAGGCTGGAGTTAAGGTCCCAAAGGCCATCTGTTTTCTATTACTCCATGTTTTAGACATGCAGAGTTTGGCAAAAAATTAGTTATCTATAGTTACCTTAGATCTATAAGAAATCAAAGAGAACACCTCTCCAGAGTGTTTGGATGATTTTATCTACCATTGTTAGAGGCCTAAATTTATTGCATAATTGAAAGTGAGCAGTATAGACAACAAAATTTTCCTGTAAAACATAAGGTTTAACAACTTCAAGTAAATATCAGTGGCATATCAAATAAGCTTTTTAGTTTTTCCATATTAAATTTTCTCTTTCTTATTATAATTTTAGATAAATATTGGCCCTTTAGAAATTCTGATGTTCTCGTTATAAAATTTGGGATAGTCTGAGGATAGAGCATTTAGATGATAATTAGAGTCATTAAACATCCTAACATTTCAGAATTCATGATTCAAATGTGATTATATTCCACATTCTATGTAACATACATTCTATGTAATGTATTACATACATCCTATGTATGTCCTTCTCCAAGTAATTAAAGAAACTTCCTTCATACCAATACTTCTTCCTTCATTATAAAAAAGTTTCAAATTCAGAAACTATTTCCTAATTTGAGCTACATCCAACCTTTTTGTGGGTCAGATACACAGCAATAATGATTATAGGAAATGTTGACCTGATTTCTATTTGACTTATATAATGACTCTATTGGAAAATAGTAGTCTCTGACAAAAATTAAAACTATGGTAATCATTTAGGTTTATAACATGAAAATGAACTAGATTCAAGTGACTCATTTGAACCAATATTACTTGCCTACCTAAACAGTAAAAGCAATCCAAATGCATTGTCTCTTTATCTTGCATTTCTATTTCCACTTGTATATAAAGGCCAGGCAAACATTATTAAAAATGTGAGTGCAGCCAACACTGTCTACAGATGATTTAGCTTAATTTTTTTTGCAAATTTTAAGAAAATTTTATATTAATACTAACAGTGAGTGCCAAGAAAGCTTTTGATTAAATCGATTTTAGATGATTTGTTTGAAGCTCCATGACTTTAGAAATATTTGCTAAATAGATGGAAAATGTGTAGTCATGGGGAAAATGCCCATATTGTACACGTTTTAGATTCTTTGCTTTTTAATGAATAACAAAAACAAATGAAAAGATATTTATTGTTTTATTCAGAATCATGGGTAATTTTCTTGAAAATTAAAATACACTATACTTTACATTTTCTACTTTTAAAGCCAAATTTATTGAGCTAAATTTACAAATAAAACATTGACTTATGTACAAAGTTTCATGAGTTTTAACAAATGTATTCATCTATGTAGCTTTCACATTCAAGATATAAATCTTTTTCATCATCCAAATATATTACTAATACCTTTTATAGTCAATTCCATCCATCTTCCAGGTAACTGCAGGTAGACTTTTCAGCTACATATAGTATATTTTTATTTTCTGAATTTTTATGTCTTCTTTTGTTCAGCATATTATATTTGAGATTCACTCATATTGTTGCATGTATATACCTAATTTTTAGTTTCATTAGTAATAAAGTTTTTTCAATGTAAGCTTTTTAGTTTCTTTACAATAAACTCAGTTTAGAAAAGATGACATAATTTAATAGAAAAGTGAACTAAACCTCTTTATTTTGGTCAGATGAAAACTAAGAAATTATAATACTGGACAATTGTAAAAGGCAGAAATAAATTAACACAAACCTGCTCAGTGGATTTTTGAATGTTAGTACTAGTAGGGAAAACCTTTAAATGTGAGTGTATTCTCCAAGGATAGTAAAGAAAAAAAAGCTTTATTCACATTATAGAAAATCTGTGAGTCTTCTTAGGAATGCAACATTGAAGTTAGAGATACCTGAGTTCCAATCTTGGGTCTATCACTCATAAGCCAAATGTGTACTGACAAGACACTCAACCATTTCAAGCTTCCAATTCCTGCAAAATGGAAAAAAAAAAAAAAAGATACTTCATTTAAGTTTGCAATAGAGAGTAAATGAGAAAACATACCTTAAGCACCTGATATACAGTATATAGTAAGCACTCAATAAGTACAATGTTTTCTTAACCCATAAACTTCTCCACAGCTCTGTATTATTTTACTTTAATTACAACTAAGAATATGTAATTCCTCACCTAGAAGTTTTATAAATTAAAATTTTTATGAACATAATTATTGCTTCTTTCTATAACAAATATAAACCCATAATGCATATATATTTTTAATTGGAATCACACCTATAACTACTCTTTTTGCAACTTTACCTCCAACAGTAGTCACATTCATTCATTTATTCATTCTTTTATTTGTCCATAGCATTTATTGAGAACCTATGTGCAGGTACTCTTCTGAATTTTATTCTTTCATTTTATTCAGATCTCCACTAGTTTTTATTTAGTAAGAAATACTAAATAAGTATTTCTTACTAAAATTGTGTGGACCCAATCTGACATAGTACTACCTACTATTCTCTTTCCCATTTGCCTGGTTTATTTCCTTTGCTACCCTTATTTTTATATATATATATATATATATATATATATATATATATATGTATATACACACACACACACCCTTATTCATACACACACACACACACACACACACACACAGAGTTGGTCTTTTCTAATAGAATGCATGCTTCATGAGTATAGGAATTTCATTTTGTTCACCACTATATTCTTATCACCAAGACAAGTTTCAGGTGCAGAGCAGAAGCTCAGTGAGTGTTTATTGGTCACATCAATGAGAATGCAGCTCTAACAAAAATAAACAACTCAACCACAAGAGAAGTCCACTAGTCTTTCCCTTTAATCTCAGGATGGACCATAGTAGTCTTCTTTGTGACCCCTTGGCAAGTTATTCAAAATTTGAATAGCTGTTGTTTCTTTTTCTTCTTTTGCTATTTTAAGCTCTTCATCTAAGCATTCACAGTTACTCATTTCTCTCTTCCTTTTTCCTGCAGAGTATGTCCAAGGGCTTGTCCAGATGGATCCACCATTTGAGAGGCCACTAATCATAGCCTTTGTTTATATTTTCATGTCATTCCTATTGTGTATTTTCCATTTAGAAAATGAATACCCTAAGCAACCTTAACCCAGGGAAAAGACAACTAAATGTAGCCAAAATTTCTCATTTTACATAAAAACAATTAGAATTGGTGAACCTGAAGCAGAAGGTCTTAAGACAAAATCACTTGTAATTTCTTCAAAATAACCTTAAATGATAACAGTTATTTTAGTAAAAATAATCAGTTTTAGATGTCAAATAAAAGCTTTTGTAGTAGTATCATATATTTTTAAATAGAATTTCAAATAAAGTCATTCCTTTAAGATAAAAGAAAGGAGACCATAACCAGTGTCAATCATTGTGTTTGAAAATATCACACTCAACAGTTTTTTTTTTTTTAAAGTATCAATTCACAAAATTTATGTATACATATAACTTTTCCATTTTATTTGGCATAGTGGCAGTGAATTTTATTCTGATTTTGTCTATACTGAACCTGGAACAATATTCAGTTAAGGTAAATTCTACTTCACTCCAAAAAAGGGAGGAGGATGGTTTGTTTATTGTACAACACTTTTAATAGACTTAGAAAACATGTTTCTTTTCTTCCTTTTATAGAAGGAAATGACGGTCATGTTTTCTGAATTCAAATTTTATATGTTCTGGGCGCCTGGGTGGCTCAGTGGGTTAAGCCGCTGCCTTCGGCTCAGGTCATGATCTCAGGGTCCTGGGATCGAGTCCCATATCGGGCTCTCTGCTCAGCAGGGAGCCTGCTTCCCTCTGTTCTCTCTGCCTGCCTCTCCATCTACTTGTGATTTCTCTCTGTCAAATAAATAAATAAAATCTTTAAAAAAAAAAGATTAAAAATTTTATATGTTCTTTTTAATTTCTCTTGTACTTGAAATGCTCTGACTTCTGGACCCAGGAGATAAAAGATTTTTATGTCTGTATTCTCAGGATTTGAAAAGAAGAGAGAAGGAAAAAAGCTAAGATACTTTTTCTCATACTACATTTAAACAGTTTACTCTGGATTTTAGCATTTTTCAGTACTCTTAGATGAAGGAAAACAAATAATTCAATTTTTCCTTTATAAATTAGTTTTAATTTTTAGATTCTCGGTGCCTGACTTGTCTTCATGGCAAGTTTTACTAATGGCTAACAATAATTTAGGTTTGTTTTCTCTAAGCTCAGATAGTCACATCCCTTTGTTTTCAAATTGAATGAGATTCTTACTCTGTTCTCTGAAAGTCCTGATCTAGATATAAATGGAAGAAAATCAGGGTGTCAGTGATAAGTACTGTCGTTGAAATTTGCAGAGGAGCTAACAGAACATCTGGTACCAAGGTGAGGAGAGTTGGGGGAGATATCACAGAGAAGTGATTGTGCATTTGGTATGTGAAGCCTCAATTTTGAATGTTTCCCAGTAAAAACAGGTGAACAAAAGTAGATGATGATATACCAGATAGAGAGAATATCTTGTATCAACACAAGGTTTGAGCTTATTCTGGGAACGATAAGAATCCCCGTATGGCTCTCAGACAGGATTTATAAAGGAGATTTAAGGATATACCTGGACAGATGAATTGAGGTTACATTTAGAAAGTCCTATTTATCAACAGCTAGAGAATTAACTTTTTCTTCTGTAGTCAGTAACTTTAGAAAGCATTAGAATCCAATTTGTGCTTTAGAATCCAGTAAGTGAAAAAATCACATAGCAGAGGTGTGAATAGAATTGAACCGCATATATGCTTTTTCTATTGCTGTATAACAAATTACCCCGAATAGTACACTACCACAATTCACCCTGTCTCCTGATAATTCACATTCCTTCCACATTCAAAATCCACTTGTCCTTTCTTAAGACCCCCAAAAGTATCATTCCATTACAGCTTCAACTCTAAATCCAAAATCTTGTCTAAATCAAATCCAGGTGCCAAGAGGCCCCTTGGATGTAGTTCCTTTAGTATAGCTTTTTTAGTACAATTCTTCTTGGCCTGCGAAAATAAAAATATAAATCCTCTGTCATCTTCTTACCCAATATATGATGGCAGAACAAGTACAGGATAATCATTTTAGACATTCCTGTTCAAAAAAGGAGGAAAATTGGAGACACAAAGGAGTAACTGATCCCTAACAGTTCTAAAATCTGACTGAAGTTTGTTGATTACCACTCATATTTTAGGGAAAAGTCTTCATAGCCTCTCTGCTTTTTGTTTTACTGTCTTACACTGATCAGTTCAACCTGGTGATGGTCTGCATACATAACTCTTTTACAAACTTTTTTATAGATCTCATTGGGGTTTAATCCACTAGACAAGTGTCAGCCACAAGATACCTCAAGTTAAGCCTGTTTCTCCCTTGGATTCTTTGGAAGATGATTACAGAACCATGCCTAAAAACCATGTAGTTTGATGGAGAGGATCTCTGAAGCACATTATCTGACTGAAGAGTACTCAGGCTGAATTTTGTCTTTCTGAGATCTTAATAAAAGATTTTACAGTCATACCCTTGACTTAATCTTTAGACCATATTTTCCTGGCAATTCCCTGGATTGGATATTTACACAGAAGTCATTTCTTAATTTTTATACCACTTGACATCTGCAAAGTCTTAACACTTCCCAAACCATCAAGTCTTGGCTTGCTTTTGTTTCACAGTCTTTCTTTTAGTTTATCTCTCTTCTTTATTAGCACCAAGAAAAAAACCACATGGCACTTTTAAAAATAGTTGAAAATTCTCTTAGCTGTATTATCCAGTGGATTAAGTGTATTTTCTACTTTGCAAGGAATTTCAGATAAGAGGGTTGCTAAACTTTCTACCACTACATGAAAAGGTTCCCTCTTTCTTCCGTTTTCAATAACTTCTGCCTCACTTTCCTATAAGCACTTATAAAAGACCTCTTTAAATGTTACCTATGGCCTTATATAAAAGACTCTAGAGCTTCACCAAGGAATTTTAGGATTTTACCACTTTATTCTCAGGGCTCACTATCTGATTCCAAAGGCATGCCCACATTTTAGTATTCGTTTTAACAGCATCCCACTTCCAAGTATCAATATCTGTATGTATATGGGTTCTATAATTGTGTAATAAATTACCCCAATGCTTTGAAGTTTACAATACAATTTTTTTCACTAAGTTTCTGTGGGTCAGAAATCTGGGAGTATTTTAGCTGGGTGGGTCTGGCTCAGGGTCTTTCATGAGGTTTGGGTTTAGGTCAGGATATCAGTCATCTGAAGAGAAAAAAGGAGAATCTACTTTCAGTTCAATAACATGGATAATAGGAAGAGACTTAATTCCTTGTCACATGAACCTTTTCATAGAGCAATGTATGCATGAAAGTGATCCAACATGGTAGCTTTCTTAACTCAAAAGGAGTGATCTGTGTGTGTGAGAGATAACACTAAAGTTTCAGTTGTATATAACCTAATCTCAGAGATGACAACATTTGTATATATAACATCAATTGTGTTCTGTGTTGTTGGTTACACAACCCTGCTACATATGGGAGGTGACTCCATGAAAGTATGAATATTAGGAGGCAAGGATCATTAAGAGCCATGTTGAAACTGTCTAATACAATCAGGCACTTACACTTGAGCTAGAGAAAGCCAAAATCCATTTTAATAGTCTAAGCTGAATATGAAGGGAGGAATAGGATTAGAGTGAAGAAACTGGTTTGAGAATTATTTCAGAATGAGAATAGC
Organism: Neogale vison; assembly: GCF_020171115.1. Taxonomy (NCBI): domain Eukaryota; kingdom Metazoa; phylum Chordata; class Mammalia; order Carnivora; family Mustelidae; genus Neogale; species Neogale vison. The sequence goes on from NC_058094.1 coordinate 46,933,584, forward strand.
CTATGTTGTATTTACTAACAAAGTACTTATTAAGAGCAATAGAGAGGAGCAAGAATCAGGTGAAAATTTATAGAGGGGGTATGATTGATTGAATTCATGGTTCCAATATTTGTACCCCCTTATTTCCATAACATTCAATAGGGCCCTCCTGCACTAACTCTGGGCTTGTCCATATGCCTTTGCCCAAAAGTATATTAGCGAATCTGATGAAACCACAGTCTTGAAAAAACACATTTTCTGGTTTTTTGTTTGTTTGTTTGGTTGGTTTTATTTCTTTCTTTTTTTTTTTTTTTTTGGACCTACATATTTTTGTGAGGAACGAGTTCAATTATATAGACTGGAAGTCAATATACCAATAAATGGAAACATTTTAAAAGCATTCTTTTAGTAGAGTGCCAATATTATTCCCTCAAAATGAAAAACAAAAGAAATTATTATTCTATTACAGTGCCTCTACAATGGTTACCTATATATATCCTTTACTGTCTTTCTCAGACCTGCTAAAAACACTGAGAAGTTTTACTGTCAGAAATGGATCACTTTTAATATTCTAGAAAAGTTGTCCAATGTGTCTGGAGTAAAATGAGGAATAATGTTCTCCCATTCTTGGTGTTCCTTGATAAAGGATGTCTCTTTGAAATAAAATAATGCTCAAGTTTTAGGCTTTGTGAGAATTCTTATAAATGAATAACATTTTCACCACTCTTTCAACTTGCAAGCCCTTTATCTTAAATTTAATTTCATTTTTTCCAACAACTGGGAAATCTGCCTCAAGATCAGAATCATAAATTATTAACTTTACCTATTTCTCAGTGGGACATGGGTTTATGAAAATAATCAAGATCTGTTGTAGAACATTACAGAAGTTACAAAGTTTCACACATTTTTATGTATGATTTTAATCCTACTACACCTTAATAGAATGAATGGTAGGTATACCATTCGTTATTATGTTTGAATTTTAAACCTTCTCTGTAGTATACTTTGCTCTGTGGTACTGAAGCAGAGACTCAGCAAACTACATTTTTTCTTTGCCTCCTGGATCTTTGTTAAATTCTGTCAATAGAGGGCACCAGAAGAAATTGGGAGCAGGAGGAAAATGGGAGAACTGTACTTCCTAGGTTGCCTAACTGCTCTTAGTAAGATAGACCCTGCATTACTGTTGGTCTCAACACCACCAGTTTGCTCTGAAGCAGATGTAGTTAGTGTGTCATGCTTTTTGTTTTGTTTTTGTTTTACTTTTCTTGCTTGTTTTTAATACTTCTAGAAGCAACACTGTGGTGTCTATTCACAGGTACAAGTAGCAGAGAGGTGGTACCATCTCCAGAAGTTTGAGTCCTTTCTCCCTGAGGTCTCTCTTCAGAATTCCTTAAATTCCAACAGAAACTAGCTGGCATCTCCTCCTTAGTAGGCTGAGTTGCAGCTCCTCCACACTCCCCCCAACACCTGGAGGTTTTGATAACTCCAAACACTTCCCTTTGTTTTCCCAGCACAAGAGCTAATGATTGCTATTCACAGTTTGTCCACCTCACTGTTCCTCTTTTCTTTGTAGTTTGTCAATACCTTTTTAATGACTTGTCTACATTAAATACTTTGTGCTTTGTTTGTCTGTTTGTGTGTGTGTGTGTTTGAGTAACGCAATATAAGTTTACTAAGCAAGGATACAGGAAAAGCTCTCAGGAGTGAGAGGTATCTTGACATTAAATACTTTGTTAAAATTACTTGCATGGTTCCTGTTTTCTTAATTGAATCCTCACTGATATAGGAATTGATATTCTCCTTATTTTAATACCTGTATCCTGTCATAAATTTCATATCCTCAAATGGAATCTGGCTCAAGGGAGAAATTTCTGTGTCTTCCCAATAGAGGCAGGAAATTCACTTTAGATGAGTACTTGTGCCATGCTCTGAATACTTACTGGCCTTGATGGCATTGTCCCTTGCCCAACCTAAGGCAATTCATCTAGTGTTGAAGTATGTAACTGCTCAAGTCTATGGCAATTTCCTCCTAGTTTCTGTTGATTCCTAGTTGTCCCTTGACTACTGTCACTAGACAGCCTCCTTTAGTATTCGAAATGAGCTTCAAAGCTCAGTGAATCCAAACCAAGCATGGTAACTTTTGATCATTTGCCTTATTCACATTCTTTCTCTCTTTTATTCTTGCTCTGTTTTGCCCTTAGTCCCTTCTCCTTCATGCCCATTTTTTTTTCTCTCCTTCTCCCTCATGGAAGTGGAATGACATTATTTCTTTCTTCTTTGCCATAGCTTCCTTTTGTGTCATGCTCTTTATTCCCTAAATTGTATTTGGCTTAATTATTCTCTCTGGCCATAATTATAGAAGACTTCAGAGGAATATACATTTATGAATTTATGGAGAGAAATAAGAAAATTCACTAGTATATTATTTCTCAAATATGATCTATTTAACGCACAACTCTGCGGTTCTTTGGATATGAGAGGAAGTATAATATCTTTTTTAAAAGCCCATGGGAAAAATGGAATCTTTAGAGAAATTGACGGCAGTTAAATCTAAAATTTCAAAGAAACATTAATGCTGTAGGAGAATGTGTTTAAAATGAAATGAAATATGAAGTCAATGTAAAGTGTTACAAGATAAGTCAAGAGTAGGAGGATGGGATCGGATAGCAAGTAGAAAGCAATATATGGGTAAAGATGTTTTGCTTTTTGGGTGTTGTATGTAGAATTATTTACTTAATCCTCATTATTTTTGAAGAAAAAAGGACAAAAACTCTTTACACAGTAAATGAGGACCTTGAATAATTGACTTTATATTCTTCCAATTTTATATTGTTACAAGGTCTTCTAATTATTGTTCAAGTTTCTCCTCAATCAGTTCCTCAAAGAGCATGTATTGATTAGGTCTTACTGTATCACATTCTTATATATTCTCATAGAACCATGCTCTTCTTCAGAATATGCACCTCAGTTTGCAACTACGCATTCATTCATTTGATTATTTAATATCCATCTTTTTTTTTTTATCAAATAGTGGCTTTCTGAAAGAATAAAATACTTTTGGTTTTACCTACCATTTTATGCTCTTTTCTTAGCCTCTAAAATGAAAAGAACAGGGGCGCCTGGGTGGTTCAGTGGGTTCAATCCTCTGCCTTCCACTCAGGTCACTCACGATCCCAGAGTCCTGGGATCCAGTCCTCTGCTCAGCGGGGAGCCTGCTTCCCCCTCTCTCGCTGCCTGCCTCTCTGCTTACTTGTGATTTTTCTCTGTCAAATAAATAAATAAAATCTTTATAAAATGATAAGAACACAAATATCTATTTAAGTGATGACTGAATGCAATCACAAAATTCTGAGTCCTGAATAAAATTACAGTGTATTATTTTCACCATTAGTTCAAGCATAGACTAGTGGAAGAATATAATTCCATGATATGATTCTCATAACAATGGCTCTCTACAGCTTGGTCAGCATTATGTTTTTTTTTTTTTTAATGTTAAAACTTTTTGATTAAGTTGTTTTAGTGACTCTACAAAGGCTAGCTCTCAGTTGACCAGTGCCTTTATGAAAGTAATCAGTATTTCCTGAGCTATTGCCCTTGACAAAGCTTGCTCCCTGGGCCTGATCAAATATATTTAACCTTGCTCTAGCCAAAGACTGTGCCTTCAATGCCTGAATAACAACTAGTGTAAAACAGTTCTTGACTATGTTTAATATTAATAAATAATTAAAATACCAATATGCATTACACTACTATAAGAACACAGTAAATAGGGACGCCTGGATGGCTCAGTTGGTTGAGCAGCTGCGTTCGGCTCAGGTCACAATCCCAGCATTCTGGGATCAAGTCCCACATCGGGCTCCTTGCTCTACAGGGAGTCTGCTTCTCACTCTGCCTCTGCCTGCCATTCCGTCTGCCTGTGCGCGCACGCTCTCTCTCTCTCTCTCTGACAAATAAATTAAAAAAACAAACAAAAAAAAACCACTGTAAATAAATATAAAGACAGTAAGAACACTGAAAGTGTCTCTATATTTTATAATCCATCATGAACACAGATAGTTATCTAACTAACATATGAATCAATTTGTATAACTTTTATAATTAAAAATGTTTGACAGTTCACTACTTTACCCAAAGCTTAAATTATCCAAAGGTTAAAATTATCATTATCATGGTACAATGGTTAATTTCATATGTCAATTTGACTCAGCATGGGCACCCAGATATTTTTTCAAGCATTATTCTGGGTGTGTCATTGAAAGTGTTTCTAGGAGAGATTAAAATGTGAATTGGTAGACTTAACTAAAGCTGAGCACCCTTCCTAACATGACTGGATCTCATCCAGTCACTGGAAGTCCTGAATAAAATAAAATAAAATAAAATAAAAAGCAGAGTAAGAGGGAACCCCTCCTGCCTGACTGCTTTCAAGCTATGACATACCCTTTTCCTGTCCTTCTTTTGTCTCAAATGGAAACATTCAGCTCTTCTGAGTTCTCATGTCAGACACCTAGCATTTGGACTAGAACTATATCATCTACTCTCCAAGGTCTCTAACTTACAACTTCAGGTTTTAGTCTCTGTAATCACCTGAGGCTATCCTTTATAATAAATACATGATCAAGAACAAGACAGAGATTACCAGTATCATGGCTCTCATTCAGTATGGTACTGGAATCCCTAGCAAGTGCAATCAGACAAGAAAAAAAAAATAGACATCCAAATAGAAAGAGAAGAAGTAAAATTGTCTGTCAGTGACATAATCTTACATATAGAATATCCTGAAGATTCTACCAAGAAAGTGTTAAAAATAATAAATTTAATAAAGTTATAAGATAGAAACTCAATACAGAAAATTAGTTGCATTTCTATATACTACCAATGAACTATTTGAAAAATAAAGCAATCTTATTTACAATAGCATCAAAAACAATAAAATGCTGATGAATAATTTAACCAAGAACATGAAATATCTGTACACTGAAAACTGTAAGATACTGATAAAAGAAATTGAAGATGGCATAAATAAATGGAAAGATATCTTATATTCAGGCTGACATAATATTGTTAAAATGTTCATAATACCAAAGCCATCTATAGAATCAATGCAATCTCTATCAAAATTATAATGACACTTTTTTATAGAAATAGAAAAAAAAGCCCTAAAATTCATGTGAAACCACAAAAGACTTCAAATATCTAAAGCAATCCTGAGAAAGAAGACCAAAGCAATCCTGAGAAAGAAGACCAAAGCTGGATATATCACATATCTTGATTACAAACTATATCACAAAGCTATAGTAATCAAAGCAGTATTGTACTGTTATAAAAACAGACAAGTAGAACAATGGAACAAAATTGAGAGGATCTAAATAAATTCAGGCATATATATGGTGAACTAATATATAATAGGGAGCCAAGAGTACTTAGTAGAGAAAATATGATAGTCTCTTCAATAAAAGCTGTTGGGAAAACCAAATGGCTACATGTGAAAGAATGAAACTGGATCCCTTTTTTATCAGTCAGAAAAATTACCTCAAAATGGGTTAAAAACTTATGTAAGACCTGAAATTATAAAATTAAAAAAATCCAGAAAAACAGGAAAAAAACACTCCTCTACATTTTTTCCTAGTGAATTTATGAATATGACCCGTTAAAGTACAACCAATAAAAGCAGAAATAAACAAGTGAGACTACATCAAACTAAAAAGCTTCTGTATAGTAAAAGAAATGACAAAAAGAAAAGAAAAAGGGCTGAAGAATGGGAGAAAATATTTGTAAGCCGCATACCTGATAAGGGGTTAATATCTAAAATATATAAGGAACTCACACAACTCACTAGCAAAAACAACCCAATTGAAAAATAGAAAAAAAAGACCTAAGTAGACATTTTTCCTAAGAAGATATGTTCTCGTTTGAGTTACGTGTTCACTTTCTGACAGTGTCTGCTCAGAAGATTTCAACTTGATGAAGTCCAAATGGTTATACCTTTAGTTGGTTGTGTTTTAATTGATACATGTAGGAAACTACTATCTTATCCAAGGTCATAAAGATTTATACCTGTGCTTTTTTCTAAAATTTTTGAGCTTTATATCTTACTATCTTTCATCAGTTTGAATTAATTTTTGGATATAATATGATGTAGAGGTCTCAATCCATTAGTTTGTAGGAGGCTATCCAATTGTCCCAACGCTATTTTTTTTTTAAGACTGTATTTTCATCATTGAATTGTACTGGCATCCTTGTAGAAAATAAACTGATCATAAATGGAAGGGTTTATTTCTAGATTTCTAATTCTGTCACATTAATTGATGTCTGTATCACATTGTCACCGTCTTTGTCACTATAGCTTTGTAATAAGTTTTGAAATCAGAGAGTGTGAGTTTTCCAACTTGTTTTTTTTTCTTCTTTTCTAAATTAATTTGACTATTCTGGATTTATTTTTTTCCACATGAATTTTTAGATAAACATCAATTTCTGAGGATTTTGGCAGGGATTGTATTTGTATATCAATTTGAGAAGTATTAGAACTTTGCTCTTAAATCTTCACTCAGTGAACACAGTCATCTTTCCATTTGTTTGAATCTTTTCTTTTAATCTTTTACCAATGTATTTTAGGTTTTGTGTTTTGCAGTCTTTTGTTAATGTGAATTCATAAGTATATAATTCTTTTTGGTGCTATTATAAATTAAATTATTTTCCTTATATCTTTTCTGTTCAATTCAAGTGTATAAAAATAAAATTATTTTTATATCAATTTTTTATAAAAAATTATTTTTATTATTTTATATCATTGTCCCTGCATAGTTGCTGAATTCACTTATTATAATAATTTTTAGGAAGTTCTTAAGAATTTTCTATTAACAAGATAATGTCAAATTTAAAGATAGGTAGATTCTAATTTTTTTCTTTTTAATTTCTAATGGGTACACCTTTCATTCCATTTGCCTAAGGATCTTGGTTAAAACCTCTGGTAAAATGTAAATAGAAATGTCAAATTTAGATATCCTAGTGTTATTCCTGATCTTAGAAAACGTCCAGTGTTTCATCATTATGAATGATGTTAGCTGTGGATTTTTTTATGATACTTTTATCAGGTTTAAGAATTTTGTTTCTATTCCTACTTTGTTTAATGTTTTTGTCATGAAAGGGTGCACTTTTTTCCATGTTTTTTTAATGTGCCTATTGAGATTATCATGTGGTTTTGTCTTTTATTCTATTAATATGGTGTGCTAAATTAAGTGATTTTCCAATTCTGAATCAATCTTGCAGATCTCTAACAAACCTCAGTTGGTCATGATGTATAGTCCATTTTTATGCTGCTAAATCAAGTTTGCTAGTACTTTATTGATTACTTTGTATCTATATTTTTAAGGAATATTGATCCATAGTTTTCTTGTAATTTGTGATCTCTTAGTCTAGCTTTGGTATCAGGGTAACATTAGTTTATATGATGAGTTGGAAAGTGTCCCATTTTAAATTTTTAAAGAAGTGTTTTGTGAAGCATTATTAATTCTTCTTCAAATGTTTGGTTAAATTTTCAAGTGAGATCAAACTTGCCTAAGCTTTTATTTGTGGGAATTGTTTTACTATTTCAATCTCTTCACTTGTTATGAGGCTTTACAATTTTCTTTTTACTAATTCTGTTTCAGGTGTTTGTGTCTCCTCAGAAATTTCTTAATTTCATATAGGTTTTTAAAATTATTAGTCTGCAGTTGCTTGTTGCGTTGCCTTTTCAGTCAGTTTAGGTAAAGGTTTGAAACTGTTAACTGATCTTTTCATAAAACAAGCTTCTGGCTTCAGTGGATTTCTCTATTTTTCTATTATCTTTTTCATTTGTTTCTACTTTAATTTTGAACATTCTGCACTGTTCTCATTAATTATATTGAGGTGCATATTTTCAGAGGTCCTTACTCGGCCATTCAAAAGGGCACCATCTCATAGAGTCATCCTTTTTATTTTTTAAAGTTTTTATTTAAACTGCAGTTAATTAACATCCAGGGTAATATTAGTTTCAAGTATATAATTTAGTGATTACCACTTCCATACAACACCTGGTGCTCATCACAACAAGTGTCCTCCTTAATCTTCATCACCCATTTAACCCATCCTTCTACCACCTCCCTTCTGGTAACCATAATTTTGTTCTCTATAGTTAAGAGTCTGTTTCTTGGTTTTACCACTCTCTCTTTTTCCTCTTTGCTCATTTGTTTTTTTCTTAAATTTCACATATGAGTGAAATCATATATTTGTCTTTCTCCGATTAGATTCATTTCACTTACCATAATACTCCTGAGCTCCCTCCATGTTGTTGCAAATGGCAAGATAACATTTGTTTTTATGGCTGAGTAATGTAATGTGTGTATAAACACACACACACACACACACTATGTATATGTATATATGAACCACATCTTTATCCATTCATAAGTCAGTGGGCACTTGGGCTGTTTCAGTAATTTGGCTAAATAATGTTCCTCATAAACATTGGGGTGCATATATGCCTTTGAATTAATGTTTTTACATTCTTTGAAAAATACCTTAGTAGTGCAATTGCTGGATCATAGGGTAGTTCCATTTTTAACTTTTTGAGGGAGTTCCATACTGTTTTTCAGAGGGGTTGCACCAGTTTGCATTCCCACCAATAGTAAAAAAAAATTTCCCTTTTCTCCATATCTTTCCCACCACCTTCTGTTTCTTGTGCTGTTGATTTTAGCCTTTCTCACAGGTGTGAAGTGATAGCTCACTGTACTTTTGATTTTCATTTCCCTGATGATGAGTGATGTTGAGCATCTTTGCATGTCTGTTAGCCATCTGTATGTCTTCTTTGGGAAATTGTCTGTTCATATCTTCTGCCCATTTTTAATTGAGTTATTTTGGCATGTTGAGTTGCATCAGTTCTTTATATATTTTGGATATTAGCCATTTATTGGCTATATCATTTGCAAATATCTTCTGTAGGTTTCCTTTTAGTTTTGTTGATTGTTTCCTTTGTTGTCTAAGTTTTTTATCTTGATGAAATTCCAATAGTTTATTTTTGCTTTTGTTTCCCTTGCTTCAGGAGTCATAGCTAGAAAGAAGTTGCTACAGTCTATGTCAAAAAAATTATTGCCTATGTTCTCTTCCAGGATTTTTATGGTTTCCTTCTCGCATTTAGGTCTTGTATTCATTTTGAGTTTATTTTTATGAATGGCATAAGAAAGTGTCATTCTTTTTCAGTCTTTTTCATGTTTCTTTCCAGTTTTCCCAACACCATTTGTTAAAGAGACTTTTTCCCATTGGATATTCTTACCTGCTTTGTTCAAGCTTGACCATATTGTTGTGAGGTCATTTCTGGGTTTTCTATTCTGTTGTGTTGATTTATGTGTCTACTTTTGTGCCAGTATCATACTTTTTGATGACTGTAGCTTTGTAATATAACTCGAAGTCTGGAATTGTGAGGCCTCCAGCTTTGCTTTTCTTTTTTAAATTGCTTTAGCTATTCATGGTCTTCTGGGGTGCCACATAAACTTTAGGGTTGTTTGCTCCAGTTCTGTAAAAATGCTATTGGTATTTTGATAGTGATTGCATTAAATGCATAGATTGCTTTGGGTAATATAGACATTTTAACAATATTTTTTCTTTCAATCCATGAGCACAGAATATCTTTCCATTTCTTTATGTCATCTTTAATTTCTTTCATCAGTGGTTTATACTTTTCATAAAGTATAGTCTTTCACCTCTTTGGCTAGGTTTATTTCTAGGTATCTTATTGTTCTTGGTGTAATTATAAATGGGATTGATTCCTTAATTTCTCCTGCTGCTGCTTCATTATTAGTATATATAAACACAGCAGATTTCTGTATGTTAATTTTGCATCCTGTGACTTAACTGAATTCATTATCAGTTCTAGCAGTTTTTGGGTGGAGTCTTTCAGGTTTCCTGTATATAGTATGATGCCATCTGCAAATAGTTTTAGTTTTATTTTTTCCTTATTAATCTGGATGCCTTTTATTTCTTTTTGTTATTTGATTGCTGAGGCTAGGTTTTCTATTACTCTGTTAAATAAAGTGATGAGAGTGGGTATCCCTGTTTGTTCCTGACAATAGAGGAAAAGCTCTCCATTTTCCTCCATTAATTATGGTAATAACTGTGTGTTTTCCATGTATGTCTTTATTATGTGGAGGAATGTTCCCTCTAAAACTACTTTCTTGAAGGTTTTTTTTTTTTTTTTAAGATTTTATTTATTTATTTATTTGACAGAGATCACAAGTAGGCAGAGAGGCAGCAGAGAGAGAGGAGGAAGCAGGCTCCCTGCTGAGCAGAGAGCCCAATGTGGGGCTCAATCCGAGTACCCTGGGATCACGACCTGAGCCGAAGGCAGAGGCTTTAACCCACTGAGCCACCCAGGCGCCCCTCTTGAGGGTTTTTATCATGAATATATGTTGTTCTTTGTCAAATGCTTTTTGTGCATTTATTGAAATGATCATATGGCTCTTATCCTTTTATTAATGTAACATATAATGACACATTTGTGCATACTGAAATATCCTTACAATCCAGGAATAAATCCCACTTGATTGTGGTGAATGATTTTTCTTTTATAATGCATTGTTGGATTCAGTTTGCTAGTATTGTACTGAGAATTTCTGCATTCATGTTCATCAGGGATATTTTGCCTACGGTTCTCTTTTTTAGTGGTGTCTTTATCTGGTTTTGGTATCAGGGTAATGCTGGCCTCATAGAATGAATCTGGAAGTTTTCCTTCCTCTTCTATTTTTTGGAATGGTTTGAGAATATGTATTAAATCCTCTTTAGATGTTTGGTAGAATTTGCCTGTGAAGCCATCTGGTCCTGGGCTTTTGTTAGTTGGGAGGTTTTGTTTTTTATTGTTTTGTTTTGTTTTGTCTTTTGTTTTTTGTTTTTTTATTACTGATTCAATTTCTTTGTATGTTACCAGTCTGTTCAAGTTTTCTATTTCTTACTGTTTCAGTTTTGGTAGTTTGTAGGTTTCTAGGAATTTATCTATTTCTTCTAGGTTATCTACTTTGTGGACAGATAATTTTTTGTATTATTCTCTTATAGTTTTTTGTATTTCTGTGATGTTGGATATTATTTCTTCTCTCTAATTTGTGATTTTATTTATTTGGGTCCTTTCTGTTCTTGATATGTCTGGCTAGAGGCTTATCGATTTTACTATTTTTTTTTTCCAAAGAACCAACTCCTGGTTTCATCGATCTTTCTATTGTTTTTGTTTTGTTTTGTTTTAGTTTCTATATCATTTATTTCTGTTCATAGAAGCATACTTCTTCGATAAAGTCATATTCACTCATCCTAGTACTCAGCTATCAACTGTATAGGTATAAGAGTAATGCATCTCTGGACATCTCCCTTATCAGAGTTTCAGTTTATTATAATAGGAAAGTAGGCATCACCTTTTTTTCTAACTTTTCTATATGCACCTCCTCCTCAAAAGATACACTTATTAAAAATATTACCCTCCCAGTTCAAAGAGAATTAATTTTTAGTCAACAGCAATGTATTACCTGCTTCCAACTCTAAACTAACTAGAAAAATGTTCCATATTGTCTACTCTAATGTAGGGAAAAAAAAGCAGTATCTTTGGATTCAGAAGAACTACTTGCTGTAACACTTATTATTAACATTTCCACTTACTGCAAAATTGTTGAATATATATTTGAATTACTAAGTGGATTATTAAATGAGTGAATGGCTATATAAAAATGGTTAGTGAAGAATGTATAATTTTAAGGATTTTAACATGAAGTATCTCACATGTGTAGCATATTTATGTGATATAAATATAAGCAACTAAGATTTGCTGTACTTTTAAGTAAGGGAGATTTCAAGTGCATTATCTCATATATTCTGAGTAATATACTGTAAGGTCATTGTTATTATTAAACTATCTAGAGAAGGCTTTGATAACATACAAATCAAAGCTTGGGATCCGGGTTCTGAATACAGTCCCAGATTTCTTTCCAGTACTCTGATTTAGCTTGTTTATTGACTACTTGATAAATTATTTGCTTGGTGAAAACATTTTCAACTCGTACTCGAATTTGGTAACATAGTTCAATTTAACTTACTTTGAGATTTTGATAAGGTTTGTGAAGGATAAATGTGACTGAAACACTTAGAATGAGGATATATTCCTTTTTAGGTTTCAGGAGAATAAATGTGAATCAGTTCATGGACAGTGTTTCTTTGCTCTGTTCACAACATTTAGATTCAAAAAATAATTCATTTGTATTGTCTTTTTGCTCCAATATACATCAATAAATTTCTTCATTGTGTAGCATTCTGCATGCAGGATTATAATGAGGTACACATTATTGAAGACCAACATAGGGAATCAATTAACTTAGATTCAAACCCAGCACTAGGAATTGGCAGTCCTAGTGGAAAGAACCACTGTGCTTAAATGCATCTCTAATGCCACTTTCTGGTTCAAAATTATAGTGTTTTCCTCTGCAGTGGATCTTCTTGATACAAGGACTAGTGTGTTCTGCATATGATTTGGGTTGTTCTCAAAAACGTGTTTTCTGTCTTAATGAGTTCTCAGGAGACAGTAAAAAAAAAAAGTAAGGCTTCTCATTTATAGGGCTCACAGTGATTTAAAGAATTCATTATAAGGCTACCTCATATGAATTCATCTTTCATATAAACCTGCTTTGGTCTGAAATTGCAGGCAGTATTCAAAACCTATGCTAAGAGTGTTATAAAGAAAAATAAATAAATTGAGAATGTGCACATCAATTGAAGTACAATATAGAATTCCTAGTTTAATAGTGGTCATTTACAATGTACTAATATTAGGAGATAACTTTTCGAAAGATTGTGACATTGAGTTTCTTATTTGCATAAAACTGAATATAACATGAATTGGTTAGTTCAAGTAAAATGTTTCATTTGTTGATACAAAATTGCTGGTATAAATGACCAAATCTCACAAAACATAGCTCAAATTATAAATTTAAATATATATAGAATGATGTCAAAATGAGAATGAAAAGTATTATATAATTTTACCTAGAAACTGATTATAAGACAAATAGGATAAGCATATGAAATAGTAAATCATATACTTAAGGGAAAAATTATCTATCATTGTTTTTTAGGGCTATAAAGGCTATATACACACAAAATTTTAGTTTTGTTAATATAACTTTTCTGATTTTTTTTTTTTGGTCTTTTCAGATCAATCCCTGATGTCTTCTTTTAGATGTACATAATAGACTTCTAGTTTAAACTTGGCATATGAAGAAAAGAGGATTTATTTTAAAAGTTTTATCCAAGGAATTTTCTATGTGGTCCCATTAAATAACATCTAAGGTCCTCCTTTTCAAAAAAGAAAACTATATGCGTGTGTGTAATTCTGATTTATTTGATTCAAATAGATTAGAAATAATGATACACTGTGTTATTTTTGTTACTTTTGCCACTGTGATGGATTAAATAATAATGAGTTCAATACATTTGTGAACATCTTAATGTTTTTAGCCCCTGAAATTTTTTTAAATCTTAACATAGTTTTAATCCTAAAATATTTCCGCTTACTAGTACCTTGCTATTTTTTTTAGTATAGTTTACACACAAGAGGATACATTAGTATCAGTTGTACAATAGAGTGATTCAACAAGTTTATGTTATGCTCATGACAAGTGTAGCTACTGTCACCATAAAAACCCTATGATAGTACCAGAAACAGTATTTCCTATCCTGTACCTTTTATTCCCAAAATTTATTTATTGTATAACTAGAAGCTGTGTCTCCAACTTTTCTTCATCTTTGCACAACCCAACCCACCTCCCCTCCAACAACCATTAATTTGTTCTCAGTATTTATAGATTTGATTCTGTTTTTTGTTTATTGTTTGTTGTTGTTTTGCTTTTTTTTTTTTCCATTTTTGTTCCTGTGTATAAGTGAAATCATATGGTATTTGCTTTCTCAGTCTGGCTTATTTCACTTAGTAAAATACCCTCTAGATCCATCCATGCTGTTGAAAATGGCAAGATATCATCCTTTTTGTGGCTAACATTCCTCTGTGTGTGTGTGTTTGTAATACACATGGGGCTGAATATATATTTGGATTAGTGTTATCACTTTCCTTGAGTAAATATCCAGTGGTAAAGTTACTGAATTGTATGGTATTTCTATTTTTAATTTTTTGAGGAACATCTATACTACTTTCCACAGTGGCTGCACCAATTTATATTCCTATCAATAATGCATGGGGATTCCTTTTCTTCATATCCTTACCAATATTTATTTTTTGTCTTTCTGATACTAGCCATTCTGACAGGTATAAAGTGATATCTCATTGTGGTTTTGACTTGCAGTTCCCTAAAGATTAGTGGCATTAAACATCTTTCCACGTGTCTGTTGACTGTCAGTATGTCTTCTTGGGAAAAATGTCTCTTTAATTCCTTTGTCCATTTTTAGTAAGACTATGTTTTGGGGTGTTATGGTATATAAGTTCTTTATGTATTTTTGGTATTAACCCTTTATCAGATATAAGGTTTGCAAATATCTTCTCCCATTAAGTAGGTTATCTTTTAATTTTCTTAATGGTTTTTCTCATTGTGCAAAAGCTTTTTACTTTGCTATAGTCTCAATAGTTTATTTTTGCTTTTTTTCCTTGCCTTAGGAGACATCTAGAAAAATTTTGCTAAGTGTAATGTCAAAGAAATTACCTGTGTTTTCTTCCAGGATTCTTATGGTTTCAGGTTTTCATTTGGGAGTTTAGCCCATTTTGAGTTTATTTTTGTGTATGGAGTAAGAAAATGGTTCTGTGTCATTCTTTAGCAGGTAGCTGTCCAATTTTGCTAATATCATTTGTTGAAGAGAGTATCTTTTTCCCATCGTGTATTCTTGCTGCCTTTGTCATAGACTGAGCATACAAATGTGGGCCTCTTTCTGGATTCTCTAGTCTCTTTCATTGATCTATATTTTTCTGTTTTTCTGGTAGTACCATACTGTTTTAATTACTACAGATTTGTAGTGTATTGGGATTAGGACACTTATAGCTTTGTTTTTCTTTTTCAGGATTGCTTTGGATATTTAGAGTCTTTTTTAGTGCCATATTAATGTTAGGATTATTTTTTATAGTTCTGTGAAAAATTCTATTAGTATTCTGATACGGATTACACTGAATCTATAGATTGCTTTGGGTAATATGTACATTTTAACAATACTAATTTTCCTAATCTATGATCATGGAATATTCCTCCATTTGTTTGTGTCATCTTCATTTTCTTTGTCAATGTTTCATAGTTTTCAGAATGCAAATCTTTCACCTCTCTGATTAAGTTTATTCCTGGGTATTTATTCTTTTTGGTACAATTGTAAATAGGAGTTTCTTAATTTTTCATTCTGTTGCTTCATTTTTGTATATAGAAATATTATCAATTTCTGGGTGTTCATTTTGTATTCTGCAACTTAAGTGAATTTATCTCATTCTTAGTGGAGTCTTTGAAGTTTTCTTTGGGGAGTATCATGTCATTTGCAAATAGTGACAGTTTAACTTCTTCCTTACCAATATGGATGCTTCATTTATTTTTCTTGCCTGATTGCTGTGGCTAGAACTTCCAGTATTATGTTGAATAAAAGTGGCAAGAGTGAACATCTTTGTCTTATTTCTGATATTAAAGGAACCTGATATTTTTTAAATGTATTTTTATTTATTCACTTACTCATTCTTCTGTTTATTCATATATTATTATTTAGTGATTATATATTATTATTAACACACAATAATTATTATTGTCAGACTTCTTAATTTCTCCCAACTGAATGAATACAGAAAGTCACATCATGGTCTTAATTTGTACTTCCCTGAATTAATGAAGGTGAGCAGCTTTTCTCTATGTTTATTGGATATTAATAGTTTTTTCCTTTCTTCATTTTTTGTATCTCCTGCTATTTATCCTCCTTTCCAGCTCAGAGAAAAACAAAGTATCTATTCTCTATGCTAGAGATCCTGACAGTCGTATTAGGATTCTATTGCAGTGTAACAAATTGCCCCAAATTCAGCAGCATAAAAAACTAAACATTTACTATTTCATACAGTTTCTGAGAGTTAGGAATTGAGGTGGTTTTGAATTCAACTGTGCATCTCAGCTGTGGTCATCACAAGAATTAAATAGGTATTTAAAAAAAAGCCACTTTGTGATAACTTTTGTTTTTGAAAGGTCCCATTTTCTTTATAAATATTGACTTAATTTTCCTGCCAGATGGGCTTTTCCACAGGGCTACTCACAACATGAAAACTGGCTATGTCTGACCAATGACAAGGATGGAGAGGGAGAGAAAGAGAAAATACTCAAAATACAAGCAACTGTTTCTTGGAACAGAAACAGTGAGAAACATCACTTCTGCCATATCCCATTCATTCATAGTTAGTCAGTAAATCCAGTCAATGCTTAAGGGAGGAGAATTTAGCTCTCTTGACCCTTTACATGCACATTTTTACCTCTTCTACTTTGCTTGTATCAACTTTTGCTCTACTTTGTAGAGAAAGTTGAAATGGACATGGGAGCAATTGGGAGTCATGGTCACTAAATTCACTGAGTTTGCTTCTTTAATATGATCCATTTCGCAATTTTAATGGCACATCAAAACATACTACAGACCACTTGATAAGAGTTTGTTGAAGGCAGGACTGTTCAAAGGAATGAAATTAGTGTCAAAAACATTTGAAATGTATTATCTACTATCTAGAAATAAAACATATAGCTCTTTTAGTTGCAAAACCCAAAAATATAGCTTTCTGGGATAAACCAGGATGCTGTCCAAAAATCTTAGAGAGATCCATGATCAGATCTCTTAACACATTCTCATAGGCATGAATGCCTTATAATTGAATGTGAGAAAAAAATGAATATATTATCACTAAAAGAAATATTATGACTTCCAGTAAAACTGATAGCAATATTTAGATTTACCTTGGAAGAAAGTTTTGTGATTATAAAATATAAATTGTTTTTTACCACGAAATCTACCAGATTCTCAAAAAAATGTTAAAATGCCACTTTATTTCCTAAAAAGAACTTTTGCTCATGAGACTTAGCCTAAGTTCCTGGATTTCTTTATCCAAAAGAAAATGTCAAGCTAAATTATTACTCCAAAATATATGTCCCAAATTAGGTCCCTAATCAGATGTCCAGTTCATAAGTCTCTGTTGTGTACTTAATCTCACAGTAAAACAATTAAAAATTAGAAATGCTAGCATTACTAGAAAGCATTTTTTCTAAGTAAAGATTTATCAATGCTTCAACTCATTGTTCAGTATTTTAAATGAAGTAATCAATGTGGGGCTGAACATTATTTTGAGATTTTTGAAAGATCCTAAGTAATTATCAAATAATATTTTGGATTTAATTTTACTTATCTCTTAGAGAGGGCTCAATATATTATCCATTATCTTAGAGATAAGAAGCATATTTATGGGCTATGCATCATTTTAACAAGTAAAAATTAGAATGTACTTGTATTTTGGGTGTTACTCCCAATATATAATTAAAGTGGTAATGGGATTTATTAAAGATTAACAGATTTCAATGGGATTTATTTCTGCATGTGATGCTAAATAAAGTTAATCTCAGGAGATATTCAAGTACATTGTATGATATGTTGGATTGAACTAGAATGCCACAGATATGAATAATGTTAAAATTCCAGGGGAAAAAACATGTTCCTGTGTTCCAATGCTGTGAAGACTTGTTTAGGGAAGGCAATTTAACTCTCTCCCAAGAAGCCTTAAAAATTGGAGTTACCCTGGTAAATTTCCCAGTGTTTGACATTTTGGCTTTAGTCTTACTGCCTTATAACCCTTAATTTGCAGACATATTTAGAATGAACATATCTCAAACATCCATCAACTGGTGAACAGATAAAATTAGTATATCCATATAATACAATATTATTTGGCAATAAAAAGAAATGAAATACATACCACAATATGGCTGAATCTCTAAAAAAGTATGTTGTGTGAAAGAAAGCAGACACAAAAGGCCACGTATTGATTGGTTAAATTCCACTTAAGCAATATATTTTTGTTGTTTCATTTTTGTCTTATTGATTAAATAACAATACCAACTAAGAGTTTGGTTATCATGTCAAAAATTAACACATAGTGTGAATTCAGATACAGAAGTTCAGCAAATAATCAATAAAAGCATTTGTGAGAATCATTTGTCCCCACAAAATGTATAATAAAGAGTAATATAATTTTTATTACCTGTAAATTGTGTGCTATACATTCTCTATATAGGTAGAGTTCATAATAAATGTATGTATAAATATATGTTTACACATGGTTTTATTTGATATCCATTTGTAAAACATTAAACTGCCCATAACTGGTTGAAGAGTTCAGTAGTTGCTTGGACCAAACTATAGGTGGAGTGCTTTTTGACTACACTATAATATCATGATTGATTGTATTTGGAGATAATAGGCCTGTTTTTTAATCTTATCATAAAACTCCAAAATTACTAAATTTCTGTGTACATTAAGTAAAAAAAATAAAATTTTGAAAGTATAGTCAAGGGTTACATTTTAAATAGGGATAGGTTCATAGGGCAGTTCTATTTTCAACATTTTGAGGAACCTCCATGCTGTTTTCCAGAGGGGTTGCACCAGCTTGCATTCCCACCAACAGTGTAGGAGGGTTCCCCTTTCTCCGCATCCTCGCCAGCATCTGTCATTTCCTGACTTGTTGATTTTAGCCATTCTGACTGGTGTGAGGTGATATCTCATTGTGGTTTTGATTTGTATTTCCCTGATGCCGAGTGATATGGAGCACTTTTTCATGTGTCTGTTGGCCATCTGGATGTCTTCTTTGCAGAAACGTCTGTTCATGTCCTCTGCCCATTTCTTGATTGGATTATTTGTTCTTTGGGTGTTGAGTTTGCTAAGTTCTTTATAGATTTTGGACACTAGTCCTTTATCTGATATGTCGTTTGCAAATATCTTCTCCCATTCTGTCAGTTGTCTTTTGATTTTGTTAACTGTTTCCTTTGCTGTGCAAAAGCTTTTGATCTTGATGAAATCCCAAAAGTTCATTTTTGCCTTTGCTTCCCTTGCCTTTGGCGATGTTCCTAGGAAGATGTTGCTGCGGCTGAGGTCGAAGAGGTTGCTGCCTGTGTTCTCCTCAAGGATTTTGATGGATTCCTTTCTCACATTGAGGTACTTCATCCATTTTGAGTCTATTTTTGTGTGTGGTGTAAGGAAATGGTCCAATTTCATTTTTCTGCACGTGGCTGTCCAATTTTCCCAACACCATTTATTAAAGAGGCTGTCTTTTTTCCATTGGACATTCTTTCCTGCTTTGTCAAAGATTAGTTGACCATAGAGTTGAGGGTCTATTTCTGGGCTCTCTATTCTGTTCCATTGGTCTATGTGTCTGTTTTTGTGCCAGTACCATGCTGTCTTGATGATGACAGCTTTGTAATAAAGCTTGAAGTCCGGAATTGTGATGCCACCAACTTTGGCTTTCTTTTTCAATATCCCTTTGGCTATTCGAGGTCTTTTCTGGTTCCATAAAAATTTTAAAATTATTTGTTCCATTTCTTTGAAAAACTTGGATGGTACTTTGATAGGAATTGCATTAAATGTGTAGATTGCTTTAGGTAGCATAGACATTTTCACAATATTTATTCTTCCAATCCAGGAGCATGGAACATTTTTCCATTTCTTTGTGTCTTCCTCAATTTCTTTCATGAGTACTTTATAGTTTTCTGAGTATAGATTCTTAGCCTCTTTGGTTAGGTTTATTCCTAGGTATCTTATGGTTTGGGGTGCAATTGTAAATGGGATTGACTCCTTAATTTCTCTTTCTTCTGTCCTGTTGTTGGTGTAGAGAAATGCAACTGATTTCTGTGCATTGATCTTATATCCTGACACTTTACTGAATTCCTGTACAATTTCTAGCAGTTTTGGAGTGGAGTCTTTTGGATTTTCCACATAGAGTATCATATCATCTGCGAAGAGTGATAATTTGACTTCTTCTTTGCCGATTTGGATGCCTTTAGCAATTGCACTACTGGGAATTTACCCTAAAGATACAAACGTAGTGATCCAAAGGGGCACGTGCACCCGAATGTTTATAGCAGCAATGTCCACAATAGCCAAACTATGGAAAGAACCTAGATGTCCATCAACAGATGAATGGATAAAGAAGATGTGGTATATATACACAATGGAATACTATGCAGCCATCAAAAGAAACGAAATCTTGCCATTTGCGACAACATGGATGGAACTAGAGCGTATCATGCTTAGCGAAATAAGTCAAGCAGAGAAAGACAACTATCATATGATCTCCCTGATATGAGGAAGTGGTGATGCAACATGGGGGCTTAAATGGGTAGGAGAATAATCCATGAAACAAGATGGGATAGGGAGGGAGACAAACCATAAGTGACTCTTAATCTCACGAAACAAACTGTGGGTTGCTGGGGGGAGGGGGGTTGGGAGAAGGGGGGTAGGGTTATGGACATTGGGGAGGGTATGTGCTTTTGGGTAAATTGGAAAAAATAAATAAATAAATAAATAAATAAATAGGGATAGGTTCAGAGGGGTTCAATTTTTTCTGGCAAACATGAATACATTCAAAACAGGCCACCATTGGTTATTTAAGAAACTCCAGACAACTTAGAAACTCTATTTGACCATTGGCCTTGATCTGTACAGTTCCATAAAAACACAAAGCTATTATTCTTTTTCTCATCATTTTGTTTACCATCTAAGCATTCTTTAATGATTAGCATCTAGATTCCTGGGGTTTGATTGGTAGAAGAGATTTTCCGGGGGGGGGGGCCGCGGGAATCAGAAGAAAAAATGTATTCTAGCTTCAGGCATGGTGTACTTTCTTCTCCCCCTAATTTCAAATTACGAAGGGAGTTGAGGGAAATTGGAAGGGGAGGTCAACCATGACAGACTATGGACTCTGAAAAACAATCTGAGGGTTTTGAAGGGGTGGGGTGAGGTGGGAGGTTGGGGGAACCAGGTGGTGGGTATTAGGGCATGGATGCATGGAGCACTGGGTGTGGTGTAAAAACAATGAATACTGTTATGCTGAAAAGAAATTTTAAAAAAATACATGATTCTTATTAATGTGCTACTTTGAAGTAATTTACTGAAAATAATGCTAAATAATATATAGTATTTTTAAAATAAGTTATTTATATTCATGATTTCCAACAGGGAAGTAATGCCTTTGTGTTTTTCAAATATTCAAAGAATATAAAATTGCATGTCTAGGCCTGGGTAATAGGTAATCTGATAAAAATTGCCTGGCCCTTAAATTTCTTTGTCAAAGTCTTCTACTCAAGAAATTAGTTCTCAAAGGGTGGGAAAACAAAATAAAAGAATAATCTAAAGAATGTAAGATAAAGAACTGAATTTATAATCTTAAAAACAAAACATTCTAAACTACTACTCCCTAACTCTGGATTTTAATCCCTTCAGTGTTTTATTTGCATAACAATACCACAATTTCTAAATGTAGTTGATTTGTACTAAGATGATTTAAAGGAAGTTTTTGTTTAATGTGGCTGATTGTGTTAAATTCTTTCTTTTGTTTATCCAGTAAGACATGTGGATTAAAAGAGTGGAAAATAGATCAGTTCTTATTTCCATATCCTTCATTTCTAATTCGAGTCAGAAAAATAATTTAAGCCTCACTTGACACTTCTCCTATTATTTAAACATGACTAAACACTCGAATGTGGGAATTACAATAAGTTAGGGACTTTACTGGACTTAATTCAAGTGTCTGACATTGTCAGACACATGGTTTGTATTAGTATAACACATCACAGTCTGGCCTTGGTATCCTTACTTATTGCCTCATCCCAGCAGACAGAAAATGGGGAGGGGGACAGAAGGAAATTTATATTGGTAAATCTCAAGAGTGTGAAATTATCATCTAATTTCATAGAAACTTAAGAAAATGAATAACAAGGAAATGAGAACACAAGACAAAAAACATTACCTTTTATCCATCTTCTTCTCTTCATATCAGATCTTTGTTCCTATAACTCTAGGGAAACAATTATGGGAAATATTACCATTACTCCCTTTGTGTCCAAAGGCAGTGGGCCACTCTAAGTCCAGTTACTCAAGGCAGCTTACAGCCCTATTGACATTAATTTCTTATTTGAAAGGCATTCTTTGCTGGATTACTGCCTATGTAGGAGATATAGGAAGAGATCCAGGAAATTGCTTTCTGTTGTTGCTCTTCAGTCTTTTGCCAGCCCCTTTTTCTCAATGTTATATAATAACGGTGTTATGACGGTTGTTTCTGTACACTCTGTCTCTTCTTTAACCTATTTTCCTAAGTGGTCTCATTCATCCCCTTTATTTCAATGTCTACCCATATATTCATGACTTCTTCAACTGTATGTTTAGCCACTTTCTTCAAAATTTTAGAGCTGTAGAGAAACATCTAAACTAAGACATACTGAAAATTTCCAGATATTCAAAAGGCATGTGAATGTTAGTATTTCCAAAAGACAACCCATTGTCTTTCCCTTTCCCCTATCAAAAATAAACAGATAAATCTTCCTAATCCTATCCTTGTTTCTCAGTAAATATCTTCATGAGTTACCTCTCTTCTGAGTCACCAGAAGCAGCAAAGTGATCTGAAAATTTTCTTATATTCTCTTTTTCTCTCACTTTTTTAAAAGATTTTATTTCTTTATTTTTTATTGTGTTATTTTAGCCACCATAAAGTACATCAGTAGTTTTTGATGCAGTGTTCCAAGATTCATTGTTTATGTACAACACCCAGGACTCCATGCAATAAAATTCCCTCCTTAACACCACCACCAGGCTCAACCATCCCCCCACCACCTCCCCTCTAAAACCCTCAGTTTGTTTCTCAGAGTCCACAGTGTCTTGTGATTCATCTCCCCCTCTAATTCCCCCCAATTTACTTTTCCTTTCCTTCTCCTAATGTTCTCCATGTTATTCCTTATGCTCCACAAGTAAGTGAAACCATATGAAAATTGACTTTCTCTGCTTGACTTATTTCACTCAACATAATCTCCTCCAGTCCCATCCATGTTGATGCAAAAGTTGGGTATTCATGCTTTGTTATGGTTGAGTAATATTCCGTTGTATATATGGACCACATCTTCTTGATTCATTCATCTGTTGAAAGGCATCTTGTCTCTTTCCACAGTTTGGCTGTGGTGGACATTCTTTTTCTCCCACTTTTAGTTGGTGATAAAATCTTATTCTTTTTCATTAACATACAGCCTATCAGTTTTTAATTAATTTATTTTTTTATTGTGTTATGTTAGTCACCGCAGAGAAAGTCAATTATCCTACCAGTTAATTATCACCTCTCATTTTGGGGGTTTCTTTTTATTTTCCCAAGATTTTATTTATTTTTTCAACAGAGAGAGAGACATCAAGAGAGAGAACACAAGCAAGGGGAGTGGAAGAGAGAGAAGCAGGCTTCCTGCTGAGCAGGGAGACCACTGCTGGGCTAGATTCCAGGACTCTGGGATCATGACCTGAGAAGGCAGACGCTTAAGGGCTGAGCCACGAAAGCACCCCAGGGGTTTCTTTCTTACTTGATTTTTACATAATTTGCTACTCCTTTTCTAATACATGTATCCTTGTTGCTGAATGAGGATGCTTTGCAACCCCATTACAGTTAACATAACCACTTTGTACAAATACACAGTTCCCTCCCTCGTGACACCTTATTCTTTTTTACCATTATCTTAGAAACTATCTAAATCTCTGATAACTCTGAGGCAAATGGCAATCCTGGAATTACCTAGTGCAACACTTGCAAATAAGAGCAACACTGGCTCTTTTTAATATGCATATGTTCATGTTGATGTCTTATTTGAATCCTTTTAATCTTCCTTATTGACTACCACATTAAACTTACTCTCCATAACTGAATATCTTCTAAGGTGTGATTTCTGTAAATACCTTTTCCACTGCAAGTTTTCCCAGGCTCTCCCATCTCCAAAATTTTTCATTTCAAACTTACAGAAGTCCATACAGCCCCATGTATGTTTGCTTCCTATGCTTCCAAATCCAAAATTCTCCTTACCTCACTTTTTCAGTGAATCTTTTTTTGACCTCCATTTTTTCACTGTCCCTGATGGAATTAACCATACTCTTTTCCATACACTTATGAACAGCCTCTCCTTGGTTACTATAATAATGTGCTTAATATTATCTATATGTTTTTCTTTTTGTAGATTTTAAGACTCCTATGAACAGGGATTCTTGTCTTACTTGTTTCCAATCCCCAGGGCACTGCACATTGCCAAGCAGCAATTGCACATATAATTGTTAGATGAATGAATAAATAAACATAACCATACTAATAAATAATGTTAAAGAGAAAAGGTGGAAGCTCTTTCCAGTGTCTGCCACCATGCTAAGTGCTTTAAGTATACTAAATGATTATTAAACTGAAGTTATATATAGTTATAGATGTCCTTATCTTTTTCTAGGAAAATAACTGGCTCAGATGATTAAGTTATCCATGGTTCCTCAGTGCATACTTCCAAGGCATGCACAATGCTGTAGCTCTGTGTTTAGAGTCAGAGCAGTTTGTATTTTACAAACTAAAGTTGTATTTTCCAAAATAAAGTATTTTACCATGTCTTTCTAAATAAGAAGTGTACTTTCCAAAATCCCTCAGATCTTCTAAGTACACCAAGAGAACACTTGCCAATAGTGTAGTATTGTTTTGTATAGCACAGTCACAACAATGGAGTAATATAAGAACATTTTAATTAATTAGGTTAAAACTATATTACTTAGTTTGTATTAACTAAAATATTAGTAGTGTATAAAAATGACTTTTTTTTGGGGGGGTGAAATGGGGGCAGAGGGAGAGAGAGACTTCTAAGCAGGCTCCATGCTGGGCTCAATCTCACAACCCTGAGATCATGACATAAGCCAAAATCAAGAGTTGTTACTTAACCGACTGAGCCAGCTCCTCAAAACTGTAGAATATACTCTGTAAAACTTAAGACTGAATTTTAATATCAAATTACAAAGCCTTTCTTTTAATTCTCCTAGGAAAATCAACTGTTCAGTTTCCCATACCATTATTATATACACAGATTTCTGTTGTTACACTTTTCAAAGTCTTTCACAATTGTCTTTCTATTCATCTATTATTTCAACAGATGTTGAATAGGCATCTAATGCATTCACAGCACTACACTAAGTCCTGAGGTTATAATTTGTTTCTGTCTGTCTGGTTGGATTCCATGGGGGCAGGGTTCAAACAAACATTTCATGTATACATCATGTCTATGACTTAAAGGAAGAAGATGTGAAGAAATGCATATTTAATAAATGAATACCTTAAATATTAGTTTTCAGAAGATTTATTTTCAGTATGGACTAGAGTGGTTATTAAAGGGTAGTTTTCATGGATACTGCATGTAAACTTGAGCCACAACTATTTTATAAAGCACTTAAAATAGTAACTAGTAAAACAGTAACCTAGAAATACTGGTAGGCTCATGAAGAAAACAAGAAAAAAAAATCACTCCAGTAGACAGGATGTTCTAATATAGTTGTTGGGTGATAGGAGTCTGATAATGGTGAGCGTGGGGCAGAATGAATGAATGAACATGATTTTTTTAAAAAGAAGAAAACCAAGCCTTGGTGACAGATAATGTGTTGAAGGGGAAAAAAAATCTTAAGGGTATCTTCAAAATTTCTAGTATATCCACGGAAAAAGAAAAGTTGAAAAATGAAGTATCTGGAAGAAAAATGATGAGTTTATTTAAAGAATTTAAAGAATTTCATTTAAAATTGCTCAGTGAATATTCAAGAAGGATAATAAAGAGACAGGCCAAATTGGAAATGTGCGTTTACTGAACACCATGATAGTCGTTTTACTTAATGTTGTGAAAAGAGGTAGTAGGAGAAGTTCCACTGTCATACCTCTTCATCCTCAAAAATGTGTGCACATTACATTAAAAATTTATATCTCTATTTCCATATGGTTGGTATGACTAATGGTAGCAGATATGAAGAATCCTAGGAGAAAAGGAGTCTGCATTTTCCTCATGTCTACTGCAAAACCCACACATGAAAGGAAACATTATTACTTCTCTAATTCTACCAGACCACGGTCAGTATGAGACCCTGTGACTCTTCCCAAATTCATCAAAGTGCAAACCTAAGCTTAAATTTATCATTTCCAAGTTTAATTTAAAAGCTTTCCCTTTTTAACTCTGACACACTATACTGTGGCTTAAATATTTAAGCACAGACTCTAGGATTGAGAGGCAAAAAAACACACACACATCAAAAGTGTCTAGTGTTTAATTCAATGAGGTAAGCTTTCTCAAACTCTGAAGCTTATGTGAAGCTGTTTGGTATTTCTTCAACAGTCTTTTATCTGTAAATCAGGATAAAAGATTTTAAAAAGAAAATACTTACTAATTCGTGAAATCAGAAATAACTTCTCTCAGAAAGTTCTTTGGTTTCTGACTTGAAACAGATAAATGGCAATTGCTTATTTACTTATACATGAATGTAACATGTTCACATTCCAAAAGGTTTAGACAGTTTTTCTTATGCCTTATATAGATTTATGCCTTATAAAGATTTAGAGGACTTATTATTCAGGCCAACTAAGTTTTCTCCTAGAAAAATAAGGCAGTGTGTGTGTGTGTGTGTGTGTGTGTGTGTGTGACTTTGAAAACTAGAATATACTCTGTAGATAGTGATTCTTAATAGATGGATAGGCAAATACCTGCTAATCTGCACATGAACAACAGAGGTTGCTCTTAGGTTCTCACTAAAAGAAAGATCTTCTTTGGGAGAGGAAAATAATCTCAGTATGTAAAATTTTCTAAGGTCTGATTTTTTTTTTCTTTTTCATGTTAGTTGCCAAAGCCAAGCCTTCCATGCCCTCACTAATTGATCCCAACAATTTGTCTCTGAAATAGAATTTAAAAACATGGGAGTATTGGAAGAATCTCACTGAAGTGATTCAGGAGGATTGTAAAACTCAGAGACTGTCAAAAACCTTCAGACAGTAGTAAGTTTATAAGGTTACAGTAGCTGGACTTATCATGGGAATCATTTTGTAATGTATGATGTATAAAAATATCAAATTACTCTGCTGTACAATAGGATATTATATGTCTATTACATTTCAGTAAAAAAAATTCAGATAGTAATCCTAGTTAATAATAATCAAGTCATGGGGTCCCTGGGTAGCTCAGTGGGTTAAGCCTCTACCTTCAGCTCAGGTCATGATCCCAGGGTCCTGGGATCAGGCCCTGCATCAGGCTCTCTGCTCAGCGGGGAGCCTGCTCCCCCCCACCCCGCCTACCTCTCTGCCTACTTGTTATTTCTCTCTCTGTTAAATGAATAAAATCTTTAAAAAATAATAATAATAAAGTCAGGCATAATAATAATAATAATAATAATAAAATCATCACCATGATGATACGATCATTATGACGATGCTTACATTGCCTGTTGTAATGCTGGATTAATTACGCAAAACTACCATTGTAGCTTTTAGTAAGTTTGCTAACGTCTCTAATACTTACATAACTGGTCTTTAAAATATGATTATCCACACACTGTGGATGTAATATATTTTGTGGATGTAATATTTAAATAAGATAATACATACAAATGATTTACTATGATGCCTAGTACATACTAACTATGCAAGACATTCCTCATACTTTTTTAAACTTCAGTCCTCTTTCCTGTCCTGTTATCTTCTTCAAGACCTGAGATAATTAAGTCTTACAATAATACCTTTTTCTATAACATTCTATCCAGGCTATCTATATTCTAATTTTTTTCTTTATGAAGATATATGCCTGTGATCTTATCTTTTTTTTTTGAATAAATACTCTTTTACTATTTCTAGCAAGTTAGCTTTTTTCCACCTTTCCTTCAATAAATATTGCCTCTTCTTGGTGTCTTAGGCTGAACCTCCAATATAAAGTAATCCCTTCATAATCAAGGTAATTATTGCCTATTATCTGTCACCATATCTTCCGTAGTTTTAGTTCTTATGACAGTTTACTTATTTACATTTCAGGAGCAGTTAAGCTCTTCCTAGAACATAAATACTCAATATTTCAGTAATCTAAAAAAATGGTTTCATACTTGCTTTTCCTACTATTTGACAAGTTCTTGAGTGTAAGGGACATTTGTTCATTTTTTTCACCACTATATTCTGAGAGCCTAGGACAAAGCCTGTACTTTATAAAGCTCGATGCATATTTGTTAAATGATTTAGTCATTTATATGATATTCATCATTTAACAATGTGTGTTCATAAAATCATGTGGTTTCCCCAAGCATTAATGTAACTGTAATTGTCATTCCTTAAAAAAAAAAAAAGTAAAGACTGTATCAGTTATAACATTTGAGGGCTATGCAACAGTATGACTGTCATGTATAAATTAGATATAGTAATTAAGTATGCTTTTTATATTGTGTTACTTTTCATTGTGTTACTTTTCACTGGCCTATAATAAATGAATTTTTAGGACTAGCTTTTAGAATATACACACCCATATGGGAATATTCAAGTACCGTAAGATTATATGTCAGTGTGATACTGATGATGTGATTATCACACAGCTATTAATGGTTTCCAACAAATTAATTATTCGAAGATCAGCAAGTTTTTTAACAGCAAATTTAGGGTTAAAAACCATTGTATTTCTTAGCAATATGGATAAGATAAAAGTAAGTTAATATATTAATTACTTCTAAACAGCTCTTCAGCATTAATATATTGGACATATAGCTGGTATCCCAGTAGTCTACCACATTCCTGATGTAATTATTTCACATTTTAGACTGAGCCAAGACACTCTGTTTTAAACTACTGTTTGAACACATTGTATGAAATGGAGAACATAGTGTTTTTGTTTGCTTATTTTTGGTTTTGTTTTTGCTTAGCTAGGACTTAGTTGATAAATACTTCTCATTACAATGTGGCATTTAATTCTGACTTCGAACCCTCCGTTGTTCACTTACTAGAAGAAAAGGAACAAATATATTTAGTTTCAAAACAGAGTTTGATAATGAGAGACATTCTTCTAAAACTTAGGTAATAAGGTTAATGCATTATTTCTTAAGAAACAGAAGTAGGAATTTCCTTTTATCTTCCTTTTTCTGGATAAGAAGGACGTCTGGATATGAAGGAGGGCCAATTCACATTCCTAATTTTAGATTTTGAGATGCAAAGATTGTACAGAGAATTAATAGTCTCCTCACCCAGTTTCCCTTAAAGTTAATATTTTATATAACTATAATATATTTATCAAAATTAACAAATTAATGTTGGTTCAGTACTATTAACTAAATGCTAGACTTCATCTGAATTTCACTAGTGTTTCCACTGGTGTCCTTTTTTTTTTTTTTCTGTTCTAAGGCCTAATCCAGGATAACACATGCATTTAGTCAATATATCTCCTTAGTGTCGTCTGAAGTTAGGGTTTGGGGATGGATGTTATTCAACTGTACAGTCTTGTGTCAGCCCAAAGAAAGTATGACAAGATCAAGTCTTTGTAACTTGACTATGAATTAGCCTTAATTTTTTTTTTAAACCTACCAAGTCAGGAAGTTAAGAGAGTTTGTTGAGGGTAAGAGAGTAGGTGTCCAGTTTCTCACCCAGCAGGGAACTATTAAACCAGTGTTCGTAATATCAAATTTATACATGTAATATTATCATTAGTAGAGGAGAAAAGGTATTTTATTGAATAAACCCTTCAAATAAATATGTCTTTATGTGTTCTGCATCTTCTCTTTACTGCCTTGGAAGAAGTTACTGATTAATGTGGGCCTGAAATGAAAAGGAATTTTCCCTGATAATTAACAAAGTCTTTATCATAAAACAACCTGGCTATCATCTGATGCTCTAACTTCAGTGGGCTCCTCATGCCACCAGATAGCTTCCATGGTTCTGCTGTCCTCTCTGCATTCTGCTAGCTACAACAGCAATTTAAAACCTCTTGGCTTTTCTCAAACCTAGATAGAACTTTATCTCCTGCTGTCTTGCTAGGAAGAGATCTGATCCCTTCTTTCCCATAGAAATGAGAAAGACTAGAAAAAGGAGCTCAACTTTCTTGTGTATTCTACCTCTATCTGCGCTTTGTACCTTTTTTCCTCCCTTGTTTCCTATAGTGACAACAGAAAGTATTCCTTTTTGTTTACAAAGATCCTTTCTTTAGGGACACCACACATTGTTGACACAAGAGATTAGTATATCTAGAATAATACCTACTATATGGGTTTCTGTGCATAACCAGTTTGTTTCATTTTTTTCATCTAAAAACCAAACCCAAAGCCTCCCCCCTCAGAAAAAACCTCCCCCAGATCCATAATGTCTTTCCATTACTTCCTTTCTAAATATCTTGAATCAATATTTGACAGCCATTGTCATTACCTCTTCACCTATTTTTACTGAAGTTACTAAAGATATCCATGTTGTTTATTGTGATGCACCTGTTTCAAAGGCAGTAGAGTATCATGACTCTGCACAGACTCAGAAATCAGATGGCTTCCATTTAAATCATGATTCCATGTCTTAACCTATGATCTGGGCAAATTTGAACAATTTTATTAACCTTTCTTTGATTCAGATTGCTCACTCATAAAATGAAGAGAATTATAATTTTTTTTAAGATTTTCTTTATTTATTTGACAGAGAGATAGAGAGCACAAGTAAACAGAGCAGCAGGCAGAGGGAGAGAGAGAGAGAAGCAGCTCTCTGCTGAGCAGGGAGCCTGATGCAGGGCTCGATCCCAGGACCCTGGAATCATTACCTAAGCTGAAGGCAGCCGATTAGCCAACTGAGCCACCCAGGTGCCCGCAAAATTATAATTTCTTCATTAGCATGGAGTTCCCCCTATAGCATGGAGTTCCTACAAAGCTAACATGGTAAGTATATATAAAGGCTTTCATCTAGTGCTTACATACTGTGGGCACTTGTTTAATGTCAATGTGTTTCCTG
Organism: Neogale vison; assembly: GCF_020171115.1. NCBI lineage: Eukaryota > Metazoa > Chordata > Mammalia > Carnivora > Mustelidae > Neogale > Neogale vison. Next base: position 46,964,560 of record NC_058094.1, read on the forward strand.
ATGTCTTCATAGTATTTACCACTATTAAGCATTCTTTTTACATATGGCCTCTTTCCTTGCCTTTGATTAGTATAAAGTCTTTTGATATTTGTATCCCTATTTCACTAGTTTCTATCTGCCTCCTTTGAAGGCTCCTCCCACTATGATCTCAAATGATCTCCTCCCACTATGATCTCAAATGCTTTTAGGCATCTGTAGTTAGCCTCCTCTATTTGTACTATATGTAATTTATATGAGAATTCTGTAAGCTCAATGATTTATACTTTGAGAGGTCCCAAATCTACATTTTCAAATCACATTATTATCCAGACCTTAATACTCTTTGCATCTGAAGCCGAGGATAAGGAGGATAAGGGCTCGGATTTTACCACCAGAATCCTGAATTTACAGTAGTTTTACCACTTATTAGATGTGTGGGTTTGAGCACACTTTCCATGTCTACTCCCTGCATTTATGAAATGGAGATGATAATAGTAATACCCAGAATTACATTGTTAAGTGAGTGTTATGCATGTCACAATGCTTAGAATAGTGCTGTATTAGCTTTACCCTTTTAGGCTCCTTCAGATGTCTCCAAACCAACCCAAACTTCTCCCTTAACAATCAATAGCGCACTATGATCAGTTGGCCAAAATCAACATCTAGTCTTTCCTCTTTCCTCGTCTTTATATCCCACCAATCGCAAAATAAATAATAAATAAAATAAAAAACAATAATAATAATAAAAGGTGCTGATAATATTACCTTTAGACAAAGAAAACAAGGGGACTCTGACCTGAGCCCTGTGCTTTAGAGAGCTTGTTCTGGCCTTCCTCTAGCTTTTTCACACTGGTAAAGAATCCTTAGGAACAGGAGATTGTGCTATCCAAGAGCCCAAGACTAACCCTTCTTCACTCTCAGAACTTTGGGTAACTAGCACCCAAGAATTCTCTGTCCAAATGGCATCCAAGCTGCCCAGTATAGGTTACTGATAGGATAGGGGAGCACCCTGGGGAAGGTGCAGGGGAGAAAGAATATATTTTATATATATATAAAATATATTTTATATATATAAAATATATATATATATATTTTATATCATAAAATATTGAACGGGGGATTATGAAACCCAGTATTTCATTCCAACTATTAATAATTTATGTTTTCTGTCTTTTTTTTTTAATTTTATGTATTTATTTGACAAAGAGAGAGAGAGAGACCATGAGAGCAGGAACACAAGCAGGGGGTGTAGGATAGGGAAAGCAGGCCTTCCACCAAGCAGGTAGTCTGACTCGGGGCTCAATCCCAGGACCCTGGGACCATGACCTGAGCAGAAAACAGATGCTTAACTAAGCCACCAAGATGCCCCAAGAAGAGAGTGTTTTTTATAAAAGTTTCAATAAGATCCTGTTGTTTGATGATATTAATGAGTTTGTCCTTATCCTTGGTGATCTTCTTTCTGCATGTTTTATCTATTTTTGAGAACAGAATGGTACATACAGTCTCCAACAATAAATGTTGATTTCTATATTTCTCCTTTTTTAGTATTATCAGTTTTTTGCTTCATATTATTTTTCATTTCTGTTGTTTGGATATACATTTAGAATTGCAGTGTGTGTTTGATGGATTAACTTTTTTTTTTAATCATTATGTAGTGTTCCTTTCTATTTTTTCTTTGTTCTGGAGTCTATTTTGTTTCACTTCTGATTTTTTAAAATTAATGTTGCATGATATGTCTTTTCCCATCCTTACTTTTAACATACCTAAGTCATTGAATTTGAAATGGGTTTCTTGTAAATAAGATAGTGTTGATTCACAATTTTTTATTCATTCTGCCAATCTCTACCTTTTAATAGGTATAGTAAGACCACTCAAATTTAGTATAATTATTTGTATGTCAGGGCTTAAATCTTCTATTTTATCTTTTGCTTTGTTATTTCTATTCTTGATTTTTCTGATAATTTTTTCTGCTTTTCTTTGGATTACTCAAACATATTTTAGAATTCTATTTTAATTTATCTATAGTTTTTTTAATCTATAGTTTTTAAATGCATCTCTTTGTACAGATTTTTACATGTCTTAGGTGTCACTTTATATAAACATAACTTACCTTAATACATTATATTAGTATTTTACTACTTTAAATGAAGTATAGGAAACTTAATTCCCTTTATGTCCCTTTAACCTCTCATGTATAATCCATCTGTCTTAAGTAAATACTCAATATACATTGAGAACCACATTAGACAATGTTGTAATTTTTGCCTCACCTGTCAAACAAAATTTATAAAACTCAAGAGGAAAATAATTTTATTGTACTAATCCATATTTTCACTCCATTTTTTCTTCCTTCCTGATGTTCTAAGATTTCCTTATCCCCTTCTCTTTAGAGGACTTCCTTTAGCTATTATTTCACTGTACTTATCCTGGCAACAAAGTTTTTTTCATTAAAGAATATCTTGATTCCTGCTTAATTTCTGAAGGATATTTTTGCTCAGGTTTGGATTTACATTACTTTCCTTTCCTGTATATAATAAATCATTTCTCTCTGATTGCTTTTAAGACTTTTTTTGTCTTCAGTTTTCACAAGTTTGAATATGATGTGTCTTGCCTTTGATTTCTTTGGATTTATCCTATTTGGGATTTAGTAAGCTTCTTAAATGTCTGGCTTTATGTCTTGTGCTAAATTTGGAAGGTATTTTAGCCATTATATCTTTGAGTATTTTTTGTCTTGTCCTGTTACTTGTCTCCTTTTGGGATGCTGTTAAAATGAACGTTAGATCTTCTGTGATGGTGTTATAGGCTTCTGAGGTTCTGTTCCTTTTTATATTTTGTTTATTTTTATTTTTTCTGGATTGAATAATTTCTAAGTTCACTTATAATTGTTTTTCTCCTTTCTATTCAAACCCATTCACTGAGTATTTTATTTTATTTATTGTTTTTATTCAGTTCTAAAATTCCCATTTCTGGGTTGCTGGCTTCTCCAGAAACCAATCTAGAATATATAAAGAAAGGAAAATCAAAAAAAGGAAAGAAACAGAGAACGAAACAACACAGGGAATTCACCACTGCATTTTTTTTTTTAGGTTCTGAAATCTCTAGCTCATCTACAATCTTTCTTATGATCTTCAGGTCTTCTAGTATTTTTAATAAGTTTAATAAGTTTAATAGGATGAATAAGGACAAGTAAGCTTACTCCATTTTTCTGGAAGTGGATATCTGATCCAGAATTGTTTGTTTAGCATTATTTGTCTATGTTTTAAATACAATAAAATATTATTAAGTGTACAATTTGGTAAGTTTGGGAAAATATATACACCCACACTTTTAGATATTTGTTAAAGTAGCACTCAACTTTTCATTACCATAATCTATATTAGTGTCTTAAGGATGACATCACAAAGTGCCACAAACTTGGGAACTTTAAACAACAAAAATGTATTCTCCTACAGTTCTAGAGGCCACAAGACCAAAACAAAAACATTAGCAGGTTCACATGCATTCTTATAAGGATGCCCTGTCTCTCTGCCTACTTGTGATCTCTGCCAAATGTAGGGCCCTAAGTCCAGGATGATTTCATCTCAGATCTTTTAAGTAATTACATCTGCAAAGATGCTATTTCAAATAAGATCATATTTTGAAGTTCTGGGTAGATATCCATTTTGAGGGGCACTATGTAGCCCACTACAGTGCCATAAAAAGTGTCCATAAATTTAAAAGAACTGAAGTGATACACAGTAAATATTTAGACCACAGCTAACACAAAATATAAATGACATTTGTAAAAATCTTCAAATGTCTGGATATTAACACACTTACAAATAACTTCTATTTCAGACCAAAAAAGTACAAATTAGAAAATACTTTTAACTGAAAGAAAATGAAAACCCAAAACATGAAGCTTTTGAAACACAACGAAAGCAGTACTTAGTAGGTTATAGCCTTGAACAAAAACATTAGAAATAGGTGAAGGTTGTAAAGTTGACATAACTGTCCTACTTAAGAAGCTTAAGAAAAGGTGTGCCTGGGTGGCTAAATTGTTAAGTGGCTGCCTTCAGCTCAGGTCATAATCCCATGAAGGACTCCCTACTCCACAGGAAGCCTGCTTCTCCCTCTCCCACTCCCCTGCTTGTGTTCTCTCTCTCTCTCTCTGTCAAATAAATAAAATCTTAAAAAAAAATTTTAAAAATTTTTAAAAAGCTAGAAAAAGAAGAGTAAAGTTCCATCTAAATTGAGTAGAATCTAGAGGAACAAGTAAAAAAAAAATCAATGAAATAGAAGTGGAAAAGTAATGAAAAGTAAATTTTAAAAAGCCTTATTTTGGGAGAAGAGAAATTTAAAAAACAGATTTATCTAGTTCTCGGAAAAATAACAGAGAAGACATTAATTACTAGTACTATGAATATTCTAACATTATGAGGACATCATGAGTACTATTGCAATTATTAAAAAGAAAGGAAGGAAATGTTTTAAGTAACTTTATTACAATGTTATAAACAGAAATAAACATATCAGAGGAAACAGATAACTTAAATAGCTGTATGTCTCTGAAAGAAATTGGATTTGCAGATATAAACCTTCCCACATAAAAACCACGGGCCCAGATTACTTTACTAGTAAATTGTACTCAGCACTGCAGAAAGATATAGTATCGCTTCTACCCAAACACTTCATAAGTCATCTGTAAGACAAGAATTTCCCATATACCAAATCAGAAAATGACACTCTAAAGCAATAACCCTTAAGAATAGATGCAAAAATCCTTCACAAAATATTAGTAAACTGAAATACATCATGTGATAGAATTATCACATCATGACTAAGTGTGGTGTATCTCAGGAATGCAAGATTGGTTTTACATTTTTTTAAAAGATTATTTATTTGACAGACAGAGATCACAAGTAGGCAGTGGGGGGGGGGGAGCAGGCTCCCTACTGAGTAGAGAGCCCAATGCAGGGCTTGATCCCAGACCTTGAGAAGACCATGACCTGAGCTGAGAGCAGAGGCTTAACCCACTAGCCACCCAGGTGCCCCTGGTTTTACATTTTTAAATCAATCTATGGGGGCGCCTGGGTGGCTCAGTGGGTTAAGCCACTGCCTTCGGCTCAGGTCATGATCTCAGGGTCCTGGGATCAAGTCCCGCATCGGGCTCTCTGCTCGACAGGGAGCCTGCTTCCTCCCCTCTCTCTCTGCCTGCCTCTCTGCCTACTTGTGATCTCTCTCTGTCAAATAAATAAATAAAATCTTTAAAAAAAAAAAAACAAAAAAAACACAAAAAAACCTTTTAAATCAATCTATGTCTTTCACTAAATTAACAAAGTAAAATAAGGGGGAAGAAAACAATGTGATGATCTCAATAGATGCAAAAAGACATTCAATACACCTTCTTAAAACTCTCAGTAAATTAGGAATATGAAGGAATTTTCTCAAGGGTGTCCACAAAATACTAAACAACAACAAATTACGGGGAAACTATAGTTAATATCATATTTAGTAGTGAAATAGGGAATACTTTTTCACTAGAATTGTACATGAAGCAAATATGTTTGCTTTTACCATTCTTTAGTATTTTATTGTAAGTCTCAAACAAGTGCCATAAGGTAAGCTAAAAAATAAACAAATAAAAGTCATATATATTGGAAAGAAGCAAAACTTTATCAACATTTTTTCCTATAGAAAGCCTTAAAGAATGTACCAAAAAAATTCTCTAGGGAATATTAAATGAGTTTAGCATGGTCACAGAATGCTAGATCCCTATAGAAAAATCAAATGCATTTCTATTTTTAGTAATGAAGAGGAAATTAAAAAATAAAAATATTCATAATGGCCTATAAAATATGAAATATTTCAGATTGAATTCAAGAAAATATTTTATTGGGGCACCTGGGTGGCTCAGTGGGTTAAAGCCTCTGCCTTCGGCTCAGGTCATGATCTCAGGGTCCTGGGATCAAGCCCCGCATCGGGCTCTCTGCTCTGCAGGGAGCCTGCTTCTTCCTCTCTCTTTGCCTGCCTCTTTGCCTACTTGTGATCTCTGCCTGTCAAGTAAATAAATAAAATCTTTAAAAAAAAAAAAAGTTTGGATGAGGACATATACACATAAGGACAACATCATGTGAAGAAAAAGGCAGAGTTGAGGGTGATGCAACGGAAGCCAAGGAACACCAAGGATTTGCAACAGATTACCAGACTTTACACAAGGGGCAAGGAACAAATTCTCTCACAGTTTTGGAAGGAACCAACGTTGCTGACAGTTTGATATTTTGACTTCCATCCTACGGAAATGTTAGACAAAAGATTCCTATTGTTCAAACCATCCAGGTCATGGTATTTTTCTGCAGCCCCAGCGAAGTAATAAAATGAGTGAACAAACAAAACTCCTTTAATCTATGTCTTTCTATAAGTGATTAGTTGAGCTTCTTTTGAAATGCTATTGCCATGAGACTTCCTTCTATGAATTGCTTATTCATATCATTTCTACTGATGCTATATCAAAACGCTTTGATGAATCCTATTCTTAGTTTTAATAGTTGTTCAGAGTCTTTCCGATTTTGAGGCAGGGTGGTTGGGTTTTTCAGGATAAAAAATTATTCCATTTGTGTTTTTGCCTCCTCTGAAATATTGATACCCTGTACTTTCATTCAGATAGCACTTGTCAAAATTGTAGTTATTTGTGTCTTGATTCTCCCTGTGCATCAGCTTCCTGGCGATAGAAACTGGTCTTTCTTGTTTAGCACATATTCACAGTGCGTAACATATTTCCTGACACACAGCAGGTGTTCAAAGATATTTGTTGAATGTAATAATATACAAAGAAAGAAACTATTTAATCTATCAGGAGCAGTAACAAATTACAGGACAAAGAGTTTTGTGATTGGAGTTGAGGATTTTCTCTACTTATTCTACAGTTTGTAGGATAAAAATGAAGTCTAAAATTTATCTAATGCCTAACAGAGTGTAAATCTCAACCCTACTGGTATTCTTTTTTAAAATTTTTTTAATTTAAATTCAATGAGCCAATATGTAGTACATCATTAGTTTCAGATGTAGTGTTCAAGAATTTATCAGTTGTGTATAACACCTAATGCTCATCATATCACATTCTTAATTTTTGAGTAAATGAAAAAGCAAGAAATGAATCTTCACCCTTACTTTATATAATTTCAAACTTCTACAAAAAAATAATTTTTAAGAAAAACATGAAACCCAAATATATCAATCTTTTTCTTTTTAATTAAATGTAATAGATTGATCTTCAGCATGTACTGCTATTATCACATTCTACGGGATCATGAACTAATTGTTTCTCAACCTTAAAGAAGAATATTCAAAGCAGTGACCTTAGTGTGTATTTCCCTTGGGGTAAATAAAATGCCTTTTGGGGTTAGTTTTGCTCATTGTTCAGTGTTGAGTTCATTGCTGTGGCTACCACAGTATTCAATATCACAAGCTAATGGAAAGAGACCATTGGAAGTAATATGAAGATAGGATGAAATCACCTAAGAGTGTGACAAAGCATACCATATGTTACAATTTCCGTTTTGAAATTGTACCAGGAATTGAAAATACCATGAATATGAAGCCAGAATGAGATTGCCAGGCCTTTCCTTTTGCCAATTCTTGGAATATAAATTAAGGGTGGGGTGCAGATGAGAAGGAATACTTGTCTATCAAAATAATTATTTCAGAATGATGGCAAAGTCATCGTTAAGAAAATAGCAAAACTGATGACCCTACCCTCTAAAGGCTTTCTTCTGAAACTAAGGAAATAATGCTTTTAAGATTTACAGCAGGATATCTTCCCCATTTCATTTCAGAATCATGTAGCAAAAGATTCTTTTTTTGGGTGCAGAGTATTTTTCAGGACTCTCCAAGTACAGAAATATTTTTGCAAAAGGAAATGACATTCTGTTTGTCTAATGTCTGTTTTTCACATTCATATTTTGTTATAAAAAGAATACTTCTGGAATGATTTGGTGACAAATAACAGGCATATTGTTGGAGAAAAGATACCCAGGTCCAAGTTTCTGTGGATAATTGAAGGGCTGATTCTTCTAGAGGATAGGTAATGTTTATTACCTACAGATGGCTGGTTGCAGCTCATTTTACAATGTGTTCATCCTTAATTGTGGTAGAGTTTGTCCTGCTGTTTATCTGTCAACTGACTTAAAATAAAGCCAGAAAGGTTTTTCTTTTGTTTCAGCCAAAGTATCAAAATACAACTCTAAAATACTTTGAGAGCAATATGATTTGAATCTAACCTGATATATCCTGATTGTGGGAGAATAAAAAAAGAAATCTATAAAATAATTATATTCATTCACTCAAAGTAAACTGGTGTCTATAAAATAGCACAATATATTTAGGGAAGAAACAGATGTAAGCAGTATTTATAGTGGTAATAATATGCTATTTGGCCAGATGTAAAAGCAGATTCCACTCTTAGAATCTGATTGTTTTTAATATTGTAAGGAACAACTTTTGGTGTAATTTTAAGTATTCAAAGTAACTGCAATTGTCTGTTGGTTCACTGTTTTACCCGTTTCTTCATGTACCTCAGAGAGGTAAATGGAACACTTAACAGTTGCCTGGCTTTGGGCCACATGCAATGATAAAAGCTATCAGTTATAGGCAATGTGGAACTTAAAGCACTAGTTCTAAGAAATGGAAGAAAAAAAGAAGTGGAACTGTTAATTTCCTTGATTCCAAGGCTCACTAACATTAAAAAGAGCTTCCAAGAGGTATATTGGAATCATGAATGAAATAAATGATCATTAAAAGTTGTAATCTAGGAGTTTACATGGAAATAAAAGATAAAGGAGAGAAAAAGTAAAGGTTTTTAAATTTTTTTCTTTCTTTTTATTAATTATTTTTATTAACATATAATGTATTATTTGTCCCAGGGGTACAGGTCTGTGAATCATCAGGCTTACACACTTCACAGCACTCACCATAGCACATACCCTCCCCAATGTCCATAACCCAACTACCCTCAACCCTCTCCCTCCAACAACCCTCTGTTTTGTGAGGCTAAGAGTTATGGTTTGTCTTCCTCCCCATCCCGTCTTGTTTCTGATATCATAATGAGTAAAACCTAGGCTATTTTCAAGTTCCAAGTGACCATATCTAAAACTACTTTGCAAAATCTTCAAAAAGAATTAGAGAAAAAAAGTCAAACTTTATTTGCTGAAATGATGCACACTGACTTTCCACCAAGCTGATGGTTATGAATAATTATGTTATTTTATTGAATGATTTCTCTTTAAAACTCTGTAGAACAATAAGAGTTTTGGTGTCATTCAAATTCCAAAATCAGGACTATATTTGTTTCATTTACTTTCTGCATTTGTTTTCGTTTAACCAACAATTCAGAAGGGTTAAGGCACATCGTTGTCCAATATCATTAAGTATATAATATCACAGAATTTTATTTTATTAAAAGGAAACCTGTGAGTGAGAATTAAATTTAGGAAAAAATAAAGACAGTTTGGCATAAATAAACTTATAATGCTTTATAATAAAGTCACACATAGTCTTTGGAACTCTGCTTGCTTTCTTCAGTGGGCTATAATGTCATAGTCGTATAGGGGGTCTCCATAGTTTTAGTTTAGTAAAGTTTAGTAAGGTCTTCAATAGAAACTTGACTATGATGTTTTATAAGGCCTTACTGAAGTTTTGGGAGAAGCTCCTCAAAGAATTCTCCATTGAAAATGAATAGCTACCTTGATAAGTACTAACATAATGAATACATTCTGATACAAGAGGAAACCAAATGGAATATACTAGCTAAGGCTACTGAAATCTTTCTGAGGGATATCAGTCAGAATAGCTCTGCTGAACATCAGTCATCACTAATAGCTCTGAGCAGGTAACAGGCAGCGCCTACAGATATAGCTTTATAGCTCTGTCTTTTTTATGGTTTTCAGATTTCTCTCAAGGTTAAAGGAATTCCTATTATTTATCAGATATTCTAGAGGAGGAAAACTTGCCTGAATGTGTATAGAAAGATGATATCAATGAATATTTTTCTTTACCAAGCCTATAGTATCCATTTTTTATACATTGGATAGAATGCATTTTCATGATAGATGAGCATATGTTAATGTTTTCTTTTTTTCTTTTTTAAATGAAACTTAATTCTAAGTTCTCATCATTGTTATTGAGGTGTGATGAAGATTACTATTATTTTTATTTATGGTCTGTTTTGTTTTAGAGAACACATCAGATTAGAGGTAAAGACCAATCACAGGTTTCATTTTGAGGAATATCTCCTTTTTTTCAATAACTATCTCCTTATCTTTTATTTTATCAATACATGGTGAAGAACTTTATTTTAATTTGTAGTGACAAGACTAGAATCTTAATAAAACTCTGAACAATATATTCTAAGTTCTATTTTATTTTTAATCACAAAATTCCAAAAATACGTGGAACTTTCCTTTGATGCAAATTGAAAATCTCCATCTGGCATATGGCCTTTCAAAAATATCATTTTAATCAATTAATGGGACTGTGTAGAAGACTTTTACCCAGTGTAATTATTGTGTTGTGCTAAGAAGACAATTATTGCTTTCAATAAAATTGAGAGTCATACAAAATTACAGCAAAAAAAACTTTAAAAATGCTTTATAATTAAATCTGTTACTAGTTAAGTAAATTGAAAATTGATTTTAATGTTCTCTTCAATATATTGTGTGTACTATTAATTATGAGATTAGAGATTTTTGAAGATTGGACATTTTCTTGTTGATACTTGAAAGCTTATAAATATTAAAATCCAGACAACTTTAGTACTAATCAGATGTAGCAAGTAGAAAAAAGAGAGAGAGAGAAAACAAAAAATATTTTCCTCATTAAACAAAGAGCTTTCGGGACACCTGGGTGGCTCAGTGGGTTAAGTCTCTGCCTTCAGCTCCGGTCATGATCTCAGCGTCATGGGATGAAGTCCCACATCAGGCTCTCTGCTCCGCAGGGAGCCTGCTTCCTCCCCTCTCTCTTTCTGCCTGCCTCTCTGTCCACTTGTGATCTCTCTCTGTCAAATAAATAAAATCTTTAAAAACAAAGAACAAAAAACAAAACAAAGAGCTTTTTTTCTGAATGTACCTCCTGATAATATGCTTAGACAACTTAGTATAAAGTCCCTGAAATTATGTTTGTGACTTCTTCATATTTATATGGTATTTTTTTCATTCCTTGACATAATAGATATTATTTATGAGGGACTTACTATGTACTGCATTCTTATGAACTAAATATTATCTTCATTTTATGGTAAAAAGCACGAGTTAAATCTGGAGAAATGTTAAGCAGACAAATACAGCAGTAATTAGAGTGTTCAAACTAGAGAAAAGAAAGGGACAGAAAAAATATAATGAAATCATGACAAAATATTTTCATATTTGATAAAAATTATAAGCAGACAGATCCAACAATCTTAATGAATTCCATGCAAAAGAAAATGCAGGAATTATACCAGGGTTCCTAACTCTTGAATTAACTGAAAAACTGTGATAAAAAAGGAAATATTAAAAAAAAAATAAGCCAGAAATGTAAAAATGCATTACATACAAAGAAATAAATATAAGAATTGCAAGAGATATTTCAAGGACACAGTCCATACAAGTAAACAGTGAAGAAACATCTTTAAAGTACTGGGAAGAAAACCTTCAATCTAGAATTCTTAAGCAACAAAATTATGTTTTAAGATTGTAGGTTGAGGGGTACCTGGGTGGCTCAGTGGGTTAAGCCTCTGCCTTTGGCTCAGGTCATGATCTCAGTGTCCTGCCATGGAGCCCCCACTCTCTCTGCCTTCTTGTGATCTCTCTCTCTCTCTCTCTGTGAAATAAATAAATAAAATCTTTAAAAAAAAATAAAATTGTAGGTTGAATACATTTCTGAACATAATAAAACTGAAAAAAAATTATGACCCACAGACCTTCACTCCTAGTACTGTCAAAGTCCTTCAGGCAGAGGAAAATGAGATCACTTAAAATTGGTGTTAGAATTTGTTAAGTGCTTTTTCTGTGGTTATTGATATAATCATATGGTGGTTTTCATATGTTGAACCAGCCTTGTATTTCTGCTGTAAATCACACTTGGTTGCGGTATAAGATCATTTTGAGGTTGCCTGATTTGTTTGCTAGCCACAATATTTGTGACTATATTCATGAGATACTGGTCTATAGTTTTATTTTCTTGTGTTGATTTTTCCTGTTTTTATTTTTAAGGATTTTATTTATTTGAGAGGGAGAGAGAGCACAAGCAGTGGGAGGGGCAGAAGGAGGGGGACAAGCAGACTGAGTACGGTGGGGCAGGGAGCCCCACATGACCTGGGACTTGATTCCAAGACCCTGAGAACAAGACCTGAGCCAAAGTCAGATGCTTAACCAACTGAACCAACCAGATGCCCTGATTTGGCCTGGTTTTGATATCAGGGTTATTCTGGGCTCACAAAATGTATGAGGAAGTGTCTCCTCTATTTTCTGAAAAATTTGTAAAGGGCTGGTGTTGATTCTTTAAACATTTTATAGATTTCACCAATTAAGCCATATGGGCTTGAGTTTTTTTGTGGGAAGTTACTGTATGACTAATTCTCACTCTGCTTATTACAGGTCTGCTTAGATGTGTAGGTTTTCTTGAGTCCATTGGGTAGTTTGTATCTTTCTAGGTATTTTGTCCATTTCATCCAGGTTATCTAATGTGTTGACATAAAATTGTTCCTAGTTTTCCCTTATAATCATTTTTTATCTCCATAAGTGGTTAATAATGTCCCCTCTTTCCTCATATGAGTAATTTGAGACTTCATTTTTATATTCTTTATCTATTTTTTTCAAAGAACCAATTTTTGGTTTTATTCATTTTCTCTATTGATCTTTTAATTTATATTTCACTTATTTCTGCTCTAATCTTTATTATTTCCTTCTGTTTTATGTTCTTCTTTTTCTGGTTTCTTAAAGTTTAGCTTAGTGATTTGAGATCTGTCATCATTTTTAATATAGGTATTGACATTTATAAATTCACCTCTAAGCACTGCTTTTACTATATATTTTTTAATTATGCTACAATACGTTTTTTTCTTAATCTTACTATAGTCTCTAATATGTATCCTGATTTCTTCTTTGACTCTTTGGCTATTTAGGAATGTAGCCTATTTGTGAATTTCCTATTGTCTTTTTGTTACTGAATTCCCTAATTCCACTGTAGTCAGAGAACATCCTTTGCATGATTTCATTTTACTCCCCAGGTTTTCCATTAAGGATTTTTGTTCATTTTTGTTTTGGCCAATTTCTTGTTTGCTGCAGTTCTTATCACTGCTATCAGGTAGCTGTGGTATTAAGCAATTGTCACTGTTTTTTGACACCCTTCCTCCATTAGGGAAGAAAAGGCTATTTTCACTGAGCAAGCTCCAGGTCAGAGCAAATAAAGATGATGTTTGTAGGGTTGTCTAGGGAACTGTCAAGTAGTTCAAATAAAGACTGTTCTGTGGAAATATTTGTTTGGGGAGAGGTCCAAACCTGCTTTGTCTTCTACAGAGTTTCCTAGACTGGTGGTTTTCATCATGAATGCAAGGGTATTTATTAGCAAATCTACTGAGAAGCTGGAAAGAGGTTGAACGGAATAAAGGGGAAGCTGAAATGCCATAGATCTCTCTGATAATACCTCTCTAATAATACTTCCATCTTTTTATCCTGATAAGTAGTCTTCAATTTGTTCTAAGCCTCTAGCTAACTTCCAGAATTTTGATATTAGATTTTGACAATTTTTTGCCCAGTGTTCTTGTTGCTTTTATACAAGAGTAAATTTTCAGGGGTCCATAACGTCACCATTTCTGGTACTTGTTATTGTAAGATTCTTATATATAAAGTAGTATAATAACACTTGAAAGTAAACTGTCATAAGATAAAAATGCACATTGTAAACATTAAAATAACTGCTAAAATAAGTAAGCATCAAGTTATAATAAGCCAAAAAAGGAGAAAAACTTAAGCATAAACTATTCTTCATTTATTGTAAAAGAGGAGAAAAATGATAAAAAAGAACAAAGAACAGATGGTACAAATAGAAAGCAAACAATAAGACAATTGACCTAAAGCTAATCATAAAAGTAGTCACATTAAAGGCACATAATGTAAACATCCCAATTAAAAGGCAGAGATTGTTTTTTAAAAAAAGGCAGAGGCTATAGGATTATAGCAGTTGATATGGTAAACAAAGGCAAAAGAAAAAAATTGAACTTCCTCACTACTTAAAGCCATTAAGAAGTCCAAAACAGGCAGAGTGACATTCTCTAGGAACTCAGCTGCCTGGATGTTAATACTTTGCTAAGGGCAAAAGGCAATCAGTGTAACATATACCCAACCTCCAGGCTCCCTTTAGTCTTCTTTAACATATTTAAATTCCTTTAGAAACTTCCTTTATCTCTACCACCCCCCAAGATATATGTTAGCAATCATCCTCCAAGCATATGGCCCACTGATGAACATCTGAAAGGTCTCATGACTGAACAGTAGTAAATGACCTTTTCATTACAACAGCTAACTCCCCTCAGAATCCTGGAAACCTCGTTTCCAAAATACCGTGGAGGCTTGTGCTGTCCTTAACCTCCTGTCAACTTGTCACAACCTCAGCAAAAGTCCTTCTGCCCACCGGTCCTGTGTGCTTTAAAAAAAGCACCATTTGCACCCAAGACATTGCAAGAATTCTTTTTTGACTATTTGCTCTGAACCCCAACATTTCCTACATCAGCAATTACATTTTAAATGGAAAGACACAGAAAGATTAAAAAGTAAAATGATAGATTAACACATGCCATGCAAAAATAGTGATATTAGTGATTATTAATATCAGATATCAGATAAAGTAGAACTCAAAGCCACTAAATTCCAAGAGTTGATTAAGCCATTCCCTAATGACCAATGAATCATTTCATTAAAAAAAATTCTGAATATTTGTTGACTTAATAATAGAACTTCAAATCTGTGAAGCTGATCCAATGTATATCAACAAGAAATAAACTAAATTAAGGGTATTGAATGCCATTTAATCAATATATTAGATAATACGATGTCCAGTATATTCAGGATGCTTTGACATCAAAATCCTGATGCTTGCTATACACAGAAAATTTCCATTTATATATTATTATACATTATATAAAAATATATCTTTATACAATATATATCTTATACAGTACATAAACCTATTTACAAAATTCAAAATTTTAAAACACCTTGAAGAGCTTACAAGAGAATATCTGCATAATGTTGGTCTAAGGAACTTAGACCAGAATTTAGAACTCTAAAACTTCCAATCAAAGAGTTCAAGACTAACAATGAATCTTGGAACGCTACACCAAAAACTAATAACATACTGTATGGTGACTAACATAACAAAATAAAAAATTTTTTAAAATTAAATTAAATAAACAAAAAACCACAAAGAGTTCAAGACTAATCTATTACATTCAAAATGAAAAACTTGTTTGTATATAAAGAAAGCAACTTTTTTTTTACGAAAGTTAATTAACAAGCCTGGTATTTAGAGAGGTATTTGTGATGCATATAATGATAAATCAAATCCTAAATATATACAACAGAATTCCTAAAGATGTTTTTCTAGAACAAGAAAGCTGAGTGCTGACCAACACTTGAAAAAAATGCTTATCTTCACTATTTATCTGGAGAATGTGAATTAGCACAATTTATCATTGATATGCACATTGACAATGTCACTGAAGAATAGCAGAAACTGAGAACATCCAGTATTGCTGTAAGGAGTAGTATAGTCTGGAGATGGGTATTTATTTCAGTGCTGATGTAGTTACACCAGTACTACTTCTAGATGATTTTTTGTTTCTGTTTCATCAGTCTACAAAGTGTGCCTTTGTCCTCATGCTTGTTAAAACAAAATCACAAGAGGATTGTTCTGAAGCTATGCCTGTGCACTTAGCCAGGGAAGGAAAAGGGATCCACCAACTGAACTGACCTGTTTTTATTAGGAAGTTAGAAAGTGTACAGTGTTACTATAAGGTACTCAGTTTCAGATAATATGCAAGCTAACTCTATTTTTGTACTTAATATATTCAACTTAATCTAGAATTTATATCATTCTTATATAGATCTTATGTCTTCATATTTACATCTAATGCTAAGTATTTTGTTACTATAGATATTTATTAAAGTATCTTAAATAATATTCGATACAGGTATTCAGAAAAAGGTAGTTATTCTCTTCTCAAAAGATTTACTTCTCTGGTCTCTATTTTTTCCCTCATATTTTGAAATATTTCTATCATTTTTACTTTCAAGGCCCTTTTATATTATTTTATTATCTGTGATTCATGAGGTATGTCTAATGTTTTAATTTCATTTCATTTAAATATTTTTCTCTCTTGCTCTTTTTTTGACAGTCTTCATTTTTTCTCTGGTAGACAGAATTATTAGATGGCCTTAATGATCCTCTCCTGGTTTTCACATCCATGCGCAATTCCATCGCCTTGAATGTAGGCAGGATCTAGTGATTTGCTTCTAACCAATGGAATACAGAACACAAGATGGAATATCACTTGCATAATTAGATAACAAAGATGGTGACTTCTGTCATGCTAGCACACTCCCTTTCTTGCTAACTTTGGTGAAGCCAACTGCTATGTTGGAAGAACCCATGTGGTAAAGAACTGAGGAGAACCTCCAGCCACCAACCAGTGCTTAACTGAGGCTCTTGGTTCAACAGCCAGAAATATTGCCCTAAGTCATATGAGTTAATTTTAAAGCAAGTCCTTTCCTAGCTGAGCTTTGAAGTAAGAACACAGCATATGAGAGTCATATGCTAGTCATATAAGAGTCTTCTGGATCAGAAGACCCAGTTAAACCATGCCCAAGTTTCTGACGCACAGTAATTGCAAGATAAAAATCTGTGTTGTTTGAAACTGCTAAATGTGGGGGTGCTTTATCATGTAACAGTAGATAATGGATACATTTTTATCTTAGAGAGAGTTTTTGCTGATTATAGAAGTCTGAGTTGGCAGTTACCACCACTCTCACCCCATAACTCTAAAGATGTTTTTCCATTGTTTTGATTCTGTAGCTCCCCTAATATCTATGCTATTTTTTTCTGTTTACTTTGAAGGTTTTTTATTTATTTGGAGCAAAGGGATTATGAAATTCTTAGAAATGGTTTTCTTTTGTTTATCCTGCTCAAAGTCACTGATGTAACTGAATTTACAGATTGATGGCTTCATTCACATTTTTAAAGTTTTTTTTTTCTTTACTGAAGTATAATTGACATAGTGTTACATATCAGATATACAACATAATGACTCAACATTCCTGTACATTACTCAGTGCTCATCACCATAAATGTACTCTTAATCCCCTTTATCTGTTTCATCCATTCCCCCACCCACCCCTCCTCTGGCAATCACAGGCTGTTCTCTGTATGTAAGACTGGGTTTTTATTGTCTCATTTTGCCCCCTTTATTTGTTCCTTTATTTTGTTTCTTACATTCTAAATATGAGTGAAATCATATGGTATTCAAGTCTCTCTCTCATTTCACTTGTAATTATGCCTTCTAGGTCTATCCAAGTTGTTGCAAATGGCAAGATCTCTTTTTTATGGCTGAATAATGTGTGTGTGTGTGTGTGTGTGTGTGTGTGTGTAATGTCACGTCTTCTTTATCCATTCATCTATTAATGGACACTTGCATTGCTTCCATAACTTGACTATTGTATACAGTGCTTCAGTAACCATCCGGGTGCATATATCTTTTTGATTTATTTTTTTTTCATTTTATTTGGGTGAATACCTGAGGAGAAATATCTAGAAAAATATTTCTGTGGCCAAAGTCAAAGAAATTACTGCCTGTGTTTTCTTCTAGATTTGTGATTTCAGATCTCATATTTAGGTCTTTAATCCATTTTGAGTTTATTTTTCTGTATTGTGTAAGAAAATGGTTCAGTTTCATTCTTTTGCATGTTGTCCTGTTTCCCCAGGACCATTTGTTGAAGAGACTGTTTCTCCCCATTGTATATTCTAGCTTCCTTTGTCATAAATTAATTGACCAAAGAAGCACAGGTTTAATTCTGGCCTCTTTATTCTGTTTCGTTGATTAATGTATCTATTTTTGCTGACAGCACCATACTGTTCTGATTACTACAGCTTTGCAAGAAATCTTGAGATATGGGATTGTGATGCCTCCTGCTTTGTTCTTCTTTACCAAGATTGCTTTGGATCTTTGGGATCTTCTGTGGTTCCATAAAATTTTAATAGTATTTGTTGTAGCTTTGTAAAGAATGTTATCAGTATTCTGATAGGGAAAGCATTAAATGTGTAGATTGCACTGGATACTATGGACAGTTTAATAATATTGGTTCTTTCAATCCATGAGAATGGAGTATCTTCCCATTTGTTTATGTCATCTTCGATTTCTTTCATCAATATTTTATAGTTTTCAGAACATAGTTCTTTCACCTCCTTAAATTTATTGGTAGTATTTTATTCTGTTTCGTGTAATTATAAATGGGATTGTTTTCTTAATTTCTCTTTCTGTTAATTCATTATTACTGTATAGAAATGCAGTGGATTTCTGTATATTAATTTTGTACCCTGTGACTTTGCTGAATCCATTTATCAGTATTTTGGTGGAGTCTTCAGGGTTTTCTATATATAGTATATTGTTATCCACAAATAGTGAAAGTTTTACTTCTTCCCTACCAATTTGGATACCTTTTCTTTCCTTTTTTTTAATCTAATTGCTCCAGCTAGAATGTCTTGTACTATGTTGAATAAAAGTGGTGAGAGTAGACATCCCTTGTCTTGTTCACGATCTTAGAAGAAAAGCTTTATTTTTTCACCATTGAGGATGATATTAACTGCAGATTTTTCATCGATGGACTTTATTATGTTGAGTATGCTCCCTTTAAACCTACTTTATCGAGAGTTTTTATCATGGACAGATATCATACTTTGTCAAAGTACTTTGTCAAAAAATGTTTTTTCTGCCTCTATTTTTATCCTTTCTCTTATTGATGAGATATATCACATTGGTTGATTTGCAAATATTGAACCACCCTTGCATCCTTGGAAAAAATTCCACTTGATTATGGTGAATGACTTTTTAAATGTATAGTTGGATTTAGTTTGCCAATTTTTGGTTGAGGACTTTTGCATCTATTCTCATCAGACATATTGACCTGTAGTTTTCTTTCTTTCTTTCTTCCTTCCTTTTCTTCTTCTTTTTTTTTTTTTTTAAGATTTTTATTTATTTATTTATTTATTTGACAGAGAGAGATTACAAGTAGGCAGAGAGGCAGGCAGAGAGAGAGGAGAAAGCAGGCTCCCCGCTGAGCAGAGAGCCCGATGCGGGACTCGATCCCAGGACCCCGAGATCATGACCCCAGCCGAAGGCAGCGGCTCAACCCACTGAGCCCGTTTTTTTTTTTTTTTTTGTTAGTATCTTTGCCCAGTTTTGATATCAGGGTAATATTTTCCTCATAAAACAAATTTGGAAATTTTCCCTCCTTTTCTATTTTTTGGGGAATAGCTTGAGAAGAATAGGTATTAACTTTTCTTCAAATGTTTGGTAGAATTGACCTGTGATACCATGTTCTAGACTTCTGTTTGTTGGGCTTTTTGATTATGGATTCAATTTCATTAGTGGTAATCAATCCAATCAAATTTTTTTATCTCTTCCTGATTCATTTTGGGAGGTTATATGTTTCTAGAAATGTATCTATTTCTTCTAGGTTGTCCAATCTGTTGGAATATAGTTTTTCATAATTTCTTATGATCTTTTGTATTTCTGTGGTGTCATTATTTCTCTTCCTTCCTTTGTGATTTTGAGTCCTTCCTCTTTTTCCTTGCTAAATTTGGTTGAAATTGATCAATTTGTTGATTTTTTTTTCAAAGAACCAGTATCAGGTTTCATTGATCTTTTCTGTGTTTTGTGTGTGTGTGTGTGTGTGTGTGTGTGTGTGTGTTTTGCTTGTTTGTTTTTGTCTCTGTTTCATTTATGTCTGCTCTAATCTTTATTATTTTCTTGCTTCTGCTGAATTTGGGCTTTGATCAATTTTTTTTTTAGCTCTTTTAGCTGTAATGTTAGGTTGTTTATTTGAGATTTTCTTTGTTTCTTGAGGTAGGCTAGTTTTGCTATCAACTTCCCTCTATGAACATTTTTTGTTGATTTGGGACCACTATATTTTCATTTTCATTTGTCTCCAGATATTTTTTCTTTTTGGATTTACTCTTTGATTTCTTGGTTAACCCATGCATTATTTAGTAACATATTATTTACTTCATGTATTTGTGATCTTTCCATATTTTTTCTTGCAGGTTTTGTTTCCTCTGGTTTCATACTGTTGTAGTCAGGAAAAATGCATGGTGTGAATTTTAATCTTTTGAATATATTGGGTCTTATTTGTGGCCTACTATGTGATCTATCCTGGAGAATATTCATTGTAAACTTGAAAAAAATGTTTATCTTGGGTTTTTTTTTTTTGGATGGAATGTTATATATTTATATACTGTTAGTTCTATTTGGTCAAATGTGACTTCAAAAGCCACTGTTTTCATCTTGATTTTCAGTCTTGATCATTTATCCATTGATGGAAGTGGGGTGTTAGAGTCCCCTACTATTGTATTATTGTCAGTTTCTTCCTTTATGTATGTTAGTTGTTGCTTTATGTTTTAAGTATTAACTATATATTTATATTTTTTTTCATTATTTTTTCTACCATTCTCTCTTTTCTGTGAGAAATTATGGTATTTACATTTTTTAAAGTGGGTCCCATATATTTCTGTATTTCATTTTGTGAGAGTTTTATTCTATCTGTGTTTTAGTTTGGATATTTTCTATTGAGTTCTTAAACTTATACCCATACAATGAATTCTTAATTTTGTTTTATTGTATTTTTAAATTGTAGACCCTGTATTGTTTCTTCTGAAGATTGTGTTTATCTGTTGAAATAGTCTTTTTTCTTTTTTTAAGAGAGCACATATGCATATGTAGGCAGAGGGAGAGGAAGAAGGAGAATCTTAAGCAGATTCTATGACCAGCATGGAGCCCAGTGTGGGGCTGGATCTCACAACCCTGGAATTGTGACCTGAGCCAAATGAATAGTTAGATGCTAAAGCCAAGTGAGCTACCCAGGTGCCCAGAAATATTCCAATTTTTATACATTTTTCTATTATTTCTTTATTTTTTTAAAGTATATTGATCAGTATTTTGAATTTCTAGTTGCCTAGTTCTAATGTCTAACTCATCTCTGGGTCTAGTTCTATTTTTTCTTTGTCTTTCTTAGTAATCAGTCACTTTATCTTGTTCTTTTAGATATCTAGTGTATATTTTATTTTTTTGATGGAAATTATTCAAAATTTAAGTTACCTACATCACATAACTTTTCTCTAAAGGATGCTTCATTTTTTAAAAAATATTTTTATTAACATATAATGTATTATTTGCCCCAGGGGTACAGGTCTGTGAATCATCAGGTTTACACATTTCATAGCACTCACCGTAGCCCATACCCTCCCCAATGTTCATAACCCGACAACCCTATCCCTACTCCCACACCCCCCAGCAACCCTCAGTTTGTTTTGTGAGATTAAGAGTCTCTTACGGTTTGTCTCCTTCCCAATCCCATCTTGTTTCATTATTTCCCTCCTTACCCCCCACAACCCCTTACCCTGCCTCTCAAATTCCTCTTATCAGAGTGATCATATGGTAATTGTCTTTCTCTGATTGACTTATTTTGCTCAACATAATACCCTTTAGTTCCAATGGGTGCTTCAGTTTGATCTGACAAATTGCCCTCAGATTATTCTAATTTGCTGGGGTCTATTTTTAGGCTGGAGTCTATTTTTAGATTTTTTATTTTTTCAATGTATCTTAGTCCTAAGCAGTTGTATGATCCTTAAAGCTGTGTGTGCCTGTTTTGGAGTCTCAACTCAATGAATGTGTGGTCATAATGATATTGTACTCAGGCTGGACCATGATTTTAGTGTCTTTCCAGTTCTATGCTCTTTGCATTATTCTTTTTTAAGTCTCTCATAATCTTAAGCATTCAGCTAAGATTCTGAAGAGGTCTTACACAGATATTGTTTTGAGTGTATATGTGTGTGTGATTTACTTCCATCAAACCATATCCCCAAATCTAAATTGTTATAGAAAATCTCAGACTCTAATATCTGTTTCATCTACCCTCTAAGCCTACTCCTTTTTCCTTGGACTCTATTTTTCTGCACCATGGCTTCAAAATGCTCTCAAAGGGAAATTTCTTTGGCTCATAGTATGTGCTTGATTTCTTTCAAGAAGAGTAGTATTCATATTTTGTCCAGAATTTATAGTTCCATAAAAGATTGCAGCTTTGGGTATCCTAGACTATAGCATCTTAGGCAGGAATTATGTTTCTTTTAAAAACTGCAGCAGAAGCCAAGGCAAAATATTACCTTCAGGTGGCAAATAAGGATAATGGCACAACCAAGGAGGCTGAAATTAATTTGAATATTTTCTGAGACAGTTTTAGAAATTTCTAGATACATTCAGAAAACTTCGGGAGGGAATTGAGATGCTATGTTATGAAGATGAAGTCAATGATCCAATACAATCTGAGATATGCTATTAAGGTGAATTTCCTTATAACTGTGTCCTACTATTGGCTAGGAAAAGTCAGATTACTATACTATCTATTATATTGTGTATAGTTACCAAAATGAACAAATCTCTAGTATATACTTGTGCACATTCTGTATTTTGACACCCCATTTCATAGTGAATGGATTGGTTTCAGGAGCAACACAGAAAAAAATAAGTCTGTAAGAACCACAAGTGTCCCCTCTCTCTCCAGGATAGACATGCCGTGGCTGCCAAATCCTGGAGCCTAATGTGTGAGAACTTTTATTACTTAGATTTGAAAAATAATAATAAACTTATGTGAAATACATAAAAACTCTGATATATGAAGCCAGAGATGTTTAATTTTGGGAAGAGAGCTAAAAACAATAAAAATAAAAATTGAAATTTAAAACACAGACCCCAGCATGATAGAAACAAGAGAAACCACATGTATCAAGTAGTAGGAAGGAGGAATGAATGATTTTCTTTTGGCTAGCTCCCAGCGCTGAGCCTGACAATGCTTTGTATGTGGTGGGAATAGCCAGATAATTGTCAATTAGTGATTTTCAGTGGAAAGTAGAGCAGACCTGGATTCTTCAGGAATTACATTCATCTCCAAAAAGTGATTGCATTGTCACTTGGAAACATTTACTGCATAAGAACCAAGAGAATATGTGGAACTTGATAGACCACCATTAGCTATGAAACACTTCTCTCAAGAAACATTCACTTAGAAGCAAAGGAGAGCTAATTTTCTACATGCCCGACTTTTGGAAGGCTGACCATGAAAAAAAAAGCAAACAAATAAGTAAACAAGAAAAATACCAAATAAATAGCCAATAATACTTGTTAGATATTATTTTTTAATGCCAAATATATCAATAAGCTGATGAGGACTCTGGAAAATACCAGTTATGTCATCATTGCTAAAGGGGCTCTTGAAAGTACTATATTTCATGCTTTAACCAAATTTCTCAGTATTTGTCAGATATTACTATCTAAGCAATTCAAAGTTATCTCATCAGGACCTAAGAAGCTAGTTGCAGATTATAAATAGATATCATCAAATTAATAACACAAACACAGAAAGATAAATAAGAACTACATTTAGTGTGTGCTTTTTGTTTACGGAAAAAAATAATTCTAAGGCATTTATCTACTTACTGTGCTACATATGACACATCAGACACTGAAAAAGAACATTTGGAACAAAGCTTACAAGGTGCTAATGCCTTTTATTTTTAAAACAGAAACATTGGGAACAGTGTAAATCTTAGTTAAAAAAAAAAAAAAGACTGTCAATTCATCTTTAAGTAAATTAAACATTTATAGAATAAGCTTCCACAAATACCAGACACTAAAAGTGCTAGTACTCTGTATCTATCTTTGAAAAGATAAAAAGCCGAGTCAACCCTGTGGGGATTTAAAATTATGGCTCCAGAGAGTCTGAACAGAGAGCAGAAGGCAGAGAATCCAAACATTCATTTATAATATAGACTCTCTGCTACACTATGGTGTCTGTTTATTTGTATTAACTGTTCTATGGACCTTGATGACTAGTTAAAAATGTATTTATCAGAGAAGAAAAATAAGATTTCAGGTTCCCACAATAAAAGATATCATAAATATATTAAATCTTTTACTTAAATCATTGCATTTCCCTAAAATTAACTTTTTTTGTGTGTGTGTAGTTACTTTTTCAATCATGTTTAAATCTTTCCTAGAGGGAAAGAGTTATATAAATCTCCAATTTTGAATTTCACCCACAAAGTATTTTTTACCTCTACAATGTTTTATGTAGCAGTTTAAAGTTTCTCCTTCCAATTTTTTTGTAACATTGTTAAGGTGACATGGGTATGTCATTGTCACAGTCCAAAAAATCGTGCTCTTTGGGATACTTGAGCATACCATAAGGGGGGAAAAAAAACTTGTTTCTGTTATAGACCCTGGATATGAAGTATTAAATGCCAGTTTCTTGAACTGTTCTATAAGAAGTATAGCTTAAGAGAGAAAATTTAGAAATTTTTGAAAACTTTTAAATCCAATTCTTCTTCTTCTTCATCTTCTTCTTCTTCTTTTTTTTTTTTTTTTCAGAAGTATTTGACACAGTGGATCACACATTGGCTTTTTGAGACTATTACTTCTCCTGGCTTTTATAAAACCTGATTCTTACATGTTAGTGTTTCAAGTTTTGGTCCCAAGTTATGTATTTTTCATTCACTATATTCTTACCTCAGGCTCTTTCTTTGGCTTTGTATCTCAGCTATACACTAAAACTTGGAGGACTTAGTAAAGGATTTCCTGAAGAGAAAATATTTGCTTAAGTCTTAAAGCTTAAGTAGTACTTAGATATTGTAAGGAAGGAAAGTGGAATCTGAGAAAAGGAGTAAAATATCAAAGTGTGACAAGGAATTGTTGAAGCTCTGAAACTTGTAGAAAGACGTTTCTTTCAAATATGAGCTGTACCCTGAATTTTTCAAATGTAAGTATCAAGTTCAGACCTCTTCTCAGCTCGAGTCCTGTATCCCACCTCCAAGTTGACTCTTACCCTTGGATCCCCATAAGAATCTAAGATATATCAGATCCCAAAAAAACCCACACACATACACGAAAACTGAATGTACTTTAGGTTTTCCTCATATCAGTGACTCTCCATCCACTTCCAGGACCTGGAAGTCATCCTAGAATATCGTAGAACCTGGAAGTCTTTATTAACAATTCTTTGTCCTATAAATTCTGATTCAGGAAGTACTGGCATGTCTACCTGCAGACTGACCTAGGATTGCTCCTAAAACAGACAAAAAATTTTCTCACCTGAAATATAATCTCTAGTCATTTCCATATAGATTCTATCCAAATCATTTTCACCTTATATTCTTCACCAATTCTTTACCAATATATGCAATATTAATATAATAAAATAGTGGAGAAAAACCATATAATCCTCTAAATAGATGCTGGAAAAGCATTTAAGAAAATTCAACCTGTATCTTTTTCCTCCTAAAACTAGAAAAAAAGGCAAGGAAGCTTGCGCTCACAATTTCCAGTCTGTAGTTAACTGGGGAGTCTATACCAGTGCAATAAAGCAGAAAAGATAGAAGGTCATAGAGATTAAAAAGGAAAAAATAATAAAAACTTTATTTGCATGTGATATCATCTTTGGATAAAATTCAAAAAATCATTAAGATGATACAAATTTGTTAA
Organism: Neogale vison; assembly: GCF_020171115.1. NCBI lineage: Eukaryota > Metazoa > Chordata > Mammalia > Carnivora > Mustelidae > Neogale > Neogale vison. The sequence continues at coordinate 46,990,349 of NC_058094.1, forward strand.
TTTAACAAGATTGTAAAGTACAATGTCAATACATATAGGTTAATTATATTTCTATATTGGCAGGCCAGAAGAGAAAATGAATTTATAAAATGTCATTTAAAATAACGTTAACAACATGAAACACATAGGGGTCGACTTAGCAAAATATGTGCAAGCCCTGTGTAACGAAACATATAAAATGCTGCTCTTAGAAATTGAAGAGGATAAATGATAAGATATGCTAAGTTATAAATTATAAAACACATTTTTAATATTAAAATTTTTATTACAATTTCTATAATCTGTCACCTCCAGATCCCACATTACTGAGTATTGCTCAAGATTGTATTATCAAATTTAATGTATGATACTTTAGTATATATTTAGTACATGTAATCCATATAGCTTATCCATCTATGCAAGTAATATATTTGGATAAGCTGGCCCTTTTCATTTGCCTGGTAACTCTTCTTTTTTTTTTTTTTAAAGATTTTATTTATTTATTTGACAGACAGAGATCACAAATAGGCAGAGAGGCAGGCAGAGAGGGAGGAGGAACCAGGTTCCTTGCTGAGCAGAGAGCCCGATGCGGGGCTTGATCCGAGGACCTTGGGACCCAAGCCGAAGGCAAAGGCTTTAACCCACTGAGCCACCCAGGTGCCCCTACCTGGTAACTCTTGATAGGCGATGTCTAACTTGTGAAATTATAAATGTCAGCATCACAATAGCAAATTAAGGATTTTCAGACTTAGCTGTACAACAGTGTACACTACAAAATACATTTTTAATGTACTTATTATCCTCAAATTGGTTCAAAGAGTTGAGACAATGTTCAAAATTCCCATAGGTGTTTGTGGGGATTTTAAATTGATTAATCAATCTTTGTTGAAGTATAACTAAAATATAACATTATATTAGTTTCAGTTGCATAGCATAATGATTCAAAATGGTGTAAGTTTCAAACTGCTCATGACAATAAGTCTAGTTAATGTCCATTAACGTGTAGTTATACATTTTTTTCTCTTGTGATGAGAACTTTTAAAATTTACTCTCTTAACAACTTTCAAATGTGCAATACAGTATTATTAACTGTAGATATCATGCTGTATATTACATCCCTATGTCTTATTTATTTTATAACTAGAAGTTTGGATCCCATTCACCCATTTTGCCCAGTCACCACATTATGTCTCTGGGAAACACTGCTCTGTTCTCTGTGAGTTTTAAGATTCTACATGTACGTGGAATCGGGTGATATTTGTCTTTCTCTAGCTGACTTATTTCACTTGACATAGTGCCCTTGAGGTCCATTCATGTTATCACAAATGGCAAGATTTCATTCTTTTTTGAAATCTTTTTTTTGTAACTGCATAAAATATATGAGATGTGTGTGTGTGTGTGTGTGTGTGTGTAGTGTGTGTACCACATTTTCTTTATCCATTCAACCACTGTTTGACACTTAGGTTATTTTCATATCTTGATTTTTGTAAATAGTGCTTCAGTGAACATAGTGGTGCAGATATATTTTTAAGTGCTTTTGTTTTCTTCAGATAAATACCCAGAAGTGGAATTGCTAGATTATATGGTAGCTTTTTTTTTTTTTTAATTTTTTGAGGGAGCTCTATACTGCTCGCACCATTTTATATTCCCTTTTCTCCACATCCTCACCAACACTTGCTAGTTCTTGTTTTTTTGATAACAGCCATTCTAACAGGGGTGAGGTGATATATCATTATGGTTTTGATTATGTTTCCTGATGCTTAGTGATGTTAGGCACATTTTCATATACCTATCAGCTATCTGTATATCTTCTTTGGGAAAATGTCTATTTAGATCCTTTGCCCATGTTTAAATCAGATTGGGGTTTTTTGGTTATTGAATTGCATGAGTTCCTTATATATTTTTGTTCATATATGTATGATTTGCAAATAGTTTTTTCCATTCAGTAGGTTGTGTTTTCATTTTGATGGTTTCCTTTGCTGTGTGAACACTTTTTAGTTTGATGTAGTTCTACTTGTTCATTTTTCCTTTTGTTGAATGTGTGTGTGTGTGTGTGTGTGCGTGCGTGTGTGTGTGTGTGTGTGTAAGATCCAAGGAAATAATTGTCAAAACTAATGTCAAGGGGCTTATCATCTATGTGTTCTTCTTGGGGGTTTTATGGTTTTAGGTCTTATGTTCAAATCTTCAAGCCATTTCAAGTTAATTTTGTATATGATGATGTAAAACAATGGTCTGATTTCATTCTTTTGCATGTGACTGTCCTCCAAGGTGTTTTGTTTTCACTTTGCTTTTTGTAGAGATTGTCATATTGATTGCAGAGTTTAGCAAAACAAAAAATCTGAAATAGCCCAAACAATTTTGAAAATGAAAACAGTGCTTGAAGACTTTATTTGATGACTTTAATAAGGCTATAATAATGAACAGAATGTGATAGGTATAAGGATAGACAGGAATTAACCAAACATAAGTGCTAAAAATGTATTATTCTTGAAGGAACATCGGAGGGAAACTATCTGAAGTTTCTGTGATGTTATTTGTTTTGTTATTATTGTTCATTAGGTAAGAGTGCCAAAAGCATGGACCATATAAAAAAATAATTTTAACTTTATCAAAATTTAAGTTTTCCTCTTTGAAAGAGATCCAAAAGAAAATGAAAATGCCCAGTACAAATTGGTAGAAAACGTACATACATGTGAAAAAGAACTAGTATCCAGTATAGATAATAAATTCTTACAACTCAGTAATAAAAAGATAATCAACCCACTAAACATGGGCTGAAGATTGATACAGACATTTCATACAGAAGTTTTAAATATGACCACTAAGCATGTGAAAAAATGCTCAATAACAAGAAAGTGGTAAATCAGTACGTTCAGTAAATCACAACGCATACTACCATACAACCATAAGAATGTCTGAAGTTAAAAAGACTGGCAACAGTGTTTTCAAAGATACAGAGCAACAGAAACTCTCGTGCATTGCAGGTGGGGATGTAAAATGTTATTTTCACAAAAACTGGAAGTTTCTTACAAAGTGAAAGGTACCCCTACCATATGACACAGAAATTTTACTTCTGTTACTTACCAAAGGGAAATGAAAACATACTTTCACGAAAAGACTTGTTTGAGAATGTCCTTAATCGCTTTAGTTAGAGGAGTCAAAAACTAGAAACAAATCCGTACATCCATCAGTGTGTGAATGGATATGGAACTATAGTACCTTAAAACAATGATGAGTTGTTTAACATTCAAAAGGAAGAAACTACTAGTACATAAAATATAGAGAAGAGACTCAAAACACACAGAGTGAAAAAAGATTAAAAAGTACATACTGTATGATTGCATTTGAATGGAGTTATAGAACAGGCAAAACTAAACTATATTTCTTAAAGCAGATCAGTGGTTCCCTGAGGCTGAAAAGAAGCAAAAGGACCTTTTTTGGGTGATGGAAACTTTCTATACTTTTATTGTGGTTGTGGTGGTGGTGGTGGAGGTATTTACACAGAAGTATAGTATTGTCAAAATTTCATCCTGCTGTAAACTTTTAACGGGGGTCTTTTATTGTATGTAAGAAAACAATGTTACATTTTAAATTATAGGTAAGAAAAGGAAGAGAATTAAGTTTCCTGATGTATAATTTAAAAAAAAAATAGCTACCATTTATTAAGTACTTAGCACAATGCCAGGCCTTTCTCTATGCATTTGAAATGCACTCTCCCACCTAATCTTCACAACATCCCTAACAGGGAGACACTATGACTATTGTAGAGGTGAGGGGAGTCAGTGTTAGGGAGCAAACATGGCCAAACTTTTTTCTAGGGTTTAAGCACTCAAGGATTATATAGTATTTTCTTAAAGTTTTTAGAAAGCTCAAGAATTTCCTCTCTCTACTTTTTAAATTGCTTTTTCTTGGCATTGAGATTTAGTCTAGTTCCCATGGAGTGAAACCCTGAAAATCAATACATCTGTTTAACAGTTTGCAATCTCGGGAATTCTCATTGAGTCTATCTTCTTATATTAAAACAAAACAAAACAAAAAAATGCCCAGGTCAAAATGATGACTTTAACTATGATTAAATGTAAAATGAAAATAACAAGTGAGAAAGTAGTCTAAATTCTGAATGTAAGCTATATATAAATGTCTATGCTATATATATGCAGTTTCTTTCACAATTCTAGGTAATTTTCCCATATTTAATTTTTCTTTCCTAGGAATAAACTGAAAAAAAATACTTTTATTGTATTGATAATATCCTAAAACAATATTTAAAATAGACATTCTAAGGACGGGAACGTTAACAAGATTGGTGTTAAAAATTGTATTTTGCTAAAAGGATACCATTCTGATGACAGCACTGTTAGATTTTACAGACAATGGTTATCAAAAAGGAGCTTTTCTGAGGAATATTTGATCTTTCTTGGATCTATTTCATTTCTATATAGAAAATAATCAAAATGTCACTTTTCAGTACTGTTCTCAGTACTGAACCTACTGAAGGAACATACTGAAGTTTCCTTTCTCCCAGAAGTCTTATGTACCCTTTCACGATTAGTTATTATAATAAGCAGACATCAAGCATGTAAATGAAAAGGAAATTTATTTGCTCTAGCTAAGAGCTATAAAGTTCTAGCTCTGTATTTTATTTATTTTATTTTATTTTACAAATATTATGTATTCGTAGAGCTCTAGCTCTGTAGCTCTACGAATACATAATATTTGTAAAATACTAGTGTGTCCCTTTTCAGTTACTTACCTCACAAAGAATTTCTCTGTGCAAAATGCAGAATGTCTCACTACAGGTAATGAATTTTTTGTGTCTTTATGAGTTTTTTTTCCTGCAAAATTAAACAAACTGTGCTCCTAGATTCCTTACTTAGAGAAAAATACATATATATACACACACACATACACACATGCATATGCACATAGATATGTGCATACATATACACACATATGTCCATATTTGCATTTTGTATTTCTAGTAGTATTCTAAACAACAAAAATACAATATAAGCAGTGATGTAGGTTATCCCTTAAAGTTCATTATCATTGGGATGCCTGGGTGGCTCAGTTGGTCAACCCTCTGCCTTCAGCTCAGGTCATGATCCCAGGGTCCTAGGATCGAGTCCCACATCCGGCTCCTTGCTCAGCGGGGAGCCTGCTTCTCTCTCTGCCTCTGCCTGCTGCTCTGCCTGCTTGTGTTCTCTCTCTCTCTCTCTCTCTCTCTCTCTGACAAATAAATAAATAAAATCTTAAAAAAAAAAAGTTCACCATCATTATACCTAACAAGTGATATCACAAAGAATGCTGTATTTCTAAGAAATAAGAAAGCATTCCATATGGAGAGTTTTATAAAACTCCATGGTAAAATTATATTTTTCATAGTATACCAAGAATTTTCTACAAAGAACAGTTTTGAAAAATTTTTTCCCTGTACTGCTTGACCATGTAACTGGTCTTCTCTAATAGCTATGGCTCTATGTTCAGGGACATGAGCAAACACACACAGAAGAAAACTAAACAAATAAAATCTACCTAAGATGATGGTATTTTCGTCCTGGAAGAGCAGAGAGAACAGAATATTTGCTGACCTTTTGTATTACAGACATCAGAGAGCAATTTCCTTTGCCTTTCTTTTCTCTTAAACGAGGCTGACAACCCCAATTCAATATTCATCTGAACTCCCAAAACCTCCAGTAGTCACAGGAAAACTGAATTCTACAAGTTTGAGATTCAAAGGGAGGAACAGAAGCATCACATGATGCAAACTACCTCTGTGTGTGTGAAATTCAATAAATTCAACAAAACACACTGAATGGATATTATGTGCAAGACATCAAGGTAGGGTGTGGGGAAAGAGCAAGGACAACACTATTCATGCTTTCATGTAGCTTACAGTCTACTGCCCAGAGTCCTGGGTTGCTCTATTGATTCACAAACTCACTTAGAAACATCTGTGATCTGTGTGAACTTGTGTGAGTAGAGGAATGACTATTAGGTGAGGTCTTCAAGAATGAACGGCCTGTCTCAGTGTCCAGCACAGTGATATGAGCGATGTGCAGTGATGGCGGATGGAGGAGTGTGGGGTGAGAGAACGTAAAGGGGAACACAACCCCCCAATTCTCTTTAGAGGCCAGAATTCACAAAAGTTCCACCAGATTTATAAATGGGATTGACAGACGCTAGCAAATAACTGAACTAGAAAACAATTCATGAGAATGTGCCTCTATGAATCCTTTAACCCAACATGGAAATGGTGGAGAGTAAAAAGTTCTCTGCCAAGTCTTACTAGTCTGTTTAACAAATTTCAAGATAAGCTGATGCTTCAATTATGAGGCTAGCAGTTTAATTTACAGGCACAGAAATGGAAATCATGTTTCTTTGTTGTGTTCAATGCAGACTTGACAACTAAGTGGCTGTGGTTCTGACAAGTCACTTAAACTCTGTGCTTATGATACCCTAGATATTGAAAAGAGTAATATTTATCTTAACGTGTTTTACAAAGTGTACATGGTGATAGATGGGGAAGGAGCAACACAGGTTCCTCAGAAGAAAAATGGCACATAAGAACAAAACGCTTTAATGCCATCATTTGGCATTACAGAGGGAGAGTAAAAATAAATGCCAGCACTTTTCAAAGGACCCTTCTGTTCATTAAGCTCTCAGTGACAATGGAGAAGGCTGTTTCAGGGCTACGACAAGGAGAGGTGGGAGTAAATTCCCTCCAGGCCCAGATTGGATTTTAACTTTCATTTGGAAAAATAAAAGGACTCTGAACTCCTTTAGATGGTCAGGAAAAAGCAACTGACATTCTTTCTCCTGAAATGTACTTACTGAACATTTTAACCATAGGGAAGCTCGTTAGTCCAACTCATTACTGCTGAACTCTGCATCAAACTGGTAATAAATACACAATCGAGAGTAACTCCAGTGTTCCCGTACACATTCTTGTAAAAGAATAATGTTTCTAAGTTACTGCCTATGTTTTGTTAACTATTATAGGGTTAGCAGTGATTTGAATATGCCAGGAATGTGCAACACACCTAGATGGCTCATATTTAGATGGTCAAATGTGAAATAGTAAGTTACAAGGACATATTTTAAGATCATATCAGACGCCATTGGAAGAAAGCGAGAAGGTGGCATTAAGCAACTTCCACTGATAGCCTTGACAGAGGTTCCTATTGTATGCCACAAATGTAGCATTGGCATTTCATAAAAATTGGTGAAATTCCAAAATTAATATTAAATAATAAGCTAAGTAAGCAAATTAAAGTTGCGTATTAGCAAGTGACCTGCTATTGAGTTTTTGAAAATCAAACCCGTGGTGGATTTTATAATTAAGGGACACTAACCCAAGCCACCCAAGTGCATAACAGGTATTGTTGCTGATGTTAATTTTGTGAATCTCACAAACGAGTGAGAATGAGAGGAGTTGGGGTGGGGAGGAAGATAGAGAATGAGAGAGAGAATGAGCACCCGGGAATTAACATAGTTGAAATTAATTGGCATAAACATTCCATCTTCACTCTTTTCTACTTGTCACACAATCCGACACACATATATTGAATTTTTAGTCAGCCCAAGTTCTCTCAACCGCTTTATCAAGCTGCCCTCCCCAAAGCTCTGGAATAATACATTTACATGTTAGAAAGGATATAAATCCACATGTCACCTTTCCCAGGGGATAAGTGCTTCATCACAGAAGACTTTGAGCCCCATGAGAGAAATTCTTGGCACCACTAAGGGAAAGATATCAGAGCAGATATCAAATGTCATGTAATTCATTGCATTTAAATAGAGAGTTGCACCTTCTGTGTGTGACTGGTCAACTTTATGATCCATACACATCTATAAATCTCATTTAACAATTAATATAACAGCACCTAGGGTGGTTTAGAGAGCATAAGGAGGTATAAGACATAATCCTTTCCTTTAAATGTGACTGGGACAATCAAACAGTCATGCATAAAATATTTTAAAACTCTAAGAAATATATAACAATTATTGATTTATTACTGAATTTCTCTTTTGAGCTCACATGAGATTTTCTGTGATAGACTATTCTGTTTTTAATGTTTGTGCTTGTAAGACCTTTATAAACAATTTTTCTACTCTTTTAAAAATAGAAAACTTCTTGGTGATTATGGTACTAAGAAAAAAATATGATTTTACTTAGTAGTGTTTGATAGTCTCTAGTAATATGAAGATAACATGATGTAAATATAACATGATATAGCTAAATAAAAACACAAATATTTTTCTCTAGTAAAAAATTACAGATTAAACACTTTGCATTATGAAACCACAAGCAGAAAAAACCACGTCACTTTTTATTTCATAGCCTTGAAGGAAGATTGGTAAATAAACAAATGTGTTAAGAACATAAAGAACTGGATCCTAATTTAACCTTTGTGGTTTACTAATATGAGCTCCTTGACCTTGAATTTCCCCATCTATAAAACTGGAGAGCATCATTGTAGTTAGGAGCAATTAAGATAATCTATGCTTAACTGCTTCACTTGTTTGATTTTATTCTGAGAATATGCTTAGTTCTTAGAAATGTATTTGTAACACAAAAAGTGGTTTTTGAGAAGAATTTTGTTTTGGCTATGAGATTATTTTAATGTTAACTTTTGATATATGGCAGATGAAATCAAACCTCCTAGATATTTGTATTTGAATGGAAAAGTAAAGAAACATAAAGCTTTGAGCATTAAAAACCACCTTCAAAAGCCAATGTTTAGTGGATATTACCACTTTATTCTTCTCCTAAAGCTCTCACTTTGTCATCCAGATTAGAAGGAATGAAGCATGAATGCATCCTAGGATGTCTGTATATTTTCTGTGGCCAATAATTATACAGCTTTGCTGCTGGTGGTGTTGGCAGAGTGTTTATGTATGCAAGTATACAAAAAGGAAAAATCTGTAAGGGATGGGGCTCCTGAATGTAGAGTCCTCAGTTTCCTTTTCTGAATCCTGTGATGTTAGAGACTTGTGTGAGTGGGTCAAGGCTGGAGAGTCTTTTTGCAGATAAACACACATTCCATATCCTCAGCTTTCCCCAAAATGTACAACAACACGTAGCTTCCTTCCCAAACATATTCAAAAAACATTTTTGATATATGTAGCTCTTAGATAGTAACAATTTATTACTCCCTTCCCACTCCTTACCCATCTATTTTCTTTTATATTCAAAGTGTGTGGAAGAGTGAACACAATTTGAATTTTTTCTTATGCTCCAAGAAACTGACATCAATCAAAACACAGTGCAATTCTAATTAGACTCCAGTATGCTTCTAACATTTTATTAACCCTCAAAATCTCAATGTCACATTCTATTGAACATTTAAAATTGTATCAGACTATTTGAGGACTCCAAAGCCTACATCCTCATTTCTTTTACCTAAAACATGGTGGCAGGTTTACCCATAAAGGTCTGCAGCCTCCAGGGAAATACTTTGGGAGAGATGGGGGAATTAGGAGAAACAATCTTTTGTTAGGTTGGAATTGGGTGACCAGAAGTCCCTGGAAATTCTCATGGATCTAAGTCATGGAGATGCTCAAAGCATCTGCTCTGTCCCACATGGAAGTGAGTTGGAAGTGATTCCAGGACAAGGGCTCAAACAAGGATAGGGCTCACTTGGGCTGTGGCCTGAATGAGACCACAATAATTCATGGGTCCAAGACACTAAAGAAGAGCTTAAAATTTTTTCAAGGAAGGTTTTCAAAGCCATGGAGCAGGGTAGGTGTTCTATTTGTCATTATATAATGTCATTATATTGCCTGATGGAAAGGCTACTCAAAATTCAGATGAGTCTATAACTGGAGGAAGAAAATCAGAATCTCCCATGCAAACCTACATAGGGTAGAAAGAAGTCTCTTTGTCTGTCTGCTTAGACAGACACACATGAGCAATAATATTCATATCAACATTGAGGGTTGGGAAGTGCGAGGTATGATCCCAGACTGCATTTGGGGCTAGGGCATGGAGGGATCTTAATAACTTTGCATATAAAAAATATTTTTTTCTCTTGCCTTAAAAGTGCCTTACCATAATAAGAGAAAGTCAAGCACAATGAGAAAATAACCAAAGTATTCTAAAAACAAGTTGTAAGTAATTCTATGCTAATGCAAAGAGCTAAAAATTTAACCCCCTTCCCTTTTCCTAAATATTAGGAAAATATACAGTACAAACTAAAATGTGTGGGTATCTGTACTATATTCATCATATGTGAGTATATGAAAAATCTCTCTCACAAAGTAGTTTAGTTTAGTTTAGTTTTTTTAGCCACAAAAAGCAATACAGAGAATAAGAATTAAATAGAGACAGGAAATCCAAGAAAAAGGAGTCCCTGAAATCTCTGCTCAGAATTTTTTTTTTTTTTAAAGTAAGAGAAAGGGAGGTTCCAGTCATACTTAGATCTCAAGGAATAGAATAAACTTTGCTAATGGTCAGACTTTAAGTACCTGCCAGGAACTCTTTGGGTTCTAACTTAGCATTCAAGTTTGACTTGTCAAACAGATTAGATTTGCTAGGTAAAATATAGGAACCATAGCTAAGTTTGAATTTCAGATTTAAAAAATGATTTTTAAAAATATAACTATATCTGGGGCACCTGGGTGGCTCAGTGGGTTAAACCTCTGCCTTTGGCTCAGGTCATGATCTAAGGGTCCTGGGATTGAGCCTCACATTGGGCTCTCTGCTCAAAATCTCAAGCAGGAGGATAGCCTCTCTGTCTACTTGTGATCTCTCTCTCTCTCAGTCAAATAAATTAATAAAACATTTTTAAAATATATATATAACTATATCCTGGACATGGGGGAGGCTATGTGCTATGGAGTGCTATGAAATGTGTAAGCCTGATGATTTGCGGATCTGTACCCCTGGGGCAAATAATATATTATATGTTAATTAAAAAAATAAGCATATCCAAAAAATACATGAAACATACACTAAAAAAAAACTTATTCATTACTTAATGAAATTCAAATTTACCTGGGTGTCCTGTATTTTATCTGCCAAATCAGACAACCATAATACAGGTATAAATTTTCTTCTTAGATACCTAAATTTAATTTTTGCCTGCTCAAATTGTCTTGTTAGTCTCATTCATTCCCCATCTCCTCTGCCAGAGTCACTTTCATCTTATTCATCATCTCACTGCTAATACAAGTGTATTATATTATTGAATGCCATTTAATGTGATAATTGAGTAGTAGCCTATGGCTGTGGTTGACTGGATATATGTGGTTCCTCTTCCTCAGAGAATATCTTCATGCCATAAAATATTCTGAGATGCAGGGATGAAACTAGACATTCCAATTATAATTATGGTGGATACAATTTTAATCTAACTTTTCATTTAATAAATTCACCATAGACCAAACACTATCCTGGGTAATGGAGATAGAAAATAGAAGAATAAGACAAGATTTTTGTCCTTAAAGTTCTCACATTGCATTTGGGGAAAAGATGAATAAACAAAGAATTGCAAGATTCGAGGTTTGTACCAGCGGCAACTAAGTGATAAAATTTCTGTGAAAGATCAAGGAAGGTGTCTGTTCTGAGATTGGGACAGGAGAAGGTGATTAGGAGAAGTCCACCTATACACTTATACACAAAAAGGGTTTTCTAAGGAAAGGAGTAGGATGAGCAAGGGCGAGAGACTGTGACTTTAGAATGTTCTAAAGTATGAAAGTAGCTCAGTATTTCTAAATAAGATAAATAAGATGATAAATCCTGAAAGAATTTTATACAAATTTATAAAGGTTTTGGCCTGTATTTTGTAGTTTGCAGGAGTTAATGTCTCTTAAGCAGGTGGTTACATTATTAGATACTCTATGTGATTCAGAGAGAGAACTCGAGTAGTAAAATCAGAAGGCAGGGGTTAGAAGGCAAACAAACTGAAGGGAGGGAGATGTAGGAATGTGCTATTCATAATGGGAGGCCAGGGGAAACTGGTACATAAACTAATTCGGGGAGCATAAGCAGATTTCAGGAATGTGATGGATTGAAGAGATATTTAGTTGGCTGCATTAACAAAATTTACTGATCAGTTCATGGAGTAATAGGGAAAAACTAAGGGGACGATAAGAGCCTTAAATAATTCCACTGGTTGGGGGGTGTCAATGAATTAATTAACTAAGTCAGTCAAGGGCCAGGACTGTGATGAGACAAATGAGACTGTTGCCTGAGACACAAAATTTAACTGATTTTCTTGGTCTCTGATGCTTGACTTCTAAGAATAATCAGCATAATATTTCTATTTACTCAAACACTTCTTGTCCAACTTCATTGACACTCTTTATTTTTTATTTTCCAGAATGGTAAAAATTAAAACATTTGACAGTACCAAGTGTAGGATGTATACATTATGACTATGTACTGTTTGTTAAGAGTATGACTTGGTGAATAATTTTTTTGCAGTATTTTGGCAATATATAGTAACGTTTCATATGCACAGACTCTGTGATCCAACAATTTTATCCTAAGGTACATACTCTGAAGAAATCAAATCACTTGTATACCAGAAGAAATGTAGAAAAAAGCTCAAAATAACTACAATCAGATATCATTTTTTAAAAAACCTAGAAAAATATTATCAAATGATAAATTATAATACATTCTTTGAAGTAAATATAGAGCAGTGAGAATGAATGAAAGATAGTTGCACAAATTATCAGAGATGAATTCTAAAATAGTTTTTTAAAAAGGTGGTAATAAATACATACATATTATATTGCTCCATTTACATAGAGTACAAAAAAAGATAAAAATATAATAATTATCTTGAGAAAGAAAGTGGGATGCAATTAGAGTGAAATCCAGAAACCATCCAATGTACAGGGAATGTATTATTTAAACTCAATAATCCATTCATTAATATTCATTTTACTTTTAAACTTCTCATATGTTATATATATTGTTTTTATAGTTCTACTTTGGGTATCTATAAAAACTGAGGCCTCAGGGTGGTGCCTGGGTGGCTCAGTGGTTTAAAGCCTCTGCCTTTGGCTCAGGTCATGATCCCAGGGTCCTAGGATCAAGGCCCATATCCAGCTCTCTACTTAGCAGGGAGCCTGCTTCCTCCTCTCTCCCTCTTTGCTTACTTGTGATCTCTGTCTGTCAAATAAATAAAATAAAATCTTAAAAAAAAAAGTTTAAAAAAAATTGATGCCTCATTTGCCATGTTTTTAATGTCTTGAATAGACACAAAAAATTGGTACCCATCATGATATTCTTTTGAATATTATCATGCCTGGTAATTATTCTCAGATATTCCAAATCCATTTGTTTCTGGCTTTCATTATGAATGACCAGACAATTCTGCTGGTGATCATTTATAAAAATACAGTTAACAATGGACAACACAGATTTGAACCCTGCAGGTCTACTTATACATGGATTTTTTAAAAAGAAATACAGTAGAATACAGTAGATGTATTTTCTTTCTTTTTTTTTAAGATTTTATTTATTTATTTGACAGAGATCACAAGTAGGCAGAGAGGCAGGCAGAGAGTTGGGGGAAGCAGGCTCCCCGCTGAGCAGAGAGCCCGATGCGAGGCTCGATCCCAGGATCCTGGGATCATGACCTGAGCAGAAGGCAGAGGCTTAACTGACTGAGCCACCCAAGTGCCCCACTTACAACTTTCTTAGTAACATTTTCTTTTCTCTACTTTACTGTAAGAATACAGCTTATACTACATATACAAAGTACGTGTTAATTGAATGGTAGGGCTTCTGGCCAACAGTAGGCTGTTAGTTAAATTTTGAGGGAGCCAGAAGTTATACACAGATTTTTGACGTTCAGTGACTGGCACCTTTAATCCCGACATTGTTCAAGGGTTAATTGTATTGTGAATTATCTCCTAGCTGTATCACTTTCGGAACTTAGATGACTGTTTAGTACCTAGTGTTACCAGTGGATGGCTCTTTTGTTATTGCCCCAATGTGCACGAGTTATTACCTGGGCAAATGGTGATTTGAATTTTTTGAGATCATAGAGTTACCCTTTTTCCCTACGAGCTGCCATATCTCCCTGGTAACATATTTGTTGATATCTAACTGCAACCAATGGTATTTTGTTCAGCTTTTATATTTTCTTCATCAAAATGTCTTTCTACATGCTTGTCAATGATAGTTATGAAATTTCTTTCATTTTGGCTCATCTTGTTAAAACTATTGAGGTTGTCTGCACCTACAGAATATTTCCAATCCTTAAAAGATTTTTGCTTCAGAAATGTCATGTAGTTTCTTACCATCAACCTAATAAATTTCAATCAAGCTGCCAATATTCTTTCTCCAGCTGGAGCCAGTTTAATGTCAACTCAGTGCATTTCCACATTGAACTTGACTATAATTCAATACACATAATTTTTTAGACCAGTGAAAAATGTTACCTCTTCCAGATAATAATGGAAATATTCTTTTACCTAATAATCATTTTTGAAGGCAATCTAGACATGGCCTCAGAAGAGAAAACCAGTAGTAAGGGATTTTGATAAAGTAGGTTGAGAGACTTCCCACCATATAAGGAAGCTATGGTTGCCTCAGAGTGAGAGCGGTGGGGTCTTCCTGATTCATTTTTGCACTGCTCAGCAAAAGATACTCTAATCTTGGCACTTCTCAAGAAATGTCTCTGTAGAGGTAGTAGCTTTGGCCAGTAGATTCTGCTGAGCCCTTGAAACCTCGAGGTTCAATCTATAGTATACTCCCCACTCACTCCTGCTCTCCTGTTCTTCAACATGTAATTTCTATACTTCATTGTTGATAAGTAGAAAACTGTATGTGATATTCATTAGTCTTTTTTGGATTTATTGCAAATATGGATTAAAATAAGTGCCAGTTAAATCTAAGAACACACACATACACACACGACCATACTATCACCACCACAAACACTATTGCTAACAACAACCAAAAGTGCTCAAATCGGTGTAAAAGGGAAAGAAAAAAAATCTAGAAAGTTAGGGCATTTCCAAAACTGTATAAATGTGATTAGATATTTGAGAATTAAATTTCTCTTTCTTAATGTAGCTACCACTAGCAACACTAATTCTTATAAATACTTGAAACTTTAGAGAATAAGGAAATAAAAAATAAGATTGTCATATGTGTTTTATAATCAACTTATAAATAAAGAATGTAATGCAGCCACACGCATCAAGTTTTGTATTATTTTGTTTTAAATTTGACATACACAGAATAAACGCTATTTGTTAAGGTTAACAAAGTGCACACAAAAGCTTTCTCAATCCAGGGTTTAACAGTGTAAACTCAGAGGTATTACCTAGTGGATTTACCTTACATCCTTGAGTTGAATGTGTTTGCAACTGGCTTTGATCAAAACTCAACTTGAGGCAAATCCTCTCCTGCCTAATGAGTTTCAGGTCGATCTGAAGCAGGGTGTTGTGAAATCTACAAAGTTGTGACTAAATCTTGGCTCACAAAGATAAAAGGCCCATATTATTACCATTTTTCATTTTAATACATAAGCTGCCCAAATCTAGTTATATACTCATATTGTTAAATATTACTGTAACATAAAGGTCTAGAGAATTTCTCAAAGTTAAATTATTCAAGAGGGAAAAAATACTACAAAGAACACTGGTTTGGAGTTTAAACAGACTTGGCTTCAAATTCTGTCTAAAACTTGGTATTCCTGTGATCTGAGTAGAATTTTCTGTTTCCTAAGCCTTAAAACAAGGACAATATTATTTACACTAGTGCTTTGCCAGTTTTTCAATGTACAAGATACAAAAACTGGAGGCAATATGTAGGAGTTTATATTGGACTTGTTAACCAAATTATAACTTCATTAGAATTATATAATAAAATTATTAGGTAAAATATTAATGTTAGTTGATATAACACTTCCAAATTGTTTCATAAGCAAATTGAAGTTTAATTTATTAACATAAGGATTTTTGTTTTTATGAAGTCTCAATGTTGATTAAATTTTCATGATCAACATAAAAATTTTTATAAATAGTTGAGAAAATGTAAAACTTCTTAGAACCATTACAAAATGTACAATTAACTTATATTTAAAGAATTGAATAACTCTAATTTTAGTGATGATTAGGATGTTAAATTTATTATAATGTAAATATATTTTTATTATAATAACTTTTTTTTAAAAGATTTTATTTATTTATTTGACAGAGACAGATCACAAGCAGGCAGAGAGGCAGGCAGAGAGAGAGAGAGAGAGAGAGGGAAGCAGGCTCCCTGCTGAGCAGAGAGCCCAATGCGGGACTCGATCCCAGGACCCTGAGATCATGATCTGAGCCAAAGGCAGCGGCTTAACCCACTGAGCCACCCAGGCGCTCCTATAATAACTTGTTATATAAATAATTTCCAAGTAACATAAGGCTTTTATTTGTAGAATTTTGTGTACTTTCTGAGCGATTAATTACTCCAGAGCAAGTTTAGGTGGCACTATTAGTTCCAGTTATCTATTGCTATATAACAAGCCACTCTTTAATTTTATGGCTCAAAGCAAAAATATCTGTTTAGTTGTCTCACGAATCTCCAACTTGACCAAGGCTTAGCAACAATGGCTCACTTTTTTTCCAAGTAGTGTCACCTGGGATAGTTTGACTGGGATTAGAGGATCCATTTTCAAGAAGGACCATTCATATGACTGACAAGCTGGTGCTGGCTGCTAGATAGGAGCTCATCAATTTCCTGACAGCCAGGGACCTTGAGTTAGTTCTATGTGAACTTTCTTATAGGGCCACTTGGCTTCCATAACAGGCTGACTGCATTCCAGTCAGCTACCATTCCAAGGGATAGGAAGTGGAAGTTGTTAGTCCTTTATTTCATGGGCACAGGAACTGGGCATCACTTCTGTTTCATCCTGCTGATGAAGAGTCACAGAGCCATCCCAATACAAAAAGAGCAAGTATAGACCTTCATATCTTGGAGGGAGGGGTATGAAAGAATTTATAGCTATCTTTAAGCCCTGCAGTATTTAAAGATAAAGATTTGAAGGTGCCACACATAGCTGTGCAGATCACAAGACACTTCTGCTGCTCATTCCTTCACCTGACCATGGCTCTTTTTTGGATTGTCTTCTGTGATCTTTTGAACCCTGAAATTTAAATCTTTCCTGCAGAGTCACCAGTTCCTTGTGGGTGATCGGCAGTAGTACATTTTACATCTAACCATTGAAGTAGATTTCCACATAAGAAAGCATCTTCTTTACCATGCTCAGAACATTAAGAATAGCTAGGAAGTATTCTTTTTTTTCTCACTGCCTGTGAAGATTATGGGTTGCCTGTGCTCTGCCTTCCATGGAGTATTTCCTATTGATAGACTCCAAGTCCAGGTGTTTGGGCAAACCTACATCCCTTCAAGTTTGCTTAGTATAGGGTGGTTACAACATGTTGCTGTATGCCTGTAACCAGCTGGGTGTAAAATGTCAGGTGCAAAATGTTGATTTACCTCCACAGGATTAGTCATGATTCATAAAAACTGTCCAGTAAATGATAAAAGGTATGTGAATATAGGAGTCGAATATGTGGGCTCTGTATTCAGATATTCAGACTATCAGAATTCAAATTCAAGTTCTATCTTGTGCTGGTTCTGTGACCTTATGAGTAAAACAGAGATTAAAACAGATTTTACTTAGTGTTGCTATAAGGAATAGACAAGGCATACAAAGGATGTAGCACCATGCCCACCATATAGTACCGGTATAATAAATTTAAGCTTATTAGTTTAATTTTGATAGTAAAAATTATAAATCATAACACACATCTATCTGTAAGTCATATCCAAATCCATGCTTTTCAGTAATGCTTACTTTTATATTTTTCTTAAAATAGTTATTTAACCCAATTTTATCCCTTCGTTATTTTTACCCATTTTGCTTTGCAGTTCATGTTCCTTCTTTTCCTCTCATTTACATATGAGATGCTTGAAACATCTCCTGCTTCAATGTTACCTGAGGTGTTTGATAATGTGCTATATAAATCTCATATACTAAAATATCAATTTAACTAATATTTAATTAATTTAATTAAGAAAAGAACGTGGATTAACTAGATATGTACATGGAGGCTTCAAATGCATCATTGTCTTGTTTATAGGCTTGATGCCAGTTTTCAATCTATAGAGCTCAAATTTTTGCAAAATCTAATTGTAAAAAAGTTAGGAAACTCTATAGTAAGAGAATGTTATAATTAAATATTTTATTTAATTCATTTTTAATTGTGTACATTAAGCTTGAATAAGGAAAAGGTTTTAATTCAAATAGCAGAGACAATTAATAAAGATATGGTCCTCCCCTGTCTTTCTCCCATATTCTTCTGTTAAGACTGGAATAAGAGCGGGACGCCTGGGTGGCGCAGTTGGTTAAACGACTGCCTCCGGCTCAGGGCGTGATCCTGGAGTCCCGGGATCGAGTCCCCCATCAGGCTCCCAGCCTCATGGGGAGTCTGCTTCTCCCTCTGACCTTCTCCTCGCTCATGCTCTCTCTCACTGTCTCCCTCTCTCAAATAAATAAAATAAAATCTTAAAAAAAAGACTGGAATAAGAGCACAATGTAGAGTGACATCAGCCTATTGGTGTGTTGGGTGTCATTGAGGAACACAGGGAAAGGGAGAGGGAAGCAGAGAGAAAAGAAGCATACATAAGCTCAGGAAACTGGAGCAGAGTAATGTCTTCAGGAGGACACTAAGGATGACTCCAAACGAAGCAATAGTGCATCCAGTCCACTTGAGTCCAGGTAATGTTTAAAAACAAAGGGCATCAGTTTTGGTGGAAGTAGAATAGGTTGCATATCTGCAGAGGTCAAAATATCATTAGAGAGTCATAGAAATCCAGTCATTTGGGGAACTTAGCCAAGCAAGACAGTAAAGACAGAAGAAAAGTTTAGTCCCTGGAAATGGAGGTTAGCAGGAAAAGAGACTGATGTGAGCTTGGTCCAGATGGCTGATGTGCTTGGCAATATTTCATTCTTATAATATCAGTACCTTGGAGGGTGTTACAAAGATAACTCCAGTGTACCAAGGGTCTATGTCAGAAGGGAGTCTAAGAGAGACTCTGAAATTTGACCAGAGTCTAGAGAATGACCTGTTTCAAGGTTTATTAATGGGATGCATTTCCTATTTGAAGAGCAGTAACAAATTGTGATTGGTGATTGTGCAAAGAGTCAGCTGCCTGTTGCTGTTATTTTTCACCCTGTTTAGTCTCCCAGCTAAAAATCTTACTCTCTTAAAATATAATAGGGAAACAGAGGTTCTGACTCTTTCAGTAGAAAGAGGCCTGTACTAACTCTAATAAATCTTCACTGAATAAAGGAAAGCTAATTTCCAGAAGGGAAATTTAGGCACCATTACAAAGGGGATTGGATGGAATGCATCTTAAATATGAAAAATCTACCACACTACTACATAAAACCTTTCATCGGGGCTTGATAATTAGATGCTTAGTATTTGATGTTTCTTCCTGATTCTTCAATCTTTCAAGAGAGTTATCTACTTAAATATTCTTTTCAGAGAGAGATTTTGCTTTTATTGATCCAGAGTTTTAGATTTTTCTTTTGTTAAAAAATATGTAGTTTAAATCTGCTATATCCTTACCTATTTTCCTTGTGATTTCCTTTAATACCTGGAATATATGTATGAACATTCTCCAAGTTGATTAAGGATTTGTCGGTTTTTCCTTATGTGTTTCGAAGTTACGTTGTATTTCTCTTATATTAGTTTCAAAACTTCCTGTAGAATTCTGAAGGCCTTCTTTCATTATTTACTAGTATCTTGTCTCATAGCTGATAATTTCTCATTTTTTAGAACAGGGTTGGTCAACTGCTCCTAGAAAAAGTCAAGTAGTGGGCTCCTGGGTGGCTCAGTGGCTTGAGCCGCTGCCTTCGGCTCAGGTCATGATCTCAGGGTCCTGGGATCAAGTCCCGCATCGGGCTCTCTGCTCAGCAGGGAGCCTGCTTCCTCCTCTCTCTCTCTGCCTGCCTCTCTGCCTACTTGTAATCTCTCTCTGTCAAATAAATAAATAAAATCTTAAAAAAAAAAAAAAAAAAGTCAAGTAGTAAATGGGTTGTTAGGCTTTGTGAACTGGATCATCTCTGTTGCAACTACTCAACTCCTGCCTTTGTAGTATGAAAAGAGCCATAGATGGTATGTAAATGAGTGGGTGTGCTTGTGTCCTAGTGTAACTTTATTTACAAAATCAGGCAGCCCACGGGGTTGTAGTTTGCTGACCCCTGTCTTTAGAAAATAAACTCTCCCATTCCTCCTGGAAGAATTTAGGATTATAGTTGTTTTTTTTGTTGTTTTAATTCTTAGTTTAGCAGTAGGATAGTCTATGTGAATATTTTCTTTTACCCCTTCTATTTTCTCAATTCTATTCTTTGTTATTCTATTAAAGAATAGTTGACATTCTTGAAGCTAATTATTATATTGTATAACTTCTGTTTTATATTTTTTCTTTGGCAATCAGGAAAAATAACTCAGCTTTTGTACATCTCACTAATTTTATATTTAGCTGGGTCAATTTTATTATTTACTCCTTTACTGTGTGTGTTTGTTTAAACAAGATTTTTTTTTCCGCTATAACATTTTTAAAAATTCTGTTTCTCCATTTTTGTTTCTTTGGGTGGATTTTCTATTTAATAAATTTACTATATTCCCAATAGCATTCTAAGATCTTTATATTTATTATCATGTTCAGTCTTCACAATGACTCGATAAGAACAGTTGTTCCTGATATACCAAAGGGAAAATTGAAATCTATAAAGGTTATCAAACTTGCACAAGTTTACATTGTTAACAAGTGGAAGATTTGGTATTCGATCCCATCATACAGTAATTCCTATTGCCTTGCTGACCCATATCTGAGTCATCCTCTCACATTGTCAAACAATAGTTGGCCTCATTCCATCTACCATGAGTGGCCCAGTTCTTCTCTAATACTTGAATGACTTGATCTGGGATTCCAGGATTCTTCTGGAAAATTTTAATTATTTAAGATGTTTGTTCTGTTGCCTGTATAGGATTAATTTCTCAGTTCTGATGAGTTTCACTGCCAATTGATATGATTCATATTACCAGAAATTATTCAGTATTCCATTTTGTGTCTGCCTTCCTTTTACTTATCTAGTGTTTCATTCTTGTTATGCTTCTTTTTAAATACTTTCTCTCTCTCCTTTTTTTTTAAATTTTTGTGAGAAGGTTTTTATTTAGGAAATTTAAAAATCTTTTTTAGGATTTCTAGAAAACACTTATTTTCTTATTTTGATGAGATTTAGGGAAAAAGGAGAAGTAAATGAATTTAGAAAGTCATCTTGAACCAAAAACTACCCCTGAGCTTTACAACAATATAAAGTTTCAAAAGAGTTGCACTGGATTTTGGTTGAAACTGACATTAATTATATATTTACCTAGGGCTATATGACACTGTCTCAAAAAATATCTTTAAAAAAATATGTATGTGTGTGAGTAAACATGTGCACATGCTTATCTGGGGATCTAACTTTTTATGTTCTGTATTCTTAAGGGGAGTAATGTGATATTATCATGAAATGAATTTCTTATTTATTTTTTAAACAAGCATAAAATGTTATTCTTCAATATATGTACAGTTAAGTCTTTCAATTAAACTAATATTGAACATTCACTAGGTTCAATAGTTTCTACATGCTTGGTATATACCAATGAAAATAACAGAAAAAAAAAACACTGCCAAGGTGTAGTTTACTTCTAGTTGGGAGATTCTATAATCTAAAATCATAAAAAAAAATAGAAAAGAAGATTTCAAATATATAGCTTAAACAAAAACTAGCACCCAATTCTTTTAAAAAATTTTTTAAAGTAAAATATTACCTCATTGACTAAAAAATCAATTCCAGATTAGCACTTTTCAAATTTACATAACCTTGGTATCTTCTTGCATGTGTGGGGTATGGGGATTTTTTTGTAAATATTCTGGTAAATAGAGTTAGAAAATAAATTCAAATTAACAGCAATTTATTGACTATTTTCTGGCCAAGACAAATGCATTAAGTCAGACAAGGTTTATATAGACATAACAGTTATCAAGACCAGACTATAAGTGATTAGGACATAAATGTACAGATAAGAGCTCCTATAAGAATTCAGAGGTTATATAAAGTAGGACATTACATATAATTATCACTACACTGAAACAAATCTAATTTTTATTTAGTGATTCAATAGACAGTTCAGCATATTTCTTCTTCCTCAAGATCATGTTTGTTATGAACTTCAAAATATGGCATGGTGCGTAGAGATATAAATGAAGATATTTTTAATTCATTAAGTGTTTAATAAGCTAAATTTAAATAAAAATTTTAAAGACACTTTTAAAAATTGGCATTTATATCTCTCTGTTTACTTACCAAAAATTTTATGTATTTTCTTATTTTAAACATATGCATTATGGGGTGCTTTATTGTACTTTGCAAAATATTACGTTTTGTTACAATAAATATACAATTATTTTATTTTAAAGCTTTTAATGCTTATAGGATATCTCCTTGCATTGTCTATGATGATCTCTATAAATAGTATAGCATTCTCAATGAAAAGATTTTGAAATACATGTAGAGATGGTACAGTATATATGTATAGCATATGTATTCATAAGCTATCTCATTAGTACCATTTTTATGCCATTCTATGTTAGCAAAACATAAGGATAGTCTTATGTTGAACTTCTAAAGCCCATACTACTGTCCCTTAGATATCAAGAGAATAAAAGTGAAAATAAATGTGACTCAGTTGAAAGTGTCACTTTTACAGACTGTGCTACTGTGAGACTATTTTCTGAGTCTTTCCCACTAATGCTAATAGTACATGAGGGTGATGCTGGGCAGCTAACAGGAAAATTACTAATTCAAGTATGAGTAACACCTTTCTTGAACTATCTCTCTGATGATATAGGAGTATTTCTATTGGAACAATATGTAGTTAAATGTCTTTTCCTTGAGTGTCCCAGGTTTTGACCTGACATAACAAAGATAAAGATCCTATCCTATAGGGCAATATACCCAAGATCAATTGTTATTTTTGATTAAGGATTTGATGCAAAAAAGGAGTCAAAGTGGAGATGAATGTAAGAGTCTGAATCTTGAGTACACAAAGGAGTACTCAATACTTCATTTCCTATTCATCAGTTTTCTAGTTAAAGCAAGAAAGGCATGCTAGGAAAAAGTAATGCCTGATCTGACAGTAAAGGAGAATCTAGCATTAATGGGGTTTAGGAAAGAAATCAACATCAAAATTTTCCTCTTCCTTCACTGAACTGTAAGCTCCCTAAATCAAGGGGAAAATGGAAATAAACCTTGACTTCATCTCTAGTACAATATTCAACAGTATATGATTTCTACCAATTGTTTTCTCACACACACACACATATATATAAATGTGAGAAATATATATAGAAATATATATATTTATAGAAATATATATAGAAATATATTTATTTCTATATATGTGTGTATATATGTATGTATAGATATACATACATATACATACATGTATACATATACATATATGTATACATATACATATATACATATGTATATATATAGAGAGAGAGAGAGAAATATATATAGAAATATATATATATATGCAGGTGCAATCAGTGTTTTTATTGTGGTAAAATATGCATAGCATGATATTCATAATTGTAACCACTTGTAAGAATGCAATTTAGTAGCATTAAATACATTCATAACGTTGTGTACCTGTCATCATTAACTATATCCAAAAATTTTTTTTATCAGCCCCAACATAAACTCTGTACCAGTTAAACAGTATCTCTTCTGCCTCCTACCTTTATCCCTTCCCCATCTTTAGCCTCTGATAACTTCTATTCTGCTTTCTGTCTCTGTGAATTTCCCTATTCTATATACCTCATATATATGAAATCACACAATCTTTATCCTGTCTGACTTATTTCATATAATGTTTTAAAGTTCCTTCATGTTATAGCATATATTAAAATTCCATTCTTTTTAATGGCTCATTAGTTGTCCATGTGTATATATACCACATTTTGTTTATCTATTGACAGACATTCAGGTTGCTTCAGTCTTCCGGCTTGATTGAGTAACATTACTACAAACGGGTGTAGAAATATCTGTTCTCTGCTTTCAGCTCTTTTGGATGTATACCTACTAGTGAAATTATATGCTACAATTTTTTTAAATATATTACCTCTAGTAGCTTTCTTCTGGATTCTTTGGGGGTATTCTATGCATTAGGGTCATAACATCTGTGACTAGAGATTGTTTTACCTTTCAAATCTGAATGTTTTTCTTTTTTTCCTTTTTGTTTTCTTTATTTTTCTTAAAGATCTGGTTTGAACTGGTACTATGATGAAACAGTGGTGAAAATGACCATCCTTGTCTTATTCCTACTCTTAAGGGGAAATACCATTGACTATAATGTTTGCTGTGGGTTTTTGATAAATACCTCTTATTATGTTGAGGAATTTTTTCTCTTTCTACTTTTCTTAAAGTTTTATTATGGAAGGGTATTGGATTTTGTCAAATTCCTCTTCTAATCGAGATATTCAAGTTTCTCCCACCTTGTTCCATTAATTTGATGTATTATATGAATTTACTTTCTTACATTGAACTACTCTTGCCTTCTTGGTATAAATCTCACTTGATCATACTGAAAACACTTTTAAAAAGAAATTTATTTTAAATCCAGTATAGTTAACATACAGTGCTATATTAGTTTCAGGTGTAAAATATAGTGATTCAACCATTCTATGCTTCACTCATTGTTCATCAAGATAAATGTACTCTTAATCCCCTTCACCTGTTTCTCCATCTCACCACCCATCTCCCTCTGGTAACCATCCATTTGTTCTCTATAGTTGAGAGTTTGTTCTTTGCTTTGGCTTTTGTTGTTGTTTGTTTGCTTCATTTCTTAAATTTCACAAATAAATGAAATAATATGGTATTTGCCTTTCTCTAACTCACTTATTTCACTTAGCATTATTCTCTCTGGCTGCATCTATGTTGTTGCAAATGGAAAGATTTCATTCTTCTTTATGACTACATAATATTTCTGTGTGTGTGTCTGTGTGTGTGTGTCTGTGTCTGTGTCTACATACCAATTCTTCTTTATCCATTCATTCATCTATTGATGGGCACTTGGACTGCTTCCATATTTTGGCTATTATAAATAATGTTGCACTAAACATAGGGCTGCATATATCTTTTTAAATTAGTGTTCTCATATTTTTGGGGTAAATACCCAGTAATGGGATTACTGGATCATACAGTAGTTCTGTTTCTAATTTTGGGGTGGGGGGATCTCCATTCAGTTTTCCACAGTGTATTCCCACCAGCAGTGCACAAGTGTTCATTTTTCTCCACATCCTCAGTTTGCTAATATTATGTTGAGGAATTCTGCATCTTTATTCATCAGAGATACTGGACTGTAGTTCTCTTTTTTGTAATGTTTTTACTTGGTTTTGGTATCAGGGTAATGCTGGCCTCATAGAATGAATTGAGAACCATTCCTGCCTCTTCTATTTTTGTAATAGTTAGAGAAGAATAGGTATTAACTCTTCTTTAAATGTTTGCTAGAATTCACTTGTGAAGCCACCTTATCGTGAACTTTAATTTGCTGGAGGACTTTTGATTCCTGATTGAATTTCATTGCTGGTAATCAGCTTTCTCAAAATTTCTATTTCACCTTGCTTCAGTTTTCGTAAATTGTATGTTTCTAGGTGTATCGATTTGTAGTCATATCTTCTTTTAGGTTTTTCAATTTGTAGGCGTATCTTCTTTTAGGTTTTTTGATTTTTAGGCATATAATTTGTTATAATATTACCTTACGATCCTTTGTATATCTGTGATGTCAGTTGTTATCCCTCTTTCCTTTCTATTTTTTTGAGTCCTCTCTCTCTTTCTCTCTCTCTTCCTACTTGAGGAGTCTTGTTAAAAGGTAATCAGTTGTGTTGATCTTTTCATAGAACCAACTCCTGGTTTCATTGATCTTCTCCACTGTGTTTTGTTGTTGCTGTTGTTCCTAATTCACTTATTTCTGTTCTAATCTTTATTATTTCCTTCCTTTTACTGATTTGTGCATTTGTTTAATGTTCTTTTTCTATCTTCTTTAGGTTTAAGTTTAGGTTGCTTATTTGAGATTTTTCTTACTTCTTGAAGTAGGCCTGCATGGCTATAAACATCCCTCTTAGAACTACTTTAGCTGCAGCCAAAAGAATTTGAACCATTGTGTTTTTATTTGCATTTGTTTCCATGTATTTTTTTTGTTTGTTTACTCATTATTTTCTTGGTTGACCCATTTATTTTTTAGTAACATGTTATTTAACTTGCATTTATTTGTGTTCTCTCCAGATTTTTTCTTGTGGTTGATTCCTAGTTTCATAGTGGTATGCTCAGAAAAGATGCATGGTATGACTTCAACTTTCTTGAATTTGTTGAGGCTTGTTTTGTGGCCTAATATGTGATCTGTCCTGAAGAGTGTTCCACGTGTACTTGAAAAGACTGTATTCTGCTGTTTTAGGATGGGATGTTCTGAATAGAGGATATGGGCTATTAGACCATCTAGTCCAATGTGTCATTCAAAGCCACTCTGTTGATTTTTTGTTTGTATGATGTATCCATTGATGAAAGTGGGGTGTTAAAGTCCCCTACTATTATCATATTGCTATCAATTACTTCTTTCATATTTGTTATTAACTACTTTATATATTTTGAGTATTCCCATGTTGGGTGCATATATTCATAATTATTATATCCTCTTATTAGATTGTTGCCTTTATGATTATAGAGTGTCCTTTGCTGTCTTTTTGTATCCTATTTGTTTTAAAGTCTGTTTTGCCCAATGTAAGTATTGCTAGGCTGGCTTTCTTTTTACATCCATTTGCTTAATAAGTGTTCTTCCATTCCTTCACTTTCAATTTATAGGTGCCTTTAGGTCTGAAATGAGTCTTTTGTAAGCTGTATGCACATAGGTGTTGCTTTTTATCTATTCCATCACCCTACATCTTTTCATTGGAGCATTTAGGCCATTTATGTTCAAAGTAATTATTAATAGGTATGTACTTATGGCCATTTTCTACTAATTTTATGGTTGTGTCTTAGTTCTTCTATGATCCTTTCTTCTCTTGATTTCTTCTGTCATGGTTAGTGGTCTTTTATTAATGATATACTTGGATTCCTTTCTCTTTATTTTTGCATATCTATTACTGCTGTTTGATTTATGGTTACCATTTGGTTTGTATGTAACATATGTAACATCTTCTCTATATACCAGTCTATGATAAGTTGATGGTTGCTTATATTTGAACCCATTCTTTACTTATCCCCTTACCTATGTTGTAGGTATATGATGTCATACCTTACATTCTTTTATTTTTTTGACTCTTTGTCTGATACTTATAGATATATTTCTACTGCTTTTGTGATTCCTACTTTTCTCACTCCTACTGACCTGTTCTTTCCATTCTTAGAGTCTCTTTTAACATTTCTTGTAGGGCTGCTTTAGTGCTCATGATTTTCTTTAACTTTTGATTGTCTAGGAAACTCTTTATCTGTCCTTCTATGCTGAATTAAAGCCTTAATATGTAGAGTATTCTTGGTTTCAGTTTTTTTTTTCCTTTCAGTACTTTCAATGTATCATACCATTCCCTTCTGTCCTATAAGTTTCTTTTTTTTTTTTTTTAAGATTTTATTTATCTGACAGTCAGATTGCAAGTAGGCAGAAAGGGAGGCAGAGAGAGAGGGAGACAGGCTCCCTGCTGATCAGAGAGCCCTATGTGAGGATTGATCCCAGGACACCAGGATCATGATCTGAGCTGAAGTCAGAGGCTTTAACCCACTGAGCCATCCAGATGCACCTGTCCTGTAAATTTCTGATGAAAAATTAGCTCTTACCTTTATGGGGTTTCATTTGTATATAACTGTTTTCCATTCTCTGGCTATTTTTAATTTTTTTTTCTTTATCACTATTTTTTGTTATTTTTAATTACTATCTTCTCTTTTTTAAAAAATTATTTTTATTAACATATAATGTATTATTTGCCCCAGGGGTACAGGTCTATGAATTATCAGGTTTACACATTTCACAGCACTCACCACAGCCCATATCCTCCCCAATGTCCATAACCCAACCACCCTATCCCTACCACCCACCCCCTGAGCAACCCTCAGTTTGTTTTGTGAGATTAAGAGTCTCTTATGCTTTGTCTCCCTCCCAATCCCATCTTGTTTCATTTTTTCCTTCCCTACCCCCACATCATCCTGCCCTGCCTCTCAAATTCCTCTTATCAGGAAGATCATATGATAATTCTTTCTCTCCGATTGACTTATTTTGCTAAGCATAATACCCTCTAGTCCCATCCATGTCAATGCATATGGCAAGATTTAGTTTCTTTTATGGCTGCATAGTATTCCATTGTATATATAAACCACATCTTCATTATCCATTCATCTGTTGATGGACCTCTAGTTTATTTCCATAGCTTGGCTATTGTAGACATTGCTACTATGAACATTTGGGTGCATGTGCCCCTTCAGATCATGACATTAGTATCTTTAGGGTAAATATCCAATAGTATGATTGCTAGGTCATAGGGTAGCTCTATTTTCAACTTTTTGAGGAACCTCCATACTGTTTTCCAGAAAGGCTACACCAGCTTGTATTACCACAAAGAGTGGGAGGATTCCCGTTTCTCCGCATCTTTGCCAACACCTGCCATTTCCTGACTTGTTAATTTTAGCCATTCTGACTGGTGTGAGGTGGTATCTCACTGTAGTTTTGATTTATATTTCCCTGATGCTGAGTGATGTGGAGCACTTTTTCATGTGTCTGTTGGCCATCTGGTTGTCTTCTTTGAAGGAATGTCTGTTCATGTCCCCTGCCCATTTCTTGATTGGATTATTTGTTCTTTGGGTGTTGAGTTTGATAAGTTCCTTATAGATTTTGTATACTAGCTATTTATCTGATATGATATTTGGGAATATCTTCTCCCATTCTGTCAGTCGACTTTTGGTTTTGTTTACTGTTTCCTTTGCTGTGCAGAAGCTTTTGATCTTGATGAAGTCCCAATAGTTCACTTTTGCCCTTGCTTCCCTTGCCTTTGGCGATGTTTCTAGGAAGAAGTTGCTGCAGCCGATGTCGAAGAGGTTGCTGCCTGTGTTCTCCTCAAGGATTCTGATGGATTCTTAGTTCATGATGAGGTATTTCAGCCATTTTGAGTCTACTTTTTGTGGGTGGTCCAGTTTCATTCTTCTTCATGTGGCTGCCCAATTTTCCCAACACCATTTGTTGAAGATACTGTCTTTTTTCCATTGGTTGTTCTTTCCTGCTTTGTCGAAGATTAGTTGACCATAGAGTTGAGGGTCTATTTCTGGGCCCCTTATTCTGTTCCATTGATCTATGTGTCTGTTTTTGTAATAGTACCATACTGGCTTGATGATGACAGCTTTATTGTAATAGAGCTTGAAGTCTGGAATTGTGATGCCACCAACTTTGGCTTTCTTTTTCAACATTCCTCTGGCTATTCAGGGTCTTTTCTGGTTCCATATAAATTTTAGGATTATTTGTTCCATTCTTTGAAAAAAATTGATGGTATTTGATAGGAATTGCATTAAATGTATAGATTTCTTTAGGTAGCATAGACATTTTTACAATATTTGTTCTTCCAATCCATGATCTTGGAATGTTTTTTCTTTGTGTCTTCCTCAATTTCTTTCATGAGTACTTTATAGTTTTCTGAGAACAGGTTCTTAACCTCTTTAGTTAAGTTTATTCCTAGGCATCTTGTGGTTTTGGGTGCAATTGTAAATGGGATGGAATCCTTAGTATCTCCTTCTTCTGTCTTGCTGTTGGTGTATAGAAATGCAACTGATTTCTGAGCATTGATTTTATATCCTGACACTTTACTGAATTCCTGTACAAGTTCTAGCAGATTTGGAGTGGAGTCTTTTGGGTTTTCCACATGAGGTATCATATCATCTTCAAAGAGTGATAGTTTAACTTCTTTTTTGCTGTTTCGGATGGCTTTTATTTCTTTTTGTTGTCTGATTGTGGAGGCTAGAACTTCTAGTATTATGCGGAATATCAGTGGTGATAGTGGACATCCCTGACATGTTCCTGACCTTAAGGGAAAAGCTCTGTTTTGCCCCATTGAGAATGATATTCACTATGGGTTTTTCATAGGTGGCTTTGATGGTATTGAGGTAGATACCCTCTATTCCTACATTTTGAAGTGTTTTGATCAAGAAAGGATGCCGTGCTTTGTCAAATGCTTTTTCTGCATCTATTGAGAGTATCCTATGGTTCTTGTTCTTTCTTTTATTAATGTATTTATCACATTGATTTTTTTCACAGATGTTGAACCAACCTTGCAGTCCAATAAATCCCACTTGGTCGTGGTGAATAATCCTTTCAATGTACTGTTGCCTATTGGTTAGTATTTTGGTGAGAATTTTCACATCTGTGTTCATCAAGGATATTGGTCTGTAATTATCCTTTTTGATGGGGTCTTTGTCAGGTTTTGAGATCAAGGTAATGCTGGCCTCATATAATGAGTTTGGAAGTTTTCCTTCCATTTCTTTCTTTCTTTTTTTTTTTTTTTTTTTTTTTGGAACAGTTTCAGGGGAATAGGAATTAATTCTTCTTTAAATATTTGGTAGAATTCCCCTGGGAAGCCGTCTGGCCCTGGGCGCTTGTTCATTGGGAGATTTTTGATGACTGCTTCAACCTCCTTACTGGTTATGGGTTTGTTCAGCTTTTCTGTTTCTTCCTGGTTCAGTTTTTGTATTTATATGTTTCTAAGAATGCATTCGTCTCTTCCAGATTGTCAAACTGAAATATAGTTGCTTATAATATGTTCTTATAATTGTATTTCTCTGGTACTGGTTATGATCTCTCCTCTTTCATTTATAATTTTATTAACTTGGGTCCTTTTTCTTTTCTTTTTGATAAACCTGGCCAGGGGTTTATCATTCTCATTAATTTCTTTCGAAGAATGAGCTCCTAGTTTCATTGATTTGTTCTACCATTCTTTCGGTTTTTGTTTCATTGATTTCTGCTCTGATCTTTATTATTTCTCTTCTTCTACTGGGTTTAGGCTTTCTTTGTTGTTCTTTCTCCAGTTCCTTTTGGTGTAGGGTTAGGTTGTGTACTTGAGACCTTTCTTGTTTCTTGAGAAAGGCTTGTATGGCTGTATAATTTTCTCTTGGGACTGCCTTTGTTCTTCCCAAAGATTTAGAACATTTGTGTTTTTATTTTCTTTTGTTTCCATGAATTTTTTGAATTTTTTAATTTCCTGGTTGACCCATTCATTCTTTAGTAGGATGCTCTTTAGCCTCCATGAATTTGAGTTCTTTCCAACTATCTTCTGGTGGTTGATTTCGTAGCTTCAGAGTGTTGTGGTGTGAAAGTATGCGGGGAATGATCACAGTCTTTTGGTACCAGTTGAGACCTGATTTGTGACCTAGGATGTGATCTATTCTGGAGAATGTGCCATGTGAACTAGAGAAGAATGTGTATTCTGTTGCTTTGGAATGGAATGTTCTGAAAATATCTGTGATATCCATCTGGCTCAGTGTGTCATTTAAAGCCTTTATTTCTTTGTTAATCTTTTGCTTAGTTAATATGTCCATTTCAGTGAGAAGGGTGTTAAACTCCCCTACTATTATTGTATTATTGTCGGTGCATTTCTTTGATTTTGTTATTATTTGGCTTATATAGATGGCTGCTCCCATGTTAGGGGCATAGATATTTAAAATTGATAGATCTTCTTGTTGGAGACACCCTTTAAATATGATATAGTGTCCTTCCTCATCTCTTATTATAGTCTTTGGCTTAAAATCTAATTGATCTGATATAAGGATCGACACCCCAGCTTTCTTTTGATGTCCATTAGCATAGTAAATTGTTTTCTACCCCCTCACTTTCAATCTGGAGATACTTTTGGATCTAAAATGAGTTTCTTGTAGACAGCATATTGATGGATTTTTTTTTTTAATCCAATATTATAACCCATGTCTTTTGACTTGGGAATTTAGCCCATTTACATTCAGGGTAACTATTGAAACATATGAATTCAGTGTCATTGTATTGCCCGTAAGGTGACTGTTACTGTACATTGTCTCTGTTCCTTTCTGGTCTATGTTACTTTTAGGCACTCTCTTTCCTTAAAGGACTCCTTTTCGTATTTCCTGTAGGGCTGGTTCGGTGTTTGCAAATTCTTTTAATTTTTGTTTGTCCTGGAAGCTTTTTATCTCTCCTTCTATTTTCAGTGATAGCCTAGCTGGATATAGTATTATTGACTGCATATTTTTCTAGTTTAGTGCTCTGAATACATCATGCCAGTCCTTTCTGGTCTGCCAGGTCTCCGTGGATAAGTCTGCTGTTAATCCAATATTTCTACCTCTGTATGTTACAGACCTCTTGTCCCAAGATTTCAGGATTTTCTCTTTGTCACTGTGACTTGGAAGTATTAATATTAGATGATGGGTTGTGAACCTACTTTTATTGATTTTGAAGGGGGTTCTCTGTGCCTCCTGGATTTTGATGCTTGTTCCCTTTGCTATATTAGGGAAATTCTCTATTATAATTTGCTCCAATATACCTGCCCCCTCTCTCTATTTTCTTCTTCTGGGATCCCAATTATTCTAATATTGTTTCTTCTTATGGTATCACTTATCTCTTGAATTCTCCCTTTGTGGTCCAGTAGTTGTTTGTCTCTCTTTTGCTCAGCTTTTTCTTCTATTTTTTTTAAGACTATTTATTTATTTGACAGAGAGAGAGATCAAATGTAGGCAGAGAGACAGAGGGTGGGGCAGGAAGCAGGCTCCCTGCTGAGCAGAGAGCCCTATGTGGGACTTGATACCAGGACTCTGGGATCATGACTTGAGCTAAAGGCACAGGCTTAACCCACTGTTGCTCAGCTTCTTTATTCTCCATCACTTGGTCTTCTATATCACTAATTCTCTCTTCTGGCTCATTTATCCTTGCAGTAAGAGTCTCCATTTTTTATTTCACCTCATTAATAGCTTTTTAAAAATTTCAACTTTGTTAGATTTTAGTTCTTTTATTTCTTCAGAAAGGGATTTTATTTTTCCAGAAAGGGATTCTCTAATATCTTCCATGCCTTTTTTAGATGCCATCTAGCACTTTAATAATCGACATTCTGAACTCTAGGTCTGACATTTTGCCTATGTCCATATTGATTGGGTCCCTATATATCGATACTGCCTCTTGCAGTGAGTTTTTCCACCTTGTCATTTTATCCAGATAAGAATACATGAATGGGAAAATACTAAAAGGGTGGAAAAGACCCCAGAAAGATATATACTAACCAAATCAGAAGAGACCCAAAACTGGGGGGAGAAAAAAAGAGGAAAAAATTTAGGGGAAAAATATATATTTTTTCCCCTAAATTTCATATATATATATATATATATATATATATATATTAGAGTTGTGAATAAAAGAGAGCCACCCACTTGATTTTGGGTGTATTCTGATCTCTTAGAAGAAACTACCTCCCAAAATTTTAAAGAAAGAAAAACTTATATACATACGAAAATAAGGGTAAACATGATGAAGGGATGGAATATGACCATAAAGATGAAAATTTTAAAAGATTCTAAAAAAAAGAATTGATATAATAATGTGTTTGGAAAAAGAAAAAAAGGAGAGAATGTGATCAGGCTGGAGCTTGATTTAGGGTATATTTTGATATATTAAAAGAAATTATATCCCAAAATTTTAAAGAAAAAAATCTACATGTATACAAAAAACAAGGTTAAATACAATGAAGGGATAAAATATGACCATGACAATGAAAATTTAATTTTTTTTTTAGAAAAGGTATTGGTAAGATAAAATAGTTAAAAATGTTAAAAGAGGAAAGATAAAAAGTTTAAAAAATAGAATAAGAAAAAAATAAAATTAAAAAAATTTAACTTTGCAAGATAAAGCATTATGCAAAAAAAGCCATGAATTCCATGCGTTGCTTTCCCATAGCTCTGGAGTTCCACAGTTCTCGTTGATTGGTCTTGGCTGGATGTTCTTGCTGATCTTCCTGGGGAGGGACCTGTTGCCCTGATTTTGCCTGAAGCAGAATTGCACTGCCCTTGCCAGAGGTCAGGCTAAGTATTCTACTAGGGTTTGCTCTCATGAGCTTTTGTTTTCTGAAAGCTTTCTGTACAGCTTTGGAGGATGGGAATGAAAATAGCAGCCTCCCAATCTCTGGCTGGGAGAAGTTGAGCTCAGGGCCCCACTCCTCAGTGCACTCTCAGAGCAAAACAATCAATCCCTTCTGTTTCCCTGTTCTCCAACTGCACTCTGTGCTCACCTGTCCTGTGACTGTGCATTTATATCTCTGGTGCACAGCCCTGTTTGGAGTTTCCAAACCCACCAAATTCCTGCCATGTGCTCCTGCACTGCTCCTCCTGAAGAAGTGAGTAGGGGATCTCTCTGTATCTGCCACTTTTGGGGTCCCTGCTCAAAGAGCAGTGGCCTGATTGTGCCCTGGATTACAGTTTAAGGTAACCCCAAGCTGAAATCTCATTCCTTGCCTCTGTTTCTGTAGCCAGCTTCCCCACTCCAATACCTGGCAGCTCTGTCACACTCAGACACCCTCAGTCTTTCTGTGACTCCATGGGTCCTGAGACCACACTGTCCCTGCAAGGGCTCCACATCCACTTAGCCTCTGGAGCAACATCCCTCAGTGGAGCAGACTTCTAAAAGTTCTGTTTTTGTGCTCCACTGCCCCACTGCTTGCTGGGAGCCAGCCCCTCTCACTGCGGTCTATCTTCTCATCGATTCAGAGTCACTTCTTCACATACCCTACCTTTCAAAAAGTGGTCAATTTTCTGTTCCTAGAATTGCTGCTCTTCTCCTCTAGTTCCTGTTCAGTTTGTAGGTGTTCAGAATGGTTTGATAACTATCTAGCTGAACTCCTGGGATCTAATGCTATTTCAGTTTCCTACTCCTCTGCCATCTTGCTTCCTCTACTACGTCGTCTTCTCGATGTGAACTTTGGGGGGGTGGGCTCTCTATGTCTTGTAGACCTGAATTTCTGTTTTCTTTTCATAGTATTCCCTTACAGTTGTTTATATTGTTATGGTGTTTGTTATTTGTCATCTCTTATTTGTGATTTTTTTTTTAATTTGAGAACTTTGTTTTTTTCTTGGTAAGTCTAGCTAGAAGTTCATCAGTTTTATTGATTTTTCCAAGGAACCAGCTCCTCCTGGTTTCAATGATCTTTCCTACCATTTGTTTGTTTATCTGAGTTTCCATATCATTTATATCTGCACTAATCTTTATTATTTCCTTCCTTTAACTGATTTGGGGCTTTGTTTGTTGTCTTGTCTCTTAGGTATAAGGTTAGGTTGTTTACTTGAGATTTTTCTTCTTGAGGTAGGCCTGTATTGCTATGAAATTCCCTCTTGCAACTGCTTTTGTTGTATCCCAAAGGTTTTGGACCATGTGTTTTCATTTTCATTTTGCCATGTACATTTTTTTATTGCTTCTTTTATTTCCTGTTGTCCAGGTTATTGTTTAGAAGCATGTTATTTAAACTCCATGAATTTCTGCTCTTTCCAATTTTTTTTCTTATGGTTGAATTCTAGTTTTATAGCATTGTGGTTAGAAAAGATTCATAGTTTGACTTCAGTCATTTTTTTAAT
The DNA here is from genome assembly GCF_020171115.1 of Neogale vison. NCBI lineage: Eukaryota > Metazoa > Chordata > Mammalia > Carnivora > Mustelidae > Neogale > Neogale vison. Next base: position 47,026,009 of record NC_058094.1, read on the forward strand.
GTATTAAGGCTTGTTTTGCAGCCTAATATGTGATCTAGTCTGGAGAATGTTCCATGTGCACTTAAAAGAATCTGTATTCTTCTGTCTTAGGATGGAATATTCTGACTACATCTGGTTAAATCAATCTGTTCCTATGTGTGATGCAAAGCCATTGTTTCCTTGTTGATGTTCTGTTTAGATGATCTCTCCATTGATGTAAGTGGGGTGATAAAGTCCCCAACTATTATTGTATTATTATGGATTATTTCTTTTATGTTTATTTTTAACTGTTTTATGGTTTTGGGTGCTCCTGTTTTGGGTGTAAAAATATTTACAATTGTTATCTTCTTATTGGATTGTCCTGTATTAGTATGCTGTCATTCTCTGTGTCTTTTCACAGTTTTTGTTTTAAAGCTTATTTTGTCTGATATAAGTACTGTTCCTCCAGCTTTCATTTGATACCCATAATAATAATAATAATAATAATAAATAGATGTCTCTACATCCACTTAATTTCAGTTTGTAGGTGTTTTTAGGTTTAAAAGGAATCTCTTGTAGGCAGATGGGTCTTGTTTTTTGTTTGTTTGTTTGTTTGTTGTTGTTGTTGTTGTTTTGTTTTATTTTTAATTGATTCCATCATCCAATGTCTTTTAATTGAAGAGTTTAGCCCATTTACATGCATAGTGAAGATATGTATTTATTGCCATTTTATTACTTGTTTTATAGTTTCTCAAGATGTTCTCTTATCCTTTTTTGTTTTCTCTCTTATGTTTTGCTGATTTCCTTTAGTGATATAGTTGGATTTCTTTCATTATTCTTTGCATAAATAGGGGTTTTTGATATGTGCTTTCCATTCAGTTTGTATATAATCTCTCCTGCATATAGCAGTCTATGTTAAGTTGATGTTCATTTAAGTTTGAACCCATTGTTTTCTCCTCACTTCTCCACATTTTAGGTATATGTTACTAAATTTTTATCTTTTTTTTGTGAATTCCTTGAGTGATTTTTTTACAGAACTAATCTTTTTTTTTTTTTTTTTTTTTTTTTTACTGCTTTTGTATTTCTTGCCATCATACTGTCACATTTGGTCTCTCCTCTCCACTCAAAGTGTCCCCTTTCACATTCCCTGCAGAGCTGATGTAGTGGTCATGAACTCTTTTTGTTGTTGTTTGTCTTGGAAACTATCTCTCCTTATATTCTGAATGATAGCCTTACTGGATACAATATTCCTGGCTACAGATTTTCCCTATTCAGGAAAAATTTTGAATTTATCATGCCACTCCCTCTGGGTTGCAAAGTTTTTATTGAAAACTCTCCAGCTACCTCTATGGGTTTTCTCTTGTAAGTTACTGACTTTTTTTGCACTCTTCTTCTTCTGGAACTCCTGTAATATAAATGTTAATATATTTGATGGAGTCACTGAGTTCCCCAAGTCTATTCTTATCTTGGATAATTATTATTTCTTTCTTTTGTTCAGCTTGATTGCTTTCCATTAATCTGTCTTCTGGGTCATTAATTCATTCCTCTGCTTCTTCCAACTTGATGTTCATGCATCAGGCATGTTTTTAATCTTCTTTATTGTACTCTTCATCTCAGACTGGTCCTTTTTTATTTGTGTTAAGGGTCTCACTGATGTTTTCCATTCTTCTCAAGACCAGTGAAAATCCTTATGATCATTGTTTTAAATATTCCATCAGGCATGTTACTTATATCTGTTCATTTAGATCTCTGGCCATAACCTTGTTCTGTTCCTTAATTTGGGACAATTTCTCTGTCTTCTCTTTTTGTCTAAGTCTCTGTGCCTATTTCTATGTGTTAGGAAAGTCATTTATGTCTCCTATTCCTGAGGGTAATAGCCTCATGAAGAAGAGGTCCAGTAGTGCCCTGCTGTGTAGTATTCCCTGTTGCCCAGGGCCTGGCGCTTCTGTGTCTCCAATGTGTGCTGCCAGTGCTCTGCTATTTTGTTCTGGCTGCTTTATACTTCAGGCCAGTTGTCTGCAGGGGCTCTCTTTGCCTGTCATGGGCAGTGTTTTTTCCCTGGTCTGAGTTGGCATGTTTTAACTAGATACACTCTGGTCTATTCATGAAATAAGATCTGTCATCATCACTGCTGGAACCAAGGCTCCACAAAACTCCTGGATGGGAGACATGGTATTGACAGAGGTTTAGAGTGGTTTTCTAGGGTAGGTGGCCTGCCACACTGGGACTAATGCAAGCCTGACTGAGAAGGGTGGTTCTACCTGATCGCTGGGGAGTGGTGCTTGGTGTAAGCAAATTAGGTAGCATATGTAGATGCTGCATTAGCTCCTATAGGTGGTTTTGTTTATGCTGGGGGTGGGGCAGGGTAATGGTGCCTTCCAATTCCTTTGTTCTTGGAGAAGTCTCTTTGTGAATGCTTTGTCTGGGACATGCTCTGAAATAAGCAAATCTCCTCCCCAGTGCATATCTTAGGCACTCTTCAGATCACTGTTTCCACCTTATGCATCTATGGGTTGTTTGCCACCTTCTCTCCAGAAGCAGCATAGTACCCTCCAGGCTCTATCTAAGCCAAGCCTGGCTGACCCTTAGAACTCCAGGCTTTAAACTCTGCTTATTGCCAGAACTCACAAAATTCATCCACTCTTGCTTTTCAAGCCAGTTGCTTAGGGATTTGTTTTCCCTGTGCACTTTGCTGTGTTAGTTTGCCTTGCACCTTTCTCAGTGATTGTGTCTCCTTCCCCAACAGAGTGGCCAGGATCAATTTTTCTTCCAAACCATGTCTCTACACTTACTACCTTCTTCAATGTGGTGTCTTCTCTTCCTTTAGTTGTGGAGTTTGTTCTTCTGGTTTTCACCATTTCTAGAATGTTTAGGATGATTTGATAGTTATTAATTGTATTTGTAGGACAAGGTGAGCCTGGGGTCTTCCAACTCCACTATCATCTTCTAAAAGACATTTTTCTGTTGTTCTTTGTAAATCTAGCTGAAAGTTTGTCACTTTTGTTGATTTTTTTCAAAGAACTAACTTGTTTTCATTTGATTTTTTTTAAAGATTTTTTATTTTTATTTATTTGACAGACAGAGATCACAAGTAGGCAGAGAGGCAGGCAGAGAGAGAGAGAGGAGGAAGCAGGCTCCCTGCTGAGCAGAGAGCCCAATGCGGGACTCGATCCCAGGACTCTGAGATCATGACCTGAGCCGAAGGCAGAGGATTAACCCACTGAGCCACCCAGGCGCCCTCATTTGATTTTTTTTTCTCTACTGTTTTTCTATTCTTTGTTTTCTTTATCTCCACACTAATTTTTTACTGCTGGTTTCTTTTTTCTCCTTGAGCTAGATTTGGGTCTATTCTGTTCATCTTTTTCTATTTATTAAAGTATAAAATAAGGTATTGATTTGAGACTTTTTTTTCTTTAATGTAGGTGTATGTTACTATATGCATCTTTGAGTAAACTACAAAGGTAGATTTAAAAGAAAATAAAAAGATTTCAAGAATTGTAAAGGAAAATACTTTAGAGTGTTTCCTCAAAGAGCATTGTGTAATATCAATATAAGATATTTTGAAAAAAGTTGTTTTTCTGCTTGAATTTTCTGCGAATATATCATTTTGAGTCACTTTTATGGTTCATGAAGTTATTTTGAAAATAAAATCTTAGATCTAAAATCCGTTGAGGAATGTATAAATACCATCATCATCATTACCAATTCAGTCAAAATGTCAAGGAAGGTACCCTTTTTGGGCTTAGCATGCTGTAAAATTTATTATAGTGAGTGAATGAAAATTAAGGCAAGGATGTATCAATCACAGAAGTTAGAGTTTAAATGGAATGAACTATCACTTCATGATAGTACTGAGAAATAACACTGATGAAGGGATGAGATTTGGTTGTTGAGGAATACCAGATTAGGGACTGAGTGACTAATAGAGTGACCCATATTCTAGGATGCCAATATAAACTGGGATATATTTATTTTATATTTGGAACCATAACTAGTTCCATAGTCTGTTTGCCTGGGTTGAAATTGTTCATGCTTTATCGAGGCTGTGATGCTCTTTTCTTTTCTAAGATTTTATTTATTTATTTGACAGAAAGAGAGCACAAGCAGGGGAAGTATCAGAGGGAGAGGTAGGCTCCTTGAAGGAGCCTAATGTGGGGCTTGATCCCAGGACTCCAAGATCATGAGCTCAGGCTCAGCCTGAGCTGAGGCACCCAGATGCCCATGTGATGAACGTTTCTGAAAAACAAAACAAACAAACAAACAAAAAAACATGAGTATGAAGCCTTATTGGAAAAAAGGCCTTTGGGACCCTGCCAGAAATTAGCCATTTGACCCCATACAAAAATAAACCTTAAAATTAATTAATGACTACTATAACTAAAATCACTCATTCCAGCTGTTTCCTTTTTCTTTGTCAGTGACTACATCTTTTCCAAATCATTTAATGAGTCAAAGTCACAGGAGGCTTATGATACAGTGAAAAAGTCAGCTGCTCTTAACCATAATCAATGTTCAGAGAATATTTACCTATGTGTTCAAGATTAATACTGTAATGCCCAGTTAAAATGACCTCAGACAGACTGTGTTATCACAGAATTCTAATGTCTGATATGATTGCTAAGTCTGAAAATGTTATCAACATTAATCTATTACCTTCCTCATCCATGGACCCAGTGACCTCTGATATTAAAGAGTCACTGTTTAAAATCATCACTCATCTTTTCCACTTCACAAATACCTGTCTGCAAAAGAAACACACTTTGTAAACTAGTCATCCATTTGGCATTTTCTTACTCAATATAGCAAACTGCCATACTTAGAGCCAGTTCAATAACCAAAGCTTCAGAAAGCCACTTGACATGTAAACATATTCAAATCCTCTAATCTTTGAAAACTCCATAGTTTAAGGAGAAACTTCATATACTTCTACTACTTTGTTGCCTTTAAGCAAACACATGACATTGTTCCTCAATTTCTTCTCTGTAAAATGAAGGGTTTAGACTTTATAACATGCTAGACCCCCTTAAATCCTATATGTTGATATTTCTTCTCTTTTCTAGTTTCATTGAAGTTTTACTTTTGACTTTATAAATTGAAGGGGCATCATTAAGGACCTGGGCATCTACTTTAGTTGTTCACATTCACTGAAAAAAAACAGGTTTCCTTAGGTACATACCATAGTTTGGATTTCTGCCTTTCAAATTTAGCTGAAAAACAATGTGTACTTAAATATAGCATATTCCCAAGGCATCAGACTTACTGATCATGATGCTCTTTTGTTATCAAATTTTTATGAGGCTATTTAAAAAGAAAATGCAATGGAATATTATTTTGACTAATTTGGGGAGAAATAAAGGCATCACTTTTAATTAGAAAATTGGTAATTCAACTATGCCATTGAGAAAGAATATAAGCATGGCTTATTGGAATGAGTAGGGTTTTAGATTTAAAATGACTATGAAATTTATCTCTGTCTCTCAACAGCTATATGAATTTCAATAATTATTTTAAAAATTTATCTTCTCTAAACTTTAAATGACTCATCCGTAAAAATATGTAGTAATGGCCAACATAATGTTTCACAGATTAAGAAAAATATATGTTTATCAATGAGCTTTTGGGTACAAAATTCCAAACAACTCTAAAATCACAATGGCTTAGAAAAACCTATCTTGTTCAGGTTACATGAGAGATATAGATCAGCTGTGGTTCTAGTGGACATTTCTGGGCTTCATATATCTCTTCAATCCTGGCCCCATATTGAATGGGTAGCCACTGACAAGATAGGTTTTTCTCTTGAAGAAGGCAGAAGAAGCAAGAGAGTTGGTATACATCCTACTGCTCACATTTATTGTCCAAAGCAAGTTTCATGGCCAAGCACAAAGAGGTGGAAAGACATAGTCAACATACATAGAAGCATGGCAAATGTAAAGATGATGGAATAATTATTAATAAATAATAAATTCTACCATAGATTATACTCTTTTTTTTAGATTATACTCTTGATTATAAATGTTTACCTTCTTCTCACACACAAAAATTATATTAATCAAAAAAACTATATTAATCTTCTTCACAAGACACCTCAAAAATGTTATCAAATCAGTGCTTGACCCTCAAAGTCTAGTATCTTGATCTATATAATATTCATAAAATTCAGGTCCTTTTAATTTATGGTGCCCTACATACCCTACATACAATAGTAAAACAGTAACATAAACAAACAAAAACAACAAAAAACAAGTAACCCTATTCAAAAAGACAGGTAATTATTGTTGCTTAGGAATTCTGAAATCCTATCGTACTGGTTAAAATAACTCTCTATTTTGGCTAAGGGGTAATCCTTGATTACACCTTTGACATTGACTCCCCAGTTCATTGTTCTCTATGGATCTTGACCTGTCTCTGGGAGGGCCTTCTTTTTCTACTAGACTCTTTGCTCACCTCTGTAAATATCTTTGGAGAATATGCCCTCTTTGGTCACTGAGTAGCTCTTTCAGCCTGCTTCGTGCCCTTAGAAAGTTGAATGTTCAAGGGTTGTTTTAAATATCAGCTACAAAATCTTTGAAATCCAAACCTGCAGCAATTAGGCACTTTTGGGTGAAATATTTATCTATCATATTTGCCTTCCTGGACTATGGCACACATCTTTGAAAGTTATCAAGCTTCTGTGAGACAAGACCTTGTTCTTTACCCTGATCTCTTTGTCCAAATCCTTCCCAGAGCCACATTAATTTTAGACCTTAATAAAGAATTTGGAGGTCACATCCTAATAAACTGTTGCCCTCTAGACATGCCCATAGATGGGATTTGTCCTGAGAAAGTATCACTGAAATTTTTGTTAATTGGGGATGAAAAATAGGTGCATCTTTCAGTCTGCAAAGTCATAAATTCTAGATTTTCTTTGAGTGTTTCTATTACTGCTTCTAAACAAGCCAATTCTTTTCCTACTAATATCTTTCTTGTAGAAGTATATCAAATGCAACTAATGAGAACCAACTTATTGTAACATTTTTTTTCAAGAAAACTGTGTTCAAGCCTATAGTTTAATTAGATATATTTTCTATCTTTCAAGTTATTACAGTTCTATCATCTTTATACATCATTTACCTCAATTGTCAGTAGAAATCTAGAGACACATATTTTAGATATTTTTGTTGCATCATCATCCAACGTCCAGTATAAATTTCTATGTTGTTTAACTTTTTCTGGAACAATAATCAGTCCAAATACCAGAGACTTAAAATAAATACATATTTCTTGGTCAGTTTAGATGAGGTCTAATGCTTAGCTAAACTCAACTGAGCCTCATTCATCTTCTTACTTTAGAACACAGACTTAATGAGTAGTCATCATTATCCAAGACATAATGTTCTCATAGTGGATAGCAGAGGCAAAAGAATTGGAGGAAAGAAAAACACAAATGCATTGTATTCTTCTGTTGGGACATGCACATTGTCGTGTTTGCTCCTATTCAATCAACCAATCAAGTTACAAGGCAAAGCCCAAGTCATTGAGTAAGAAGGTATACTTCACTTACAGGAAAATATAACAACAAAGAGAAAGAATAAATAATTGTGAGGAATCAAAACAATCTACCACAATGTGCAGTGTAAACCATCTTACTGAAGAGCAGATACCAAGTGTCTAATAAAGGTAGCTATTATATTATTAGTAGTACATTAGGTTTTAATTATTGGTACAAATGTGGTATACATAACAAATTCTCAGCAATTACATACTAACCTTGAGTCTATAACATAGAAGTCATTAGTAAATATTAATTAATTATAAATTATTAAAACATTATTTGGAATGATTTATTATCAATCTTAAGTACAAACTTTTTCTGTAAACAAATTCATCTTTAAAGATATGGAGCTTAAGAAGTAATACCTGTACTTTTTAAATTTAAAGAATAGCATTCTGTTAACTATTGGTAATATTCTATCTAGAGAGCATACAATAGAAGGCAGACAGCAATAACTTTAGGGTTTTACGTAAGAAATTGGCGCCTCTTTCCTTAAATGCATCAGTAGTTCCCCCAAGCTATATTTGTGTTTGAGAGATAAGCCAAATGCCATTACTGTGACCTATAGTGGTTTGTATTTTTAGAAAAGATAAAATAACCAACACTTGCATTTTTACATCTATCATATGAACCAATAACCCCATGAAATTGGATGAGCACTAACTTTCTGTAAAAAATGATTAGTCTCATGTTCTAAGAAAAAAAAATAAAATATGAAAATATTTGAAGGAAAAGAGTTCCTTTTTCTAAGCTGTGAATTAAATTTCGTTGAGAAAATGTTCAAAGGCACACATTTTCCACCCGAAGATGAAAAACTAAAGTTGTCTTATTTGTTGTTTTGAACTTAGGAGGGAGTGTTAAAAAATGTTATTACATATTTCCTCCAATAAACAATTTGTTCCCTAGCATTTCATCCCAACCTCTTTCATTGCTATGTACAAAGCAAATAATAGTGCAGAGGCTGAGTGTGCCAATGGTGATGTCAACTACACAGTATGGGTTGATTTAGAAGTGTAGGTGGCACACAAAAAAAAAGTGTAGCTGGCATACAAATCACTGCATTCTAAGAATTGTTGAAACCCAAATCAAATTTGATTTTTCTGAAGCAGTATGTTTCTTTGCTTGAGGCATCAAACATTACAACTTCACATTATTTCCGAAAAGAACCTTTGAAGAGAAGTATTTTTAACTTTAATAAGAAGGCATGCTCAGAAATTTTAATGTAGAAATTCTAATCCTCATCTGTCACTATGTGTAGATGTAGTTTATAATTTAGCTTTTTCATTCTCACCAAAAATATTAATGAATGCTATTACACCTTCTCTTTACTAATGTTATATTGATGAATATAAGACATAGGTTCATGACAGTTTTTTAAAAATCAATGTCTTCTCTGCATTATACTTCCTCTTTTCTATTGTGGTAGTAGATAATTAGAATAAAAATCAGGATGATATAAAAAAATGAGGATGATGCTGAAACTATTATGATTTTAGAAAGTCTCACTCCTAGAATTTAATTTGGCCCCTTGGCTTGTGAAGAAAATTACTAGAACAAATATGAAGAAATAACGCTGCAAATTAAGATTATGCAAAATTGCCTCTAGACTCTATAAATTTGGAAAGGGTTTAATGAAAATTGCAAATAATATGGCAATATGTCTTATATATTGGCTTTTTAAGAGCCAAAGTAAAATATAGACAAATTAATAGCTTAATAAAACATTTAAAATTTCCAATTAATAGATTAAATACATTTAGTTTATTTATGATGATATAGCAATATGCTTAAATGACAAGAATGCATCCTGCGCAGCCAGCAATATGATTTAAATTTATCAATTCTAAAATGTTTTTTAGAATTGAAGGCTTTATTTCTTCTACCTTTTATTAGCTCAAAGATATTATTCGAGGCTAAGGCCAGCATTGGAACTGAGGGCTAGGGATATATCATACTTATGGTGAACAAAGAAATTGCAAGCTATTGTGTTTATGGGGTGCCGTTTTCACAAGGTGTGCCTCAGTACACCTTTTCAGAGGTAGTCTGTGTCTTTCAGCCCCTTAAGCTATACTCCACTCTTACTTTACTAGAACCCTATAGAAGACAAGGTATGTCGGAGAAGACACCTTCTCTAGCCTTTCAATTAAATCTCAAATTTTTTCATTGCTTGTGTTTTACAAGTGTCTCTTGTATATAGTCCTCTTTTCAGTAAAACAGACTAGAAGGGGCTAGAGTAAGAGGAAGGGCCTTTCCCCACAGCTGTAAGACAGGGTGCTAGAGAGTAGGCTGTTGTTACGAAGAATGTCTTTCGTGTGTTTGAGATCAAAGAACCCTTCCCTAGATATTTACCTTGAGAATCTAGTAGGATTACTGGAAACTGTGCTTCTTCCAAGTCTACATCCACCAGGAGTTTCTCACTGTCATACTTGCTCAGCTTAATTTCCAGTAATTCATCAAAATTATTATATTTGTGTTCATACCAGTTTATAGCTGCATAGGCTTCTGTTTCAGAAAAGCAAAACTTTGCTGTGACTCTCTGGATTCACCTGTCTCTCCAAATTTGGAGTAATTTTTTTCTCCTAAAATCCCAGTTCTCTGATGCATCAAAAAAAAAAAAGAAAGAAGTCTTTGATTTCTCAATATGTCCAGCTTTTTCTTTATGTAAGGATGGGATTTCAACTTCTAAGCTCTTTACATACTGGAGCTGGAGCCAGAGCCACCTCAAAATATCATTTTGAAAATTTAAAAATATTTTTTTAGTAACATGTATGTCTAAAACAATATTTGGAAGAATATATATTCACTACACTAGGGTGCATATTACTGTGGTAAGGAAAACAGATTTAGATGACAGTATGAAGAGTGAAAATAATAAACCATGCCAAGCATTTTGTTAACTATGGGCTTTAAAAAAATGTGGACTTAGGATGTTACAAGCATATATTGGGATTAGTTGATACATGAATTCAAAAAAGTTACTAAAGATACAGCATCTTAGGTCCCTCCTCTCTGCCATCCTTAGTTCTGGTTCCATACAAAGGTTGGTTTGAGCTCTTTATTATTACAAAATATTGCCATTATTAGTCAACACTACATACTCAGAAACATACAGAACACCTCCACTTGATTTTCTTGGTCAGATTTGGCCTCTTGGAAATACAGGATACCGAATTATGCAGGAAGGAAAAAAAAATAACCTCAATAACTCCATTAGTGTGTACCAAATAAAAGACATGTACAGAAAAATCAGGAACTTTATATATAACACGCTTACTTTCATGCTGTTCTATAGCTTCAAACTCATCCTGTCAATTCTAAACTTATCATCTGATTCCTCAACAAGGTGCTCATGATCCAGTACTTATTTCTGACACTAACTTTTTTTTTTTTAAGATTTAATTTATTTATTTGCGAGAGCATGAGTGTGGGAGGGGGGCAGAGGAAGAGGGAGAAGCAGACTCCCTGTGGGAGCCAAAGGGGAAGGGAGGCTTGATCTCAGGACCCTGGGATAATGACCTAAGCAAAAGGCAGACACTTCACCAACTGAGCCACCCAGGTGCCCCTGGTACTACCTATTTTTTAATCTCTCTTAGCTTTTATTCTGTGCTGTTTCCACTTTTTCTCGTCTATGTCCACAATGTATACATTTTAAGTATTTCTTAGATGTCCCTCCTGCTTTTTCCTTTTCATTTTTCTATACTAGACCAGGTCTACTTTATCTTAATCATAGACCACCACTGCAGTCTCCTAGTAGGTCCTGCTTCATATACATTTTACCCTATAATTTCCCCTTCAATTTGTCATCCCTTTTCAAGAGCCTAAAACAACCTCTGATTGCCCCAGTAGCTGGCAAAGTAGCTTTCCAAGCTTTTAACTAATTTTCTACCCTTTCTCAATATGGAATTCCATAATATCCCACTACATTTGAATACAACTTGCTTAATTCTACATCCTGTTCTAGGGTCTTTTGAATGCCTTGCCCCAGACATAATCATGTTTTCATTTCTATTTATCAAAGTCTCCTTCTATTAAACAAAATCCAAATATTACCTATTTATAAAGGTATTTTTGATCATTTATTATCTTTGTCTATACCTCCCATCTCCTCTTTGATTACATATAACTGTACTTATAGCCACAACATATAACTGTACTTATAGCCACAGAGAAGGACTGAGATGGGGAAGGGACAGATTTTTATGGATTACAGTTCTAGAATTTACATGTTATTTTATATAGTCTTAAAAACAGTCTTACATGATATTATGATTATTTTGTACATGAGCAAGCTACACGATTGTATAGCAAGTAAATATCAGAGCCAGGATTCAAATTGTGGTCTGACATATTCTAAAATTTATCTCATTCTAGAAGAAAGAAAGGAAGGAAGGAAGGAAAGGAAAGAGAAGGGAAAGGAAGGAAAGAAAAGAGAGGGAGAAAGGGAGGGAGGGAGGAAGGAAGGAAGACAGGAAGACATGAAGGAAAGAAGAAAGGAAGAAAGAAAAACATTAGCCTATCTTTCTTTCAGTAAAATCTGGTTTCAGTCTTAAGTGGTCTCAGGTAATTTCTTCATGTTAGTCTTACTCCTTCAACTAGATTAAGAGGAAGGACAGGAAGAACATACCTGATTAATTGTAAATATCTGAGTAATATCCATCACTCTATTTGACAACTAGTTACTTAAATATCTGCCTGCTCTTCTTGACTGTGATTTCTAAGAAATTAATAAAAAATGGGGCACCTAGGTGGCTCAGTCAGTTGAACATCTGACTTCAGCTCAAGTCATGATCCTGAGGTCCTGGGATTGGCCCCATGTGGGGCTCCCACGAGGTCAGTATCTGCTTATCCCTCTTCCTTTGTGTCTTCCTCTTGCTCTCTCAAACAAATAAATAAAATCTTTTTTAAAAAAGTTTTATTTTTCTCCATTAGTTCTATAAATGAATGAATGTTGTCAAATAATTAAATAATTAATAAAGGACATAATCTTGGCACCATTAAGTGGTTTTAGAAAAGTGCTATTGACCTAGTATTAGGCTATAAATACTAGTTCATAATGACTTGGTAGATAAAAATGTAATAATAAAATTAGATCATATAAGCTAGGTGCATTTTTTTTTATACTTTAAAGAGTGCTGGTAGTATTTTAAAATTAAATTTCCATTTCTTTTTTTTTTTTTTTTAAGATTTTATTTATTTATTTGACAGAGAGAGATTACAAGTAGGCAGAGAGGCAGGTAGAGAGAGAAGGAGGAGGAAGCAGGCTCCCTGCTGAGCAGAGAGCCCGATGCGGGCCTCGATCCCAGGACCCTGAGATCATGACCTGAGCCGAAGGCAGCAGCTTAACCCACTGAGCCACCCAGGCGCCCTTAAATTCCCATTTCTTAATGTGCCCTTATATTTACTCCATTCACCTAACTTTTTTTTAACTTTTGTACTTAAAGAATATCCGTCTGCTACAGAAAAGTTACTTGATAAATTTCATGTCATAAATCTGTACTGAATTTACCAGCAGCTCACTTAAAAATAATAGCTTATTTTTTTCCCTTATCACTGCTTCTATATACAAGTAGCAATTATAAATACTAGCCCTTTTAAATCAGAATGTATCACCTGATTTCACGACTGATGACAGCCTAGCATAATATTTCTTTATCCAAACATTTAGAAATAAACCCGTATATCTCCCTAAGTTTGTTTTCAGAAAAAATGACAAACTCAAATTTATGATAAACTCCTCTCAGTCTTGGGAGTTTTGGTTTTAAATCCTCATATTTTTTAAATGGCCACAGTGAGTTTCAAAGGCTATTTCTCTGTATGATCCAAACCCATTACTGAAATACGGCATTGCAAAATTTTAAAACTATACAGAAAAAATTAATTCTTTAAAATTATGTACTTTCACTACTAGTAATAACATAATAAAACAATATTATTGCAATAGCATGGTTAATATAATTGCCTACCAAGGGAAATTAATGACTAATTTTCAAAATGTGTTTTCTTTTCTATTAACATAAAGAAGATGTAAAATTCTTCTTAACTTTAAATACCACTTATGAAGCTGAGTGATAAAATAATAGTGAAATTATACAACATACACTGTCTTAATAACTCTTCCTGAGGCTCAAGGTGACCACCAACCAGCTGTTATTTTGGAAAAAAGAAAAACACTATACGATAAACACAAAAACACACTTTGTTTTATGTCAAGGACTGTATTTGTGCTGTCCTTTGTGAAGAATGCATTAAGGAAACAAAATGTAATTGTACATATAATATCTAAAAGCCAACATAAATTTTATCATGTATCCCAAAGATATGAAACAGTTTATTCAGTCTTATATTTTAAAGTCAATCTTCTCTTGGATTTGAGGAACTTGTGAAAAAAATATTCTTGAATCCTTAATGCTCTTGTTGACATTTAAAGAAATGATATGATTGAAGTTGATAAGGTATAGATGTTAAATGGAGAATGTGACTCTAGGTAGCATTTTATCAGTATTAAAGAATAAAAAGTAAAAATTAACTTGTATGGGACTTTCGGCATTCCACTTGAAATAGGCCTGTCTGGAAAGAGCATTGTTCTCACTCTAACAAAGAAAAAAGCAAAAAATCTACAAGTATAACTTTTCTTGAACTCAATACAGAATAGGAAACTATGGAAATTTGACCAAAAAGAGTTTTCAAGTAATTTAGACAATTAACATTTATCAAAGCTGGGAAATAAGTCCATGAACATTTGTTCAACTATTTGCTATTTTTTACATATTTAAAATAGTTTATGAATAAATAAAATCCTAGGGCTCATTATGATCAGGAGAGATTATCAATAGACCCAGAGATGGGAAGTTTTGGTCCAGAGTCTGTTATGGGTGTGATCTTAGGTATCTTACTTCACTTGTATCACCTTCAGTTATTTCCTTTTAGGGCACTTCTCTTTGCTTTGGCAAGTTTTCCATGCTTTCTCTAACTTTACCCATTGTTCGAAGATGGCTGTATTAGAAGAAATGTTACCCTGAAACTTATTTTTTACTTTCTTCGTGTAAATGTTAATATAATCCTTATTGATGCCTACATCTGAGTGCAATATATTCCAATTTGAATAGATACTGAATGAAAGGCTTTGGATTTTATATGTTGTGTTGTATTTGAAGCTTATGTGGAAAAATGGACCTTTATATATCTTTGTTCAAGTTATACTAACCATATGAGAAAGATATCATAATTAGTATTTAACTTGGTAGGAGCAGGCCTATGGGTATGCCCTATGGGTATGCATCTTAGCTTATTCTTGTGATGATTCCTCACTAATTTTCACAGGACACTAGACCTATAAAATGTCCCACTGCATGCAATGTTTAAAGGAAGCAAAGGAAAAAAGGAGTGTGAATAAAAGTATTGAGCATTTCTTTATGAGGAGCAAGGAAATAGCAATCTGATTAGGAACTATGATCTCGTAGACAGCTGCTAGATGATCTGACTTCCTTAAAATACTTTGAAATCTCTCTTGAATATTCTTATAATTAAGATATAGGTTTTCTCAACTTACATATTTCTTGAAGTTTGCAGGCAGTTTGCCTCAATAGGCAAAGTTTAAAACAATCCTTTTATTTTCTTAAATCCCAGGCTTGCTTGGGGACAAATATTTTTTCTCCAAAACCCGTTTCCTTCTAATAGCTATAAAGTGTTTGTAGGATTTCACCATTTCTATTTGTTCAATAACATTAACCAAAAACAAAGGAAGTGAAACAAGTGTGGCCTCTAAATGCCATTTTTTTGTTTGTAGGCAAGATTTGGAACACTAACAAAATTTGCAATTCCAACAAAGAGCATTCTTTTAAAATAATGCTGCAAACCACTGGGGCAATGGTTGATTTCATAAAGAATAAATGGATAATAACTCCAGTTTCTCTGGGAGTTTTCATATTAGAAAGTAGGAGGGAGGCTGAAATTATCCCAAAAGCTAAATTCTAATAAATGTTGATGAAACCATGTATTTTAGGGGGTTCTCCCAACCAGCCAGCTATTTTTGGCATAATAAAAAAGCCACTTAGGATAACGTGCTGCAATACATAAAAATGGCAGATTACTTGTTTCAAAATTTCATTGCAAAGCCATACCCCTCCCTTCTAGTATTTTGGTAGAACATTTTACCTAGCACTTCCACTTTAGTGTCTCTATTGTAAAGGCTGATGTTAATTTTAAAAATAAAATTGTCAGTTATTTTACCATGAAAAATTGGGTTTATTTTAAGATAGCCGAGAACTATAATCTGGGTCAAGCAAGTTATGGGAAAACAAACAAAAACAAAAAAACATAGACACCTCCGCAGGACAAAGGAGGGGTATTTTACAGAGGGAAAGTGTGACGTTAGAAAGGCTGTTAGGAACATAAAGCCCATCAGAGAAAACTGGGAGTTTGAGTATAGTGGCTTTCCATTGGCTGAGTTGTGGCTCTTTCTCATTGGCTGTATTGTTGCTGTGGTGATAAAGCCTCCCTTCCTTCTGCCAGGGGTAGCAAAATAGTATCCTGTGCAAAATTCAGGTGTTCCTGTTGGATTTGCAAATGAGGAGGAGTGATCGGGTAGGAGAGCTCCCCTCTTGAACATCGTGACTCCATTTTAGTGAGGTTTCTCTTTATTATTTCTACACTGGCCTCAACCAGCAATTCACACTGTTTTCCTTGTGGTTTTATGAAGGAAATCACAGATTCCCAAGCCCATAGCTGGCTTAGCCCAGTTCTGGCTTCAGAGATGTTTGCTCTTTCCAGCGCTTGAACCTAGGTGATTGAGAACAGCTTTCAGTCCCACCCAGTATCCCAGATTATAGCATAGAGCTTGGTTCCATCCAACCTACTGCTTTCAGAGGGGTGTGTGTGTGTGTGTGTGTGTGTGTGTGTGTGTGTATGGTGTAGAGCAGACCAATCATAATTTCCATTACCTCTACAGAAGTTGCTCCAGAATTAGATTAGACTTCATAGTGTTCAACTTTTGATGGAAATATTTAGTTGTTGAGTGTGGTTATGTTGTTTATCTTTTAAGTTTTTCTTAGTATCTTTGCCATATGTTTTCCTATATATGTTAAGAATTTTTTCAAAGGATATATTTACATTTATAAGATGTTTGCTAAAAATTCAGTCCTCGACTTTTTCCCAAACCATTTCATGTCTTAAAAAAAATATGTCATTATTATTTAGAACATGAAAGATTTTAGTGAAAAGACTAACCCTGAATTATAATATTCTTTTAAACTAATATTGAAATAGAAATTTTCAACAGCCTTACAATCCTTCATTGTCTTCATTTTTTTTGGAATAAGCATTTGTAGTACTCAGCATGATTTGGCATATAAAATGCATAATTTTACTGGATGTTGTGATTCTACTGCTATTTAAAGTAAATGAGTCTTTGCAATTTTAGTGACAGTTGTGTCAATGGAATGCCTGCAGGCCAAAAACCCGTTTGATATTTCTAGCGGGAGACTCTAGAGGAACTTAAACATAAAATAATTGATAGTTTCAAAAACAGAAAAGGTTTAAGAAACAAAGTTTTTGGCTTATTGATTCTGCCTCTTCTTCCACGATACTGTACCAATAATTATAATTCAATAGTTGACTTTCTAACATTCACAGTAAATATATTTTAAAATGTGCTCATATTTATCACTATTTAGAATCAATTACATCTTTTGATATTACTACTATTATCTACTAAGGTATTGGAAAGTTTAGTTTTCATCAATAAATAATGTAATATTAAACTCTCTATATGTAGGGATAGAGGCTATACAACATACTGATGAAAACTCAAGAGTTTAAATCCTGTCTGTATCAATGACCAGCTGTGTGGCTTGAGCAAAGATTACCTTTCCTAGACTATGCAGATCCTTGAAGTAGGCTTAGAGCTCTTTGAGAAGGAAATTTTTAGGTCTCATATATGTCCACCTAGAGTCTGCACCCCTCCCTGTATTAACCATGTTCTGCATATCTCTTTGGCCTCATAGGGCACATGCCCTACAGAAAAGGCACAGCCAAAAGAAAGCCAAAATAGAGCTTTCTACAGCTTGGGCCTATAGCAGGAATCCCTCTGACCGCATCCAGGGAGGTACTAGATGGAGGGAAATAGGCAGGTTCATATGCTAGTTATTTCAAATAAATTTGGGGGAAGAGGGAGCAATTTCGTAATATCTTCCAGAATTGAACCTGGCAGTTCCACTTCTAGAAATGTATCATCTGAGTTTAGTTGTAGTCAAAATGGATAAAAGACCTCAACGTGAGACAGGAATCCATCAGAATCCTAGAGGAGAACATAGGCAGTAACCTCTTCGATATCAGCCACAGCAACTTCTTTCAAGATGTCTCTAAAGGCAAAGGAAACAAAAGCGAAAATAAACTTTTGGGACTTCATCAAAATCAAAAGCTTCTACACAGCAAAGGAAACAGTCAAAAATCAAAGAGGCAACCCACGGAATGGGAGAAGATATTTGCAAATGACACTACAGACAAAAGGTTGATATCCAGGATCTATAATGAACTCCTCAAACTCAACACACACAAAATAGGCAATCATATCAAAAAATGGGCAGAAGATATGCACAGACACTTCTCCAATCAAGACATACAAATGGCTATCAGACACATGAAAAAATTTTCATCTTCACTAGCCCTCAGGGAGATTTGAATTAAAACCACATTGAGATATCATTTACACCAGTTAGAAAGGCCAAAATTAACAAGACAGGAAACAACATGTATTGGAGGGGATGTGGAGAAAGGGGAACCCTCTTACACTGTTGGTGGGAATGCAAGTTGGTGCAGCCTCTTTGGAGAACAGTGTGGAGATTCCTCAAGAAATTAAAAATAGAGCTTCCCTATGACCCTGCAATTGCACTCCTGGGTATTTACCCCAAAGATACAGATGTCGTGAAAAGAAGGGCCATCTGTACTCCAATGTTTATAGCAGCAATGGCCATGGTCGCCAAACTATGGAAAGAACCAAGATGCCCTTCAACGGACGAATGGATAAGGAAAATGTGGTCCATATACACCATGGAGTATTATGCCTCCATCAGAAAGGATGAATACCCAACTTTTGTAGCAACATGGATGGGACTCAAAGAGATTATGCTGAATGAAATAAGTCAAGCAGAGAGAGTCAATTATCATATGGTTTCACTTATTTGTGGAGCATAACAAATAGCATGGAAGACATGGGGAGTTAGGAGAAGGGAGTTGGGGTAAATTGGAAGGGGAGGCGAATCATGAGAGACTATGGACTCTGAAAAACAATCTGAGGGGTTTGAAGTGGTGGGGGGGTGGGAGGTTGGGGTACCAGGTGGTGGGTATTATAGAGGGCACAAATTGCATGGAGCACTGGGTGTGGTGAAAAAATAATGAATACTGTTATGCTGAAAATAAATTAAAAATAAAATAAAATAAATTTAATTGTAGAACTACCCAATGATGTATGCATAATTATATTCTCTATAACACTGTAAGTTCAAAAAGCTATAAACAATGTATAAATAGTGACTGCATGGTGAATAGGTAAATAAATTATGGTGCCCTTATCCACCAAAACATATTTTTCAGCCATTAAATAGGATAGGCTGGTGTGAAATGATCTTCAATATGTATTTTTAAAGATTTATTTATTTATTTTAGACAGAGTGCAAATGGAGGGACAGAGGGAGAGACAGAAACTCCAGTAGACTACCTGCTGAGCATAGAGACCAAAGAGGGAGGGGAAGCTCAGCTCAATCTCATGACCCTGGGATCATAACCTGAGCCAATGCTTAACCACCCAGGCATCCCTTCAGTATATGTTTTTAAGTGAGAAAAGCGAATTAAGGATCTGAAGTATAGTATGTCTTACCCTGTGTGTGTATTATATTTGCTAAATTTTTTTTTAGAAGAAATTACACGAAACTATGAAGTTACTGCCTGGGCAAGTTTTTACTTTACATCTCCATCTGTCTGAATTTGTTGTCACAGCAGTTAATACTTTCATAATTAAACAATAAAAAATAGCATTACCATTTCTAGAACTATGTCAGAGGTTTATGTATAAGATAAATGTAAACCACTAGAAAAATATCTTGCACATAGTATATACTTTATATATAATTAGCATTATTTTATGGGAATTGTATCTTATCTTTAAATTCCCAAAAGATCTATTGCACTCCCTTACATATTAGCATTGTTGATTAGATTTTATGTCATTAGATCTTTTTAAAAATTATATCTTTTTTTTAAGATTTTTATTTATTTATTTGACAGGGAGAAAGAGAGATCACAAGTAGGCAGAGAGGCAGGCAGAGGGGTGGGAAGCAGGCTCCCCACCGAGCAGAGAGCCTGATGTGGGGCTGCATCCCAGGACCCTGAGATCATGACCTGAGCCGAAGGCAGAGGCTTAACCTACTGAGCCACCCAGGTGCCCCAAAATTATATCTTTTTAAACAAATTTTACAACTTTAGAATTTTTCATTTTTTGGTTCTCAAAAATTTCAAATGAAAACTAGAGTAAGACAAATCACTAGAATATTAGAAAAAGGATACCAATTGTGTTGGCATGGACCTTCTTTTAAAGACGGTGATGCTATGACTATAAGGTGTACAAGTGGTGATAGTTAACACATCCAAAAGTGTGAGCAGCAAATGTCTCTGTTTTGCATTATGTGCACATAAACCTTTTTTGGTGTTGTTGATTTTTAAATAATTTGAGGGTTTTAGTGGTTTGCTTGCTTCTTCAATTGTTTCTAAAACTCAGTATTAATGAGGATGAATCTTCTTTTCTAAGTAGTGAAATAGGGTGACTGTTTATTTAGTTCACTCTTTAAAGAAGTCTTTCAATTTCAGAACAGTACACAGAGAAACTGAAAGGTTAAGCAGCTTGACAGCTAGCCCAGTGCATTGTCTTCTGAACAGTACTGCTTTCTTGGAATGAATGCAAAAATGTACAGTCACTGCAAAAGAAGATGATTTCTATTTTAAAATAGATGAAAGTTCCTAAGAACATTAGAATCAGGGTCTATACTTTGCTCTTCTCTTACCTGCTTTACCTGAAATTTCAACATTTTAAAAGGAGGTTAATTGAGAGGTTTGTTTTCCTGTGATTTTTATCATACTTTCTATAGATATTTTCAGGAACAATTAATTACCTCCTAAAATCAGATTATTTGGGAACTAAATTACTCCCATCTCTGGGGGACTGATTTTTGAGAGTTTTAAAGAAATTATATTTCAAACCCCTACTGTCTGTACATATTCTTTCCAAAGATTACTACCTTTAAAAATATACTTGCAGTCTCATATTTGCTTTGCGTGTCTCCATCATTATCTTACTTCACTTTGCAAAAGGATATATACTTCTCACATCCCCCAACCCCTGAAGCCTAAGAAAAATATACTATTCTATTGGGACATACAATTCTGTGGCACTAACAAATGCACAAATTGGAATATATCATGCTTGAGAGAGTTTAACAAGGTGTGAAAAACAGGGAGGTCTTTTTTTGTGAATAAAGGAGCAACCCCTTATTTATCTGAGGCTTGCTGTGTACTTACATCTAGTCTCCTTGTCTTTCCAATCCCTCTATATCTGTAATATCTTTCCATCCCTCAGTGCATGTATGTTAGAATTAGATTTCAGAAGTGAGATGTCTGTCATAGTGACTCAAGAACATACTTATTTAAATAAACAGTAAGCCCAATTTTCCTGAATTCTCTGACAATGAGAAATGGCCTTGCCTACTTGTTATATAGTAGCATTTTCTTTAAATTGAATGAGTTAAATACAGAATTCCAAAGTCCTAAGGAATATATATTTGAAATGTGTGTGTGTAATTTATCACTTATATATTGATATATATTTGTTTCAATCTTGTTAAGGTACTATATGTTAGGATAATACCATATTTCTTTCCTATTTATGGTCAATTAGGCCTGCCTTTTTTTTTTTTTTTTTGCTATAAAGCACCATAAACATCCTTGTATATATCACTCTGTGTACAAACTGCATATAGGGAGTTCACTTGGAAGAATGCCACATTACAGTGTTTGAACTTTTCCACCTTTATACCAGATATTTTAAATATTTTTCAATCATGATTATTATCAAGTTATATTGCAACTCTACCAGGGTTTCAGAGATTCTGTTTATTTATGCCCATTTTTATCTTTATTATGCTGGTTAGTCATTATGTTTTTTTAGCTCCAAATTCACCTTGTGATGCTGTAGCTGAGACCAACATCATATTTCTGCTTTGGTGGATAGATCCCTGATAGGCTCTGCTAGCAGGATGTTCTAGAAGTAACTGCAAGGATGGAGAAGAAAGAGGATCTTGCTCCTAGAGTGCTACTTGTTCCAGCATCAATAAGTGTACTCTGGTGGCAGCAACTGGTTCCCATTTGATGTTGATTTCCTAGTCCCCAAACCAGCTGTATTATGCTCCTGAGGTAATAGTGCATTGAGGGGTCTGAATCCCAGCTGCTCAGAGCCTCCCTCTGAGTTGCTCAAGCCAGCAGCAGCCAGCAGAAGCCTGGATTCTAGTACTACAGGGGCCCATTCTTGTGGGCACCAAACAGGAAGGAATTCCTCTTCAGAGATTATTCCAATTTTTTGAAGCTGCCTGCTTCAAATATTTAGGTTCTAATACCCTGGAAGTGTTCCCTTTGTTTCTCTAGCCCTGAAGTGGCAACTGTTTCCAGAAGTTGTTACTTCTATGAAAACTTAATATTTTCCTCTTGCCTCTTAAACACTCTAATTAACCAAACTTTTATATAAAAATATGTGTTAATCAGTGTATTTTTCTGGGTTTATGACTGGATGCTGATAGAAATGATATAAAGTATCCTACTTTCATTTTTAATTGCATCTCTTAAATAATGCAGTTGAGGAACTTTTCATATGAGAATTGCTTAATCTGATTTCCTTTCCTGTGACTCTTTTGACCAGTGCCACATTCATATTTCCTACTGATTTGTTGATCATCTTTATCTGATGGATTCTTTACATAGTGGGAAACCTATCCTTTTCCTTGTACAAATGCTTCAACTGCTGCTTGTTTTTTGAGGCGTTCTGAGGAGAAAGAATTCTCTGTTTTCATTTTAGTCTGGTCAAATTATGTGTTACTTTCTTTTGGAATTTCTGCTTCTTATTCTTTCTTTCTGAAAATGAATGGTTCAAGTGGTGTGGAAGACCAAGATAAGGTAAAAATTCTGGTAGCATAAACATACAGATGCTAAATAATCTATAATAAAAATTATTTTCAATGCATGGTTGAGTCCACAAGAAAGAAAAGTCTCCAAGAATCAGTAACACAAAAGGAACACAAGGTAGAAAGCTAAGCATGTGGGTTGAAGCTGGGTCCCAAAATAGGCTGTGGTTGTTAAACCTGAAAAGACCATTTTTATATTTTCATTTTAAAACACTGTAAAATATTTTAAATAAGTAAAAAGAACAAAAGGAATCCCTATGTTCATATCATCCAGATTAAACATCGTTAGATTTTTGCCACTTTTATTTAATCTTTTTAAAAAAGCAATTCTAGACATAATGTCATTTCACCCTTCAGTCTTCAATAATAATCTCCCAAAAAAGAACATAGTTCTTGACAGCAAAAGTAGAGGCAAAAATAGGTGATGGTGAATAAGAGGTACAAACTTCCACTTGTAAAATAAGTCACAGGGATGAAAAAGAGCAGCACAGGGAATGTAGCTGATAATATTGTAATAACATTGTATGGTGACAGATGGTAACAATACTTATGCTGACAAGCATAAAATAATGTATAGAATTATACCTGAAACTAATATAATGTTGATGTCAACTATATTTCAATAATAAAGAAAATAGAGTAGAGGAAACACATTGGGAAAAATACTTTATAATGTCTGAGAGAATATAACTATCAGTCTAGAATTTTATAATCAGATTAGCAATTACCTAAGGAAAAAAAAAAGACTTTTCAGACAGATTTAACACTAAACTACTAAAAACCTCTTACTAATAGAAGTCCTAATGAACAATATACATCAAGAAGAAAACAGGAGTTAATTCTTGTTATTTGTAGTATTACATTTTATAAGTTGCCAGGAACACTGAATGAGCAAAAACTGAATTCTTGCTCCAAGAAGAAATAGAGACTTGTGTTCTTTGGACCTCTGGGCACATTATTTTTGTCAATCAAAATGCTGTTTTGGCCAGATAGGTTTGTTTGTATGTCAGTGTCCTTCTAAAACAAGCCATCTCCTGAGTGTCTTCCATACAACCCTTTCCTGTACCACATGTAGCAGGTATTTTTAAAATTCTGTAGTCTCCTGATCTGTATAAACTGCACTACGTGCAGGTTTAATATCATTCATTCTTCTTCTCTTTGGTTACAAGAAATGTTTAACATATCTTACCCTCAATAATGTGGACCTAATTTGGGGGGGAGGGGTTTAGCCTAATAACAGTGCTGTCCACTGTTTTCTTCATCATCCACATCATCTCATGAAACCACACAATGAGCTGCTTTTCCATCTTTCCCATAGCTATATCATGCACTGTAGAGGCGACTTTAGCACTTTCTGTAGTGGCTTCACATACAGATGGGCAAACATCCTCTTCCTTTATCTGGATGGATGGTGTTGTTGATTTATTACCATTGAACTCACATCCACTGGGCACTGTAATTCATGCCTAGAGGAAGTTTATCTAATGCAAGTATTTTATCCTCAAGGCACATCACATCCT
The DNA here is from genome assembly GCF_020171115.1 of Neogale vison. Classification (NCBI taxonomy): domain Eukaryota; kingdom Metazoa; phylum Chordata; class Mammalia; order Carnivora; family Mustelidae; genus Neogale; species Neogale vison. Next base: position 47,050,236 of record NC_058094.1, read on the forward strand.
TTTTATGCTAATGAATACCATGCAGCACAGTCAGTAGTACTATGCTTGGGGCCAGTTGAAACATGACACCACCAAAATAATTGCACCAAAATGTAAAAAACAGGCCACAAAAAAGGAGAGTATGAGAGCAGAACTAAAAAGGCAGAGCATTCCCTTGTCCACCCTCACCTGGGAATGTGTGCTGGCATTTTTTTTTTTTTTTTTAAGTACACTGAGTGTGCTCATGAATGACTGGAAAAATGCTGTGTTAATTTTGGTATTACAAATGAATTTCAGTAAGTAGGCAAATAATGAGGATATATGTGTCTGAAGGAAGGAGGGAGATGCAAGAAGATGTTAACCGAGCAATGCAGTGGGTAAATCTAACAAAGCATTGGTTATATTGTTATATTGAATCGTAACAATTACAGATAATTTTATATTTAGAAAAAATTATAATTAAGATATTGTGAAACAATAGTATATACATGTAATGGGGAAATCAAAATTAATATTTGATGTATTTTCTAGTAGGGTAGTGACACTTAAATAAGAATGTTGAAGTATTATAATTACTAAAAAAAGGATACAAAATATTTTACATCTGAAGAATATAGGAAATAAAGGAAAAATAGAACATAGTCAATTAATGACAGGAAAAAGCATGGTAAAAAGAATACGTAAATAACAAGGTAAAAAACAAATACAAATATAATAAAAGGTTGGAAAATCTATAAATGGCATAAAAGTTGGGAAATAAGGCTAAAAATTATATCAGATAAATTCTAATTAAAAGATAGCTGGACAACAATAATATCAGACAAAATGAAATGCATAGCAAAATGCATTAATAGTGATATATAATAAAGTCCTCCAAGAAGATTAATCATGAACTTGCATTCTCTTAATATAATCTCAGAATTTTTTAATTGACAATGGAAAGTCTTTTATTACATTTAAAGATAGCTCTGGCTTATAGAAGTAAATAACCTAACCATTCAGTGATTATTTGGTTCAACTGAGGAGGTATAGACCATCAAAAGTAGTTACTATAAATCTTTAGGTTTTTAAAAGATCAATAACACCAATAAAATATCTTTGATTAATGTTACATTCAGTTGTGGCAACAGCATTTTAAAACTGGCCTATTTTAAAACTCTGTTAATGACGTGCATGTGATTACAGGTAATAATTTGTATCTGCGTGGGGGATGGAGAAAGTAGTACGGAAGAGAGCAATTATTTTAAAATTTTCATTGAAATATGACATATAACAGTTTCAGATATACAGTATAATAATTCAACATTTGTATACATTGCAAAATGATCACAATAAATCTATTAACATTCATCAGAACACATAGTTAAAAATTATTTTTCTTATGCTGAGAACTTTAAAGATTTGCTCCCTTAGCAACTTTCAAAGATGCAATACAGTTTTATACATGTTGTACATTACATCCCATGACATTTATTTCATAACTGGAAGTCATGAAAGGAAGTTAGCCTAATAACAGTGCTGGAAACTGGAAGTTATGAAATAGTCAAATAAGTTTTGACACCATGCATTTTGTTCCGCCTTCCTTGCCTCTTGCAACCACCAATTTGTTCTCTGTATCAATGAGTTCTTTTTTGTTTTATTTCCAAATATAAATGATATAACTTTTGTATTTCTCTGACTTTTTTCATTTAGCATAATTCCCTCAAGGTCCATCAATGTTGTTGCAAATGATAGGATTTCCTTCTATTATGGCTGCAGAATATTCCATTGCATGTATGTACCACTTTTTCTCTATCCATATACCCACTGATGGCCAATTAAGTTGCTTCTCTGTCAACTCTTGTAAATAACACTGCAGTGGGAGTGCATATATCTTTTTCAAGTTAGTGTTTTGCTCCCTATAATCTTAATTTATATGGCAAAGTAACAGAATTTCAAGTGAAAAACAAGAATCTTTCAGTACAGCTTTATCAGAAACTGACCTATCAAGCAGACCAAACAAAAACTTACAGGAGATAGAAGATATGGATAACATGCTAAAAAATTCATATAAAATATTATATGAAGACCTCTCAACACAGCAATAAGTTAGTATCTGTTCTGCTCAAACATATATGGGACTTTTATAATTGATGGTATTTCAATTAATTTAGAATTGGTAGCAAAAGCTAATTGTTAAATCTTTTTCTGTAAACGTTATTCTAAATTTTACAATTTTACACTTACAGAAAAAATTACAAACACAGTATAAAGAGCTTTCTTCACATTTTTCTTGTAACATTTGAAAGCAAGTTGCCAATCTGATGCCACATCACTCGTGTATTTTAGTGGGTATTTCCTGCAAACAAAAATGATCTCTTATAATACAACCATGGAAATCATGAATTTACATTAGTACATTAGTAATCTGAATTGAGCTTTGCCAGTTGTTACAATAATCTCCTTTGTAGGATAGGGACCAGGTCTGCAATTATACCTTGCATTTAGTCATCATGTCACTGTAGTCTTCAATTTGTAAATTATTTTATGACTTTGCCATTTTTGAAGATTTTTAATTTGTACACTCTCAGTTTGGTATGTCTTACACATAATTAGATATGGGTTATACATATTTGACAGGAATATCACAACAGTGATGCTGTGTTCTCATCACAAACTACTGGGTGGCTAACGATTTTGTTTGATCACATTACTAATGATTACTTGGATCACTTGATCAATGTGATGTCAACCAGTCTTCTCCCCTGTGAAGCTGTTCTTTTTCCCCTTTTATAATTAAGAAGCATGTGGTAGAGAAGTAATTTAACTCTCAGAAGTAGCTCATTCCTATTCAGACTTTCAACTTATTCATATGTTAACCTATATTGATATTAACTTATATTCCTACTGCCTAATTCAGTAGATTATATTAGTATTATTGTTTATTTGGATGCTCAAATTCCCTGAAATTTGGTCAGTGGGGACCCATTCAATCTGGCTTTTATGTCCTTTTGACATGACGCCATCACTTCCTTGCTTTCTGTATAGAAAGATGTCCAGGCTCGTCTTGTCTTTTCCCTGATATTGACTTGAATCCAGTCATTTCTAAAAGAAACCTGATTGGCTTTGGAGGAGAATTGTTTTTATACATCATGCTCTAGGGATGGGTTGTATATCGTTACTCATCATTTGCCCCCCCAGAGGCACCCTTCATGAACAGAGCTGGGAAATATATGTACATATGTGTGTATGCATATATAGCTGACCATTGCAAAAGGTAGGTTTGAACTGTGTAGATATATTAATATGTGAATTTTTTATAAATACAGAGAAATACTATAAAAGTATTTTCTCTTAAGATTTTAAATAACATTTTCTTTAGCTTGAAAGAATATAGTGTATAATATAACACAAAAATATGTGTTGGGACTCCTGGGTGGCTCAGTCGGTTGGGTGTCTGCTGAAGGCAGTAACATTGTATCAGTGGTAGTATATGTGACGCACATGTAATGGAATGTCATTTTTAACATTAGGTTATACAAATTGGGGCATTCTCTCTTGGGAGTATAGAGTCTTGCTTTATTAGACTACTCAGGAGAAAGAAAGCTTCTCTGTTGTAAGTAGCTATATGTTGATATCCACATATGAAGGAACTAAAGTTTGGCCAATATATAGTGAGGAACAGAGGCCTGCCAACAACCACATCAGTGAGTCTGAAAGTGAACTCTCCAGATCCAGATTCCCCAGGTAAGAAGACTCAAGGTCAATGTCATGATTGACCCTACGTCCCAAACACCCACATAAGTTGCTCCAGATTCCTGAGTCTCAGAAATGCATGAAATAGTTAAGTATCTATTGTTATCCAAGGTAAGTTTTGGGCTAATTTGTTACATAGGAATGAGTAACTGATAAACATCCCATGTTTATCCAGCCTCCACATGACACCATTTCAACTTGTCAGGGCTCTGACATACTACACCAATTATTAACACATATGGATAACTTCCTTATCACACTTGGGCTCTGACATACCATGCTAAGCTGCCCCTTGGCACAAATACTTTACTGGTTGTGCCCTACCTAAACGCTATAGAAATAAAAAGATCGAAAATGGAATTAAAGAGGAAAAAGGGAATGAGAAGAAACAAAAATTTTAATGTATGTGGACACTAAAAAAATAAGAACTAGAAAACACAATGAAGAAACAACAAAATCTCTCCTATCAAAACCTGTGGTAAGCAGCCAAAGCCATAACAGAATTTTCAGAGAATAAATATGTGTATAGATTATGTATAGGTATATAGATTTATCCAATAGGTATAATACAAGTGGAAATTATAAACCCAAATAAAATAAATGGAAAAATGTTTTTGAACCATGCTTTAATGAAGTGCAGAGAAAATCAATAAATATGATCAACAAAGCTAAGAGATGGCTCTGTGAAAACATTAATAAAGTGCAATTACTTCAGACAAAGTAGATTAAAAAAGGGAACAATGCAGAACAGTAAGAATTTAAATGAGGAATACAGTTTATTTTTCAAACATAAAAATATAGAAGGTTTGTTACACTGATCCTAAAAATGAACAATTATTAAATTTCAGTAACTTATTAATCTGTCTCAGAAACTTAAACATTTATATATTTTGCATAAATGTACTTTTTTGTATTGACCAAAGTGATTTAGGAAAATATATAAAATTCAAATATATCTATGAAAATAAATTAAAATGATATTTTCATATCTGTTATACATATATAACATAATTAATATAAAATTAATTTCAAATTAATTTTTTGAATAAAAAAATAAATAATTTACAGAATTTTTTCTCTTATGTATTTGCAGCTTTGAGGTATAATTGACAAATAAAGTTGTGTATATATAAAATGTACAATGTGAATGGTTTTATGTATATATACATTGTGAAATGGTTACTTTTAAGTTCAGTAATAAATCCATCACCTCACAGAGTAATCATTTTTGACAGTTAAAACACTTATCTTAGCAAATTTTAAGTACACATGCAGTGTCATTAACTGTAGTTACCATACGGTACATTAGATCTCCAGAAATTATTCACTTTATAAATGGAAGTATGTACTCATTGACCAACAAATCTCCATTTCACCTAACTCCCAGCCCCTCTCAACCACCATTCTACTCAGTTATTGGTGAGTTCAGGGTTTTTTTTTCTTTAGTTTCTGCATATGAATGAAATCACACATACTTCACTTATGTCATATACCCTCAAGGCTCATCCATGCTGTCCCAATGCTTTCCTTCCCTTTTATGGCTAAATACTATTTCATTGTATGTATATAAATATATATATATATTTATATACATAAATGTACGTGTATATATATGTATGTGTATGTGTGTATATAGTTGTATATATATATATATATATATAATTGTACTGATCCATTCTGGTTGTTACAACAATATGCCACAGACAGGTAGCTTACAAACAGGAAACGTTTATTTCTCACAGTTCTAAAGGCTGGAAGTCTGAGATCAAAGCACCAACATGGTCAGGTGACAGCCCTCTTCAGGGATTTGGACTTTTTATTGTATGCACACAAGGCAGAAGGGGCTCAGTAGCTCTGCGGGGCTTCTTTTATAAGAATACTAATTTTTTTTTTTTTAAAGATTTTTATTTATTTATTTGACAGAGAGAGATCACAAGTAGACAGAGAAGAAGGCAGAGAGAGAGAGAGGAAGGGAAGCAGGCTCCCCGCCAAGCAGAGAGACCAATGTGGGACTCGATCCCAGGACCCTGAGATCATGACCTGAGCCGAAGGCAGCAGCTTAATCCACTGAGCCACCCAGGCGCCGCAAGAATACTAATTTTATTCATGAGGGCTCCACACTCGTAACTTAACTACCTCCTAAGGGTCCCCACATGATGATATATATTTGTGAATGTCATCACATTAGGAAGGATTTGAACACACTAATTTGGGGTGGGGGAGACATGAATCTCCATAAAATATTAGTTCTATTTTTAATATTTTGAGGAATCCCAATACTGTTTTCCATAATGCCTGTACCAATTTATAGTCCTACCAACATTGTGCAAGGATTCTCTTTTCTCCATGTCCTCCCTGACATTTATTATTTCTTGACTTTGGTAACAGTCCTGACTGATGTGTCCAGTAATATCTCATGGTGGTTTTGATTTTCATTTCCCCCATGAATATTGATATTGAATACCTTTTCTTGTACCTGTTGGCCATTTGTACATCTTCTTTGGGAAAAAAAAAATGTTTATTCAGGTCCTCTCACCATTTTTAATTGCATTATTTATTTTCTTGCTCTTAAGTTGAATGATTTCTTTATATATTTTGGATAATAACCCCTTATCAGGTATAAAGTTTGCAAATATTTTCTTTTATTCCATAGTTTGCCTTTATACTCTATTCTTTTCCTCTTTGTGCAAAAGCTTTTGAGTTTGATATAGTCTCACTTGACATTTTTGCTTTTGTTGTTCATGATTTCAGTTTCATATCCAGAAAATCATTATGAAACTAATGTTGAAGAGACTTTTCCTCTGTGTTTTATTCTAGGAGTTTTATGGGTTGGAGGTCTTACATTTTAGTCTTTAATCCATTTGAATTAGTTTTTGTGAATCATATAAGACAGGGGTCCAGATTCATTCTTTTGTACCATCTTTGAATATCTAACTCTCTCAACAGCATTTATTGAAGAAACTATCCATTGCATGTTCCTGCACTTTTATCAAAGGTTAATTCACCATAGATATGTGGTTTATTCCTGGGTTTTCTATTCTGTTCCATTATTCTGTATATCTGTTTCTATGCAAATACTAAGCTGTTTTCATGACTGCAGCTTTGTGATATAGTTTGAAATTGGGATTTAGGATGTCTTTAGATTTTTTCTTTCTCAGACTCTCTGAGGCCATTTGTGGTCTTTTGTGGTTCCATTCAATTTTACAGTTGTTATTTCTATTTATCTGAAAAATACACCACTCAAATTTCAACAGAGATTGCAATGAATCTATAGATTGCTTTGGCTAGTATGGAGATGTTAACAATAGTACTTCTCAATTTATGAACATGAACATCTTTCCATGTGTTTGTATCTTCACCAATACCTTACATGTTTTAGTGTAGAGGTCTTTAACCTCTTTGGTTGTATATATTCTTAACCATTTTATTGTTTTTGATCCTGCTGTAAATGGGATTATTTTTTTAATTTTCCTCAAATCATCTGTTGTTGGTATATAAAAACACAACTGATTCTGTATACTGATTTTATAACCTACAACTTGTTTAAATTTATTAGTTCTAACAGTTTTTTTAAAAAAAGATTTTATTTATTTGACAGACAGAGATCCCAAGTAGACAGAGAGAGGCAGGCAGAGAGAAGGGGAAGCAGGTTCCCTGCTGAGTAGAGCCTGATGTGGGGCTCAAACTTAGGACCCTGAGATCATGACCTAAACTGAAAGCAGAAGCTAAACCCACTGAGCCACCCAGGTGCCCCAGTTCTAACAGATTTTTTTGGTGGAATCATTAGGGTTTTCTATATCATGCTACCTACAAGTAGAGAAAAGTCTACTTCTTCCTTTCTGATTTGGATGCTTTTGTTTTTCTTGCCTAATTGCTCTAACTAGGACTTCCCATATTATGCTGAACAAAAGTAGCAAGAGTAGACATTCTTTCGTTTCTGATCTCAGAGTAAAAGCTTTCTGATTTTCACTGTTGAGTATGATGTTAGCTGTGGGCTGTCATATATGGTCTTTATAATGTTAAGGTACATCTTATATCAAATTTGTTGAGTTTTTATTATGAAAGGATATTGAATTTTGATAATGCCTTTTCTGTATCTATTGAAATAAGTACGTGACTTATTTTTCATTCTTGTAATGTGATATATTCTAACAGTTGATGTGTCTATGTTGAATCATCCTTGCATCCCAGGAGGAAATTTTCACTTGGCCGTGGTGTATAATCTTTTTAATATACCGTTAATTTCTGTTTTCTTACATTTTATTGAGAATTTTTGTGTCTGTGATCATTAGAGAAAATGGCCTGTAATTTTATTTTCTTAAAATATCCTTACCTACTTTTGGTATCAGGGTAATGCTGCCCTCATAAAATGTGTTTGGTAGTGTTTCCTACTCTTTTTTCTTTTTGGAGGATTTTGAGAATAATTGGTATTAATTCTTCTTTAAAAGTTTTGCAATTCATCCATGAATCTATCTGGTCCCAGGTTTTTCTTTGTTGGTAAGTTTTTGATTACCAACTCATTCTTGTTATTAGTCTGTTTAGATTTTTCTATTTCTTCATGATTGAGGATTTATAAGTAAATTGTCTGATTCTAGTAACCTCCCTATTTCTACTAAGTATTCAACTTATTGGCATAATTGTTTACAGTAGTCTTATGATCTTTTGTGCTTCTGAAGCATTGGTTGTAATGTCTTTTTCTGATTTTACTTGAATCTTTTTTATTGTTAATATAATATTTATAATTTTATCTTTTTAAAAAACAAGCTCTTAGTTACATTGATCTCTTCTACTGTTTTCTAGTCTAACTTGTCTCTTCATTGTTCTTTGTTATTTCCTTTATTCTGCTAATTTGGGCTCAGAGATTGTTATTCTTTTTCTGGTTCCATGAGGTGTACATCTAGGTTATTTGCCTGAAATCTGTCTCTCCCCACCCCCCATATAAACATACTTCATTATAAACTTCCATCTTAGAACAATGTTTGCTAAATCTCAAATTTTGGTATATGTATTTCCTTGTTTTTTGTCTCAAAATACTTCTGGATTTTCCTTTTAATTTTCCAATTTTCCTACAGGAATTAATTTCTAGTTTTATAACATTGTGGTTGAAAAAGATAATTGTGATGATATCAATTTTCTTAAATTTGTTAGAACTTGTTTTGTGGCCAAAATATATGCTTTATCCTAGAGAATGTTCCAGTTGCACTTGAGAAGAATGTATTTTTGCTGCTATTGAATGGAACGGTCTGTACATGTTTGTTAAGTATATTTGATCTTTCATGTTATTCAAGTCAATTTCCTTATTGATTTTACTGTTTGGATATTTTACCTGTTCAAAGTGGGATATTAAAATCCCCTATTATTTTGTTGTCTATCTCTCCCTCCTTATTTGTTAATACCTCCTTAATATATTTAGGTGCACCAATGTTTGGTTTATATATGACTATTAAATCCTCTTGATGAATTGACCCCTCTATCATTATATAATGATCTCTTTTTTTTCTTGTTACAGTTTTTGACTTAAAGTCTATTTTTTCTCATATAACAACAACTGTTCTGTTTTTCATTTCAATTTACATGGGACATCTTTTCCTCACTCACATTCCTCCTCACATTCAACTTATGTGTGTCTTTAAAGCTGAAGTGAATCTCTTGTAGGTAGTGTATAGTTGGGTCCTAAAGGCAGACTATTGCCATCTTATTATCTGGCTTTAAAATTTTTTTTTTCTACCCTTCTTGGTAATTTGATGATATCTAATGTTATTATGCTTTAATTTTTTCACTTTATCTGCTGTCTACCTCCTATATTATTTGTGGTTACCGTGAGACTAACAAAACATTTTATAGTTATAATAGTTTCTTTTAAGCTGATAACTTCAATTGCAGAAAAGATATTATTCTTCAACCCACACTGTATGCTTTTGATGTTACGATCTACATCTTTTTATATAGTTTATTAAATTATTAGATATTATAGTATATATAGATATAATAATTAGACATTATAGTATATATGGATATAATAATTATCTAATAATTATTAGATAATTATTTTTAGTAATTTTGTCTTTTAACCATATTTTAGAATTAAATGATTTATATACCAATATTGTATTATTCTATTTTGACTACATACTTAGCTCTATATCTGAGTTTTAAAACTGCTTATATTTTTACGTTACTTAATGTCCTTTTGTTTCAATTTAAAGAACTCTTACTAGCATTTCTTGTAAGGTAATTCCAGTGATGATAAACTCTCTCAGTTTTGTTTCGAATAGTGTCTCTTCTTCAGTTCTGAAGAACAGCTTTTCCAGAAAAAGTATTCTTGCTCAGCAGAGTATTTTTTTCAGCATTTTGAATGTATTTTCCCACCTTCCATGGGCTACAAGATTTCTGCTGAAAAAAATCCAAATACAGCCTTGTGACTTTTCTCTTCTATGTGATAAGTTTCTCTTGCTGCTGCTTTCAAAATTATCTCTTTGATTTTTATCTTGGGTTGATTCTGTTTAGAGACCTATGTGCTTCATAAACCTGGATGATCATATTTCCCCCCAGATTTGATAAATCAGTCATTTTTCTTTTAAATAAACTTTCAGTCCCATTCTCTTTTCTCCTTTAAGGAAGTCTCATTTGGTTTATGTATATAGTTTCTTAATTTCATTGAGTAATCTGGTTCTCTTATAGTTCACCAAGCTTCATTATAACTATTAAAGTCTTTTTAAAAAAATTTATAGATCTCTATTTGGGGTTGGCTACTGGAAAATTGTTGTGTTCCTTTGATAGTATTGTTTCCTTGATCTTTCATGTTCCTTGAAGTTCTTCTTTCAAAATGTTGTATTTACATTTAAAGAAATGGTGACCAACTCCAATGTTTACTAACAGGCTTTGGAAGAAAAACTACCTTTACTAGTCAGTCTGGAGATTCTGAAAATTGTTCACACTTTTCTATGTTCATACTTCTTCTATGGATGCATCCACTCCATTTCTTATTCCCTCTGGGATGAAGTCTTATAATTTTGTGCTTTTTTTCTCAAGTCTATAAAGCCAGGCCAGGTGCTAAGAACTTCCAATTTGTCTTCCCTAGTGTGATGCCCTGAAATGTTTAAGAGTATAAGCTTTCTGTTAATTTTATAGATTCAAACTAGTCTTTCATGCATGCTCACTAGCCATCTCAAAGGCTTCCACTTGATGTCTGTGGGAGCACGTGCCAAAATTTGGCTAGAAGCTGGACGTTGAGGCACTTGCAGAATTGGGGGTACCCATGGGCCAGTTAGGAAACCACAGGAAAGGCATCCCCAAAAATATGTGGATGAGCTTCCTGATGGAGTCCACAAAGCAATGAGTAGCATGAACTGCATCGTGTTTAGTAATATCCTTTTCTTTCTTTTTTTTTTTTTTTTAGTAATATCCTTTTGATGAGTCCTGACTCCTCATTCCTCCGTTCCCAGACTCAGTTAACCCCTCAACTATGCAGATAACCTAAGTATTCTGGGTAGAACAAGAAATAAGTGGGTTTACTGATTTTTTTGATCTTTTAAAGAAGGCAGTTTGGGTTTTGTTAATTTTCTTTACTGTTTTTCTTTTTTTTTCATTAGTTTCTGCTATTTCTTTTTTTATGGCTCAGTTTTCTTTTTTCTAATTTCTAAAGATGAAAATGTAACTATTGATTCTACAAAGTTTTTTCTAATATAAGCACTGATTTGGTAGTACTGCATAAATTTTTACAAGTTACATTTTTATTGTTGCTTAAACTATTTTCCAATTTCCTTTGTGGTCTATTCTATAATCCATATAAGTATATTGTTTAATTTATAACTCTTCAGTGTTTTTCTAGCCACTTCAGCATTTTTATGCTTACTGTTGGCAGAGTATATTAGTTTGCTAGGATTGCCATAGCAAAATACTCTAGACTTGTGGCTTAAACAACAGAAATTTATTTTTCTCACAGTGCTAGAGGCTAGAAGTCTAAGACAAATGTGCTGACAGGATTGGTTTCCTCTAAGATCTCTCTCATTGGCTTGTAGATGGCCACCCGCTGCTGCCTCTTTACTAGGTCTTTACTCTGTTCATTCTTTTTCCTGGTGTTTGTTTTATAGGATTAAGGCTCCACCCTAACAACATCATTTTAACTTAATCACCCCTTAGAAGACCTTATCCCCAAATAGGGTTACATTTTTTAGGCAATGGATGTTAGAATTCAACACAGGAATTTGAAGGGGATACAATTTAGTAGATAACACAGTATATGCTTTTTCACACATTTACTTTGAACTATGTCTTTATAGTTTGTGTATCTCTTACAACAACATATACTTTGTCTTGTTTTTTGATCCATTACTTTTTAATTTTTAATTGAAATATTTACTTTCAATTAATGCAGTCATTGATATGGTGGATTTATCTTGAATTCTATTAGTTTTCTACTTTTATATTATTTGATCTTGCGTTTTATCATTTCTGATCTATCTTGTATGATTTTGGGGGTTCCAGTTTTGATTTTTCTATTTTATTAGTTATACATTTTTTTGTTTGTTTAGTGATTGTTTTGGGGACTACAACATACATATTTAACTTTCCAGAATTTATTTACAATTCATATTGTACCACTTCACATGAATTATAGAAATCTTAGAAAAGTATGAAGTATAGGTTTATATCTTCCGGTTCACTGTGGAGCAGTTATAAGTGCTACAAAATGTGGTTTTAAAGAATTATATAGTTCATAAAATACTTAAGAGATTAAAAACAAAATTAGCATCTTTTCTATTAACTAGACATTTACTATTTCTGATGTTTTTTATTGTTTTTAGAAAACCTGAGATTCCAGTTGTGTCATTTCTCTTAAGCCTGAAGAATTATCTTTCTCACTACTTGTGTATATCTTATTACAAGGAATTTTCCTAGTTTTCTTTCACCTGAAAATATTTTTATTACTCTTTCATTTTTGAAGGATGTTGTTGGAGGCCATGGCAGGGCTCGAGTCGAGGACCAAACCAGGCCCTGACTTGTGTCTCCTTCAAAGTCCCGACACCTTGACAAAGTTAAGGACGGGAAAGTTGAGTGCACTGAGAAAGGGTCTGTGCTTTGAGTCATGGGCTTGCCTACGTGACTTCCCACACACTCTCCCTGCAGTAGGGAACAATGTGGCCAGAGTCCTGAGTTCTTAGTTAATCCTTGTTGTTCTGTACCTCCCATGATCCACCCCCTGGTTGATTGTCTTGCTAATGGCTTTAGCTGAAACTACCTGGCCTCATGAGGTTGGTTTGTAGTTAATGTAAACTTGTTATAGGAACTTGCGGACATCTGACTAGGTGAAAGATCCCCCCGGGGCTCCAAGCACCCCGGAATGGACCCCTTCTCAGGAGGAGACCCCCGGACCCAAAAACCGAGCCGAGTCCACTGGTCAGATGCAAACAGCACGAGGTTTATTGAGTAGACACAGGTACCTGCGGGCGGTCAAGTCTTAGGAGGACTCGCGCGCCAGCCCTTAGTTCAGGGCCTTTTTATGGGGTTTGGGGAAGCGAAAGCATACGTACAGAAGCGGAAGCATGGTTACAAAGTTTTCATTGGCTGGTTTGAATGTAAAGGCATACTTGGCGCGCGGGAATACCCCTGATTGGTTCGCTCAGCATCCTTCATTTACATAGTGGGAAGTTACTTTCATTGGTCGTTAACAAAAGGGAAACAGTATTGGCTAGATTTCAATCCTTCATTAGCATGTAGACTGACCATCGGCATTGGCCAGACTACAATCCCTTATTAGCATGTAGACTGACCTTTCAACATTCCTTGTAGTATCTTATCACTTTTTACAACATGGGAGGAATGTTTAAGGGAGTGGGAGAAGGGGGTGTTGGCTAAGCAAAGAGAAGGGGGAAGGAGGGGGAAAGGGAGGGAGAAAACCCTTTTCATTGGTACTGATGTAATGCTCCTCCTATTCTGGTTTGCCTTATAAATGCTTGTAAGATGTGGAATAAATTTGGCACAGTTGGACATCCTCTTCAGTGTCCCTCCTGCCCCATCTCTTTGTCTCTTAACTTTTTTTCATCATCCTCTTAGCCCCCACGGTTACCCTGGTCGATTTGTCGCGCTTGCGACAGCATGTTTTTGCTGGATATCCAATTCTGGTTTTACCTTTTTCATTAAGTTTCAGCATTAAAAGAATGATCCAATTTATTCTGATCTTTATGGTTCCTGATAAAAATCTCAGACATTATTTTGATTATTCCTTTTCTTCCTGTAATGTGTCACCTTTCTCTTGTAGCTCATATTTAGCTTTCAACAATTTGATGGGAGTTTGTTTTTATTGTATTTGTGTTAAGTATCTTTCTCAACAAATGTTCAAATTCACTAACTCTTCTATTTTGCAGTTAAGTAAATGGCATTTTTTTTTAAGATTTTATTTATTTATTTGACAGAGATCACAAGTAGGCAGAGGCAGGCAGAGAGAGAGGAGGAAGCAGCTTCCCCGCTGAACAGAGAGCCTGATGTGGGGCTCGATTCCAGGACCCTGAGACCATGACCTGAGCCGAAGGTAGAGGCTTTAACCCACTGAGCCACCCAGGCACCCCAGGCATTTGGTTTTTATATTTTAGTGAATTTATATTCTGGTTCTAAGATTTAATTTGGACCTCTTTGGTTACAATTATCTATGGAAATCCCCTCTCTTTTCATTTATTGTGAGCATATTTTACCTAGTTTATTTAATCATATTTGCCACTTCAGAATTCTATTTTGCAGGTCTGCCACTTAACAGATATCAGTGTTCAATTTATTTTTGAGAATGTGTCCATTTATAATATTCAAATACTCTATAAATTTGGATTAAGTTTTTGACAATATGTTATAGATAATTTAATTCTGTTTGCCTGCTTGTGTAATAAGAATTGATTCTTTAGCTTTAGTTTGGCTGGACTTGAATTGCAAAACTTTCATACTCAGCAACTCTCTTCTCAGATCCTTAGTCTTTAGATGAATTTCTCTGGGTCTCCTTAGCTTCCACATCTGTATCTCTGATTCACCTCAGAGGTGAATATATAATTTAAAGATGTCTTCTCTACAACATTCCCCCTTGGAATTCTACCACTCTCTTCAGCAATCACAGCTTCTTTGGCTTTCATTTCCTGATTGTTTAGGATGGAAAGATTACAGTTTACCCACCATCATTACTGACATGTTTTTCATCAATGCCATTCCTGTCACTGACATGTCATACCAACTGTGATGCACCCAGGTTAAAAACTGCCAAGATGACAACATATTTGTCTTTCCTTTAAGGGAGTCTGTACTTCCCACTAGATCTGTCAGTTTCCATCCACTTTCTAATACTTCAGATAATTGATTTATATTCCAGTTTTTCAGTTTTTTTCTGCAGACTGAATGGTTATTTTTAAGGTCTGAGTCCATCATTCTCAAGAGTACTTATGTTTAATATCTACCTTATTTAGATCTTTATTCTCTACTCTTATTTTTTCTCTTATTCTCTTTTACTTATAAGCTGAAAATTGACTAGCATCTATGCATACTTTAATTATTCACTAAATCATACAATCCTGATTTTTTGAGGGTGCATAGTTAGAGATTTACCAAAACTTTTGTTCACTTTTTTTTGTTGTTATATTATCTTTTTTTCACCTATGTTAATTTCTCCTAGTGGAAGTTTATTCTTTAGCAATTATTTCATTGAGATGTTAAATTCCCTTAGCTTTTATTTCCTCATACTCTGTTTTGATATTTAATATCAAAATATTTGATATTTACTTACTGAGGTCTAGAATGAAAAGTACTTCCTATAAACTCTGCTTTTTTTTTTAATTAAAAGGAGTTGACTACCAATTTTTGAATTTAAACCATATTTCAATCCCTACTTACTTTGAAATTGGGAACTCCTAGTATTATTTCATAGAGATACTGTTGTATTTTCACTAGAGCTCTAGGTTTGTATTTATCTTAAAACTGATAAGTGAGTTTGAAGCATGACAGCATAGGAAATTGTTTATTCTAAATGATCTTTGTAAGTCTGGCTTAGTCATACCAAATAGAGTGACGATGTGGACATTTATGGAATTTACTCTTTTCTACTGGTTTTCAGGCTCTTCTCTCTCAGCTGACTTGGTATCTTAATGAAGCTGCTCTGGCCCAGTAGATAATAAATTCCCTTCTCACTTTTCCTGCCCTAGTTATGCTCTTATACCCAGTACAACCCATGGGTCACGGTAGGAAATGGTATTGAGAATAGAAAGGAGGTATACATTCATGGGCCCTCTCCTAAGCTCCAATGTAGCTGATTGATAGAGCCTTCTTACAGTTCTCCAATCATGCATTTGGAACCAAGAGTCACCATCAAAGTAGGTAGTTTCCATTAGAATTTAATATGTAAAATTTCCTCAGCTGAAATGAGTCAACATAGATTTAATGGCTAGATATTTTATGAAATTACATATATGTATTTGGAAACAAAGATATTAGTATAGTTATAAATATTATATTCCATACAATTAAAAAGGCTATTATCACCAATATTTAAATTACTTAAAATGTCTTTAATATGTTAAATATGTTAAAGACATTTTAATTAAGGTGAATATTTAACTTATTCTTAATATTTTTATTGAACAAACTTTTTTGGTAGTTATTTCCATAACATATTATGAAAAGGGAAAATGCTGTATCCCTTTTTCTATTATGAAGAATGACACCCACACCTTACTTAACAGGTACATTAGCACCTGCATTGGCAAAAACCTAAAAAGTAAAATATTTGCCTAGCAAAGAAACATATTTGCTGGAGTCTTACTTTCCTAAATATTATTTTATTTGAAGACATTTGTTTTGGTGTCAAACATTACCTAAATTAAAATGTTTATTTTAATCATCACTACAAACAAATCTTTGTTTTTGGCCCACTCTAAATGCACAAATGTTCATGCAAATGTTCCATAGGCCAGCTGCTACAAACAGTCCTTTGTAAACTTTTTTCACCAGGAATTTTGTCTAAGTTGGTTACATATTTTAAGACATTTATAAAATGTATAATAATCTTTACATTTTTATTTCTATGTAAAAAAGTTTTATGTGTAGGATACTTGATTATTTGATGAAATTATTTAAAAATAAGAGGCGAAGATGATTTCATGTTTTCTAATTTCCGAAGAAAGAATGAAAATGAATTAAATTACATACCTTATAAACAGCAGTAAGAACACCAGCATGTAAATCATGACAAATCATTTCCTGTAGTAGTTGATAATCTAGATTACATATATGAAATAATTAAACCTAATGTACTAGGAAAGAGATTTAACACAGATTAGTAGATAACTACAAATACTTTGGAATGGCTGGGGATAAAAGCTCCAGACTGAACTTCCTCAACTGATTCCCAGAATACTACCATATAACCATCCTTTCATCCAAAAGCCAGGAATACAGATGCTGTAATGCAGACTACTCATTCCAGTTCCACAAGTGATCAATAAACAGAGCTATAATCTCTAAGATGGCAATTTCTCAGTCTTGCCATTGCCAACAGAATTTATGTTCAAAGCACCCCTATTACCATAGCTGCTGAAATACCACATGCATCTACGATGATGATTGCAAATAAATAGGAAATCTCTGTATAATTTCCACATTCTACACCTCAAGATTAATCAGCCTGGCCAGAGATAGGACATATGCCAAACATAAGCTATAAAGGCTTCCAAGAATTTTAGACTTCTATTCTATAGAATGTAGTAAGTCCTGAAATAAAGGGTTTGGAATTACATTGAATGAGCCAATCAATTGAAATATTTACCAGAGGAATCATATACAAAGTACCACTTATCAACTATATATACCTCAATTTTAGAACTTCATTTGCCATTAAGTGCAAATCTATCAACTAATGATGCAAGTTTAAATTTTTAACTGCCAAGTGCTTGATAATTCCAACAAAAAATTTATCATGTTGATTTAAATGGTCTCACTTTAAGAACGTAAATTGCTGCTTATGCACTATATCATCTTATTTTAATAATTATTTGACTTGTTTTTTATAATGAATGTTTCCAGCATATACCCTGACTCAGGAAATATGCCCAATTTTAACTACTATTCTTAATGTGGAATTAATGTGCTACCTCAGAAGGTAGCAGTTATAACTGTTAGCTTTTTACCTTTATAAGAACTGCATTTTTTTTAATCTGACAAACTTGAATTGGGGTACATAAATTCTTCATATTATGCATATTACCATATTCTTCAAAATATTCATATTACCATCCTCCATGGCATCCCACTGATTCACTATAGTGATAACATGCACATAGATAGCTCTTGTACAGAAGGTAACAGTGGGACATAAGCCTCACAGAATCAGGGGTGCTACTTCACTGAAGTATTCAGGGATTCCACTTGTTTGGAGCATGCTATAATATCTCTTCAAAGTGAAAAACAAGTTGTTATTACTCACATCCCCTTCAACTAAAACACAGCTAATGCTTGGGAGACCTTATTTTAAAAGTTCTCATCACAAGAAAAATAACTGTGACTATATATAGTTATGTAAGTTAACTAATTTTATTGTGGTGATTATTTCACAAGATATAGATCAATCCTAAAGATGATAGTTAGGTTGTAATAGCTGGGAGCTATACAAAGAGGCATGCAGGAATCACACTCACCTGAGATCTTATAGGATGGATGCAGAAAACCAAACATCATAGAATTTTGTCATCAAATTAAAAATTCCAAAAGCATCCAAAATAGTATGAAAACAATAAGACCATTCAAATAAAAAAGGTTTTTATTTGTATATATCATTCATGACTTAACATATTTTTGTGTTTTGATCTGATAAGATACAATTTGAAATTGTTCATCTTTACTTTTTTCTTCTCAACTTTTTATTTAAATTCTAGTCAGTTGGGGTACCTGGGTGGTTCAGTCATTAAGCATCTGCCTCTGGCTCAGGTCATAATCCCATGGTTTTAGGATTAAGCCCCACATTGGATCAGGTTCCCTGCTAAGCAGGAAGCCTGCTTCTTCCCCTCCCCCTGCTTATGTTCCCTTTCTCACTGTGTCAAATAAATAAATAAATAAAATCTTTCAAAAATAAATAAATTCTAGTTAGTTAACATACAGTGCTATTGGTCAAGAGTAGAATTCAATGATTCATCATAACAGGTGCCTTGCTTAATACTCATCACCCATCTAGCCCATCCCCCACTCACCTTCCTCCATCGACCTTCAGCTTCTTCTCTACCATTAAGAGTCTCTTAGGGTATGTTTCCCCCTTTGGTTTTTACCCCCTTCCCATATATTCATCTATTTTGTTTCTTAAATTTCACATATGAGTGAAATCATATGGTATTTGTCTTTCCCTGACTGACTTTCTTCACTTAGCAAAATATACTCTAGCTCCATTCACATAATTGCAAATGGTAAGATTTCATTCTTTTTGATGGATATAAATATGGAAACACTATGTCATACAGCTGGTACTAGAGTGTTATATTTCAATTATATCTCAGTAAAAAAACATTGCATATTTGTCTACTACTCCTTGAGGGAATAAAATGTACCCTTATCAGTCACATTATTAATGAGATACATTTAATTCGTATTTAATGAATGCAGTTTGGAATGTCTAGAGTCTAAGTTTTGGGTTTGAGTTTGGATTTGATATAGTTTATACCTGGGCAAATAAACATTAGTTTCATCATCTACATAATAAGGATGAAAACAGTTGTCTTACTCAAGCTTAGAAAATATCTGGGTTAGAAAGCCCATGGGGATGATGTCCAGGGTCTGAAAGTATAGGAAACCATATAGGAGATTCCGCTTTTGGAGGACTCACCTACAGTTTTGCTCACCCTGAGACACTGTGTAGAATTAGCAGTTTGAAAAGAATGTAAATGCAACCACAAGCATTTGTCCACAAGGATAGATATCACAGGCAATGAGGTCCTCCCTAAGCAGTGAGGGGTTCAAGCCCCACAATGGGCATCTTTGCCCTGGGGGATTGCACTGGAAAGATAAGCCCCTATAACATATGGCTTTGAAAACCGGTAGGCCCTAGTTCTGGGAGCTTATCTCTGGAAGTGCCAGAGGGCTATAGGAAACTGAAAACCTGCTTTAAAGGGCCCTCACACACTTTTTCTTGGACCCATCAAATAGGCAGTGATTATAAAAGTACCTGGGCCATACCTAAAGGAGACATTGACCCATTTTAGGGCATATGTCAGAAGGATCTGTAGGAACTTTCTCCAGGAACAAAAGCAAGGGTGGGTGCCATTTTCCTTGCTTTGCTGCCTATCTAGTCTGACATTGGAAGGTACCAGTTGTGACACTCTTCTTCTACCTTGCTAGCACTGTTCACCCCACCTCAGAGATCCCTGTGAATCTACCCTTCCTAACCAGCCCACTGGGCAGGTACCCCTCCAAAGTGACTCTCTCCCTAGGAGGGGAACTAGTGTCACCCACCAGCATACTGGCAACATTGAATACCAACCTTCACAGCCAGCCATACCAGGGCTACCACCACCCACCAACATACTGGGTTGCAGCTATAGCCAGTTGCAGCCAGATTAACAGCCAACCACATGGGTGCTAACCCTAAATACTGGGATTCTCACACCAGCTGGTGGAATCAACCTCACCCACCACTGTACCTACAGGCGTCTTGACCCAGTTACAACAGGAAGGTAAACATAATCCACAAAGTGGACTTCCCCTGAAATGTTTGGTTCTGGTGACCAGGGGGAATTATGCTTCTGGGTCCCCTCAGGGTGCCTTTCACATACCACTATCTTAAGACCAGGAGATACAGCTGATCACTGAGAGTCGGAAAAAATAAGGAAAGAGAAATATCTTCCAAACAAAAAATAAAGGGTTCAAAGTAATGGTTACAAAATGCTCACTGAACATGGGAGAAGAGTGGATGAATTCAGTAAGAACTTCAACAAAGAGGTTGAAAATATGAAAAATAAGCAGAACTGAAGAACTGAAATGAAAAATATACTAGAGAAAATTGACAGATTAGAGGATGCAGAAGAATCAATAGCCAATCTAGAAAGAAAGGGTAGTAGAAATCATCCAAACTAAATAGAAAAAAAGAAAAAAGAATTTTAAAAAATGAAAATAGACTAAGGGACCTCTAGGATACATCAAGCATACTAAATTCATATCATAGAGGTCCCAGAAGGAGAAGAGAGAGAGAAAGGGGCAGAAGACATAATACCTGAATATGGGGAAATAAACAAACATTCAAGTCCAGAAAGCACAGAGAAGCCCCAATAAGAACCTAAAGGTGTGAAAACACATAATTAAAAAAGCAAAAATTAAAGACAAAAAGCATCTTAAAAGCAGCAAGAGAAAAGTAACTACTTATATGCAAGGGAGCACCCATAAATTTATAAGCTGATTTTTCAGCAAAAACTACAAGCCAGAATGGAGTGGCATAATACATTCAAAGTGCTGAACAAAAAAAAAAAAAAACAAAAACAAAAGCAAAAAGAACCCCAGTCCTTCAGCCAAGAATAATTTAGCAAGAAAGGTTATCATTCAGAATTGAAGGAGATAAAGGGTTTCCCAGAAAAACAAAGTTAAGGAGTTCATCATCACTAAACTGGCCCTACAAGAATGTCAAAGAATATCAAAGAAACTTCTCTAAGTATGAAAGAGAAGATTGTAAGTGGAAGAAAATACTGAAAGAACAAATTTTATTGGTAAGAGCAAACACATAGTAAATGTAGTAAATCAAACTCTTACAAAGTTAAGGTGAAGGGTAAAAGAGAAAAGATCGACTTTACCTATAATAATCAGTTAATGGATATCCAAAATAAAAAGAATAAAATATGATATTAAGTAAAGAGAAGTAAAAATGTAGTGTTTTTAGATGTGCTTGTACTTAAGCAACCATCAACTTAAAACAAATCACTATATACATACAAAACCTAAAACAGATACACAAAAAAATAAAAAGAAAGTAATCTGAGCATAACATAAAGTCATCAAATTATAATGAAAAGGAGCAAAAGAAGAAAGAAAGAGAAGAACCAAAAAACAATTAACAAAATGACAATATATACATGCTGATCAGTAATTGCTTTAAATGTAGACTAAATACTCTTATCAAAAACCATGAAGTAATAATGCATTAGATTAAAAAAAAAAGTCCCATCTTTTCTTCCTTATAAGAGACTCACTTCAAACTTAAAGACACATAATAAGTGAAGGGAAGGAAAAACATATATCATGCAAATAAAACTGAACAACAAAAAAAGCCAGGGTAGCAATACATAGACTAAATATACTTTAGAACAAAGACTGTAGCAAGAGATAAAGAAGGGTACTACATAATGGTAAATAGATCAATCCAACAAAAGAATATAACAATTACAAACATTTATGTATGCAAAAGAGGAGCACCTAAAAACACTAACAAAAAATATTAACAGACATAAAGGGAAAAACTGACAGTCATGCAATAATACAGGGGAATTACAACACCCCACTTCCATTAATAGGTAGATCCTCCAGACAGAAAGCCAAGAAGGAAATGGTGGATTTGAATGACACATTAGACCAGAGGGACTTACCAGATCTATACAAAACATTCCAATCCCTTAAGCAGAATATGCACTTTTTTCAACTGCACTTGAAGCATTCTCTGGAATAGATCCCATGTTAAGTCATAAAACAAGTCTCACTAAATTTAGTAGGATTGAAATCATTTTTAGTATCTTCTCTGACAAAGATGGCATGGAACTAGAATTCAGTTATAAAAACTAGATAAAACATGAAAACATGGAGGCTAAACAACATGTTCTTAAACAACCAATGGGTCAATAAAGAAATCAAAGAGGAAATAAATATTTTGAGTCCCAGGAAAATGAAAACACAACATTTTCACATTTTTGAGACACAACTATAACAGTTCAAGGAGAGAAATTTATAGTGACCCAGGTCCCCTGAAAAAACAAGAGCAATCTCAAACAATTTAACCTTACACCTTAAAGAAACTAGAAAAAGAACAAAGTCCAATGTTATTAGAAATAAGAAAATAATAAAGATCAGAACAGAAAAAAATAGAGGCAAAAAAAAAAAAAACAATGAAACAGATCAATGAAATGAACTGGTTTTGTGAAAAGATAAACAAAATTGATAAATCTTTAGCCAAATTCATCAAGAAAAAAAGACTGGAGACTCCAAATCAGAAATGAAAGAAAAGTTACAACTGATCCCACAGAAATACAAAGGAGTAGGAGACTACTAAAAAAAAAGAGAGAGAGAGAGAGCTCAGAAATAAACCCTCACTTACATGGCCAATTAATCTACAACAAAGGCAAGAATACACAATGGGGAAAATATGGTCTCTTCAATACTTGATGCTGGGAAATTGAACAAAGATGAAGCTCAATTACTTTCGCACACTTTACATAAAAAAAAAAAAAAAAAATTGGGGCACCTGGGTGGCTCAGTGGGTTAAAGCCTCTGCCTTTGGCTCAGGTCATGATCTCAGGGTCCGGGAATCGAGCTCCACATCGGGTTCTCTGCTCGGTGGGGAGTCGGCTTCCCCCACTCTCTGCCTGCCTCTCTGCCTACTTGTGATCTCTGTCTGTCCAATAAATAAATAAAATCTTTTTTAAAAATCTCAATGGATTACAAACCTAAATGTAAAACCTGAAAACATAAAACTCCTGAAAGAAAAAATAAGCACTAAACTTTTGGACATCAGTCTTTTTTGGATCTGTCTCCTCAAGGAAGGGCAATGGAAGCAAACAACTGGGACTACATCAAAATAAAAAGCTTTTGCACAGCAAAGGAAATCATCAACAAAACAGAAAGGGAACCTACTGAATGGGAGAAGACATATGCAAATGATATATCCAGTAAGGGGTTAACATCCAAAATAAATTATGAACTAATATAACTCAATACCAATCAATCAATAACCAACCAACCAACCTTTTAAACAATGGAAAAAATGGAAGAGGACATGAATAGACATTTTTCCAAAGAGTCATCTAAGTGGCAAAGACACATCAAAAGATGCTCAACATCACTCATTATCAGGGAAATGCAAATCAAAACCAAAATGAGATATTATGTCACATCTGTCAAAATGGGTATTATCAAAAGGACAAGAAATAAACAACTGTTGGAGAAGATATGGAGAAAAGGGAATCCTTGTTTACAATAAGTGGGACTGTAAATCCTTATAGCCATTATGGAAAACAATAATGAGTTTCCTCAAAACTTTAAAAATAACAATATCCTATGATCCATTTATTTCACTTCCAGGTATTTATTCCATGAAAGCTAAGACACTAATTTGAATGATATGTGTACCCTTATGTTCATTGCAACAATATTTATAATAGCAAAGATATGGAAGGAATCTAAGTGTCCATCAATAAATGAATGGATAAAGATGATGTGTTACATAATGTGCAATGGAATGTTACTCAGCCATAACAACAAATGAAATTTTGACCTTTGTAACAACATGGATGGACCTAGAGATTATTTTGTTAAGTAAAATAAATCAACAGAGAAAGACAAATACCAGATGATTTCACTTATAAGTAGAACTTAAAAAAGCAAAATGAATGAATAAACCACACTACACAGAAATAGAATCACAAATACAGGGGAAAAAATAGGGGGCTGCTAGAGAGGAAAGGGGTAAGGTGATGGGCAAAATAGGTAAAGGAGATTAACAGGTATAAGCTCCCAATTATAAAAAATAATTAATAGGTCATGGGATATAAAATACGGCATAGGGAATATAGTCAATAATATGCTAATTTTGTAGGGTGACAGATGGTGCTATATTTATAGTGAGCATTTTATAAGGTATATAAATGTTGAATTACTGTTGTATATTTCCATTAAAAATAATAAAAAGATAATTGTCTCACATATTTTAAAGATAGCAAAAGAACAGTTTCTAAAGCTTTTGCTTTCACATTGTAG
Organism: Neogale vison; assembly: GCF_020171115.1. Lineage (NCBI taxonomy): Eukaryota > Metazoa > Chordata > Mammalia > Carnivora > Mustelidae > Neogale > Neogale vison. The sequence continues at coordinate 47,074,911 of NC_058094.1, forward strand.
GCCCTTGATAAGTGTTATTTTTCTTCTAACTATATGAATGATCTTTTTGAACTTACCATAGTTTAGTTTGTTTTTGTTTTGATATTCAAAGTTAGGGTTAGAGTAGTGGGCTGATGGGTGGATTCCTATCCCAGTGCTTTGAATAGAACTTGCAGTAGTTCTCTGGTAAGTATCACCACTAGCATCACTGCTCTGTGCTTTGGTCTTTCTTCACATACCAATCTCTCGTCCTACCTCTCAGTATGGCTTCCTACTAACTACTGGTTGGCAGCTGCAGGAAGAATTACTCAGTTTCAATTTTACTTCAAATCCCCAGCCACTATGAAAAAAATACTTATAAGGCATACCCAATTTCCTAACTTCTAATATATTATTACCTACATGTGAAAGATGTTCAAAAGACTGTTACAGCTGCTATTTTTCTTTAACCATTTTACATTTCTTTTTGCAGGGGAACAATTTCAGTCAATTAAACTTGCAAGCAACTCTCGCTCAGACTTTCCTATGACTGTCATAAATGAGAAATGTTTTTAAAAAATGAATAGCTGTAAGGATTGAGTCTTCTGATGGGAACTGTCTATTACTAGTTTGACATTTTTGGGGACTTGATTAACTATCTCGGTTCGTCTGCAGAAAACCTTGAACTGTTTTTCCACTTACTAAGTGACTTTAAGTCACTCCCTGGTTGTGTCCTAATTACACATGGCATTTCCAAGTTTGTTGCAAAAGACAACTATAACTCAAAAGTGTCTTGAAAGTGGAAATACCCTTGACATGAGTTTAAAAGTACAATTTAGTAATCTTTCCGTGCCCTTGAAATTAGATACAATTTTTTTATTTTCATACTTTAAGTGTGAAGTAGGCAACTGCTCTTCCCCCCGAACCCCTAAAGTATTTGCCCCACAATTTACAAATTACAAAGTTCCAAATGGTCTTTTATAGACAGGTATTTATAAGCTTTTAAAAATATGTCTGTTTTTTAGAGTCCATAGTCTCTTCCAATCCCGTCCATGTTGCTACAAAAGTTGGGTGTTCATCCTTTCTGATGGAGGCATAATACTTCATAGTGTATATGGACCACATCGTCCTTATCCATTCATCCGTTGAAGGGCATCTTGGTTCTTTCTACAGTTTGGCGACCATGGCCATTGTTGCTATAATCATTGGGGTACAGATGGCCCTTCTTTTCACTACATTTGTATCTTTGGGGTAAATACCCAGTAGTGCAATGGCAGGGTCATAGGGAAATTCTATTTTTAATTTCTTGAGGAATCTCCACACAGTTCTCCAAAGAGGCTCACCAACTTGCATTCCCACCAACAGTGTAAGATAACAGGGTTCCCCTTTCTCCACATCCCCTCCAACACATGTTGATTCCTGTCTTGCTAATTTTGGCCATTCTAACTGGTGTAAGGTGATATCTCAATGTGGTTTTAATTTGAATCTCCCTGAGGGCTAGTGATGATGAACATTTTTTCATGTGTCTGATAGCCATTTGTATGTCTTCATTGGAGAAGTGTCTGTCCATATCTTCTGCCCATTTTTTTATATGATTGTCTGTTTTGTGTGTGTTGAGTTTGAGGAGTTCTTTATATATCCTGGATACTAACCTTTTGTCTTTACTGTCATTTGCAAATGACTTCTCCCATTCGAAGTGGCGGGGGAGGTTGGGATACCAGGTAGTGGGTACTATAGAGGGCACGGATTGCATGGAGCACTGGGTGTGGTGCAAAAATAAGGAATACTGTTATGCTGAAAATAAATAAAAAATAAATTTAAAAATATGTCTGACAACTCTGTGGTAAAGTTACAAAATTTGTTCTGCAAAAATACTTGTACTTGCATTCAAAATTACTAATAGAAGTATTCAAAAATTGATGATATCAGAATACTAAAACAAATTAAGTATTTACCTATAGAGCACAGATTCAATAAATTACTGTCTTTCTATTTAATGGAGCATTATAGAGCAGATAAAAATAATGTATTGATATGAAATGCTCTCCAAGTATATCCAGTACAAAAAATCTATAGTATAAAATGTACTCTAGATATGTATCTTATATAAATACCCCAACACTTTTACCCCTACAGTAGTGCTCCTAGACATCATCTTTTTACTGTATTTTGTACTTAATATTCTTTATATATTTATTCTTTTTACCTATTAGTTTGTTAGTATTTTGTTAGTATTTTTAAGCTTATATGCTTTAACTTCAGTGACTCTGGAAGGATACATAAGGACCTTATAATTAGTTACCTCTGAAGAAGAACTGAGTGACTTTGGAACAGAGGTTAGGGCAATTGGAATAGGAAAATTAACAAACTTGCATAGTTCACCTTTTTTACTTAATTGTTTATAATTCAGGGAGTAGAGTGAGATCTATCAGGGAATGTTAAAAGTCTCCTCAAGCTTTCACTTAATGCTATAAATGTGGCAAATGTATTTTTTTTTAATTTATTTGACAGAGAGAGAGAGACATCACAAGTAGGCAGGGAGGCAGGCAGAGGGGGAGGGGGAGGCAGGCTCCCCGCTGAGCAGAAAGTTCGATGGGGGGCTGGATCCCAGGACCCTGGGATTATGACCTGAGCTGAAGGCAGAGGCTTAACCCACTGAGCCACCCAGGTGCCCCGGCAAATGTATTTTTATTTTACTCTGTTCCTCTAACACTCAACTGATAACTTCAATCACAATCAATAAACAATATTTGTTAAATAAAATTTATGTCAAAATCAATATGTTTATATAGAACTGATACACACCTTCTTGGCTTCAGACAACATACAGATTTTTTTTGAGTGCCAGGGTGGCTCAGTGGTTAAGCCTCTGCCTTCAGCTCAGATCATGATCTCAGGGTCCTAGGATCGAGCCCTGTATCAGGCCCTCTGCTCAGCAGGGAGCCTTGTTCCCCCTCCTCTTCTGCCTGCCTCTCTGACTACTTGTGATCTCTCTCTCTCTCTGTGTCAAATAAATAAATAAAATCTTTAAAAAAAAATACAGATTTTTCTAGACACAGTCTTAAAGGCTCATCAAATATTCCTTGACCTAAATGTTATAGCGAGCTATGCAAAAAGCCAGGCAGGAATATCCTTTCATGGCCTCAATTCAGTTTAGCAAAAAATGAAGAAAAGCTGAAGGAGGCAACAGAAATGTCTAATATGCTTTAGCAGTTGCCCAGAAAAAGATGAGTAAATATAGATAACAAATCATTACACATATACATGTTATATAAAAGCTTCGCAATGAGCCACACCAATCTTTTATTGCCCCAGTGGGCAATAATCCCCATCAATTCTTCTGCAAAGTATTTGCTTGGATGAATCTGCTTCTGTTTAAAAAGAAATAATAACCTGAAAAGAACCAGCATTATACCAACCTAAAAATATGTTTTTAACTAAATTTTAAACATTAGCAGTGGAATTAACTTTCTCAAATCTTCAGACATATGGTTCTCCATACCCAAAGAAATTAATGATAATTAGCCTGCTTTCTAGAAAAAAAAATACTTTTTTCAAAGACAGAGTGCAGGGTATTAAAGAGGAAATGATAAGCAAAATAAGGAGATTGGATAAGGAGATTGGATGTGATCTGACAAAGAAAATAATTAGAAAAATAAAATCATTTGTAAAACCAAAATAAGAGGGTGCCTGGGTGGCAGCTGGTTAAAAGTCTGGCTCTTGATTTCAGATCAGGTCATGATCTCAGGGTCATGAGATTGAGCCCCACATCGGGCTCTGCACTCAGGGGGGAGTCTGCTTGTCCCCCCCATGAATAAATAAATAAAATCTTTAAAAGGAAAAAAAGAGCAATATTACCAAAGGCACACAGTCTTTTAAAAAGTTCTACAAATCAGAATGAAATTTAAGAAATAAAAAAGATCAGAAAAATGATGCTAGATACAGAAGGAAAAGGAGAGCCAAACAAGTATAATTTACATTCCTAAAAAACAGAGGAATCAGGAACAAATAGAAAGATGAAAAATATAATGTATAGACATATATAAACACACATATAAATGTAAATAAATAACTGGTGCTACAGATTAAAAGAAACTGTGTCCTAGGACAAACTGATAAAACATAATTTACTAGCAAACATACCTTGACATAGTTACTAAACCTCAAACATAATTTAAAAATCCTCTGAAAAAATGTCACCTACTCAGACTTTTCAGTGTCCAACATTCAATGTTAATATAAGGTAAACCATTATACAAAAATTCCTGAATACTGTGATATATGATCAAGAAAATTGTTATTCATGTATTAAAAACAAAGTTGTTATTCCTATATAATTTCAAATATGCAAGAACTCTGATAAAATATAAGGTGATCCTATTTCATAGTTACCCAAAATCTACTGATACCTGTAGTTCAATATTGGTATTGAGAGCTCTCCTTTCATTTTTAAACATGTTCTGATTTGGACAATAGTAGATTTTATAGTCATACTAAAAATAAACCCTACTTGAAATTAAAAAAATAACATACAAATAAAAAAATCAGAAATGGCAACACACAATTTTATTTCAGCTCTGCCATGTAAGGAATTTGAAATCCTTACTTGAATTCTAAGAAAAAATCTAAACAAACTAAAACCCAGTGATTTTTCTTGGACTCTTCAGAGAACTGTGATTACCAAGCAAATTGCCATCCTGGACTCTGTACAAGACCACTGAATACAATCAATCACAGCCAGCAGCTTATCTGGAATAAAAGCTCCTGGAACCATAAACTGGTGGGCAAACTTAAATAGTAACTTCAGTGAATTGGTGCAGGCAGAGTGTGGATTAGCATGAGAGTGAGAAACTCTGGGTAAAGGAGCTGCTGTTTTCGTGGGTCTTCCATATTTTTATGGGTTTTGTCTCCAAAAATGCCCACCAGGTTCTCAGTGTGTAATGTCAAGAAAAATCCTCCTGTTTTTGGCAGGAGGTGAGAAAAGTAATTTTTAAAGAAATAATTGCAGTATGTTCTCTAAAATAAAGGCTTACATAGGGGACAAGACCTTTGCAAAGTCTTACCCAAGATAAGGAAAGGAAATGATCCAACCCCATCTCTCTCTAGCCTTCCTGTCTCATCTCAGGGAGGAATAATAGCTGAGAAGATTTGTGGAGGTCACAGTCCAGGGACAGAAAACCACTGAAAGGTTGAAATTTAATCATGAGATTATAGATTTCTTCCACCTGTCACAACATCGTTAGGGCTCCAGAATATAATAATGGGTTACAGCTGAAAGAACTGGAAGGTACAGATTCTGTTTAATAAGATTTTAAGGGAAACTCAAAAACAATAAGGGATAAAAAAAAATAAGGACACTATCTGGAGAAAACTGACATATAAAGCTATAGTAAACATTGAACACTCCCCTATACTAAGTCAGATTAACATAAAACTTTAAAGACCTGCCATATTTCCTATTACCTGATTTATCATGACCAGCTTTCAACAAAAATTACAATGCATGCTAAAAGGCAAGAAAAAAAGGTCTGAAAAGACAAAGTAAGCATTAGAATGAGACATAGATACAGAATTATCAGAGAAATTCGTACAACTATGACAAAATTTTTAAGGACTTTAAATGGTAAAAGTAAGCAACAAGCAAGAACAGCTTGGTGATATGAACAGAGGGATGGAAACTAATAAAGAAATAAATTCTTGGGGTGCCTGGGTGGCTCAGTGGGTTAAAGCCTCTGCCTTCGGCTCAGGTCATGATCCCAGGGTCCTGGGATGGAGCCCCGCGTCGGGCTCTCTGCTCAGCAGGGAGCCTGCTTCCCTTCCTCTCTCTCTCTTTGCCTGCCTCTCTGCCTACTTGTGATCTCTGCCTATCAAATAAACAAATAAATAAATCTTAAAAAAAAAAGAATTAAAAAAATAAATTCTAACTCTAAAACATTGTAAAAGTGTTAAATCTAAAAAAACTATCAGAAATAAAGAAGGGATTTAATGAACTCATCAGTAAACTGGAAACAGCTGAGGAAAAAAACAGCTTGAAAATAGGTCAACAGAACTTCTGAAATTGAAACGCAAAAAGAAAAAATAATGTAAAAGAAAAAAAATGAATAGAATATCAAAGACCTGTGGTATTATTTCAAAAGGTATAACATGCATAACTAGAATACCAGAATAACAGAAAAGGGAGAAGAAATATTTAAAGTAATAATGGCTGCAGTTTTTAAAAAAATTAATGATAGACACCAAAACACAAATCCACAATGTTCAGAGAATACAAAGGAAAATACATACCAAAATATGTATACCTGGGTATATCATATTCATGGTGCAGAAATCCTAAGACAAGGAGGAAATCTTCAAAGAGAGAAGAAAAACAAATAATCATTTTATGTAGGGAGGAAAAATTTTAAGAATCATAGTGGATTTCTCATCAAAAATTATGAAAGCAAGAAAAGAATGAAATAATTAAAATGGTGAAAGAAAAACCAACCTAGAATATCTTGGCCATGTTTACAAGGAAACATGTGGGAATAAACTACTATATTCAGATTGCTCTGCAAATTTCTCCTATTTTGTGTGGTTCATACCTTCTTAAAAAGCAAAACCATTTTTCTACTCCAAAAAAATATTTTCACTCATATATGATCATTTCAAAAACTTAAAATTCTGATCACCTAGGCGTCATTCTTTATTGAATCAGCATATTCCACAAGTCTGTAACGTATCTAAATCCATTAAACCTAACATTCATTCATTCATTCATTTTATAACCTATGATAGAGGAATAAGAATAAGAATTATAGCAGATTTCTCAGCAGAAAGCATACAGGCTGTAGAGAGATTGACTGAACGATTGATTACAGGGAATCCACTCACATATGATTACTGAGGCTGGAGAGTCCAAATTTTTCAGAGCAAATGTCAAAGTTTGAGTCCAAATTTTGGCAGGCTGCTGTAGACCCAGGAAATTTTAAAGGCCATCAGGAAGAAAAATTCTCCTTTAGTGGGGGAAGAGTCAGACTTTTGTTCTATTCAGGCTCTTCAACTGATTAGATGAAGTTCACCCACATTATGGAGGGCAATCGGTTTTATTCAGTCTATCAATATAAATGTTAATTTTATCCAAAAACACCTTCACAGAAACACCCAGAATAATGTATGACCAAATATCTCAATTAAGACAGTTTATATATGGATTTTATATTAATTTTTATCTATTATGAGAAGCCAATATGTGGTATATATCACAAAAGGAAAGAAAAGTGTTTGATTTTTACTAGAGAAATTTTATAGCCATCAACAAGATTTAAAGTAATAAATAAACAATACTGGCTTTTAAAAAATTTAGTTCTTCTGTTATCCTAGGTATCATCATATTTTATACAGTCCAAACTAATTATGACAACAATGGTAATAATATGAAACGAAATATTTTGGAAAATATATCAAAAGAATTCATATACTTTTTAATACCCATACTTATTACAGGATACAGAATTAAATAATAGATACCCAGAAAAATCCTAATCTTCATTTTTCATGCTATCACAAAAACAGTTAACAAATGCTGGAATATGGGTAATCCTCTCCACCAAGATAGTATTCACTGAGTGCCAACAGCTGTCATCTTGTTTAATCTTCACAGCAACTTTATGGGGTAGTTATCCCTCGTTTTATTTTAGTGATGAGGATACTAGGTCTCAGAATAGTAGTGTTCAATAGCCACCATCAGCAAAAGATAGAATCAAAATTTAATTCAGGTTTGACAGCTCAGGTCATGATCCCAGGGTCCTGGGATCGAGCCCCACATCGGGCTCTCTGCTCAGCAGGGAGCCTGCTTCTCCCTCTGTCTCTGCCTGCTGCTCGGCCTACTTGTGATCTCTGTCTGTCAAATAATAATTCAGGTTTGATTGTCTCTGAAGCCTCCTATTTTCAATTCACATTAATTCCTTCCCTCATAAGTAGTTACAGTGTTTTTTAAAAAAAGGGCTAATCATATTGGTTCATCTGACATTGGCTTCAAATGATATTTTATAGAATATTAAAAATCTCGTGACTTTAGAGTTCCCAAAGTTGAGCTTACAGGTAACACTTTCATAAATTTAGCTAAATTTACATTGAAAACTCAGTTTTCAACAATTTTGACTAACTCTCCCATGTTTCTTAATATACATTGGGTATCAAATTCTATCAGATTTCCTTTTAGAATTTGGAAGGATAAAGTTTGTTCATTTCTTTTTTTAAGAATTTATCATTTAGGGGCGCCTGGGTGGCTCAGTGGGTTAGGCTGCTGCCTTCGGCTTGGGTCATGATCTCAGGGTCCTGGGATCGAGCCCCCCGTCGGGCTCTCTGCTTGGCGGGGAGCCTGCTTCCCTTCCTCTCTCTCTGCCTGTCTCTCTGCCTGCTTGTGATTTCTCTCTGTCAAATAAATAAATAAATAAAATCTTTAAAAAAAAAAAAAAGAATTTATCGTTTAACACCCTAGCATGGATTTACTAATAGAATATATGTTGATACTACTTTGGGGGGAAAGTAAAATACTAAATCAGTCCTAGTTTAAAGTACCAAACAATTGTGCTGTCTATTACTACATACTTTATCTCAGTGGAATTTGGCCTCATGGGCCACACTCAAAAGAGAGTCATCTCATGGCCATCCTTGGCAAGGATTAGCAATGAGAATCTAGTACCAGATGTCATTTAGATGTCCCTGCATGTCTAACTGTAGACTATGATCTCATTTTATGCACTATTCTAATATCTTTGTTTTCTTATTGCTCAGCAATGAAGCCTGTGGAGAACTGGAAAGCCGTATTATTTCCTGTAGTTCACCATCTGTGGAACAAGCTTTTTTTTTCCTTGTGATGCAATTCAATGCCTATACTACCGAATAGCAGCCTAGTTCTACATCAAGTATTTTGTTTCATCTTTCATTTTAAATCTGTTCAGTGTAAAGGTGAAAATAAATATAAATTTATAAGATGTGTAGAAGGAAGAAAGCCAAAATAATATGAAATGAATACTAAAACACTTCAGTTACTGAAGTAAAATGATTATCATAGGTTTTCTTTGTCAGTCAAAGTATCTAACAACAAAAGAAAGGACAAGATACCTAGTAGAAATTAACATGGATATGTAGCAACATGTCAGTAATATTGCTTATTAGTCCATATTCGCATTGAGAGACTACAAGAGAGGGATTTAACATGAGGATAACTGGACTTAATAAAAATAGAAGTGCCAAAGCAAGAGTTGCTTCTGTCCCGTAAAACTACCCGAGGACCTGCATTTCAGGTGTAGCAAGTCATATGGCTGCACATACCGCGCCCAAAATGATTTTATGTCAAAAGCTGTTTATCAAATGTGGGAGCATGTGGCAAGCATTGGGAATCACTGTTGCCTTTGTGGTATATGCCAACTAGTGCATTTACCTTGTTACAGTGATCTATGTTATACCATTTTCAAAAAATGCTCCCTGCTGCAAAGTCCTTGTTTAATTTTATAACACTAAAGAAAAGCATTTAAAAATGTTTGTACAGAGAAATAGAGAAATTGACTAGATCTGATTCATTATTTTTCTAAAACACATACAACTTTCAGTTTTGTCAGTATCTATAATATAAGCTACCAAACACATTTTATAGTTTACATAGTAAAATCCACAGAGGTAATTATTGCATCAGGGCAATATGATGCTATACTAATTTTATAATTGATGACTGCTCATTTAGATTACAGCAAGTATTTGTAATAAAAAATTCACAAATACTAAGACATTGGAAACTTTTTTATTTGATGAATATGAACTTACACAACATTTTTTAATCCATTGAAATTTCTCTTAAATTAAGCAGTTCAGGATTTGTTTAAAAACAACCACCACCTTGACTTGCTTAATTTAGTCTGCTAGGATTTCCCTCTGCAATTAGACTGCATGGAACATAAAATGTCCTCAATAAATAATTGGTGAATTAGTGATGAATGGATAAATGAGTAAAACCTACAAATACAGAAGGAAGGGGAAAAGTTTTCAAACTTGTCTAATGTTAGGACTATGTAGGCAAGTATTACAAAAAAACAGAGAAGTTCTAAGATACTTGATTATGTTTCATGTGGATATTTGGAAGCCTGCTAAAGTTTACATATATGCACATACATCCATACACAGTTTATTGATATTAGAAAACCATGACTCAACTGAATATATGCAAGAGCCAAACAAAGCTAATTTTCATCTTAGATTTCATCAGAAAATTTTATTTCCACTCTAAAATATATTCTAAGAATATGTCAGTATAGAACACTTGTAAATGCTGCGTATCAACTTTCATTCAAATAAATAGGTACACACAAAAGAGATATCCTTAGGATCCAAAAAGGAAGAAAAGATGGCTACCACAGTGGTATGATGAAGCTTAGGCTACAGATAAACTTGAGCCTCTGAAGATCTTAGTTACCAAGGATCATGTACATTTAAAGATGTTCAGGGAGAGGGAAGATATCTTTGAGTCTCACTTGAAGTGGTACTAACAATATAGTAAAGGGAAACCCCAAACTGGGACACAGACCTTGCCTGACACTTGTCCAAAGAACATGATGGGATAAATAACACAGAAAGGTGCTCACTCTTGATCCAGATATCTCAAAATAGCTTTGGAAAGGGCTCTATTAATCATAAGTTCATGATTTAAAGTTTAAAAATACACAGGAATAAGGTATCATAACAAGACAGCAAGAGAAACAAGCAGGAGAATCAAATTTACCATTAGCTGTACTTAACCTAGGACTCCTTAAGCATGGCACATAAAATTACACTGTTTATAATAGTTAAAAGAAGCTTTTAGGAATCATACAAAGGAACAAGTGAATTTGAAAGAGAACCAGAGACATTCTCTAAGTATAAACATTGAAATTAAGATCTCAATATCCTATAACACATAGATAAACAATTAAAAAACTGAAGATATATCTCAAGATATTACTTAAGATGCATGATCAAGGGAAATTTTCCTATTTAGAGATAGAAAATGTATCAGAGAAGTTAAGAAGGATGCTATGGTAATAAAAGGCTTGAACGTATATTTTACTCAATTTTGATAGCACTAGAGACAATCAAGTAGATGGACTTTTACAAGCTAGCAGAGAAATTTCTAGACTTGAGGAAATACCCAAGCCCTTAGATTCAGGAGTAACAGCAAATGCCAGAAAGAGTATATTAAAAAGAAAAGGAACCCAAATATGGGCCTATTAATTGGTGCCAAACCCCCAAAATTCTGATGGCTTAAACAAGCCCCAAATCTTTTACAAAGTTGTCTATCTTATTTGATATCCCTGAGGTGCTGTCCTCATTCACATGATTGAAGACAACTTAGTCGTCTATTCTAACTAGTAATAAAGAAGAAATATATATATACCTTCCGTTAAAGGGCATAATCTGGAAGTTGTGTACACTGAAGTTTTTTGTTTTGTATCCTTTTAGCAAATCTTAACCTACCTGACCACAGCCAAACCTAGGCAAAGGGAATTTCGATATATTAGTCCTTCATTCAACAGCCAAGTGCCCAGAAAAAAAAAAAAATCCATTACTCTAATACTGTGCTATCTGATATAATAGCCAGTATTCACATTTAATTAAAATAAAAAATTCAGTTAATCATTTCCACTAGCCATACTCCAAGTGTTCAGGAGCCATATGTGGTTAGTGTTGGAAAGTAAAACCAAAGAATATTTTCATAACTCAATGCACAGTATCTCTTGCTGCTCGAGAAGGGGGCAGAATACACATTGGAAGAAGTTTAGCATTCAGTGTCATCAGTTTCTCCTTTTGTTACCCAAAAATGTGTATTTACGTGAGCCCTTATTGCTATACTTGAAACACATTCTCACTTGAAGTGATGATCCTCAGTCCAAAGTTTCTGAGTATAGTTGCCTCCAACAAGCTCACCCATGCCTACTAATTCTGGAGACGTCCATAATAAAAGATAATTGACATATCTATGATTCCCCCCTCCACACGCAGTGGTAGAGCAGGAATAGGAAAACTACATTTAAGGCATCCATTTAAGCAATGGAGAAAGGGAAGCACAGAATAGTCACTGACCCAAAATAATTAGCAAATTCCCCTGAGCAGGAACAGTTGAAACTGGATTCAGTTTTACTAAGCTCATTCAACAGTCCTAGGTCTGCTTTCTGGGGTAAATTATCTTGTCCATTTTTGTCTTTAGATCTCTGTAAACATCTACCTAGATCCACATCTGAAATGACCCATGGAGAATATTTCTCCTGAGTATTTTGGTGATTTATGGGTTACTTTAGAACTTGACCAGTCACACAGTGAACAGTTACTTTTGTGTTCCTTGAGGTCATCTGAAATAAAAATTTGTGTGGGAAGACATGATTCTTAATTCATCGCCACTGGGCTGATTCCTAGTTTTCCAGTCTAAAATTCTTAATGGAAAATACTTGAGAGAATAACATGGTACTAGAGCTGAATCTCCTGCTAAGGCTGCCTCTTCAAAGATACTTGTTAAAATTGCTTCTGTTTGGAAGAAAGAGAAATTAAGGAGTCAGTCCCATTTACAATTGCACCCCAAACCATAAGATACCTAGGAATAAACCTAAACAAAGAGGCTAAGAATCTATACTCAGAAAACTATAAAGTACTCATGGAAGAAATTGAGGAAGACACAAAGAAATGGAAAAATGTTCCATGCTCCTGGATTGGAAGAATAAATATTGTGAAAATGTCTATGCTACCTAAAGCAATCTACACATTTAATGCAATTCCTATCAAAGTACCATCCATCTTTTTCAAAGAAATGGAACAAATAATTTTAAAATTTATATGGAACCAGAAAAGACCTCGAATAGCCAAAGGGATATTGAAAAAGAAAGCCAAAGTTGGTGGCATCCCAATTCCGGACTTCAAGCTCTATTACAAAGCTGTCATCATCAAGACAGCATGGTACTGGCACGAAAACAGACACATAGATCAATGGAACAGAATAGAGAGCCCAGAAATAGACCCTCAACCCTATGGTCAACTAATCTTTGACAAAGCAGGAAAGAATGTCCAATGGAAAAAAGACAGCCTCTTTAATAAATGGTGTTGGGAAAATTGGACAGCCACGTGCAGAAAAATGAAATTGGACCATTTCCTTACACCACACACAAAAATAGACTCAAAATGGATGAAGGACCTAATGTGAGAAAGGAATCCATCAAAATCCTTGAGGAGAACACAGGCAGCAACCTCTTCGACCTCAGCCACAGCAACATCTTCCTAGGAACATCGCCAAAGGCAAGGGAAGCAAAGGCAAAAATGAACTATTGGGATTTCATCAAGATCAAAAGCTTTTGCACAGCAAAGGAAACAGTTAACAAAATCAAAAGACAACTGACAGAATGGGAGAAGATATTTGCAAATGACATATCAGATAAAGGACTAGTGTCCAAAATCTATAAAGAACGTAACAAACTCAACACCCAAAGAACAAATAATCCAATCAAGAAATGGGCAGAGGACATGAACAGACGTTTCTGCAAAGAAGACATCCAGATGGCCAACAGACACATGAAAAAGTGCTCCATATCACTCGGCATCAGGGAAATACAAATCAAAACCACAATGAGATATCACCTCACACCAGTCAGAATGGCTAAAATCAACAAGTCAGGAAATGACAGATGCTGGCGAGGATGTGGAGAAAGGAGAACCCTCCTCCACTGTTGGTGGGAATGCAAGCTGGTGCAACCACTCTGGAAAACAGCATGGAGGTTCCTCAAAATGTTGAAAATAGAACTACCCTATGACCCAGCAATTGCACTACTGGGTATTTACCCTAAAGATAAAAACGTAGTGATCCAAAGGGGCACGTGCACCCGAATGTTTATAGCAGCAATGTCCACAATAGCCAAACTATGGAAAGAACCTAGATGTCCATCCATAGATGAATGGATCAAGAAGATGTGGTATATATACACAATGGAATACTATGCAGCCATCAAAAGAAACGAAATCTTGCCATTTGCGACAACATGGATGGAACTAGAGCGTATCATGCTTAGCGAAATAAGTCAAGTGGTGAAAGACAACTCTCATATGATCTCCCTGATATGAGGAAGTAGTGATGCAACATGGGGGCTTAAGTGGGTAGGAGAAGAATCCATGAAACAAGATGGGATAGGGAGGGAGACAAACCATAAGTGACTCTTAATCTCACGAAACAAACTGTGGGTTGCTGGGGGGAGGGGGGTTGGGAGAAGGGGGGTGGGGTTATGGACATTGGGGAGGGTATGTGCTTTAGTGAGTGCTGTGAAGTGTGTAAACCTGGCGATTCACAGACCTGTACCCCTGGGGATAAAAATATATGTTTATAAACAATAAAATTTTTTTTAAAAATTGCTTCTTTTGGGGGCACAGAAATAAGTGGACTCTCTATTCACTTATATTATAGGTCATAGATATAGAGTAACAGGACTTTCTTATTATCATTTAGCAATAGCAACATTGAAATATTTTCATTGTCTTCCTCTAATCTTGCTAGCCAATGTGTATTAAGGAAGTGGAAGGAGTTAGGAAAACAAAATTTATTGGGAAATAAATGAAGTCCAGGATAATTTTTTAGAATATGATGCATAAGTGAGTTAAGTCTATATATACCATTTGAAGAGACAAACTACCTTGGTGTCTACTGGCGCTTCTGTCAGATTTGATTGAACTTGTTCAAACAGCTTTAATATTATCAGGTGAAGGGCACACTTATAGGTAGACTGATTTATAACAGGAAGAAAGACTCATTTGTATTGAAAAAAGTTTCAGCTGAATTTCTTAAAGAAAATGACTGATAGCAACTTGTAGGCATAAAACAGCCTGGATTCTAGTCCTGGGTTTACTATCTTAGCTGTGTCATTGTGAACCTTTTTATTTTTTAGTTGTAAGAGCATGTGTGTTTTAGTTTTGCTATATGGAATCAAACTGACAACACGGCTTGTGGGACATGCTTTCAGATAGAAAATCTCAAAGTAATATTGAATTTTCTTTCCTAAGAGAAAGATTTCCTTTAAGCCAGTGAGGAAAAGGTTAGCTAAGTGTAGCCGGGTAAGAACAAGTAAACAGAAGTCTCAATAATGAGTGTAATTGATACCACACTGTCTAGTTTCAGTAGAGTCAAAGGTAAGAGTCACAGCATTTTGGTATTCTACCCAGCAGTGTGGGTAGGGACTGTTATATTAAATAAAACCTAGGGATTTTTATGTTAAATATTTTGAAGGGTACTTGGCAGATGCCTTTACCTCAAATTTCTCTAAGTGCATATGCAAAGGGCATAAATAACAGGAATATAGAATGTTTCTTGTGCTCCTTAAAGATGGATATTTTTAGTGTACACAGAACTATACACTTAAAAATTGTTAAAAAATGGGTGCCTGGGTGGCTCAGTTGGTTAAGCAACTGCCTGTGGCTCAGATCATGATCCCAGAGTCCCAGGTTCAAGTGAATGATTATTGATTGATTGTTAGTAAGAGCTTTATGTCCTCTAAGAAAAATAAGACTTTAGTGTTGAATATGGTATCTTCTCCAAATATGTTTTGAAAGACTCTGTCTCAGGTTTTCTCTCAAGGAAAACTGATTTTAAAAAAGGAAATTTGAAAATGATAGTTCATCTGAGAAGTAGCATTCATTCAAACAATCTTAAAAAAAAACAAAAATTCTGCCAGTATGAAGGGTAAAGATTGAAGATCCAAAAATAGTTCCAAATACATACAGAGGGAAAGCTAACTTCAAAAACAGAATACAGCTATGTTTTCACTATTCTTTGCAATCATTCCCTTTGTTCACCTTATCTCAACTTTATAGCCAGCAGTATACAGGAAATATGAACTATCTGAATCTTAAATCTTAAAACCAGATTATCTAAAACCCCAAAAATAAATCAATAGCCAAAGTCTGTCTACAGCACTTACTGCTTTTTATAGGAACAGTAAAAAACATTCCTCATCAGATTCAAGGCAAAGTCTTTAACACCCAGGTTTAGAAGGTGACAAAACATTTTAGGAGCTTAACTCTTAGATTTAATACTTTTTTACCAACAGAAACCTCAGGACTACCTCCTACTATTTTCCTAACATTAGTGTGATCCAGGAAAGAAGGGAGAGCACAAGGTTTGACAATTAATTGTCTTTGAATTGCTATAGTATTTGCTAATAGAATCAAGAACTATGCATGTCACCGACTTCTAGGAATGACATCATGACCTCCTCAAAGAGATATTTTGTTTTTTAAAATAATTCTGATCATCTTTCAGAAGAATTTGTGAATAGACTGCCAAATGAATTAAGGTACCCTACTACTAAGCACCTAATGGTTATATTTGTTGATCCTACAGTGCAGGAGCTAGCCAACTTCCAAGTTACAGGAGCACTCCCACAAGAAATCAACGTCCCCATAGGGCCATCCCCACACTGGACACCAACTACAAATTAAAGTTTCTCAAAGGCATCCTTAGTTTTGATAATTTTCTAGAAAGACCCACAGAACATACTGAAAGCTATTATATTCATGGTTATGGTTTATTAAAGGTTAACAGTTACAGCATAAAATGAAACAAGAGAAGTGGTGCATAGGACGGAGTCTAGGGAAGTTGTTAATACACAGCCCTCTCCCCGTAGAGTCAGGACAGTTCTCTTTCCTAGCATCAGTATGTGACAATACCTATGGAATACTGCCAATTAAGAAGTTCACTTAAGCCCTGGTATTTAGAGGGTTTTTTTGGTATATTGTCACGTAAGTATGATTGATTAATTGCCCATGTGGTTGATCTCTGTCTTTAGGTGAACTGATACCACTGTTCACTGTTCACTGATACCATGACTTGAAGTTCCCATGCTAAATCACATCATTTGTCTTCTTGTTATGGCCAGGCTTAAATCACATTACTACCTCCCAGAAACAGTTACCTCCAAAAACCTATGCAAGTGGTGGTCTTTGAATACAATAAATTATTTATTGCACACTTACTGTACTAATTTACTAATGCCTCCATAACAAAATACCACAGATGGAATGGTGTAAAGAAAAGAAACCTGTTTTCCTCACAGTTCTAGAGCTCTGAAGTACAGTGTCATAGAGCTAGTAGGGTGATTTCCTCTAAGAACTTTCTTCCTGGTTACTACTTTCTTGCTGCCTCTTCACATGGTCATTCTCATCTCTGGGACTTCATCTGGTTTTTGTTTGTTTGTTTTTTTTTTTTTGAGAGAGAGAAAGAGAGCATACAGAAGGGTGGAAGGAGGTATGCTCTCCCCATTAGATGGCAGAGTGCCTACATAAATTATTTTAAATTCTGAACAGAATATTTGTCTTTTCTCCCTTATTTATTAATTTATTCAATTATTTATTTGTGTTAGTATGATCATAAATATTTAATTTGGGAGGATACAAATTAATATTATTTTGTCATTCATATTATTTTAGCTTTGGCACAGATTTCTCCTTAGTTCAACTTTGATGCTCCTTTGAGTGATAACAAATATGAAATGACACAATGAAGCCCTCTATATTAAATAATAACCCCCCAAAAATACTAGAGATTGCCTTCAAAAAACAGTATATAGATCCCTGTGTTTTTCCCTCATTCTGGCTGTGTGTAGGTTTTCCTCCACATCTTACTATTTTATAACGATTACTTACTTCTCCTATTGTCAGGCTCATGACCAAATAATAACCCAACAAGAACAAATGTGCTTCAGTATAATGTAAAACTCAATCTCTTCCCCAGGTCTCAGCAGTCTCTCAAACTCTGCCTGTAGCTCAGCTTAGTAGATTATTGTGGCAAAGCTAAGTTTTATAATTCAATGCCAAGGGCAAACTGAAAAACACTAAAAAGAAAAGATGTGTTCTATATGCTCTTCTGTAAGGACAAATAATCATGTCAACTTTCATTTAGCTTTGTACAGTGATCTGAGTAGAACCTCTTATCTCTTGCTGGAACTTATAATGTTTTGGCACAAGAATTCTGTAACCTTGGGTCAGCTACAATGGTGTTAGCATGTGTTTAGTCTAGTTGGCAGATAGTCCATTCGTGGGGGGGGTGGGGAGTGAATATCAACACTCAGTGTAATGTTGGCATCTCAGACTCATGTTTCCCTTGAGTCCTAAAAGTAAACATAGTTCCTGAAGACAAAGTATTTGAATAATATACATGACTTTACATGGGAATTGGGAATGAATACATTGATATATTCTGCACTGTTGAAGAACTAAAAGTAACACTATTCTAAGTATTAGGCAGTTCATATTACACATTGCTTAGTCTTTTAAAAACCAATAAGCAACCAATTTCTGATATGCTGATTGTTAAACTAAAAGAAATGAAACTTAAAAGTGAGATTTTTTTTCCAGTGTAAAATAGAAGAGATAAATCAGTAACTTCTCTTCATTTTGTGTTCTAGACAAGACCCTTGATCTGAAAAAATTCATATTCTTTTCCTTAACTTCCCTACTCTATTTAGTAAGAGTTCAATGACATTTTCTTAATCAGTAGTTGCACATTCAATTACTTCATGCTAGCCAGCAACAGTAAGATTAATTTCAAATAACTTTAATACATTTCTTTGGTTGAATGATAACATAAAACACATTATTTTAGCAGGCCCTAATACTTATTAATATTTTAATTATTTTATTGATTCATATATTTAAGCATATATATAAAAATACAATTGTATTTATTCAATGTGTTTGACTCATACCTAGTATCTCTTGTTGTGGTGCTTATCTAATTTTAGGTGTTTCCACATTGACTATAGCTCGGTGCTGATTAACAACCAGTACTTCTATTTGATTTGCCCTGTGGTATTTTCACTTTCCAAGTCTTTGTCTTCCTCATATACTGTCTGCAATGCAGAAGAATTTCTATGTTATTTCTATTTAATTACTCTAAATTTCATTAACACTTTTCTATAGTTTCTTAAAGTTCCAATAGTTCAGTCATATTTATTTTTTTTAAACTTTTAAACATGATCTGAAGCAGCTTTTTAAATTAGTGCTAGAAACACTTATAATTCTCACAACACCTATTATAATAGCTATTAGTTCAGAAATATAAGCAAGTCTTACACCCAATCTTTACCAGTCTACTTTCTGAGTCAGTATTTATAAATTCGAATGTACTGCTTTCTTCCAGTAATTAGAATCTTTAAGGATTTCTGAAAGTATTCAAGTAATGATTATGCTGTCCTGAACTTTGAGGTATCACACTTATAAGTGATATAAGACCCAGAAATAATGAAAGGAATTTCCTGTCTTGTATTCCACTCACTGGTCCTTTCTGTGACTACAGAGCAGCAAGTTCAAATCACTGCTTTCAGAAAATTTATGCAAGTAAAAATGTAAAGAGAATGAAAACAAGTTCTTTAAATCATGTGAGTCAACAGCATTTCAAAATAGGTTTTGGAAGATACAACTGTTTTGAGAGTGAAAGAAAATTAAAAAAAAAAAAACTTTTTGTGAAGGTGGTATTTTAATCTCAAAATTAAAGACCACAAGGTCTCTGACTCTCAACTTTATATAAATAATGGGTTTGAAAAAAATAGGCAAGCCAGACTAATCAAGGTCCTGCTTCTAGTGATTTGGGGAAGGCATGAATAACAATCGTGAAATATGTCCAGAGCCTTCTCTATAATAAAGCCCTATTTTTACAAATGGGTAGGAGAAACTTTGTAATAACTTTACCTACCAGCTGAGGGAAGGACATTCTTCCCACTCCAGCTCCCTCTAACCATCCTGTCTCATGGGAAAAAAAGAAATACAGACTCAACATAGGTCAAGCCTTTAAAGAAATAGATTGGGAACACTGCAGCTAAGGAAGGTTGTATAGGGCAGGGGAATAGGGAGAACACCTGTATCACTGAAGAAACATTTGTGAGGTCACAGCCCCCAGAAACAGACCATGAAAACACTGATATTCAATTATAATGCTAGAGAATGTTCCCCTTCCCTCACATTCTACTACCACATTAGCATGATTCCAGTATAATAATAGCAGATTACAGCTGAGCTTTCAGACACAAAGTTTTTGAGGAAGAGTATTTAGGGAAGCTCAAAGTTAAGAGTGGGACAAAAACAAGACCTAGAGGAATTTGAAATGTTTGATGCCTACAGATACACCAAACATTAAACAATACCCAAATTCTAGCTATAGTAACACAAATCTTCACACTAAATGTTTATCTACTTCAATGTCTATTATCCAATGCATGTCTCAGCTTCAGTAAAAGATACAAGGTATACCAAAGCATGCCAAAAATCTGAAGGAAAAGAGCAATCATATCATCAGACTCAGTATGATAAATATTTATATGAATCTGATAAAGAATTTAAAATAACTATGGTTGATATGTTAAAGGTTCTAATGAATAATATATAATATAAGCCATTTTATCAGAGAAATGGAAAATATAAGAAGGAACTAGATGAGGATGTTAGAAACCAAAAACAGTAAAATAGAAATGATGACCTTCAATGTGTTCATTACTGGAGTCAACACAGCCACAGAAATAGTCCATGAACTTGAAGATAGGACAACAGGAATTATGGAAATCAAAACACAAATATTCAAAAAGGAATCAGAAAGGAGCATCAAAGAACTGGAGGACAACTATGAAATATTCATAGGATTATTGTAGTACTCATAGGAGATACTCACAGCAATACATACAAAACTAGATATTACTCATAGTTTGAATCCCTGATGCTAGAAAATGAGACTGGGACAGAGGAAATATTTTAAGAAGTAATGACTAATAATTTTCCAAAGGTAGTGGCAGATACTAAATTATAGTTGCAATAGGTTCTAATAATAAGAAAAAGTGCTAAAAATTAGAGAAATGAATGAAATGAGTGAATGAACGAATGAAAGAAATAGACCTTCAACACATCTATGGGAGGTAAGACACAGAGAAACAAGGTAAGAATTACAATACAGTTCATATTATAATACATGTAATACAGAAGACAGAAAGAAAGGGAGGAAGAAAGGAGGGACATAGGGAGGGTGGGAGGGAAGAAAAGAAAAAAGAAAATAAAGGGAAGGAAGGAAAAAGGATTTCTATATCCAGCAAAATTACCTTTCAAACATAAAGAAAATGATAAAGACTGTCTCAGACAAATAGAAATAGACACGATTTACTGCTGACACATTTACTTTACAAGAAATGTTAAGAGAAGTTCTTCAGGCTAAAAAGAATGTGATATGGGTCAAAAACTTGAATCTAGAGAAAACAAAAGCATGATATATGGAATAAAGATGAAATATAATGTTTCTAATGTCATTCTAATTATAATGAAATAATACAGTGATGCAACAACAATAGCAATGTATTGTGCTTATAACATGTACAAAATGAAGTGTATGACAACAATGGCACAAGGGCTGAGACAGATAAATAGACAGCTATAATGTCCTTATAATTCATGTGAAGTTATATACTATTATTTTAAAAGTGACCCACAATTACTAAGAATACATATTGTAAACCTTAGGAAATTGATTAAAAATTTTTGTTAAAGACAGAAGTCAATAGAAAGGATGGAATTGAATCATAAAATATCTTCAATTAAACCTAGAGAAGGCAGAAAAAGAGGGGGAAATAGAGGGAAAAATGCAAAGAAAACTCTGAGGGTGATTGATTTTATTCTAACTATATGAATATGAATTATCACTATAAATGTGCACACCTAAACATACTAAAAGACAGAAATTTTCAGATTTTATTTAAAAAGCAAAGTCTATACTGTCTATAAAAAACTCACTATAAATATAAGACATAAATAGGTTAAACATAAAAGGAAGGAGTAATAGATTTCACAAATATAGTTGACTGATTTTTTACAAAATGGTGATAGAGATTCAATGGAGAAGGAATAGTGCTTTCACTAAAATTTCTTAAACAATTGAGCTTCCATAAGGAAAAAATAAAACTTAAGACACAAGTCACATCTCTTATAAGTTAACTGAAAATGAATCAAAGACCTAAACATAAAATATAAAATTATATATTTTTTTAAAAAGAAAAGTCTGTGAGACTTTGGATTTTGTGATGAGTTTTTTAGATATGATATGAAATGAACAACCTATGAAAAAAATAATTGATAAATTGGATTCATCACAATCTCAATATTTTGCTTAGAAAAATACTCTACTAAGATAATGAAAAGAAAAACCTCAGACTGTAATTAAATATTTGTAAATTACATGTGATAGAAAAATGTTAAAGCTCAACACCAAGAAAACTTCAAGAGTGACGTCAGCAAGACAGACTTTGAACTTCCGAAGCTTATCAAAGCACCAAAAAATAAATAAATAAATAAATAAATAAATAAACAATTAACGATCAATGAAAATAACACTAGGAGAGTTCTGAATTATAATAAAAAATTTGCAGCACATTGGTATGACACAAAAACTCTGAGGGAATGTCTATAGAAAAACATAGAAAAAACCTATAAAATCTATAGAAAAAACCTAAAATCTATAGAAAAAACCAGGATGTCTATAGAAAAACATCTTACATGTGTCAACCTATCATCCGGTCTGTCACAGCTCAGTGCAGCAGAGGTTCTGGCTGGCTCCAGGGAAACATAGAAACATATACTCCACCAAGCTCAATCAGCTAAGGTTGGTATTGGTAAAAATTATAGCTTTCTTTCCTATGTGTTCATGGTGGTGGTGAGAGCTACTGTGGTTCTTTGTAGCAAAGACTGTTCTGGTCTTTCTGCTTTCCTTTTCCTCCATCGACTAGAGGATCCCTTTTGGCACTAGGGTCCAGTATGCAGGCTTGTATGTGGGGCAGTGGTGGTGCTACTCTCCAGGGTGAGACACTAGCGGAGTGGCTGTGGAGCCAAGTGCTGGTCATGTGCATGGTACTTCCAGGACCAGGATGAGTGATGGTATCTCCAGCTTCATGGGATTACCTCAGTCATCTTCATAGGGCTACAGTGGAATGGACTATAGGGACCTCTTCCAGCTGAAGTAAGAGTCAGCAAAGGACTGTATGTGTTTTTCATAGTGGAAGCTATGGGTATCCACACTGGAAGCAAGGACTATTAGACTTGTTCTACTATGTTTTCCCCAGGAGGAGGGGGGAATCATGGCCTGGGGTAATTACACACAACTGGGTCAATTCTTCCAATTCTCCTTCCAAAGGAGAATTAATATCAAATCTTCTCAAACTATTCCCAAATATCTAATAGGAAACACTTCCAAACTTACTTATATGGGACCAGCATCATCCCAATATCAATAA
This sequence comes from Neogale vison, assembly GCF_020171115.1. Taxonomy (NCBI): domain Eukaryota; kingdom Metazoa; phylum Chordata; class Mammalia; order Carnivora; family Mustelidae; genus Neogale; species Neogale vison. The sequence continues at coordinate 47,098,163 of NC_058094.1, forward strand.
CAGACAAGAACACCACAAGAAAAAACTATAGACCCATATCCTTGATGAATGCAAATGTAAAAATCCTCAGTAAAATTTGACAGCACACTGAAAGTATCATACACCATGAGCAAGTAAGATTTATCCCTGGGATGCAAAAATGGCTAACATATGCAAATTAATTGATGTGATGCAATACATTAACAAAATAAAAGAAAAACCACATGATCATCTCAATAAATGCAGAAAAAGCAAAACTGACAAAGTTCAATATCCACTCATCATTGAAACTCTTAAGTCTACAAAGACTACAGACTCTCCTATATCCATGAGGAAATTGACCTCAACACAATAAAGGCCATATTCAGCAAGGCAACAGCTAACATAATTGGGAAAAAACTAAAAGCTCTCTAAGATCTGTTATAAGACAAGGATGCCCACTCTTGCATCACCTTTTCAATAGAGTACTGAAAGACATAGAACAATTAGACTGGGAAAAAAAAAAGAAAAAGCATACAAATCCAAAAAGGAGGAAGTAAAATGATCTCTATTAGCACATGAAATAGTCATATGTGTACAAAATCCTAGGGATTTTGTTAAAAAAATGTTAAAATAAATAAATTTAATAAATTTGTAGGACACAAAATCATCATAACACATGCGTTATGTTTTTATGTATAGTTGGTTATCTGAAAAGGAAATTTTAAAAAATTTTCATCCACAATGGTAACAAAAAGAATAAAATCCTTATGAGTAAAGTTAACCAAGCAGGTGAAATACTTGTACACTGAAAACTTAAGATTGGTTAAAAAAATTAAAGATACAAATAAATGAGAATATAGGTCATGTTCATGGGTTGTATTAGTATATTTAAGGGTCCATAATTCCCAAAGTGACCTATAGATGCAATGTAATCTCTTAAAATTTCAATTGCAATTTTTGCAAATATTTCTAAAAATTCTAAAATTCATATAGAGCCACAATAATCCCTAAATGTCAAAGAAATCTTGAGCAGAAACAAAACTAGAGGCACCACACTTCCGATTTCAAAATAGATTATAAAGCTTTACTAATCAAAATGGCATGGTGCTGCCATAAAAACACACACATATATATAAAATATAACATAGTATACATAATATAAACATATACATAATATATAATATATAATAATAATTTTATACATGATATACACCAATGAAACAGAATATAGAGCCTATAAATAAATTCACATATCTACAGCCAGTTAATCTTCTACAACAATGACAAGAACAAACAATGGGGTATTGATAATTTCTTCAATGAAGAGTGTTGAAAAACTGGATATCCACATGCAAAAAAATATCATTATCTTACACAACACAAAAATTAACTCAAAATGCATTCAAGACAAATGAAACCATGAGTCTAAAATCGTATCTGAAACCATACAACTTTTAGAAGAAAACACAGCGAAAAATCTCCTTGACATTGATGTGGGCAATGATTTCTTTGAAATCACATCAAGAGTACAGGCTAAAGAAGCAGAAACAGTCAAGTAGGATTACATCAAAATAGCATGCTTCTGTACACAAAGGAAATAATCAACAGTCTAAAAGCAACATACTGAATGGGAGAAAATATTTGCATACCATTTATCTGTATGAAGTTAATATAAAAAATATAAGAAATTCACAAAACTCCATAGCAAATAAGCAATCTAAATCAAAAATCTAAAGAGACACTTCTTCAAAGAAAATATACAGATGGCAACAGGTAAATGAAAAGGTATTCAACATTGCTAATCATCAGGAAGAAGCAAATCAAAGCCACAATGAATATTAGTTTGCATCTCTTAGAATGACTGTTATTAGAAAAAACAAAGATAACAAGTGTGAAGATGTAGAGAAATTGGGATCCTTATATACCATCAGTGTCAATTTTAACTGGCACAACCTTATGGAAAATGGAGGTTTCCCCCAAAATTTAAAAGAGTACTACCATATTATCCATCAATCACTGTTGTAGGTATGCACTGAAGGAAACAAAATTAACATCTCATACACCTTTACTCTCATGTTTATTTCAGGATTATGCACAATAGCCAAATGTGGAAAAAACTAAAATTCATCATTGAATGAATGAATAAAGAAAATGTGGTAAATATATCCACACATACATACCATGGGCTATTATTCTACCTTAAAAAGAGGTAAATCCTACCCTTTATGAAAATATACATGAACCTATTCTAAGTGAAATAACTCAGATGCAGAAAAACACATACTACATGGTTAACACTTATATGAGGACTCTAAAATAGTCAAACTCACAGAAGCAGAGAGTAGAATGGTAGTTTCTAGAGATGGGAGTAGTAGATATGAGGAGGTATTTGCCAAGGGTATGAAGTTTCAGTAATGCAAAATAAAAAATGTTTAGAAATCTAATGTAAAACAATGTGACAATAATTTAAAATATTTTATTATTTTAGATTTGCTAAGAGGTTAAATAATAATTGTTCTCAGGCTTCCTCCTCCCAAAATGCAGAAAAAATTATTACTGTAATAAGGAGAGGTAATGGATTTGTTAACTACCTTCACTGTGATATTTACTTCACAGTATATACATATTTCAAACCATCAATTGTATACCCTAAATATATAATTTTTAATTGTGAATTTAACTCAGTAAAGGTGGGGGGGGAACTCCACTGATAAATCATGTTAATTTCATGTTAACATCATATACCTTCTGGTAAGATATATAATTTACATAATAATCTAGTATTTTTCTAAAAAACACTTGGCTGTAGGCTATTTGTGACGTTAACATCAGACAAACCCAAACTGAAGGACATTCTTCAAAATACTATTTAAAATAGTCAATACTGTGACAAATAAGGAAAAACTGATAAACTATCACACACCAGAGGAGATTAAATACATATATTGGAAACCTACAATATGGCATCCTAGATTGGATCCTGGAACATATTTGTGAAATTCAAATTTTGTGGCATTGTTAATAGTACTTTACTAATGTCAATTTCTTAGTTTTGACAAATGTACCATCATTAAGGAAGGGTACATGAAAACTCTTTGTACCATGTTTGTTACTATTGTGTAAAACTATATTGATTTCAAAATAAATTTGTTCAAAAAATGTAATTTAGGGGGTAGCTGGGTGACTCAGTTAGTTGAGCATCCAACTTGGTTTCAGCTCAGGTCATGATCTTGGGGTCATGGATGGCAACCTGCATAGAGCTCTGTGCTCAGCACGGAAGTCTTTTTGAGATTCTCTCCCTTCCACTCTGCCCCTCTCTTCACTCACACTCTCTCTCCCTCCCTCTCTAACAAATATTTTTAAAAATGTAATTTAGTTTTAGTTTCTTATAACAAGAGCTAATAAACACATACGTGACTGTAATAGATTAAGTATGAAATTGAAGGATAATGAATTTAAAAATATATAAGAGTAATGAAGGTATTTGCTATAGTTATTAGGAAAGTAGGGAAAAAACTGAGATGTTGAGACAGGATATGGAGTAAAACAAAACAATATGATTTTAAATTTCAGTTTTTGCCATTGGAAGAGAATAGAGTCATTGTTAACAGAAATGTTTAAAGAATCAGGAAGAAGAAAAAATGTGAGAATAGATCTAATTACTACAATTTTATGACAATAAAGTTTGACCTGTATACCTCAACATCCAAGTATAAAGGTCAAGAACACAATTAGGACATAGCAGTCAGAACACAAGTTGTGATTAAAGGCAAAAATCTTGGGGCACCTGGGTGGCTCAGTGGGTTAAAACCTCTGCCTTTGGTTCAGGTCATGAGCTCAGGGTCCTGGGATTGAGCCCCACATAGGGATCTCTGGTCAGCAGGAAGCCTGCTTCCCCACTCTCTCTGCCTGCTTATGATCTTTCTCTCTGTCAAGTAAATAAGTAAATAAATATATATTAAAAAAAAAAAAGACAAAAATCTCGTACAGACAGTAGCTGAAATCCCAAGAGTAAATTGGCAAGGTCAGGTTTTTTTGGTGGCGGTGGGGAGGAAGGGGCAAGGTTGGGGTGGGGGACAAAGAGCCCAGCTAATGAAAGAGAATGAGAAAGGATAGAAAGAAAATAAGAGTTCTAAAGACAGAAGCTTCTGAAAAATCTGTGCTAAAAAGTTCAGGAAGTGGAAAGAACTTCTGTAAAGATGGTAGAGTTGGAAGGTCTTTGAACTTACGTCATCCCAGGGACACATCATGATATCAGATACATCAATGCAATTAATTCAACAACCTGAAGACTAGCAGAACAGACTTTCCTGTTAACCATAGATAGGAGGCCATATAAAAAGGATAGAAAGGGTGGTTGGAAACCCCTGGTGAGGCTAATTATAAATGGGAGTAATATCACAAGCTTGAAGAAGTGAGAGGATCAGACCCCAAGCCAGGTAACCCAAGCAAAGGGGATGTGCACTGGGAAGATGAGTCTCTATAATATCTGACTTTGAGAAACAGTGGGGGTTAACCTCATGAGTTTTTACATTCAACAGGGTACTTTTACATTCAACACTAGGTACTTTAAAAATCAGCAAGCTTAGCTCAGGGAAATCCAGAGAGCAATAGAAAACCTGTAGGGGCCTGGTTGGCCAGAGGGAGCCGATTTGTTATAAACTTAGATTGACCCCACCCCTCCCAGAGGAACTTACCTGCAAACCCTGGATATAGGGGTGGGCCAGGCCAGATGGAGACATCCAATTAGTGGGGTGCACATATATTTACTACTGAAAGTTGAAATTCAATTGGTCACCCATATTGCCTACCTAGCATGACTGTACAGTTTTTCCTGTGTGTTGCAGTCTCATTGACCACCTGTGTGTGGGCCGGACTCAACCACCTCCATAAAGGTTGATCTATGAGGCAGGGGAGTAGTAGTGATAGCGTCGGGGTCATTGGGAGCAGCATCGTCATTGGGAGCGGCCTCACTGGGGGGGCGTTGGGATCATCGAGGTAGTCATCGGGAGCATCATGAGCATCGCTGGGGAGCAGCACTGCTGGGGAGCAGCATCGCCGGGAGTGTCGTCTTCGGGAAGCAACGCCATCAGGAGTGTCGGTCGGGTAGGGGGAATCGTTGGGTAAGGGAAGTAATTGGGGTCGGTGTCCTGGTCATCGTCGCCCCTTTGTAAGAGACGGCCCCGACTGGTCGGTTTGATTTTCGATGCTTGGTGTGAAATAAAGCTTTGCTTGACTTTTGCTTTGTGTCAGTCTCATTCCTTTGATCACGGACCCTAACACTGGGGGCTCAAGGATCTAACGTCCAGGATCAAATGATGAGACATGAGCCAGCATCAGAATTTTTGGGAAATGCCTCCGGAGGTACTGGGATCTTGTGTATTGGGATCCTATCTATCTGTCTGGTTGGAGTTCTGGGTATGGCCCACCGGGGAGAAGCTGGACGTAGCCATGCTCCCCAGGGCTGGAGTGGATGCAGGGATGCCCCAACCCTCTGCTGGTAGATCTTTGGGGGGTTTAAGTACCCCTGGGCTGTCTCTGGGAGTTTGAGTCCCCCTGTGTGGTCAGGGGCCTATTGGGGGGTTCAAGTACCCCTCAGCAGTGGCCAGGGGGTTCGTGTCCCCCTAGGTGGTCTCTGGGGGTTCGTGTCCCCCTAGGCGGTCACCGGGGGCTTGAGTCCTCCTAGGCCATCACGGGGTTGGGGTCCCCCTAGAAAATCCCCACCGGTGGCAGGACCCCTGGGCCTGCAGTTGTCTTTGTCTTGTCTTTTTGTTGTCTGCTGTGTTGTTTGTTGTGATTGAAGGAGTTGGGCAAGCAGAGAGTAAGGGGACTCTGACTTTCATCTCTCCGTTCCCTATAATAGATGCGGGTCTTCTCCCTCACTCATTTCATGTGTTAAGGGCTTTAACTGGAGCCAGCTGGGGTTGGTCTAACTCAGGACAGAGACTTTAAGGAATATTCCCAAGCAGCTGCTGAAACTCCCATTGTTTTGGGGAATTCCTTGTCTTCTCTGGCCCTATGTGGACTGCCTAGTCCCTCCCCCTTGCTGGAGAGAAAGCATGGCATCTGAAGTGGAATGGGCCCAGGTGGAATGTGAGGTCTGTTGGTTGAGGGATGGCTGGGCTGATGGTTAATTGTCTGTCTCAGGGTTTTGATGGGTAATTGTAAAAGTGGCTTTCGGAGTCTTTGGTAACCTGAAACTTTGAAGTTTTGTTTGGATGACAAATGGGATAAAATGTTAGAGCGCTGGTTGCTGGAACTGGGTTTGTGCTTTTGAAATCTGTTGGTAAACATGTTTTGTGCTTACCTGAATTCTGTTGTAACAGTTCTTAATTGGTTAAAATGTAAATGGTTTTCTCTTTGCCTGCCCAGAATTGTAAATGAGATCTCTTTGACTCATAAGGCTTTTCCTTAATATGCTAAGTTACTCAGGAAGTACTGCTAAATCAATGATAAACCTTGGTTACATTTGGGTAAATGCTGTAAATACTCCAGAGGTTCTGTACATTTCCTAAAGTTTCAATGTTTTGATAAGGGTCATCACTTGATACAGCCCCAGATATACGGAAGAAACTTCAGAAAATTGAAGGATTTTAAGGGAAGAATCTGACTGAATTAGTGGGAATAGCAGAAAAGGTGTTTAATAAGAGGGATGCACAGGAGGATGAAAAACAAACTGGCTAAGGTTTTAGCATTACATGAGGCAGGTAGGGGATGGTAAATAGAAGGAAAAGCCTAAGTACAGAGAAGGCAGGCGGGAAGACTTAGATTCAGATCAGTGCACTTACCGTAAGGAAAAAGGACACTGGGCCAGAGAGTATCCCAAAAGGAAGATGGCAATGCTGGCCACCAGAGTAAAAATTAAAGTGGAGGGGAAATCAATTGATTTTTTGGTGGACATGGGAGCCCAATTTTCATCATTACTTAAACCTATGGGAAAACTATCTGGAGAGGAAGTCTGGGTACAAGGAGCAAATGGCACAGAGAGACATAAATGGACAACAGAAAGGACTTCAAATTTGGCCTTGGGAGTAGTTAAACATCGATTTTTGGTCCTCCCTAATGCCCCATATAACTTCATGGGAAGAAATTTCCTCCACAAGTTACAAGCCAGCATTCAGTTCTTGGAAGGCGACATGACTGTAACCTTGAGACAACCCACTGTACAGGTGCTTATGGCAGCAGTAGATGAATACCCCCTTTATGAGCCAGTATCAAAACCAGAGGAGACAAAGTGGGGAAGCCTTCTCCAAACCCTATAGGTTGAGTTTCCCAAGGTCTGGGCAGAAGGGAAGCCCCCTGGCTTGGCCAGGGGACAACTTCCAGTGGTGATACAATTAAAGGTGACAGCTACGGCTGTTCATGTCCGACAGTACCCCCTCCCCCGGGGAGCAAAGAAAGGGATCAGAAAACACATTAACCACCTCCAAGGAGACAGGATCCTAGTTCCTTGCGAATCATGGAACACACATTTGCTGCCCGTCAAAAAGGCCGAGGCTGAACTGACCCATTCAGGACTTGTGGGAAGTTAATAAATGGGTCAAAGATATCCACCCGATGGCGTCTAACCCCTATAACCTACTCTCCTTCTTGGGCCCCAAAAGAACTGTGTATACTATCTTAGATCTCAAGGTTGCATTTTTCTGCATCTCTTTAGCAAGGGAATCTCAGCCCCTCTTTGCTTTTGAGTGGTCTGACCCACAGGAAGGATATCAAGGCCAGCTCACTTGGACAAGACTTCCCCAAGGGTTCAAGAATTCACCCAACATTTTCGATGAGGCCCTACCCGAGGATTTGCAGGAGCACAGAACCTCCAACCTGGGAGTCACTATGTTACAGTATGTTGAAGACTTGCTAATAGCCACTGAGGACTATGAATCATGTTTGCAGGGGACAAGAGCTCTCTTACTGACTCTGCAGGAAAAGGGGCATTGGGTGTCTACAAAGAAACCACAGCTCTGTCAGAGCCATACCACTTATCTAGGTTTTGATCTCCATGAGGGAATGTGTTCACTGTCTGAGTCCAAGAAACAGGTGATCACCCAATACTCCCACCCCACCACGTCCCGACAAGTGAGAGAGTTTCTTGGGACAGTGGGCTACTGTAGGCTGTGGATACCGCAGTTTGCAGAGATTGCAAACTCTCTACAAACTCTCTACAAACCTCTCTACAAACTGGCAAAGGGGCAGCTCACTATGATAGAGTGGACAGCTGAGGCAGAAGGAGCATTTCAGGAATTACAAACAGCCTTACTGAGTGCCCCAACACTTACCATCCCAGATGTTACCAAGCCCTTCCACTTGTATGTGGATGAAAAAGCAGGGGTGGCCAAAGGAGTTTTGACTTAGACTCTGGAGCCTTGGCCAAGGCCAGTAGCCTATCTTAGCAAGAAACGAGATCCAGTAGTGGCTGGGTTCCCCCCTTGCCTCCGCATAATTGCTGCCATGGCCCTCCTGGTCAAGGATGCAAGTAAATTGACTTTGGGTCAAAATCTCATCTTGACCACCACCCATGCTATCGAGGGCCTTCTCTGGACTCCACCAGACCAATGGATGGCAAATGCCTGAGTGATGGGGTATTAGACCCTCCTCCTCAACGAACCAAGAGTGACCTTCCGGGCCCTGGTAGTGCTAAATCCAGCCACACTGCTGCCAGAGGAGCTGGCTGACCACCCACATGACTGTGGGGAGATCCTAACCCAAGTCACAGGAATAAGGCGGGATTTCAGAGAGACTCCCCTCCCAGATGTGAAGATGACTCTACATGGTCAATGGAAAGAGGTAAGCGGGGGCTACGGTGGTTTCTCCTGAGCAGGAACTCTGGATGGCAGCCTTGCCACATGAAACCTCGGCACAAAAAGTGGAGCTGATTGCACTCACCAAGGCACTGCAGATGGCCAATGATAAAACCGTCAACATCTATATGGACAGCAGGTATGCCTTTGCTACTCTCCATATACACGGGTCTATTTATAAAGGAAAGGGCCTATTAACAGCAGAAGGAAAAGGAATTAAGAACAGAGGAGAAATATTGGCTCTCCTCCAGGCTATTTGGGACCCAAAAGAAGTAGCCATTATGCATTGCCTGGGACACCAAAAGGGGACTGATCTGATTTCAAAAGGAAACCAATTAGCAGATCAAGCCACAAAGCAAGCAGCCCAAGAGACAGTGCAAGAACTGGTTACACTCCTGGCTCCTGCCCTACCAGAAAAACTGAAATATTCAGAGGAAGATTTAAAGTATTTACAAAATGGGCTAAATTGGACTATGAAGGGGATTGGGCTAAGACTAAAGCAGGAAAAATAATTCTTCCTCGAAGACTAGGTAAGAAGTTAGTAGACAAGATACATCAGGGTACTCATTTGGGAGTACACAAACTTAAGGAGCTTATAGGCAAGCAGTTCCAGGTTTCTAAATTAGGGCATATGGTTCAGGATGTAGTTGATAGATATGCTCAATGCCAGACAGTTAATGTGGAAAGAACTAGAATGGGAAGAGGGAAAGGAGAAAGAGGTAAGGAACTAGGACTTTATTGGGAAATAGATTTTACAGAGATAAAACCCAGAAAATATGGGCACAAGTATATGTTAGCTTTTGTAGATACCTTTTCAGGCTGGGTAGAGGCTTTTTCCACCAAACAGGAGTTGGAGACAAAGGTGGAACCACATCCTTACCAACCCGGGGACTTGGTTTGGATATGTCGCCCTTAAGTGGGAAACTTGGAACCTCGCTGGAAGGGACCTTTTACTGTCATCTTGACCACACCCACGGCAATAAAAGTAGAAGGCATCTGGGCCTGGATTCACACAGGTCACGTCAAATGAGCCGAGAACAAGGATGCCCCCCAGGGATGGAAGCGGCAGCCAATGGACCCTGCTGACCGTGGACTAAAGCTAAGACTCAAAAGACTGTGAGTTCATTGTTCCTATTATTACCTATTTGTGTAAGAGCTATTGAGTCACCTCATAAGACAAAAAGTATAGGTGGGAAATTAGAGCAATAAAATCAGTTTTACATGCTCAGTATAACCCCTTACAAAAGGAGAACATAGAACTGGCTGAAAAGTCAAGGATTTGACTAAATTCCAAAGAAAAGGGGGGAATGTAGGGGTCAAGTTGGCCAGAGGGAGCCAATTTGTTATAAACTTAGATTGACCCCGCCCCTCCCAGAAGAACTTACCTGCAAACCCTGGATATAGGGGTGGGCCAGGCCAGATGGAGACATCCAATCAGTGGGGCGTGCATATATTTACTATTGTAAGTTGAAATTCAGTTGGTCACCCGTATTGCCTACCTAGCATGACTGTGCAGTTTTTCCTGTGTGTTACAGTCTCACTGGCCACCTGTGTGTGGGCCAGACTCAATCACCTCTATAAAGGTTGATCTATGAGGCAGGGGAGTAATAGTGATAGCGTTGGGGTCGTCGGGAGTGGGAGCATTGGGGTCGTCAGGAGCAGCATCATTGGGAGCTTTGGGAGTGGCATCGTCATCAGGAGCGGCCTCGCTGGGGAGTGTCGGGATCATTGAGGTAGTCATTGGGAGCATCATGAGCATCGCTGGGGAGCAGCACCGCCGGGAGTGTCATCATCGGGAAGCAGTGCCACCAGGAGCATCATCATCGGGTAAGGTGAATTGTTGAGTAAGGGAAGTAGTCGGGGTCGGTGTCCTGGTTATCGTCGCCTCTTTTTAAGAGATGGCCCCACTGGTCAATTTGATTTTCGATGCTTGGCATGAAATAAAGCTTTGCTTGACTTTCAATTTGTGTCAGTCTCATTCCTTTGACCACAGACCCTAACAAACCGAATCTCCACCCTTAAAGAGCCAACCTAACAATTAAGCATAGAAGCAGGGTTTGAAAAGAGCCTGGAGTGTACTTTGAGATTTATTTACCAATCTCAGAATTTGCACTGGAAAAGCAGGTATCTTTAGAAGACTTCAACAACAAAAGAGCTGGCAGTTGCCATTTCCCTCCCCAACAACCCCAACACCTAGACAGAAGGACACTTGTGGGAACCATCTATCTTGCTTTCCTCCTATCTTGCTAGCACTTGTGTTGCACCCTCACATTCTGAGGATCTATTCCCTCAAACCCACCCCACTTGTCAGGCATCCCTCCAAAGTAACTTCTGTCCAAACGTACCCTGCAAACAGCCCAGGCATGGACCTGTGCCCTCCAAAGTGACTCCTGCCCTTGGGAAGGGGAAGACAACTACAAACACCAGTGTGCCTTTAGTCCCAGCAGCCAAACTTCATAACTAGCAGTGCAGAGAGAGTGCCCAACTGATTAGTGTAACTGAAACCCCAAAAGACAGATGGGGGACAGGTATCTGGTCAGACTGCTGGCCTTGCCCACCAATGAAAGCCTCTCCGATATGAAGCAGGAAAATCACCCTCTAAGTCAGTGCAGCTGCAGTTCTAGCAGATGAGCTGAGAGCAGACTTCTGGTCTGAGTGGGGACACTTTCCAACTATAAGGCTGCAGCAGCCCCAGATTGCCCCCTTATTGAGCACACAGACAAAACCCTGCCCAGTGTACCCACAACAGGCAAAGTGGGTTATTGCAGCCAACTAGCTTGAACTAAGATGGGTAAGCCATAAAAATAGGGCACAACAAACCATAGTAGATAGCCCTGAAACACTCAGCTGTGGTGAACAGGGCACACTGCACTATAGGGCACCACTTTTACTTCATGAGGCTGCTATTTCCAAGATCAAGGGATGTAGCTGACCTTCTTAATACATAGAAAGGGACAGAGTTAGAAATAATGAAGAGACAGAGGATTATGTCCCAAATGAAAGAACAGGACAAAACTATAGCAAACGAGAGCTAAATGAAATGGAGATAGGCAATAGGACTGATAAATAATTCACTGTAATGGTCATAAAGATACTGAACTCAAGAGAAGAGTGGAGGATCTCAGTGAGACCTCCAACAAAGAGATGGAAAATTTAAAAGATATCAGTCAGAAAGGAAGAACTCAACTGAAATTAAAAAAAATACACTAGAGGACATGTATAGCATATTAGAGGAGGCAGAAAAACAGATCAATGAGCTGAAAGAATGATGGAAAGCAACTAAGCTGAACAACAAAATGAAAAATAATTTTGACAAATGACAATAGGTTAAACACAGCAACATCAAGTATAACATTTGTACTATAGAGGCCCCAGAAGGAGAAAAGAGAAAGGTGCATAAAATTTATTTAAGAAATAATTGTTGAAAACTTCTTTCATCTGGGGCACTTGGGTAGCTCAGTCAGTTAAGTGTCTACCTTCAGCTCAGGTCATGATTCCAGGGTCCTGGGATCAAGCCCCACACCAGGGTCCCTGCTCATCAGGAGCTCAGGATACTGCTTCTCCCTCTGCCTTCCTCTCACTCCCCTTGCTTGGGCTCTCTCTCCCTCTGTGTGTATGTGTGTGAAATAAATAAATAAAATCTTTATAAAAGAAAAAAAGAAAACTTCCTTAATCTGGAGAAGGAAACACATACCCAGATCCAAGAAGCACAGAAACCACCCCCCCGCAAAAGAAAATCAACCCAAGGAGGTTCACACCAATACACATAATAATTAAAATGGGAAAAAAAAAAGTAGTGAGAGAGAATTTTAATGGCTGCAAGATAAAAGTAAACAGCTATATATAAGGGAAACCCCATAAGGTTGTCAGCAGGACAGAGAGAGTAGCCTAATGTATTCAAAGCCTAATATATCTCAAAGTACTGAAAGGAAGAAACTGTATACCAGGAACACTTTACCCTGCAAAGTTATTCAGAATTAAAAAAGAGATAATGAGTTTCCCAAACAAAAGCTGAAGGAGTTCGTCACCACTAAGCAAAACTTACAAGAAATGTTCAAATTAATTCTTTGAGTGGAAAGAAAAAGCCATAAACAGGAATAAAGAAAATTATTAAAGAAAAAATTTCACAGGTAAATATAAACACAACAAAAGTACATTAATTACTTATAAAACCAGCATGGAGGTTAAAACACAAAAGCAGTAAAATCAATTACATCTATAAAAATAAGCCAAGGGATGCCCAAAATAAATGCTATCATAAATAACATAAATAATATTAAATAACATAAATAACATAACATAACATTAAATAACATAAATAATTATTAATTATCATAAATAAATAAAACTATAATATCATATACATAAAACATGACCAGGGTTAGGGAGTAAAAATTTAGTGCTTTTAGAATGTTTTCAAATTTAAGTGACCATCAATTTAGTATAGACTGCTATACATATATTATATATGAACCTCATGGTAACCACATATCAAAGATTATAGTAGATACAGGAAAAATGGAGATAAAGAAATATAAGAATAGAACTAGAGAAAGCCATTAAAACTCAAGGGAAATGAATGAGGGAAAAAAAAAAGGAACAGAGAAGAACTACAAAAAATGACCTTAAAGGAAGTCACAAAATGGCAATAAGTACATACCTAAATAATTGTTTTGAATGTAAATGAACTATTCCAATTAAAAGACACAGGGTGAGTGAATGAATAAAAAGGAAAGACCTATCTATATGCTGCCTACCTGACTCACTTCACACCTAAAGTCATAAACAGATTGAAAGTGAAGGGATGGAAAAACCTAAATCGTGCAAATGGAAGCAAAAAGAAAGCCACAGTAGCTATACTTATATCAAGCAAAATCAACTTTAAAACAAAGGCTATTAACAAGAGACAAAGGAAGATACTACATAATGATAAAGGGAACAATCCAACAAGAAGATATATCTAGAGACCCAGCTCAGGAGCACCTACATATATAAAACAGTTAACAGACATAAGGGGAAAAATTGACAATAATACAATAATAATAGGAGACTTTAACAACCTACTTATATCAATGAAGAGTTCATCCAGACAGAAAATCAGCAAAAACAAAAACAAACAAAACAAAAAAAGAACTCCAATGGGTCTGAATGACATATTGGACCAAATGGACCTAATACATATATACTCAGAACATCCCACCCAAAACCAGCCAAACACACATTCTTTTCAAATGCACCAGGAACATTCTCCAGAATAGAGCACATGTTGGGTAACAAAATAAGTCTCAATGCATTTTAAAAGATTGAAATCATATCATGCACTTTTCCAACCAATTGGTATGAAATTAGAAATCAATCACACACACAAAAAATCCGAAATAACACAAATACATGGAGGCTATATAACATACTACTAAACAACGAATGAGTCAAACAATAAATCAAAGAGTAAATCAAAAAATACATGGAGACAAATGAAAATGAAAACACAATGGTCAAAAATATTTGCAATGTAGCAAAGCTGTTCTAAGAAAACATTTTATAACAGTACAGACCGAACTCAAGAAACAAGAAAAATCTCAGATAAACAAACATTATACCTAAAAGAGCTATAAAAAAAAAAAAGAAAAAGCACAAAGCCAATAAAAGAAAGGAAATAATAAAGATTAGAGCAGAAATAAATGAAATAGAGACCAAAAAAAAAAAAGAACTGAACAATAAAACCAGGAGCTGGTTCTTTGAAAAGATAAATAAAATTGATCAACCTTTGGCTAAACTCATAAACAAATGTAAAGGATACAAATAAATTTGACATGGAGGAGAAAGGACCAAAAAACACCACTAAGAGATAGTCAAGTCTCCCCTCGGGATTATTCCAACAGAGTATCCCATTCTTGAAAAGTTCAGAGGACAATATATCAGATCAGTGTATTTTGTTTTTATGTTGTGGAAAATCTATCTTAATGCAAAAAGATGGGATATAATTCATTAAGCCCCAAAACTGAAAATCTAAAAATGAACCATGGTGCTAGAATTACATTTAATAATTGTATTCGTGGAAAGGTCAATTAATGAGCAAATACTGTGCTACTACTCACTAAGCAGCTATGAAAATACAATAGTAAATGAACTGCACTAGACTACTTCAAAGATATAAAAATCTAATTAGTGTGATATTTACAATACAGTTAAACATTATTTCTAAGGCAACATTTAGCAGTTGAAACCAATGGTCTCAATCTGTCTGCTAACAGGCAGAAGGCATTCCAAACACAATAAAAATTGTGTTGGCCATTATGTTGTTTGGTAGTTGTTTTTCTTTTTGTTTCTTATTTGAGCATTTTTACTTGAGATATGTACTCCCCATGCCAGCATTTTTACCAACATTCTTGATTATCTTATATCCAACTCACATGTTTATTTTCTTTTCTGGCCCTTGAAGGTGGCTCACTTTATGACCTTTCTTTCTGCATTATATGCTATTTTGCACAGCCAAGCAATACAGTAATTTTCTCTTATTTTTAGGACATCAAACATTATAAGCATTTTTAGGTAGAAATGTTTGACATTGATTACTTCATATTCTTCCATTTTTTCTTTTGCTGTATTAGTGTACCAAATTTCACTTTAGAAATTCCAGTCAGGATTTTAGCTTTCTCTGAATTTGGAAAGAAACAGACAGAAATGCAATAGAAATTTATTATGCTGGAATCTACGTGCATGGTCAATTGTTCTAAAGGCCCGAATAAAAAATGCTATGGTATTTATATCTGGATTTATAAATAAGGAGATTCTGAAGCAAGACCATGGATACAGAATTATCAAAATATCTCTAGGCTAATTATCTACCTGCATTTATGCATCTCACAAATGAAAGTAAACCATGAAGTTTAGAAATCAATCAATCACTATTTATTGAGTTTTTCCTCTGTGCTTTGTTCTAAGCATGTAGCTTAGGCTATAATTTTATTGAGTGATGTGGGTCAATGATCAGTATGGTGGGGACAGTATTTATCAGTCAAAAAATCTGACTGGGACAAATAAATAAATAGTTGTGTTTATTTTGCAGTCCACATTAAGAGTTACAAGGATACATGGCTTCAGTCTGCATTGTTTCAATGATAAGGAAGAGATGGCTATTTTCTTAATAACCAAGATTTTTTAAAGTCCCCCCAAAGCTATCACTTCTGTGGTACACATTATATGTAAATATACTTTATATAAATATATACACATTATATTTATACAAATATATACACATTATATGTAAATATAACTTTATAAGAATATTTCTAAATATTTCTACTTAAATCAATTTTATTTTAAAAAGCTCTTTTCTCTTATTTTAATTTTGGTTTTGTTTTGATATCTTACAATATAAACTAGGTAGAATATCATTAAGTTACTGAAAATAAATGTCATAAGTATAGAGGGTAACAGAAGACCTAAGAAATATTTTGGAAAGACAAAATACAATGGTTCTTCCGTTTAATCTTTGATTAATGGCACAAGAAAAAAAAGCCTGACAACTGGCTTTCCAAAGAGTCTAACAGAACTCTGAACTTCCACCAACCACAGCTTGACCTCAACCTCTTATCCTTTACTTCATTAGATGGAATAGAGGAGAGATAATGAGAGACCAGAGAGTTCACAGAAGTCACTGCTTCTTTAACAGCATAAAACCGGTGTTCACAAAATCCTCTCCAGGAAGCTTTTACCAGAGATCACATTTCAAATATTTGATCATTTCTTCTTCTTTTGTATAGAGTAAGCAAGGAAGAGAAAAAAAAAAATCTTTACAAAAGCATAACTGGATATTCATACTGGTCTCTCAATCATTTCTACTTTTTGAGATAGCTGGAGATGTGAAAAGGTGATGGATTAAGCAGAAGCCCTCTTTTTCAAATTAAGACTATAGAATAAATATGTCTTCTTGGCACATATTTGGTTTAAGATTCATAATATCTATTTGTTTTCAGCTTAAATGTTTTAAATAAAAGAGGATAAAGGAATATTTTA
This sequence comes from Neogale vison, assembly GCF_020171115.1. Lineage (NCBI taxonomy): Eukaryota > Metazoa > Chordata > Mammalia > Carnivora > Mustelidae > Neogale > Neogale vison. Next base: position 47,114,938 of record NC_058094.1, read on the forward strand.
GTATTTCAAATATATGTTTTAAAATAAATTAAAAAAATACTTTTCTTTTCGGAATATTTATTTCTAAATAGACTTTGTTCCATTTCTAGAGTTTTACCATACAGAATGTTTGGAATATTTTAACAAAGATTTAGATCAATACTTGATACCTATGGTAATCTATTAATAGGTATAATAGGTAATATTCTACATCAATGATATAATTTTATTTCAGCAATTCCTCTTTCAGGTCCAGAATATTTTATTTTAAGATTTTATTTATTTATTTGACAGAGAGAGAGGGATCACAAGTAGGCAGAGAGGCAGGCAGAGGGGAGGGGGGAGAAGCAGGCTCCCTGCTGAGCAGAGAGCCTGACATGGGACTTGACCCCTAGGACCCTGGGATCATGACCTGAGTCAAAGGCAGAGGCTTAACCCACTGAGCCACCCAGGTGCCCTAAGGTCCAGAATACTGCTTTAACAGGGGTCCCAACTGAAAATAAACTGACATTCGGAGTTTGATTATATCCAAAAGGTTGTGTGTAGATAGCCAAAGGGGTTCAGTAATGAAGGTACAGATATGGGAATTTTCAGAGGGTTGAGAACACCTGTTAAAAGAACACTGTGAAATTCCATAATAGAATAGAGATAAGGGAAAAAAAAAACCCACAAACAAAATAACAGGGAACAATGATGGTAGCATGATGTTTTGTCCTCAATCTGACATCATGAAGAGAAAATGCAACTTTTAATATTCCCCAAATTTTATAATACTTCCTACCAGAAAGTCCTTCACAGATATAAATATTCTGTTAATTGACTTTCTGCACCCACAGGAACAGTGGTGAATTATCAACTGGGTTCATGTATCTCACTCAGTAGAAACAGCTATGTAGGATCTGGCAAGAAATCAGTATTGAGTAATACAGTAGAATTATATAGGATCTTAGCTTTGGAGACTCAGAAATACTTTTAGGAACTCTGCAGGAGGCTAAAGTCCTACATAAGGGTGGAATTTGAGAATTAAAGTTAAATGACCTCTTTTCTATTCACACTGAAAGAAGTGCTGAGAAAATGGGTTTTCTCCAGTAGTGTGGCCTTCTATGTACCATGAACAAGCTCTGTCTGTGATGGACAAATCTACCTGAATCAGGCACTGAGTGGATCTGAAAGGATCCTTAGTCAGGCCCATGTCATTCTTCATGCAACATTCAAGGAAGAGTCTCCATATCATCTCAGTATTTATTTCTTCCTCATTATGCAATGCCTAACATATTAATTGCTCCAGTTAACCTAGGAAATTTTTTCTTATATTTTGAAGAATTTACAGTGACATTATCAGAAAAGTATCTCACCTATTGAATCTTATCTGTGCAAGAAAGCCCAAATTAAAGAAAGCCAACAATTAAAGCCAAGAAAGCCCACAATTAAAGTTTCTTTTCATTGTGATAAAGCATATGTAACAAAATTATTTTAAAATTTTTCAGTTGTTCAATTTAACAATTTATACAGCTCAGTGGCAGTAAGCACATTCACATTATTATGAAACTATTACCATCATTAGTCTCCAGAACTTTTTTTACCTTCCCAAACTGAAACACATCTCATTAAACAGTAACTCCCCATCTACCAGCCTCTAGCCCCTGGAAACCACCATTCTACTCTACATTTCTATAATTCTGACTACTTTATGTACTTGATGTAAGTGAAATCATAATAATAATCATCCTTTTGTAGCTGGCTTATTTCACTTTGCATATTGTCTTCACAGTTCATACATGTTGCAGCATTTATCAGATTTTTTTCATTTTTAAGGCTGAATAATATTCCATTGTATATTATGTACCACAATTTGTTTTTCCATTCATCTGCTGATAAACATCTGGGTTGTTTCTACTATATGACTATCATAAATAATGTTGCTATTAACATTGATATACAAATACCTGTTGAAGTCTCTGCTCTAAATTCTTTTGTACATATATACAGAAAAACAATTGCTGAATTAAATGGTAATTCTAAGTTTACCCATTTGAGTAATCTCCAGCCATTTTTTTCAGTGACTATACCATTTTACATTCTTACCAGCAGTGCAAGGGGTCCCAAGTTCTCCACAATTATTTTTTCTTTTTATAACAGCCAATCTAATGAGTGTGAAATGGCATCTCATCATAGATTTTATTTGCATTTCCCTAATGATTAGAGATGCTGAGTGTATACCTCTTGGCCAGTATATTACGGGTACACTTTTGACTCAACTTTAACTTCTTTTACCAGTGGTTTGTAGTTTGCAGTGTACTAGTCTTTTATGTCCTTGGTTAAGTTTATTTGTAAGTATTTTATTCTTTTTGTACTATTAAAAATGAGATTTAAAAAAAATTTTCCTTCAGATAGTTTATTATCAGTGCACTGAAGTGAAACTGTGTTAATTTTGTATCCTGAAACTTTACTGAATTTACTTATTAGTTTAACAGTTTTACTCCTAAGAGAAAACATGGGGGAAATATTTATTGATATTTTTATGGGCAATGTTTTCTTGAACATGACACCAAAAACATAGGCAACAAAGCAAAAAAAGCCAGGTGAGACTACATCGGACTACACACTCTCACACAGAAAAAAAGATCAACACAATAAAATGTCAACCTATAGCATGAGACAAAGTATTTGCAAATCATGATAAAGAGTTATCCAAGGAGTGCCTGAGTGGCTCTGTTGGTTAAGCATCTGCCTTCAGCTTGGGTCATGATCCCAGGGTCCTGGGATTGAGCCCTTATCCTTCTCCCTTTGTCTTCCCCCTGCTTGTGCTCTCTCTGTCAAATAAATAAGTAAAATCTTAAAAAGAAAAAAAAAGTTATCCCAAAATAAATAAGGAATACCTACAACCCAATGGCAATAAAACAAATAATTCAATTTAAAAAACAAATGAAGGAATGGAATGGGAGAAACTATTTACAAATGACTTATCAGATAAAAAGCTAGTATCCAATATCTATAAAGAACTTATCAAACTCACCTCCCAAAAAAACAAAGAACCCAGTCAAGAAATGGGCAGAAGACATAAACTTATATTTCTCCAAAGCATATGTACAAATCACACAAATAGCCAACAGACACATGAAAAAATCCTCCATATCACTTGGCATAAGGAAAATACAAATCAAAACCACCTCACACCGGTCAGAATGGCTAAAATTAACAAGACAGGAAAAAACAAATGTTGGCAAGGATGCAGAGAAAGGAGATCCTTCTTACACTGTTGGTGGGAATGCAAAGTGGTACAGCCAATCTGGAAAACAGTATGGAGGTTTCTCATGAAAGTAAAAATAGAGCTACTCTACAACCCAGAAATTGCAATATTAGTTATTTACCCCAAAGATACAAGTACAGTGATCCAGTGTTACTTGCACCCCAGCGTTCAAATCAGCAATGTCCATAATAGCCAACCTGTGCAAAGAGCTGAGATGTCCACTGACAGATGAATGGATAAAGAAGATGTGGTGTATGTCACACACACACACACACACACATACATACACACAATGGAATATTACTCAGACATCAAAAAAGATAAAAACTTACCATTTACACTGACATGGATGGAACTGGATGGAATTATGCTGAATGAATAAGTCAATTGGAGAAAGACAATTATCATATGGTTTCACTTATATGTTGATATAAGAAACACTGTAGAAGATCATACGGAAAGTGTGGGAAAGTGAATGGGAAGTCATTAGAGAGGGAGAAAAAACATGAGAGACTCTTAATCATAGGACAAAGGATTTCTGGAGGGGAGGTGGATGGAGGAATGGAGTAATTGGGTGATGGGTATTAAGGAAGGAGCATGATGTGATAAGCACTGGGTGTTATATGCAACTAATAAATTATTGAAACTACATCTGAAACTAATGATGTAGTATGTGTTGACTAACTGAATTTAAATTTTTAAAAATGTGAAGGAAATGAATAGACATTTCTCCTGGATAGATAAGCAAATGTCTAGAAGTTGCTCAATATTATTAATCACTTGGAAAATGCAAATTGAAACCATAATAAGATATCAACTCTCACTTAATAGAATGGTTGTTATGAATACGTAAATATATAGAAAGTGTTGTCAAGGATATAGAGAAAAGGGGACTCTTGTAACACTGTTGGTGGTAATGTAATTTGGTATAACCACTATGGACCACAGTATGGAGTTTCCTCAAAAATTTAAAATAGAGCTGCTAATGATTATGCAATCCCATTTGTGGGGCTCTATCCAAAATAACTGAAATAAGAATCTGTAAAAAAATCTGTGTTTCCATGTTCACTGTAGCATTATTCATAATAGCCAAGAATATTGGAGGTATATGAGCAAGATTACTTAGAAAAGGGCCTTTTCTCAGTAACTAGCTCCTAGTAGTTACTACTCTCAGAATTATTCCTAACTAGGAAATTGAATTTCTCCTTGGGTGAGTAGGTGAATTGGGTAGAAGAAACTGGATCTAATATATTGTTTGTTTTAGGACTTAGTTTTGGAGGTTCAAAAACAAATAATCATCTTTTGTTCTTTATCATCTCTTGTTTCTTCCATTCTCCCAGTCATAAATGGCACTTCTAGTTTAAAAAGGGAAGGGGGAGAAGTAAATAAAACTATTAAAAAAATTTGTTAACTCATTACCCAGACTATAGCAGAGTCAATAACCCTCTCAATACTGGGTAGTTTTTCAAATATATTTTAGTTCATCTGTGGATTTATAGGAATGAAATTCTCCAGAAGCCATAAAGTACCAGGAAACAAACCAACAAAAATTTTGATCTGATGTTATAGCTGGGAGCATAAAACCTGAGATTTGTGAGGCCACAGAAGTCTAAGTATGTATACATAAAGGTCCTACCAAGTATATACCTATACAAATTTCTTAACTCCAGTTCACATTTGTTTGTGATGGGAAATAGAATGTAAATAAATAATCTCTGGCAAAACACACTTTTGAACTTTGAAGAATTTCCACAAAGTTCACAAGATTAACATAACCAAAAACAAGTGATCAACAAAAATAAAGAATCAAGCTGCTAGGTAAAAGCATGAGCAAAAACCAAAAAGTATAGAAATAGACATAAACAGTGGTAAAAGAATAAATATCTAAAAAAAAAAAATTTTTTTAAAAACCTAAATTGGAAAGCTCAATTGCTCTATCACACACACAAAAATTAAATTAGATTAAAATATCCCTTTATACACTTTTGCCCATATTCAAACAAAATAGCAGAACTAAACAACTTTTCAATTCATATCCTGGAAGATATTAAGTAAGCAGATAATATCCAACTTTCCCAACTCCCTTCACAGAACAGAAAAAGAAGTCATGCTCTAATCTTATTTTATGATGTTGTTATTATCTCTAAACCCCCTACAGAAGGCCAACAATTGAAAATAAAATTAAAATCCAAATTAAAATTTAAATCCCAAATTTATTACATTTAGACATAATAAGCAAATTATTAAAAATCAAATAATTAGATCAGTATATAAAATAAACTAAAGGAGCATAATGATCCATAGGACTATCTCAATTAACAAATTAAAAAAAACTTTAGAAAGGAAACCAGCATTTATGATAAAATTCTTAGCAAATTAGAAATAGATAGGAACTTATATGACCTGAAGAGCAACACGACACCAATAAGGGACATAAAAATGTATATATAATAAGTAGAAAAAAGGAATAGCTTTAAAGTGTCTGGAGACAAATTCTTCGATTAAATAAAAGAATTCAGAAAGATTACCAAATAATAAGATGAATATTTGAAGTCAAAAAATGTACTCCTTTTTTTCAAGTATCATTTTCTTGATTTTGTTGCTATCTGTGTTCTCTTATAATTCATCAAGATTCTTTAAGTTGATTATTTTGGACAGAAACAAACCAAGAAACAGACACCACACTATAGAGAAAAAACTGATGGTTACCAGAGGGTAGGTGTCTGGTGGGATGGGTCAAATAGATGTTGGGGATTAAGTTTGTCATTGTGAGCATTGAGTAATGTAGAGAATTATTGAATCACTATATCGTATACCAGAAACTAATATAACACAGTATATTAACTATACTGGAATTAAAATGAAAAACTAAATTAAAAATAAAACAAAATACAGGCTCTAACACCAAAAAAACATTAAGATTATTTTGAATATTTTTTCAGGCAATTTATAGATCTCTATTTCTTTAGGTCAGTTACTAGGGATTTATTTTGTTCTTTGAATTGTGTTATATTTTCTTAATTTTTCATGTCCTTGCAGCTTTGCATTAGTGTCTGCACATTTGAAGAAAGATCCATGATACCCAGTTTTTTTTCTGACTTTGTCTGGGAAAATCTTCAGTGACTACAGTGGATGAGGTTCTGTATCTAGATTCTTGCTGCCCAGTCTTTTTCCTTAAAAAAAAAAAAGAAGAAAAAAATCCTGTAATCTCTTGCCCTCTCTGTTGTCTAACCATATCACTTCCTCTGGAATTCTTTGTGAGATGAGTCAGAAACCCAAAAGCCCTTAGGGAGTCCACTAAAAGATCAGGGGTTTTGGTTTCAAGTTCAATTTCCCCTTTTCTCTTGGAAGAGAGTGCCTTGTCCAAGCTACACAACACAGTTGAAGGAAGGTGCCCTTCCCCTAATTACCTCAGTAGAAATAAAAATAATCCAGAATAACCAAAAAGATTTGAAGAAAAAAAAAAAAAAGAATAACTAAGAGAAATTCCGGAACTGATCAAGTGGAAGAAAAAAAAAAAAATAAACTTGAAGACAGGTCATTCAAAATTATACAGTCATAGAGAAAAAGAAAACTGAATGAAAAGCCATGAGAAAAGCCTAAAGGGAATTATGGGACACCATCAAGAGAACCAGTATACAGAAGTCTTAGAGGATAAGACATGATGAATTATAGCCCATTAGTAAAGGTGAACATATAGACAAATACAGAATATGTAATAATTTAATGAATTTGTAAATCACTTTTTACTCTAACATAAAGGTTAAAAGAAAGTTGTTAATATATACACAACATGAAAGATATACAATGTTAAAGGTATAACAAAATGTATGGGGTTAGTAAAATGCAAAGTTTTTTTTTACATTTTACATAATTGAAGTTATATTGCTTAAAATAGTTACAACTTTAAGAAGTTTTATGTAAGCACCACGGTAACCATAAAGAAAATGCATACAGTAAATACACACAAAGGGAAAAGAGAAATGAATCAAAGCATACCAGTATAATCTAATTTTAAAATCATAAGGAAAATGTTGAGAAGAAAAGATAAACAAAAGAACCACAAATCAGACAGAAAGCAAAATTTCAATAATAAGTATTAATAATTATTTCCTGAATAAATGGTTTAGTCCAGCAGTCAACAAATAGAGAGTGGTTGAATGGATTTTTAAAATATTGAGCTATATACCAACTACAAAAGACTCACTTTAAATCAAAGAAAAAATAGGTTAAAACTGAAGGGGTGGAAAAAGATGTTCCATGCACATGGTAAACTAAAGAGAAGATGGTTAGCTCTACTTCTGTCAGACAAAATAGACTTTAAGTCAAAAACTATTACAAAAGACAAAGAAAGTCATTTTATAATAGAAGGGTCATTCATCATGAAGATAGAATAATTATAAATAAATACACACTCAGTATCCAACCTATGAATATATAAAACATATAAAACTATAAATTTATATATTAATATATAAATCCAACATTTAAACATATATATATATGCACTCAACATCCAGCATATAAATATATAAACATATAAATATATAAATTATAAATATGTAAATATTCACAGGTCTAATGGCAATACAATACAATAATAGCAACAGAATATAATAGCAATACAATGATAGAAGATTTCAATTCTTCATTTTCATCAATGGTTAGATCATTCAGACAGAAATTAATAAGGAAATAGCAGACTTGGAAAAAATGGACCTATCAGACATATAGAGGACGTTCCATCTAACATCAGTAAAAGGCATATGCATCTCAAGCATACATGGAGAATTCTCCAGGATAGACCATATGTTGAGCCACAAAACAATTCAAAAAAATTTAAGAAGATTAAAATAATATAAAATGGGTTTTTTTTTTTAATACAATGGTATGAAACAAGAAATCGGTAACGGAATAGAAATTGGAAAACTCCAAAATATGGAAAATAAACACACTCATGAAATACTATGAGTAAAAAATGAAATCAAATAGGAAAGTGGAAAATACCTTGAGACAAACATAAATGAAAAAACACATATCAAAAACTATGTGATGCTGTAAAAGTGCTACTAATGGAAAAATTCATACTGATAAACATACACATTAAAATAAGAGATCTCAAACAAACTTTCTACCTCAAAAGGTAAAAAAGAACAGACTAAACCCAAAGTTACAAAAAGGAAAGAAAGAAAGAAGAGAAATGAAATAGAGAATGAAAAACAATGGGGAAAATCAAAACTAACAGTTGGCTTTCTGAAAAGATAAATAAAATGGGCAAATCCTTAGACTTACAAAAAGGAGGAAGGACTGAAATTAGAAGTGAAAGTGGTGACATTAAAACTGATGCCACAAAAATGTAAAGAACCAGAAAAGATTATTATGAACATTTAACACATCAACATCTTGAATAACCTAGAAGAAGTGGACAAATTCCTAGAAATATATGACCTACCAATAATGAATTATGAAGATAAGAAAAACTGGAATAGACTGATAACAAATAAGAAGAATAAATCAGTATCAAAAATCTACCAAGACAAATTCTAAACCAGTTGGCTTCACTGGTGAGTTCTAACAAGCATTTAAGGAAGAGTAAATACCAATCCTTCTTAAACTTAAAAAATTGAAGATGAGGAAGCATTTCCAAGTGCCAGCATTTTGCTGATACTAAAGCCAGACAAAGACACTAAAAGAAAATTATAGGTAATATCCCTAGGATACAAGTACAGCTCTACATACTCAAATCAGTTAGTATAATATAGCACATTAATAGAAGAAAGGATAAAAAACACATGATTATCTAAATAGATGTAGAAAAAGCAATCAGCAAAATTCATACACTTTTATGATAAAAACTATGAGTAAATTAGGTATAGAAAGACTGTACTTCAACATAATAAAGGCCATATATGACAAGCCCAAAGCTAACATCACTCTCAATGGTGAAAAACGGAAAACTTTTCCTCTATAACCAGGAACAAAAACAACCTCACTTATCACTTCTATTTAACATAGTACTGGAAGCCCTATCCAGAGCACCTAGGCAAGGAAAAGATATAAAAGGCATCCAATTCGGAAAAAAATAAAAAGTAAAATTACTTGTTTGCAAGTAACATAATCTTTATGTAGAATATCCTAAAGACTACAAACAAAACAAAACCTGTTAGAACCAATAATCAAATTTAGTAAAGTTGCAGGATGCAAAATCTGGCATTCAAAAACCAGTGTTTGTATACCCTATCAATGAATTATCAGAAATGTAAATTAGAAAATCTCTAACAGTATAAACAGTACTCGGGAATAAACTTAACCAATGAGGTAGAACTCTCATACAATGAAAACAATGAAATGTTGTTGAAAGGAAAGAAAACAAAATTAATGGAAAAACATCCCATGTTTATAGATTGGAAGACAACATTGTTGAAATGTCCATAACACTCAATGTGATCCAGATTCAGCGTAATCGCTATCAAAATCCCAATGACATTTTTAAAAGAAATAGAGAAAAACTCTAAAATCCATTTAGAATAGTCAAAGTGACCTTGAGAAAAAGGACAAAGGTGGAAGGATCATATTTTCTGATTTCAAGCTCTATTATAAAACTATGGTAATCAAAATAGTATGGTACTGGCCTTAAAACAGACATAGATGAATAGAATAGGAAGTCCCAAAATAAAACATACATGTACAGTAATTCATTTCTGATAAAAGTGTCAAAATACTTCCATAGAAGGAAACCTCTTTAACAAATAGTATTGATGGAAAATGGATATCCACATGCAAAAGAATGCTATTAGGCCTTATACACCATACACAAGATAAACTCAAAATGGATTAAAGATAATCATAACTGAATGAGATTTTTCTTGAAAAATCATTTTATTTTAAAAATATTTTTATACTACTGTTACAGAAATTATAGAAGGGTTGCTTTGTTTTCAACACATTTTAAATAAGAGGTATTTTCAAAGCGGAGTGAAAGGTTGATGAACCTACAGCAATTTTTTTCTGATGCTGAAAAAAGAAAATGCGATGACTAACTATGATTAAGTTGTATTCTAAATGTAAAGAAAAATACATAATTTCATACTCCCACATTAAATATGTGTCCACTTATAATTTATATCAACTTTTACAGTTTATGCCTGTTATTAAAATTAATGCAGGAGTGATGCCACAAAGATGACAACATAGGCCATTTCTGACTTCACTCCCCCTTTCAAGTACTACTAACAACTGTTCATGGACAAGGTAACACTGAAAGAATCCTTTAACATGGGAGTAAGGCCAAAGCATTATGCTGTGTTACATAGATCAAGACAAATTTAATTAGAAGGGTATAAGGAGCAGTTACATACTGATCACAATATCCTTCCCCCAGGCTAGAGCAGCAGGGTAGATACACAGGGGCACAGAGGTCCCTCTTCTGACCATATAGTTTCAGTGAGGGGAAATGAGCCCCGGGGGGCATCCAGCTTCCCCAGCATCACGGGTTGCATCTTAGGAACCTCTGCTTTTCTTTTCTTTCTTTCTTTCTTTTTTTTTTTTTTTTAAGATTTTATTTATTTGACAGAGATCACAAGTAGACAGAGGCAGGCAGAGAGAGAGGAGGAAGCAGGCTCCCTGCTGAGCAGAGAGCCCCGATGCGGGGCTCAATCCCAAGACCCTGGGATCCTGACCTGAGCTGAAGGCAGAGGCTTTAATCCACTGAGCCACCCAGGCACCCCAGAGCCTCTGCGTTTTTACTCCATGGGGATTTCAGGGGAGTTTGTGGGGCTTGACCATTGGGAATCTGATTGTGACAGAGAAGTAGAGAGAGGGACTTGCAACAACTAGCATTTAGTTTCTACCTACAGAGGCCAAGTAGTAGACCCAACTAGCACCTTTGCATATTTGCAAAATGAAGTCAGTGGCACAAACTAATCAGGGAGCTACAGCCTGGCCCACCCCTCACCATGTCTGACCAGAAGTCTTGCAAGAATTCAAGAAGTTGCATGTTTGAACAGAGAGGCCAGCAGGCAGAGGGATCAACTTTCGGGAAAAGGCAGTGCCAGGTTTGGAGGTTGCCCTTCTACACCCAGTCAAGGGAGTTAATTCACAGCCCAACACACTATAGAGGATAACTCCTGACCCTCCCAACCAGAAAGCTTGACTGGAAAAATTTAGGAAGATAACTGAGTCATAGCCCAGTCTAATAATGAGTGAAGGCCCCAGACTTGCCCAACAGAAAGTATGACCAGAACTGTAAGCTATAGAACTCAGAAACATTTGAGGTCAGACCAACAGGCAGAACTAATAATATAGAGCAATGACTGGTTCCAATTGGCCAAGAAATTTGGGGGGAAGATTAGCTTGAGTCAAGAACACAGACTAAGAGCCATATTAGCCTCGGAACTGGTTCTCCCACTATACTCATGCAGGGAAGTTAATTCATAACACTTCTCATTGCTGTAAACATCCTTCAACCCACCCAAACAAGGAACCTGACCAGAATACACAGGAAGTTAAGTAGCTCATCCAATAGCCCTTACACTGGCACTTATTCAGAAAGCATTGAATAGCTTTCCCTACCTATAGCCTTCCCTACCTATAGAACAAAACTGGTAGACTCAGCTATCCAAGGAATTTAGTACATACTCTTGCCTGATTTGGGTTCCCAAACAATAAGCCTGGAGGGCCTTGGGACCCTTCTGCTGTCCTGACAGAGGAAAAAGCCTAATTCATAATTCCACTTACTGCTGAGTATGGTACCCAAGCTCAACCATGCAGGAAACCTGACCAGAGAACCCAGGTAAACATGGAACCTACTGCTGAGTTTGGTCAGGGAACTAAGCCAGTAGTCCTAACCTACTGTTCTCAGCCATCAACACCTACTTAACCCAACCTCAGAGTCTGGGCAGCAGCCTTGTCCAAAAATAAACCAGATAGGTAGTCGCAGCTGTCTAACGGTGTTCCAGCAAACACATCCAGAAATCCAAACTGAGCTGACTTGTTAAGAACTATCTGCAAAAGTGAACCTGTAAAGTCTGTATAAGGAGACTGCCTATTCAGATGTCAACATAAAAAATCAGCATCATGAAAAATCAAGTAAATATTGTACTACCAGAAGAGATGAATAAAGCTCTAATATTTGACCCTAGAGAAAATAAGCTATGCACTATCAAAGAACTCAGAATAGTCCTCTTAAAGAAGTTTAGTAAACTTAAAGAACACAGAAAACTAAAGAAAATTAGAAAAATTGTATATGAAAAAATGGAAAGTACAACAAAGAAATAAATAGAAACCATTAAAACCCCACAAAAAATGGAAATTTTAGAGCTGAGAAGTACAATGGCAGAACTGAATAATTCAATAGAGAGTTTCAAAAGCACACTCAACCATACAGAGGAAAGAATTAGTGACCTAGAAGACAGGACATTTGAAAATATGCAGTCAGAAGACAGGAAGAAAAAAAACTGAAAAGGAGTGAAGAAAGCCTGTAGGACTTACATGAAACAATCATAAGACATAATATCTGCATTACAAAAATTCTAGAAGAGAGAAACATAGAGAAAGGAAGAGAAAGTATACTTAAAGCAATGCTGGCTGAAAACCTCCCAAATCTAGGGAAAGAAACTGACATTAGATCCATGAGGCCCAAAGGATCCCAGATAGATTGATTTTAATTCTTCCTAATTCTTTTGGTTTTTCCTAATATCTAATTAAAAACTCAATCTATTCAGATAAATTTAACCTTTATATTATTTTTTCTACAAAAGCTAATTGATTTAGAGCTTATAAAAATGTTGGTTGTTTTTGCTGTTGCTTTTGGACCTAAATAGATGCTGTTCTAATAATAAAGGATACTATTTTCCCACAAACTGGACAATTAGAAGAAATGGGAAAATTTTTAGGAGCATAACTGAACAGACTAGTTACTATTAAGGAGACTAAATCAATCATCAGTTATCTCCAAACAAAGAAAAGTCCAAGACCAGATAGCCTTACCAGTGAATTTTACCAAACACTTAAAGAAAAATTGAAGCTAATTATTCTAAAACTTTTTCAAAAAATTAAAGAGGGAAATTTCCAATTTTCTCATTTTATGAGCCCAGCATTATTTTGATACTAAAGCTGGAAGAGGACACTACCAGAAAAGAAAATTACCAGCCATTACTCCTGGTAAATATAAATAAAAGTTCTCAATAAAATACTAGCAAACTGAATACAGCAGCACATTAAAAGAATCATTCACTATGACCTAGTGGGATTTATACCTGGGATGCAAAAATAGTTTAATAAATGCAAATCAATCAACATGATATATCACATAAATAGAATGAAAGCAAAAATATCAGTGATCATCTCAATAGATGCAGAAAAAAAAAACCTGATAAAACTGAAATCCATTTATGATGGAAACTCTTAACGTTTAAGTATAGAAGAAATGTACCTCAACATAATACAGACCATGTATGACAAACCCATAGTTAACATCAGACTAAGCAGTAAAAATTTAATAGCTATCTTCAAAGATCTAAAACAAAAAAAGGTGTCCACTCTCACCACTCCTATTCCACATGGTACTGAAAGTTCTAACTAGAGCAATCAGGCAAGAAAAAGAGTTGAAAAGAATCAGAAAGAAGTAAAACTATCTCAATTTAAAGATGGCATGATTTTATGTATAGAAAACCCTAATGACACCTCCAAAAAAAACCAAAACAAAACAAAACAAAAAACAAAAAACCTGTTAGGTATAATCAACAAATTCAGTAAAGCTGCAAGATGCAAAAGTAATATAAAAATCAATAATGTTTCTATATATTAACAACAAATCTGAAAAAGAAATAAAGAAAATGATCTCATTTACAATAGCATCAAAAACAATAAAATACTTAAGAATAAACTTAAACAAGGGGTCAAAACATCCCTAGTTTAAAAACTATAAGATGGGGGGCACCTGGGTGGCTCAGTCGTTAAGTGTCTGCCTTCAGCTCAGGTCCTAGGATCAGGCCCCACACTGGGCTCTCTGCTCACTGGGAAGCCTGCTTCTCCCCCTTCCCACTTCCCCTGCTTGTGTTTCCTCTCTCACTATCTGTGTCAAAAAAATAAAGTCTTTTTAAATTTTTTAAAAAATAAACTATAAGACAGGGATGAAAGGAATTTAAGAGGACACAAATAAATGGAAAGTCATCCCACATTCATTATTAATGTCAATACTACCAAAAGTCATCTATAGATTCAAATACAACCCCTATTGAAAATCCAATGGCATTTTTTTCCAGTGGCATTTTAAAAATGTAGAAAAGTAGAAAAAGAATTTCTAAGATTTATATGAAACTGTGAAAGAGCCCATATAGCCAAAGCAATCCTGAGAAAGAACAAATCAGGAGGCATTATACTTCCTGATTTCTAGCTATATTATAAAGCCATAGTAATTAAAACAGTATGGTACTGCCATAAAAATAGATACACAGACCAATGAAACAAAAATGATAGTCCAGAAATAAACCCAAGAATATATCATCAAGTTGTACTTGCTAAGGAAGCCAAGAATATTTAATGAATAGAGTCTCTTCAATAAATAGTTCTAAGAAAATTGGATATTCACATGTAACAGAATGAAACTGGACCTCTATCTTACACTACTCACAAAAATTAACTAGAAATGTATCAAAGCCTTAAATAAAGACCTAAGGCCAGAAAACTCCTAGAAGAAAATATAGGGAAAAAATCTCATTTTCGTGGATCTTGGCAATGATTTTTTTGGATATGCCATCTAAAGCACAAGCAATGAAAAATAAACAAGTGGTAACTACATCAAACTAAAAAGCTCCTGTACAGCAAAAGAAACAATCAACAATACAATCTATAGAATGAGAAAAAATATTTGCAATCAGATTTGATAAGGAGTTAATATCAAAATACATAGGGAACTCATACAATGCAATAGTAAAACAACCACAACAAATAACCCAATTAAAAAATGGGAATTTTTCCAAAGAAGATAGACAAATGGCCAACAGTTACATGAGAAGATGCTCAACATCAGTTATTATTAGGAAAATGCAAATCAAAACCACAGTGAGATATTAACCTCATGTCAGTTAGAATGGATAGCATCAAAAGACAAAAATACTCAAGTTCCTATGAGGATGTGGAGTAAGGGGAACCTTTGTGCACCACTGATAGGATTATAAATCGGTGTGTCTGATATGGGAAAACAGTATGGAGATTCATTAAAAAATTAAAAATAGAATTGCCATATGATCCAGCAATCCCACTTCTGGGGATATATCTGAAGGAAATAAAAACACTATGTTGAAAAGATATCTGTACCCCATATTCATAGAACCATTATTTACAACAGGAAAGACATGGAAACTACATAAGTGTACACTGATGAACAAATGGAGATATATATATCTCCATTTATATATATAGAGAGAGATAGATAATAGAATATTATTCAGCCATTAAAAAAAATAGGGAATGGATGGACAACATGGATGGAACTTGAGGGCATTATGTTAAGTGAAATGTCAGAAAGATAAATACTGTATGATCTCACTTGTGTGTGGAACAATAACAAAACCAGAAGAGATGAGATTTGTGGTTACCAGAGACAGGAGATGGAGGAATCCAGAATTAAATGAAAGTAGTCCGAAGTCATAAACTTTCAGTTTTAAGATAAGTTGAGTACTAGTGATGGAATATATAGCTTGATAACTCTAGTTAACACTGCTTTATGATATATATGTAAGTTGTTAAGGTAAATCCTTAAAAAATGTGTATTTTATCTATTTTTAAATCTATATGAGATGATAGATATTGACTAAACTTATTGTGGCAAAAATTTCATGATATGTGTAAGTCAAGTCATTGTACTATACACTCTAAACAAATACAATGCTGTATGTCAAATATATTTCAATAAATCTGGAGAAAAAATGCAAATATGTGAGATTCTCCATTACTCATGTGATTTTTATTAATACTTAAATTAGCTATTTCTTAACATTTCTAACAAAATGGTAACAATGATATACATTTTAATGTAAATCAAACTTAATTAAGAATCTAAGAACATGACACCAGATATAAAAATCTTTCCTGAGGCTCCTGGGTTTCGGTCATTAAGCATCTTTCTTCCCTCAGTCATGATCCCAGTATCCAGGCATCAGGCTCTCACTCAGCAGGGAGCCTGCTTCCCTCCCTCCCTCTCTCTCTCTCTCTCTCTCTCTCTGCCTGCCTCTCTGCCTACTTGTGATCTCTGCCTGTCAAATAAATAAATAAAATCTTGAAAAAAAAAAGTTTGTAATAACTAAAATTCTCAAAAGAATAGAATGAAAAATGATTTAGAGAATAATCAAGTATTCTCCCACAATCTCCATAGATTATATGTAAATTTAATTAATTAATTTAATGAGTATTTCATTTCAAGAAATCCTAATTACTTCTCTTACTTTTAAATATCTCTTGGCAAAGAGATTTTATAAATATCTTTAGTAATTTTGTTTAGCATTTGCTTAGCTTTTGGGTCTGAATTTCCTTGCAATTCTTAACTCTAACCTACAGGTATTCTTCTATAGCTTTTGCTCTGTTAATACACATAAACAAATGAAATTTTTTACCTGTGAAGTAAACGAATGATTGACGATATAGGATCCCCAGAAGAAGGTTTCTTGGCCCATAATAATTGTAACTCTTGGACATTTTTTAAAGAATAAAACCTGTTTGTAGAAATAAATCTTTTTTTTTTAACATATTGAGTTAACTAGTGATTACTTTCTATTCGTTATTTCTCTTCACAGTTGAAACGTTGACTATATTAGGAATTAATGTGAAGACTGTGTTGCAAAATACCTGGGTTTGAGCCTAAGTTCTACTTACCAATGTAATTGAGCTTGAAATCAATAGATATAATACAGAGATAATTATACCTATCTCTCAAAAGTGACATACGTATTAAATCATGTAAAAGTGCCCAGGGTTTTACCTGATATATAATACATTTAATATTTATTTTTTTAATTTAATCTTCTTCTCTCTTGAACCTTTAGGAGTAGAGCAGAGGCAGTCATATCAAAATCAGTTTCCCTTCTCAGCTAGATTTATTCCTATTCTGATGAAAAAAAAAAAAAAGATACCAATTCAGTTGCCTACCTCTTCCTTGCAGGCACCTCAGAGTCTGATTGTTAGTCTGCATGCTATCTGACTTGGACAAGCATACACATACTCCAAGTAGTCCCAATGCTTTGTAGAATACACCACAGGAATCACATCCTGCTGTCCTGTCTCTGTGAGTTCCCTGATAGGACTGAGAAAGTATATCCACACTTGCACTTTCTTCAGGGAAATTCTCAGTTGGGGGCTCCCCAAGTGCTCAAATTTGTTTCATAATACACAGGTCTATTACCCTCAGACATCTGGACACTGCGGGATGGCTATGAACAACAGTTTAATGTGCAATGCAGCAAAAGTATTTTGACAGAGCTCTTTTCTTTTCGAGTGAAACTCCTCATGGAGAAGAAAAGAGAAACTTAGAGCAAATAATTCTACTAGTAACTGTTTCTATTAGTTCAACCAGCCTAGAATACATATGGAAATAAACGTGTTTTAAAGGTGCATTTGATATTTTATTGCTCCTTATTTGGATGTTTTAAAATAAAGTTATCTTCGAATGTGTTTATTTCACTTTACTACATTGTGATGTGCTTTTTGAGGGCAGCTTTGAATCTTACTCAACATTGTGTCTTTGGAGTCTATGGAGTCCTGGGGTGAGTAAAAAAATCACTGAAAAATTAGTGATTCTATGCACTGAAGCATAGAATCCACAAGAATTAATATAAAATAATTCCCGATATCAATGTCCTTTTTTCCTTGCCCAATTTTATTTTTAATAATCTATAATCTTGAACCACCTTTACTTTTATTTCAATTCATCCAAGCTGAAGTTTGTAAAAGCTCATCATCTCCATAACTTATCTTTTCTTACTAATTGAAATCATAAAATGATAGTACTTTGTTATTGATTTCACATCATCTTTCTAGAGATAACTTCCATTTAACTCCACATTTATTTTTTTAATATTACAATATGTGATATTTTTCTGAGGTTGACAAAGACAAATTAGTTCTACTCATGCTAAGAGTGGATACCAGCTGATAAGTGCTATAGTAGGTAATAATGTAAAGGAAGCATAAAAATTGCTTTCAAGTAGCATACAATCTTGTAGAATTTGTGAGAAATATATATGAACACATAAATATTTGGGGCATTGGGATTTGGACTGGTAAAAATTTATAAAAGTCACAGGCCATAGTCTAAGGAGAGGAAAGGGGCATTTACAGAGGTTTATAATTGAGATACAATAGAAAAGTTCTATAAATTGTGATGAGCATAGTCTGCTTAGAAAATAAAATTTACATGTTTTAGTAGCTTGAGAATTTGGCATGCGAAGGGATTCTGAAATATCAAAATCTGTTAAGTTATACTTAACTCTTTCACTTTGATATCCCAACCAAGAGGTAAAAATCAAACTTCCTTAAAGCTAAGAACAAGATTCTTAAGAAGAAATCCTGCTGAATTTATTTCATGTCTCCTCTTCCTCTTCCCCCTTTGTAGATACGATTTATCAGCTTAATGTTCTGTTAGTAAATGAATAAATTTATCAAAGGGGGTTATGTCATGAATGGGACTTCAAAAATAAAACCATATGCTTGCATTTTTCAAAAAGCATCATTTCAAACTTTGGCTGTAGCTGCTGAAAACATCATTTTTTTTTAAATTTTTTACCCACAGAATGATATTACCAACTAAATATAAGTGATGCTCAGGAACCTGGCATGATTAGTTCCAATTATAGAGAGAGGTAAACCACAGGGAAATATTAACATCAGATTATATTTGAGGAAAGAGTCAATTTTTGAATAGTGAGAATATGTTACTCCATTTTACCTTGCAGAAAATTGGTCTAGGCTTATAATATTTGCATGAGGATTTAGTACTTTAGAACAGGAAGCATGTTGGGAGAGGTGAGCAAATTAGAGTGGACCAATGAGGTCACTGTAGTGTGACTGGGACAATAAAAGTGAATTGTGGCAAGTGCACCGTTTTACATTTTCTCTCACACAGACTGAGTTCTCTAAAGACCTCACTGATTTTTAAAAAAGACAAAACTATGTAAAAATCTAGAGCTACAATGGCAATCACAGCTGTGGCAGAACACTCTTCTATTATGGTGATTCTTGTCGTTAATCCTTCATAGCATGAGCTATGTTGCTTTGTTAGCCTACTAATTTGTAGTTACTCTATGCAGCTGCATCACAGAAAGTACACAAATTAAGCAGTAGGGTCACTTCCCAGCTTCAGCTTAGTGAAAGTGCACATGATCAATTACCTTCTGTAATTTGGAGCAGCCAAAGCTCTAGTTGCATATCATTTTATTCTAGAAAGAAATAAATATTTTGTGCCTCTGGAATAGGCTGGACAAAACAGGTGGGACAGAACAATGTTAGCAGTGAGTGGGAAATAAAAAGAATAAATTGGTCTTTTACATTTTACAATCATACTATTTCATTACAGACATAAAATATAGACCCTGAAATTATTATGCTCATTCATTGTTCAGACTTTTAAAGGACATCTTCTATGAGCCAGACTTTACATGTTAGGATGCAAAAAGAATTAAGACATGATTTCTGACAGAGAAAAGTTTGCAACATAATGAGAGAGAGAAGAAGAGAAAAGGAGGTTACATGTACTCTAGAATATTATAGTGTAAATAAAATGTACTGTAAAGACAAGTCGAAGGCACCTGGGTGGCTCAGTTGGTTAAGTGACTATCGCAGGGTCCTGGGATCAAGTGCCGAATCAGGCTCCCTGCCCAGTGGGGAGTCAGAGTCTTCCTCTGACCCTCTCTCCTCTCACGCTCTGTCTGTCTCTCTCTCTCTCTCATTCTCAAATAAATAAAATCTTTAGAAATTAAAAAAAAAAATAAAGATATGTCTGGATCTAAAAGCTGACTCAGCCACATTCTATCTTAAGGATCTTGAGCAAGTCGCTTAAGCTTTCTGAGACTCAAGTTTTTCATATATAAAATAGGGATAACTTTCATATAGGGCTAATGAGGAGGCTCGTATTTTGAGAAGACAATGAGATTAAAGATCTGGATGGATTTCAAAGAAGGATCTGGAAGTAAATACTTTGACTTGAAAGACACAGGTAAATTAACAGTTTAGAGGTTCTAGGGGGAACACTGTAATAAAAAGAGAAGACTGATAACTCAATTCCCAAATAACACCAACATCTGTAGGGTTCAAAAAAGAAAAGCAGCTGGCATAGAATAACAAGGCAAGGCAAGAGAAATCAATGGAGAATCACTATAGATTGGAGGAATAGAAGATAAGGAAGAATCAATAGCTCTGACATACATATCATATTCAAAACCAAGGTAGGAAGAGATGCTTGATGCCCAGTTTTACAGACATTCTTTAGTATTTCCCTGACCATCTCATTGCTCAGAGATGAACAAAGAGATATAAAATATGGAATATCAGAATGAGCACTGGACTAGGAATCAAAAGAATTACTACTAGCTGTCTCATCTGAAACAATTATTTGAACTTCTCTCATCTGTAACTTCCTTACTTTTAATAGCAGGATGGCAACCATTCCTTTTAACCAGGCTTATCAAGATAAAGGCAGATAAAATGTTACTATACTCCATAAGTAACAAAGCACTGTATATTTCAATATTGATAATGTAATCATTATTAAAATAAAACGTTACACATTCCAAGATATTTTGAAGTATACCTTTAATTCATAACAGAAAACAAATACCATCAGTTATGTTGACTAGGAATATTTTGTTAACTCTTCTCCACCTGGCCCTGGGATAGGCTCTCTACCTATGCATGACCTTTGTACCTTGCCAATACAACCTATTATGAGTAATTAATAAGCTAATTGCTTTGAATAGATGATTCATTAATTATCTCAAAATTTCTAGAAGACAGTTCATTAAATTTGAGTACAAAACACAAATATTTGGACCAAATTAACAAAAAAACTTATTTATTCTTAGAGAAAATTTAGAATCACTTTTTAAGTTCCAGAACATATCATTGGGAATTTTAGAAGAATTAAATCAAAGCATAGAATAGAACTAGGAAGAACTCACATATAAACAATACTTAGTCTTCTCATTCAGCAATATCACCTATCCCATGTTATTTTCATCTTCTATTTCTTAATATAGTTTAAAAGTTTCTTCTCAAAAGTTTCATTACTCTCATGAAAGAAGTCTTGTTTCCAGTAGATTTCCAAATGGGTTACTTCTGGTATATAGAAAGTTATTGATTTTTTTTTTTTTGTATTCATACAGTAAATGTCCTTATGAACTTTTTTTTTTTTTAACTTGAAATGGATTTTCACTTTATTCCCTTGAGTTTTCTATTTAGGTCATCAAAACATCCTTAAAGATGCCTATTTTCTTGTTACCAAACACTTTAATTCTCATAAATATTACTTGTCTTACTGCATTAACTAATACTTTTTGAATAGTAGGAAATAATTATGATGATAATAGTCACTTTGTCATTTTTTACCTTTAAATAATAACAGAATCAAGATATGTTTCTTTCTGAATTGAAACTATTTTTTATATCAAATTAATAACACCATGTATAAGATTTATACAATATTAATATTCTGAAAGTTGAATTAAGTGTGCAAGTATTGATCCAAGTCTTTCAACTTGCAAGATTAATGGAAAAATCAGCATGTTTTTGGTGGCTATTTTAGCTAGGATGACTAAAATAACTAACTAAAATATATAAATTTATAGCTCTCTGCTGTGGCAGTCTGAGTTTAAGCACTAGAGGGCTGATCCTGCAGCTCCTTCTGCAGGCAAAACACACTAACCTCAACCACAAGGCACAAGATGGCCAGCTACTGTGTCCATTTTCCAAACCACAAAAGGGAAGAAGAGACAGGAAGAACACACCCCTTCCCTTTAAGTACTTCACCTGACAGAAAAATTCATCGTTTTATATACCTCCAAATGACAGAACTTAATTCTATGGTCAGCTTGGCTGAAAAATGCCTAGAAAATGTATTATTTAACTAAGCAGCTATTTTTCCCAGGTTAAATTCTATTACAATATGTAAGTAGGGGAGAACATATTCAAGGAAGAAAACTAACAGTCTCTGCCGCAACCTGACAGAATTTTAAGATATTAGCCAATGCTGATTTTCTCTCACACTTTTTTTTTTTTAAGATTTTATTTATTTATTTGACAGAGAGAGATCACAAGTAGGAAGAGAGGCAGGCAAAGAGAGAAGAGGAAGCAGGCTTCCTGCTGAGCAGAGAGCCCAATGAGGGACTTGATCCCAGGACCCTGAGACCATGACCTGAGCCGAAGGCAGTGGCTTAACCCACTGAGACACCCAGGCGCCCCTTCTCTCACACTTTTAAAAATACTTTATTTAAATTCAATTAACTAACATAAAGTGTATTATTAGTTTCAGAGGTAGAGTTCAGTGCTTCATCAGTCTTATATAATACCAGTGCTTGTTACATCACATGCCATCCTTAATATCTACCACCCAGTTACCCCATCCTCCGCCCCTTCCCCACCAGCAACCTTCAGTTTGTTTCCTATGATTAGGAGTCTCTTATAGTTTGTCTCCCTCTCTGATTTAATCTTTATTTTTCCTTCCCCCTTCCCCTTGATCCTGTTTTGTTTCCTAAATTCCACATGTAAATGAGATATGATAATTGTCTCTAACACTTTCTTGTACCATTTGTTCTCCATGAACTTCACCCCCAGTTTCGTCTGTGGTAATCATTGTCTCAGAGAAAAGATGGCACTGTCCAAAGTAGGAGAAAATCGATGAGCATAATTTTTAAATTTTAAAACTTCAATTTTGACTCAGTGAACACTCTTTTCCATAAATATGTGTAGTGCACATAAATATTAATGAAACCAAGTAAGGGGTAGAGGACAAAGGATGGGTGAAAAAAATAGCATTGTATCGTAATGGATAACTCATACGGGTTGGTACAGGAGGGAGCATGAGTTTACAGAACTTTATGTCACCTGGTTCCTCCTTCACTTTTGAGGAGATAGCATTCTCCATAGCTGTTCCAATCAATCTCTGTCCTAACACAGATATGTTTACAAGTTCCAAAAAAATCTAATCATGTCTAATATCAAATGTTCAACTTCACACTGTGAAAAAAAGCCTGCCTGCTTTATTCCAGTTTCCATCTAATTTTGTTTTGGCATCTACAGTTGGGGAATCCAAGTATGTTTGGTTTCTTTCCTTTCCCCTTTGTCTTTGACTCCCCCTGCATTAACTCTACTGTTGCTAGTTTCTGCAAGGCTAGAAGCCAAGGAAAAAGGAGCAAGTAGAAAAGATCATACTAGATTGGTACTATTATACCTGGCTTCAATACTCCCACACTGTAACATGTGCCCAAATGCTGATTTTTACCTCTTAGGATCTTATTTTGTGTTAACACACAAGCACCCTCTTCTCCCCTGGATTTCAATGGGATCTTCTCCACAAAGGCTCTTTTCATTGGTGGTTTTCTTTCAACATCATCTAAATCCAGGTTTCTTCCTAGGGGTCTAGTTCTGGAGCATGAGAAACAAAATCTGCCTCCAATGGGTGGAAGTGAATCCTATACACCAGTGCCTCTCTCTTCACTCTGAGCAGTCTCTGATCTTTAGGTGTATGGGGTACTTTCTTGGTATCACTACTCTTCAAATCCAGTGGATGCACAATCAGCTCTCCATTTGTGTTCTCTTAAGCAATTTTCAGATTGCTTAGGATAGAAGGAACACTCAGAGGGAGGAGAGAGGAAATGCTCCTAGCATTAAGCTTGGTTTTTTCCATTGGAACCAGTCTCCCTTCATATAGCTTTGGCATGAACTGTGAGAGGATTGCAAAATCAGTGCAATTTGTTTACCTGTCCTGCTTAGCTGATATACATTTATACTCCTTCTTGGCTTTTGGGATCACTACAGTATCTCTGAAGCCACAGAGAACATTCCATTTAACATTCTGTCACAGCGATAGGAATTTGATTAAATTAAGGCCTTGAGTACCAGACGAGGACTGTGTGCCTTGAACAATAATAAAGTTTGAGAATTTAAAATATGGCAGAGTCATGAGAAATCTTGAGAAGATATTTCTATTAGCAGAAAATAGGAAAAACTAGCAAATGGGAGTTCAATGAGATGAAAAACTATGGATTTAGAGGCTATATCTATAAATTACCCTCTTACATCTTTCACTTTATACTTTACTTGCGTGAAGAAGAAAAATGAAATAAGGAACCAGCCAATAAGATTACAGGGTTATCTTTACTGTCTTAAAATCATGCTTAGCAAAAATGGTGAAAAGCTAGCACTGGTACTTATACTGGAAAATAATTATTAAGGGATTTAGTAAAGTGTATTCTACTCCAGAGACTCCATTAGGATGGAGAGGAAAAGTAAAAATAACTACTTGAAAGGGAAAAAAAAAAAGTAAAAATAACTACTTTAAAATATGAAGACTCATTTACTGGAGAGAGAAAACACAACCATAACAAAACTTCACAAGTTGCCTGCAAAATGCGTGATAATGGCAGAGACTAACACTCTGTTCAGGCTAAGAAAAACTGGAACAATTGCCCAACGCATGTTAATATGCTGCTCTTTTTGCCGTAGCTAATTTCTTATTTATGACAAAATCTGTATTGCCTTGGGCAGTTACTTAAAATCTCATTATGGTGAATACTTGCAAGTTTTAGAAACAAAATAGAAGCATTAACAATAAATATTGATTGCAGCCCTAAGTGAATGTGTATGAACTTCATTGCTTTATAAAAAAAGGAAAAGAGAGAGAGAGAGATCGTACACTTTAATAGGTCCAATAGAAATTACATAGGTGTTAAAGTTTTCTTTTGCCTTTTGATTGGAGTGTTATTACATTTTTGTTTATATTGTTCATTTAGTTCTAACTCAAAATAATATGTATCTAAGGGTCAGTTATTTTTTATTCATTCTTTGTTTGGAATTATATTTGCTAATATTGAATATCCATTCCTTTAAATGGACTATTATTTAAAACATTAAAACTTTTTTTTCCTGCATAAGTTGTATCTTGAGAAAGATTAGTCACACATTCAAAACAAAACATGTCCAAATGATAGCATTAGAAAATATAATATTATACCTTTTCATTAAATCCCTTAGAAACTATGATACACATTTAAAAATAAATTTTGTAATTTACTTTTTCATAATTTATTAACATTCAGTACTATTAAGAAAAATGCTTTTTAAAATTAATCACTTGATTTTAAAGAGCATGCTGAGTTCATCATATCCATTTTCAGTATATTACATATTATAGACACATAATACCTCTCTTGTTTTGTCTTATTTTATTCCTTGTCTCCTTGTATTTCTTGTCTCTCTTCCCTGAACTCACTCCCATGCTAATTCTCCATAAGTACTTACACTAACATATTTAATATACATCCTTATACCAGAACTATCCTGAAACCAAAACTAGACAAAGGCACTACAAAAAGAGAAAACTACAGGCCAATATTCTTCACATACATGGATGCAAAAATCCTCAACAAAATATTAGCAAAACACATTTAACAATTTTTTAAAAGAATCATTTAACGTGATCAAGTAGGATTTATTCCAGGGATACAAGGATATATCAATATTTGCCAATCAATTGACATACCATATCAACAAAACAAAGGATAAAAACCCTATGACTGGGGACATCCAGGGAAGATGGCAGAGTAGTAGCACCCTAAGCTCACCTCCACCTATAGCTACAACTAAATAACACCTCTATCAATGTAAATAACCAAGAAAATTACCCAAAAACTGGCAGAATAAACTCCACAACTAAATGTAGAGAAGAGGCCACACAGAAGAGGATAGAAACAGGGTCAGAGACCAGAATTGTGGAACTGTGCACAGAAGGGAATGACATCACTGGCAGTGCAAGGGGGGAGAAGCAGACACCCAAACCAGGAAGGCCACGTGGGGAAGACAGTTCCCCATAACATTTGGCTTTTTACAAAAGCAGGGCTGAATTTCAGGAGTTCTTAAAACCGGCAGGGATTAAAATGTGAAATTTTTACAAATCAGCAGACTCAGCTCTGGGAGACCTAGGAGGGTGAGAGGAAACCGAGTCCCTCCCTTAAAGAGACAACACAACAAACAGCCAGCAGAGACATAGCATAGAAGCACCAGTTTCAAAAGTACCTACCTAATTTACTAACACACTGCACTATCTCTGTGCACTGCACTTCTTCCAATCCACCCCTCAGCTCACCTCAGTCCAGGCACAGAAGGGCTACTCCCATAGAGGACCAGACTGCACAGAGCTTGCTAGCACCAGCATTGTGACCCACCTCTCTCTGCAATGCACTTCTAGGGATCCACCCCTCCAGATAAACCACCTCAGTCCCAGTGCTACAGGGCCCCTCCTGCATGGGACCAGGCATGGAAAGCTTGGTAATGCTACTTCCCAGACTCCCACACTGTGCTTCAGTAGAAGCACCCTCTCCGATACCTTCTTGGCCAGAGCCCATCCAGGGCAGTGCTGCAAGCCTGCCAGTGGGCAAGCAGTCCCTACAGTGGTCAGCATCACTCCAAAGTGACCACTGCCCCAGAGAGAGAAAAAGGTAATCATACCTACCAGTCAGACTATGGCCCCAGCAAAGAGCTGGAGGAATACATGCAGTCAGACTACAGGCCTTGCTCACCAATGAAAGCTTTACATAGAACACCACAGGGAAAGTGTCTGGCAGTTTGCTGCTCCTGCATCTCTGGCAAATACCTGTCTGACTCAACTCCAGCCTAAAGTGGCCTCAGACTGGTCCAGTAACACCGCAGGAACCAAACACTGCCCATAACAGGGAGAGAGAGGCATTGCAGATGACTGAACTGAAGGAAAAATTGGCTCAGCCAGAACAGCAGGGCACATACATGACACGTAAGAGATATCCCTAAAGCACTAGGTTCTAGTGAAGAAGGAAAGATACACAGCAGAGAACTGCAGGACTTCTTCTTTATAAGGCCATTACTTTCAAGAACAGGAGACAAAGTTGTCTTTCCCAACACAAAGAAAAAGACAAAGAGAGTCAGACAAAATGAGGAGTTAGAAAAAAATTCCTCTAAGGACAGAGGAATATGTCCCATATGAAATAACAGGATAAAATCACAGCAAGAGACCTAGACAAAATGAAGGTAAGTAATATGCTTTATTGAAAATTCAAAGTAATGGGGTGCCTGGGTAGCTCAGTTGGTTAAGCCACTGCCTTCAGCTCAGGTCATGATCCCAGGGTCCTGGGATTGAGCCCCGCATCAGGGTCTCTGCTCAGCAGGGAGCCTGCTTCTCCCCTTCTCTCTCTCTCTGCCTGCCTCTCTGCCTACTTGTGATCTCTGTCTGTCAAATAAACAAACAAAATGTTTAAAAAAATATATTTAAAAAAAAAAAAAAGAAAATTCAAAGTAATGATTATGATACCCACCAGATTTGAGAAAGAATGGAGGACATCAGTGAGACTCATAACAATAAGATTAAAAAGAACCAATCAGAGATGAAGAACACAGTAAGCGAAATTAAAAGCACACTAGATGGAATAAATAGTAGACAAAGTAGAATAACAAATGAGCAACCTGGAGGACAGAGTAATGAAAAGTAATCAATCTGATCAGGTGGGAGAAAAAATTATGCAAAAAGAGAATATAACTAGAGAACTCAGTGATACCATCAATCATAGAGATCCCAGAAAAAGAAAAGGGGCAGAAAATTTATTTGAAAAAATAATAGCTGAAATCTTCCCTAGTCTGAATAAGAAAACAAAAAATCAGATCCAAGAGGCACAGAGATAACCAAACAAAATCAACATAAGAAGGTCCACACCAAGACACATAGTAATTAAGATGACAAAAAGTAGTGATAAAGAGAGAATTTTAAAAGCAGCAAGAGAAAAGAAATGAGTTACGTACAAGGGAAACTCCATAAGGCTATCAACTGATTTTTTAAGCAGAAACTTTGCCATCCAGAAAAGAAAGTGGCATTGTCTTTTCAAAGTGCTGAAGGGAAAAAAGCCACAGCCAAGAATACCCTTTTCAACAAGGATATCATTCAGAATAGAAGGAGAGATGAAGAGTTTCCCAAACAAATAAAAGTTAAAGGAATTCATGACCACTAAACCAGCTATACAAGAAAGGTTAAAGTGACTCTGAGTGGACTCATAAGCCAGAGTAAAGAAAGTAGGAAACACAAAAACAGTAAAAATGCATTGATCTATTAAAAAAAAAAATCAGTCAAAGAACACACAAAATTAAGGATGTAAAGTATGACACCTTATACTATACTTACAATGTGGGTGAGGGAAGAAGAGTAAAGAATGGATTCAAACTTAAGCAACATCAACTTAATATAAACTGCTATATACAGAAGATGTTATATACAAACTGAATGAAAATCACAAATTAAATCCCGTAACAGATATGGAAAAAGAAGAGAGAGGGAAAAAAAAATCCAAGTATATCACTAAAGATGTGAGAGAAGAGAGCAAGAGAAGGAATGGAGGAAAAACTACAAAACAACCATAATACAAGTAACACAATGCAATACATACCCTATCAATAATTACTTTGAATGTAAATGGACTAAATGTATCAATGAAAAGACACAGGGTGATGGAATGAATAACAAACAAGAAACATCTATATGCTGCCTACAGGAGCCTCAGTTCAGACCTACACACATGCAGATATTAAGTGAAGGGTTGGAGAAGCACTTATCATGCAAATAGATGGGAAAAGAAAGCCAGGGTAGCAATACTTACCTCACACAAAATACTTTAAAACAAAGAAAAGAGACAAAAGCACTATATCATAATAAAGGAGACAATCCAACAAGAAGATATAACAATTATAAATACCTATGCACCAAATATTTGATCATTCAAATATTTGAAACAATTAATAATAAGTGTGAAGGAAGTAATCAATAGTAAGACAATAATAGTAGGGGACTTTAACACCCCACTTACACAGATGGACAGATCATATGAATAGAAATTTAACAAGAAAACTGTGGCTTTAAATGGCATATTGGACCAGATGAGTTTAACAGTATATTCAGAACATTCCATCCTAAAACAGTAGAATATAGATTATTTTAAAATGTTCATGGAACATTCTCTAGAATCATATGTTAGGCCACAAAACAAGGTTCAATACATTCAAAGAGATCAAATTCATTCCATGCATCTTTGCTGCCCACAACACTATGAAACTAGAAATCACCATAAAAAAAAAAAATCTGAAAGAGCACAAATAGATGGAAGATAAATAACATGCTACTAAACAATCAATGGGTCAACCAAAAAATCAAGGAGGAAATTAACAAATGTAAAACAAGTGAAAATGAAAACACATAAGCATATGGTCCAAAATCTTTGGGATGCAGCAAAAGCAGTTCTAAGAGGGAAGTTTATAGCAATACAGGCCTGCCTCATAAAGAAAGAAAATCTGAAACCACCTAAGCTTACACCTAAAGGAAAATAGAAAGAGAAGAAAACCCCAAATCAGTAGAAGGAAAGAAATAATAAAGATTAGAGCAGAAATAAATGAAATAAAAACTAAAAAACAAAAACAAAAGAAAAATATAAAATAGCAACAACGCACATGCATGCACGTGCATGCGCGCGCGCGCACACACACACACACAGCTCTCAATAGAACAGATCAATGAGTCCTGGAGCTGGTACTTTGAAAAGATCAACAAAATCAATAAACCTTTACCCAGACTCATCAAAAAAAGAGATGATCTAAACAAAATCAGAAATGAAAGAAAAGAAATAACAAATGCCACCATAAAAATACAAAGGATTATAAAAGATTATGAAAATTATATGCCAACAAATTGGACAAAATAGAAGAAATTGATAGATTCCTAAAATACATAACCTCTGAAAACTGAATCAGGAAGAAACATTAAATTTGAACAGACTGATCATCAGCAATAAAAGTGAACCAGTAATTTAAAAAAGAGTTACAATACACAAAAGTCCAAGATCAGATAATTTCACAGGAAAATTCTACCAAGCAATTAAAGAAGCACTAATACTTGTTCTTCTCAAACTATTCCAAAAAATACAAGAAGGAAAATCACTAAATTCATTTTACCCCAATACCTAAAACTTATAAAAATCACTATAAAAAAAAGAGAACTACAGGTCAATATCTCTAATAAATACAGATGCAAACCAAATGCAACAACACATTAAAAAATATCATTCTACACAATCATGTGGGATTCATTACCAGGATGCAAGAGTGATTCAATATTCACAAATCAATCAATATGATAAATCACACCAATAAGAGAAAAGATAAAAATATATAGTCATTTCAATAGATCAGAAAATGCACTTGGGAAAGTCCAATATCATGATAAAAAATTCAGCATCATGATAAAAATCTTCAACAAAGTAGGTTTAGAAAGAACATACCTCAATGTAATCAAGGCCATATATGCACAACACATAGCTAATATTATACTCAAAAGTAAAATATTGAGAGCATTCCTCCTGAGGTCAGGAACAACACAAGGATGTCTACTCTCACTGCTTTTATTCAGCTTATTACTGGAAGTACTAACCATAGCAATCACACAACCAAAAGAAATACAAGACATCCAAGTTAGTAGGAAAGAAGTAAAACTTTGACTATTTGGAGATAGCATACTGTATACAGAAAACCTTAAAGACTACCAAAAAACTACTAAAACTGATAAATGAAAAAAAAAGTGATAAATGAATTTAGGAAGTTTGCAGGATACAAAATCAATGTACAGAAATTCATTGCATTTCTATGTACTAATAAAGAAGCAACAGAGAAATTAAGAAAACAATCCCATTTGTAATTGCACCAAAAATAGTAAAATACCCAGGATTAAACTAATAAGAGGTGAAAGAGCTGTATTCTGAAAACTATAAAGCACTTATGAAAGAAATTGAAGATGACACAGACAAATGGAAAGATATTCCATGCTCATCATTTGGGAGAAAAAATGTTGGTAAAATGTCCATACTATCCAAAGCAATCTATAGATTTAATGTAATCCCTTTCAAAATGCCAAGAGCATTCTTCACAAAACTAGAATAAATAATACTAAAATTTATATGAAACCACAAAAGAACCCATGGAGCCAAAGCAATTTTGAAGTCAGAAAACAAAACTGAAGGTATCACAATTCTGGATTTCAAGTTATACCACAAAGCTGTAGTAATCAAAATGGTATGGTACTGGCACAAAAATAGACACATAGATTAATGGAATAGAATAGAGAGCCCAGATATAAATATAAACTCATACTTATATGATCAATTAATCTATGACAAAGGAGGCAAGAATATGCAATGGGGAAAAAGACAGTCCCTTCAAATAGTACTAGAAACACCAGACAGCTACATGCAAAACAATAAAACTTGACCACTTTCTTGAACCATACACAAAAATAAACTCAAAATGGATTAAAGACCTAAATATGAGACCTGAAACCATAAAAACTTTAGAAGGAAATATAGTCATTAATTCCTTTGATACTGGCCATGGAAACATTTTTCTAGATATACCTCCTCAGGCAAGTAAATAAAAGCAAAATTAATTTATTTTGGGACTACCAAAATAAAAAGCTTTTCACAAACCATCAACAAAATGAAAAAGCAATCTAGTGAATGGAGAAAGATATTTGCAAATGATATATCTAAGAAGAGGTTAATATCCAAAATATTATATATTAAGAACTTATACAACTCAAGACCAAAAAAAAAAAAAAAAGTGATTTTATAAATGGGCAGAAGACCAGAATAGACATTTTCCCAAAGTTATACAGATGGTCAACAGCAATGTGAAA
Organism: Neogale vison; assembly: GCF_020171115.1. Lineage (NCBI taxonomy): Eukaryota > Metazoa > Chordata > Mammalia > Carnivora > Mustelidae > Neogale > Neogale vison. The sequence goes on from NC_058094.1 coordinate 47,147,121, forward strand.
AGATGCTCGATATCATTAATAATCAGGAAAATGCAAATCAAAACCACAATGAGATATTACCTCACACTTGTCAGAATGGCTAGTATCAAAAAGATAAGAAGTAACAGGTGTTAGCAAAGATGTAGGGAAAAGGAACCTTCATGAACTTTTGGTGGGAATGGAAACTGATGTAGCCTCTGTGGAAACATGATGGAGATTCCTCAAAAAAAAAAAAAAATAGAATTACCATATAATCCACAAATTCTTTGGATAGTATTTAACCAAAGAACATGAAAACACTAACTCAAAAAAGATAAATGCATCTCTATGCTTATTGCAGCATTATTTATAAATACACACACACACACACACACACACTAGAATATAGTGCTCAGCCGTTAAAAAACAAAAAGCAAAAAAACAAGAAAAAAACTATGATATCTTGCCATTTGCAACAAATAGTTGGACCTAAAGTGTGTTATGCTAAATGAAATAAGTCAAACTGAGACAAATACTATATAATTTCATTTATATATGGAATGTGAAAAAACAAGCAAACAAAAAAAGCAGAAGAGACCCATAAATACAGAGAACTGATGACTGCCAAAGGGGTAGTTAAGTGGGGGGTGGGCAAGATAGGTGAAGGTGAGTGGGAGATACAGGCTTCCAATTATGGAAAGAATAAATTATGGGAATAAAACACACAATTTAGGGAATACAGCCACTAGTGTTAGAACGTTATAAGGTGACTGATGATGTCTACCCTTGTGGTGAGCACAGCATATTGTATAAACTTGTCAAATCACGACATTGTACACCTGAAACGACTGTAATACTTTGTGTCAATTATATATCAATGAAATACAAATATGTTAAATATATAAATTAACTACATGTTGATAGCCACTTTGTGCATTTGCTTTAAGTATACGAAATTTTATTAGAGAGATTTTGATAACTAATTAAGAATCAAGGAAAATCATCATTTTTAAAGATTTTATTTCTTTATTTGACAGAGAGAGAAATCACAAGTAGGCAGAGAGGCAGGAAGAGAGGGGGGAAGCAGGCTCCCTGCTGAGTAGAGAGCCCAGTGTGGGGCTTGATCCTAGGACCCTGAGATCACCACCTGAGCTGAGGCAGAGGCTTAACCCACTGAGCCACCTAGGCACCCTGAGAATCATCATTTGTTTGCAAATGAACCTCTTCTGTTTTTTCTTCAACTTACTTATAGAAAGAATCTGAAATATGCCTCATAATACTTGCTTGTATTCCAATTGTCCATTTTAGGTTTTATTATAATTTTAAACCAATAGGATATGATTCAAATGCTTCAAAGCACATAGGAATGTTCAATAATTACTGTTTAACATTTGCTTCTTGCAGTGCTTTTCATAACTACCATTGAAGCCTAAAGAAAATCTTAGTTTTTAAATTCGTATATCTTAGTGACCAAATAGTAGTTTTCTGGTTGTAAGTCCAGATCAAACTCTTACTACTTAGAGCTTCTCATTTTGTATTTGTGAACAAAAATTGTTCTTGGATTTTTCCAATTCTCATTCTATACACTTTCTTTGAATGAATTCATCCACACGCATAGCATCAGCAATCTCCCATGTACCATCTCTCAGTTGCCTAAATTCCACAGCATCATATATCCAACAGAGGTGCTATATTCTTCAAAAATATTTAATATCTTCTGCTCACACTCTAGCTCTTTAACATAAACATATACATATTCATGTACATACAGACATACTCCTTCCTTTCCTCTCTTTTCCCAACACAATCTCATGTCATTTTGGTTGCAGAGCACATTATAACCCATCATTTACTTCAGGCAAAGTATTATGAAAATAAATATATAAGAGTTTTTCCCTCAGATACTAAACACGTATGAAAAATATTACATACATATCAGATCTAGCTTAATAGGTGGCTTTTTGGCAGCTGGGGGATGGAGATAGGAAGTGATATAAAGGCATATGGAGAGACAAGGAGGAATATAAGAAAATTCCAGCTTTTCAAGTCTTTGTGTGAGTCTATTAAACCTGAAGAGAAAGAATTTAACTTCAAGTTTACCAATAAAGCATTATATAAAATCTGTGCTATTTTGAAAGACTGTATCATTTCAAAAACAAATTTTTATCATAAGCCTTATTTAGTAACTCAATTTTTAAACTTAATTCTCTTAACCTATGTTATTCAAATTTTGAAAGAAGAAAAATAAGGAAGAAAAGAAAGGTCCCAAATTACAATGCTTTATTTCTTGATACTTTTCTCAATGTTTCTAGCATGATAGTGATTAATGATCCCTGACTCTAGCTGTCTCTTATCAAGTTCCTTCAGATCCTGATTTAGAAAGTGAAGTTTAACCTTTCTACTGTTGATCAAGGGTATGGGGAACCTTCTGGATAATGACAGACTACAAATGAGGAGTCCTCTAACTGGAAAGATAAAGTCTGGGCAGTAAGATAAAGACTTTTAAAATCATGAAGTTTATGGATAGGTAGAATTAACTTATTCTCAAAATTTAATCTGCTAAAATCAGGGGCACTGCTAGAGAATTACTTAAAAATAATGTAGAACCGCTAAATTGAAAATCATCTATTTTTATAGAATAAATGATAGTTCATGCATGTAAATAAATTTATTACTTTAGATATATTCATAGATGATTAATCTATATTTGACTGTGAAGATAAAATAAGAATGTTTAGAAATAATGTCTAAATGTAGAGATAAATTAGGGGGATTTTTACTTTACCTATATACATAAAACATCTAGCTTTTAGAAAATTTTCTTGATCCTAGGGAGCATATATTTTATAAAACATATCTTCACAAATGTGCATGTAATCCTCTTGCAGGGGCCATGCTAAAATTCTCTGTATCATTCCAATTTTAGCATACGTGTTGCCAAAGTGTGCACTATAAAAGTTATCCTCTATTAAAAACGTTTCTTTGTGTTCTGGATGTTAGACATGAGGCCTAGAGGTCTGAATGCTCTCAACTTTCCCTGCTGAGCTTTGCACATCCTCTTTAGAAATCTGCATGCTCTGAAGGATGCTCTCCTCACCCTCACCTGGAAGACTCACCAGCACTTGTTCTGTGACCATCTTATAAGGCTCTTATCAAAAAATTAAAAAGCTTCTCAAAAAAGAAGAAGAAGAAGAAGAAGAAGAAGAAGAAGAAGAAGAAGAAGACAAAACTGTTTTTATTTATCAGTCAAGTGAACACATGCCAGAAAAAGAAGTACACTCAATAGTTCACTGAGGGGGTGAAATGTATACTTTTAAGTTTTAGAATGGTGGAGAGTCAATTGTGGCTATGCTTACGAAGGAGTAAAAAGTAATACTCTGAATGGAAAAGAATGTTCAAGGGTGGACACACAGTAGTTTCAACATTTGTTATTGGTCATGAAAAGTTTTCAGACAGATCCACAAAGAGTCTGGCAAAGTTTGAAATGACTATTTGTCTGGTCCTTTAATAGTTTTCTCTAGTAGAACCAGTTATGGCAAACACAATACCCCATTTTAATATCTCCTCAGCAAGTTTACTCTAAGTGAAAAACTTCTATGATACACATTTATTCTTCTTATACTAATTTCCAGCATAAACCCCAAACTCTCACCTTACTCCTAATCACTTGGCTTTTGATTTCGTAATTTGATCTCATTCTCAGCTCCCAAACCCCTCAGGAAATCATTGTCACTCCTTATCAAAATTCCCTATTCCCTCAATTTTTTTCTTGTTCACCAATTTAGAAATGTTTCCTTCCCTTCCTGCTCCAACTGAAACCTGACTTTTCCATGATGATTCTCAATTGCTAAGATCCCTTAGGAGGTAACTGTTTTTCTTTCATTCAACCTCAGACTATTGGACTGCTAGGTTACCCTCGGCTCTTACTGTCTCTTTGAGCCCATTTTCCTGGTCCTAAGAGCCCCAGTTTTGAATCTCATGTCAACTGATTATGTAGTAGATTGAGTACTCTACCCCACAGTGGCTTACGTTTGCTAGGTTCTTTGCTTTTGCCAATAGGACAATGGCAAACATGATTTAAGTAGAGACTTAACAGTTTTCTTACACATGGGGCTCACTTTTTCTTTCTGCTTATGGGAACTCTGCACCCACTAGTACATGCGCAGGAGCTTAAAGCAAGTATGTTATATTAAAAAAAAAAAAAAAAAAGACCCTTGGTCAAGTCATCTCCCTTGACCATGTACTCCATTCAAATTCTAGACATACGAGTTCATCTTAGGTCACCCACAAGATGTGCTAGTGCAGACCAGGAGACTTTCCTAGCCAAACCACAGAATTGATGAGAAATAATAACTGCTTATTGTCTTAAAACCCAAATGTAAAGTGGTTTGTTACCTGGAAATCTAACTGATATAAAGTATATCACCTAATCCTAATGCTAGACTATAAACTCTATGTGAGCCGAGTTGGTTTGCTTTTTTCCCTACTGCTGTTGCCCCAGCATATGGAAATTTTGGATTTTTCAATAATTTCTTTGTGAAAACAAAAAAATGTTAAAAATATTTTTAGATGAATATTCCCTGAACTAAATATGAGGGAACATGTGTTTCCTTAATGGCTCATGGTCCCTAAGAATTTGAATACACATATTATTTAGACAATCATTTTACTAAACTTACAATAAAATTATTTTTCAAGCCTCTATTCTAAAATTGAGACAGTGAAATAACAATAATGACAATACAGTAATGATTATAGTATTAGCATTATATTATAATAATTATTATTAATTGAGAAGCCTTTGATTCTTGACATTACACTATTTAATATTCAAGTGAAACTTATAAGATAAACAGTTGACATTACACTATTTAATATTCAAGTGAAACTTATAAGATAAACAGTTTTTGCCCTTATTTCATGAAGAGGAAGATCTGATGCTCAATGAAATTAACCACTGATCCAAAGCTTCATAGGTAGTGATAGATTTTTACATTCAAATCCAAAACTTTAGTATTCTAGGGTATAGTTACATTTTTTTCAAACAGGGATATAAGGAAGATTGACCTGAATTGACCTGAATTTTTTCAGGTCAATCTTCCTTATATCCCTGTTTGAAAAGGAGTTTTTGAGATAGAAGTATACTTAGAATATTATCTGATTCCATTTCTTATTTAGAAGTTAAGAAAACAGAGGGCAAAAAGGTCAACTAATGTATCTAAGAGGACACAGAGAATAATTCATTCAATAATGTGCCAGGAACTTACAGATTAGAAGTAAACTCACAAGTGGAAGACAAGATTTCATTTATTGAGATTCTAACATAAGTTGGTCACTGGGTAGGTACACTTATGCATGCACCCTGGATTATTCCTCACAACAAAGTAATAAGGTAGGTGTATCATTTCTACTGGAGAGGAATCTCAGGTTCAGAATTCATTAGTAGTTAAATGCCATATCTGAAACCTGAAACCTATACTAACTCCTATCTGAATTTTAATAGCATCCCTTGTCAGTAAATACTGCAGCAATCTGGAGTTATATTTTCTTTTAGTATTTTTAACAGTGTTTTAGAAAGAAAGACAATTCAAGAATATAGTCTCCTTTAAAAAAAACTCCATGTCAGAAAACTGGGATTCCCTAATATTTTGAGTTAAACTGATAAAACAAGAGCCAAGTCAGGGGGCTGGGGGGGAAACATGTTGTTTTAAAAAATGATTCAGAGACTGGGGTGCCTGGGTGGCTTAGTCGTTAAGCATATGCCTTTGGCTCAGGTCATGATCCTAGGGTCCTGGGATTGAGCTGAGCAGGAAGCCTGCTTCTTCCTCTCCCACTCTCCCTGCTTGTGTTCCCTCTCTCACTATGTCTCTGTCAAGTAAATAAATAAAATCTTAAAAAAAAAAATATGACTAAAAGAAAAAAAAATGATTCAAAGAGTAAATTTTGTTTCCAAATTAGAGTATCAATAAACATCCTACAGTGATGAATATGTTAGTATTATAATTTTATTTTTTATTTTTGAAACAAAAAGTACTACAAAATAATAACCTGAAAATAAAATCAAGATTCTATTTATGTAGTACAAATAAAATATTTAAGGATGTCTTTTGGAACATTGGGAAACACTTGTCCTCAGGATTATATAGTAATGGGTAGTTCATTTGATAAAATCTGATTTCAGGGGCCAAGCCCACCACTCATACAAGTGGTGATCAGTTCAGAGGAGGAAGGCATGGAATGGGCAACTTCTGAACTTGCAGTATTTTATTTGTCCAAATGTCCACTTCCTAAACCAGACTGTGAATTCTTTAAATGATGGCAATAATGATTGATAAAGGAAGGAAGGAAGGAAGGGAGGATGGAAGAGAGGATGAGAGGGAGAGATGGAATAGAGTTACCAGGTAGAAAGTTCAGCCCACTGGAAAGGTGGACATATCTTGATCAGAGATAGGTCAGGATGATGCATTATAGATGAAATTTATTAAAATGTATTAATATGTAACATTAAAGCACATATATTACATCCAGTGAATCCTCCTTCTGGGTACTACAATTGACAAAAAAGATCACAAGTTATTTTTAAATTTTTATGTATTAAAATGATTTAAAAGGATATCAAATGAAAGTTCAGAATTTCTCATATTTACATGGATTTAGAGTAGCGAAATGTTAAAATGTATTTTAATATACTGATTAAAACAGCCTCAAACTAGATGAGAGTTACCATTTTACATTAACATAATGTCAACATAATTTTAATTTAAATATATTTCCATATCTTTTGATCAGAATCTTGTTAATATTCAAGTTCATTACTTCTTACTAAAGACTTACTTTAGAGGTCAGAGGAATATGTTAGTTAAAGTATGCTTACAACAGTTGAAATTTTTTAATTAAAATTTTTAATTGAAATATAAAATGTGCAATGTAGCAGTGGGCAAAGCAAACCAGATAAAATTTCTTTTGTGTATCTTTGCAGACTGTTGTGTCTCTTCTCATTACACATAAGAAGCTGGGAACATAGGTTAATATCCTCTTCAGTTCAATTTCATTTATTCCTATGATTGTAAATGATACTCTGAAATGCTATTTTTTCTAGACTCAGTCCTAAAAACCGCTCCTCCACACCCAGGAAATCTATCTTCCATGCTTTCTGAGAAACTGTTTTTTAACAAAGCACCTATATACGAATTCTTGAAAGTGATTTCCTATACAAATTCTCTATTTTTGAATCAGTATTCATGTTATAAAAAATATTTATCAGGCTATTTTAGGAGAAAATATAACTGTGGAAATCTATGAGTTAAGTTGCTAATATATGCAATTAAAGGCATATACCAACCATTCAAGAGTTTAAAACTTTATCTTTGGGGACATACTTGCAGGCAGTCAGGAAAAAAATTTTTCAGTTAGAATGTGACCATCAAATAGTGTCTTATTGAGTGACAGTTCCATTATGAATTTAAGCACAGGATATAAAAAGAGTCAATTGAACTACACATTCATCACTGCCTACAGTTGTGGATGAGAGGAAAATAACTTGTTAACATGGGTAGGTGGAGGTTATAGTTTCTAGGAGCTATTAATCTAGTTCTGTCTGTAACTTGATTACAATTGAGATGTGTAAGGGAGATGAAGTTTAGGAAACTGAGGTAAAAATAAAATAGAGACAATTCTTAAAAATATAGAGGATTATGGACTAAATATATGGCATTTGGGAAGCTAGGTATATTCCAAAATGGAAATACAAAGACCTGTTTTTAACACTAATAAACATGTAATCTATAGCTAACTGTTAAAATTTTCCAAGCTTCAATTTCTTTATCTAAAAACAACAACAACAAAAAAATAGCAAGGGAGTTTTTCATGATTTCAGTAATGGCAAGAGTCAACTCTAGGTGTAAACCTAAGAGTTAACATGATGCCTTGGCAAACTTCTGACATAGATGGGTATCTGCTTCATTGTTACTGCTCCTGGCAATTCCTAACAGAATAGTGGCACCCTCAAATTCCACCAGAAGAGGTATTGGTTTTCAGGAGCTCCAGTAGCATTTTCAGAAGGTATGATATCAGAAGGTGTGTGTGTGTGTGTGTGTATCACATACACACACACTTCTAGGAAGAAGACATCACTAAAGAGGGGTACAGAAGGGGAAGAAAAAAATGTTGCCATTACCAGGATCATTTCCCCTCTACCCACTTATTCCTATTACCTCATCTACTTTGGAAACCTAAACTCTAGAATCCTGAGCTCATGAGCAGAATACATAGACTGCTATGGCTTTCAGTTCACAAGAAAAATTTACTGACTTGTATCATAGGAACAGACAATAAAATGTCCTAACTCCAATGCAAAAGGATAAACTTAGATAACATTTTATGTGGATGATATATTTTTTCTATTTGCCCAAAGCTTTCAACATTCAACTTCCTCCTTTCAATTTCCACAATCCATATTTCATAAGTAGTATATTATTAGAGGCAGGAAAAATAAGTAGAAAAGTGCAAAAGTTACCTCCAATGCAGAAATATTGTTCCTTTACATAGTCTTGGTAGTCTCATTTTCTTGTGGACTTTTACAATGTCATGACACAAAACACTCGAAGCTGGATGCAAATGACATCTTAGAATAGAGTACATATCTTAGGAACAATATCAATGAATAAGAAAAACTCAAAAATTATATAGTCATTATATATCAAATAGTAAAATTTCAGTGTTGAAAATCATAGCTAAACATTTAATCACAAAACAGAATCCAGGATAAGAAAATTATTGGATGAGGGTCAGATGCAAAAATATTGGTATTGGACTGATATTAATGATGAATGCAAAAATTTTTTTAAAGCTTAAGCATGTAAATCTTCCAAAGATAAAAAGGGAAAAAGAATATTATTAATAAAAGCTGTTTTTCTTGACCTTTAGGCTTAGCAAACATAATTCAACACAATTCCATTTGGGCATGCTTCTTAAACCCCAATGGGAATTTTGGGGTTTAAGAGATATTCATTAGAATCACATCATGAAAGGAGAGTGATAGCATCAAGATTTCAACAGAGGTCATTCCTGACTTTACTCCCTCTCACAAAAAAAACTTAACACTTCATGGATAAACAACAGTGAAAGAATCCTAGAACATGGAAGAGATGATGAAGTACCCCACTGCACCACAGAGACCAAGACAGATAGGATTGCAAAAGTGAAACAGCTACTTGTTCACCATGTTGCCTCACCCCCAGGCCAGCACAACACCATACCAAGAGGCATCTGTCAGCTATGTTTCCTCCAGTGGGAAAAGAGCCCAAAGTTAATGGTTCATCTCCCCCAACATTGTGGGTTGTCTATTGGGAGCCTCCACTCTAGTGTCACCCCACAGGGATTGCAGGGGAATCTGTAGGCTCAACCACCATCTGAATCTGATGGAGAAGGTGGGTAAGGGCTCAAAATGACCAGCACTCAGATCTTGGCAGACTAAGTTCCCCCCAGCAGGATCCATGTAACAGTCACAACCAGCACTTTTGCTAATCAGCAGAACCAAGACAGTGGTACAGTTTGACCAGCAAACTCAGGAAGGTATAGGTTTGCCTGACTTAGGCACAGTTTTACTGGCTCTACCTACTGACCTGCCCCCCACTCAGACAGGAAAGCTGAGTCATAACATCATGCTAAGCAAGATAAATCAAAGAAGACAAATACTGTATAATCCCATATATGTGCAGAATATGGTGCTTAGTGTCAGATATACTTTTCTTCATGACTACCCTTATCTATGAAATAGAAATAATCATAGTACCTACTCCATAAAGTTGTTAGGAGTATTAGATTTCCCTAATAAAATGCCAAAGGTACGGCATGTAATAAGGAATTGCAACAAAGTTGTTCCTAACTCTTTGTAAGTGAACATATGAAGCGATCTAAACACAACCCTAAAAAACTTTGAGTGCTGATATTTTTTACTGTTTTTTATTACCTAGCTTCCTAATTGATTTTAATATAGACTTCTAGCCTCTAAGAAAGCGAGCTCACATCATTTGGTTGATCACAAAGAGGGTGCTAATAGAAAATGACATGCTGTGAATGTTCTTGATTTTATGAAGTTTGTAAGACAGGTAATCTGTCAACCATAAAGACAACAATATATCTGTATATTTTGTTTTTTGGAAATATTTACTTCTCTATACGACAAAGAAGCTTCATTTTATATTAAAATTATTAGCCACCGCTGATGCTGCAAAAGCACAAAAGATTTAAAACCATTTTCTTGTGACGTAGAATGTAATTTAAAGTTCCTTGACACATTTTTTTGTTGTTTATATCCAAAATGCTTGTCAGCAACTTGTACAATCATTTTAAGGTATTTTAAATTTATGTCAGTGTGGTAGTAAGCAAGATTGCGCTTTAACCACAATGGATTTATTTCACCTGTGTATGTCTTTTAAAATTACACTTGCTTTCTTATCCTTATGTTAATATTTTTCTACATTTATAACACTTTCCCTTTGGTAGATTTTATGCATCCTTTTCAACTCGTGCTTTAAGTAAAGGTGACCTTTAAAATACATAAGTTTTCATAATAGGAAATGTAATCTTACTAGAGAACATCCACATGAACTAAGATTTCCTAAGGACATGCAGGTCACTGAGCTTCATTTATGTAGGGCATTTTGAAATACAGGGAAATAGAAATGTGAATTAATTAAATACCATTTCCTATGCTATGCTCACATAAATAATTAAACTAACCAATACAACTGTTCTCAACTATAGTAACCTGATTAACTATCCCTCTAACTGTTGCACATTGTTTGCACCATGCTATAAATCTGCATCATACATTATTTATAATTTTCTACTTCACCCTTGTTTAAATACCAGCCATTAAAATGAACAGTGAAAGTTACTGATGAAACATAACAAAAAAAACACAACAACTATACATTGTCCTTAAAGGAGCATAGGGGTCTGCATTGTTAATTGAGTAATGTGGAGTTTAATACTTAATGAACTTTTTATTATTAACCATTTTAGTTTTAATAAAGGGAAAAATGTATCAACGACCTTGGCTATCATCACTATATATGAAGGCCTCTGTATCAAAGTCACAATTGAGACCAAGTTTCTATCTCATACAAATTTGTCCATGTTACCCTGAAGGCAATTATTCCAAAATGCTATAAATTTCATTGATGTATCCCTTTATTTTTTCAAATGATAACCATGCAAGCAGCTTTGTTTCAAAGGCTCTGTGATATCCAGTGAGGTCACTGGAGTAGGAAGGGTAAAGAATACAACGTGAGGTTTGGTAAATGATACCTGGAGGTAAGGGAAGCAGAGGGTAGAGTCTAAGATTACTTCTAGTTTTCTGAATCAAACATCTGTGTCAAAGCAACTTCTAAGCCAATGCTGACAAATTATCATTTCGCTCATGAACTCACTGCTCTGTCCCAGGGAAGCTCTCAGAGCACTGATCTTGTCTACCTTGATTAGGCAATTTCCTCTGCCACACCCCTCCATGTGTGAGGTTTGAGTAGATTAATTTGGTCCGTTTTCTCAAATTGCTTACCTCACCTTAACCCTTCTGATAGGATTTTATGACCACAAAGCTGAGGAAAAAATTTTTAAGAAAGAGGGAACAACAACAATAGAGATACATTTTTTAAGTAAAAATCTTCACTGGAGGTGGCAATTCAAAACCCATGAAGACTTTTTTTTTTTTAATTTTATTTATTTATTTAACAGGGAGAGAGAGAGAGACAGCGAGAGCAGGAACACGTACAGGGCGAGTGAGAGAGTTAAACAGGTTTCCTGCTGACCAGAAAGCCCAACGCGGGTTTCGATCCCAGGACGCTGGGATCATGATCTGAGCCAAAGGCAGACGCTTAACAACTGAGCCACCCAAGAAAAATTTAGTGAAATCATTAGGAAATAGAAAATAAATATAGAAAATCACCTAAGAGCTGAAGCCCTAGTCCTGTCACAGGACAAATACTCCACGAGGTCATGATTTCCTTATTTCTTATAAGTCTCTTTTCAACTCTTGATGTACCAGAAAAACTGACCTGCTTGTAATTCTCTGCACTTAACATGCTGTGATATTACCTTTGTTTTGATGAACACTCTGTCCTTCAACCAGAATATCCTCACCCTTTCCTTAGCTGGATAATTCTGATTTACTATTTATAACCCAGGTCACTGAGCACCACTTCTAGAAATTCTTCCTTGATCTCACTGGGCTAAGTGCCCTCATGGTGCTCTAGTTCATATGGTTCACATCTCTATATTTCTCTTACCACACTGGTTTTTTTTTTTTCTTTTTCTATTTGTTCATGAAGGCAGCTCTCCTCTATTTCTCCTAGACTATGAGCAGCTTGAGGGATAATTTCTCATTTTATCTTCATATCCACAGTACCTAGCACTGTGACTTCCAATGCCAAATAGATGAATAAACAATGAATGAATGATCCTACAGTTGGAGAATTAAATATGCTCATTTATATATCCTATCACTGGTACAGATTCTCCTGAGAGCAAAATAAGTATTAGGAAGGATTGGGAGATTTGGGGAGAAAATGGAGAAGTCGTAAAACTATATCTAGGTGAGTTAAATGACGAGGGGTTCTGGGAAGAGAACTGTAAAAGAAGAAGTATGGGAAAAAAGTTGTGTATTAAAGTTTATGGTGGTGAAGTTTCAATTGATTATAAGATATTGGTGTGTCCATGAGAGGTTTGCTGAAGTGGAATAGAGGAGATGATCAATGGATTTGAAGTCATCAAAGAACAGTGAATTTCTGATGCTGATAACTGCATTCTTCATGATAATCAGTTCAGTTAGGCTAATGGCAGGAGTGAGATGAAGAGTGGGAACTCTGTAAATATAGAGGAATTCACAAATAAAGTTAGTTTCTGTGAGTAGTCCTATGGATTTGAAGTAATAAAGACATTTTAAAATTTTCTGGCTACTTGGGCCATCTAGATGACAGCAGTTATTTCTCTTGTCAGCATACAGGCATGCAGGTGGCCCACACACTAGAGTCTTGGGTTTTGACCAGTTAATCAAGCACTGTAAGTGGCATTTTTATGTCCTCATCACATCTTCAGCCCTCCTCTTATTTCCTGTATGCTTCCTCAAGCATGCACTACCATGTCTCCCTGCTTTCCTCCCTCAAGACTTTTTCCAAATGGTTAGAAGACCAATTAGCCCATGCACATGGGCTCCAGAGAACTGCGGGGATAGTTAGCTTCCACCCACCCAGGGAAATCCTCAACCAACAAGGAACAGAGTTGATGGATGAACACCACAGCCTTTTCTCCTTCAGTGACAAATTCCAACACACAACCTGTTTCCTTCTGGGTTACTCTGCGACAATAAGTCCACTGTTTCAGACTGAGACCTTTAATGGAAATTCTCTCCGTTCAGTCTAAGGTAACATCCCATGTGTAACAACCTCATAATGATAGAAGAATATGAGCTGTTATTTGGAATTTGTTTCACCCAAATCACTGATGTAAAAAATAAAAAATGGATTACAAAGAACCTAAATGATTTATTAAAGATTAGTAGCAGATTTCAGGACCAAGCCAGAGTTCTCTTCATTGTAAGGAACAGAAATGTTTAAGGGAAAAATTGTTTAAAAATAAAAGTCACAAGGGGCGCCTGGGTGGCTCAGTGGATTAAGCCGCTGCCTTCGGCTCAGGTCATGATCTCAGGGTCCTGGGATCGAGTCCCGCATTGGGCTCTCTGCTCAGCAGGGAGCCTGCTTCCTCCTCTCTCTCTCTCTCTCTCTCTGCCTGCCTCTCTGCCTACATGTGATCTCTCTCTGTCAAAATAAATAAATAAAATCTTTAAAAAATAAATAAATAAATAAAATAAAAGTCACAAGGATCGCATGGGTGACTCAATCATTAAGTGTCTCCCTTCAGCTCAGGTCATGGTCCCAGGGTCCTGGGATTGAGCCCTGCATCAGGTTGCCTGCTCTGTTCCCTCTCTCACTGTGTCTCTCTTTGTCAAAGAAATAAATAAAATCTTTAAAAAATAAATAAGAAATTTAAAAATTTAGAAAGTCATGAAATAGATGCATTGAGCAGGCAATCATTGTCTTTGTAATGGAATGCATCTTGTAAAATACAGGAAATGCTCATGTACCCAAATCTACATGGGTTTTGTTAATCGATCCAATATTGGTATCTTCCCTTGCCTTTTTGACAAGAAATTATAATCAAATATGTAACTTATATTTGATTATAAGCATCTGTTAGAATAGCTATTATCAATAAGACTAGAAATAATAAGACTAGAAATAACAAGCATTGACAAGGATGTAGAAAAAAGAGACTTGTGCACTCTTGATGAGAATGTAAATTGGTGTCGCCACTGTGAAAAAAATTCAAAACAGAACTACCATATGGTCCAGCAATTTCACTTCTGGGTACTTATCTGAAGACAATGAAAACACTATGTGCACCCCTATATTTATTGCACCATTATTTAGAATAGCCAAAAGAAGGAAACAACTTAGTTTTTCATAGATGAATGAATAAAAAAGATGTGATACAATCCAATGAAATATTATTCATCCATTAAAAGAACAAAATCTTGTCATTTGTGACAATGTGGATGGACCTCAAAGGCATTACACTAAGTGAAATAAGTGAGATAGATAAGGTAAAATACTGTATATCACTTTTAGGTGGAGTCTCAAAAAATCAAAAAAATACAAACTCAAAACAATATACACAATTTTGTCATATATGTAATTCTGTAGCTACATTTAGTCCCTATTAAAATTATTAAAATGTGATGTTTTTTAAGAAATTTGCAGAGAGCAAAGATCTTGTATAAATTGTGATTTTGCATTAGAGTTGGAAAGAGCACATGGTAAAGTGGAATGAGTAGACTGTCCCAGGTGTGGAATCAGTTGAGTGGGATGGTATTGTGGAAAATTTGTTAAACTTCTAAGTCTTATAAAAATTTGAGAGATTTTTTTAACCTGTACGTGAAGACTTTATTAGTAAAGACAGTGCATTATAAACATATTATCTATTTTTATAAAATATGCTTGGACTATTAAGATTTGGTAACAGCAACAAAAAAAAAATTCTAAGCAATTCAAGGTGGCTTATTTGTGTTTCATTAAAAACTTTTGAAACTTCACTGTACTATGTAAATGTTAGGTGTTCAAGAACTGTTTGTATGAGTAAATAGCAATATTTATCCTCCAAAGAAGCAAATAAAACAATTGTACATCTATTTTAACTCATTTGTAGCATATTTATTCTTTTTTTTTTAAAGATTTTATTTATTTATTTATTTGACAGAGAGAGAGAGATCACAAGTAGGCAGAGAGGCAGGCAGAGAGAGGGGAAAGCAGGCTCCCTGCTGAGCAGAGAGCCCGATGTGGGGCTCAATCCCAGGACTCTGGGACCATGACCCAAGCTGAAGGCAGAGGCTTTAACCCACTGAGTGGCTGGGTAACCTGGGTGGCTTTAATCCAGTAAGCCACCCAGGTGCCCCTGTAGCATATTTATTCTTTAATCACCCACTTCAATCACTTAAAATGTGCTTTTTGATATAGGCATTTAAGGAAAAATGTGCCTTTGAACAAAGTACAGGAAGTGGACTTTAATGCAATTGTAGTAAACAGCAATGCATGCTTAAAAACAAAGTACAGGGGCACCTGGGTGGCTCAGTGGATTAAGCCTTTGCCTTTTGGATCGGGTCATGATCTCAGGGTCCTGGGATCAAGCACCACATCGGGCTCTCTGCAGGGGAGCCTGCTTCCCCTTCTCTCTCTGCCTGTCTCTCTGCCTACTTGTGATCTTGCTCTGTCAAATAAATAAGTAAAAAATCTTAAAACATTACACCAATTAAAAAAAAAACAGAAAAAGTACATGCAGCTGTCCACAGTCCAATTAACATTACAAAAATAGCAAAAGGATGCATTTTATTAGCAAGAACTAGACTAGGGTCAAACTCATCTCTCTCTCTCCAGAAAATCAGTTTCCAGAAGACCCCTCTGGCAAACTCCCATAACCTTAAAGTTGCACTGTCCAGATTTTAAAAAAACAAAAAACAAAACAAAACAAACAAGCAAAACAAAAAACAAAACCTAGCACTGCTAAAGATGTGGTCTTCCCTTTCAAAACAGTGATGGAAATCTCATTTGGGGTAAAAACACCCTAGCTGCTTACAGATTTTTGCAAAGATAAAAGTGGAAAGCCACTTTCATAAAACTAAAGTATTTAGGAGAAAGATTTGAGCTTATAGAATAAGCCTAGGGCTTTAAGAAGAAAAGTTCTTAAAAAGATCTTAAAATCTTAAAAAGATGAACAACTCCAGCAGAGCAATTTCTTGCCCCCAAATAACACAAGATTCTCTAGTGACACTATTTCTAAAGCAGTAAAACAGAATCTTCCATCTCATTGCCTGACCTGGCTTAACTCCTGTCATCTTCTGAGAAAAGCCTCTACTCAGAACATGTGCACTCCAAACTCCCTCAGAATTGTCCAGTTAAATCAGTTAAACTCAAATACTTTTTCAATGCCATTTTATAGGCTTTGGAATATAGAGATAAAGAAAGAATGATTACTATCTTTGAGGCCTTTTGAGCAAGCTGAGGGAACAGGTGTGATTTCAAGTAAGTCTAATATGATGGAAAACACACAGCACCAGATCTCAAAGGACTGGTGGGAAGGAACTCAGGAAGCTGTGTCACCTATATCTGCTCTTACCAACTTTTGAGGACATTCTGTTGTAGTATATCCATAGTCTCACTGCCACAATCCTTGATTCCTGCCCAGTACTAAAAGAACAGTGCCCTGGATAAGTTAGAAATATTTATTCCCACCAGAAAGATTCTTTAAAAATGGTAAGTCAGAGGAATTTGGCAAAACTTTGCTTCATGGTTCCAGCCAGTTCAAACTTTATTATACCTGACCCTTCATATAAATTCTTAATGTAAATGAAAAAATTAAAGGATCATAGGCCAAATATGGGAAATCACGTAAGATAGAATACTTCATATTGATTTGCTTTAATTTTCTGCTGCAGGTCATGAGATCATCATATAATCATCTAAATTCCTAGAATAAAGAATAATTTTTCTACCTAATCATTTTATTCAACAATTGGCACTTGAACGCCTAGATCTAGAACTTTTATGGCCCATTATTTCTCTTAAGCCTTCATGCATTTTGTGTTTGAAATGTCATTAATTTTCTATATAGGAGCACAGACAAAATTAGCTAATATTCTCCATTCTTTCTCTGTATTTGAACAAATCATGTTCTCCTTATATCATCTCACCCTGGATTCCATTCAGGCTTTTAGCAAATATTTATTGAACAATTCATCTTAAGTGTGTATAACAATGCTTACATCCACATTCATCTTTCCTATTATTATTATGATCTTTATTACGATCTCCTATCTTAACTCCACAATCACATTTGGATCTTTCTTCAATATTTTACTAACTGTAATTTCTTTTCTGAGATGCCCAAACTAGTCTGTGTTTTTGCCAGGCAGCAAACACTGTTTTCTTTTCTAGACATTGTACGTTCTCTTTTGTTACTTTATGTATGAGTAGCAATTTATTTTCCATTAGAATTATTTAATTATATTCCTGTAGTAAAACCTATACCCTCAACATTATTTTTCCAGGTACTAGAAGCATGTGGTTGACACCACCACATTAGACAGTCCCGGGTGGAGTAATGTCCACAGAAGTTGTACATGGCGGAGTGCTGTTGTTGATAGAAATTTTTTCCATTGAGACCTCTTCTGGTTTTGGGCTTTTTAAAAATTTTTTTTAAAGATTTTATTTATTTATTTGACAGAGAAAGAGATCACAAGTAGGCAGAGAGGCAGGCAGGGGATGGGGGAAACAGGCCCTCCACTGAGCAGAGAGCCCGATGCAGGACTCAATCCCAGGACCCTGAGACTTGACCTGAGCTGAAGGCAGAGGCTTAACCCACTGAGCCACCCAGGTACCCCCTGGTTTTGGTCTTTTTAGGCAACACTATTCTTTCATTTTCTGTAAGTTTTATATCACACACTTAAAATATATACATTAAGATTTTTTTTAGAGTTATGTTTCAGATTTGCAGAAAAATTGAAGGGAAGGGACAGAGATTTTCCTTATACCCTCTCCTCCCTCACACATACAGCCTCTATCATTATTAGTATACTCACCAGAGTGGTACATTCACTACAACTGGTGAGCATACATGAAAATAACATGAACACCCAAGGTCCATTGTTTACATGGTGATTCACTCTTGGTGTTGTACATCCTGTAAGCATGGACGAATACAGTGCCATGTATCCACCATTATGGGATCATGTAGAATATTTTCATTGCCCTAAAAATCCTTTGTGTTCCACCTATTCATCACTCTCCTACTCTCAACCTCTGACAATAGCTAATCTTTTCGCAGTCTTTTGCTTTTTCCAGAATGTCATGTAGTAGAAATCATACAGTATTTAACCTTTTGAGGTTGGCTTCTTTCACTTAGCAATAAACACTTAAGGCTTCTCCATATCTTTCCATGGCTTGACAGCTCATTAAATTTTAGTGAATAAAATTCCATTATTTGGATGTACCACAGTTTATTTATTCATTTACCTACTGACAGACACCTTGATTGCTTCTAAGTTTTGGCAAAGAGGAATAAAGTTGCTGTAAATATCATATATAGGTAGGTTTTTGTGTGGGAAAAATTTTCAGCTCCTTTGAGTAAATACCAAGGAGCAAAACTGCTGTATTATATGGCAAAAGTATGTTTAGTTTTGTGTAAAAACAAACAAACAAACAAAAAAAGCACCAAAGTTCTTCCGCAGTATCTGTACAATTTTTTATTCCCACCAGTAATGAATGAAAGTTCCTGTTGTTTCCCTCCATGTTAACATTCGGTGTTGTCAGTGTTCCAGGCTCTGGTCATTCTAATAAGTGTGTAGTGGTATCTCACTATTGCTTTAATTTTCATTTCTTTGATGACCTATGATGTGAAACACCTTTTCATATGCTTATTTACCACCTGCATATCCTATTCAGTGAGGTGTCTGTTAAGATCTTTGGTCTTTGGTTAGGATGTTGGTCTTATTTTTAGAAGTTCTTTGTGTATTTTGAGTTTTTTACCAGATGTGTTTCTTGCAAATATTTTTCTTCCAGTCTGTGGCTCAAGTTCTGGTACTTTTAACATTGTTTTTTATAGGAAGAGAATTTCTTTTAATTTTAATAAAGCCCAGCTTACCAATAATTTCTTTCATGCATTTTGCCTTTGGTGTCATATCTAAAAAGTCATTGCCAGACCCAAGGGCATCTAGGCTTGCTCTCATTATCTTCTAGGAGTTTGATCATTTTGCATTTTACATTTAGGTCTTTCATCCATTTTAGTTAATTTTTGTAAGGGGTGTAAGATTTTTGTCTAGATTTTGTTGCATGTGGATGTCTAATTGTTCCAGCACCACTGGATGAAGACTATCTTTGCTCCTGTATTGCCTTTACTCCTCTGTGAAGGATCAGTGGACTATGTTTATGTGGGTCTATTTCTGGGCTCTCTATTCCTTCCGTTGTGCTATCTGTTCTTTCACCAATACCACATGGTCATGATTACTGGAGATTTATAATAAGCCTTAAATTCAGGTAATTTTGGTCTTCCAACTTCATTCTTCTTCAATATTGACTTGGCTATTCTGGACCCTATGCCTGTCCATATAAACTTTGGAATCTGTTTGTATTCACAAATAACTTGCTGGAGTTTTGACTAGGATTGCACTAAATCTATAGATCAAGTTAGGAAAAACTGACATCTTGACAATATTGAGTATTTCCACCCATAAATGTAAATAGCTCTCCATTTATTTAGTTCTTTGATTTCCTTCATCAGATTTCTTTCATTTTCTTCGTATAGATCTTGCACATATTTTGTTAGATTTATACCTAAGCATTTCATTTTGGGGTTGTAAATTATACTGGGGTTTTAATTTTAAATTTCACCTGTTCATTGCTGGTATATAGGAATATAACTCATATTTTTTATATTCTTCCTAATTTTTTGCCATCTTCTTATATTCTATATAGAGATGATTATACCTGCCCCTTAATCTTGAACTTTGTCTTTAGCTTCCCTGGCAGATTATGTGTCAGTCACCTTTCTCATTGCAGATTCGACTTTTGTCTCAAACATTTTTTTTTCTCCTTTCTATGAAAAGCTTCCAACTTTTGGTTTATCTTAGAATACACTTTTATATTCAAATAATGAATTTGATCATTGCCATTGGGCAGCTTTTGTTCAGAAACAGAAACTACTTCAATACTGAAGAAAGGCTTTTAGGGTTTTTTAAAAATCTTACAATATTGTATATTCTTTAGTCATAAACCCAAATCTTCCATTTTTCAACATCTTCTTAATTTTATTATTCTAGAGTCAGATTGCCTTGGTTTGAGTTTACATCTATGGGCTGTACAACTTCAGTCAACTAGCCTAACTTTCTGGGTATAGTCCAACAGCTCTAGAATGGAATCTTTAAAGTACTTAGGATATAAAATGCATATGAGCATTTACTGATACTATATTTTAAAAGTACTTGGCAGAATCCCTGGCACATGATGTCTACTCAGCAAATCAGAGCTGTCTATATTCCAGGATTATACTTTACACAAAAAATATGAAAAGTGAACAGATACATAAACACTCACCATATTGATTGAGGCATTGTAAAAACAATACATTGTGTGAATACATGATTAAGGGGAATATTGTTTTAAAGACAAGTTCAGTGATCCATTAAGTCTGAGCAAAATAAGATAAAATTCGTGTCTGGGCTGAATGCCTTCTCAGAGATTCTAATATACTAATAGGCTAAATAGGAAGAATTTGCCGAACACATTGGCTTATTACGAGAAACACACCAAGGTTTGATGGTAGCTACTTTAGGAAGTGTTGATTGGCAAATTTGAAAAAGGAAAAATACTTAGTGGGAAGACATTATCTTATTACATTTTTTTTTAATCACTGACTTCTGTGCAGAGAAATTGATCCATCAAAAAACTGTAGGAAATTTAAACTCATGTTGTTTTAATTTCATTTTCTGAGTAGGAAAAATGGAAAATATTAGGAGAAAGTATTTTGGATCAGAATTCTCTCTTTTTACATTATGTCATGATTCCATAAAGTAGTAGTATTTTTCTAATAAGAGCAGTATGATACATATTTCCAGAAATGATTTGCAAACATTGTGAAGTTTTCTATAGATGGTCATAATACCCCTAATTTTTTCACAGCCCTGATGATTTCAAAGGCACATAAGGGTATTTCTAAAATTAGTAGCTTTTTGTTAGACATACTTTCTCTGCATATAGTAGTCATCAATCTTTTAGAAGAAACATCATGACTCAGTGCAAAATCCTGAGTCTCTAAAAATAAAACAAAATCTCTAAATATGTGATAAAATGTGAGAGACTATATGGAAACATAGAAATACAACCTAAGTAATTAAATATGAAACTTTAAAATTTCTCTAAAAGTATATAGTTTCATGCCTCAAACCAATAACTTACTACCTAATGATGCATTCCTCTTCAATTTATTTAAGAATATGGCTCAAATTCTATTTTGAAAAGCATTTCTATTATCTTGAAGATTCTAACAACAAGTTCACCAGGTCTTAATAGTATCTAGCACCTTATAGCCATTCAGTATGTATTTATTGAAGGAAGGAAGGAAGGAAGCACATGCCAAACTATAGAATATTAGCTTTGTCTCAGGAAAAATCGAGTTCACAGCTAACATTGGACTGAATGGTGAAAACCTGAAACATCAGAATCAAGACAAGGATACCCACTTTTACAACTTCTATTCAGCATAGTACTGAAGTCCTAGGAAAAAAGGAATCTAAGCTGGAAATGAAGAAATAAAGTTATCTCTGACCAGGACATGGTCCTATATTTAGAAAACCTTAAAGACCCCATACACACACACACACACACACACACACACACACAAATACCTGTAGAACCAATAACTAAATTCAGTAAAGTTTCAGGATATAAAATCAACATACAAAATCAATTGTTCTTATACACTAACAAAGAGCCATTTTAAAAAGAAATTCAGAAAACAGCCTCATTTACAATAACACCAAAAAGAGTAAAATTATTAAGAATGAAATAACAAAGTCTTCAAAGATTTGTACCCTGCAAACAACAAAACAATAATGAAAGAAATTGAGAGACACAAATAAATGGAAAGAAACTCTGTGCTCATAGATTAAAACATGTAACCGTCCGAACTACCCAAACTGATCTACAAATTCAATCCCCATCAAAATCATGATTTAAAAAATCATTTTTTCTTACAGGAATAGAAAAAATCCTAATGTAGGACACCACAGAAGACCCACAGTAGCCAAAGCAATCTGATGAATAACAAAGCTGTATATATAAAATTTGTGATTTCAAAATATTTCACAAAGCTACAGTACTTAGAACAGCACAGCACTGGCATACAAACAGACCACTAGATCACTGCAACATAATGGAAAGCCTATAACTAAACCCAAGCAAATATGGTCAACTGATCATTAACAAGGATGCCAAGAATATGCAAAGGAGAGAGAATCATCTCTTTAAGAAATTGTGTTGAGGAAACTGGATACTCACATGCAAAAAAAAATATTAATAATTCGGACTTCAACCTTACAACCACACAAAAAATCATGTCAAAATGAATTGAAGACTTAAATGTAAGGCCTAAAACTGTAAAACTCCTTTAAAAAATATAAGGAAAGTCTTAACAATAATTTCTTGGATATGACACCCCAAAGCACCTGAAACACAGATAAAAATAGATAAGTGAGACTATATTAAACTAAAAAGCATCTGTGCATCAAAGGAAATAATCAACAGAATGAAAAGGCAACATCAAGAATGGGAGACAGTATTTTCAAACCATATGTCTGATAAAGGGTTAATTTCCAAAATATGTAAGGAACTCCGACCACTCAACAGTCAAACAAAACAAAGCATAAACAAGTAACCCATTTAAAAATTGAGCAAAGGACTTGAACAGACATTTCCCCTAAAACATTCAAATAGCCAACAGGTATATAAAAAATGTACCATTAGTTAATAAGAAAATGCAAGTTAAAATTATATCACCTCACACTGTGAGGATAGCTTTTTATCAAAAAACAAAGGTAAGTTTGAAAAAGGATATGAAGAAATTGGAAACTTTGTATACTGTTTGTGGGAATGTAAATAGATACAGCCACCATGTAAAACAATACGGGAGTTCTTTCAAAAAATTGAAAGTAGAACTACTATACGATCCAGCAATCCCTTTGGTATATATTCAAAATAATTGAAATCAGGATCTCAATGAGATATCTGGATTCCCATGTTCACTACAGAATTATTTACAATAGCCAAGATACAGAAATACACAAAAAATCTGACTCTCCACTGATGAACAGATGGATAAAGAAAATGTGATACATACATACACACACACACACACACATTAATAATGGAATACATATATGTATATGTATGTATGTTTGTGTATAAGGGAATATTATTCTTCCGTAAGAAGGAAAGAAATTCTACTGCTTACAACAACATGGATCGACCTTGAGGGCATTCTGCTAAGTAAGTCAGAGAATGACAAACACTGTATGTTTTCATTTACATGTGGAATCTAAAAAAGTCATATTCATAAAGAGAGTAAAGTAATAATGGACAGGGCCGGGGATGGGGGAAATGGGCAGATGTTGGTGGATATAAACTCTTAGCTGTAAGGTGAGTATATTCTGGGATCTAATGTACACCATGGTGACTATCACTAACAATGAAGTATGAAAGTTGTTAAGAGACTTGTTAAGAGAGTAATTCTTAAATTTTATCACTACAAAAGAAAAGGTAAACATGTGCGGGGATGTAGGTGTTCAGTAACCTTATTGCAGTAATCAATTCACAATATAGATAAATCATCATGTTGTATACCTTCAACTTACACATTTGTATGTTAATAATATCTCAGTAAAATGGGGGGGGGAGGTGTTCTATATCATTAGCCACCAGGAAAATGTAAAATAAAACCACAGTGAGCCATCAATACGCACTTATCAGAATAGCTAAAAAGCTTGTGAGAACTCCAAACGCCGGCAAAGCAAGCTGATCACTCATCTGCTGCTGGTGAGAATGTAAAATGCTACAGCCCCTCTGAAAACAAGTCCATCAACTTCTTCTAAAAACAAAGAACCATTTTAACATAAGACTCTGCAATTGCTCTCTTGGGCATTTATTCCAGAAAAATGAAATCTACATTCACACACAAACTTGTTCATGAATGTTCATAAATGAAACAGTCAAAAACTGGAAACAATCTGGATATCCTTCTAGAGGTGAATGGTTCTATCAACTGCAGTCACTCAAAATGTAGAATACACCCAACAATAAAAAGAACTATAGTGTAGGCCCTGAGAGTTGAGTTTCTTTCTTTTTTTCTTTTCTTTCTTTTTTTTTTTTTTTTTTAAATCTAAGTGCCTGACTTCAGCTTTGACTGCTGAGGCATTTCTTCAAAGACTACTACCTGAAAAACACGTTGCCATCCATAGAACCAGATAAACAGCAGGTAGCCTCTCACCTACCCCCAACCCCGCCCCCCCCACCATTAAGTCTTCTTTGTATTAGAGATCTTGATTTAGATAACCACCATTTGGATGGTTCATTTTCCCCTTCCCGCACTTTAAATTCCCACTTGTATGTTTTAAATACACCAATAAAGAGTGATCTGGTAAAACCCTAGGCCTCCCACCCTGATTCCAGTAAAAGCAGAGACCCAGGCCCATGGTTTTACTTTCTTTTTCTACCTGTGTCCTTACCGTGTGGCCCCAGAAGAGTAGTGTGCTTTCCAGGACTTGAGTAATAACCTCGTCCTCTTACAAAGTTTCCTGATAGTTATTGCTTAGGGTGTCTTGGAACCATAATGAGAACCACAAGGGCCCGTCCAGGAACAACACTGGTTATCAATAGGCTGAGACACATAAAAAGAACAGATTATTGATATATAAAACCTGAATGAATCTTAAGGCAATTATATGCCTTGGCTGGCTACATATTGTAGGACTCCATCTATACAGCATTCTTGATATGACAAAATTACAGAAATAGAAAACGAGATAGTGGTTGCCAGAGGTTAGGAGGTTCGTGGTGGTAGCAGCTATGACTAGGCAAAGCAAAGAAGCCTCGTGGTGACAGTACAGCCTATATCTCGATTCTGGCAGCACTTACGCTAAACCACACGTGATAAAATTGCACTTAGTCCATTTGGGCTGCTGTAACAAAAATACTATAGGTTGCATGGTGTAAACAACACAGATTTATTTGTCACAGTTCTAGAGGTGCCAGCAGATTCAGTGTCTGGTGAGAGCTTGCTTCTTGGTTCACAGACACTAGCTTCCCTTTGTGTCCTCACACAGCAGAAGGGGTGAGAGAGCTGTCTGGAGTCTCTATCAATTCCATTCATGAGGGAGGGGTCCTTATGCCCTCATCACTTCCCATAGGCCCCTCCCCTTCTAAATTCCATCACATTGGGGATTAGGTTTCAATATGTGAGTTTTGAGGGGACGTAACCATTCAGTTTATGGCATATACATACTAACGAGTGTATGTGTAGCTGGTAAAATATGACTATGGATTGTACCTATGTCCATCTCCTGGTTCTGATACTGTACTATAGTTATGCAAGATGTTAACATTGGGGAAGGCTAGTGAAGTATGCATGGGACCTGCTTGTACATTTCTTGGCAACTTCCTGCGAACCTATAATTATTTACAAGTAGAACGTTCAAAAAAAGCCACTCAAGAGAAAATAAGCCATGCATCATCTCAAGGATAACAATACTGTTTAAATTCTTAAATTCTAAGACAGTGCTAAGTATATATAGGCAATCAAGTAATAGCTCTTAAATTACAAAAAAAAGTATCACTTTAAAAGCAGACAATATATCTTTAAATTCATTCTAACAATCAACATGTGTCTAAGTTGTTCAGGATGGTATTCATATTTATTGCCTATCTCTGATGGGTAATGGACATGCAGTCAATGCATCTTACAATTTTGCAGATGAATTTCAAGTCATTAATAAACTGATACATTAAATTCTTAATTCTTAGAGTAAGCAAAGTAAAACATATGGTGAGGGTATAAAAGTGAATTTCATTTGTATAAAATAAGTGCAGCAGCAACAGAAAAACTTGATTATTTTAACACCGAGGAAGAGATTCAAATCCCTCATGTTGCCCCAGTTTTCCAACTAAGATGTGGTATTGATTTTTGCACCTTGTTAAACTAAAATCTACTGTCAGAGGCCATTTTTTTATTTTGGGAGGCCTTTTAAGATAAGAAAATTGGGCTTCATTTTTATCTTAATTCATCTGATGAAAGCTTTCTCCTTCTCTCACTTATTCTACTCCTTCCTTACCACCCCTTTTACTCTTTAACTGACAAGATTTCACTTCAGGCACAGAAGAATCAATACAAAACTAAATACAGTGTACTACTACCCATCAAAGACTAAATGAAGAAGTATATGAAGCCTTGTAGTTTGTGTAAGATCAGCGAAGCCTGCCGTTTTGTTACTTAACCTTTTAGCTAGTCAAAAGCTCATTTGAGTAGAAATACAAGAGAAAAGTATTGGATACACTTTTTCAGATGCTGATTCAGTTGTAACAGCAATAAAAAAAAATGAGGATCCCCACAACAGTGACTTAAATATTACTGGAATTTCTTTCTCAGGTGAAAGAAGTATGTAAGTAAGTTGTACAGAGTTGCTTGGTATTTCCAAGAAGATATTAGGGCTAAGCTTCCCTCTAGTTTCTCTCTACAGACCCTGGGATGTGGCTTTGAATTGTATGAGCTAAGAAGGCTGCTGGAGTTCCAGTTATCTCAGTTGATTTCCAGGCAGCAGGATAGAAGGCATAACAAATCATTTTTTGAATCCCTCTGAAGTACTACACAATACTTCCACTTTTATTCAACAGACAGTGATCACAAGTAGGCAGAGAGGCAGGCAGAGAGGAAGGAAAGCAGGCTGCTTGCTGAGCAGAGAGCCCAATGCAAGGCTCGATCCCAGGACCATGAGCTGAGCCAAAGGCAGAGGCTTTAACCCACTGAGCCACCCAGGTGCCCCAAACAGTTATTTTCTGAAAAGGAAGCTTAAAGGTTTCCTTTCAGAAAGTAGGCAATGTGCCCACTAAAATTTGTAGATTTCTGAATTTCAGAGAAGAAAACATAGATTGGCTCTTGGGACATAACAAAACATTCCTGCCGTAGGTGTCATGGATGGAGTTTACTCCAGTTTGTGAATTCCTTACTGAGTAGGGAATGTATTGAATTTCGGTTAAAAAAATAATCATGTATGTGCTATGTACTTATCATGAAATGTTTAGTGGCAACTACAAATGTGGAGAAAATATTTGCAAATCAAATACTGGATAAAGGACTTGTATCCAAAACATGTAAGTAACTATTACAACTCAACAATAAAGGGGCGCCTGGGTGGCTCAGTGGGTTAAGCCTCTGCCTTCGGCTCAGGTCATGATCTCAGGGTCCTGGAATCAAGCCCCACATTGGGCTCTCTGCTTGGCGGGCGCCTGCTTCCCTCCCTCTCTCTGCCTGCCTCTCTGCCTGCTTGTGATCTCTCTCTGTCAAATAAATAAAATTAAAAAAAAAAATACCCCCTGGGTGGCTCAGTGGGTTAAGCCGCTGCCTTTGGCTCAGGTCATGATCCCAGGGTTCTGGGATCGAGTCCCACATCGGGCTCCTTGCTCGGCGGGTAGCCTGCTTCTCCCTCTGCATCTGCCTGCCTCTCTGTCTGCCTGTGCTCACTCGCTCTCTCTCCCTCTGTCTCTGACAAATAAATAACTAAAATAAAATAAAAAAAAATAAAAAATTAAAAAAAAATACTTCAACAATAAAAAGACAAATAACCTAATTTAAAAAAATGGACAAAGAATATGAATAGACATTTCTCCAAAGAGATATAAATGGCCAATAAGCACAGGAAAAGATGATTAACTGTATTTGTCATCAGGTAAATGGGAATAAAAGCACAAAGTGATACTACTCCATACATACCAGGATGGCTATAAGCAAAAAGACAGAAAACAGTAAATGTTGATGAGGATGCAGAAAAATTGGAATTCTCATATATTGCTGGGGAGATATAAAATGGTATGGTCTCTTTGGAAACCAGTCTGGCTTGTCCTCAAAATGTTAAATGTGGAGTTATTGTATGACTTAGTAATTCCACTCCTAGACATATATCCAAGATAAATCAAAACCCAAATCCAAATAAAAACTTATACATTAATATTCATATTAGCATTATTCATAATAGCTGAAAAATTTTAAACAACCCAAGCATTCATCATCTGATGCATAAATAAGTCAAATATGTTATATCCATACAGTGGAATATTATTTAGCCATAAAAAGCAGTGAAATAGGGCACCTGGGTGGCTCAGTGGGTTAAAGCCTCTGCCTTCAACTCAGGTCATGATCTCAGGGTCCTGGTATTGAGTCCCGCTTCGGGCTCTCTGCTTGGCAGGGAGCCTGCTTTCTCCCTCTCTCTCTCTGCCTGTCTCTCTGACTACTTGTGATCTCTGTCTGTCAAATAAATAAATAAATAATAAAATATTTTTTTTAAAAAAAAAGAGTGAAATACTAATATACACTATACTATGGTAAGACTTGAAAACATGCTAGGTGAAATAAGTCAAAAAACACCTAGAATAGCCCCCCTTATCCACAGGGCATACATTCTAAGCCCCCAGTAAATGACAGAAACAAATAGTACTGAACCTTATATACACTATGTTTTTTTCTATACACATATCCCTATGATAAACTTTAATCTGCAAATTAGGCACAGTAAAAGATTAACAATAACTAATAATAAATAGAATTATAACAATATACTACAATAAAAGTTACATGAATATAGTCTCTCTTAAAATATCTTACTGTATTACATTTACATTTCTTGCAATGATATGAGAAGATTAAATGTCTATATAATAAGATAAAGTAACAGCAATGTCCACAATAGCAAAACTATAGAAAGCACCTAGATGTCCATCAACAGATGAATGGATAAAGAAGATGTAGTATATACATAGGGGAATACTATGCAGCCATCAAAAGAATGAAATCTTGCCATTTGCGACAACATGGATGGAACTAGAGGGTATTATGCTGAGCAAAATAAGTCAATCAGAGAAAAACAATTATCATATGAGCTCCCTAATACAAGGAAGTTGAGAGGCAACATGGGGGGTATGGAGGGTTGAGAAGGAAAAAATGAAACAAGATGGGATCAGGAGGGAGACAAACCATAAGAGACTCTTAATCTAACAAAACAAACTGAGGTTTACCAGTGGGGAGGGGGTTAGGGAGAGGGTGGTTGGGTTATGGACATCGGGGAGGTTATGTGCTATGGTGAGTGCTGTGAATTGTGTAAGACTGATGACTCATAGACCTGTACACCTGGGGCTAATAATACATTATATGTTAATTTAAAGAAATAATAAAAATGGAATAAAATGAGGAGAATGACATAGGCATTGTGACAGATAGCATTAGGTCACTGGCCCTGTGAGAATGTCCCAACTGTGGTTTAATGGGAGTAACTGAAACTGCAGAAAGTGAGACTGTAGATAAGGGAGATTACTGTGTTATATTATTCCAATATATGAAATGACCAGAATGGGCAAATATACAGATAGCAAAAGTAGATTATAGTTGCCAGGGCCGAGGAGAGGGCAAGGAGTGACTGCTAAGGAGTATGGGGTGTCAGTGGGGGATGATGAAAATGTTCTGGAATTAGGTGTGGGAGTTGCACAACACAATGAATATTTTTTTTTCTAAACTGTACAACTTAAAAGGTTGGATTTTATGCTATGTAAATATCTGACTAAAGCTGGTATAAAATGTCTAAGGGCAAATAAAGAAAGGCATTAAGACAAATCATTGTTCTTTGTCCTTGAAAATGTTGTAATTCATTGTGGACTAGGTGGACAAGTAAATGAATAAATATGTTTCATGTTCCAAAACGGTTATTGCAACTATTAGGAAACCATAATATCACACACCAATATTTTGAAGAAATGCATAACAATAATGTCTGTGATACTTTGTGTTGCCAACAGCTCACACGTATTAGAATACAGTAACTGAAAAACTTCTATTACATAGTCCAATAGATTGTGTGGGCTTAGGTCCTTTCCTATCACCCTAACTTGAAGCAGAGTATTCCAGGGTCTATTTTAACACACAGTAAATCTTTTTATCTCAAATATTTCCTTTCACTCTCCAGTAAATTGTTCATCCAGTACTTTAATTCAACCTACATTTGTATAGCCTTCTAACACAATGGAGAACATCGGTTTACCACTTTTCATAAAAGAGCTTTTCATAAACAAAATGATGATAGCAAATAATTATAATTGCTATATATCCACTTTATATTCCTATGTTTATGTAGAGGGTAGACCTTTCCCTGTTGCTAATGTTAGATTCCTGAAGAAAAGGTAAGAAAGTAAAGACCTAAGGTTTCAGATCTTATGTTTTGTTTTGTTTTGTTTTTAACAAAATAAAACTAAACAAAATCTTGAAGGATTGGTCCAAATTCAATCTGTCAAAACATTTATAAATACATTACATTCATTAAAATAAAATAGCCTAAAGAATACTATTTGTTAATTTTATGATGATATCAATGCTTGCTAAGATCAGAAACTTCACTAACTTCTTTGAGTGGGTTAGGTCAGTAAAGCAAGTAAATACTTTTTTGTTCCCATTTTCTTGCTGTGAAAAATAAGATTAAGAGACATCAAGTAATTCACCCAAAGTTACAGCCAGTATTCAGAACCCAGGGAGTCAAAATCCTAGGTCATTTCTACTTTTTACTATAGCATATAACTCATTATATATGCTTTTCTAATCTATTAAAAAAAAAGACTCACAAAGAAAAAATAATAACAGTAACTTATATTTTAAATCTACACGGTAATAGATATAATGCTAACAAGTTTACAGTATCATTTAATTGAATAAGGAGAAAGTCATGTTTAATAGAACTTAATGAGTATGCAAAATTAAATTCTATCATTAATGATGACATGATGATGATAATAATGATTGTGGTAATAAAGTTGAAGAAAAAGGACATGTACATCACCATGAGAAGACGACTCTATGTCTAATTCCAAAAGCTCAATTGTTAATTTAAGGATTTAGCAGGAAGCTTACTGTCTATCAAGTATGTTTTAATGGAAATACAGCATGAGTGCTTTAACTGTTTAAAGAAAGAAAAAGTGAGGACTGAGTAGTCTTTTTTAAAAGGTTTCTTTTTACATCATAATATGTAGTGGAAAATCATTTACACCTTGTCTGAAGACCAAGGTTTATTAGAAGAAAAGATCAATTTCCATTTCTTTTAGGTTATCAAGAGGTTTAAGAGTAGATTAAGAAATTGCTCAAGTATTTTAAGTTAGTTTCACTGTAGCCCCTATATCTGTTTTTCCTTGTCATGACTCAATGTAATAACTGGATATTTATGATCCAGTTCAGGTAGCTCATTAAGGCGAAACCAGTTAATGACTTTATTTGGGTCAATGTATTGGATTCTTCTCTCAAATATTTTATAGATATTATAGTTTTGTTTATTCTTTTGTTTCCTTAGTTTCTTTGTCTGTACTAAGAAAATTACCTGTGGTCTGATTCTGTAGTTATTTTCATATTGCATCTCATCCAAAGACTTTTTTTTTCCACAGTATGATTATGAAGATGAGATTTCCTTTACTTCATTTAATGTAACCTTATGAATGATTTGATAGATTTTGCAATGTGATGTGACATGAATCTGATGTAATTGCTCTTAAAAGCTTTGATTATATTTTGAATCATGTTGGTAAGTAAATGAAGTAAATAAAGCTCAAAGTAGGAGAAGATAGATATGGATGTGAGAATAAATGCAAATTAATCACACTGATTAGTTTTAGAATCAACACTCTGGATAAGGTATCTATTTGCTTATAAGTCTTATTCAATCTCATAAAGGGTAGGTCACAAAAAGGGAATAGCCATTACCCTAAATATTCTTTTCTGTAAACAGAACCAAGACAGAGTATCATGGTAGAAAGGAATGAGCCTATCCTGCTTTAAGAGAATAAAATTTAAAACACCACAGCAGCGGCACCTGCTCAGTCAGAGGAACATGCAACTCTTGATCTCAGAGTCATGAGTTCAAGCCCCACATTGTGCCCAAAGATTACTTAACTAAACAATAAAAATTTTTTTAAATAAAAAATAAAACACTATAGTATATTGGGGATTTTTTTTTTCCATGAGGTCATCTATAGTGGTTCAGTCATTTGTTTTTAGAAAAAAATAGCAACTCAGCTCAAATTGGCCTAAGCAAAGAAGTACTTGGTTTATATTTTCTTGCTTTAGGCATGGCTGGATCTTGCTGCTTATATTAGGCCAATCCATGAGTTAAATCTCATTGGTTCTGAATCACACGATGGTATCTCCCACTCATGTTCCATCTAATCGCTCTAACTGAAAATATGAAATGCTGTACTTAACCATCCCTGTATCCTGTGATCATCCCTGGAACCAATGTCACCTAGACCTCATAGACTAACAGTGAATGGGTCTGGATCCTCATGGAAAATTGGAGGGTGCTGAGTGGGAGAAATATGAATGAATGAATGTTGAATAGACAAAAAAAACGGGTGTCTACTAAATTACATGAAAAATAAGTGCACTAATTTATTCCAAGCTTTCTTAAACATTATCCCTTTTTAGCACTGGTAGAAAGAAGGTAATAAGACATGCTATTGCAATTCCAGCTTAGTGCTATTTTAGTTAAAAATGTATTCAGATGAATAAACCTTTTAATCAGCTACTAAGATACTCTATAACATCAACACGTCTTGATTACTCTTCTTTCCTAACACATGTTATACCCCACACTAGGATGTGCTTCATCCATTGAAGAAACTTTTTTTAATCGTACGGTTGCAAAATAATTTTGTTAGCTGTTATATATTAAAATAGCCTGGTTAATTTATTGCATTTCTGTCAATTTTATTTCTTAACAGAAGTAATATGCTTTGAAAGCAGTAAAGGAACACAATGATTGGATTTAAACACGTGGTTTCTAATATGGTCTTTCACAAGTCTTTTATGCAGTCAATTATTTTCATTTCAAATAGAATATAACTTAAAAGATGCTTTGAGAAAACTTATTAAAAGAAATTACTCAATAGCATTGCAGGCCTTAGTAACAGAGCATTTAGAAATAATTAAGCATAAAAAGAAGCTATTCATGAAGCTTTGTTCCAAACCACACAATCTTGTTTACCTGCTTTGCTACAATTTTAACAGCTGAAAAATCACTTTCTAATCCCCTTCTATTCAAAGTCTCAATGCCCCGCTGGCAGGAACCCTGTGCTAACATTCAGTGTGTAATCTCCTCTCAGCCTATCATTTTCTTAATTTGTTCCATTTACAAAGTAAATCTGCAAACTGACCTTTTAAATGAATAACTACACTGAAATGGCCTCAAATAATGTAACTGTTAAATCACCTCCCTTTTTGTTCCTTCTGTTTCTCTCTGTAAACTGATAATTTTTGTTCTGACATCCCTGATGTTCCCTGATACTAAAATATCCATGCTGTTAATCCAATATTCTTTGGATCTGTATAAATTTACTTTATTCACATGGATAACAAGAAGTTCAAAAAGGTAATATTGATCTTTGTGAAAGGCATATGTGATGAATACACCAAGTTGAAATTTGCTCTATTTGCTTCCAACCTACCCTTTTAGTCTCGTCTCCTGCCAGATAATACTATATAAAATATATGCCAGTCAGGTATGACTTCTCGTCATTCCCCTGTCAGCCATATCCTTGCAAAGCATTGTGCATGGACCAGCATTTCCTCAGTAAGCATTGTTTGAATTCTGGAGGGATCTTGTTTCTAAGGCTCATTCTTTGGGAAGATTTGGTAATGTTTACTCCTAAATATATCAATGTCTTCCATACAGTTTTATGTCAGAACATGCAAAGAAGTAGGACAGTTGAACAGAGCCATGAAAGATTTGAGGTTTGAAATGAATACGTTAGGGAGTGAGAGAAGAAGCTAGCCAACATCTCAGAAAATGTTTGATTACCCAGGATTAGGGATAGTGATTGGCTAAACTAGGTTAGAGATGATGAAGTTGTGCTGTCACTGGTTTATAAGCCACTGTAATTTCCTGAAGCAGTATTCAGCTGCAGTAAGGATTTAAGAAGTTTGTTGGGAAACTAGATC
This sequence comes from Neogale vison, assembly GCF_020171115.1. Classification (NCBI taxonomy): domain Eukaryota; kingdom Metazoa; phylum Chordata; class Mammalia; order Carnivora; family Mustelidae; genus Neogale; species Neogale vison. Next base: position 47,181,465 of record NC_058094.1, read on the forward strand.
TATTTTAGATTTCAGAGATTGAGAGGGAAAAAAATGGAAAAGTCCCAGTACCTCTACGCTTCAAAGTATACCCATGGAGTGGGACAATGAAAAAGAGTCTAGGATATGGCCTTGAGATTAAGTAAGTCTTTACAGGTGTGATATTGGGTATGATTCCCGCATGGATGTTAGGCTATTTCCCCTATCACAGTAGGAATTGGCATCAGGTTTTTAAGAGGAAATTCACTTTCCTTTCCAAAACGTGGAAAACAAAATTGGAAGACCAGACACAATAGTAAAGGAAGTTTTAGAATTCACTAAAACTGCATGTCATAAATCTCAATAAAGAGTAAGAGGGGCGCCTGGGCGGTTCAGTGGGTTAAAGCCTCTGCCTTAGCCTCAGGTCATGATCTCAGGGTCCTGGGATTGAACCCTGCATCGGGCTCTCTGCTCAGCGAGGAGCCTGCCTCCCCTCTCTCTCTGCCTCCTCCCTGCCTACTTGTGATCTCTCTCTCTGTGTCAAATAAATAAATAAAATCTTTTAAAAAATGAATAAATAGAATGAATAAGAAATGAATAATAATGAAGAAATGAATAAAAAAAATAATGTTGATTTAACAACAACAATACCAGTAATTCTCCCTGGCCCTGTAGTAGGTTAGAGTGGGAGACTGAGCCATTTCTATCCTAGAAGGTAACAGAGTTGCCTTCCATTTTCACAATGGACCAAAGATGGAAGAGGTGGTAAATACTGATGGCATGATAAGGATAAAGGCTGTCCCTCAGTTTCAAAGTCTACATTGATAAGAATTTTTTTTTGTATATCTGGAGGACTCTCTTCCAGAATGTTCAAAAGATTTAGTTTCCAATATTCCCCCTTCTGGATAAAGTTAGTTAATGTTCCCAGGAGAACCCAGACTTCATAAGGTGGTGAAAATAGAGATAGCTGCTGTGGATTGAAAGAAAACTCCTTTGATTAGAGCTTCCCAGGTGATTTCTAAACTACTACCCTTACTTCCCCATGGAAATACAGTATTTCTCTGTGGCTATAAAGATAAAGCATTACTGGAAAAGCTATGTGGCCACTGGGGAAATGGTCCTCAATTGGAATTTTTCCCAGGTCAACTAGAAGAGATTGGATAGTTAAGCAATAGCCTACTGCCAAGAGAATCACAGCAGATGGCATTTGATCCCTACAGGGTAATTTATTTCATTTTCCCACCATGCTATATATCACTAATTCAGTCATTTCCTATTACTTAATTCATTGCTTTTTAGACTGCATTTTCAACATCTGGTACAACACACCATGTTTTTTAAACATTTTCCACATTCAAGACTTTCTACTAAAAATGCATTTGTCTTGCAAATAAGATAACTGGGAAAGCACATTTAAGAATATGATGGTTTGGGAAAACACCTAAGATCATAGTAAATTTTTTTATTGTGGTTATATATTCTCTCTTCTATTTAAAGAGAGACCTGCTGCTACCTCTGCTTGTGCTCTCGCTCTGTGACAAATAAATAAGATCTTAAAATAAATAAATGAATGAATGAATAAATAAAAATAAATAAAGTGAGTTCCCTTGATATGTTGGGAACAGTATCAGGCATTTTCCATTTTGGGTAGCAGTGACTGCCCTTCAGGTAGATAATTCTGACTGCCCTTCAGGTAGATAATTTAATCTTATGTATTCAGATATATGAAAATAATTTTCATAGAAAAACAGATGGGTTATAAGAGGAACACATGTTCTAGTTCCACTGTACTAATGACTGCAATATTATTCCACATATGGCTAGTATGAAGCTCCTGTGAATTATAGAATTGGAGGCCCTGACTGGTGGAAAAAACCTCAGATGTCATCCTAGCTGGTCTCCTTTCCAATAAACAACTATTTTCTACTGGATTCCCACAACATTACTATCTGTTTTAAACATTTCTACTGAAGAAATGTTTATCATTATAAGCTATGTATTTAAGCTATATTACTGAAGTCTATAGATTTCCCTCTTAATCTCACGAAACAAACTGTGGGTTGCTGGGGGGAGGGGGGTTGGGAGAAGGGGGGTAGGGTTATGGACATTGGGGGGGTATGTGCTTTTGGGTAAATTGGAAGGGGAGGTGAATCATGAGAGACTATGGACTCTGAAAAACAATCTGAGGGGTTTGAAGTGGCGGGGGGGTAGGAGGTTGGGGTACCAGGTAGTGGGTATTATAGAGGGCATGGCTTGCATGGAGCACTGGGTGTGGTGAAAAAATAATGAATACTGTTTTTCTGAAAATAAATAAATTGGAAAAAAAAAGAATAAATAAATAAACTGCTCTTCAAAAAAAAAGCATTCGTAATATGTATCATTATAACTTAATAACGTTTTTTAAATTCACTATTACTTAATATAATTACTACTTCTTTCACTATTACTTAATATAATTACTACTTCTTTTAACTTTGAATTAAGCACACATTTGATAAACATGCCTTCTATGTTTCCAGGGTGTTCTTCCCTCCAGATGATCTACATAGCATACCACTCTGGTACAGTTGCAAAACCAGCTACATATACCCCTAACTTTATTTTGATGAAGCCCACATTTGGCCAGATAATTCAGCTGTTATACATTGTCAACTGAAGGATACAAAAGAGAATACAACAATATTCAAAAACATTGCATAATATCAGGTAACTATGGTGGAAGATAATTCAATAGTTCAGGTAGATAGATCACTAAAATCAAGGAAGTTCAAAATCAGTGACAAAGGCAACCTATTTGGAAGGTTCAAATAGCAGTGGAGTGATATTGAGCAATTTTAGCAATTTTAACTAAATTAGCAATATATCTAAAATAGAAATTATATCCAAATGGAACAATTAAGCAATACATATCTAAATTCTGGAATAAAGTTTTAGGAAGCAAACTTTAGGAGAAGGAATCCTATATCCACGAAGATCTAGCAATAAGTTTTAGAATTTGGGGATGGAGATCAGAACCTAGCAGAAAATTTGTCAAGAAATCAGAACCTAGCAGAAAATTTGTCAAGAAATAGCGTCACCAAGACAAAATCAGAGAAGAAGAGAAACCAAAAAAGACTCTTAATCATAGGAAACAGAGGGCTGCTGGAGGAATGGGGTAACTAAGAGATGGACATTAAGGAGGGCACATGATGTAATAAGCACTGGATATTATATAAGACATTATATAAGACTGATGGATCACTGACCTCTACCTCTGAAACTAATACTATATTATGTTAGTTCATTTAATTTAAATTTAAAAAATTTTTAAAATAATTTCACTATAAATGTTGACGGACATGAATTAGTAAAAATAGGAACACAGTAATTTAACTAGAGCATAACGTCAGAGACAAAAAAATAATGAAGATAAAATTGTGCTGAATTGTTGTACTGTTGAATTTGCTGGGCTTTTAATACTTTGTACAAGAAATGATATCAAATCCATAGCCTGAGCCAGATCTATCCGTGCCTACAGCTAGGGCTTCATTTGATGGATTTAGGAACAAGGAACCAGGCAGGTTATTACACCAGAATTTAATGTACTGAATCTGAAGAGTTAGTTTTAAGATGATTCCCTGGATTGCTGAAGAGTTTATTTATAGAAAAATTTTATGTTCGTTTACCTCCCTATTAATCATCTAGTCCAGAAAATGGCAGGTCACAATAGGCCCATTATAAAATACTTAATAGTATAGAATTCTGGTTCTTCCACACTACTCTTCTAAGGGAGTGCTACTTCATTTTCTGTGTCTAGAACAGCAACTGCCCAGTAACTTCAAAATGCTAATTACACTTTGCATTTAAAACAATTAATGCATTTGAGGGCACCTGGGCGGCTCAGTGGGTTAAGTGTCTGCCTTCAGCTCAGGTCATGATCTCGGGGTCCCGGGATCGAGTCCTGCATTGGGCTCTCTGTTCAGCAGGGAGCCTGCTTCCTCCTCTCTCTCTCTCTCTCTGCCTGCCTCTCTGCCTACTTGTGATCTCTGTCTGTCAAATAAATAAATAAAATCTTTAAAAAAAAATTAATGCATTTGAGTCTTGTGATAAAGTGCACTGTACTGTGAGTTCTAAATACTGATTTAAAATCAGAGTTTGCCCAGAAATAGATGATAAACATAATTCAAGTCATCGTTTCTATTAAAAGGAGCAACAATAACTAGCCTACCCATTCACATAACCTTGTAAAAGTTACAATAAATAATAAATGTAAATGTGAACCATGCAAGACATGAAAGGACTCTGCTTAGTTTGTAGTCTAATGTTAGCCCCCTGAGCAGTTCACACTAGGGACACAAGGATTGTGACTATAAATGTTGCTTGAGTCCATTCAATTCAGAGATTCTTCCTTAACGATATATGGTAATTTACTTTTTATTTCTTATCATTTCACAAGGACCATATAAAGTTATTAGTTGAGTAGAATATAACTTCCACTAGGAATTAAATATACAGAATAGTACATATTTATATTAAGTATAAAAATAGCTATAAAATAAGGAGACAGTATTCAGTAACATCAAATAATAATATCTAACATCGGGGTGCCTGGGTGGCTCGGTGGGTTAAAGCCTCTGCCTTAAGCTCAGGTCATTGTCCCAGGGTCCTGGGATTGAGCCCCACATCAGGCTCTCTGCTCAACTGGGAGCCTGCTTCCTCCTCTCTCTGCCTCTCTGACTACTTGTGATCTCTCTCTCTGTCAGATAAATAGATAAAATCTTTAAAAAATAATAATAATATCTAACATCCATTAAACACTGTGATAGAATACTACCAAAGATTCTTTATGAATTTTCTGTAACACTACACTTGAGGTCTTCCAATCACTATTTTACAGCTTAAAAAAAAAAAAAAAAAGCTGCTATGGTTCAGAGTAAGACGTTCAAAGTGGAAGAGTTGGGAATTGAATTCAGGCCAACCCATCTTTAAATCTTTAATACACACTGTGTAAGACTGGGTATGTGGGAACAGCATGGGGGGATAAGCATATTTCTGTGTAAGCTATCATATATCATATAGCACTTCAAACCTAAATGGTAATAATTATGAGCTGTTATACCTGAATCCCTCATACTTTGCACAGTGCTTAGAACATTGCTGAATTCTCTCTTTCATAAGACATTTAGGTAAGCCCCAAGCAGATTGGGTTAAAGCACTGGCTATGTTCTAGTCTTATATGACCTTTACCAACTCCATAACACAGTTTCTCTTTTTCCTAGATACTGTCCAGTGAAGTGAAGCTATAACCAAGAATAATTTGTCTATACTTCAGACAAGCCAAAATTTTCCCATTCTCATTTAATGTGTTATTTTGGTACCTCTGTGCCTTTCCTTGTGCATTTCTTCTACAACATCTATCTATATAATGCCAGTCTAAGGTTTGTGCTGGTTGACATTTATTCAAGTAAAACTATTTCCTTCTACAATTCAAAGTTTCTTAGAATCATACTTACATTGGACATAGACTTGTGCTTCTCCCCAAATTCCCTCAACTGCTTTCTTTATTTCTCTTGGTTGAAGTTCCACTTTGCTGGGTTTCCTCTTTACTTTTAGGCTTGGAAGAAATGCCCACCATGGACATGGGAACTGCCTCTAGCAGTGACTGTCAAGGGACCTGATGATGCAACTTGAGAGTTCAGTGAGTAAGCTTGCTGTGGAATGAAGCAAGCAATGGGATGTGTGTAAAGGGAGACAGCCAGTAGGTAAATTATCCCACCTCTTGCTATTCAGGGAATCTTAAAAAAAGTTTCTGTAAACAAATGATCACCCCTTGAGGGACCTGTGTATCTCTTCGCTGCTCCTTGTGAAATGAGTCAAGCTTCCCATTGTTTTACATCTTTCCTAACTTCACCTTCCTTTCCCTCAACATTCTCCCTGATGAACCTTCCACATATTAATCTTTGCCTGAGCTTTGCTTTCTAGAAAGCTTCAATAAAATGGTTACTTAATAATGTATTAATTTTTGTCTTCATTACTGTTGGGTCAATGGTCTTCAGAATATTTTTTCAAGGAACCATTTCTTCAAATATTTTAAGAGGGAGATCAACACACTTAACTCTGCCAGACTGAGGCAGGGTGGTGTGTGTGTGTCCGTGTGTGTGAGTGTGTGTTAAGGACATCTGGAATCCCACCCTTTCGTCTCTCTTTCCCTTGGGAAATGCTGAAGTACATCTTATGAACTCTTAGAGCTTACCTCCCAGAGAATGACTTAGAAGTGCTCTATTTCTGTTGTTCTTTGTTATTGCACACCCCTGTGAAAATGTACAGACTTCTGAGATAAGATTGTCCTCCAATGTAAACTTAGCGGGAAGGCTTCATAAAAGTTAAGGGAAATGGGGGAAGACTGTCTATTCTTTGCTATTTTACAGTTCTCTCTCTCTCTCCCATATTTTCCAAATATTTGTGAGGAAGAGAATGACATATTCTGAGAACTCCCTGAATAACTGCCAGAAATGGCCAGCAATCCCTGCACCCACGAATGAAAGATTACTCCAAACTTTCCGGTGACAGAGAGGAAAAACTAATGGAGTCAATGCTCAAAGACCAAGACCTTTTGCTCTTCTTTGCTCCTCCTTTTATGGTCCTTCAGGGTAATCGCGAATCTTTATCACTGTTTCTCAAGCACGTGATGTGTGACAAGAGGTCTCACTGAAACTGGGAGGATCTAAGAGAAAGATAGATGCGCTAATCTGCGTGTTCCATGAGTTCTGCTAAACGCAGCCTAAGAGACAATGCATACATCTCTTAGATCACAGGGCAGCTGTTTGGGCTGAGAAATCTTAGTGGAAGGTAACTCCCCATGGCATGCCAACCACGAGTGGTCACTCAGGCCTCTGCATTCCCAAGGCCCATGCCCTTCTCCAAAATCCTCCTTCACTCCCAGCAGTGTTACATTTTAGCAAGCAAGTATTCTGGTCAATTTCATGCTCTACATTAACCCCAACAAAAAACAACAGTCCTCCACTTCTTAGAAGATTTCTATTTTTCTGTTTGTTTGTTTCTTTGCTTTTTTTTTTTTTTCCTTTCCCAGGTCCCATTGCATGTTACCTACTCTAGAGTTAGTGGCTGTTTTGTTTTGTTTTGTTTTTTTAAATGGACTCTTATATTTGCATGTACATATTATAGAAGTATTTTTAAACTATAAAGGGGTAAGCAAATTTAAGTATCATAAGAATTATAAGAGCTCTCCTTACTTTTAAAACTGAACTATCCAGATACAATTATAGAAAAGCTTTACTGGAACTCGCATTTCATGAATACCTAAAAATTAACCCAATCAGCATTTATAGAGAACATACTTTAAGATCCTTTACTAAGACACAAAGTCACACAAACAGAAATAAGATCTCAGAGTCCACTAGAAAATGTGAACAAGTTTACAAGAATGACCCAATTCAGCTTGTGATGATGTTTGATATGACAGATAAAAACAAAGTAGTATGAGATCACAGAGGTGGTAAGTGATTCCTATTGACTGAGAGGATCAAGGAAGACTTCATGGAGGAGATGCCATTTGAGCTGGAACTTAAAACTATTTAAATACCCTAAGAGCCCCAGCTTGTGCTCTCTCTCGCTCTGTCAAATAAATAAATAAATAAAAATCTTAAAACACACACACACACACACACACACACCCTAAGAGATAAAAGGTACAGAGAAAGGAGTGTGAGCAAAGATGTGGAGGTTTGATATGCTTAGATCACAAGTATTCCGAGAAGGAGGCTAGCTTTCACTTGTAAGACAATTACCACAAGTAGTCAAAACATTTCAGAGGCAGAATGCATTATTATAAATCATACTGAAGTGCTACTCCACAGTTGCAGATTTTTTTTTTTTTAATGCTTGACACATGTTCGGTACATTTTGCACTTGTAAACATTATGTAATGCCCAACAAGGCTTATAGGGTGCCTTGATTAAGATCTACAGAAGTGTGAATGAAGTCCACTGATGTATGCCTCAGACATTTAAATTTTCCAACCAAAAAATGCTATTCCAACTGTGTAAATAATTCTAGGATCCAAAAATATCAAATGAAAGTGGCTAGAGCATCACAGGAATTTTAGAAGAGTGCCTCTCGCAGCTATGGGAACAAAGTGGGCCCTAATTACTTTGTACCTTTAGGACATTTTGAATCATTTAAAGTCCATGTTAAACCAACAGACTCTTCCCCAGATTCCCACCTCCCATCAATGTTGAACGGAGAACTTACAAAGAAGGCCAGCTGCTCACCCCTTCCAGAGCCATCCCTGCTTCCTGACAGCCCCTGTTTCCTTACCACACCTCCAGGATTCTTCAAGCAGCATCAGATCTGTTCAGAATCTAGGTCTGTTTAGACTCAGTCTCTGCTTCTGTGCTATTCTGAAAGTCAAAGGAGAGATTTCCCAATTAAACCAGAACATGTGCAGCTATGCTTGCAAATGTGTCACATTAGCTTGGATTCAAGTATAAGTCAGAAAACCTGTAGTCAACCTCCTACTTACATCTGTGAATAAGCACATAAGCAACGGCAGGGTTGTTCAGGCTAAACAGATGGATGGTCCTGTCGGGAACAGATTGCAGGAGAGCGAGCATGTAGGATGGAATGCCACCCCCTCTGAACTGAGAAACATATTCAGTAGCAGGAAAGACGTCCTTTTTAATGTAGATATTCTTTTTTAATTCTCCACATTTAACAGTTTCTAAGGAAAGGTTAAATCCTTTTGTCCTCCATATTTTTTTGTTTGTTAGTTTCATTTTATTTATTTCACTCTGCTGGGTTCAGATTATATTATAGCCACTTAAATTGATCACCATTATTCAGGCTTTTTAAGGCTGTACAATCAACAAACATCAACTTAGCTGACTAGCAGAAAGACTGTGATATAAAGAATACATAATATATTTTATACTGAACAAACCAAGTGAATGAAGTTATACTCTGGTTTTCATAAATAATCGAAAAATTACTATTTAAAATATTTTTATATATCTAACATTTCTAAATCTGAAATATCTACTATACCATTCTTTAGGTGAACGCATATATACAATTTTAAATAAATAAATTTACTCTTTCTGGTAAATATAATCCTGGATGGCACATGGAATTAATGTATTTCAAAGATATTTTGTTAATGAAAATAAAACCTCTCTCTATGGTAGTTTAACAAAATTCTTCCTATTTGGAGTCAAAAAATTATTTTAAATGAAAACTGCATTTCATAACTCTATCTCTAACAGCTGCATTGGTCAAATGAGTTAATAGGAAGGAAAAATCTTAATAAAAATCTGATTGCATTATTTGCTTTTGGGGAGGCAAGTGTTAAACTACTTTATACACCTCAAAAGCAGAAGATGACCTCCATTCTACATTTAATACAGAATTTATCACTTGAGGAATGAGAAGGTTTCAGGGAATTATAAAGTTTTATTTTATAGTGAATAAAAAGATTCAACTGACAACTGCTCAGTTGTACAATTTTCCTATTCTCTTTTGAATATTAAAGTCCTTCTTAAAGTGGTGTTAGGAGAAAAAAGAGTAAATCCATTCATAAATTCAACATTTACTGGGTTTGTGTGTTTATACAACACAATTTAGTTGTATTGAGCTAAAGGTTTTCTATAGTGAGTATATAGCATTTTTAAGGAAAGGAATTTTAGTTTTCACACATATTTATATTAGTTGAATAAAATAATTATATAGACTCTTTGGATTGTAATTTCAAACTTGGCATATTTATAATCACCTCTCAAGGTAAAGCGATTACCCTTAAAACTATTCTCAGTTGAAATATTCGCCTATTATTATAGTCAATGGGAGAATGAAAGTAGAGAAGGGCTATTCAATGAATTACTTGTATTCATTCAATTAACAAGTTTTTATTAAGCAATGTTCCACTAAAAGTGTTTATTAACCAATGATATGTGCCAGGAATTCCCAAGACCAATTGTCTATTTACAGAGAACCCAGAGACTTATGCTAGATGTTGACGTACAAATAAAAATATTAAAGAAATATAAGTGCTAGAGGTGAGGAAATTTCCAAGCGAGGTATTAAAGATGTGGCCTGGTTTCTTCCTAATATTTAAAATAAAATGTGAAGAAGAAAAATATAAAATGAAGCAATAATTATCAAATAAAAATAAACAAACAAAACAAGACTTTAAAATGGGAAATTTTTAGCCTATCCAGAGGCAGAAAACTCTTAGAGTTTTAGAGATTCACAATCCAGAGAGCATGCCTTCAAAAAAAAAAAGTTGAGTTTGGCTAAATAATCTTTTGCCAGTGCCTCAAAAAGATCCAAAGAACAGACTTTTCAATAAAATAGAAGATTCATTGAAAAGACTGATGGTGCACCCATTTCTCCTTAACCAAACAAGAGAATATCTAGAAGGCTTAATGGCATTATCTTTCAGCAATCTCAGAAAAAGCCAAAGATCTGTGGCCCAGCCTCTTGGCTAACGGAATAAATACATGTTATATACACAGGAAACCCACTAATGTATTGAGAATGTTACATCAGCAAAAGCACTGTCTCTGATTGAGACAGAGTATCAAAACCCCAGAATTCTGCAAATAAGAAACAGGATGACAAGTAATTACCTGAAAATACATGGTACTTCTCATGATAAAAGGACAGCTCAGAGGGTGTAGCTGTGAACCCATAAACTTGAAGGCATAGAAAATTATTCCCAGGTCTTGATACCCAGTGGAGTTTGCCTGAACATATTTTGCAATTGCCTGGAATCATAACTCCTTTATTCTTTCTATTTTTCTCCCTTTTCGAGTTGGAATGTCTATGAATGTTATTCTATGCCTGTCTTATCATTTGGGAATAGATAATTTATTTCTCTAGTTTCACAGGTATACGAGTAGAGATTATGTCACAATTATCATGAGATTACAAGCAGAGCCACGTTTATACATAATTTATGGGATGTAGATGATGAGATATGGAACTTTTGAGCTGCTAAGATTTAGATGAGATTTCAGACCTTGAGATAATGATGTAGTGGGTTGAGAGCTTATGTGACTTTTTTTTTTTTTAAGATTTTATTTATTTATTTGACAGAGAGAAAGATCACAAGCAGGCAGAGAGGCAGGCAGAGAGAGAGGGGGAAGCAGGCTCCCTGCTGAGCAGAGAGCCTGATGTGGGGCTCGATCTCAGAACCCTGAGATCATGACCTGAGCCAAAGGCAGAGGCTTAACCCACTGAGCCACCCAGATGCCGCCTTATGTGACTTTTGAATGAGAAATATATTTAAGGTTGTTGCAAAGTCTTGGGGATCAGAGAGCAGACTATGGCAGGCAGAATAGTGATCCTCCAAAGATGTCCATGCTTTAATTCCAGGCATTTGCAAATATGTTAACTCAAATAGGAAAAAAGATCTTCTTTTTTTTTTTCCAATTTATTTATTTTCAGAAAAACAGTATTCATTATTTTTTCACCACACCCAGTGCTCCATGCAAGCCGTGCCCTCTATAATACCCACCACCTGGTACCCCAACCTCCCAACCCCCCGCCACTTCAAACCCCTCAGACTGTTCTTCAGAGTCCATAGTCTCTCATGGTTCACCTCCCCTTCCAATTTACCCAAATTCCCTACTCCTCTCTAACGCCCCTTGTCCTCCATGCTATTTGTTATGCTCCACAAATAAGTGAAACCATATGATAATTGACTCTCTCTGCTTGACTTATTTCACTCAGATCTTCTTTTTTTTTTTTTCCAAATGAATAAACTTTTTTTTTAATTTTTTTTTACTAGGCATAATTTTTTTTTCCAATTTATTTATTTTCAGAAAAACAGTATTCATTATTTTTTCACCACACCCAGTGCTCCATGCAAGCTGTGCCCTCTATAATACCCACCACCTGGTACCCCAACCTCCCACCCCCCCGCCACTTCAAACCCCTCAGATTGTTTTTCAGAGTCCATAGTCTCTCATGGTTCATCTCCCCTTCCAATTTACCCAAAAGCACATACCCTCCCCAATGTCCATAACCCTACCCCCCTTCTCCCAACCCCCCTCCCCCCAGCAACCCACAGTTTGTTTCGTGAGATTAAGAGTCACTTATGGTTTGTCTCCCTCCCTATCCCATCTTGTTCACTCAGATCTTCTAAGTGTGATTACGGGTAAGACCTTGAGATCAGGAGATTTTCCTTGGTTATCAGGGGTGACCCAATCTAATCATGAGTCTTCAAAAAAAAGAGATCCTTTTGGGGCTGCATCAGACCGATGTAATATGAGAAGGATTCAAAGCCCCCATTGCTGTTTCAGAGATGTAGGGACTGTGCATACAGACTGGGAAGAGGTCGCTGGAAGATACAAACAACTCTCAGATGACTGCCAACAAGAAAATGGAGCTCACTTCCACAATTGCATGGAAATTAATTCTACCAACAACTCAAATGAGCAAGAAAGCAGGTCTTCTCTAGAGTATCCAGAAAGAAATATAGCCACCAGCACTTGATGTTAGCCCAGGGAGACTGGTGTCACAAAATTTCTGACCTACCAAATTGTTGGATGATAAATTTGTATTACTTAAGCCACTAATTTTATGATAATTTATTATGGCAATAATAGAAAACTAATACAGGGGCCATGAAACAAATGCAAGTTAACCATAGTCCTAAGGGTACTGAACAAAAATCTATCATGAAAGAGCAAGATAAAGCAGCTTCAAAGGGATGGTTTTTCATATGGAACTAAACCAATAATTGCCATCAGACAAACAGGAGAGACAGACACTGCTGTAGGTGTAATAAGTATAATAACTCTCAGATAATACTTCCCTAGTGCATCAAGAACAGTGCTAGATAGAGTTCTTTTGTCATTGTTTATTTTATGTGGAAAGTAAAATAGTACAATATTTAAGAAAAGTTTTATATATATATATAAAATATATATAAATATATATATATATAAAATAAGTATTTAAAGTCATTGATATATCCAGTGTCATATATCTAAAGTAGGTTGGATAGATGAATTTTTATCAAAAAATATATTTGGGAATAATCAGCACATGTATTTACATAGTATCATGAATGCAAATGAACTCATCCAAGGACATAGTTTGAGTAAGAAAAGAGTTAAGGATGGGACCAAAGAAAGATTATGTTTTAAGACAGGAAAAAAAGCTAGTGATACAATCTAGTGAGATGTTTCAAAACTAAGTATTATGCTTATGTTGACCAAGAAAACTTTAAAGAGAACTTAAAGAACACAGATTTCTCAACTGTCAAATACAGAAGAGATGTCAAGTAGAAAAAAAAAAACTAAAAAGAGGGGCGCCTGGGTGGCTCAGTGGGTTAAGCCGCTGCCTTCGGCTCAGGTCATGATCTCAGGGTCCTGGGATTGAGTCCCGCATCGGGCTCTCTGCTCAGCAGGGAGCCTGCTTCCTCCTCTCTTTCTGCCTGCCTCTCTGCCTACTTGTGATCTCTCTCTGTCAAATAAATAAATAAATAAATAATCTAAAAAAAAAAAAAAAAAAACTAAAAAGAAACAAGTGGCTTTACCAACTAGAAAATATCGATCTTAGTAAAAGCAGTTCTCATAAAGTGGTAAAGTTAGAAGACAATTTCTCCAGGTATTCAAAGGTTTACGGGAGGCGAGAAAGTGGAAAGAGAGAAGAAAAGTAGTCTACAATTTTAAGATGCTTGGCTAAGAAGGCAAGAAAGTCTGTTGGTGATGTGGGATGGAGTGGGAGTTTTTTTCTATATAATTTAACATGCATATTGGCAGAAAAGAGAAAGATAGCAGGAGGGAGATTTTGAATATGACTAGAGAGAGGGAAATAGAAAAAAATAAAGATCCTGAGGAAAGGAATAGGTTCAAGGGGACAGGGTGAAAGCTTAGTCTTGGTTAAGAAAAAGTTTTACCTACTAGGAGACTAGAGATAAAATATGAGCGATGAAGAGATTTATTGGAAAGCAGATGGGAGGAGAAGTCAAAAACATTCATACCAGAGAACTTGTGCAATATGTGTGAAATGCACATGTTTATCTTTTGGAAGGAGAATTGGAATAGGGTAAAAACTATTGAGGAAACAGTTGTTTTAATACCCCTGAGAGAAATGAGAGAGTCACTGACCAGGAATAATGTAAAGATCCAAGAACCAAGTGGTGATTTAATCCTGTCAATGAGAGTGAAGACGAAGTTAAAGCCATAAAATCTGGAACATCAGTAAAGATAGAGAAGTCAGTAGGGAGCTAATACAGATGGAAAAAAGTAATGGATCAAAGACAGCACATTTGGAAAATTATTGTTGTTATAAAACATGTACAGAATCCTAAGAATACATGGACTATCACAGGAATTATAAAGCAAACCAATCTGATTTGACTCTTGCTTCTAAATTTGGAGAGTCTCAATGATTTGTGGTACTTGGAATTAACAGTGTTGTGTTGGGTATATCATGAGTTTTAGAGCTGCATTTTCCAGAATCCAATTATATTTGTATAATTATTAAATAGGTGGGTTGCTAAATAAGCAAATGTGAGAATGAATGCAATTAATATGTTTCAGTTTTCTCACCTATAAAATATAAAATGGGTAGATAATAATTTATACTTGACCAGGATTTTTATATTTGTATACTGATGAAATACATTTAACAGAATTTAAAGCAGTACCCAGAACATACTAGTTGCTTAATATATTTCCCCTATAATCATTGTTGCTCTTGTTAGTATTGTCAGTAGCACTGTGGGTTTTTTATTGTGTTTTTTTGTTGTTGTTGTTTCTTTTGGTTTAGTTTTAGTTAACCTACAGTGCAACATTGGTTTCAGGAGTAGAATTCAGTGATTCATCACTTATAGACAACACCCAGTGCTCATCACAAGTGCCCTCTTTAATACCCAGACTCCATCTAGCCCATCCCCCCCACCTCCCTCCATAGTAGTATACTATTAATGTTTTTGTTAAACATTAAATGAAAGGTCTTATTGTCAAATGAGGGATGATAGCAGTAACAGTGCTGGCTTTCAAAACTGAAAGCTGGATATGGGAAGGGAAGAAAGAATCCTCTGAGAATAATAGGGATGGGGACATTTTCATTAATTTTCTATTTGATACAAATGTTGTGATCCAAAGGGGCACATGCACCTGAATGTTTATAGCAGCAATGTCCACAATAGCCAAACTATGGAAAGAACCTAGATGTCCATTAACAGATAAATGGATCAAGATGTGGTATACATACACACACACACACACACACACACACACACTGGAATACTATGCAGCCATCAGAAGAAATGAAATCTTGCCATTTGCAATGACATGGATGGAACTAGAGAGTATTATGCTAAGCAAAATAAGTCAATCAGAGAAAGACAGTTACCATATAATCTCTCTGATATGACGAATTTGAGAGGCAATGGAGAGTCATGAGGGGAAGGGAAGTAAAAAAAAATGAAACAAGATGGGACCAGGGAGGGAGACAAAACATAAGAGAATCTCAATCTCAGGAAACAAACTGAGGGTTGCTGGGGGTGGGGGTGGGGAAGGGTAGGGTGGTTGGGTTATGGACATTGATAGGGTATGTGCTATGGTAAATGCTATGAATTGTGTAAGATTGATGATTCACAGACCTGTACCCCTGAAGCAAATAATACATTATATGTTAATTTAAAAATTTTCTATTTGAATGATCAATATTCCCTGTTTGCATAATGGAGTCTATGAAACCACATTTTGCCTATGTCAGCAGCTGTCCCTTGAAATAATCTGTGACTAATTTCCTCCATCACTTACCAAAACTCCTGAAATTGCTTCATTGGGTTTACTCCTTAAGGACTAGGAGCAGACATGAGAGCTTTGTTTTGGTTACAGATCTATAAAAGTGGTCTTTTGTAGATCACTTTAGGATAGTTGACTTTATAGGATTATGTTATTACTCGTCACTAGGAGATTTTATATTTCCTTTCACAGATTCTGATAGAATGGAAGGACTTTCTTACAGAAGGAGAGGTGGAAAAAGGTATTACAAGCAAACACTCCCTTGATAAGATTGCAGCAAATGGTAGAACAATTTGAAGACCATTCAAAGATGGCAAAATAACATGTAAAACCTATTGAGTCATGAGGATTGGGGATAAAAACTACCTACAGAAATTCTTCTGATGAACAGGATTGAAAACACAAAACTTGGAAATCCTTTAAAAGAAATGAATGATGAGAGAGATGTAACTTAAAAGAAAAGGACTTAGAGGGGCGCCTGAGAGGTTCAGTGGGTTAAAGCCTCTGCCTTCGGCTCAGGTTTGATCCCAGGGGCCTGGGATCAAGACCCACGTCGGGCTCTCTGCTCAGCGGGGATCCTGCTTCCTCCTCTCTCTCTATCTCTCTGCCTGCCTCTCTGCCTACTTGTGATCTCTGTCTGTCAAATAAAAAAAAAATCTTAAAAAAAAAAGAAAAGAAAAGGACTTAGATAGCATTAATCATGAAAATTGACAATCCAGTATATGATCCTGAACACACACATTTCTAACAATTGCAGCTGCTCAATGGCTGATCCAGCAACTTATCCCTTTAAAGGGTGGGTGCTTACTCAAGGACCATTATATGTCAGTCACTTTGATGTGCATTTGATAGAAAGACCAAATACCTGCTCCAAAAAGATTGCATTCAATTTGATTTTATCATCGAAGAATCTCCCTGAAGTTGGAATAAGTCATCTTATGGGCAGCAAATTGAGCAGGGAAATATTTAACTCTATTCAACTCTAGAAATGTATTTGCTAAATTGAAGAAAATGAAAGGAGACACATGGATTTCCTCAAAGACTTTAAAATTTATTTCAAAAGAGAGGTATTGCAGAGCTATGAACTTCTTGGGAAAAGAGGATGTTCCTCATTCTAGCTGGGACAGAAGGTGCCAGCAAAATTTATTGAGTAAAACTATGGTGTTTTAAGAGAAAAAGCAGAAGACTGTTCCATCTTCTCTCCTGGGATGACCCACATGTACTTTGATTTTTATCTTTCCTAATGTCTTGGGTCATGATCCATGTTACATTGAAAATACTCATAATATTTTTCATTCTATAGTTAGTATTGAAATTTTTTAAATGGCACTTTTCAGGAACTTTTAACTTTAAATGTGTAGCTTATAATGTCATATTCATAATAAGTACATATTTATAATGATAAATATTAATTACCACTGCATTATCTTTCTTACCAATTTTTAGCTATCACATGTCAATGGTTAATTTTTTGTTTTTTTTTTTCATTATTCCCCCTTCCTATGTGGAAAATATTTTAATGAAGAAAGAAAACAGGTCACTTCAGGAAATTTAATGTATTAATACTTTTGTTTCTTCTTGATAAAAGTTTAGGCCAATATGTTCGTTCACCTTATGTAGCAGAAAAAGGAGGCCAAACGGAAGGTTCACAACCTAAATAGTCAGGGATACATTATAGCTTCTCTCTGTTCATAAATGCATTTAGTTCTATTTAATAGAATTTTGTTCTTTAAATCTGCCTCTTAGAATGAGTCCTTAGAGGAAAATGACCAATAAATAAACTCATAAAAGAGTATAGGAAAACAAAGTCGATAGATTATGTAACCTAAAAAATGAATCTAATACTTTTTGCTGCTCTATCCTCCTGATAGCTAGGTAGAACATTTAAATACACAATTTTAATAACATGTACTCTTTTTAAAAAATCAGCACCAACTAAAAGTTTTACAACAAAGATCTTTTTTACATTCTAATTCTTTTGACTTTTAGATATGAGTACAGGAAAGAAAGACTACAGACTTATAAATTAATTCTTTTAACTTCTAGATATGAGTATAGGAAAAAAAGGCTACAGATTTATAAATTAAGTTTATCTGCTACTCTAACAAAATTATCAATATTTTCCTCATAATATCTCTATTAGAGTTAAGGGAGGAAAAATTAGCTTCCAGAAACAAGTGTAAATATCAACTTTCAACTCTGGCTATCTTCATAGCGGGCCGTGGGTCATTTCAGTACTCCTATTTTTCAGGGAATTTATGTACAGAAGAATAATGTTATCTTTCTTCAAAAAATTAAAAAAAAACAAAAACACTTGCCTTTATAAAACTGCTTACAAGAAATTTTTCTTTTAATCTCTTCTCCTGCCATATTTTCTCTTGAGTTTTAGTGTTTTCCAAACTTCATATTTGAAATGAAATAAATCAAGATCAAACTAGGGACTTCATTAAGTCATACATAGTTCAGGACTCTAAGGAAAAAAAAAATCAAACACTGAAGATCTAATGTCTGAGGCAAAACAACTACCAAATAGCCACAGTTCAGACTCTGAATAAGTTAAGCACGGGAGACATGAGGAAATTGGGAAGAATAGATGACCCTATTTAATTTTGAATTTGAAAGAATGTCACACCCATTCCCTGGCTTTGAAGGCAATTCTTAAAACTTTGAAACAACAACAGAAAACTTACCCTGTTTTCCTGACCTTCCTGCTAGCCAATAGGACTGTGATATTAATTTCACAGACAATAGTCTCCTCATTGCTCTTGATTTTTTCACAGGTCCCCTAGGAATGCCAGTGGTGTCTGCATTTGGTGTAACTAATTCTCATCAAGAAAATGACACTCATCTTGTTATATTATTTGCATTTTTGCAAAGCCATAATATTTTCTATTATTATAATGAGTTGTAGTAAGTTGACAAACTAATCATAGTAAAATGTCAGCTCTTGGATAAAAAATTTGTATATATCCCAATGATATGCATGTCGCATAAAAACCTCAGTGTCTTGCACTAATAGTGTGCCAGATGGTGCCATCTTGCTGTTAGGAAACCATGGATCTAGTGTTATATTTCAAATTAGAATGAGTTGATCTTATTATAGACTATAAAACAGTACTAAAGTTCAGAGATGCTTCTGTAATTTAGTTCACTTATGATACAAAAATCCAAAAATTTCTGAGAGAGTTTCAGAAAACTTCTGAGGCTGAAGTGGGATACTTTACTATCTGCATTTTTATTTCTTTTTTTTTTTTTAAAGATTTTATTTATTTATTTATTTGACAGACAGAGATCACAAGTAGGCAGAGAGGCAGGCAGAGAGAGAGAGAAAAGGAAAACAGGCTCCCTGCTGAGCAGAGAGCCTGATGTGGGACTCGATCCCAAGACCCTGGAATCATGACCTGAGCCGAAGGCAGATGCTTAACCCACTGAGCCACCCAGGTGCCCACTATCTGCATTTTTAAAGAGTGATTCAAACCTCAGCCAGGACGACAAAGTGTAGAGCCAGAAGTCGAGAGCCACAGATAGCACAACATAACTACAGAAGTTTCAGAGGTAAACTAAGAAAAATGGAGCATGAATGAATGGGTGACAAGTCCTAGTAGGAATCTGCAGATCCCTAAGGACTGGAAATGGGCAAATAATAAGCAACAAAAACAACAACAAAAAAGGTGTACTAGGTTTGATTCCTAGAAGGAAGTGGGCGAGGCTTCTTCATGCGTTATGACACAAGGGTATTCCAAAATGCAAACCAACTGCACAATCATGAGACATTTTCAGGAAATAGGGAGAGAAGTGGAGCTTGTGCTCAATGCATTCTCCCAGGGAAAAGGCGCTGGTGGTTCTCAGCACCTTTGACATAGCTCTCTGTGGAATAGAGAGAAGGCATGAACATAAAATCTTTTCTTTTAAGAAGAAAGGAAAGAAATGGAACTTGCTCCCAATCTCCCACATTTCTGTGCACTGCCCTACAGAAGAAGGGCTGGAGGTTTAAGGCAGCCTCCATGGCTCTGCAAGATTGGGGAAAAGCGTCTCCCTCCACAGGGAGAACAAGCATGCACAGAAAACATTGAGAGAGCCCCAGAATGTCTAGCTGAGTTATTGGGAAGATATTTCCCTGCCAAAGCCAGTTCATAAAAATTTGAAGTGTTGGCTGCTTCTTGAAAAGCAAAACTATGAGGAGCATGAATAATCCAAGAAATAGGATCCTACCAAAACAATAAAATAAGTCTTCAGTACATAACCCTAAAGAAATTGAGATCTATGAATTGCCTGAGAGACAATTCAAAATAATTATTTCAAAGGACTCGGTCAACTATAAGATAAAACTACAAGGGATAGAACACTCAACAAAAATCAAGAAAGGATACACGAGTAGCCACCTGGGTGGCTCAGTGGGTTAAGGATCCAACTTTTGATTTCATCTCGGGTCCTGATCTCAGGGTCATGAGATCCAGCCCAGTGTCCAGCTCTGCGCTGGGAATGGAGCCTGCTTAAGATTCTTTCTCCCCCTTTCCTTCTCTCCACCGTTCCGTCCCCTTACCACCCATATGCATGTGCATTCTCTCTCTCAAAATAAATAAAATCTGAAGAAAGAGTACAGGAGCAAAATGAGAATGTCAACAGAGATAAAATCCATTAAAAAAGAATCAAACAAAAATTCTGGAGAAGGGTATAATAACTGAACTAAAAAATTCAACAGACATGGTCAAGTAAAAAAAGAATCTGTAAATTCAAGCAAAATGAAAAGGGAATGAAGTGAAGAAAGCCTATAGGACATTTAGGATACAAATAAGTGAAAAAACTAAAGTACAAACAAAAAAAAGCAAAAATAGTTAAGTGGAATTACATCCAAATAAAAAGCTTCCACACAACAAAAGAAACAATCATAGATGGGCATTAATAAGTTTTATCAAGGAGATGAAGCAGGTAGAAACTTAATACAGTGCTATTTATTTTTTTTTAAAGACTTTATTTCTTTCTTTGACAGAGAGAGAGATCAAAAGTAGACAGAGGCAGGCAGAGAGAAAGGAGGAAGCAGGCTCCCTGCTGAGCAGAGAGCCCGCCACAGGGCTGGATCCCAGGACCTGCCCCCCTCCAGAAGATCATGACCAGAGCCAAAAGGCAGAGACTTAATCCACTGAGCTACCCAGGCACCCCTACAGTGCTATTTAAAATGTAAATTGAGAAAAGGTCTTTGGAAACCTGGTAGTATCTACCTAAAATAATCTAGGACTGCCCAGTAATCCCAAACCCACGTTCCTACATCCACCAGAAATGTGTACGTATTCTCACCAAAACACATCTATGATAAAGTCCATAATAGAACCATTGTTAATACTAGCCCTAAATTGGGCACAACTCAAATGCCAATCAGTAGAATACTACATAGTAATGAGAATAAATGAATACTAATGTATACAACAGTGATGAATTTCACAAAAATAACATGAATTAAAAGAAGCCAGACACAAAGAGTATATTCTGTATGAATTTACATATATAACATTCAAAACCAGGCAAAGCTACTCTATGGTGTTACAAGTCAGGGTAATGGTTGCCTTTGAAGGTGAAATGACTAAACAGACTCAGGAGGGGACTTCTGGGTAATGCTCAATTTCTTGATTTGGGTTCAGTGTAAACACACATGTTATCTTTACGATCATTCATCATACTATACCCTAATGAATCGTAAACTTTTCTGTATTAACATTGTGACATTTTATTTATAAGGTTTGGTGGGTTGTTTTGTTTTGTTCTGTTTTTTAAATATCCACCAGTCTTGGCATTATCACTCTGAAAATGTTTTAACCATCACCTTACCCTATGTGTGATCAAGTCCTTCTTTCTATAGGTGCTATGTGTTTTCTAAAGTGTTAAAGAAAATTCATGGATTCAGAGACAAATCGGTCTAGGTTTCACCAGTTTTACTACATGCCTAGCGTGTTCCAACTGTCCACATGCATCTCTCTGTACCCTGCACATGGGGAAAGAAGGGATTTAATACTCTATTAAACTGAAATAGATGAGTAGCACCTGTCTTGTGCGCAGGAAATATACATCAAGAGGCCAAACTTTGGTGATCAATATTTTGTTATTTGTATCATTCCCTAGTGCTCTTCTATGAAAAATGTACCACAAATCTAAAACACTCTGAATTCAAGTTCTGTTTTTTATTTTGATTAGGTTTCTCTATCCATATTGTCAGTTGTTTGCAAATCTCTCTTTCTAGAACTATCTCTTCCATCATCTTCCTTTTCCATGCTTGATACTACTATACAATAACTGTCCTATTATCTATTACTTCTCTGGGCAGGAGATGCCTCAGGATGACTCTAGGGAAAGTCTGCATTGAGGCTTCATTTCCATGCTCACTTCCCCATTTAGTGCACGGATCAGGGACGCCTGGGTGGCTCAGTTGGTTGGACGACTGCCTTCGGCTCAGGGCGTGATCCTGGAGTCCCGGGATCGAGTCCCGCATCGGGCTCCCAGCTCCATGGGGAGTCTGCTTCGCTCTCTGACCTTCTCCTCGCTCATGCTCTCTCTCACTGTCTCTCTCTCTCAAATAAATAAATAACATCTTTAAAAAAAAAAAAAAAAGGATGATCAAATCAAAGTCTTTTTCTGATGTTAACAGGTGTGAGGAGAACATGAAAATCTTCCCTTCCCATCAAACTCTTCCTTGTTTTGTCCTATAAAGAACACTGATATTCATGAACTTGAGCTTTTTTTTTTTTTTTAAAGATTTTATTTATTTATTTGACAGAGAAAGATCACTAGTAGGCAGAGAGGCAGGCAGAGAGAGAGAGGAGGAAGCAGGCTCCCTGCTGAGCAGAGAGCCCGATGCGGGACTCAATCCCAGGACCCTGAGATCATGACCTGAGCCGAAGGCAGCGGCTTAACCCACTGAGCCATCCAGACGCCCATGAAATTGAGCTTTAACTACATTTTCAGTAAATGGTAAGGACTAGCTATTGAGGATTCTTTCATAATAATCTGCTTGATTTATAAGCGTTTCTTAGGCCAGAAATCAAGACTCAAGTAAAAGCCACAATCCCGGAAAAATCTTAAAAATTCTCAATTTTTTATTTTATTCATGTTAGTAATAATTCCCAAAGCATACTTTGAACTCTCAGCAAGGTAAGAATACAGAATAATAGGGATGGTGTTAATAAGTCCTTTATATTATTAGCACTTTATACATTAAAAATTGCTTTTAGCAATAAGCCCTATGAAGTACAGCACTATGGTCTGAATATTTATCACCCCAAATTCATAGTTTTAAATCATATGCTCAATATTATATTAGCAGTTGGGACCTTTGAGATGTTGATTGCTTATGAATGAAATTAATGTTCTTATAAAAGTGATTCCATGTGAGGGCACTGAGAAAAATTGGCATCAGTGAACCAGGAAGAGCACCCTGACCAGAATGTGACTATGCTAGAGCCTTGAAGTTGGACTTCCCAGTCTCCAGAACAATAAGGAATAAATGTCTGTTGTTTATAAGCCACCCAGTCTGTGGCATTTTGTGATAGTTGCCAGAAAGTACTAAGTAGGGATTATTATTACCCTATCCTCTTGATAAGAAAACAAAGGTACAGATAGGTCAAGTAACTTTCCTCAAGGTCACATGGCTAGCAAATGTTGCAACAAATGTTAACCAAATGCTAAAGCAAATCCTAATATTTGGGACATTTAAAAAAAGTAAACAGCTATCCAGGAAAACAAGTTATAATTGGAATTCATAATATAAAAATGTGATTAAACACCCTATAATAATAGCCATTTTTATCTTCAAAATGGTAAATATATTTTCAAGAAAATACCAAAGTATAACTTAAAAGACCTTTGAGAGATCTGTGAAATGACAGAATATATATATTAAATGTTTGATTTTATTTCTGCTCTTTAAAATAGATCATAAAGACAACTGAAATTAGTTAGTGCTAAGTATCCACATAAGTCTAGCATACCAGTTAAGGATATGAAGAGAGAGATCCATATATGAACATGAAAAGAGAAATGGATTCTTTGCGTTTGGAAAACACCTAAGACCTAATGACATAAACCTAACCAGATTTTTTAAGAAATTTAAAGACTTGTCTAAGTAATCTTATGACAAGAGCTTTCCATTAAATATGACTAAGGTGATGACTCAGGAGCTACTGATAAGGATACTGGAAAATGAAGATACTTCAGTGGCTGGCACGGAGCAATACAGCTTCAAGGTTGGAACAATGTCAGCAGTTTGCATAATGCATTAGTCACAACAATGTGTCAGAGAAGGATAGAAGATTTTGGAGTTCTGTGTTACAGTAAGAAAAATTACTAAGTATTTCAAAAAAGGAATATATTTTGTGGGATGGATTCTGAGCAAAGCATTTGAACAAATTAGAAAATGCAAGTATACATTCTGAAATATAAGCAAAAACAAAATTCTGATCATACCTCACAATAGTTCCAAAGTCATTAACAATTTGTCTTGGAGTCCCTTTACTAACACAAAAATCAAAACAAAACGTAAAACCCCCCAAAAATTAAAAAACCAAGGGGGGAAAAAAAAGGAACTCTACAATTTAAAAGGTCATTCTCCCATCTATCTTACTTGATGCTATCAAAATTATTTCAGCCTTTGTTTTTTTTCTTTTTAGAAAATAAACAAACATTGAATGTTCAAGCTCATATCACACAAGAACAGCTATTAAAGTATTTGCTCCATTTTAGTCACATTTAGCAGGTAAAGGAATGTCCCTTCAGTCTCGTATGGTTTTACTTGATTATAGAACTGCTTATCACTGTTCCACGTGCCTGTGTATTGGCAGGTAGGAACCTAGAAACCCTTCTTCTAATGTTGCAAGTTTTCGAGTTTTCTCAGCAAATTATTTTGTACTTATTTTAAGTTCATTAGAAAGTTTATCTTTGTAAGTTTTCTTTCAATTAACAGCTTAATGGATCTCATTTGGCCTCCAAAATTGTTGCTTATTCTCAGCAGGTACAAAATACCTAATGACAAACAAATGACCAACAGCCTAAAAACATGGTTCCTGCTACTGTGTTCATGTAGATAAAATATCTTCACAACGCGCACACACACAACACAAACCCCACACTCAAATTCTTCAGTCATGCAACTGTCCCAACGAAGATGTTCCAGGATGCTAAACTACCAGAGCAGGGATGACAAATTTTATTCGACAAAATTTTAGTCAACACCTACTGTGGATTAGGTGCTATGCCAAACCGTAGTCATTTAATAGCTAATCTAATAAAAAATGAGACAACAAATACAATTTAATGGAGCATATTCTACAATAGAATATAGAAATACCTTTTTCACCTGCATCCCTCTGGTATTCTCTCAAGTATTCCCCTCACCATTTTCTCATGCAACCCATCATCTCATTTACTTCTTTAACATGAATCAAACCCTTCCAAACATGATGGTTCTTAGCTAGGAAACCAACCTGATTAAATAAATCCCTTTACAACTAATTCATGGTCATTACCAACCCCTCTCAAAAATTTGTTAATCAGAGGAATTTAAAATTTATAAAACTTATAGTAGTATAAAGATTGCATTTTGGGCACAAAGCAGTCTTCTTTGTTTTGAAAACTATAACACAGAAAAGAGATATTAAGAGTGTCAAGTATGAAGAAGAGCCAAGCACAATGATAATGGAAGATAGATTTTTTTCTCAGATTAAATCAATTAGTAATTTTAACCAGTCAACTTGGGAAACAGGATGAAGTAACAGTATTCAAATAAAAAATGAATCAAGTAATATATTACTAGGATTCAGTCATTTTTTTCCACAAAAGAGATAATGGTACAATATATTCTCAATATGGTGATGTGATCAAAAGTGACTTTTAAATATCCTCATAGGGAAGATGGTCACACTAGCCAGGGTGTGGATGACACAAGCATTAATGTAAAACATATGAGATGGAAAAAAATCTTCTTTGTAAATTACAGACTAGCTTTTCTTAAGCTAGTTAAAAAATAAATGTAATTTAGTTTATAAATTAAGAAAACAAAATAACAATCTTGTCAACAGTTTTTATAAATACTGGTAGGCTACTGACTGCATGTAGTTGAAGTCTGTGGGTTTTGTTTAAAGTTTAGAGGTGCTAAAGAGAGATAATGAGTTTTCTATATAGCTGAGCAATGCTTTTGAAAGATATTAAATATTAACAATTATGATCAAGATAATTAACAAGTTATAATTATGTAAAAATCTCAATAATATCATAGTGTCTGTATTATGTTATTTTCTCAACTGAAATTCTGTATTACCTCAAATAGTTATAATAAATTCTAAGAGAATCTTATTTAAAAAATAGTAATGATATTTTTATTTATGTGCCATTTCATGACTTCCTAAGTGTTTTACTATGTATGACTCATTGTCCTGGCCTGATATTTTTCTAGTAAGGAAGGCAGTTGGTACAGTTGCAATTTAAAAAATGTGATTACAATTATAACTTGTTCGAATTACCCAACTAATCACCTAGGTGAGATAGATTATATTTTGACAAGAAGAATATTCATTTTTTCCACCATTTGAAAAACCTGTAACTAACTCATGGATGTTTGCCGGGTGCAATGGATACAATGGTGAAAAAGGCCATGTTTTTGACTTTGTAGACCTTAAATTACGTGTTTACTCTTTCTCCTCTTAGGCTATAAATCCTGTCTGCACAGGACCCAATGTCCGTGATATTTACTTATGTATTCCTAGAATCTAAAACAGTGCCTGACACAGAGTTGATGTTCAAAAATATTTTACTCATTTGTTCAAATTGAGTGCCTATAACATAATGTTCTAGGTATCATAGTACCAATGAACCAAATGGGCAAAATGACCATTTAAGCGGGTATTGGGGGTCTGGACTCTGACAAATATTTGTAGTATATTAAATGGTTATAAGTGTTAGGGGGAAAAAAGGAGCTTGAGTTCAGGAATATAGTTTTCAAGAGAAGCCTCACAAAAGGCCTCAATGAGAAGGTTAGACTGAGAAACAACCTGTGGGAGGGAGAGAATGAACCATGTGTGTATTTACAAGTTTCTCAGGCCAAAGGAAAAGAATCACAAAGGCCCAGAGGTACCACAGCCTCCCATGTTGGAGAAATAGCAAGAAGTTTAGTGTGATTGGAACAGAATCATCAAAGAGAGTCAGAGAGAAGGTCTCAGAATGTGGCAACTGCTTTGACATAGGCGTGGTGGAGAATCTGGAACAGAAAAGTGTCCTGTGATCTAGTCCAGCAGAATCAGGGCAGGACTCTGTCATCAATCTTTCCATTTCAAGTAACAGAGAACTCAGTTTCAAAATATTAAAACAGAAAGACATATATTAGCTCATGTAAATGAAATACCCACAGAAAAGTCTGGATACAATTATGGTTGATTCTGGACTCAATTGCACATAATGGCCCTGGTATCTTTGGGCTTGCTGCATCCCAACACTAAGCCCAGCAAAAGTCAAGGAGTCTTTTTATTTATTTTTTTTTTTAAGATTTTATTTATTTGACAGAGAGAGACCACAAGCAGGCAGAGTGGCAAGCAGAGGGAGAGAGAGAAGCAGGCTCCTCGCCGAGCAAGGAGTCCAATGTGGGACTCGATCCCAGGATCCTGGGATCATGGTCTGAGCTGAAGGCATCTGCTTAACATACTGAGCCACCCAGGCGTCCCTAAGGAGTCTTTTTAGACAGCCCCAGGAAAGTATGGACATATACTTAGCTGAGCTTCATACGTTTAACATAAATAATCACAAGGGCTAGAGTAGTGAGACCTTCTGGGTGACCTAAGGCTGAGTCCTGAGCTCCACCCTAAAAATAGCACATGATCTGAATAGGAAGAACATTTCAGTCTTACCAAGCCTGGATAAAATGGATGTGAAGAAGTCAATAAACAAGGAACACCCACACTAAGCTCCCAGGGGAAATATATCTAAACTGAGAACCATACAGAGATGGTATTGGACAGGTAGATGGTGGCAGGGAATAAAGGAAGGATTTATAAGCCTATAAGCAATAGTATGGAGTTTTAACTTTATTAAAAAGGCAACAGCAAACTACTGAGGGTTTTAACAGGAAAACAGCATACACATATTTCAATTTTTGGAAAAGGCCACTCAGCAGTGTTGAGAATGGTTTGGAGTGGGGCCATGGTAGATATAGAAAAAACAGATTTCAGGCTAGTGATACAGAAGATGATTGAAAACTGGAATAGCAGAAGAAGAAAAATAGTAAGACCTGAGATACATTTGGAAGACAAAATCAATAGGCTTGATGCTCAAGACAAGAAGGGACTGTGGAGGGTCACACAGGTACCTCAAAATTTGGGGTAGTATTACATTTCTTAAAATGAATGGTGGGAACTTGAGTAACTTTATTATTTTTAATGGCTTACTAACATTTACATTTAAAAAATATATAACATCACTTTATGCAGGACACTGAGACTCAGCTCCCATTTGTGGGCTCCACAGAAATAGTATGGGAACAATCTTTCACCTCAAAGCACTAGATGAATCTGAATTCACCTCTAAAACAGGACCATGTTTTCCCTCCCTGGCTTATTTCTACCATTTCAGATGAATCTTTTTTTTCTTATGAGACAAGTAGAGCTTAAGGATAATCCTTTCCTTCTTGAATGTTTATAATCTTTCAAAAATATATTTTATTATTATTTAATGCATATCTTCTGGATGATTCAGAATTTCTAGCCCTACATTCATCTAAAAATCCAGGACTATACTTGGTTTTCAATGATAATTGTGACGAGGCTTTTAACAGTATGGTTAAGTGTTCATTATACACAGTATTAGAGGTGCCTATGGCCTTGTCTCACAGAATCTCACAAAGTAGTTTGACTTTGAGCATTTTTTATCACTGAAAAGACTGGTCCTCCTGTAGATTATGTCATCACTCAATATTCTTTAGTATTCCTGTATTATTTAAGTCAGTCAGAATTAATTCCTAAAATTTCCAAAGAACCCAACTGATACAAACACCAGTATGAACGGTTCATAATTTTATTCAGTTCAAGCATTGGTATGGAGAAGGCTGTGTTGATCCTGAGTTAATGTGGGACTAGGGATACCAAAAAGACAATGAACACAGACATGGAAGGAAATTGAGAGAGATGGAGAAAAAGGAAATGTATCTAGATAGATGAAGTAGAATAATTTAAAGAGGGAGCAGGCAAATAGAGGTTTTCCTGAGATAAGAAATCCGATGGGATTTCAGAGATAAAGTAATGCTGATGATATCTAGACCCAGAATGTTGTCAAGAGGGAGACATCAGTAACGTGAAAGGGAGATCATTGGAAATATAAACATCATAAGACTAAAAGGTCAGTGAGTTAAACAAATGATACACATATTGAGACACAAGGATGATTGGTGGGTGGGCAGGCTGGTGCCAGAGTTTTCAATGGATGTAGGTAAGAAACCAGAATTCCTATAATGGTAAGGATGAAGAAGGGGTAAGTATAGGCATTAAAGTAAAATAAGTTTTTAATATAAGATTGGAGGAATACTGGTCTGGGAGTATTGGTAAAGTATGCTACCACATAGGATACCATAGATATCCTCCTGGCCAATCTGATCTTTCTCTACAATATACTTCAGTTTACTGTTTACAACACTAAAGTGCACATGTAGCATTATTAAACATAACCAGAAAGAGCCAAAATAAGACCTTGAAATCTCCCCATGCATTGTGACAAAAAGCTTGCATTTTAACAAGAATGAGTTTTGTTTGTTAATAAAAATAGTATTCTGCCTAATTTTTTTAAAAGATTTTATTTACTTATTTGACAGACAGAGATCACAAGTAGGCAGAGAGGCAGGCAGATAGAGTGGGGGAAGCAGGTTCCCCGCTGAGCAGAGAACCCGATGTGGGGCTCGTTCCCAGGACTCTGGGATCATAACCTGAGCTGAAGGCAAAGGCTTTAACCCACTGAGCCACCCAGGCACCCCTGCCCAATTTATATTTATTAATTAATTTTATTAATTTTATTCTGGTAAAACAATTATTCATTAAAAAATATAACATACTTCCTGGTAAAATATTAAAATATGAACCACATTAGTGTAAAAAACTTTAGGAGTTTCATATAGTCATTAAAAGGAACTTAGGGATTGGTGAAAGTATTGGCATCCTTAAAGAGAAAATTTATACCATTTAGTACTTCTTTTTGTGATGTCATTTAGAGAGGAGCTATAAATACTTAGGGGGAAACATTCGTGAGCTCACATTGGGATCTCTACAGAAAGGAAAGCAACAGAACAATCAAGTGAAACAAGGATATAACATTGCTATATTAAATGATTATCTTTGATTTCTGAGAAGGATGAATACCATTTTCCAAATAGTTCATGGAAAATTGTATTTTTCTTTTGAAAATGAAAATGAATTGTCCATTAGTGTCCCTTGACCATTTGTTTGTATGCTTGGTATTAAGGATAGTTAAACTTTTATCTCTCTATATTCTAATTGTTTTCATCGATATTTATTTTCCCACTTTCATTTATGCTGCTATTTGATAAGTGATAGCAGCACCTAGGTTTTTCTATAATCTGTTTAAATTTTTACTTTATTATTTAAAAGGCTTTAATCTACTGAGATTACATCATCATTTATGCCTATTTGTTTTTAAAATTTAATTTGTAATAAGTATTTCTAAATCTAGAGATTGTGCTGGTACATGGTATGAGTTGCGGTTCTAAACTTGTTTCCAAGTACTTGTCATAACACTTATTAACCAGTGCATCCTTTCCTGCACAGATTTGAAATGATGATTTTCAATAAACTAAAGTTTTCATACGTCCTGCAGTTGTTTTCTAGACTTCCTACTCTGTCCCAGCTATTTCTGTGCCAATAACCATCATTTCATATTTTTAGTATTACATTGATTTTGATATTTGGAAGAACAGGTTTATGGTTTAGCTATTCTCATTTCTATTTTATTTTAAAAGAACTTTTTATAATTTTCATTAGAATTGCATTAAATATAAGCTAGATAGAAGCTGGCTTCTTAGAATGATTGGATCTCCCCTTTGAGAAATATAAATAGATGTGGAAATATACCAAGTCATCTATGCCCATCTGATGTTTAGATCTATATAGATGCTCAGCATTTCATAATAAGATATATGCAATCTTGTTTGACCATCACATCTTCTAAGTAGTATCTGGTAGTGTCAGAGAATGCGGTTGAGTTCTTTACATTTTTTTATTTTAACTAATATCTTTAGTAGTCCTAGTGTTTACCAGTGATTTTCTATTTTTAAACACGTTGAATAAATTTTTATTTAGAACACCCAACACACACCCCTTGTGTGTATGTTACATTAGAGAATGCTTCTAGAGTAGAGTTAATTACTGTGCCGAAAGTAAACAGCCTTATGGTATTCTCAAGTTTAATGGTGATATTACCAGTCCTTCACTACTCATTGAGATTCTAGGGGAAGAAAAAAAAAATCTGTTCCTCAACCCATTTTAGGTCTTCAAGGGCTCTGTAAACTAGACTGTCCAAAGACATGAAGAAGAGAAAAACAGAAATTTATTGGTGTTTGCTTCAGCATCATACATGGGAGTATGAAGAGATGGGGAGCTCAAAAGCATGGTTAGAATTTGGTTTATATATCATTTTAGACTAAATCAAAAGAAAAGAGATTAGGAGCTTCTGGATGAGGAAGCAAATTATGGGAAGGTAAGTAGAGACCAGGAAAAATAAGGAGACAAAGGTTTTTTTATAGAGTTTGTTATGCAAATTTAAGTCTGTGTCCTTTCCATCTGTAAGAGTTGTTGAGAGTCCCCTTTTTCCTGGTACTGGAAAGGGAGACATCTTTGACAAATATAAATTTCCTTATAAATATGGATTTCCTTTATAAAAGGAAAACTTGTGCCTCTTTTCAAGGCTTTTCCTGCTGGTTCTCAATGGTCTTTTACTCAAAATAATCCATAAACAAAAGAGGCATATTTTGGGGTGATATTCACTAGGTACTGTGATATTAAGGAAGTGACTTTTTCTATTTTATTTTTTTGTTGTTTTAATATAGAAGGGATGTTCTATTTATCTCAATAGATGCCAAGAAGGCATCTGGTAGTCTTGATTTTACTCTTTGAATTTACTGATATAATGAAATACGCTGAGCTATTTAATGTTAAGTCACAATTGTGTGCAGATCCCACTTAATTGCTGTATGTTCATGCTTTATATGATTATATAAGTTCTTACAGTTCACATTCACAAGAAGAATCAATGAGATGTAACCTTTATCTTTTGCTCAGATTGGTCTATGAAATTCCAACCTAATATTAAAGAAGTACTTTGGCTCTACATGCTTTGTTCATCCTTTTTTTTTTTTTTTTTAAATAGAAACCTCCATCATTTATCTTGGGACTTAGAGAACTGGATCTGAATTTTCAAATTAAACCTAGAATTATAAGGACAATTTAGAATATGTGGCTTTTTTTTTTTTTTTTTTTGGCCCAGGATGTGAGTTTATCTACCTAACACGATTTGAAGACTCAAATGTATCTTCTGTTTTCCCACAATTAATGAGAGAAAAGGATGAAGAGTACCACTGTGAGGAGTCCAACAAAACCAAAAAGAATGTAAGTTCTTTCCAATGACCTTATTGAATAGCTCAGTGACAGGAGACTCATAAGCAGTGATGAATATGTCTAGGCTCATAAGAAACTATTTCAAGAAATGAATTTAACACCAAAACACATGTGAGATTGACTTTCTGTGACAAGGACAACGATGAAATGAGATTTGTCAGATTTGTGACAGATCCTAAATGCCAGATCTCTCATTATTTCCCAAGTAACGTTAGTCATATGGTAACCTTTATTTAGCACTTGTTATTAATCCATCACCTACTAATTTTAATATTCATTTTTTTCCATCTATAGCCAGTGTGATCAACTATTCAAATAGTCATGAGGATCTGCATACCCTGATATCAAGGAGGCCATTATCTCTTTCTTGAGGTTTTTCTCCCTCTTTTAATAATCCAGGAGCCCAGCTCTGAGGGGCTCCGTTCTCATGTGAGTACAGCACAAACTCAGTCAAATATTGAGGATGACTCTGCCACATAGAGATCATCCTGAGGGCTCATCCTCAGAAATCTGAGAGACGCCTTACACTTGTGTTCTGGTTTGATCACTCTTCCAGCTCCTTATCTATGTATTTAATCACTTTACCCCCCAAAACTAACTCTACCAAAGTGTATCAGTCTCTTGCCATGAAAAAAGAAGTCTACCACCAATAAGCCATCCCCCTTTACCTCTGTCCTCCATTCCTAAATTCTCAGGCCCTTTTCTGAGTCTCTGGGTCTTATTTCCAGGGGATCATGGGCTTTCTCATCCACTCTGATCTTCCTCAGTAGTTCTCTCATATAAAGGAAGGGAGAGAATTTGTCTCATCCCTCACATTTTCACACATTCTTCCCTTGTGATCATATCAAGAGGTGAGGAAACCTATACTAAGCAACTAAAAAATACACACACACCCTTTGTTATTATGCTCTTATCCAAAATAATTTTTCATTTTACTTTTGCATAATTAAGAGAGGCTATTCAAGTGACAACACTAAACAAGTAGATCCATACCAGTCTTCCAGTAAATGCACTGGAATCTCCAGACTTAGTTAAAAAAAAAAAAAATCTATTTCATGGGATTTCTATTTAAACTCTGCCAAGATAGGAATCCTGATATACATGCTTCCAAAATATTTTATATTATGTATATATAATTAAGAATGTATATGGATAGATCTTGTCACTATCTTAATGAGGTAGAAAATGTGGTTATTTATATTTTCTTACAACTGAAGACTCTCCTCTTCCTTTCCAAAATTTGCCAGTCATAACCTTAATTAGTGTGGTGAGAATGTATTCTCATCTAAGTTCTTGCTCTTAAATCAATAGGGCAATTTTATTCTAGCTCATACCCCTGATGAGAGAAAAAAGGAATAGCCTTTTAAGCATTGAATGTAAATGACAGTATTTTATGTTTGAAATATTTTATAGTTAAGAAAAAATATTAAAACTAATGTAAAAGTGCTTTTTACATGTAAGTAAAGACTACTTATATCTGCTGGTGGTAAATATATCATATTTGCTATGTAAGATGTCCTTTATATATTCACTGTGACCTAAAGAAAACAAACAACTAGGCAAAAACGAAACTAACTACAACAGTATTTCCGATTTAATGTTACTGGCTTAAAGAACAATGTTAAGCAATAGTTAACAAAAGTGATTATTGATGAAAATTCTGGCACGGTGATATGTAGATAAGAAACTTAATTAGAATTCTAAGAATAACCTATGATGTTTTCCACATATTTAAGTCAAAACCTATACAAATACCTTTGTTCCAACAGAATTTACTTAGTATCTGTCTAATTAGTTACAAGATAACCAAAGGATTTTAACCACAGTGATACAGAAAGGCATAACTCCAAATTTATGAGAGTTTTCACACCTCAGACTATTTAAAAAAGAGAGAGGTAATTAAGTGGCAGAAAGGAATTGCTTTTTGGAATGGTATTTTTTTTCTACTATACATATACCATAATGCATTCCCCAACTATTTATATTTCTCAGAAACAACACTGACATTAAAAATAAGTCTTTGTTCTATATTGCAGGTAACAAAACACAGCAAAAAAAAAAAAATGATTCCACTTAAATACTTTAAAACATATTTTTAAGAGGTCATTCTATATTTATCAGGGTAGTTTTTACTCAAATAAACTTTCTATAAAATACCATAAATTATTTATCCTTAAGTATTTAAGCACATTTATGGTATCATTATCCCTTTTTTATTGGGAATTCAAGTCTAACTTAAATATTATTCATTGCTGGTAAGAGCACAAATGGGTATGATCACTCTGAGGTGAACTAGACAAGGTATACCAAAAGCCATAAAATGTTTGCATAGCTTTTAACCCTATAATTCCACTCCAAGAAAAATACCTTAAAGTATTTGTGAACATAGAGAAAATAGAAATGTATCAAAGCAATTTTTATGATAGTGAAGCAGTGGAAACAACCTGAATTTCAACTGAGATATAAACACCTAAATAAATCAAGGCACATCAATATAATGAAAGGTAATGCACCCAGTAAAAATTATGTTCTAACTAAAAATTGATGAATAAAGATATTTACACTAAATGAAAACATCTTAAGGAGACATCAGCACATTTTTATTTAGTGATGATAATATTTTTAAAGTTCATATAAACAGAAAGGTCTTTTAAAAATATTGTTTTAGGGACACCTGGCTGGCCATCAGTGGAGTGTAGACTCTTAACCTCAGGGTTGTGAATTTGAAACTTACCATCAGGGTAGAGATTGCTTAAAGGAAAATCTTTTGAATGGATAAAGATGTGGTGTATATATACAATGGGATACTATTTGGCATTAAAAAAAAATCAAATTTTGCCATCTGCAACAACATTGATGGAACTAGAGGGTAGTATGCTAAGTGAAGTAAGTCCAAGAAAGATAATGATGTGATCCAACTCATATGTGAAGTTTAAGAAACAAAACAGATGATCATAGGGGAAGAGAGGGAAAAATAAAACATGAAATCAGAGAGGGAAACAAACCATAAGAGACTTTTAATCATAGGAAATAAAGGGTTGCTGGAAGGGAGGGTAGTGGGGAGATGGGGTTACTGGGTGATGGACATTAAGGAGGGCATGTTGGTATAATGAACACTTCGTATTATGAAGTGTTCACTTCATGATGAATCTCTGGTCTCTACCTCTGAAACTAATAATACATTATATGTTAATTAATTGAATTTAAATTTAAAAATATCTTGAAAAAAGTAAAATCTTATAAAGATATTGGTTTAGAAAATACATTGTTTTATGAAATATATAATAAGAAATATAGGAAATAGTTTTTATGAAACACACAGGCAGTAAAAAAATGTAAATTTGTGTAAATACCAAAGAGTATGGAAGGATATGAGGATTAACCCCTTATCTTTGTGTGGTAGGATTAGCTTAGCAGTTTTCTCAAAATTTTAACAAAGTATTATCTTACAACAAAAGAACTACTCTAATTTTAAAAACTAGAAACAGGAAGTCTACAGAGAAAATCTACTGTGCAACTTTTAATAACAAATAGGAAAGCAACTCCAAAGGTTGTAACCCACTCCCAATAGTCCTATTCATGTCTGGGAAGTTGTGATTGCTATGATGATTTCAAAGCACTCTTTCTGATTCAGAAATGGGAAGACAGGTGACTGAACTAAGTACACCCAGAAATATTAAGAGGAATGTCATGCTTCTGTTCAGGTAGAGTTTTCTAGTACCAATTCCAATGAACACATTTTCTATCTTCCAAATGAAAGACATTTATAAATTTAAAAGTAAAATATTATGGCTTTTCACTAATTTTCAAACTTTCTTTCTTTAATGGCACAACACACAGAAAAATTCTTGTATGAAATATAAAACATAGAGGGGAGAAGTCAAGATGGCGGAGAAGTAGCAGGCTGAGACTACTTCAGCTAGCAGGAGATCAGCTAGAGAGCTTATCTAAAGATTGCAAACACCTACAAATCCAACGGCATATCAAAGAGAAGAAGAACAGCAATTCTAGAAACAGAAAATCAACGACTTTCTGAAAGGTAGGACTGGCGGAGAAGTGAATCCAAAGCGAAGGGAAGATAGACCCCGGGGGTGGGGGGCCGGCTCCTGGCAAGCAGTGGAGCAACAGAGCACAAAATCAGGACTTTTAAAAGTCTGTTCTGCTGAGGGACATCACTCCAGAGGCTAAACCGGGGTGTAGCCCATGTGGGGTCAGTGTGCCTCAGGTCCCGCAGGGTCACAGAAGGATCGGGGGTGTCTGAGTGTCACAGAGCTTACAGGTATTAGAACGGGAAGCTGACTACAGAGACAGAGCCGAGGAGTGAGCTCCCAGCTCGGGGTTACCTTGAACCGGTCGCAGGCTCAGTGAGCTCAGAGTGCCGCCGGACATCAGGCAGATGGGAGTTATTGAGTGCTGTTCTCTGAAGGCGCACTAAGGAGTGGGGCCCCAGGCTCTCAGCTCCTCAGGGCCAGAGACCAGGAGGCCGCCATTTTCATTCCCATCCTCCAGAACTCTACCGAAAGTGCTCAGGGAACAAAAGCTCCTGAAAGCAAACCCCAGTGGATTAATCAGCTCGGCCCCTGGTAAGGGCGGTTCAATTCTGCCTGGGGCAAAGACACTTGAGAATCACTACAACAGGCCCCTCCGCCAGAAGATCAACAAGAAATCCAGCCAAGACCAAGTTCACCTACCAAGGAGTGCAGTTTCAATACCAAGGAGAGCAGCAGAATTCCAGAGGAGGAGAAAGCAAAGCATGGAACTCATGGCTTTCTCCCCATGATTCTTTAGTCTTGCAGTTAATTTAAATTTTTTTTCTTTTTCTATTTTTTTTTCTCTTCTTCTGCTAAATTTTTTTTAACTTTTACCCTTTTCATTTTTAACGTTTTTAACTAGTTTATCTAATATATATATTTTTTCTTTCTTATAGTTTTTCTTTATTCGTTTTCTTTTTTTAATTATTTCTTTTCTTTTTTTTTTTTTTTCTTTCTGAACCTCTTTTTATCTCCTTTCTCCCCCCTCATGATTTGGGATCTCTTCTGATTTGGTTAAAGCAAATTTTCCTGGGGTTGTTGCCACCCTTTTAGTATTTCACTTGCTCCTTCATATACTCTTAGCTGGACAAAATGACAAGGCGGAAAAATTCACCACAAAAAAAAGAACAAGAGGCAGTACCGAAGGCTAGGGACCTAATCAATACAGATATTGGTAATATGTCAGATCTAGAGTTCAGAATGACAATTCTCAAGTTTCTAGCCAGGCTCGAAAAAGGCATGGAAGATATTAGAGAAACCCTCTTGGGAGATATAAAAGCCCTTTCTGGAGAAATAAAAGAGCTAAAATCTAACCAAGTTGAAATCAAAAAAGCTATTAATGAGGTTCAATCAAAAATGGAGGCTCTCACTGCTAAGATAAATGAGGCAGAAGAAAGAATTAGCGATATAGAAGACCAAATGACAGAGAATAAAGAAGCTGAGCAAAAGAGGGACAAACAGCTACTGCACCATGAGGGGAGAATTCGAGAGATAAGTGACACCATAAGACGAAACAACATTAGAATAATTGGGATTCCAGAAGAAGAAAGAAAGAGGGGAGCAGAAGGTATACTGGAGAGAATTATTGGAGAGAATTTCCCCAATTTGGCAAAGGGAACAATCCAGGAGGTGCAGAGAACGCCCCTCAAAATCAATAACAATAGGTCCACACCCCATCACCTAATAGTAAAATTTACAAGTCTTAATGACAAAGAGAAAATCCTGAAAGCAGCCCGGGAAAAGAAGTCTGTAACATACAATGCTAAAAATATTAGATTGGCAGCAGACTTATCCACAGAGATCTGGCAGGCCAGAAAGAACTGGCATGATATATTCAGAGCACTAAAAGAGAAAAACATGCAGCCAAGAATACTATATCCAGCTAGGCTATCATTGAAAATAGCTAGAGATTAAAAGAGAGATTAAAAGCTTCCAGGACAAACAAAAACGGAAAGAATTTGCAAACATCAAACCAGCTCTACAGGAAATATTGAAAGGGGTCCTCTAAGCAAAGAGAGATCCTACAAGTGGTAGATCAGAAAGGAACAGAGACAAACTCTGCACCCAGCAAACTCAACACCCAAAGAACAAATAAACCAATCAAGAAATGGGCAGAGGACATAACAGACATTTCTGCAAAGAAGACATCCAGATGGCCAACAGACTCATGGAAAAGTGCTCCATATCACTCGGCATCAGGGAAATACAAATCAAAACCACAATGAGATATCACCTCACACCAGTCAGAATGGCTAAAATCAACAAGTCAGGAAATGACAGATGCTAGTGAGGATGCGGAGAAAGGGGAACCCTCCTACAATATTGGTGGGAATGCACACTGGTGCAACCACTCTGGAAAACAGCATGGAGGTTCCTCAAAATGTTGAGAATAGAACTACCCTATGACCCAGCAATTGCACTACTGCATATTTACCCTAAAGATACAAATGTAGTGATCTGAAGGGGCACGTGCACCCAAATGTTTATAGCAGCAATGTCCACAATAGCCAAACTAAGGAAAGAACCTACATGTCCATCAACAGATGAATGGATCAAGAAGAAGTGGTATATATACACAATGGAATACTATGCAGCCATCAAAAGAAATGAAATCTTGTCATTTGTGACAACATGCATGGAACTAGAGGGTATCATGCTTAGCGAAATAAGTCAAGCAGAGAAAAACAACTATCATATGGTCTCCCTGATATGAGGAAGTGGTGATGCAACATGGGGGGTTAAGGGGGTAGGAGAAGAATAAATGAAACAAGATG
The DNA here is from genome assembly GCF_020171115.1 of Neogale vison. Classification (NCBI taxonomy): domain Eukaryota; kingdom Metazoa; phylum Chordata; class Mammalia; order Carnivora; family Mustelidae; genus Neogale; species Neogale vison. The sequence goes on from NC_058094.1 coordinate 47,220,635, forward strand.
GGATTGGGAGGGAGACAAACCATAAGTGACTCTTAATCTCACAAAACAAACTGAGGGTTGCTGGGGGGAGGGGGGTTGGGAGAAGGGGGGTGGGGTTATGGACACTGGGGAGGGTATGTGTTATGGTGAGTGCTGTGAAGTGTATAAACCTGGCGATTCACAGACCTGTACCCCTGGGGATAAAAATATGTTTATTAAAAAAATTTTTTTAAAAAGAAATATAAAACATAAAAGAAGTATTTGAAAATATAAAATGGGTCAAGCAGAATAGCTTTCTCTGAATAAGGGCTAAAGGATATAGAGTATTAGTTGGGAGGCTTGCCTTCTGTCCCAGCTCCCTCTCCCCAGTACTTGCTCATGGGGGCTCCTCTGCAGACCCTCCATGCAGGCTCTGGGAAACTGTTCAAAATCATGATTTACAGCGTTGTTCAGCAAAAATTCTATAACTATGTTACACTTCCTTAGCAATACATAAATGAACATTATACAGAAGTATTCCCTAATGGTAACAAACAATAGGCATATAACTAATATATCATTAAATATCATATAAATAGATAACAAGACAGGAACATAAGCCTCAGGATGAAAACCTTGATTGCACTGGCATGCAAAGATTAGTATGTGAAAGAACTGTGTTTCTTAGTGAAAAGGAAAAAAAAAAATTCCTAGACAAAGTTTCCAATTTCAAGTGATTCTGATACAGACGGAACATAATTTGAAGAAAATTAGGAGTAAATGTTGCAAAATAGCCATCTCTGTTTCACCTGCACACTAATGTCAAGATCTAAATCACGAGACTATAGTGGAACTTCACTTGTTTCAGAAGTTTATTATCACATGACTCTTCTCAACTGGTAATTAACAAAGAGATAAAACTAAAGGCAACCCTAAAAGGAAAAATATAAATGCTTCAAAGACTTACTGGAGTGAATACATATATATGTTGTGTGTGTGTGTGTGTGTGTGTGTGTGTGTATATATATTTAAGCATGTGTATATATATGTGTGTGTATATATATATATATATACACACACATATATACAATACACACACATATACATATTTATGCTGGAAATCAATGGATACTATTTATTAAACATTTAGTGCATTTGAGATTTAAGCACAGAAAGCAAGGGAATTGTGGTATATACAGCCATTAAAATAAGTCAGAATGTAAGACAGAACCCATTAAACTTAATAGTCAACCTGAATTAGTAGAACTGAATTTGTCAACAAGAGAATAATGTCCTATTGTAGGATTTAAGCCAAAGACTAAGCATTTTGACACTACCATAGGTATAAAACAGTTCTATCTTGATACATTTTTCCTTTAGTAAAAATATTGATTAAACTAATTAAAATTGACACATAAAATTCGAGAAACACTAATAGAAGCAATGTGGATGAACATATAAATTAGAAGTGGAATTGACCAATGTAATACTTCTTCAACTTTAAAATTAGAATGAATACACAAATACTCTCACACATATTTAGGTGCAGGTATGAGAAAATAGTTCCTTTTAAATTTTCTAACTGCATGTGAAAATTGACATGATCGTGACACGCAAGAGTGAGACAATAGGCACCGATACCTATATGTTGCATACAATTAGGTCTAGCTTGCAAGTTAAGGAAAAATGCAAGTTAAGGAAATTATCAGATAAACTTGAAGATACATTTTTTAGAATACGTCATTTCGCCACCTTCTTTTCAGTTCTGTATCTCATTTTAATACTTTTGATAACAAAATGAAACCCACATGACTACATGAGAGACTGAGGCTAAAGGGTTTCACATATCTTTTTTTTTTTCTTTATCACAGAAGATATCAACCTCCCTAACCCTGTCACTTTCACATAGTGGAAGTCCATAAGGACATGAACAGTAACAGGATCCATAGTTGTTATCGAACTATCGAAGTGTAGTCAGTGCACTTTGGAATAAATGGCCTTGTTTATTCTAGTAAACACTCGGCTTCCCAAGCCATAAAGTATCTGTGGCAACTACTCTGGTCTTGTGGTGCAAAAGCAGCCATAGACAATACCTAAACAGATGAGTGTGGTTATGTTCCAATAGCACCTTATTTAAAGGCAATGAAATTTGAATTTTATGTAATTTTTCTTTTATGAAATATTTGTGTTTTTTTTAACCATCTTCAAAAAAAATCTAAAAACCTAACAATGATTCTTAATTCAGGAGCTGTATAAAAGTAAGAGGAAATTGGCTCACAGTTGCAGCTTGCAGACCCCTGGTAAAGAAGAAGCTAATTTACTAATAGTAATGGTGGCAATTAGTAAGGAGGACTGTTAAGGGCTACACACTTATAGGGGTGACCATGCATCATCAGTTCCCAGTGATAAGAATGTGGAATCTATTTTTCTTCTACCCCATCCCCACTTAGAGAATAAACAAAACTGATCACTTTTGATCTAAACTTGAAAAAACACTTATTTGGGAAAATAGAAAGTGTCTTGTTTTTTCTATAAATAAAATAATGAACACATAGAAGAATCAAGCAAAGAACATTCATAAGCAACATACAGTCGCTTTGTAAGTTCTCTTCCCTCACCGCAATTATGTAGCCCTATTACTTGAAAATGGCACACAGATCTTGGCATACTTTCTATAAGAACAATGGCAACACTCTGCTAATTGCGACTATTTTTGTGACAAGAAAAGTATCTTTCCAGGTCAGTTACTAGGTAGTGCTAGATTCCATATGGGAAATGTTTTTTGTAGTTCATCATGGACTTTTTATAATAGTAAAAATTGGAAACATTCTAAATTTTCCAAAAAATAGTGAAACAAGACCAAAAATAGATTAGAGCACAAATACTTAAGTGATTACAAAAATATATTGTCTTTGGTAATTATTCAGTGACTTCTGGTTACATCAATATGACAAGCTAACAATACCTGAAAAACTTCTACTGACAGCTAGAAATTCTAGATGAAATACATGTTTTCCCAGTTTTATTGTGGATGGAATCAAATTCACAAGACAGAAAATTTGTGTTCCAAAATCAAGGAACCAAAGCACAGAACAAACAACATGTGTGTTGATACTGTAGGTACCTTGGAAAGGTGTTTATTGCTCTTGGTACCTAAGGACTTGGGTATACAGGGATTAGAAAAGAAATAAGTGAAATAACTACATATTTTGCAACCATTTTGAGTTTGTTGTAGTTTTAAACGGCAATGCAAATTAATATGCTCTGTACTGTGTTACTCTACCATGCATATGGATTTCAACTCTATCAATAATACTCTAGTAACTCCAAACTGTTCCTACTCCCTTTTGGCACATTACACTATATTCAATGCCCTGGCATTTTCAATATGCAGGGGTTTTTTATTTGCCCAACACAGTGCCTGAATTCATGACCCTGATTTCAAGACCTGAGCAGAGATCAAGAGATGGACACTTAACTAACTGAGCCACCCAGGTATCCTTGTAGTTAATATTTTTTTTATAAAGACAGATAATCTTTGAGTCACAATATTCAAAGCTGAATTGGAAATATCCTGCAAATTCTTCAGAATGGTCTCAAACTGTATCAAGGAGAAAGTTCATTAAACTTATTTTCATGGGATTCAGTGTTATTTTATTCTTAAGTGTGGAATATTCCCAAAAAGTTGTTGCTAACAGAAGGTCTAAGAAAGGCTTCTCATTTTGCCTTTGCATGTTATTTTTCCCCCTCACAAAATACATAAGAGGATTGACCTGACTTGCAAAAATATACTAATTAATGATTAATTTGGAAATGTTCACAAAGCATTAAATACCTGCTAATTATGAAGATGAAAAGGGCCTAATAGCCTTAAATTATCAGCCATGATTTCTCCTTATAAAACTCCTATAATCATAGGATTTCAACAAGCTTTTCTTTGTTATTGCCAAAAGCTAGAGCACAGAATTATAGAGCAATTCTAACAGGATAAAGAATGTTTTCCTCTATTCAGAGTAGATTCTATTAAAGATTAAAAAAAATAAGTGTTTTGCTAGTTATGATTCTAAATTAAATAGCATGTACCAGACATTCAGCCTAATAATTGAAATTTCCTAATTAGAAAATACTCAGACTTTGTATTAGTTGAAATTTAAGTATGTAGTAGATATATAGAAAAATGAAAGTTACTTATATATCAATTATCTCATCTTTGGTCTTTTATAAATTTAATTGGGATAATGGTTATGTATATAGAATTTCTGGAGTTCATAATAGACTGGTTAAAAACATTGATTGATACACCAATAGCTGTGTCACAGTTTCTTCCTACCATCTCTAAGCCCTACTCTCTATTCCCCATCACGTCCCTTTGCTTTCTCTACTTTTTCACCTCCCAGTAACCTACTGTTTCTATGTAAGTCCTACTCCATTGAAAATTTCCTTTATATGTAATGAGTACCTAGCTGCTAAGTTCGGTTAATACTTTATGATCCCTTTCCGGTTGGTCTCTCTGCAAGCATTTGATACTGTTGATCTTTTATCATTAAATTATTTACATCTCCCATGTTTGTCATCCATGTCTGTATTTTTCTCATATTCCCAGGCCCTTTATCTCAGTGGTCATGAGAACTTCTCCCCCTCTGTTACCTTCTTATGTGCAATTATCTCCCCAGGATTGTTTCTTTGGCCTTGTATCTCTCTGCATATTATCCCTGAGAAATCCTGATCTGTGGTTATGGTTTCAAATGCCAACTGCATCCCAGTAACTTCAGAATCTCTACCTGTCCTTTCCCTACCTCCAGAAACCAAAATACAGCTGCTTTTATAACAAAGTGCAGATAAAAGATTTTAAATCATTAACTTAGATTAGAAAATGCACATTTAATTATAATGCCTGAGAAATTAGTACTTATGTATGAATTTTTAAAGAAATTTTCAAAACGTGTAGAAGGAGAGAAAACTAAAACATGCTACAATTTAACAATGGATACCTATTAAGCTACACACCATCTTTTACTTCCTTAAGCTTTCAGCAGTTTTCTAAGTTTTCCACAGTGGACATTGGTATTATAAAGGCTTGCTTTGTTTACTGAATAATATGCAGTGCTAATGTAAAAGCATGAAACTTATAAAGCATGAATTTAAGAAATATGATTAGTCTTGAGATTCCCCTATGATTACTATTCTTGCTACTTTGACAGCCAAAATAGGTGGCCTGGCATTTTTCATTCCAAGAACCCATTCCATCTGTCTAGGTCTTCTTTTATGTCCACAGATGTTATGATGAGCACTGGGGATTGTATGTAAGTGATGAATCACTGAATTCTACTTTCAAAACCAATATTGTACTGTATGTTAGCTAACTAAAACTTAAAAAAAAATCCTGTTAAGAAATGGGCAGAAGACATGAATAGATACTTGTCCAAAGAGAAAATCCAAGCGGCATTAGACACTTGTGTCTATTAAGACACAAGAAAAGATGCTCAGTATCACTCATCATCAGGGAAATACAAATCAAAACCACAATAAGATACCACCTCACACTGGTCATAATGGCTAAAATTACCACAAAAAGCCATAGGTATTGGTAAGGATGCAGAGGAAGGGGTACCCTCTTGCATTGTTAGTGAGAATGCAAACTGGTGCCGCCATTCTGGAAAACAGTATGGAGTTTCCTCAAAAAGTTAAAAATAGAAGCCCTATGATCCAGCAATTGCACTACTAGGTATTTATCCAAAGGATAAAGAAATACAGATTTGAAGGGGCACATACACCTAGATGTTTGTAGTAGCATTATCAACAACTGCCAAACTATGGAAGGAGACCAAATGTCCATCAACTGATGAATGGGTAAAGAGGTGCATATACACATACATATGTAAATGTATATATATCATTATATACATATATACATTATATATAATACTCAGCCATCAAAATATTACTCAGCCATCAAAAAGAATGATGTCTTACCATTTGCAATGATGTGGATGGAGCTAGAGTGTATTATACCAAGCAAGATAAGTCAATCAGAGAAGGCCAAATACCATATGATCTCACTCATATGTGGAATTTAAGACACAAAACAGATGAACACATGATTTGGGGGAGAAAGAGGGAAACAAACCATAACAGACTCTTAACAATAGAGGACAAACTAAGTGGTAATGGAGGGAGGTGTGTGAGGGATGGATATTAAGGAGGCACTTGTTATGATGAGGAATGGATGTCATATGTAAATGATGAATCACTGAATTCTACTCCTGAAACCAATATTGTACTCTAGGTTAACTAGAATTTAAATAATTTTTTTTAAAAATAAACAAACCATTCCATCTTTGCTCCAATATTTATATAACATCTCTCTCTACCACTTCCCAACTATGTGATCTAAATATTTCTTAGCCTTTTTCTGCCTCAGTTACCTCATTTGTAAAATGGGGATAATATCACCTGCTTCATGGGGTTGTAATGAACATCAAATTTTCTACACAATTATTTCTAGCATTATAGTAGTCACTCTTAAGCAGATGTACCAGTTTTTCCATTATCTACAAATACATGTTTCTACATATACTCACCTATTCAATCCAATGCTTATATTCTTTTATCTCAAAATTGAGTGCTATATTTATATAATCTCAATGAAAATTATAGAAGCAACACTACAGAAGCAAATGAACACAGGAGAAAAATGTGTTAAGTAAACTGGAATACCAAGAAGAACAGAACTTAAATATAAAAATCAATTATGAAGAAAGATATGAAAATAAGATTTTGGGAAAAGTAAAGAATTTTCAGGATTGGCTAAGAATTTTGAACACATGAATATTGGAGTCCCTAGAGAATAAAACAAAATCTAAGAATACAAAAAACATAATTGACAAAAATTTTTATCAAATGAAATTTGAATCTGGATCTTGAGATAGCCCTGGTACACTAAGAAGATTAACTTAAATGTACAACACCAACGTATTATTTTGATAAAATTTTGGGGCATTTTCAAAAAGAATTTGAGTATCTTGGGATGGGGGGGCAGGAATATTGCATTTAAGGGAAAGAAAATAGATTATCATCAGATGCTTTGAGAACTAGGTTTTTTTACATTTAAAAAAAAAGTTGAATATTTAAATACTGAAAAAAGTGTAAGCAAAGAATTTTAAACCGAACAAAACTAATCAAGTATAATTGGAACAAACTTTTCAACATATAAGAAATCAAGGAATAGCATTTGCTTGGAAACTTCAGGTGTTTACCTAAGAATGAGCCTCAGAAAACCAGAACAGCTATAAGGACAACACCATAAGCACAGCTAGCAAGAATTATTACTTGGACAGCCCTTTAAGATTAAATGAGGTTTAAAAGATGGTGTTTATGGTATATAATGAATACGTGTTCTGAAAATGTAGCTGTAAGTATTTAAAAAGTGAGAGGATTGGAAAAAGCATTCTTTATTTATTTTATTTCAGGGCACCTGGGTGGCTCAGTTGGTTAAATGTCCACCTTCAGCTCAGGTCATGATTCTATCATCCTGGGACTGAGTCCTGTGTGAAGCTCCTTGCTCTGCAGGGAGTGTTCTTATCCCTTTATCATTCTTCCCATTCATTCTCTCAATTTCTCTCTCTCTCTCTAATAAATAGTCAAAAAAATTTTAAAAAAAGAAAAAATATTTCAGTGTTTTCTATAATCATATTAGTGATGGTAGTAGTATTGTCAGTTCAAGACTAATTATAAAATATGGAATAAAACAAAGGAGTAGTTATGGGGCATTCTAACTGTATTCTATTTCTAATTAATGTCTATGCCTTTGAAAACCAGGATTCTCAATATGTTAAGAAATATGCAAATTCAGTAGAGACTGGTTAATAAAAACTATGGCTTGAATTAGAATTGGAAATTTATTTTTATAATCTCTTAAAAATAGATATCCTATATCTATACATATATATAGATATAGATATATCCTATATAGATATCCTATATATCTATATAGATATATCTGTCCACTGAAATGGCCTGGAAGAGTGACTCAATCAGTAGCAAGGATTATTGCTACCACACATGTATAATGTATAGGAATGCTTACAAAAATAAAACTATACAAAAATCCAAGGCCATGAGACTGTAAGAGTCAGAACAATCCTTTTCTCTAGAGAGGAAGAAAGCTCGATTGGGGTAGACCACATATAAGGGCATGTCCTCTGGGTGCCAAAGTTCTATTTCTTGACTTGAATAAGGTCACACAGGTATTTGTTGTAAAATACTGTATTAAGCTCTCTAACTTGAATGATTTTATTTATTTGCATTTAAATAAAAGCTAAAGTTTTTTTAAATGGTGAAGATGAAACAAAGATATTTCTAGTCAAATAAAAATGTTCAATTTGCCCACACTAAACAAATTATTAAAAACCAAAAAAAAAAACCCACCAAATTATTTAAAAAAAAAATTATTGCCTATTTTTTGGACAAAAGAAAATTGATACCAAACAAAAATGAAGAAATGAAGAAAGACCAGCCACAGAACAAGCAAAAGTATTACTGTTTACAACAATATCTTGTAAGTTTAAATATGTATAGAGTCAAAATATATGATAGCAATAACAAAAGTGATGGCAATAGCTAAAACATTCTTTTTTTTTTGTCATTATCTAAAAAGTGGTAAGGTTAAGATATACTAAAATCCAAAAATATATGTTATAATCTCTAGGAAAAACGTTAAAGTACAACTAAAGAATGTAAAACAGGAAAATTGAAATAAAATATGCTTAATCCAGGGGCGCCTGGGTGGCTCAGTGGGTTAAAGCCTCTGCCTTCAGCTCAGGTCATGATCCCAGAGTCCTGGAATCGAGCCCCACATCGGGCTCTCTGCTCAGCAGGGGGCCCACTTCCCATTCTCCCTCTGCATGCCTCTCTGCCTACTTGTGATCTGTGTCTGTCAAATAAATAAATAAAATCTTAAAATATATATATATGCTTAATCCAAAAGACCAAGAAAAAGTGAAAAGGGTGAATACAAATGGAATGAAAATGCAGAAAGATAAAAGATACATCCATAACTACGTTAAATATAAAGATTCCAACTGGAGATCAGACTTCATAGAAAATAAAGAACAAACACCTATGTTCTGCTTCCAAGAAAACTCTTAATTTATATATATACTCATATTTAAAGAGTAGAAAAGATATATAATGCAATACTGTAAGGGAGGTCATAAGGCATAAAATAAGATGATAAAATGTAAAAGGATTACAACTTTCACTCACAGCTAAAATGGTTATGCATATAGAAAATTCAAGACTTTAACTACAAACTTGGGATGTTAGGTGCATTTAGCCAGTTTTTAACTTATAAGGTTTATATATAAAAATAATTTTTCTGCATATTATCAAACTAATTGAAAAAATTAGTGATATTAATATTCAAATATTTAACATAAATCCATTAAAAGTTTAACAAGACCTTAAAAATATAAAATAGAAAGTCGCAGCTGGGTGGAAGAGTTTAATCATCTTGACTCTTGGTTTGGGCTGAGATCCTGATCTCCGGGTCATGATCTCAGTGGGATAAAGCCCCAAGCTAGGCTCCACACTCAGGGCAGAGTCTGCTTAAGACTCTCCCTCTCTTCCTGTGCCTCTCCTCCCTTCCCCATCCCCAATGCCTACCTTGCACTTGCTCTAAAATAAATGAGTAAATGAAAAAAAAAAAAAAAAGAAGAAGAAGAAAGAAAGAAAACAGAAAAATAAGAAATAGTACAAAAAATACTGAAGATCTAAGTAGATGGAGGGAATATACAGTAGTGATGCAGTATAACAAGATTCAACATCTTAGGCTGTCAATATTACTTAAATTGCATGGGGATTTAATACTTAATGCAGTCCTTAGCCATTATCCATCACAGTGTGTATGTGTATACAAGATCTGTAAACTAACTGAATCTAAAATTTGTATGAAAATGAAAGTAGCCAAGACAATCTTGAATAAGAACAGACTGGAGGGGCGCCTGGGTGGCTCAGTGGTTTAAGCCTCTGACTTCAGCTCAGGTCATGATCCCAGGGTCCTGGGATCGAGCCCCACATCAGGCTCTCTGCTCAGCGGGGAGCCTGCTTCCCCCTCTCTCTCTGCCTGCCTTCTGCCTACTTGTGATCTCTCTCTGTCTATCAAATAAATAAATAAAAATCTAAAAAAAAAAGAACAAACTGGAGACAATTTAAACTACAAAGTACTGATACCAACCTACAGCTATTGAGTATTAGAAAAATTTTTAAATTTTTATGAAATAGGAGAAGTTACAACCAACATGACAGGAATACCAGAGATTGTAAGGGACCATTATATTAAAGAAAAAAAAATGCTATATGGCAACAAATTGGACCTAGAAGAAATGGATCAATTCCTAGCAACATACAATCTTCCAAGACTGAATCAAAAAAAAAAAAAAAAGAAAGAAAGAAAATCTGAACAAACTGATTACTTCAAAACAAATATCTGGCAACAGATGACTTCACAGATGAGTTCTACCAAACATTTAAAGAACTAATGTTTATCTTTCTCAAACTTTTAAAAAACAGAAAAGAATGCTTCCAAATTCATTCTATGAGGTAAGCATTACCCTGATACCAAAACGAGGCAGACACTATAAAAGACAAAGAAGTATAGACCAACATTCCTGATGAATATAAATGCAAAAACTCCTCAATAAAATAGCAAACCAAATTCAATAATACATTCAAAAGATCATTCACCATGATCAAGAAGGATTTGTCTCAGAGATGCAAGAATTGTTCAACATACTACACACCCACATCCAGAAGTGTGATATACTACATTAACAAACTGAAAAATAAAAATCATATAAAAAATAAAAATAAAAATCATATGGATATCTTAGTAGATGAAGAAAAAGCATCTGAAAAAATCAACATCGTTTCATGATAAAAACTCTTAATAAGTGAGTTTAAAAAAAACTGTATAAATAATTTAAACCCACAGCTATCATCACACTCAATGATGAGAAACTGAGCACTCTTCCACAAGAAATGGGTGTCCACTCTCACCACTTTTATTCAACATTGTACTGGAAATCAGTAAAGATCAAAAATAAAAGGCATTCACATTGATAACAAAGGAGTAAAACTGTCACTATTTGCAGGTGAGTAGAAAAACCTAAAAACTTCACCAAAAACTATCAGAATACATTAATTAATAAAGCTGCAAGATACAAATTGTGTTCTATACATTAATAAACTAGCAGAAAAAGAAATTAACAATCCCATTCACAATCACATCAGAAAGAATACACCTAGAGATATTTAACCAAGGAGTTGAAAGACCTATACTCTGAAAACAAAGATTCATAAAAGAAATGGAAGACAACACAAATAAATGGAAGCATATATAATGCTTATATGTTAGTAGAACATTGTTAAACATCCTTACTACCCAAAGAAAATCTACAGATTCAATGCAAATCTTATCAAAATACCAGTTTGATATTCACAGAATTAAAACAAATATTCCTAAAATTTGTATGGAACCACAAAAGACCCTGAATAGCCAGAGCAATTTTAAGAAAGAAGAATGAACCTGGAAGTATCACAATCCCAGATTTCAACCTATACTACAAAGCAGTATAATATTTTACATATTATTTATATATATTGATTACTAGAAATCAAAACAGTATGGTCCTGGTACAAAATTCATAGATCAATGGAACACAATAGAGAACCCAGAAATATACCCACACTTATACAATCAATAATACAAGAGAGACAAAGGTATATGATGGGGAAAAGTCTCTTCAATAAGGGGTAAGAGGAAAACTGGACAGCTACATGTAAAAGAGTAAAACTGGGTGTCTGGCTGGCTCATTTGGTAGAACCTGACTCTTGATCTCAGAGTTCTGAGTTTGAGCCCACATTGGGTATAGAGTTTACTGAATTAAAAAATATATTTTAAAAAGGATACAACTGGGCCATTTTCTTAGACCCCCCCCACACACATATGTACAAACTTAAAATGTATTAAAGACCTAAATGTGAGTCCTGAAATCATAAAACTCATAGAAGAAAACATGCAGTGAAGTTTTGGATATCAACTTTAGCAATATTTTTCTGGATCAGTCTCCTCAGGCAAGGGAAATAAAAGCAAAATAAACTACATCAAACTAAAAATATTTTGCACATCAAAGTCAACCAACAAACAAAAGGCAACCTACAGAATGGGAGAAGCTATTCATAAATGATCTATCCAATAAGGGATTAATTCCCAAAGTATATAGAGAACAAATACAACCCAACACCAAAAAACCCCAAACAATCCAACTGAAAAAATGGGCAGAGGATCTGAATAAACATTTTTTCCAAAGAGACATACAGATGGCCCACAGACACATGCAAAGATAATCAACATCACTAATCACCAGGGAAATAGAGATCAAAACTGCAGCAAAATACCACCTCACATGAGTCAGAAAAGCCAGTATCAAAGACAACGAGCATTAACAATGATGTGGAGAAAAGTGAAACCTCATGCACTATTGGTAAGAATGCAGGTTGATGCAGCCACAATGAAGAACAGTGTGGAGGCTCCTCAAAAAATTAAAAATGAATTACTATATGATCAATTCTAATCCTGAGTATTTATCCAAAGGAAATGAAAACACTAATTAGCAAACACACAAATGCCCTTTTGTTTACTGCAACATTATTTACATTAACCAAGATATAGAAGCAATCTAAGTGTCTACCGACAGATAAATGGATAAAGATGTGGTATGTAGTATGTGTATACACACACACACACACACACACACACACACACACAGGAATATTACTCAGGCATAAAATGAATAAAATTTTGTTATTTGTGATGACATGGGTAGACCTAGAGGGTATTACACTCAGTGAATGAAGTCAGACAGACAAATATCATAGGATTTTACTTACACATAGAATCTAAAATAATAATAATAATAATTGAACAATGACAACAACAAACAGAAACACCTTCATAAATACAAAGAACAAACTGGGTGCCAAAGGGTATGGGTAAAATAGATAAAGGGAATTTAGAGGTACCAACTTCCAGTTTTAAAATAAGTAAGTCACAGGATGAAAAGTACAGCACAGGGAATATAGTCAATAATATTATAATAACTTTGTGTAGTGACAGATGGTAATTAGATGTGGTGAGCATTTTTTAATTGTTGAATCACTATGTTGCTCACCTGAAACTAATTGTATGTCAACTGTACTTAAATTAAAATGAAGACAAAAATATAAAAAGGAAGAATTTTTATACGTGGTCATCAATTTCTTTTTTTTTAAATTATTATTTATTTATTTATTTTCAGAAAAACAGTATTCATTATTTTTTCACCACACCCAGTGCTCCATGCAAGCCGTGCCCTCTATAATACCCACCACCTGGTACCCCCAACCTCCCACCCCCCGCCACTTCAAACCCCTCAGATTGTTTTTCAGAGTCCATAGTCTCTCATGGTTCACCTCCCCTTCCAATTTACCCAAATTCCCTACTCCTCTCTAACACCCCTTGTCCTCCATGCTATTTGTTATGCTCCACAAATAAATGAAACCATATGATAATTGACTCTCTCTGCTTGACTTATTTCACTCAGCATAATCTCTTCCAGTCCCATCCATATTGCTACAAAAGTTGAGTATTCATCCTTTCTGATGGAGGCATAATACTCCAAAGTGTATATGGACCACATCTTCCTTATCCATTCATCCGTTGAAGGGCATCTTGGTTCTTTCCATAGTTTGGCGACTGTGGCCATTGCTGCTATAAACATTGGGGTACAGATGGCCCTTCTTTTCACGACATCTGTGTCTTTGGGGTAAATACCCAGGAGTGCAATTGCAGGGTCATAGGGAAGCTCTATTTTTAATTTCTTGAGGAATCTCCACACTGTTCTCCAAAGAGGCTGCACCAACTTGCATTCCCACCAACAGTGTAAGAGGGTTCCCCTTTCTCTACATCCTCTCCAACACATGTTGTTTCCTGTTTTGTTAATTTTGGCCATTCTAACTGGTGTAAGGTGATATCTCAATGTGGTTTTAATTTGAATCTCCCTGAGGGCTAATGATGATGAGCATTTTTTCACGTGGTCATCAATTTCTGACAAAAGAAACACTGAATTTCAAATGGAAAGGTTTGTCTTTCGATAACATGGTCCAGATGAACTGGATATTTCTAAAGGTAAGCAATGGAGGGAGGACGAACCTTGATCCCTAATGAACAGGATCTTTAAAAATAAATTCTGAATGGATTGCCATCTAGCAGAGTGAACACAGCAAAGAAAACATTTAGAAGAAAACACCAGAGAATATCTTTACCAAGAATTGTGGTCCAAAGATTTGTGTTCTCCCCAAATTTATATGTTGAAAACCTCCTGGCCAATATGACAATGTTGGGAGATAGGACCTGCAGGAGGTTATTAGACAGTGAGGGGGAAACCTCAGGAATGAGATTAATGCCCTTATAAAAGAAGCTCAAAAAAACTCCCTTGCCTCTTCCATCATGTGAGGATAAAAGAAGTCTGAAACCTGGAGGACAGCTCTCACCCATACATACTTGCCCCTTGATACCATACTGCTCAGCCTACAGAACTGTGAGAAATACATTTCCATTGTTTATAAGCACCTCACTTTGTGGTATTGTTATAATAGCCCAAAGAAACCAAGACACTAAGAACAGGCAAAGATTATTCAATAGGACAAAAAAGCAACAACCACTAAAATTGATAAATTTTACTACATTAAAAAAAGAACTTGACACATTTGACAGCAGGGACATCACAAAGATGGTGACAACTGCTGCTCCAAACTTCCCTACCCCTCCCAAGAACAACAAGTCACAGTTATTCAAGAACAACGCATTGCTAAGAGAATCCTAGAACTCAGGGATCAATGTAAAGTACACCTCTCCATCACAAAGAAAAAGACTACATTAGAAGGGTAAAAGTAGCAGGTTTTCATTGACAGCACTGCCCACCCCCTAGGCCAGCATGGCACCGTGAAGAAGGGTTTCCCCTGAGCCTTCCTTTCCTTCACTGGGAAGAGAGAACCTGGGTGGGGGGATGGGGTGAATCGGGGGAAAACAAGTCTCCCCCAGCATTCTGAGATGCTTTGCGGGAGCCCTTATCCTGAGCTTGCACCACAAGGATTATAGGAGAATCTGCAGGTCCACTGGGAATCTGGCCATGATGGAGAAGGTGGGAAGGGTTTGC
This sequence comes from Neogale vison, assembly GCF_020171115.1. Taxonomy (NCBI): domain Eukaryota; kingdom Metazoa; phylum Chordata; class Mammalia; order Carnivora; family Mustelidae; genus Neogale; species Neogale vison. Next base: position 47,235,847 of record NC_058094.1, read on the forward strand.
AATAATCAGCACATAGATCTTAGCAGACCGAATTCATACCTGCAGTTTCCAAGTAGTAATCTCAAACAGTGGCTTTGTTCACCTGCAGAACCAAGTCAGGGACAAACTCTCATCAGGTAACTTGGTGGGGTACAGATCTGCCTGAGATCCCCAGATGAGTTTTGCCCACCTATAGAGCCCAATTTTCCCACATCTAGCAGAGTATCCACTGGAGTATCTCTTCCAGTGCCATATGATCAGAAGGGCTAGACAAAATTCCTGGGAGTCCTAGAGCTGAGAGGCAAGCAGGTAGAGCCAACAGTTGGCAGAGCAAAGCCAGTGGCCCTGTTTACAAATTTACTGTCTTTTTTTTTTTAATTTAGATATTTTATTTATTTATTTATTTATTTTTAAAAGATGTTATTTGTTTATTTGACAGAGAGAGATCACAAGTAGGCAGAGAGGCAGGTAGAGAGAGAGAGAGGGAAGCAGGCTCCCTGCTGAGTGAGAGCCTAATGCGGGACTTGATCCCAGGACCCTGAGATCATGACCTGAGCCGAAGGCACAGGCTTAACCCACTGAGCCAGCCAGGTGCCCTGCAACTTTACTGTGTTTAAAAGCAGCTTCTCCCACTGCATCCTGGCAGGAAATCCAATTTATTAAGAAAAAAAGCCGTAACAAGTATTGGTGAGGATGTGGAGAAAGGGGAAGCCATGTGCATTGCTGGGGGAAATGTAAATTAATGCAGCCATTTTGGAAAATGGTATGGAGGTTCCTCAAAAAAATTTAAAAAGAACTATCATCTGACCCAGTATCTCCATTTCTGGGTATTTATTTTGAAGAAAATGAAACAAATACCATATGACCTCACTTATACATGGAATCTTAAAAAAAACAACCAGATAAAAAATCTGAACTCTTTGGACAACAGATTGGTGATGGCCAGAGGCCAGGGAGTAAAACGGGGGAAGGGGGTCAAAAGGTACAAACTTTCACTCATAAGTAAGTCATAGATAGGTAATACTCAGTATGATGACTATAGTTAATAATACTGAAATGCATGTTTGAAAGTTACTAAAGAGCAGATCTTAAGATGTTCTCCAGAGCACAAGAAAAAAAGTTTGTAACTCTGTATGACAGGTTAACTAGACTTATTATAGTGATCATTTCACAATATATACAAATATGGAATCATTATGTCATATACCTGAAACTAATGTTATTGTTCATATATAGTTCAATAAGAAAAGAAAAATAGTGTTCCAAATAATTTTAAACTAATGTTAAAATGTGCATGTTTTTTCCTAGTCCTGTTCAGTATATACCCATTTGTAAAATTAGGGTTCTACTGAATAGATTTGCATTCTCTGTTCTATGCTTGGTATTTCATTATTATTTAATACCTGTAAATAAGTTCTAAACCACTCCTCTAATGCATAACTTGATCATACGAAACTACTTCTTTTAAATTCTATTAAGGGCGAGACTTTTTTTTCATAATTATGAAAAATGTAGACTATATATGCAAATATTCCTGAATATTTCCTTAAAATTCCAAGGGAAATCTACATTAGAGGATGTTCTATAGTATAATAAGGGCTAATTACACATATTACAGAGTCACTCCCTTAAAACTGTGCCAACTTAACTGCAACAAAATTAATTTTTTTCTAATTTGATAGGTAGAAAATTATAGACTTTTATAATTCAGTTCTACATTTATTTTTGAAGTTTATTGATGTATTTAATACCAATTAGAGTTCATTTTGTGAAATTATTTTTGAAATCTTTTGGCCATTTTTAAGTATTCATCTCTTTATTGTTCATTTTAATATATATTTGTCATACATTACATATATATGCAAATTTTTACATATATATGCAGTTTATTCTTTGATAAATAGAAGATTACTTTTAGGGAAGATCTCCATATTTATGTAATCGAGTTGAGGTCTTATATATAAGAGAATCAGAAGGGTAAAAACCCATCACCTTTGGCATATTTTACTAATTCCAAGCCAGCCACTGGTCTTAATCACACTTGAGGGGAGATTACACAAAGACACAAATGACGAGAGACAGGAGCAATGGGTAAGGGGAGGCTAGAGTCTCACCAACAGGTTTACTTACGATTTAAGAGATATTACAGACCTGAGAACTTTCTACTGTGGCCTGTTTATGTTCTTGTCCTTCACAACTGTTATTCCTTACCTTCCCTTACATGACATTAGCCCTTAAATGTTCCTCATTCTTACATAAAATCTAAATTGCAACAACAAAGCCAGTTAACATAAAAGGGCAACTTCTATCTAGAGATAAGATTCCTGAAACCAAAATTAAATAAACCTGAAAAACCTCCCTGTCACACCTTATTTTAAAAAATCTGCCTTTTTACCCCAAGTTAGAATGTTCCTGTAAAATTTCTCAAGTCCAGCATTTTTCAATAAAGGTTTCTGCTAACAGTTACCTGGTTGATTTCATCCATAACACGTTGCTGAGTTAAAAAAAAAAAATGCTTTATCATAGAAAAATATCGCAAAATCTGCCTAACTTCTTGAGATACAGCTCAGAACATTTATTTTAGTTCAGGGTTTCTAAAAATGAGATAATTCAGGACTGTGTATTTTTCCAATCAGTTTCACTTCAGATGCTTCTCATAAAATTTAATAGGATATTCATTATTCTGCAAATAACTTAGAAGTACATATATTTATATTCTTTATCCAATATAAGTGCCCTATTAAATTCCTAAACTTTTCCAGAAATTTGTTACCAATTTCTTTTTTTTTTCCAATTTATTTATTTTCAGAAAAACAGTATTCATTATTTTTTCACCACACCCAGTGCTCCATGCAAGCTGTGCCCTCTATAATACCCACCACCTGGTACCACAACCTCCCAACCCCCCGCCACTTCAAACCCCTCAGATTGTTTTTCAGAGTCCATAGTCTCTCATGGTTCACCTCCCCTTCCAATTTACCCAAAAGCACATACCCTCCCCAATGTCCATAACCTTCCCCCCCTTCTCCCAACCCCCCTCCCCCCAACAACCCACAGTTTGTTTTGTGAGATTAAGAGTCACTTATGGTTTGTCTCCCTCCCTATCCCATCTTGTTTCATGGATTCTTCTCCTACCCACCTAAGCCCCCATGTTGCATCACTACTTCCTCATATCAGGGAGATCATATGATAGTTGTCTTTCACCGCTTGACTTATTTCACTAAGCATGATACGCTCTAGTTCCATCCATGTTGTCGCAAATGGCAAGATTTCGTTTCTTTTGATGGCTGCATAGTATTCCATTGTGTATATATACCACTTCTTCTTGATCCATTCATCTGTTGATGGACATCTAGGTTCTTTCCATAGTTTGGCTATTGTGGACATTGCTGCTATAAACATTCGGGTGCACGTGCCCCTTTAGATCACTACGTTTGTATCTTTAGGGTAAGTACCCAGTAGTGCAATTGTTGGGTCATAGGGCAGTTCTATTTTCAACATTTTGAGGAACCTCCATGCTGTTTTCCAGAGTGGTTGCACCAGCTTGCATTCCCACCAACAGTGGAGGAGGGTTCTCCTTTCTCCACATCCTCGCCAGCATCTGTCATTTCCTGACTTGTTGATTTTAGCCATTCTGACTGGTGTGAGGTGATATCTCATTGTGGTTTTGATTTGTATTTCCCTGATGCCGAGTGATATGGAGCACTTTTTCATGTGTCTGTTGGCCATCTGGATGTCTTCTTTGCAGAAACGTCTGTTCATGTCCTCTGCCCATTTCTTGATTGGATTATTTGTTCTTTGGGTGTTGAGTTTGTTACGTTCTTTATAGATTTTGGACACTAGTCCTTTATCTGATATGTCATTTGCAAATATCTTCTCCCATTCTGTCAGTTGTCTTTTGATTTTGTTAACTGTTTCCTTTGCTGTGCAAAAGCTTTTGATCTTGATGAAATCCCAATAGTTCATTTTTGCCTTTGCTTCCCTTGCCTTTGGCGATGTTCCTAGGAAGATGTTGCTGTGGCTGAGGTCGAAGAGGTTGCTGCCTGTGTTCTCCTCAAGGATTTTGATGGATTCCTTTCTCACATTAGGTCCTTCATCCATTTTGAGTCTATTTTTGTGTGTGGTGTAAGGAAATGGTCCAATTTCATTTTTCTGCACGTGGCTGTCCAATTTTCCCAACACCATTTATTAAAGAGGCTGTCTTTTTTCCATTGGACATTCTTTCCTGCTTTGTCAAAGATTAGTTGACCATAGGGTTGAGGGTCTATTTCTGGGCTCTCTATTCTGTTCCATTGATCTATGTGTCTGTTTTCGTGCCAGTACCATGCTGTCTTGATGATGACAGCTTTGTAATAGAGCTTGAAGTCCGGAATTGGGATGCCACCAACTTTGGCTTTCTTTTTCAATATCCCTTTGGCTATTTGAGGTCTTTTCTGGTTCCATATAAATTTTAAAATTATTTGTTCCATTTCTTTGAAAAAGATGGATGGTACTTTGATAGGAATTGCATTAAATGTGTAGATTGCTTTAGGTAGCATAGACATTTTCACAATATTTATTCTTCCAATCCAAGAGCATGGAACATTTTTCCATTTCTTTGTGTCTTCCTCAATTTCTTTCATGAGTACTTTATAGTTTTCTGAGTATAGATTCTTAGCCTCTTTGGTTAGGTTTATTCCTGGGTATCTTATGGTTTGGGGTGCAATTGTAAATGGGATTGACTCCTTAATTTCTCTTTCTTCTGTCTTGTTGTTGGTGTAGAGAAATGCAACAGATTTCTGTGCATTGATCTTATATCCTGACACTTTACTGAATTCCTGTACAAGTTCTAGCAGTTTTGGAGTGGAGTCTTTTGGGTTTTCCACATAGAGTATCATATCATCTGTGAAGAGTGATAGTTTGACTTCTTCTTTGCCGATTTGGATGCCTTTAATTTCCTTTTGTTGTCTGATTGCTGAGGCTAGGACTTCTGGTACTATGTTGAATAGCAGTGGTGATAATGGACATCCCTGCCGTGTTCCTGACCTTAGTGGAAAAGCTTTCAGTTTTTCTCCATTGAGAATGATATTTGCGGTGGGTTTTTCATAGATGGCTTTGATGATATTGAGGTATGTGCCCTCTATCCCTACACTTTGAAGAGTTTTGATCAGGAAGGGATGCTGTACTGTGTCAAATGCTTTTTCAGCATCTATTGAGAGTATCATATGGTTCTTGTTCTTTCTTTTATTGATGTGTTGTATCACATTGACAGATTTGCGGATGTTGAACCAACCTTGCAGCCCTGGGATAAATCCCACTTGGTCGTGGTGAATAATCCTTTAATGTACTGTTGAATCCTATTGGCTAGTATTCTGGTGAGAATTTTCGCATCTGTGTTCATCAAGGATATTGGTCTATAGCTCTCTTTTTTGATGGGATCCTTGTCTGGTTTTGGGATCAAGGTGATGCTGGCCTCATAAAATGAGTTTGGAAGTTTTCCTTCCATTTCTATTTTTTGGAACAGTTTCAGGAGAATAGGAATTAGTTCTTCTTTAAATGTTTGGTAGAATTCCCCCAGGAAGCCATCTGGCCCTGGGCTTTTGTTTGTTTGGAGATTTTTAATGACTGTTTCAATCTCCTTACTCGTTATGGGTCTGTTCAGGCTTTCTATTTCTTCCTGGTTCAATTTTGGTAGTTTATATGTTTCTAGGAATGCATCCCTTTCTTCCAGATTGTCAAATTTGTTGGCGTAGAGTTGCTCATAGTATGTTCTTATAATAGTTTGTATTTCTTTGGTGTTAGTTGTGATCTCTCCTCTTTCATTCATGATTTTATTTATTTGGGTCCATTCTCTTTTCTTTTTGATAAGTCTGGCCAGGGGTTTATCAATTTTATTAATTCTTTCAAAGAACCAGCTCCTAGTTTCGTTGATTTGTTCTATTGTTTTTTTTGGTTTCTATTTCATTGATTTCTGCTCTGATCTTTATGATTTCTCTTCTCCTGCTGGGCTTAGGGTTTCTTTCCTGTTCTTTCTCCAGCTCCTTTAGGTGTAGGGTTAGGTTGTGTACCTGAGACCTTTCTTGTTTCTTGAGAAAAGCTTATACCGCTATATATTTTCCTCTCAGGACTGCCTTTGTTGTGTCCCACAGATTTTGAACCATTGTATTTTCATTATCATTTGTTTCCATGATTTTTTTCAATTCTTCTTTAATTTCCCGGTTGACCTATTCATTCTTTAGAAGGATGCTGTTTAGTCTCCATGTATTTGGGTTCTTTCCAAACTTCCTCTTGTGGTTGAGTTCTAGCTTCAGAGCATTGTGGTCTGAAAATATGCAGGGAACGATCCCAATCTTTTGATACTGGTTGAGTCCTGATTTAGGACCGAGGATGTGATCTATTCTGGAGAATGTTCCATGTGCACTAGAGAAGAATGTGTATTCTGTTGCTTTGGGATGGAATGTTCTGAATATATCAGTGATGTCCATCTCATCCAGTGTATCATTTAAGGCCTTCATTTCCCTGTTGATCTTTTGCTTGGATGATCTGTCTATTTCAGTGAGGGGAGTGTTAAAGTCCCCTACTATTATTGTATTATTGTTGATGTGTTTCTTTGATTTTGTTATTAATTGGTTTATATAGTTGGCTGCTCCCACGTTGGGGGCATAGATATTTAAAATTGTTAGATCTTCTTGTTGGAAAGACCCTTTGAGTATGATATGGTGTCCTTCCTCATCTCTTATTATAGTCTTTTGCTTAAAATCTAATTGATCTGATATAAGGATTGCCACTCCTGCTTTTTTCTGATGTCCATTATCATGGTAAATTCTTTTCCACCCCCTCACTTTAAATCTGGAGGTGTCTTCGGGCTTAAAATGAGTTTCTTGGAGGCAACATATAGATGGGTTTTGTTTTTTTATCCATTCTGATACCCTGTGTCTTTTGATTGAGGCATTTAGCCCATTAACATTCAGGGTAACTATTGAGAGATATGATTTTAGTGCCATTGTATTGTCTGTAAGGTGACTGTTACTGTATATTGTCTGTTCCTTTCTGATCTACCACTTGTAGGCTCTCTCTTTGCTTAGAGGCCCCCTTTCAGTATTTCCTGTAGAGCTGGTTTGGTGCTTGCAAATTCTTTCAGTTTTTGTTTGTCTTGGAAGCTTTTAATCTCTCCTTCTATTTTCAATGATAGCCTAGCTGGATATAGTATTCTTGGCTGCATGTTTTTCTCGTTTAGTGCTCTGAAAATGTCATGCCAGCTCTTTCTGGCCTGCCAGGTCTCTGTGGATAAGTCAGCTGCCAATCTAATACTTTTACCATTGTATGTTACAGACTTCTTTTCCCGGGCTGCTTTCAGGATTTTCTCTTTGTCACTAAGGCTTGTAAATTTTACTATTAGGTGACGGGGTGTGGGCCTATTCTTATTGATTTTGAGGGGCGTTCTCTGAATCTCCTGAATTTTGATGCTCGTTCCCTTTGCCATATTGGGGAAATTCTCCCCAATAATTCTCTCCAGTATACCTTCTGCTCCCCTCTCTCTTTCTTCTTCTTCTGGAATCCCAATTATTCTAATGTTGTTTCGTCTTATGGTGTCACTTATCTCTCGAATTCTCCCCTCATGGTGCAGTAGCTGTTTGTCCCTCTTTTGCTCAGCTTCTTTATTCTCTGTCATTTGGTCTTCTATATCGCTAATTTTTTCTTCTGCCTCATTTATCCTAGCAGTGAGAGCCTCCATTTTTGATTGCACCTCATTAATAGCTTTTTTGATTTCAACTTGGTTAGATTTTAGTTCTTTTATTTCTCCAGAAAGGGCTTTTATCTCTCTGGAGAGGGTTTCTCTAATATCTTCCACGCCTTTTTCAAGCCCGGCTAGAACCTTGAGAATTGTCATTCTGAACTCTAGATCTGACATATTACCAATGTCTGTATTGATTAGGTCCCTAGCCTTCGGTACTGCCTCTTGTTCTTTTTTTTGTGGTGAATTTTTCCGCCTTGTCATTTTGTCCAGCTAAGAGTATATGAAGGAGCAAGTGAAATACTAAAAGGGTGGCAACAATCCCAGGAAAATATGCTTTAACCAAATCAGAAGAGATCCCAAATTGGGTGAGGGATCTCCTCTGATTGGGATCTCTTCTGATTGGGATCTCCCAATCTCTTCTGACTGGGATCTCTTCTGATTTGGGGATAAAAAGAGGTTCAAAAAGAAAGAAAGAAAAAAAAGAAAAAAAAAGAATTAAAAAAAGAGATTGAATTAAAAATTCAATCAAGAATTAAAAAAAGAATTAAAAAAAGAGATTGAAGAGATTGGGATCTCTTCTGATTTGGGGATAAAAAGAGGTTCAAAAATAAAGAAAGAAAAAAAAGAAAAAAAAAGAATTAAAAAAAAGAAAACAAAAGTATAAAAAAGAATATATATATATATAGATAGATAAACTAGTTTAAAAAAGTTAAAAAAAAGGGTAAAAGTTAAAAAAAAATTTTAGCAGAAGAGAAAAAAAAATGAAAAAGAAAAAAATTAATTTAACTCCAAGACTGGGCGCCTGGGTGGCTCAGTGCGTTAAGCCGCTGCCTTCGGCTCAGGTCATGATCTCAGGGTCCTGGGATCGAGGCCCGCATCGGGCTCTCTGCTCAGCAGGGAGCCTGCTTCCTCATCTCTCTCTCTCTCTGCCTGCCTCTGTGCCTACTTGTAATCTCTCTCTGTCAAATAAATAAATAAAATTAAAAAAAAAAAATTAACTCCAAGACTAAAAAATCACAGGGAGAAAGCCATGAGTTCCGTGGTTTGTTTTCTCCTCCTCTGGAATTCTGCTGCTCTCCTTGATATTGAAACTGCACTCCTTGGTAGGTGAACTTGGTCTTGCCTGGATTTCTTGTTGATCTTCTGGGGGAGGGGCCTGTTGTAGTGATTCTCAAGTGTCTTTGCCCCAGGCGGAATTGCCCTGCCCTTACCAGTGGCCGGGCTGAGTGATCCGCTCGGCTTTGCTTTCAGGAGCTTTTGTTCCCTGAGCGCTTTCCGTAGAGTTCTGGAGGACGGGAGTACAAATGGCGGCCTCCTGGTCTCCGGCCCGGAGGAGCCGAGAGCCTGGGCCCCCACTCCCCTGTGCGCCCTCAGCGAACAGCTCCTAGTAACTCGCGTCTGCCTAACCTCCGGCCGCGCTCCGAGCTCACCGAGCCTGCGACCGGTTCAAGGCAACACCGAGCTGCGAGCTTACTGTCGGCTCTGTCTCTAAAGCTGGCTTTCCCGTTCCAATATCCGCAAGCTCTACGACACTCTGACACCCCCGATCCTTCTGTGACCCTGCGGGACCTGAGGCCACGCTGACCCCACATGGGCTTTGCCCCGGTTTAGCCTCTGGAGCGATGTCCCTCAGCGGAACAGACTTTTAAAGTCCTGATTTTGTGCTCCGTTGCTCCGCCACTTGCCGGGAGCCGGCCCCTCCCCCTGGGGTCTATCTTCCCGTGGCTTTGGATTCACTTCTCCACCAGTCCTACCTTTCAGAAAGTGGTTGTTTTCCTGTTTCTAGAATTGCTGTTCTTCTTCTCTTTGATCTGCTGATGGATTTGCAGGTGTTTGCAATCTTTAGATAAGCTCTCTAGCTGATCTCCTGCTAGCTGAAGTAGTCTCAGCCTGCTACTTCTCCACCATCTTGACTCCTCCCCTGTTACCAATTTCTACTTTTATTTTGTAATGGTCAAAAAGCTCAAGAAGTTTCAGTTTTTTTATGTCTTACTGTTGTTTACTGTGGAGACAGGTATACTCAATTTTTGTACCTGGGTTTTAGAAGAGATATTCTTTGATGATTTAGTTCAAAATCAAACATGAGCATTCAACCTTGATAATTAAAGAATCTGGATCCTCTCTGGCTTTTCTTTGAATAGCAGTGGTGTTTAAAGTTAACAGTGTTCTGTTTCTATGTGCTGTTCTTAATATCGTATGAGAATTATTTTTAGAACTGTATTTTGTTCTTTTGGGTAAGTATATACTTTTTTTATTGCCTTTCTTATGCTTCATTGTTAACTTGCCACTTTTTAAAGCTGTTTTTACTATAATAGATATTATGTGCTTGTTTATTCTTTTATTTTTTTCATACTCATGTTTTCTCTAATTTGGTGTAGTAGAAATTAGACATATGTGCTACAGAATCTACCTTATCAGAAGTCCCAGAGACTGTTTTATTTCTGTGATCATATGAAAGAAATACGCAGTGCATTTATCTCTATTTGTGGTAACATTTATGGGTCTTACACTTCTTAACTTTCCAGTGTTGATACTGAAAATTTCTGACTTCTCGTTAAAGAACAGGAACTTGACATTTTACTTTTGCCTTTTCTTTTTCTACCACCAAGTATTTTAAAAACATATTCTAAATATGTAGTTCCTTCTTAACATATGAGACTTTTTCAAAAATATTTCATGAAAACGTTAGCATTTGCCTTTTATTACACTATTAAAAGAGGTATTTAGGATTTCAGCTTTCAGCTCAGACATATAAAAAGCTTGAAAGTTTTCAGTCTTGTTCTTACAACAAGAAAAGAGCGGTTCTGAAAATCAATGATTTTTCTTGGACCCATCAGAAAATCAAGGTCACAGAACAAACCATCACCCTGAAATCAGGAGAGACAGGTAGATACAGAGAATAGCTGAGATCAGCTTACCTGGAGAAAATGACCTTGTAGCTATAGACTGGTAATAATGATTGAATGGTAACTTTGATGAATTGTGGGAGGTTGATTGTAGAGTAGCAGGACTGAGAAATTCCTGGGGGTCACGGTCTTAGCCACCCTCCACTTTTGTGGGGTTTACAACCAGGAAATCATCAGGTTCTCACAGTGAAGAGCAAGGGGGGAAAAAATCACGTTTCTGGGAGAATAGGAAGAAAAAAAGAACTAATTTTAACTGCTTTCAGAATATTTTCCATAACAAAAGCCAACACTCAGGGGGGAAAAACTTTGAGACTTATTTGACCTGTGAGAAGGGCAGTTCCCTGGACAGTGTCTCATCTTGGGAGGTTGGGGGGAGTCTTAGAGATAGTTGTGAAGGTCAAAAACCAGGGATACAGAACACACTAAAAGACTGAAATTTAATCATAGAATAGTTTCTCTCCCCTACACCCTACCACCACATCACCACAGAATAAATAAAATAACAGTAGATAACAGCTAAAAGAACTACAAGCTACAGAGTCTATTTAAGAAGAAATTCCTAGGGGTGGGGGGGAATCAGAACAGACAAACAGAAGCACCCTAGAAGAAATCGTAGCCTCTGATGCTAGCTCGATCAGCCATTAAACACAGCCCAACTCAGCCAAATCAACTAAAATCTCATACTAAAAATCTATTTATCTCAGCTACTGTATCTGGTATATCATCTCAATATTTTAAAAATTAAAAAAAAAAATAGTTGTAGTCCAGCATATAAAGAGCTTAGAAGTCAACCACTACCAACCTTAGAAAAAGAAAAACAGAATGAACTGAAAACCAACAACTCTTCCAAGACACATCAGAGAATTCAGGCCACAGGGCAAATCACTAGCTGAAATACTGGAGAGGTAAATACAGATAATCAGAACTTCCTGGGAGCTGAAATCACAGCTAGAACCCACTGTGAACACTTAATGGTAATCAACTAATTGCTGGAAACTGAGTGTGAATTAGTTTGTGAGAGAACTCCTGGGTGACGGCTGGAGGGGTGCTACCCCCAAATTCATGAGTTTTAACTCCAGATGCCCCACCGAGTTCTCAGTGTGAAGATGAGAGAAAAATCCCCTACAGGGAATTCCTACGGGGAAGTGTAAAATAACCATTCCAAATACACCCCGAATGTTCTTTTCTCAATAAGTCCTGCCTTGAAGGGAAATTGTTTTACTAGAGCCTGACCAATATGAGTTTTACCAGAGCCTAACCTACTTAGGGGAAGAAAATACCCAAATTCGGCCCCCTGTAGCTTTCCTGTCTCACCTAAGGGGGGCTGGAAATGAGAAGTGATTGAGAAGTCACAGCTTTGGGATATTAGCCCACTAAAGACTGAGACAAAATCTAAGAATGTAGAATGTTCTCCACCCCTTAAACCATGCCACCCTAGAAAGTTCCTATATCACAACAAGGGATTAAAGCTGAAAGAAAATTCAAATTCAGATTCTGTTTAAGTAGTCTCTAGGGAAGCCCGAAACCAACAGGAGAGATAAAAACAAGGACTTGAGAGGAAATTTGAGGCTCTGATAACTACAGTGGCAGCAAATGATAAATACAGCCTAAGCCCTAGCCAGATAAACATAAAGCCTCGTACTGAATTCCTTATTCACTTCTTTTAATTATCCATATGCATTTAAATTTCATCTATGCATTTTCTGTTTTATTGCTGAAGAATATTCCATTGTATGATATGTTACAGTTTATCTACTTACATACTAAAGTATATACAGCTGCTTCCTGTTCTTGATGATTATGAATAAAGCTATTAAAAACATATACTTTCAGTTTTGTGTAGACCTAATTGATTGTGTAGATTCAGATTTGTGTAGATTTGTAGATTCACAAATTCAGATTTGTGTAGACCTAATTGATTGTCAAATCAATTAGGTAATTATCTAGAAGTGCAATTGATAAATTTTATGGTAAGGCTATGTTTAGTTTTATAAGAAATTGCCAAGCTGTCTTCCAAAATAGCTATACCATTATGCATTCCTACCAGCAATAAAAAAGGATTCCTGTCTCTTCACATTCTTACCAGCATTTGTTGTTGTCATCAGTTGTGTTTGATTATAGACATTCTAATAGGTGTGTAGTAATATTTCATTGTTGCTTGTTTGCAAATCCCTAATGACATAAGCTGTTGAGCATATTTCACATGTTTATTTGCCTTCTGTATGCCTCCTTAGATCAAGTTTCTGTTCAGATCTTTTGCTATTTCTTTAATGAGGTTGTCTATTTCCTTATTGTTGAATTTTATGAGTTCTTTATATATATATCAAATGTGCATTCTGCAAATATTATTCCCAGCGTGGCTTGTCTTTATACTCTCTAACAGTGTCTTTTGCAGAGCAGAAGTTTCAGATTTTAATAAAAACCCTTTTTTCTTCATGGGTTTTACTTGTGATGTTGTATCAAAAAATTCAATGCCAAATGCAAGACCACTGAGGTTTCTCCTATATTTTTTTCTAGATGTTTTTAGTTTTACATTTAATATGTAGGTTTATGATCCACTCCGAGTTAATTTTTTATGTATGTTTCAATTTCCACTAGATACATTTTTGTATATGGACATCCATTTGTTGGGAAGACTATCCTTTTACAATTAAATTGTCTTTGTTTTCCTGTCAAAAATCTTTATACTGTTGATCCTTGAACAACCCTGGTTTGGATCCATGGGTCTACTTCTATATGGATTTTTTTATAGTACAGTAGTGTAAATGTATTTTCTCTTCCTTATCATTTTCTTAATAACATTTTCTCTTGCTTACTTTATTCTAAGAATACAGTATATAATACATGTAATATACAAAATATGTGTTATCAACTGCTTATGTTATCAGTAAGGTTGCTAGTCGACAGTAAGCTGTTAGTAGTTAAGTTTTGGAGGAGTCAAGTTTCATACAGATTTTCAAGTGAATGGAGGATTGACAACCCTAACCCCATGTTGTTCAAGGGTAGGGACTCTATATGTATGGAGCTGTATTTGGACTCTATATGTATGTAGAGAGCTGTTTTTGAGCTCTCTATTCTGTTTCTTTGATTCTTTTGTCTCCTCTTTCGCCAATATTATGTCTTAATTATGATAGCCTTATAGTAAATATTGAAATTCGCAGTGTATGTCCTCCAAATTGGTTCTTTTTCTTACAATGTGTTTTTGTCTTTTGGTATACCTTACATTTTTTTCTTGATAGCCTAATGCTTTGTGCTGGGTTAAAAAAAATTGTTGTAAATCGTCTTTAGTATTGTGCTGGTGAGTTGTGAGGAAAGAGGGCAAGCATTCTCTAATCCTCTGAATAGTTTTATCTTTTAATGAACCTATGCCTCTCAACTATGAACTTTACCAGGTGTTTCTTTACTTTTTTCTCTCATGTTAGGTGGGACAAGATGGCTAGAGGGGCTGGACTTGGATATTTATTTTCCCCCGAATCAGTTAGACTCCAATAAGACCCCAGGAGGTCAGACTTTGGTTAATTAGTTTCCCGTGGGGGCAGGTCTTATTAAGAACAATAGTGTGTTTTGGCATACTTCAAGATGGTTTTTTCTTCCCTTACCAAATTCACAAAGAGGTTTTTCTCTGATATTTAACCTAGTGGAGCGTCTAGAAATAAATCTTAACTATTATGGTGGGAAGGAGTATGACTTGTTCCTCTGGAGTTTTTAACTCTCAGAGCTGTCCACATTGAGCTTCTGGCAATTCATGGCACTGGTTCCCACAGTGATTTCCACTGGTGAGTCTCTGCTCTCGTAAGCCATGACTCCCTATGTTCACCTATCAGTGTTGGAAACAGTGATTTGCCCTGGGTCCTCCCCTCTCTTAAAAATTCTATAAGAGGGGTGCCTGGGTGGCTCAGTATTTAAGTGTCTGCCTTCGGCTCAGGTCATGATCCCAGAGTCCTGGGATAGAACCCGCCTGCTCAGCGGGAAGCCTGCTTCTCACTCACCCACTTCCCCTGCTTGTGTTCCCTCTCTTGCTATGTCTCTCTCTGTCAAATAATAAATGAAATCTTTTTTTTTATTTGAAAAAAGAGAATTCTAGAAGAGTTGTCAATCCATTCAGCTCTGTACTATTAGAACAGAGTGGCAATTTGCAGAACTTCCAGTTCTCTTATGCAGAACTAGAAATAATAGTTCTTACGTTAGACTTTTAAGCAAATTTAACTGATGGCTGAAGGTTTTTCTATTCAACTTCATACCAAAATAGGAAGTTTTATTTTAAAATTATTATCAAATTCTGAGGCGCCTCAGTGGCACAGTCATTTAAGTGGCCCGTTAAGTGTCTGACTCTTGGTTTTGGCTCAGGTCATAATCTCATTGGTCATGAGATCAAGCCCTGTATCGGGCTCCACACTCAGCAGGGAGTCACTTGAAGATTGTCTCCCTCTACCCCTCCCTCCACTCATGCTCTCCAACTCTCTCACTCTGTCATTCTCTCTCTAAAATAAATAAATAAATTCTTTAAAATAAATAAATAAATAAATAAATGGTAATAAATAAATAAATGAAATTATTTTTAAATTCTGCTCAAGAACAATTTTGGTAAAGCCACATACAAATTAACCATCTGCAACTTGTGATATGGGTCAAGAAGATCAAATAATTAGCAATACCTTTTAACTCTTTGTTTTCTATTCTTGCTTACTATTTTTTCCTAATTAGGTTACAGGCCTTCAAAATAATTATTCAAACTTTTTTTCCATTTAAATTTCAGCCCCTTGGGGCAAAACCACGATCCTTCTGCTCTAGAATTATTGTCCATGACCTCAAAAAATATATATATTCAAATTGGTTTGTCTTCAGTCATCAAGATTCAATGTTTGTCAGCATTCATAGTAAAGACAGGTGTATCATTTCTACTATGTATTTTTCATCTGATATATGTTAAAGGTAAAATGTAACACATGACCAACTAATCTGAAGATTTGATTTGCTATGTGAAGTAAGGAGAAATTCCAGAAGAGAAAGAAAATAAGTGTGGTCATTTTTTAAACAATTTAACATAAAAACAGAACTATAGTTTCTGATGAAGTATGTGTTAACCTCTTTTATGCAAATTTCCAATTATTTGAACTCAGTCATCTAGAAACAAAAATTATGCAACTTTATCAAAATAAATTTAAAATTTAGCAATTAACCAGATAATTTGAAAATTATCATGGTAATCATGTAATATTTCCTATTATTAGAATTTCATTATTTTTATTTCTTGAAAGGAAAATGAATAATTGCATTGTTCCACTTTATCTTGATTAATATTCATCCCACTTAATAATGCCCATCAAAATATACATTGTCATTATTAAAAAGAGAATGGAGATAAAACTTAATATAGTGATTATATCAATGGCTTCAACTTTCAAAAACATTTGAGTATTTGAGTATTGAATATTTGAAAACTTGATAATTTAACTTTAAAGAGAAGCATATTTTATCCTTCTTCAGGGGAGAGAATTCCCTGTTTTGCCAAAAGTACTGCCTTTAATTTTCTCCTAATCAGGTATTGATGTAATACAAATACAGCACACATTTTTGGTAACTGCAAAAAATCTAGACCTTTACAACTTGTATTCAGCAAAACTTGCCTTTTGAAAGGTATTTTGGGGGGACCTGGGTGGCTTAGTTGGTTGAGTGTCTGACTCCTGATTTCAACTCAGATCATGATCTTGCGCTTGTGAAACTGAGTGCAACGTGGGACTCTGTGCTGGGTGTGGAACCTCCTTCAAGTCTCTCTCTCCTTCCCCTCTCTCCCCATTCTCTTCCTTTCTAAAAAAAAAAAAAATTAAAAAGAAATAAAAATATTTTGTATTTTATTTTTGTTGAGTCATTGATCCATTTAGCTCTTTACCTATTAGAATAGAGTGGCAACTTCCAAGTTCCTTTTGTGCAGAACTGGAAATCAGAAGTCTTACACACATTAGGAAATGAAATCAAATTTGTTTTACACAGAGATTAAATGTGTTCTACTAATGAAGAAGAGAGACCTTCACTGCACAATTTTAATGTCAATAATTGTCTTCTCCTAGCACATCATCATAATACAGCTGAAACAACATAAAAACAATATTTTTAAAGTACCTAATTTTATTGTTTAAGTCCTTAACTTAAATAGCAAATCCCTTTTTTTTTTTGATAAATAATATGGCCTCAGTACAACTCTTGTCCATAACCAGCAGTATGTAAAGTAAAATATTAAATAAGGTAAATTAAGATTTACTCCAAAATGAAACTAGTTTTCTGATAAGGTAAAAATGGATTTCACATTCTAAAAAATGGAAATGTTAAATTATATAAAGTTAGCCTTAGAATTTCCATAAGAGTGTACCTTCCAAACTAATTACTGATATAGAATTATCTTTCTAAAACATAACAGTTTTGTGCTTAGTAAAGATCCTAATGTATGAGTAATTTCTTGGTTTTTAATTTATTTATGGTCATACTCTGGGTACACTTTCAGGGGTACTTCTTTCAAACATCGTATTATTGTTCTAATTACTTTCTTATGACATGTTCATCTGATTTATAAGTGAAAGATGATCTCCTATTATAAAATTTCACATGTCAAAAATCAAAAAAGTTAACTTTATGGTTAGTTATTTTGAATTTTGTAGCAGTTAAAATAGAATTGTCAAAAAATCTGGTAATAATCTAGCAGCGTAATTATCTCAGTGAACTTGCATTTTCATTTTCTTCATCCTATTCTACATTTCATTTTCTCTTCATCCCAAATAAAGTAAATTCAGTTTGCTGATTAATGAGCTCAGCTAGCTGTCTGCATCCAATTTTGTTCAATTCCTCCATCATGAGTACATTTATGTCTTGAATTTAATTTTGTATGTCATTTTTTTCAGAAGTCCCTTTTTAAATTTCATTACTGTTTTGGCCCATGGCAGAGCTAATTATCTTTTAACAATAGCTATAAAAATCTAAACAAGTTGTTATATCAGGGATGGAAACTAAGTTCTCAAATTCTCCTATTGAGTATTTTTCTCATTAAATAAAAGAATGCATAGTGTGTTTCAACAGTAGTGATTAAAACTTATTCAAATTTTTTAAATGATATAATGAATGTAAAATCACTTAAGCTAAATAAAAACACATTTCAATGATGGGAAATCTATCAAAATAAAGAAAAGAGTCTACTGTTAGGCCTTAGACACTTCAATATCTTTAAGTCATGTCTATTTCATGATAACATGTCCAAGAACATATTGGACTTAGTGATTTTATTAAATTTTTGTCTTTGTGATGAATAAATATTATAAGGAAACATTTCTTCCAAAAATTATATGGAAAGGGGATAACCCTTTGTGAAAGCAGAGTGCTTGAGTCACCCTATAATTAAATCCACCATGACTTAAGCACAAGCCATAATTATATGCTCATTATTGTTTGAGACTGGGGAGAAGTAGAGACACCAAATGTCCCCATACCATCAATTTTATAATTGTGACCAGATAAATTTTAATGGGCTGTTGGAGAAAAACAGTAGAGAGTATAAACAGTTAATGGTAATTTATATAATGGTGAAGTAATCTGGCTAGAAAACTCTTTACCATGTATGTATTAGTTTAACATAATATAATGTCACAAAATAACTAATCAGACAAAACTAGTTGGGCAGTCAAAAATTTATACTTATATTCATAAGATCTAATAGAATAGCATCAATCTTAGTAAAGGATTATGAACATGTGTATAATTTTTCCAACTCTAAAGTGGAGTTACTTTCTTTTTATTTTTTTCTACGTATCATCATTCAGAATGTATACATACCTCTGGCTCTGTATGAGGGACTAAGTAAAAATTCCAAAATTGACTAGAGTTCTTCCTACTACCACATTTTCGTACTAATTAAATTTCTTATTTTTTAACTTTCATATCTACTCCCTTCTAAGAGTCTAAAATATAATTATTTGTAAAAATGTTGCACTGATTTCACACCAGTTCTTTTTTTTTAAAGATTTTATTTTATTTTTTTTCCTATTTATTTATTTTCAGAAAAACAGTATTTATTATTTTTTCACCACACCCAGTGCTCCATGCAAGCCGTGCCCTCTATAATACCCACAACCTGGTACCCCAACCTCCCACCCCTCCGCCACTTCAAACCCCTCAG
Source organism: Neogale vison (assembly GCF_020171115.1). NCBI lineage: Eukaryota > Metazoa > Chordata > Mammalia > Carnivora > Mustelidae > Neogale > Neogale vison. The sequence continues at coordinate 47,254,610 of NC_058094.1, forward strand.
ATTGTTTTTCAGAGTCCATAGTCTCTCATGGTTCACCACCCCTTCCAATTTACCCAAAAGCACATACCCTCCCCAATGTCCATAACCCTACCCCCCTTCTCCCAACCCCCCTCCCCCCAGCAACCCACAGTTTGTTTTGTGAGATTAAGAGTCACTTATGGTTTGTCTCCCTCCCTATCCCATCTTGTTTCATTTATTCTTCTCCTACCCACTTAAGCCCCCATGTTGCATCACTACTTCCTCATATCAGGGAGATCATATGATAGTTGTCTTTCTCTGCTTGACTTATTTCACTAAGCATGATACGCTCTAGTTCCACCCATGTTGTCGCAAATGGCAAGATTTCGTTTCTTTTGATGGCTGCATAGTATTCCATTGTGTATATATACCACATCTTCTTTATCCATCCATCTGTTGATGGACATCTAGGTTCTTTCCATAGTTTGGCTATTGTGGACATTGCTGCTATAAACATTCGGGTGCACGTGCCCCTTTAGATCACTACGTTTGTATCTTTAGGGTAAATACCCAGTAGTGCAATTGCTGGGTCATAGGGCAGTTCTTTTAACAACTTTTCTTAATATTACAAACAAAATAGAGAAAGAATTTATTGACTAATACTATCCTTTAACTCTGACACTTTAGGCATTTTTATAATAAAGTTATTAGACCTTCCAAGGCATTGTACTGCATTTGTTTGCCTATGATATGAAAAGCCTTAAAGTATGACATGGATGAAGGCATGGCAAATTCGAAAGTACTTCCTTTTACATAACAGAACTGACTGGCAAATTACCTGCAATGTATTAATCTGGGAAAGACTCTTCCAGAATAGCTAGTTGAAAATGACAGAGTATGTGCACACGATTTGCAATTTTATGTACCAGTTCATTCTAAGATTACAGTAGTACCATTAAAAACTCTTCAGAATCGAGTCCTTTCCAATAGCTGTATGATTAGAAGCATTAACATTTGACAAAATATGCCACACAAATTCTGACTCCTTCTGGATATCATTTTATACTGATGTAAACTTCATAATTCTCAATGTAACAAAACATTTATCAGACACAGTTTCACCTAAGGTATTATATAAAACAATGTAACAATCCATTCAATACCTCTCTTAGAAGTATTCTTTGGTAAATGTGAGTTGCATGTGGGCAAGAAATATGTCTGATTTGTTTATCATGGTGCCACAGTGAGTAGAACTCTGCCCAGTGCAAAGGAGCCCCTGAAGGCCTCAAGTAAATCCCTTCTGAAGGGATCATGATGGGATCCTTGTCCTTAAAAATGTGCTTAGAAAACGTGACGCAATCCAAACCGGGGTTTTTTTGGTCACAATCATCTTCACCAATATTCCTATTTCCTCATTATTCACTTTTACTTTATACTTACATTTTTCTCTAATTTCTTTCTTCCATATACTGAAATTGAAAATATGGGATTATAAATATATTTCAGATCAAAGAGAAAAGGATACTGGAACTGTTTCCCATCTTGTATCCAGTTTTTTTTTTTAATTGACTTGTATATCTGTTAATTTCAGAATAATAGATTCAATTTATAGCAAATGGTCAGGATTTTCTTCTATCAGAAAGAGAAATGTTATTTGAGTGATTCAATTTTTTTAAATCTCACAGGTATTGATACTGGAATTCTGTTTATCAGTTGGTAGACTATGTTTGCTGTAACAAATTCACCCAATGAAAGTTTACAAACACAAGACCATAGCTTTACTTACTTTGTTGACTGGCTTCTTCTGATGGTTATTAATCATAGTCCTTGGGGAGGAGATAATAAATTTGAGATACATCTCTAACCAATATCGTTATTCTTTGGAAGGACCCAAGTACAGGAAATCATTACCTTCCCATTCAAAGAAAATGTATTTTATTGTCTCATTCATTTTTATTTCTTTCAGACAAAGGTCATAATGCAGAATCTTGTCCAATTTCCTTATTTCTTTAAGTAGTGATGCAGAAGAGCAATTTCGTTGTTTTCTGGAATGTCAAGGAGCCACTGTTCGTAAGAGGAATTTTGGGCAAATACCCACAATAATCATCCTAAAGTTCTGTAGATGTCCTTTTCCAGATGGAATATACCTGAAAATTGTTAATCACTTATTTAAAATATAACATACACAAATGATCTTTGTCATTTCAACTCATGCTATTTTAGATGAAAAAGGTAGACAAAAACAGGTTTTTTGTGTTTGCTTTTTAAGGAACAGAATGGGAAAATGACTGAAAAGATTGAAAATGCCCAGTGAGCATATTCTTTCATTCTTTCGGACACCATATGAAGCATTTTGTGCATTTTGAAGCCCTTTAACAACCTGAATACTTCCTCAGCTCTGTCATACTAAGAAATTACAAATATTAACATTCCTTTTTCATATATTGATACTTTAAAATTATTTCCATTTTTAAATATAATAATGAACACTTCTTAAAAATAGAAAAATTGAAAGTATACAATCACTATCATTCCTTCATTATTTTGTCTAAAACTAACCAAAATACAACTTTTCTGAGAAACATTTATTTCCTACTTCTTTACTATACTCTTTTTATGCTTAAATCATTCTTTTTTGTGCTGAAAAATGAAAACTATATTTTCATTTTTACTATATATGTAATCTACCCCAACACGAAGGGATAAAACTAATGGAATTCTAAATACTTCAGTGTATGGATGAAATTTATTTTCATAAAAGATACATTTTTCCATTTTTTACTATACATATTTCAACTTAAACCAAAGTTTCAGTTTATTTTTCTAGAAACACTTTTAATGATTCTTTATACTGAAGTTCATTGAAAAGAATGTTTTTTGAATTATTCTTTTGGAAACATGATATATTATTATATATGCAAACATAAGTAGCAAGAATTAGGAAATAGATTCCTTGTTGTTACTGTAGGAAAGACAACAAAGGGGAAAGAAAAGACTTTATTTGAATCTTAAGTACTTCCATGTTTTCTGGATCAGAACATCAAACATAGTTACCTTAACTGTGCATTTGCTATAACCAGGCACTACATATAGCTTAAACATATAGGTTAACCTTAGCTAGTAGCAATTTTGGCCAAATACTCAATAGCTGGGTATGAAAATCAATAACACTTGATGGAAGCATAAACTAATTCCTCGTTATAATATATATATATTTTTAAGATAAGATTAACCTGAAAATCTCTACAGATAATGATTATTATAATTTACCAAGTAAAATATTTTAATGGGGGCCACCTCTGTGGTTCATTCAATTAAGCATCTGCCTCACTCAGATCATGATCCCGGGATCCTGGAATCGAATTCCACAACAGGCTCCCTACTCAGGGAACCTGCTTCTTCCTCTGCCTGTGGCTCCCCCTGCTTGTGCTCTCCCTCCTTCTCTCTCTCTCTGAAAAATAAATAAGATCTTTTTAAAAAGTAAATAAAGGGCGCTTGGGTGGCTCAGTGGGTTGAAACCTCTGCCTTCAGCTCAGGTCATGATCCCAGAGTCCTGGGATCGAACCCTGCATCCGATTCTCTGCTCTGTGGGGAGCCTGCTTCCTCCTCTCTCTGCCTGTCTCCCTGCATACTTGTGATCTCTGTCTGTCAAATAAATAAATGAAATCTTAAAATAAATAAATAAAAATTAAATAAAATATTTTAATGGTTAACATATTTTTTTTGAGGGGGAGCTTGAGATTTTGCATTTTTTTTAATTTATTTTTTTCAGCATAACAGTATTCATTGTTTTTGTACCACACCCAGTGCTCTATGCAATCCGTGCCTCTCTAATACCCACCACCTGGTTCCCTCAACCTCCCACCCCCTCCCCTGCCCCTTCAAAACCCTCAGATTGTTTTTCAGAGTCCATAGTCTCTCATGGTTCACCTCCCCTTCCAATTTCCCTCAACTCCCTTCTCCTCTCCATCTCTCCTTGTCCTCCATGCTATTTGCTATGCTCCACAAATAAGTGAAACTATATGATAATTGACTCTCTCTGCTTGACTTATTTCACTCAGCATAATCTCTTCCAGTCCCGTCCATTCATCCTTTCTGATGGAGGCATAATACTCCATAGTGTATATGGACCACATCTTCCTTATCCATTTGTCCGTTGAAGGGCATCTTGGTTCTTTCCACAGTTTGGCGACCGTGGCCATTGCTGCTATAAACATTGGGGTACAGATGGACCTTCTTTTCACTACATCTGTATTTTTGGGGTAAATACCCAGTAGTGCAATTGCAGGGTCATAGGGAAGCTCTGTTTTTAATTTCTTGAGGAATCTCCACACTGTTCTCCAAAGTGGTTGCACCAACTTGCATTCCCACCAACAGTGTAGGAGGGTTCCCCTTTCTCCACATCCTCTCCAACACATGTTGTTTCCTGTCTTGCTAATTTTGGCCATTCTAACTGGTGTAAGGTGATATCTCAATGTGGTTTTAATTTGAATCTCCCTGATGGCTAGTAATGATGAACATTTTTTCATGTGTCTGATAGTCTTCATTGGATAAGTGTCTGTTCATATCTTCTGCCTTAATGGCTAAATTTTAATGGTATGAAATTATACTGGAGGAACAAGAGTGTCTTGGCACTATCAGTTACTTGTTCTCTCCTGTATTTACAATAGTATACAATAGATGTACAAAATAGAAATACATTTTCAGCTAAGATTGGTGTAGAAACAACTTATATCTGGGATCTGGGTACTTATTTTTTCTGTAACTCTACATACCACTCTCCATAAATCTTTACATTTTCATTATAATGTAATCAAAGATGGATCACTTACTGGATCAAAGGTGATTTATCATGGAAATTGTTTTACATGGTTTCGGTGTTTTTCATTTTCAAGAAACTGACATTGGACTTTTAATTTAACTACACCATGGGTGTCTGGGTGGCTCAGTTGGTTGGGCGTCCACCTTCAGCTCAGGTCATGATCCTGGAGTCCTGGGATTGAGTCCTTCATTGGGCTCCCTGCTTGGTGGGGAGTCTGCTTCTCCCTCTGATGTCTCCCCTCTCATGCTCCTTCTCTCTTTCTCAAATATATAAATAAAATCTTAAAAAATAATAATAATAATTTAACTACACTAGAAGAGAAGAATTTAAAAATACAACTTTACTTTTTAAAAACTCTAGTGACCTAAGTGGAATTAAATAAGCATAAAATATAATTATTGTTTACTTTATTTAATATTATAATTAGTAGTATAATATGTGGTTCTATGATTATTAAGTTACGGTATAATCTAATAATATTCTCTTACTAAATTTTTTCTAAGCATTTATATAATTTAAAGGATAAAATTTATTTCTAAAGAGATGTAACGCATATGTTCTTAGTGTTTGTGTTAACTACTAGTCAGTTTTCTTATTTAGTTAATTATTTTAAGGTTCTTCATAATTGCTAGGAATTATTATTTAACATTTTTTTCTTATAAAACCACATTAGATTGATAAATTTCAACATATAAAACACATAACAGGATTTTTTCACTTGGAATTACAAATTAATGCTTACTTTTGATAGTAAATATTCAGATATTAGCAATTAATCTACATGTTACACACCAGAAATGTACTTAAATGAATATATAACTATTGATCCTTCTGGAGGTCAAATCTTTAGCAAGACCAGAGAAAATCTTTTAGCAAAATTTAGTGGTTAAAGATGGACTTTGAACTACCTCTAGTAGGTATTTATTCTGTTTTTACAGATGGAGAAATTGAAGTAAGTGTAACCTTTTGAGTAAATTTAAGAAATTTTCCTCTCTTTAATATAAATCTGATGAGCACAAGCAAAAGTTTTAACCTGACAAAAGTCCTTTTTCCTCTACATATTTAGGCAATGAAGTTTGAACTTCTCCATTTGCATTATTTTTTATTAAAATATCTCAGGTCATTCTTTCATTCAACAAAAATGTGTTGCACATTTTTTCAAGATTAGCTACTACCTATTTACAATGCTAGGAATATTTTAGTGAACAACAACGTCCTTACTTTCATGAAACATATTTTGTTGAATGACAAGCAGTTTTAAAAATCAATACATAGATAATACATATGAGTTAAGAAGACAACATAAAATGGGTCAAAGGATGAGAAGAAGTGTTATTTTAGATTAACGTCACAAAATTCTCTTTGATGAAGTGACATTATAAACAGAGACATCAATGAAACAAAAGATAACTTTTAAATCTTTAATATAGAAGTTGTCTCTAAAGGTGCAAATGAAATATGTTCATCAGGTTTTTTTTCACCTTTACCTGTGGGTTTTGTACTTTCATATGATTTCATATTACTAATTAGTGTCCCTTTGTTTCAACTGGAATAACTCTCTTGAGCATTTTTTAATAAGGTCAGTCTAGTGATGATGAACTCTACATTTTTTTAAAATTCACATTTAGAAGTTTGTTGTTTTTCTTTTTTCACTCTGAGTATATCATGCCACTCCCTTCCAGCCTAGAAAGCTTCTGCTGATAGCATTTTGGGAGTTCCCTTACATGTAGGAAGTTTCTTTCCTCTTGCTGTTTTTAACAATCTTTCCTTGTCTTTAACTTTGGCAACTTAATTATTATGTATCTTAGTGTGGGTCTTTTTTAGATTCTCTTATTTGGGTAGTTGGGTTTACTGGATCTGCATATCTGTTTCTTTCCCCCAGGTTAAGGGGAAAGCCATTACTTCTTTGAGTAAGCTTTCTGCCTCTTTGTCTCTCTCTTCTTTTTCTGAGACATTTATAATGTGCATATTTGTCAACATGACGGTATCCAATAAGCCCCTTAAGCTATCTTCATCTTTTTATTCTTTTTTTTTTTTTTTTCCTGCTCTGATTGGATTATTTCCACTGCCTTGCCTTTGAGCTTGCTGATCTTTTCTTTCATTTGGTCTAGTCTGATACTGAACCCCTCTTTGGAAACTTTTATTTCAGTTACTGTATTCTTTAGCTCTATAACTTCTGTTTGATACTTTTTATATTTTTTATCTTTTTGTTGAGATACTCACACTGATCATACATTGTTTTCCTGACTTTGGTGAGCTTCTTTGTAACCATTATTTTGAACTCTCAATTGGGTAAATCACTTACCTCTATTTCACTGAGGTTGGTTTCTGATTTATCTTGTTCTTTTGTTCAGAACACATATCCCTGTTGTTTCTTCTTCTTCTTCTTCTTCTTCTTCTTCTCCTTCTCCTCCTTCTCCTTCTCCTTCTTCTTCTTCTTCTTCTTCTTTTCTTTTGGACTCTCTATATTGGTTTTTGAGCAATGGATAGAACAGCCACCTCCCCCAGTCTTGACAGACTTGTGTAGGAGATGAGTCTCATCAATTAGTCTGGCCTGAGCTCCTGATTGCCTCTCAAATGTTTGTGATTGTCCAACCTCCCCCCGCCCCATCTTTGTTTATAGTGGCTCCCAGTACAAGAGGTATGCCCAAACCAATCAATGTCCCAATGGTGTGGGAAAATGCCAATATACCTGCTCAGGCTCCTGGAAGACTACTAATTGCCTGCCTCTTTAGTTCCCTGATGCAGACTAATTGGAAGCCCAACTTCCAGCAGTAGCTGGGAATAAGAGGGTGTTATATCTGCAGTCTAATTCCCATTGGGGAAAAAATGGGAACTAGGTGTTTTTGCCTCCTGATTCTGTGCTGAACCAGAGGGAATAGTCACTAGGAGAATCTATGTACCCAGATAGAACAACCATTTTGTTCTGTGTGTTCCCAGGGGATTAATGAGTATCAAGCCCCATCACCACCCAGAGCTAAGTGGTTTGGGAAACAGACATTAACAGTGGTGTGGTGGATCAGTGCATGATCTCCTTTAGGGGAGACTGGTGACTTTATTTCACCCTTGGAACGAGCTGTGCAGAGAAAAAAGGGACATGCCCACCAGCTCTTTGAAGCGCCTAGAAGGATCCAAATCAGCTCCCATATTCAGGATGATTAGAAGATAAAACCTTGAGCAGCCACTGAGAAAGTACACAGACAAACCCTTTCCAAGAAGAAACTGAAAAATGGATATTTTTGCTGGCTCCCTTTGCACTAAGACTGGGAAAGTCTTAACTGCAAGAAGTGCATAACACCTATTTGAAATTTGATTTTATTGTTTAATATGGTCCTATGAGATATGAATGCCAAGCCCTGTTGGCTGTCAGAGCTAGGAGACTTGAGAGCTCATTCCTCAAGTAGTAGCTATTACTTGAAAAGTTGGGGTGCTAGATGTATAGACTTGCTCCTTCCAGGGAGTTGCTGGCAACTTAGTTTCATTGTCAGAGTTAGATGGAGGGAGCAAGTAGGGAAAGTGCCTTGTTCTTTTGGGTTCCAGGAATGATCCTACTCAGCACATAGATGCAGGCTAATTAGTAGCTAGACCCTCTGGCGGCAGCTGGGGAAGTGTACAGTCACACCACTTTTAGTAAAAAACTGGGAGATGGACATTTTTGTCTGCTCTCTCTGCAGTGAGAGAGTGCTTATGAATCTACTTAACAACTGTTTCTTTGTTAGTTATAGTCCTGTGGGACTTTTGTATTAATCCTTGTTGGCTCTCAGAGCTAGGTAATTTGGGCGTCCATCTCTCAGGTGGCAACCTTAAAAGTTGGGGAGCTATATATGTGGTCTAAGCCCTTCACTCCTCAAGGAAAACCTGGGAGTTGGGAATTCCCTCAGGATCGTAAGATATTTTTCTGGGGGTGTGATTTGTGGATAGAATGTATCTCAGCTTTTCCTAACCATTTTGATTTAGGTATTTTCTCAGCCACCCGGTATGTAGGAGTCACTCAGCTAGTTTCTGGATTTGTCTCAGAAAGGAATGCATCTGTGTGCAGCTATGCATCCATGGGAGGAGGGCAAGTCAGGAGGCTCTGATGTTGCCATCTTTGTATTGTCTCAACTCATTTATATTTATGTGTGAACTGCTTTAAAAAAGACTCAATGAGAGATAAGCTAACAAAGTAAGTCTGTTGTTGTTTTTTGCTTTAATTTAGTTTTGTCCTGAGTATTAGAGCTCTCTGGGATGGAAACCACATAAACATAAATGATATGTGGTATTTTTAGCTTTATGAAATCCCTGGATATTTTATTTATTTATTTATTTATTTATTTATTTTAAAGATTTTATTTATTTGTCAGAGAGAGGGAGAGAGAGCGAGCACAGGCAGAAGAATGGCAGGCAGAGGTAGAGGGAGAAGCAGGTTCCCTGCTGAGCAAGGAGCCCGATGTGGGACTCCATCCCAGGACGCTGGGATCATGACCTGAGCCCAAGGCAGCTGCTTAACCAACTGAGCCACCCAGGCATCCCAATCCCTGGATATTTTAAAAATGAGATATAAATAAAGGCAATTCTTATTTCTTATTTACTACAAAATATAATCCAAATTTGTCACTTAATTAATGACATGTAGATTTGAACTCTTAATTTCAAAGAAGTTGAAATTCTAAACAACAACACTGATGTAAGGATATGTAGGAATCATACTAACATAAACAGAGAAGTATTGAATCAGAAGCTCTTAATCTAATAAATGTCTGACATAAGCCTAAGGCAAAATGAAAATATGAGAATCTCTACTCTTTCTCAAGGCACACGCATATATATAAAACCCAGACTATAACACAAGAATATTGTTAAAATATTTATAATCTTCTTCTGTGCATCTTTTTCTTTTTGCCGATGGTCTTCAAAGGAATAAAGTTCGATTCTGGTCATTATTGCTGCAATAAATTAACTCATCCATTACTCTATTTTTATTAAGCACTTTTGAATGTTGAATATATATTCTGCTATAAGTAATTTTTAAAGTTTATGTCTCAGGCACTGTACTTATTTCTAAGGAAATGCATGGCATTAAACAGAATTCATTCATGAGAGGGTTTATAGTTTTTAATAGGTAAGACAGACAGTCAAGCTAATTATATAAAAATGTGATAATGTAATAACTTTTTAAAACAGAGAGATTGTGGGATGCCTGGGTGGCTCAGTTGGTTAAGTGGCTGCCTTCGGCTCAGGTCATGATTCCAGCGTCCGGGGATCGAGTCCCGCATCCAGCTTCTTGCTCAGCAGGGAGCCTGCTTCTCCCTCTGCCTCTGCCTACCACTCTGCCTGCCTGTGCTTCCTTGCTCTCTCTCCCTCTCTCTCTCTCTCTCTGACAAATAAATAAATAAAATCTTAAAAACAACAACAACAACAACAACAAAAAAAACCAGATTGTATTCAAAGGTAGAGTAGCCCAGAGAGGGGAATTTTTTTTTTAAAGATTTTACTTATTTATTTGACAGACATAGATCACAAGTAGGCAGAGAGGCAGGCAGAGAGAGAGGGGGGGAAGCAGGCTTCCTGCTGAGCAGAGAGCCCAATGTGGGGCTCGATCCTAGAACCCTGGGATCATGACCTGAGCCGAAGGCAGAGACTTTAACCCACTGAGCCACCCAGGCGCCCCGAGAGGGAAATTTATAACTTTCCATGGAAGAGCCAGGGTTGGATTTCCAGAGGATGCCTTAAAATAGGAATGGAGATAATTAGCTGAAGGAAGATTACCCAGGCGTGGAGAGAGAAATAGTCGTTCATGTGAAAATAAATGTGTACACATAACATTAGGTGGCTAGTACAAAATCAGAACAAACTGGTATAACATACTAGCATATGAGAATTTTATCCTAACCATGTTCAGAAGACAGCTAAGTATTTGAAGCAACTAAGTATCATGTTAACACATTCTTGTCAACACTTGGTATCCTCAGTCTCTCTCTCTCTTTTTTTTTTTTTTTTAAACTTGAGTCTTTCCAATGGGTATATAGTGATGTGTAATTTTGGTTTCCCTTTGCATTTCCCTAGAGACAGATGTTAAGCAATGTTTCTTGTGCTTTTTGAAAGAGATATCACTTTCTTTTGTGAAGTGTCCATTTTCAAAATTTGTTTGTATTCTCCTATTAAGTTGTAAGAATTCTTTATAATTTCAGACACAAATCCCTTATCTGTTGTACTTGTTGCAAAATTTCCTCTCCATCCTCATGACTTTTTATTTTTGCACCAATGTCATTCTTTTTTTTTTTAAGATTTTTTTTTATTTATTTGACAGACAGAGATCACAAGTAGGCAGAGAGGCAGGCAGAGAGGGAGGAAGCAGGCTTCCTGCCGAGCAGAGACCCTGACTCGGAGCTTGATCCCAGGACCCCGGGATCATGACCTGAGCCAAAGGCAGAGGCTTTAACCCACTGAGCCACCCAGGAACCCCTGCACCAATGTCATTCTTAAAGCAAATGTTTTTGGTTCTGATAAAGTCTAATTTACCAATTTGTTGTGGTTTTGCTTTCTGGATGCTATTTATGGAATCTTTCCATGCCTCAGTGTCACAGATTATTTTCCCATGTTTTCTTTTTTCTTTTTCTTTTTCTTTTTTTTTAAGATTTTATTTATTTGACAGAGAGAGATCACAAGTAGAGAGAGAGAGGAGGGAGTAGGCTCCCCGCCCAGCAGAGAGCCCAATGCGGGACTCAATCCCAGGACCCTGAGATCATGACTGAGCTGAAGGCAGAGGCTTTACCCACTGAGCCACCCAGGCAGCCCCCTATGTTTTCTTGTAGCAGTTTTATAGTTTGAGCTTTTCCATTTATGGCTATTACCCATTTTGGGTAAATTTGGTCTAAGGTAAGTTTCAATGTCCAGATCCATAGAGATATCAAATTATTCCATTATTAATTGTTGCAAAAACTTTCTTTTTTCCAATTGATTGAGATTAGCAACTTTGTGAAAAATCAAATGGCCAAATATGTGTGGAGCTGTTTCTGGACTCTCTATTCTGTTCCATTGATCTGTTCTGAACATGTCTATCTTTTTGTCAATTCCAAATGATCTTGATGGTTCTACATTTTAAAGATTGTTCACTCTAATCAAAGTGTCTATTTTTTTTTTAAATTTAAGAATCAGCTTGAAAGTTTCTATTAAAAAAAAAAAAAAAAAAAGACCTGCTAGTGATGCACCTGGGCGGCTCAGTCAGTTAAGTGTCTGACTTCAGCTCAGATCATGATCCCGGAGTCCTGGGATCAAGCCCCATGTGGGGCAACCTGCTCAGTGGGGAGTCTGTTTCTCCCTCTTCCTCTGCCCCTTCTCTCTACTGCACTCTCTTTCTCAAATAAACAAAATCTTAAAAAAAAAAAAAAGCCTGCTAGAATGTTGTTAATATCTATAGATTAATAGAGGATTGGGGTGATTAGAATCTTTCAGTCCATGAATACTGCTTTCCAACAGCCATTGTCACTTTCCAACGGCGCATGGGAGAAGAATGAGGCACAACCAAGTCAGCTTCAAGAGAATGGGAGCAGGGATTGGCAGATGCCAGAACAATAACTCAGTCCCGTATTTATTAGATATAAGATAGCAGTCAACCAAGGAGTGGAAGAAGATTATAGACAAGCAAGATATGCCTGATCAAGCAGTATAAGAATTGTGGTTGAGTAAACACATTAAAAGGAATCATCTAATTAACTATGGTGATCTCTGGAGAAAAGGAGATGACAGAAAAATGAAGCAGGCCCTGATCCACCCTGAGTGGGCCAGGCGTTTCCAGCTGCTCAGCTTCCAGGATGTATATCATCCTCTCCCCCAGAGGCCTGTTGCTGGTACATGTTCAAATATGTTTGATCAGGACTTTGTTCTGAGGGATGATTACACATGAACATGATTAATTGTTATATTTCTCTACATTTTCCAATTTCTTTGAGCAGTGCTTTGCAACTTTCAGTGGAGAGATCGTAGATACTTTTGTTAAATTTCTTATTAGTATTACACAATTTTTGGTGCCATTACAGATGAAATTGGTTTTATAACTCCATTTTTCATTCTTTTTTATTTTTTTGTTTTATTTTAAAGATTTTATATTACAGAAGGAGAACAAGAGAGGAAGCACAAGCATAGGGCAGCTGGAGAGGGAGAAGCAGGCTCCCCGCTGAGCAGGGAGCCAGATATGGGACTCTCATGATCTGAGCCCAAGCCAGACTCTTAATGACTGAGACCCCCAGGAACCCCTCCCTTTTTTATTATTAAATAAAAATACAATTGATTTTTAAAAATATTGACCTTGCATCCCCAACTTCCAAATATTGACGTAGAAGTTACAGTTTTTTAATATAGATGTTTTGGAATTTGCTAAGAAAACAATTATCTGAAATTAAATTACAGTTTTACTTCTTCCTTTCCAGTCTGCATACCTTCTGTTTGTTTGTTTGCCTTATCATAATGGTAAAGATCTCCAGATCAATGTTCAAAATATGGTTGAAAGGAAGCATCCTTCCTCTGTCATGATCTTTCATTCTGAAGAAATTCTTCTAGCATTTATTGTAGAGGAGGTCATATGGTAACAAATTTTCTTCATTTTTATTTTCCTGAATATGTTTTTAAATTTTTAATTTTTTTAAAGATTTTATGTATTTATTTGACAGAGAGAGAGATCACAAGTAGGCAGAGAAGCAGGTAGAGAGAGAGGAGGAAGTAGGCTGCCTGCTGAGCAGAGAGCCCGATGCTGGGGTTCTATCCCAGGACTCTGGGATCATGACCTGAGTTGAAGGCAGAGGCTTAACCCACTGAGCCACCCAGGCGCCCCTTAAATTATTCCTTAAAAATTCCTTGCTATACATAGATCTGCTGTGCAGAGATGTATTGGCAGAGTATATTTTTCCAAGCTCTGTAAAATGTGTCATTATCTTTTTTGTGGTTTCTAATGAAAAAATATGTAACTTTCAAATAATCATTTCTGTATTATGTAATGCGTTACTTTTCTTTGACTACTTCAAAGAGTTGTTTTTTTTTTAATGTCTGGTATGCAGTGATTTCATTATGGTGTATCTATATGTGATTTTATTTGAATTTTATCATGTTTGGGGTTTGTTGAACTTCTTAAACTTGTATATTTATGTTTTTCACAAAATATGGTAGTTTTCAACCATTATTTCTCCAGTCACTTCTTATGCCCTATTCTTTCCCTCATCTTCATTGTAAAAATACCATTTTTCCCATAATAATTAATAATAATCTTGTAGAAATATACTTTGAGATTATGTAAATATCTCATTTCTCTTCATACTTTTACCTATGAATCTTAGTATCTGTTAATAATTCTTGCTTACAACAGGTATTACTGAGGTATTACCCAAGTAGTGTTAGCCAAATGGTGATTTTCTTTTTCCATTATTTTTCAATGTTCATTAACTGGTATTTTACTATAAAGAACTTTCTCTTTTTTCATCAGTAATTTATTTCTTAGTTACTTATGTATCAACATATATTCATGGATATTTATTTTATTCTATATATGTTAATCTATCACTAGCTCATATGAGGCCATTGGGAACTACTTCTAACTGGTTCCTGAATCATTTTGTCATGTAACTATCATTTTTTTTTAACCTCTTCCTTTCTTTGAGCTATAAGATAGTCAAGACTCATTTTGTTCTTTTTCTTCCCCAACAATGAAATCAGATATTCATATGATGATTAAAAAATTAGTAGGGAGAAAATTTATAGTGAAACAAGAATTAAGTGTAAGAATTCTAAATGCATAACCTGTTTCAGACACTCAAGGAATCTTTTGGTCTTTCTTATCCATAAAATGATATCTGACTTGTTTGTTCTCTACTGTGATTTAACCAACTATTTTTATGAACAGTAAAGTTTCACATTTATTACATTTTATTCAACATAATTACTATATCCAAGTCAATCTGAGAGTTTTCTAAATCCTTTTATGGCTTTTAACTCTCTCCCATAGAAGTCAAGTAAAAAAAATAAATTTCAATTTGATGAACAAGTAGTTTCTTAATCTCTTTGAACCAAGGCAAAGAAGTGATTTGGGGTTGTAATTTCTCCTGAGAAAATAGGAATTCCAGAGAGAAAATACGTTCAATGACCTTTTAGTAATATGCTGCCATACCCTGCCAAAAACTCACATTTCTGTGAAATGTAAAACGTTTCTGCACAACACAGAGTACCAGTGCTGAATGATAGATTAAAATCTATGCAGCAGGCATTAAATAGTATTAAATATGGTAAGGGTTTATTCAAGTATAGAAATATAAATTATTTTACTCCTACATTCTTTCAGAAAATATTTACTATAGAGATAACTTTTACAAAGTTTTAAAAAGTATGTGAGCTCATTCAAACTTTACTCAGTTTTGTAGAAACTATCAAGACAATTGTGTCTGATCAGTAGCTAGACATTACTACTTTTTCAATAGTCTCTAAATTTGCTACTTTACCTTCTATTGACTGATAAATTTCAAATATGGTGACTTGATAAGTGCTGTTTTTTTTTAAAGATTTTTATTTATTTATTTGATAGACAGAGAGAGATCACAAGTAGGCAGAGAGGCAGGCAGAGAGAGAGGGGGAATCAGGCTCCCCGCTGAGCAGAGAGCCCGATGTGGGGCTCGATCCCAGGACCCTGAGATCATGACCTGAGCCGAAGGCAGAGGCCTAAATCACTGAGCCACCCAGGCGCCCATAAGTGCTAGTTTTATGTAGAATTGTTTTTTAAATATCAAATGACTACTACAATAAAATTCATTTTTTACTCCTAACTTTGATCATTTATTGATAATGTGTTTATAAGTTCATTTTGTGTTCATTTGCCAGAAATTTCTATTTTGCATTTATTAGCATCAAGAATACAGTAATATATAATGTAAAGGTGAATATTGATAATAATGTACATACTGAGAATTCAGAATTTAAAAGGAATCTGAATGGTCTAAATAATAGCCATTACAGTAAAATAAAAAGTGAGCTTAATGATAAATTGGCAAATACTTTATGTTGAATTTTCATGGTAATAAATACTTTGAATATGTTCAGAGGGCATTTCCTATAGGTAGATGCATAATGATATGGGGCCCAAAAATGTTAGGTAAGGAAACAAAAATATATTCATTAGTTTTTTATCCAGTAGGCAAACATTTACTAAGATAATCACTCATATTTTATTATGGATACACTGATGGAAAGACCAGTGAGAGAAACAGACTTTCATTGTAAAACCAATTAAGCTAGCAAATATAAAGAAACACACATGGTACCTATCACAATTCAGTAGATGGAAGATTTAGGGAGAGGTGCTCTTAGGAAGCTAATTATAAGAGTTGATGCCTTGGTTCAATATTTACATTCTAGACACTAATAAATGTGATGGGATACTAGATAAACATGGAAATGATACTCAACATCATTAATCATTAGAAATGGAAATTAAAACCACAATGTCATACAACTATTAACATAAATATATGTAAGGGTCACCTGGGTGACTCAGTCAGTTAAACATCTAACTCTTGATAACAGTTCAGGTTATGATCTCAGGATTATGAGACTGAGCTGGTGTCAGGCTCAGCACTGGGCATGGAGCCTGCTTAAGAGTCTCTCACTCCCTCTTTTTCTGCCCCCCCCCTTTTTCTCCTTCCCTCTCTCTTAAAAAAAAAAAAAAGAAAGAAAGAAAAAAAAAAAGAAAGAGTAAATATATTTAAAAAGCCTGACCATAACAAGTTGCCAATGATATGGGGGAACTGGTACTCTACATACACTGGTTAAAATGTAAAATGGTAAAAACAGGCAATATTTTAAGAACAATCATATAGCTACCACACAACACATCCATTTTACCCATTTTACTCATTTGCATTTATCCAAGAAAAATGAAAGTATATTTTCATACAAAGACCTGTACATAGATATTTTAGCACATTTATTTGTAATGGCCCAAAAACTGGTTAAAGAAAATGTCTATCATTAGGTGAGTGGAAAAATTATGATATATCCATACAATGAAATTTACTCAACAATACAATGAACTATTGATAAGTGAAATGAAGTGGATAAATTTAAAAATATTTTGTGGAGTAAAAAAAGACAAAAAAATAAAAAGAGTACATTTATGTGATTCCTGTCATAGAAAATTCTAAAACTACAAACTAACCTATTGACAGAAACTCAATCAGTTATTTCAAGAAAGATGAGAAGGTAGAGCATGGCAGAATTATCAAGAGGCACACAAAAATCTAATGGAAGAGATGGATCTGTTCATTATCTTGATTATGGTGATGTTTTCCTGGGTGACTACATATGACACAAGTTACTGAATTATATATTTTAAATACTTGGAAGTTATTTGTATGATAATTATACCTGTATAAGTTTGATTAAAAAAATAAATAAAACTAGACTTTTTCATCTATCTTACCTTGTTCTTAACACAGTCCTGGTTCACAGATGTTGTTTTTTAGTAGAAAATCTCATTTTATTTAAGTTACATTAAGTAATCATTGTTTTATAATAAAACTTCGTAAGACAATAGAATAATGATTACCATCCGTTGGGGAGGAATAAATGAGGGTACAAAGGGTGGAAGAAATAAAAGAAAAAGATTTGAGTAAAGCAAGAAGAAATAAAAATGAATTTGTTATTTGAGAAATTGTGTTTTGGGGTTTTACATAATCCTGGAAGGAAAAGATGGAAAGAGGCATGGGTGAATGTTGGAACACAAGCTGGATCCTCGCCAATGTGGCTGGGGTCGTGTGGAATCCTGTGAGAAAACTCCAGGAGCTGGAGGTCAGGAGTCTTCCTGGGGGGATACCCGGAATAAACATAGGAGGATCCCTGGAGTGTTTCCATGTCTTTAGATAGATCTGATAAATGTGGAGAATCCTTAACTTGCTCTTGTCATTTAGAGCTAAGAGATATTGTCATTTAAGGCTAAGAGATAATCCTTGTTCACTTGTCTCACTTGATTGCCTACACATAAATCACACCTCACACATAGCCCATGCCCTGCACATAAATCTATATATGTTTGTAATTGGATCTTGTGGGAGGTATAAAAGAAGAGATTGTAAGAAACTAAGATGTCTACTTATCATCAGTCAGTAGTCCCCCCCCATCACTTCAGCTCTGATCACCAGGATCCCAGCCTTGCAAAGTTGACAGGTGAAAGAGGGCTGAAGGTGACAAAAATTAATTGTTCATCATTAAGTCCATTAGTTTCATCCCCCTATTAAATAAGATTAAATCTGGTGTTCTTAGAATTTTGTTCTCTTTTGTTTTGTTTTTCTTACTCTAAGATTATGTGATTGGTGACTTTTTTTTTTTTTTTTTTTTTTGAGAGGTGAAGGGGCAGAGAGAGAGGTAGAGAGAGACTCTTAAGCAGGCTCCACCTCCATCACAGAACCCAATGTGGGGCTCTGTCCCATGATCCTGAGACCATGACCTGAACCAAAATCAAGAGTCTGACACTTAACCAACTAAACCACCCAGTTGTCCCTGATCTGTGACTCTAGAATAGAACTGCTAATGGCCAGGAGTTAAAAAATAATTCCATAGCCCTTGACATAAACACGTATTTATGTCCTGCTAATTCAATTGCATAACCCTTTATGAATACCATGTTAAAGAAAAACTTACTGGCTCATTTTAATGAATAAGTTTCTCTTAAAAATGTCCTACTAAAAATAAAATGTATGTTGAAAAAGAAAGATAAATTTCAATTGCTGTAAATGTTGAATAGGAAATCTTTCATTGAGTATAATACTCTTAATTCATCAACTGAACTTGGTCATATTAAATATGTATTCACATCTGTAAAAGGAAAATAATTCATTTCAATTTGTAATAAGTATCATAAAACATAAAAGATTCATTGTAATATCTTGAAGCAGATCACTATTTATATTTATAATTTTCAGCATATTGCTGTTAAATGAAATGAAATATGAGTTTTGTACATTGAAAGAACAGATAGAAAACCTATTATATGTCTTTGTTTTTGTTCCACTAAGAATTTTATTTTATTTTATTTTATTTTTTTATTTTTTTTTTAAAGATTTTATTTATTTATTTGACAGAGCGAGATCACAAGCAGGCAGAGAGGCAGGCAGAGAGAGAGGAGGAAGCAGGCTCCCCGCTGAGCAGAGAGCCCGATGCGGGCCTCGATCCCAGGACCCTGAGATCATGACCTGAGCTGAAGGTAGCGGCCTAACCCACTGAGCCACCCAGGTGCCCTAAGAATTTTATTATAAACAAAGAACAGTGTTATGAAATCATGTGTAAAAAGAAACAGGAATCAAAGTGCTAGAAGAATCTCTAAAGCTTATCTCTTAGCTATGAAAACAATATTAGAATGATAACCTTTAACAATTTTATGTTGAATCATTTTGAAATACAGGTTTTTCCAGCTATCTAAGAGTAGAGTGTATGAAACATGTCATACACCAAAATCACATAAAGTAAAGAGCAATACAATTTCAAAAAAGTGATAATTTCCTTTGGAATTCTTTTGATTAGTGAAAAATAGCTACTAATGTCGGTCTTTTGTAAAAGCAAAGTGGTATAACATAAACTTTCAACAGTGAGAGAAACCTGTACCCAAGTTTAATTTAGGAAAATATTCACTACTCTTATTTTTGTTAAGATTTTATTTATTTATTTGAGAGAGCAAGAAAAGAGAGTACAAGCATGAGGAGCAGAGGGAGAAGCAGACTCCCTGCTGAGCAGGGAGCCCAATGTGGGTCTCAACCCCAGGACTTTTGATCATGACCTGAGCTGAAGCCAGACGATTAACTGACTGAGCCAACCAGGTACCCCTCATTATTATTTTAAAAAAGGAAAAAAAGTTTATCCAGAATTAGACTGCATTAAGTATCTAAAAAGTAATAATTGCATGCAGGCTGTGTACAGCTTGCACTTTGAAGAAATTTGTAAGAATTAAATGCTAGACTGTTCAACTACTTCCAAAAATCAATGTGGAAAGGGGTCACAGACAAGCACAGCAATTCTTGTGCATGGATGGACAATTATAAGCTAAAGGAAATGTTTAAATGTTTCACACCCCTTAGGGAAATCTCTGCCTCAGAATTCTCACTACCTTTAAAAGAAAATCATTTCCTTTGAAAGAAAACACTTTCAAAGACTTCTCAGACTGTGAACTGGCATCAGAAGAAACGGGCTTCATTCTATGGCTATTTACATAACACTTACTACTTAATAGGAAAATAAACATGGTAAACCATGAGGAGGGAAAGAAGGGAAAGATAAGGATGAGACAATACAGAAAGAAAACCAAAATGGTTTGTCAAAAAAAGGAATTTAGGATTGTAAAGAACTATTATCTCTTGCCTCAGACAGACATTTTTGAAATGTAAATGATTCAATAATGAATACTTTATTTTACAATATACAACTCCCAGCTATCCCACACCTAATTATACATTTCATAGATAAACCAGCCCTTAAGATTTTTATATCAGTTAACAAAATGATAGAAAAAATAAATAAAATATTTTATAGAAATTTTGCCAAACCTATTAGAACAATCTTTACCAAGAATTGACTAAATTAATCAACTAACCTGTATATGCTTAGACATAAATTGTTCATTCTGCTGTCAATAATAAACATCTCAAAATGTTTACCAAAAGTTGGAGGAAGATTAATATAGAAATTCAAATTAATAAATTCTATTTTATTTAGCATCTGTTTAAAATGATTTAGAAGATGGAGGAGCATGACTCAAAATTGCACTTTCATCCAGGACCAGGAGAATCTATGGACAAAGAGAAAGCAGAGACTTCTGGGGAGGTGGCAGAGTAGGCCAGGAACCTAAATTCACCTTGTCCCATAGATACACTTAGATAATACCCATATCAGTGTAAATAACCCAGAAAATGACCCAAAGACTAGCAGAAAATACTCTTCACAGTTATATGTATAGAAGAGGCCACACTGAAGAGGATAGAAGTGTGGAGACATGGTTGGGAGCCAAACTGACTAGTGGGACAGTCTACAGGGAGAGGAATTTCATGGGTGCAGAGAAAGGAAATGGACAGAACATACCAGGAACCCCAAACACAAGGGACCCACACAGGGAATACCAATATCCATAGCACTCGGTTTTGAAAACCAGAGGGGCCTAATTCTCCAGTTCTTACAGTCAGTGGGGTTTAACACCTGGAACTTTAAAAATCAGTGGGCTTGGTTCTGGCAGAGCCAGAGAGTGAAAGGTAACTAAATCCCTGCCTTTAAAGTGGCAGCACAACAAAGAGCCCTGCTGAGATATAGCATTGAGGGAGCCCTTTGAAAAATGCTTTTGGTATATGGGAGGAAGATTTGTTTACTAGTCATAGAGAGTGCACAGGAGGGGCAGAGATCTTTGGGAGACTTCTTCAAGAACTGAAGAGCTGATGGGCCATTTCCCTTCCCTACCCTCTAGCCTAGATACAGGGACAAATGCAAGAACCAGTTCAGTCTGAACATTCTCCACCTAACTTGCTAACAGAACACCCCACTCCCTCATTCTTCTCTAAAATTTTCCCCTCTGACTGGCCCTCTGTAGGAGTTTATATGAAGTGGTGCCACAAGCATGGAATTATGCAAGCAGTACCCAAAGAAGCCAAAACCATTTCAAAGTGACTCCAATCCCAAGGAAACAGGAAGATAACCACACATGCCAGTTCAACTGTGGTCCTAGCAGTGGATTGGGGGTAGACATCTGGTTGACTGCAGGCCTCAGCCACCAATGAAAGCCTCCCAGGTGCAATACAGGGAGAGCACCTATCAGTTCTGTGCAATCACAGTGATGAAGTTCTAGAACCTAGGTGAGGTTTGGTGGGCTGAGGTCCGGAGCCGATGACCAAGAAAGAATTCTCGAGACATCTTTGGTGGAAAATGGTGGTTTATTAAAGCACAGGGACAGGACCCTTAGGCAGGAAGAGCTGCTTCCCCGGGTTGTGAGGGATGGCAGGTTATATACCTTGCGGTTGGGGGAAGGTGAGGGGAAGGGAGGTTTCAACCGAGTTTTCAAATGTTAAAGAGGGCCTACAAGGTGCCAGGAGGAGGCCTTGCCCTTGTGGCTTGATCAATGTCGTCTTTAGGTCAGCCATAAACATCAAGATAGTTGGGAGATTCTTGGTGGGGTGTTATGATCCTGCTATCATTTACATTCCCTTCTACCTCAGCCTCCTCCAGTCTCATTTATGGTGGGTAGGGAGACATTAGGGCTTGAGGAACTGAGAGTTATTTGTCTCTGGAAATTTGTGCTATTGATAAGGTAACCTCCCTGTTTAGATCTCTAGGACATCTGTAGAGCAAGGGAGATTCCTGTTTTGCAAGATTGTGATCTCTGCAAGTTAACTATTTGTTTACCGTCTATGGCAGTGAGGGGTGCCTGAGGAATGCTACACATATTATGGAGGGGAGCGGGTAGAGGGGTGGGGGTGCAAGGCACCAGCTTCTGCTCTGTCCTCAGCCAGCCTCCTGCTCCCTCATCAACAGCTTTGGCAAGTCCCTGGTCAGACCCAACACAAGCTCATGTCACCCCAGATTGGCCCATTAACAACACAAAAATCATATCCTGCCAACAACAGGCAAAGAGATTTATATAGATACCTGGACTGAAGGCAGACATAGCTCAGCCACAATAGCAGGGCACACAGAACACACACTAGAGACATCACTGAAGTGTCAAGTTCTGGTGAACAGGAGACAATGACCTACAGGGCATCACAGGACTTCTTCTTCATAAAGCCACTGTATGCAAGAGCAGGAGACATAGCTAACAAACAGAAACAGACACAGAGTTAGATAAAATGAGGAGAAAGAGAAATGTGTCTCAAATGAAAGAACAGGACAAAACCACAGCAAGAAAGCTAAATAAAATGGAAATAAGCATGCTTGATAGAGAATTTAAAGTTATGGTCATAAAGATGCTCTCTGGACTTAAAAAAGAATGGAGGACCTCAGTGAGAGCTTCAACAAAGAGATAGAA
Organism: Neogale vison; assembly: GCF_020171115.1. Classification (NCBI taxonomy): domain Eukaryota; kingdom Metazoa; phylum Chordata; class Mammalia; order Carnivora; family Mustelidae; genus Neogale; species Neogale vison. The sequence continues at coordinate 47,277,400 of NC_058094.1, forward strand.
AACATAAAAAAGAACCAATCAGCAACGAAGAACTCAAAACAAATTAAAAATACACTAGATAGAATAAATAATAGAGTAGAGGAACTTGAAGAATAAATCAGTCATCTGGAGCTAAAGACTAATGGAAAGTAATCTAGCTGACAGGAGGAAGAAAAAGAACTAATCAACAATGAAAATAGATTAAGTGACACCAAAAAGGATAACAACATTTGCATTATACGAATCCCAGAGAGAGAGAGAAAAGGGGGCAGAAAATTTATATGATGAAATAGCTGAAAACTTCCTGAAATTGGGAAATGAAACAGACACCCAGATCCAGAAGGCAGAGAAAACCCCCAAGATCAACGTAAGGAGGTCCACACCAAGACACATAGTAATTAAAATAGCAAAACATAGTGATAAAGAGAGAATTTTAAAAGAAGCAAAAGGAAAGCAAACAATTATGTACAAGGGAAACCCATAAGGCTAAGAGCTAATTTTCAACAGAAACTTTGTAGGCCAAAAGAGAGTGGCATGATGTATTTGAAGAGATGAAAAAAAAATTTTTTGAACCAAGAATCTAGCAAAACTATCTAGCAAAACTATCATTCAGAAAAGAAGGAGAGATAGAGTTTTCCAGACAAATGAAAGTTAAAGGGATTCATCACCACTAAATCGACCTTACAAAAAGTGCTAAAGGGGGTTCTTTCAGTGGAAAGATAAGTCAGTAAGTAGGAGTAAGAAAACTAGGAAGCACAAAAACAGTAAAATTAAATATATCTATACAAATCAGTCAAGAGATTAATAAAATAACATAATGTATGATACTATATATCTAAAATGTGGAGAGTAGAGGAGTAAAAATTTAATGCTTTCAGAATGGGTTCAAAATTAAACAATCATCAACTTAATGTAGACTTATATGCATAAGATGTTATATGTAAACCTAATGGTTAACTACAAATTGAAAACTGGTATTAGATATGTAAAAATTAAACAGCACAGATAGGAATCCAAATATATCACTGAAGAAAGCTGACTAATCATCAGAGAAGAGAGCAAGAGAAGAAACGGGGAAGAACTACAAAGCAACAATAAAACAAGAGACAAAATGGCAATAAATACATACCTGTTAGTAATAACCTTGAATGTAAGTGGGCTAAACACTACAGTCAAAAGGTGTAGGGTGATGAGATAGATTAAAAAAGAAGACCTTTCTATATTCTGCCTACAAGAGACTCATTTCAGGCCTAAAGATTCATGCAGATTGAAAGTGAAGGGATGGAAAAGCATTTTTCATGCAAATGGAAATGAAAAGAAAACCAGACTAGCAATACTTATATTGGACAAAATAGACTTTAAAACCAAAACTGAGACAGAGGAGGATGCTACATAACCATAAAAGGAACAATCTAGCAAAAAGATAAAACAATTTTAAATATTTATGCACTGAACATGGGAGCACCCAAAATATAAAGCACATATAAACAAACATAAAGGAAGTAACAGATAGTAAAGCAATAATAGAAGTGGACTTTAAAACCCCACTTACATCAATGGATGGATCATTCAAAAAGAAAATCAACAAGAAAACAGTGGCTTTAAATGACAAACTGGACTAGAGAAAGCCAGCAGATATTTTCAGAACATTCCTTCCTAAAGCAGCAGAATACACATTCTTCTCAAGTACACATGAAACATTCTTCAAAATAGAGCACATGTTAGGCAACAAAACAAGTCATAACAAGATAAACCATAAGAGACTCTTAATCTTGGGAAACAAACTGAGGGTTGCTGGGTGGGGAGGGATAAGGTGGCTGGGTTATGGACATTGGAGAGGGTATGTACTATGGTGAATGCTGTGAATTGTGTAAGACTGATAATTCACAGACCTGTAGCCCTAATGCAAATAATACATTATATGTTAATAAAAAAGAAAGAAAGAAAAAAGAAATGATTGAAGTCATATCATACATCTTTTCCAACCACAATGCTATGAAACTAGAAATCAACCACAAGAAAACATCTGGAAAGAACACAAGTATATGGGAGATTAATTAACGTTCTACTAAACAATGAATGAGTCAACCTAGAAATCAAAGAAAAAATTAAAAAAAAAATACATGGAGACAAATGAAAATGAAAACTCAATGGTCCAAAGTCTTTAGGATACAACAAGGCCATCTAAGAGGATTATCAGCAATACAAGCCTACCTCAAAAAGCAAGAAAAATCTCCAATAAAAATTTAGCCTTACACCTAAAGGAACTGAAAAAAGAACAAACAAAACCCGAAACAAGTAGAAGGAAGGAAATCATAAAGATTAGAGCAGAACTTATATGGAAACTAAAGAAAAAGCAGTTGAACAGATTGATGAAATTAGGAGCTAGTTCTTTGAAAACATTGACAAAATTGACAAATCTTTAGCTAGACCCATCTAAATAAGAGAAAGGATTCAAATAAACAAAATCAGAAATGACAGGGAAAAAAATAACCATTGACTCCTCAGAAATACAAAGATTTTTAAGAGAATATTATGAAAAAATATATGTCAACAAATTGGACAATGTAGAAGAAATGGATAAATACCTAGAAACATGTAACCCCCCCAAAACTGAAGCAGGAAGAAATTGAAAATTTGAACAGACTGATTACCAGCATCAAAATACTCTCCCCAAAAACCCTCAAAAGAACAGAACCAGACAGCTTTACAGGTGAATTTTACCATGTATTTAAGGAAGAATCCATTACCATTTTTCTTAAACTTTTCAAAAAAATAGAAGAGGAAGGAAAGCTCCAAATTCATTCTATGAGGCCAGAAATACCCTGGTACCAAAACCAGATAAAGGCACTACAAAAAAGAGAACTATAGGCCAATGCCTCTGATTGAACATAGATGCAAAACTCTTCAACAAAATATTAGCAAACAAATTGAAAAACAATAAATAAAAATTTATTCACCACAATCAAGTGGGATTTATTTCTAGGATGCAAGAGTGGTTCAGTATTTGTAACTCAGGCAACATGATACATCATATCAAACAGAGAAAGGATAAAAATCAAATGATCATTTCTATAAATGCAGAAAAAACACTGGACAAAGTATGACATCCATTCCTGATTTTTAAAAAAATTTTAAACCAAGTAAGTTTAGGGGGAACATACCTCAACTTAATAAAGGCCATAAATGAAAAATAGTTGACATCACACTCAATGATGAAAAACTGAAAGATTTTCCCTAACATTAAGAACAGGACAAGGATGTTCTCTCACCAATTTTAATCAACATAGCACTGGAATTATGAACTATAGCAATCAGAAAAGAAAAAGAAATAAAGGGCATCCAAATCAGTAGGAACTACAACTTCCAGTATTTGTAGATGGCAGACACTCTATATAGAAAACCCTGAAGACTCCACCAAAAAATTGCTAGAACTGATAAATGAACTCAGTAAAGTCACAGGTCACGATATAGAGAAATCTGTTTCATTTCTATGTACTAATAATGATGAAGCAGAAAGGAAATTTAAGAAAACAATCCCATATACAATTGCACCAAAAGAATAAACTATCTTGGAATAAACTTAACCAATGAAGTGAAAAACCTGTACTCTGTAAACTACAAAACATTGATGAAAAAAATTAAAGATAACACAAAGGGAATTGGATTGGAATCATGGATTGGAAGAACAAGTATTGTTAAAATAGCTGCACTGCCCAAAGCAATCTACAAATTTAATGCAATCTCTCTCAAAATACCAACATCATTTTTCACAGAAATAGAACAAATAATCCTAAAATTTTTATGGAACCACAAGAGATCCCAAATAGTAAAAGCAATTTGGAAAAAGAAGAACAAAATTGGAGGTATCCTGGATTTAAAGATGTATTACAAATCTGCAATAATCAAAACTGTATGGTACTGGCACTAAAATACACACAGAGATCAAAGAACAGAATAGAGAGTCTCCAAATTTACCTGTGCTTATACTATCAATTAATATAGGACAAAAGAGGCAAGAATACACAATGGGGCAAAGACAGCAGCAAATGGTGTTGGAAAGACTGGACAGCTACACACAAAAGAATGAAGCTGGACCATTTTCATACACCATAGACAAAACAAACAAACAAACAAACAAACAAAAAACCTCAAAATTGAATAAAGACAAAAATGTGACACTGATATCACAAAAATTGTAAAAGAGATCACAGGCAGTAATTCTTTAACAACAGCCATAAAAATATTTTTCTCCTGGCTCCTAAGGCAAAGGAAACAGAAGCAAAAATATCCTATTAGGATACTCAAAATAAAAAGCTTCTGTGCAGCAAAGGAAACAGTCAACAAAACTAAAAGATAGACTACTGAATAGGAGAAAATATCTGCAAATAATATATTCAATAAGAAGTTAATATCTAAAATATATAAAGAACTTATACAACTCAACACCCAAACAACAAATAATCAGATTAAAAATGGGCAGAAAACATGAACAGACATTTCTCCAAAGAAGACATAGGAAAAGATGCTCAACATCACTTACCATCAGTGAAATGCAAATCAAAACCAACAATGAGATTCACCTCACACTGTCAGAATGGCTAAAATCTAAAACATAAAAAACAAGTGCTGACAAGGATGTAGGAAAAAAGGAACCCTCATGCACTGTTGGTGGGTGGAAATGAAAACTGGTTTAGCCACTGTGAAAAACATGGAGATTTCTCAAAAAATTAAAAAATAGGGGCACCTGGGTGGCTCAGTGGGTTAAGCCTCTGCCTTTGGCTCAGGTCGTGATCTCAGTGTCCTGGGATTGAGCCCTGCATCAGGCTCTCCACTCTGCAGGGAGCCTGCTTCCCCTCCCCCTCTGCCTGCCTCTCTGCCTACTTGTGATGTCTCTCTCTCTGTCAAATAAATTTGTTTTTAAAAATGTTAAAAAATAAATTTAAAAAAAGAATTACCATGACCCGGTAGTACCATTACTGAGTATTTATCAACAAATATGGGAACACTAATTCAGAAAGATATATGTACACCTATGTTTATTTCAGCATTATTTACAGTAGCCAAAATATAGGAACAATCTAGGTGCCCATCAATAGATGAATGGATAAAAAAGTGGTATATGTATCTGATGGAATATTACTCAGCCCTAAAGAAGAGTGGAATCTTACTATTTGCCACAGTATAGATGGATCTAAAGATATAATGGTGAAATAAATCAGTCAGAGAATTACAAATGCCATATGATTTAACTTACATGAGGAATTTAAGAAACAAAACAAATGAAAAAAAGAGACAAAGACTTAAATAAGGAGAACAAACTAGTAGTTACCAGAAGAGAGGGGAATGAATGAAATACGTGAAGGAGATTAAGAGTACACTTATCACAATGAGCACTGAGTAATGTATAAAATTGTTGAATTACTATGTTGTACACCTGAGATTAACATAACACCATGTTAATTATACTAGAGTTTAAAAAGAAATAAATTTTTAAAAAAAAGGTAATATTTGAGCTAAAAAGTGTTTTTAAATTAAAAAATAAAATTGCACTTCCTTTTTTCCTGGATTTTTAGAATTAATACTATCCTTTTTCCTCCATGACTGGAGAAAATTATATTGTAGTGGTCTCAATAATAGTGTTCAATGTACATGTACTCTTTTACTGAAAGAGTACTTTTACATAAGTAAAAGATATATATCCAGAATTATATTCTGGATTAGAATATGATTATATAATACAATTATATCCATTATAAATGTAAGGGAGATTAACATTTAAAAATATATGAAATTATCGATTAAGTTTCTGGAATTATGTTTTATAGAATCCATTAGTCTAAATGAGAACCAAAATGGGGGAAAAAAACCCTCTTGTGTTCTCTTATGATCATTAAGAGGTCATTATACTTTTCATAATCATTTCCACACATCACCCTACATACCTACCCCCATGCATTTTTGGATGACCTAACTTTCCAAACTCTAAGACCTCTTCTAGTTTTCTTCACACTCCCTAGCAAAGTATCTCAACAAGAGTGTCTACTCTTAACAAATTCCAGAGCATGTCCGTCACAGCCTTACAAAGTTTTCTTGAGTACCTACCCACTGTGTAGAACTGATTTTTCCAGTACTTAAGGAAAGAGCTAGAATTGGGTGAAAGAAAACAGCCCAGCATTATTTAAAAAAAAAAAAAAAAATTGGTAAATACTTTTTTTCTCTATTCTTTTTCCAGAGCAATGTAGATGTTTATCCACAAGAAAGGCAATCTCCCCTCATTGAATCTGACATAGGAAAGAATCAGTTATTTGAAGTTTACTTCATATCCTGGTTTTCTATTTCTCCTGTGAAACATTTCCTAGAGACTTTGAAGTAGATCTCAGTTATGGTTGGTCCCACTAAGAGAGATTTTTCTTTTACTTCTCAATTTATTACTTTATGTCATGACCATTCAAAATGTGGAACAACAATGCATCAGATGTATGTAACTGTGGCTCAAAATGAATGATACTGTGAGTGGTGGTGGTTAGAGATTCACATTGAAACATCCCTCGAATGTGGAAACCACACTTCAAATAGACATATTATATTCAACAGCTACTCTTATGACAAGGAGACACTGTCAGAATTTTTATTAAAACTAATGCTTCTCGGGATGCCTGGGTGACTCAGTGGGTTAAGCCTCTACCTTCAGATCAGGTCATGATCTCAGGGTCCTAGGATTGAGTCCCGCATCAGGCTCTCTGCTCAGCGGGGACTCTGCTTCCCCTCTCTCTCTCTGCCTGCCTCTCTGCCTACTTGTGATCTCTCTGTCTAATAAATAAATAAATATCTTTAAAAGATTTAATAAAAAAAAACCTGATGCTTCTCAAGACTTTATTATAACCGTACAAAAAAAGAATTAGTGTTATCAGATATAAGATAACTATTCATGAATATATATTTGTTTTTATGACAGGAAAACAAAAGGAAAATAATTAGGTTACGTAGATTTGTGGTAGATACATTTGTTTTCTTAATATCACCTCAGATTTTCAGAATAGATTTGAGGGCCTTTTATATGTGAAACACAATGTGGAAGTTGTTGATTTTACTTTTTAAAAATATTGTTATATTTCCCAAAGAACAAAAGCAATCTAGCAAGCACTCTTAAAAGAAACACAATATATAGCAAAATGCTTTAAGCAGAAGCTACTAGAGAAGAGTCTCTGTTCTCAAATAGTCATAGGGGTAACCAAAGTGCATCTCCTGTTGAGGACAGGCTGGGACTTTTGCCAAGAGTTTGATTAACAAAGCTTGGACTGCCGACCAACCACACAGAGACAAGTACACTTGCTAAACATGATATTAGTCTTTCAGGATCCAGACGGTGGCAATTTTTTGCATAAATGATAGCATGTTAAGCTTATTAAGAATCATAGAATTAACTGTGTAGTTATATATCACATGTGTATTAGTTTACTGGGGACACCTTAACAAAGTAACACAAGATTTAACAAGGCCATCCTCCCTCTGAAGGAGTAGAGGAGGGATCTGTCCCAGACCTATCTCCTAGTGTTTAGTACTTCCATGGTATACTGTGTATATCTTCAGTCTTCACGTGGTATTTGTCCTGTGTACACGTCTATGTCCAAATTTTCCCTTTTTATATGTATACCACACATATTGGCACCCACCCAATTTCAGTTTGACCTCATCCCAACTAATTGTATCTGCAATTAACTTACTTTCAAAAAAGATTGCTTTTTGAGGTTACCAGAGGCTAGGACTTTAACAATGTGAATCTTTAGCAGAATGCAATTCAACCCACACCAAAATATAAATATTTCCTACAAGCAAAAGATTAATATATTCTCACACTCAGACTTTGGAATAGTATTTTTAAGTCTCATATTATTCATGCTTAAATCAAAAATGAAACCCACTTGTTTGTCTCTAATAAAGTTCCATTTTGGGGGAAATAACCATGATTTGTAGATGAGCAGTAAGAATGAGTTCAAAAGCTACTTCTATAAGATTTTCAAGATTTCAAATCCAGTGCCTTTATCTATTAAGCAAAATTTGACCTTGAAATGTGCTGTTACTGAAGATTGATGGAATATGTGTTCACTGGAAGAGTTATTTGATTTTTTTTTTGAGGACATACAGAGAACCAATCTGAAATTGGCTGAAAGCTAACTCTTTCAGAACAAAAGTGATATAATTAACTCATTTTCACTTTATCTGATGATTTCTTAACTGACAAAGCCCTGTGAAACCACATCTAACAGGAAAGGAAAAAAAAAACAAAACACCCCTTTTTCTTTTATAAAAAGCGTTAGCAAACAATTGTGGCTAGGCTTTAAAGTTTACACCTGTGATGCATATTTTATACCCAGTCAACATCAAAGGGAAAATAAAGGGCTACTGATTTTCCATTTTATTGTACCTGTATATTTCTTCCTATGTCTTTAGTTTCAAAGGCTTAGAAAGCAAAGCCACTAGTTCCTCAGATTAAGAAGGGCCAGACCTTTTAAAATATGTATGATCAGATTTTCAATAAACCTAAACTGCAATAGCCTCTCAATTCATTTTTTTAAAGACTTTTATTTATTTATTCCTTTGAAAAAGAGAGAGAGAGCATGAGTGGGGGTAGGAGCAGAAGGGGAAGGAGAAGGGGAGGAAGAGCATCTCAAGCAGGTTCTGCACTGAGTATGGAGGCCTCAGTGGGACTCCATCTCATGAACCAAAGTCCAGAGTCAGACGCTTAACTGAGTGAGCCACCCAGGTGCTCCTCAATTCATTTTAACACGAGAAATATTTGTGGATTGCTAACAATATGAAACACATTATATAGCAAGCACTATGAGAAGTACAAAGGAGAGTAAGATATGGTCCCTTGCCCATGAAGATGCTATAGTTCATTTAGACAAATGGAAGTAGCCAAACTAGAAAACTAAAGACAAGAGATATCACTGTAGAATTAATTTTTAAGTACAATATTAATTGTACTTAAATTATTTTTTAAGTACAATTTTTATAACAGTAGCAATAATAGTATGTTTAACAATGATATGGTGCTTTTTGTATGCCAAGTGCTGTTCTAAATGCTTTATATATGCATATTTAATCTTAATAACAATATCATGATATAGATACTCTTATCATCCCTATTGTGGCAATGAAAAGAAATTGAGAAAAAGTGAGATTATGTAAGTTGGTTTCTGAGACTGAACAGTTAATGAGTTGCAGCCGTGATTCAAACTTAGTGAGTTTGTCTGCAGAATCTTTCCTCTTGTCCATTACCATGTGCTGTTTCTCTACTCTTCAAATCTCTGGTATCCATTGATATCCATTAGGGTATTTTCAGTCTGGACACTAATACAACACACCCCAAACAATAGAAGTAATCAAAAACATAAAATCGAGGAGAGCTCCTTGTCACCAAATCAAAAACTGAGAAATGTCTTTCAAAGGTTATAAACTGGACCAGATTAGGAGAATATTCAAAAAAATATCAGATGCTATAGATATCAAATGGTGAGGCATTGCTAGTTCCCCCCTCTAGCAAATCCCTCTCGGACCTAATTTAAGGGAAAGGTTTCACAAAAGTAAGTGGAAATTCCAAGGAATGATCCTTACTTGGAATAAGTCTAAGGGAAAGAATAGATCATGGGAGAAGAAAGGGCATCCTTGAAAGACACAATTCCAGCTACAGAATAGCTGAGTCACGGAGCTAGAGAAATGCCATAGGAGCTATCTCTACTCCAGCAATCGATCCTTTTAATCTAGAGGAAAACTACCTGGAAAAGGTAGGGTCAAGGAATGAGGGCAGGAATGATCATCCACACAGTTGCTATTTACAGTGAAGTGAGCAGAAGTACAACAATGAGAATCTGGCACATGGGGATTCACCCACTGATTTTTTTCCCCCCCTGAGGGAGAAGATGGCAATAATTAGGGGAGATTTGTTTAGAAATTATTTTACTCCAGACTTACAAATTGAAATTTCTGATTGCTTTGGCTTACTTCCACATCCCATTTCAGAAGTAAGTAATACACAGAAAAGAAGCAGCACGAGGCCTATCCCAAGATATTTGTTTTTAAAATCAGGAAAAGAACATAATAAGCAAAAAACGACCCCCCCCCAACCATCAATGCTATCAAATCCTTGTAAGAAACAGGAAGAACTCTCCATATTTTGTGCTTTTTAAATATAATTATTACTACTATCAAATGGCCACACTATTCAGACCCAAAGGAAGAAGAAATCCCTACCAGATAGCCAATTATAAAAGAGACCCTTTTGACCAAGCTGATTAGTAAAAATATGGCTTGAATGAATCGTACACACTTATCAGCCTAACTAATCAGGATGAATGCTGGCATCCATTTATTTCTGGCAAGGTCAGAAGCCTCAAGTTCCCTGGACATCCATTTTCACTAGGATTTTTAATATCAATCACATGTCTCCATCTTTTAATCTGACCTACCCTTTCTAACTCTTCTTTTCCTTTTATTGTGCCCTCAGGTATTAATGTCTGAACCAGCAAACTCCTGCATATCAACAATCTTTTATTTGAACTTTTTCCAGTCCTTCCTATCCAGGCTGAAATGGCTTTCCCCCCAAGGGCACCACTTCCTGTTCTCAAAGGGAAGCTTTTTTATCTCTCACTTTACAAATATGTTAGGCTCTCTTTGTTCTTCTCTGTATATTCCCCCATCTCCAACTAGAGCATCAGGAATATGGGGCAGGAAAAAGTAAACATTTTTTTAAATGCAGTATAAATGCAAGGTAAATAAAGATTAGTAAGGGAAACTTAAGTAACTGAAAGGAATGAATTAATTTGGTAAACTGGCCATTTGAGAAGGCAACTTGAGAACTGGCCTGCTTTCCAGTTTTAATTACTTGGAGATCCCATTCTGAGCTTTTTCTTCTGTTTTCCCACCTCTTCACAGATGAGCTCGTTTATTCTCAATGATTTAAAATAGCTTTTCTGTGCTAAGAATTCAAATATGCATGTCTCAATCCCAAATCAATCCCCTACAAACCAAATTCATATAACCCAACGCCCTACTTAATATTTCTATCTCAGGTCCTTACACACATATATCCAAATCAAAACTTATTTTCTCCCTACCCACCACTCAAACCAAAGTTTCGCTCGATGTTTCCTATTAATAAATGGTGTCACTGTTTACCTGGTTGCTCCCCACCAAGTCAAGGTTCACTTGTGATTCTTCCTATTCTCTCACGCACCTGTATTGACTCTATCTTCAGTGTCAGGAGGGTCTATCTCCAACACATCTGAAATCTCTCTGTCTACTTTCAGGCAGCTCCCCTCCCACAGCCTGTCATCTCTCCCTTGGATTACTGCATTACTGAGTTAACCCTGCCCCACAAATAGTCTCCTTGTATCTACTTTCTCCAATTTGCTCAAACTGCAATAAATTTGCACATGAGCAAATCAGATTGCTACTTCCTTGCTTCGAAACCTCTAAAAATTTCCTGTTGAACTTAAAGTTATATCCATTCTCCCTATTGAACTGAGGGTGCTTTGAAGTAGGGGTCAGCAAAGCATTCTCTGTACAGAGTGAAATAGTAAATAATTTAGGCTTTGCAACCTCTGTGCCTGTGCCACTGTAACACAAAAGCAACCGTAGGCAATATATGAACAAATGAGTGTGGTAGTGTTTCAATAAAATTTTATTTATGACACTGAAATTTGAATTTCACATAATTTTACATATTATTCTTTTGATTTTCTCCCAACCATTTAAAAAAAAAATCTTAACTCACAGACATGTAAGTCAAGTACAAAATGAGGCAATAGGTAGGATTTGGCCTGTGGGCCATAGTTTGCCAACCCATCCTAAATAACTACTCAAGATTACTGTCATCTCTTTGTACCTCTTTCCCCTAGATCACTGTGCCCAGCCATATAAGCCTTCTTTCTATTTTAAAATATTCCAATCTTCTCTTTATACAGACCCTGTGCATTTATTCTTATCTTGATTTAAAATATGGCTTCCCTTATGGTGTGAATTGTTTGGCTTATTACTTATTCTTTATCACTCTACAAAAATATGACTGCTTTGTAACTTTGGGTTTTTTTTTTTCTTCTCTAAAGTACATTTTTATCCCTCCCTAATATCCTTTTCTCTAGCATTTATCACTCCAAGAAATTACCTGCACAATACCATGCATATAGTAGTTACACAATAAAATGATGGCAGAAATAAAATAATAATTCTTCATACTCACATATCAAACAATGGGAATGTGGAATATTTGAAAGACAGAAAGTAGCATACCATATTAAATATAAATAATATAGAATGGTCACCCTGAACATACACATTAACAAAGTCCATGCATTTCAAGGAAAAGAAAGGAATTTATAAGCATCCAGGTAATGGAAAAAGTCACATATAAAAGAGAAAGTAATAGTTCCAAGTTGGTCTCATAATTTATTGCAACTTTTAGGATTAGAAAAATGTGTAATGATGTTAAATTCTTGGAGAAAGGCAGCTTAAATCAGGGCATTACTTCAAGAATATCAAAGACTAAGACAAGAATGGTAGTGTGAGGAGTTCCATAGAGACCATTCCCAGCTAGACCATAACTGGTAAAAGTTATTTTAAAAAATAAAGTCTCTGGAAATTTTTCTAAGGACAAATAGTTAATGAAGAAATACTTATTCAAGAAAAAGTCTAATTCTCAGTTAAGAACAGTAAGAGTCTATGGCATTTGAGCATTGACTCACTGTCTCCTCTCCACCCTCAACTCAGCATGATAGAAACCACTCTGGCTCCTTCTTTGCCCAAGTTCTTATCAAGGACTACAGTATCTCTTCAGAAGGGGTAAACTGCTAGCATTTCACATCCACCAAGCTCCATGTTGCAGAGGTTAAATTATAGGCAAATGCAACTGAATAGTTAGGGAGTCCCTTTGGCCACCCAGCCCCACTTGTAGGTTGAAGGCTGTGTTTCCGGTACAGCAGGTCAAAAACACTAAGACTCCAATCCCCCCTCTTCAGCTTGCTTATAAAGCAGAGATTCAACTCTGAGAACAGAAAGTCAAAAACATCAGAGGCTACCATCCCAACTGAACAACCAACTCATGAAACAAGAGAGTCACTTAAAGACAAGTAGACTAAACTATTACTCATTCTTTAGACTTGTATCATTATAAATTTATAAATCAAAGATATGGCTCTCAGTTTATAAATCCTTAATCATACAAGAACCATATGATACTCTCAATAGATGCTGAAAAAACATTTGACAAAGTACAGCATCCCTTCCTGATCAAAACCCTTCAAAGTGTAGGGATAGAGGGCACATACCTCAATATCATCAAAGCCATCTATGAAAAACCCACTGCAAATATCATTCTCAATGGAGAAAAACTGAAAGCTTTTCCACTAAGGTCAGGAACACGGCAGGGATGTCCATTATCACCACTGCTATTCAACATAGTACTAGAAGTCCTAGCCTCAGCAATCAGACAACAAAAGGAAATTAAAGGCATCCAAATCGGCAAAGAAGAAGTCAAATTATCACTCTTCGCAGATGATATGATACTCTATGTGGAAAACCCAAAAGACTCCACTCCAAAACTGCTAGAACTTATACAGGAATTCAGTAAAGTGTCAGGATATAAGATCAATGCACAGAAATCAGTTGCATTTCTCAACACCAAAAACAAGACAGAAGAAAGAGAAATTAAGGAGTCAATCCCATTTACAATTGCACCCCAAACCATAAGATACCTAGGAATAAACCTAACCAAAGAGGAACAGAATCTATACTCAGAAAACTATAAAGTACTCATGAAAGAAATTGAGGAAGACACAAAGAAATGGAAAAATGTTCCATGCTCCTGGATTGGAAGAATAAATATTGTGAAAATGTCTATGCTGCCTAAAGCAATCTACACATTTAATGCAATTCCTATCAAAGTACCATCCATCTTTTTCAAAGAAATGGAACAAATAATTTTAAAATTTATATGGAACCAGAAAAGACCTCGAATAGCCAAAGGGATATTGAAAAACAAAGCCAAAGTTGGTGTCATCACAATTCCGGACTTCAAGCTTTATTACAAAGCTGTCATCATCAAGACAGCATGGTACTGGCACAAAAACAGACACATAGATCAATGGAACAGAATAGAGAGCCCAGAAATAGACCCTCAACTCTATGGTCAACTAATCTTCGACAAAGCAGGAAAGAATGTCCAATGGAAAAAAGACAGCCTCTTCAATAAATGGTGTTGGGAAAATTGGACAGCCACGTGCAGAAAAATGAAATTGGACCATTTCCTTACACCACACACAAAAATAGATTCAAAATGGATTAAGGACCTCAATGTGAGAAAGGAATCCATCAAAATCCTTGAGGAGAACACAGGCAGGAACCTCTTCGACCTCAGCCAAAGATATATAACTAAGAAAAGTTATTTGGTTTTACTCCAAGTCTTATATTTAAAGAAGAAAATCTTTTTCAATAAAAACTATTATGGATTCTTAATTATGTCATTGTGCATTGCAGATATATCTGATATTCAAATGTGCTTTTTTTTTTCAAATCCATTTCTATGAATAAAATAAATGCCAACTGTTAGATAGGAAAATTTTAAGACTGGATATACTTGAATTCAACAGACATAGATGTACAAATATGGCAGAGGCTCTCAGAAGTTTGGACATGGGGGTATGGAGTGATTATAGCCAGATGACTATTTTCAAAGAGAAGTTCCTATCTACTGAATTTGATTTGCTAATATTTCTTAAGGACTTTTATGTCTTGATATTAGCCTAGCACTTTTTTCCCATAATGTTTTTGTAAGATTTGATATCAGGTTTATATTCACTTCCTAAAACATAGTAGAAAATGTTCGTTCCTCTAAAAGACTTTGTATAAGTTTGTTATTATGTCTTCCTTCAATGTTTGTTGGAATTCATCTATGACACCATCTGGACCTGGAATTCTCTTTGGAGATTTTTGTTAACAAATGCAAATTACCTTGACTGATATAAGATTATTTTGATTTTTTATTTCATGTGTGCCCATTTGTAAGTTATGTATTTCAGGGAATTTGTCCGTTTCATCTAAGTTATTGGATTTATTGTTACAATGTCCACATTTAACCTATTATTATTCTGATATCAATAAGATCTGTGGTGATAGTTGTTCTGTTATTTCAAATGTTGGCAGTCTTTCTCCTTTGCTTTTACTTCAACCCCATCTTTTTCTCTCTCTTTCCCTCTCTCTTGTCTTCCTCTCCCTCTTTCATCAGTTTGGAAAACCCTATAAAAATGTCATCTTTCATAAAATTTTGACTAATTTTCCAGAATCTTAATATTTAATTGTATCTCAGATCTCTCTGCATTGCCACTCATTTTTCTTACATTTAGATTTAATTTCTGGAGTGATTAGTCTTACCCAGTAGTATTCTTAAAAAATACTGAAAACCCCAAAAAGTTCTTGTTTCTTTGAGTTACATTTATTGACACTATATTATTAAGAATGAAAACTGAGGTAATATTAAAGCACATTGACAACACATAACATTAACCATTTGAGTATATATGTCATCATAGGGTAATGTGGCCTTTGGAGAACTCCAGAGTAGCAACTCTTAAAAGAATAAAAGTGAAAAAAAAATAACATCTTAATATTACTGTGAAAATAGTTGTGATATTTGTGAATCTTCTGAAAAGGTCTCAGGGACCAAAAAAAAAAATGAGTTCTCAGACCATATTTTAACTACCATACAGGTAGGGCACAGAGGTTCTTCCGAAGTAGCTGTATATGAGAACCAGATTTTGTTATTTTGTCCAAATGGACATCCTCATCTTTAATCTGCACATTGTTTTTATTTAAATTTATATCTATAAAATACTTTGAGGTACTTGAAAGTTGACCTGTCATCAAGAGATGCACTAATCATTTGCCAATAACAGCTCCATTGTTTGTTTTTTATCACCGTTGTATATGTCTTGCCTCTTCAAATGTATTCATTAGCTATGCAACAGAATCTCATATATCCTTAATAAAAAACTCTGTGTAAATCATATATACTCTAAAATTTAACAGTTTGTGGATTAATTTGTATTCTGGACCATATTCTCTGGGGGCACCTAATAGTCATTATAGAAGCATATATTGGATTTTTCCATAAAGATGCATGAATTCTATAAAATTTTCTGAAAAAAAAGCAGTGAGTTATAAAACAATGCTTTACAATACTGTTTTCTTTTCCTCTTGCCTATATTACTTTAGTAGCACCATAATCAGCCCTTATAATTTTGTGAAACAAACACTTCATGCTATATGTGGTTTGCTGATTTTTTAAGAAGATTGGTGATATGATTTTCTACCAAATAATGCCAATACCTCTAATCAGACTAAAAAAATAGATGTATGCCCTGTAACAATGAGTATACCCAGTACCCAAATCTTGGTCTCCAATACTATTTTTTCAATAACAGGAAGCAGAGTTCCTTGCTAATTCTAGGGCTAGAGCTTAGAATATCCAAGATGAGGCCAGAGCATCTTATAGTACTGGGAAATAAGGACATGCTCAAAGATACATAAACATATACACAAATTGAGTTATGTCAAGGGACACACTGAAAAGAGCTCCCTTTGGCCAAAGCTAGAACAGTTTAAGCAACAAAATAAGTAATGAAATGTTAAATTATAACTCATGATATAATAGTAATATCAATGAATCTAAATTCATATAAATAAATGACTAAATAAATAAGTAAATGGATGAATATAGACAAGTCTTCCATGCAGAAGAATTCCAAATAATTTATGTAGACACCTGTGAAATGTAACTCTCTTCTCCTTAGGTGTGGGCTTCATACAGCGATTTCCTTACATAACTGTGGAAATGGAAGAAAAGATTAACTTTAAAGTGGCAGAATCTAAAATCCAGTACCTTGGCTAGGCTGCCAAGACTAGCAGTGATAAGTCATGTTGTACCATGTACCCTTGGAATAATGTGAGGATAATGGTACTTTCCTGCTGTATTATTCCTCTGAAATCCATAAACTCTGTGGAACCATGAGAAAAACATCACACAAATTCAAACAAAAAAGCAGACTATCCAACATCAGACCAGTACTCCTTAAAACTTCAGGTCATCAAAAATAGGAATAGTCTGAGAAACTGTCATACTCTACAGAAACTGAAGGAGACAAGATGACTATGTATAATGTGGTATCTTGCATGGGATCCTGAGGAAGAAAAAGAAAGGACATTAGGGGGAGGTATGGAAAAACACCTAAGGAAATATGAATAAAGAATGCTCTTGAGTTATTAATGTATCAATATTGGTTTCGTAGTTGTGACAAATGTATTGTGCTGATGTAAGTTGTAGTTGGTAGGAAACTGGGGGTAGGGTAATGGGAACTCTACCACTTTCATAACTTTTTTGTAAATCTAAAACAATCCTATAATATTCTGCCCCATTTCAATGTCATTTATGGCCTGTGTTATCAACTGATTACTTGTGTTTTTCTCTGTGGTTATCTATAAAATTAAATCCTATGCAAAGCACCTTGAACTCTTTAATAAAAAGACATTGAATATGTAATTCAAGGAAACATATGCAAAATTTTAATGTTATTTCCTCTGGAGAAGAATTATACAATAGGGCACTTTTTAAAGGTTACTTAGTATAGTTGAGAGTTTTATAACTTTATTTCTTTTCTCTTGGATGTAATGTTTAATTCCCAGACTTTTAAAACTTCTCTGTGCCATAGTCTTACTTGTGTATATGCAAAGCAACACATGCAGGTTACTGTGAGGTGGGTGGAAACAAGTCCCCTTCTACTCATTATTTTCAAAAGCAAAGCACAAACAAGGTATTTGGCTAAGCCCCAGTTCTTGTTTTCCATTTCCGTTTCACCTTAGTTTTATTCATGAGTTGCCAGGCTTTAAATTTTTTTTCATTTCAAAGTGAATTCTGCTTTTTATTCATTCTTAGGATTCAAAGAGTACAAACATTAACAATTTCTGTATATCGCAAATGAGGCTTTATGATGAGGAACAAATCTTTTCAGCTAGGAACATTTTAAATTTGAGTGAACTCTGACAAGCAGCCAAAATGTGTTTACAAAAGTTTCCACTGGAGGAGCTCTCACATTGAGAGCAATGGCTAAAAACAGCATCATCACAATAATAACTTCCTCATAGAATTATTTTGAAAGTAAAATGTGATCATTTTCATAATGTGTCTAAATTGTGAGGGAACATAGAGATGTTAGCTAATATCATCATTAAGATGTTCTAGTAAAAATATTATTACATCCTCTATGTATACATAAATACACATGTGCATATTCTTATACACATATACATGCATACATACATTGTATATATACACATGTATTATGTGCATACACACCTGTGTGCATATATACTGTACATACCCATGACATATATACTAACCTACATGTGTACATAAGTATACATAGTCATATGCATGTATATGCATGTGTAGTTATATACATTCCTCTATGTATACATATATATATAAATTATACATACCAATGAGTCCATGGCAGAGTCTCTTCAAAAATAGAAAGAAACTATACCCCATATGATTTATAGATTTAGTAGTTGAGAAAGTAGTCCTCTAATCAATGGATTTTAAGTTATGTTAATGAATGCTGAACAAGTTGTCTTTTGTTTTGTTTTTTTTTTCCCCAGAAGAGTAAAAGCAAAAGGAAACAAAACATTTATTTTGGAAAATGTACTAATTCCTTATTAGTATTTACTCATTCTTTTAATTAGGTCAATTATTATTTGCCTACCATGTATCTGACATTATTTCAGAAATTGGGTTTGGTCCTGATAATTTAAAAAGTCTAAAAACGCAGATATTGATCTTTTCTTTGGTTTATTGTCTAGCCAGTACCAAATAACATGAAACTTAATTTTAGATGACTATGTAAGTGGGTGAATATTTGGATCTGGAATTAGGAAGAGAATATAATGTAAATGTACACTGAATTGGAATAGAACTCGGCAGATGAATTGGTAATAGTCACTAAGGCAGTAGATATAATTATCTAAGAAAATAATAACTGAAAAAAAAAAGTTTAGGGTAAAGCCCTCAGAAACTTCAATATGTAGTGATTGTATAGAAGAAGGAAAAGGAGCAGCCAAAAGAAGTTATGGTGAAACCTAGAGAATGCAGGATGATGGAAGTGAAGGAAGGAGCTTGTTTCAAAGAGAAAGTGATCAAATGTGTTCAATGAAGCTGAGAATTAAAGTAGCTGAGAGCTAAATAAATAAATAAATACATAAGTCCACTGGGGGTCCTTAAGACCCCTAAGAGAATAGAATTAATGAAATCATGGAGTAGAATCCAGCTTAGGCTTAATGAGTGAAAAAGGTAAGGAAATGGAGCCCATGAATGTGGGTTTCTACCTCTCCAATGAATTTGGTTAAAAGAGTGTCCACACTGCATTTTTATTTGAAGGTCAGGGCAATCTCGCATATGTTTAATATCTTATAAAATACAGGAGAGGCACTTAATCAATAGTACGGATTTCTGAGAATTTAGCACGTGGCATTTTAAACACTGATCTAAGATCAGCAATGTAGTTCTATATTTTAATATGAGACAAGATTTAAAAAATGCTCCAGAGGTAGAGAGATTTGGAAATTTGATGATGGGAAATTGATGGGCTAATTGGTTTCTATTTTATCTCCTAAGTAGAAACAAAATCATATTTTGAAAAACCCAGAAAGGGGCTAAGGCAGTCCGAAGTTAGAAGGAAGACTGAACCTAGACACAGAATGAAGTATGAGAATGACCTGTCTAGAGAAATCTAAAAGAAATGAAAATCATTACAATGGCTCAATTGAAGTCAGTCATGAGAGTCAGTATAATCTTCTTGGTTGTATCATTTTCCCCACTAGTCCCTGATTGCAGGAAGTGAAAAGGCAGAGAGTAGTTTCCGAGCTGAAATGAAGTACTGTCAGATAAATATTATAGGAGGACAAAGGTGCAAAGTAATTAAAAAGAATATCAAAAGATTGGTAAGTAATCACCTGTCCAACAAAAATTTTTGAGTGGCTACCATCACCATGTTAGGCACTATGTATACAGAGGAGAATTAAACAAGGTTCCTGTCCTTAGCTATGTCACATTCAAATTTATTACACAGGTACTAATAGAGTTAATTATAACACTAATGACTAAGTGCTTTCATAAAAATATTCATCAAGTACATTGCCGGCCCAGAAGAGGTTTTCCTAACCATGTGGTGGTGAGGTGTTGATGTAGGTCTTCTGTGGAGTTAGCCAAACTGTGATGTTAAGTCCTCCAGACTGCAAAGTCTGCCCAAGACTCCTGATCCTAAAGGCAAAGAGGTGGGGGTCCCAACTACAAAGTTGGAGAGAAGAGCCCACACAAAACCGCTCTCATTTATGACACCAGCTTCAAGTTTGGGAATTTTCCAAAACCACCATTGATAATTCACTAAAAAAACTCATAGAATTCATAAAAACTTGTTGTACTCACGGTTACATTTATTATAGGGAGAGGATAGATTTAAAATCAGCCAAGGGAAGTGATGCATAGAGTCATTTCTGGGAAGATTTCAAAAGTGAGGCCTCTTTTGCCTCTTTTGTTATACACCTGGCATTGATGTGTAACCATATCCATGGTATATTGCCAACTCAGGAAGTTCATCAAGCTTTGGTATCCAGAGCTGTTGTGGAGACTTTATTACATTGTCAAGATTCATTGGTTGAACTCAGTCTCTAGGTCAATGGATACACTGTGATCAAAAGTCTCCACCCTAAATCACATGCTGAAGCTCTCTGGCATGGTCAGCTGATACCCCAAGACTACCAAATATGGCTGGTCTCACCTTGATTGACGTCATTAGCATAAACTCTCAGACGTAGTCCCAGGGACCCACTGTGAATAACAAAGACATTTCTAACACTGGGAAAATTTAAAGATTACCTTTCAGGAACTAGGCACAAAGACCAGCTCTATATCTTTGGGCAAGGCCAAACTCCTTATTACACAGGTCTGGAGCATAAATTCTACCTGCACCCCCCCCCCACTCCAGAGTTTGTCCCACCAGAAACAAGGTAACTGGCTTTCCATAGCAATCAACCATTGACTATGAATAATGTGAAGATCCCAGGCACCTCCAGCTCCCAATTGCCCCAGAGCAGAGTTTTGAAGAAAGCTGCAAGTGCAAATAGAAGCAGAATGCACAAAAACTGTAAGATTTGCACAAAGAACCAGAAATCTAGATTAAACAATAAGTATCTATTATAGGAATCCATCATGAAAATATGGATGTTCTAACTGAGTCTTGAAGAAAAGTGAAGAGCAGAAGGGGAGAACTATTGCTCAATTAAGAACAAAATCAAAGAAAGAAAGAAAGAAAAGAAAATAAACATCACTGAAGCATGACCAGCATAGAGACTTCCAAATATTTCAGTACAGTTGAAAGTTAATATGTAAGGCAAAGAAAAATAAAAATGAATTCTTCATATATGAGTAAAGGTCAAATCTCTTAAGTCTTGCAGATCTTTGGAAGGAATCTAGATATAATACTACTGAAGCTAGAAGGGTCATCAAAGGATATGAAGGAAGAAATTACTAAGCAATGATATTAGGAATAACATAGACATAAGATATTTATTTTAGATATGTTTGATTGCTCAAAACCGCATGTGACTTTTAAGTACAACTTTTTTTATTTGCCAGCATAATCTTAAAGAGGAACAGTTGTGAATGACCAATCTGGCTTGAACAGCTAATTGCAGTGAAATAAAACATTGGTTTTGTTTGCAGCAACAAAATAAGAACTATTTTATATGTTTTATTCATTAAGAAAAATGTATTATCTCTGATAAGAGAATCTTTGAGGTAAGATGACCCCACTGTGGTTTATTTGGCTCTAGTTCAATTCTGTTTAACCAGTTTGCCAGAAGCCAATTTTCCAGATTTATAATCTTTACAATTATTAATAAGATTTGAAGTTTTAGAAGATGAGAGATTTAGCTGCAATTAAAAACTGTACCATTTTGTCTTTTATTGTCTCCAATATGCATTTTTCCTTAGGTCAGCATCAGTCACTTGTGAATAGAGTCATGATGGAATAGTTAACAATATGTATTTTCTTCATATGGTAAATAAAATCTAAGTAATTTATGATTTCTAATAATTTGCATAAGCAAGCATTTGACGTATCTCAATATGAATTTAGAAGAAACAAGATCCTTATCCTCTTGTTTTGCTTGTTCACTTTCCCCACTCAATATATTTTTTTATTTTTTATTTTTTTTAAAGATTTTATTTATTTATGTGACAGAGAGAGAGATCAAAAGTAGGTAGAGAGGCAGACAGAGAGAGAGGGGGAAGTAGGCTCCCTGCTGAGCAGAGATCCCTGTGCAGGGCTTGATCCCAGGACACTGAGACCATGACCTAAGCCTAAGGCAGAGGCCTAACCCACTGAGCCACCCAGGTGCCCCTCAACATATTTTTTTAGAAGAGGGACTAAACTGAGGGAGATTGGTGAATATACAATTTCAAAATATTTTTTAAAGTTTATGATTTTGGAAAAAGAATGGGAGAACAGGCTGCAGTATAGGTGTATTATAAGGTGTATTATAAGAATTTTAAGATAACACATATATGTAATTTTAATTACTTTTAAATCTAAAGATTTACAAATTCATAAATTTTTTAGTTGTTTTAAATGCAAAACCAATTCGGAGTCTTAGTATCATTCACCCAAGAAGTAACAAGGCCCTGAATGAAGGCAGCAGCTGTGAATTTGAAGAGGGAATGGGTATGAAAGAGATATAGGAATTAGAATCAACAAGAGGAGTTGGTGGAAGGGTATATGGGTTTCTGGATTGTGTTTCTTGCTGGATGCAGTTTCATTCATAGAATAAAGGATATAAAAATTATAAGAGGAAGAGAAGCATTTATGTGTATGGAATATAATGAGATAATTTTGGTTGCTGAGTTTGAGAGACTCATTCACTCAGCAAATATTTATTCAAAACCTGCTTTCTGTCAGGCACTGTGGCAGTGTGGGGGAATAGATCAATAAAAAATATCAATGGCACATCTATGCCTTATGAGAAATACATGAGCTCTCTCAATGTGGCTGTCTATTATACAGTTGTATAAAGAAGCCTGGATCCTAGAACATAGAAAACAGATGTAGGCTGGAAATAGCAAATTAGGAGGTATTTTTGTATAGTTAAGAATAATCAAAGAGAATGAAAGTCTCCAAAGATCAAACCTTGAGAGGGCACCAATATAGAAAAGAACTATACAAAAGAACTTAAAAACCCAGAGATGTGATGAAGTGAGTTATTTAAAATCATAAGCTGAATTTTTATTCTAACAACAATTCACGACAATACAAATCCAAATAAATGTATTTTATATATTTTGTTTTCTTTAATGAACTTCAGATGCACTAGGAATTGAATAAAACACAATTGCAGATTTATGACACATTCTCATAACCGATCCATGTACATTTGGTTGCTTATTTGTTTATTTGTTGGTTGGTTTCAAAAAAAATCTAATGCACAAAATTGGAAACACAGTGGTAATCTCCATGTTATATATGGTCCCTTCATCCACTATCTGTCTTCTCCTACCTATGGTAAGCATTATTTTGAGGTCTGTATTCATCATTGTATATATATATGCATTCCTGGAAAGTATAGGTATATTGTCAGAATTTTAAAAGAATATATATGCATAATTTTAATTACTGTTAAATATAGAAATTTACAAACTTATAATTTTTTAGATGTTTTAAATGTATAAAAAGGTTATATTTTATATGATCTTCTAGGAACTTTTTTGAAGATAAAGTATCACTGATTCATCCATATTGTTGAGTTTGCTGTAATTTATATGTTTGAAGAACTGTGTATTTTATTATAGGAACAGATCCATTCATTAATTCATTACATTCATGGACATTTTGGTGGTTTCGAGGTTTTGGCATTTTTAAGTTGTGCTGGCATGACTTTCTTGTCTATGTCTCTTTGTTTCCTCCAGGTGGACCTGAGTCAGAATTTCTCATGTGTACATTAAAATACCACTGCATGGGCACCTGGGTGGCTCAGTGGGTTAAAGCCTCTGCCTTCTGCTTGGGTCATGATCTCAGAGTCCTGGGATTGAGTCCCGCATCGGGCTCTCTGCTCGGCAGGGAGCCTGCTTCTCCGTCTCTCTCTCTCTGCCTGCCTCTCTGCCTACTTGTAATCTCCGTCTGTCAAATAAATAAATACAATCTTTAAAAAATGAAATAAAATACCACTGCATGATCAGAGCATGTGATCCCAGGACACTGGGATCATAAGCTGACCTGAAAGCAGCACTTAACTGACTGAGCCACCCTGGTGCCCAAGATTATTTTGATGAACAAAAGTTATCAGTGTCAATGTAGATAAATAAATCTTATTTTAGTCAGTACATTATGCCTTTTCTTTATGAAAACTTTCCCTACCCCAAGATTTAAGGTGTATTATTGTCTTTATTGACTTTATTGTCTAATAAGAGTTTTGATTTTTTTCTTTAACATTTAAATTGTTAATCCATCTGAAGTTTGTATTTGGTGTGGGATAGAAATCCAGATCTAGTCTTTTGCATTTGCATAACTATTCTGTCTCCATTTATTGAACAGTTCCTCCTTTACCCCTAATTTGACATGCTAGTCTGTTTCTTATTAAAGTTGCATTGGTCTGTTTCTGGGCTATTATATTTCATTGGACAATTTTACTAATGCTGCACAAATACCACAGTCATAGTTGTTACAGGCTCATAACCGATCCCAGAATCCAAGAGAACAAATCCCCTACCCTTCTCAAATGTCCTGGATTTTCTTGGAACTTTTGTTTTTTGAAATGTTTTCATTATTTTGCTGCATAACAAACTACTCCAAAAACTAGAAGTTTAAAACCAAAAAAGAAAACATTTATTTTGCTCATGAACTTACGAATTGGCAAGATGGTAGAGTGACAGCTTTTTTCCTTATCCATTGTCCAAATGAATCTGGAATCATCTGAAGACTTGTTCACTCAACATGTCTTGCAAATTAGTATTAACTGTTGGCTGGGACTTTAGCTAGGGTTGTCCACCAGTATACCTATACATAGCCTCTCCATGTGGTCATAGCTTCCTTGTAACCCAGTGGAAATATACCAGAGAAAAGTGTCCTAACACAGAGAGTGAGAAGAAGAGCAAGAGAGAGAGGAGCTAGAGTGAAGCTAAATTGTACTTTAAAGGTCTTAGAAAATAGGCACCATCGCTTTTGCGATTCTATTTGTGAAGCCAATCATAAAGGTCTACCAGTTTTTAAAAACAGAGGAAATATACTCCAAGATTTGATAAAGGAGTGGAAGGTTCTGAAAAGCATAAGGGACCAGAAGTACTACAATGTCATTTTAGGAAAATAGAATCTTCCACAAAGATTTTACATAAAATCTAGATTTGATTTGGATTTTCTATGTATCCAAGTAACAATTTGCTGAAGAAAAAAAGAAAAAACAGTTTTAATCCTACCAGTTAAATGTCAGCATCAGCTGGAACAAGCAAAAATATTTAAAGGGCCCAGATCCTTCCTCACAGATTAGTCTAAAAGGATGAATATGGAGCTTAGAGGCAATAAATAGTTAACCAATATTTGAAAGTTTTGATATTTTGGAATAACACTACAATGAAAATGTTGTAAAGTTGTTTGTGGAGATTTGCTTTCATTTCTGGTGGATTCTAGCAATTGTAAGGATAGAATTGCTAGACATAGAGTAGATATAGGCTTAAATTTATAAAAGACTACCAAAAAGGTGTCAACATTTTAGAATCAGTTTGTCAATTTCAACAAATATGCCCACAAAGATTTTAATCAGGATTACGTTGAGAATTGACAATATTAGGAGAATTGACATCTCTAATACTATTGAATCATCTAATCTGATTAGATGATTCAATAGTATTGATATATCTATTTATTTTAGATATGCTATATCTATTTATTAAGATCTTCTTTAACATCTCCAATAATGTTTTATATTTTTCAAGGTAAAGTCTTGCACACAATTTGTTGATTTAGTTTTAATTATTTTATGTCTGAAATGCTATTATAAATGGTAATTTAAAAGATTTCTTTTCTAATTGCTTGTTGCTAATATATAGAAATGTACTGATTTTTCTCTATTGATCTTGTATACTCAGACCATGATATATCCACTTATTAGTCCTAATGATTTGAGGGGTAGAGTCCTTGGAGATTTCTGATTACACAATCATATTTTTCATAAATAAACAGTTTTATCTTTTTCTTTCTAAACTTTGTTTGTTATGTCTCTAACTTGCCTTTTTGCAAGTGCTAAAATTCCAATACAAGGTGGAATAGAAGTGGTATAGGCAGACTTCCCCCCCCCTTCCAATCTTGGAAGGAGGAAAACCATTCAATATTTCATTGTTAAGTATAATACAAGGTCAGATTTTTATATTATAGCTATGTTGTCCTCATAAAATGAGTTGAAAAGACTTTCTTCTCTGTTTTCTAACAGTTAAAGATTAGTACGATTTCTATAATGTATGGTAGACTTACTAGTAAAGTTATCTGAGCATGGATTCTTTTGTGGAAAAAATGTTTAAATACAAATTCATTTTTAAAATTGGTACAAGTCTACTAATATTTACTATTTCTTATTATCATAAATTGCATGTCTGTGGGAGGAAATTATCAAACAAACATGAATGTTGGTTGACAGGAAGCTAACCCCAGGCACTCAGAGGCTCTTCTCCCTCACCCCAGTCCGTGGAACACATCATCAGCCCACTGTTCCTACAGACAGAGGCACTTTGCAGGAGGTGGCTTTTGAGAGAGCAATGTGTTGTTGAGACTCTTAGGCAGTATACATAACTGAATCCAGGTAAAGCCTCTATATAAACATTTAAGATTCTGGCAGGTGGGTGAGAAGATCCACTTATCTGTGGCCACCAAAGATGAAACTTTTAAGTAAATTCCTTTGTTTATTAGACCCACCACCTATCAGTCTGGAGTGGCCTATCTCTTTCCTCACTCTCTCCTTCCCTTCTCTATATTGAGAACAGTTTCAGGTTTCACCCAGGGAACACCTGAGGTTTTGAATCAACAACATTCCAACTATTATACTTTTCATATATAACATGTCCATTTTATTTATGGTTTCTTACTCGTGTTTTATATTGGTAATATATTCCCTTATATCTTTTGGGTTGTTTTTAAAGTTAATTTTAAATTCTTAAAGTTTAAATTTATGCTTCACTATTTATACTTCTGATAGAACCTATACATTTTTTGTCTGTTGTTTTGATAAAATTTGCTCTTCAAATGTCTTGTTTATTTGACCTGTGAACTTATTTTTCTCCTGGAGATATCAGCTATTCTGATAGGACTGTAGAATAGTGAAAGCTGGTCCAAATTAGCCCCAAAGAGCTTGAAGGATGGGCAATAGATGTCTCATATCTTCAAGTGTCCTAGGCTCCAGACACCATTGTCATTTTTTACCTTACCAAACAAATCTATATCAGGGCTTCATTCTTTCTAATATCACCTTTGCAATACCTCTTCACTTCTTCATCCCACCATTAAAAGAAAACAATCCTAGATATTAATTCACTAGCCCTGGATGGTTGGAAGGCAAGAAGGAGAAAACAACCACCCAAGTTAAGGTAGTAACCTTCTGTTTTCCCCAAGTCCTTGAAAGCACAGAGTTTCTGCACTGTTCTAAACTTGTTCCTGAGGACATTTGAGCGAGAGTTTTGAGTAACTCCCATCATGCAAGACAATGGCTGGGGAAAAGCATGACTAAAAGTTCAGAAGTCTTCCTACTTAATCCTCAAACATCCATGTTGGGCTTCCTCCTCCCTCAGGTCAAGGCCACTATTCACAAACAAGTTCAAAGATCTGTCATCCAATAATTTCTCAAATTTCTATACTGGTTTTTAACTATTTTTTTAAGACGGGACTTTGGCCATAGAACTAGTTAAGACATAAACTTCATTAGGCTAAAATTTCCAATTTGAATTTGAATACTGAAATCATTAAGTAAATTCATTTTTTGTCTGTATTTTTATGTATTTTTAAGTTTTTTTTTTAATTCCAGTTAGTTAATATATAGTGCTATATTAGTTTCAAGTGTATGATACAGTGATTCAATAATTCCACACATCACTCAGTGCTCGTCTCAAGAAGTGCACTCCTCCATCCCCATCACCTATTTCATCAATTCCCCATCCTCCTCCTCTCTGGCAACCATCAGTTTTTCCCTATAATTAATAATCTGCTCCTTTACTTCTCTCTCTCTCTCTCTTTTTTCTCTTAGCTCATTTGTTTTGTTTCTTAAATTCTACATATGAGTGAAATCATATGGTATTTGTCTTTCTCTGACTGACTTATTTCAGTTAGCATTATACTCTCTAGATCTGTCTATAAATAAATTCTTATTCTGGGTTCATATACATTTGATCTTACACACTAGAGATAATCAAACACCATTGATGTCTGAATTTCACAACTTAAACAAATAATCTGATATTAAAAATGTTAAATTTTTTCAGCTAAAATTGCCAGAATAATATGGAAATTAAAATTATTTTGTGCATTATGATATTTCATTGGCTTTAAATCCATTCTCTTTCTTTTTCCCCATGGAAACATTTTCAGAGATTTCCTATTCAAATTTGGAATAGAAGTGAGTTGTGATATCAAAAGCATTTTATGTGAACCTTTTTTTGTGATATTTAAAAAGGCAGTACACAAAAAGAAAGTTCAGAGACCGTGTTAGCCAATTAGTCAACCACCACATAAGTTAGAGAATAAAGCAGGGATTTGGCAGTTATACTGGTATAAAATGATTTTAAAATAATCACAAAGGCTTTAACACCAATTGCCAATCCTTGTCTGAGTTAATAGGTACCTAAAATGGGACTTGATAGGTCATAAAATATAAGAATGCACAGATTTAATATCTTGCCTTTACTTTTTTTTATAAGTTTGGTTGTGCATTTAATATTGTCTGGAGTATTTCTAGGTAGTGGTGTGGGCGTGTTTTCAAGTCCTCCATGCCTATACTGCCAAATCAGTGGAATTAGAATTTTTCAAATTTTTCAAATTTAGAAATTATAACTTTTAATTTAGAAAGTTTTCTCTGATTCCTTTGAAATTCTTATTATTTAAATGATTTTTTACCCTTCTATTGGTTTTACTGCTAGAAGCCATAATTCTAATTATTCATCTTGATCTTCCTCCTTCAGTTTATTGACTTTCCTGAAATATACTCTAATTCATTGTTAGCCATCCATGATTCTTTAATGTTAGGTCCATTTTCAAAGGAATGAGACTGAGACAAAGTGAAAGTTATGTAAAGCCTTATTCTATGCCAAGCATTCGAAGTTAGACTGACCGGCCAGGGGAAAGAGGCTGAGACAGAGTGAAAGTTTTGTAAAGTTTTATTCTATGCCAAGCATTAGAAGTCAGACTGACTGGCCAGGGCTACCTCTAAAGAGAGCGAACCCCCTTTGGTCTTACAGGCTAGTTTTTTAGGGCACAACCACAGACCTCTACATATGTGGCTTTGGCTGACTGGATGTCTTTTACCTGTCTGGCCTTATTTTAGGTGTGTGTTTTAGCAACAGTTACCCAGAACCAATATCACTAACTGCTAAGGCATTTATTAAACAACAAAATGGCTACCTAGGCAACATGGTTATAACAAAATGGCTATTTAGGCAATGAAATGGCTATCTAGGCAACATGGAGTCACTCTGGCTAAGCAGGCCCAGGCAGGCCCTAGGGGTTTAACAAGTTTTAACGTGGAATCGGCCCCAAAAATAACATCATTAAAAGTCAGGTCTTCTTGACAGAGCCAAGTCATAACATTCTGCGTGACAAGGTAGATTTTAATCATTTGGATCTGTAGCAAATTGAGGTAGTTCTTCCCAGCTACATGCATCAGAAGCAATTCCTTCCAAGGCAATGTCCCCATAGGCCTAAGAGAAATCTCTGGTTGTAGTGCTCACCTGAATGAGCAAACACGCCCATCCTTTTTCTTCACATTTTTGTTGGCCCATGTCCAAAAATACGAGAATGGTATTTTTTCTCCTAAAAATCCTAAAGTTTTCAGATGAATATGTGGGCTTCAAATGAAAATTACAGGCACTCTTTGGTGGAGAGAAAGTTGGAAGAGAGTCAGTAATTCATGATTACCTTGCTATATTCACAGGACACCTCTTCTCAGTCCTACACATGATTGCTGAAGAGGTAATGTTGGATGACTATATTTTTCATTGTCATATCTATAACAAGCATCTTCCAACAACAGAAAGTAAGCTGACAGCACTTAAAAAACAAAAAAAGTTAATATAGTCTGAATCCCCTTTGAGAAGTAAAAATAAAAATCAAACTTAAAAATATTTGGGGTAAAAATTCAAAGAAAATGGATTATATGTAATGATGTTCCACTCTCTAATCATTTTCTTTTCCCATTATTGAAAGTTTAAACGCAGGCATAAGAGTAGCTCTTGAATACAGGTGACAACTTTTTCCTGTAATGTAGCTCTGATACTGAGTAAAGTTTATATCAAAGAATTACTCTAGCCAACGTGTTTTTACTCATTCACACATCACTGAACTTTACTTCATTATGTCTCTTATACTGACTGTTAATGGATTCCCAGGTCAGGAATAAAAAGATCTTAGATAACATTAATAAATTCACCAAAATCCCAACATATTAATATCCAATATTGAATTTTTATAAATTAGTGATAAGGAAAACAAAATGGTATAGAACAAAGACAAGAACTTGAAACTTTATTAAAATACCAGAATCCTATCTCTAAAACTGAAACCAAAATTACAAATGAGTTTATACAAGTTGTCATCTCTCTTGGCCTAGACCCACCATCAGTAAAAGGGTAAAATAGAACTAGGTTAATCATCAAGTCCGTTTCAGGTTCAAAGTTTCACAGTCAAGTCCAAGATATATATCATTCTATATCCATCTCAGATTATTTGCACAGAATCTCTGGGTATAGATTACCATTTAATGGATGATTTGGGATATTAGAAACTTTCTTGTACTCTTGAAATCACACTGTACATTTATTCATTTTCTTCTCCTGCAAATATTCATGAACAAGATTCTTCAGAACTAAACAATGGTCTTTATAATGTAAAACATGATAAAAAGGAAAAAGATATGCTTTGGACTGAATATGTGCATGTCATAGACCTGTGAATCTTTTAATAGCTGTTTTATCTCAGACAAATCAATCTAATCTCAATTTCCTCACCTGTAAAATGAAGATGATACCATATATTATATCCAAACAATAAGCTGAGATTTAAAAGGATGGGTAGACTTTACATCTTATAAATGTAATGAGCATTGCCACCATCATGCATTTTTGCATACTCAGTTGTCAAAATAAAAGTACTTTACTACTTTCAAATTTTCATCTTTCTCCAGCTGGGTTTTCAGGAGTGTTTTATTTCTTTATGATGCTCATTTTTCAATTGAAAGTGCAGCAAATAATTTAATATATATCATTTCCTCCCAGATAGCCTGTTTTCAGTTGCTGTGTACTTTTGGCACAACAGCACAGAGCTCTCCATTATAAGTGTCACCTCTGATAGATACTATTGGCTATCAGGCCACTGGCATCTCTGGCCCACGGAGTAGGTCAGCAGGCAATTTTGCAGAGTGTCTGAGCATTCTACAGGAAGAACTTACTCAGCAGCAATACCAATTGCTTTTACTTAAAATTTAATTTGTATGATGAGTGCTTAAAGCAAGTTTTTACTCTTACCACCACATCAATAGCTTCCAAGAAGAAATTTCAGAAGCATAAACAAAAGGAAGATGAAGAGGCAGAAACTTAGTGGGAAACAGTTCGGATGTGAAAGGCCAATTTCTTCTTTGCCCTCTCCGACTAGCCGAGACAGCCCATGTACAAGTTTTGACTACAGCAGTGAATATGTCATAGGTTCTTTTTTTTTTTTTTTAAGATTTTATTGATTTATTTGTCAGAGAGAAAGAGAGAGGAAGAGCACACAAGCAGCGGGAGAGGCAGAGAGAGAGAGAGAAGCAGGCTCCCTGCTGAGCAAGGAGCCCCATGTGGGACTCAATCCCAGGACACCGGGATCATGACCCGGGCCGAAAGCAGCAGCTTAACCAACTGAGCCACCCAGGTGTCCCATATGTCCTTTTTTCTTTATCTTTTTTTCTTTTAAAACTACATTCCTCCTAAAAAGTGACAAGAAATATTCTCTCTGATACTAAAACTATAAAGAATACAAAACAAACACAGGTAGTCAGAGACTAATTCAACCACTCAATCCATAAATCAGAAGTCTCTCTGAATCTTTTCACAAGGAATGATATGCATTGCAAATCAAAACCATAATGAGATCACCTCACACCTGCTAGAACGGTTCTCATCAAGAAGAGACAATATTGGTGTTGATACCAATTAAGTGTCAAAAATAGGTGTTGACAAAGATGTGGTGAAAAGGAAACCATTACATATATTGATGAGACTGTAAACTGGTCCATTCATTGGGGAGGTTCCTGAAAAAAATTAAAAATAAACCTACCATATGATCCAGCAATTCCACTTCTGGATATATACCCAAAGGCAATGAAAACAGGATTCTGATGGGATATCTTCAATCCCAAGTTATTGCAGTATTATTCATAATAGCCAAGGTATGGAAACCCATATGCCCATCAGTGAATGAGTGGATAAAAAGATGTGGAGCAGGCAGCAGTTTGGGTGGTGAGAGGAGTGGGAAGAGTGGCATCCTCCAGGCAGCCCAGCTTCTTGAAGGCTCTCCCCACCTGCCAACACACTACCCAAGAGAAAGGTCAGCTCTTCTAAGAGGGCAGAGAAGGAGGAGCCCAAGAGGAGATCCACAAAGTTGTCAGCCAAATCTGCTACAACAAAAGTAGAAGTGAAGCCAAAAAAGGAAAAAATAAATCTTCAGACAAAAAAGTGTAAACAAAAGGGAAAAGGGGGAGCAAGGGGGAAACAGGCTGAAGTGACTAACCAAGAATCAAAAAACTTACCTGCAGAAAACCGAAAAACTAAAATGATGAAACTCCAGCCTCTGGTGGATGAGGAGAGAAAGAATCCAGTCTGATTAATATCATATAACATTTCTTAGCAGGGGTCCCTGTCTCCCTTTTTGTAGAATTCATAGGAATATTTTTATCAACTATTTAGTAAATACAAGATTTTTTAGTAGCTCTAGAAGCATTTTTTTTAGAAGTTCACTCCATTTATTTATTTATTCAATTACTTAGTTGCTTATGTGTTTACTTATTACTTTTTTTTCCAATTTATTTATTTTCAGAAAACAGTATTCATTATTTTTTCACCACACCCAGTGCTCCATGCAAGCCGTGCCCTCTATAATACCCACCACCTGGTACCCCTACCTCCCACCCCCCGCCACTTCAAACCCCTCAGACTGTTTTTCAGAGTCCATAGTCTCTCATGGTTCACCTCCCCTTCCAATTTACCCAAATTCCCTACTCCTCTCTAACGCCCCTTGTCCTCCATGCTATTTGTTATGCTCCACAAATAAGTGAAACCATATGATAATTGACTCTCTCTGCTTGACTTATTTCACTCAGCATAATCTCTTCCAGTCCCGTCCACGTTGCTACAAAAGTTGGGTATTCATCCTTTCTGATGGAGGCATAATACTCCATAGTGTATATGGACCACATCTTCCTTATCCATTCATCCGTTGAAGGGCACCTTGGTTCTTTCCATAGTTTGGCGACTGTGGCCATTGCTGCTATAAACATTGGGGTGCAGATGGCCCTTCTTTTCACGACATCTGTGTCTTTGGGGTAAATACCCAGGAGTGCAATTGCAGGGTCATAGGGAAGCTCTATTTTTAATTTCTTGAGGAATCTCCACACTGTTCTCTAGAAGCATTTTTAAGAAAGAGGGAATCCCACCTCATCCCATTTTTAAGTGTAAATGCTTTTTATTAAGAGGTGAAATAATTTGCTGGCTTATTTTTTGATACAACCAGAATATAGTGAGATATTGATTATGGGAGGCTTTGATTGTCTTGGGTGTCAGCTTAACATTCTATAGATGGGGTAGTTTTTGTATCCTAGAATACAAAGCATACTAAGTGGCAATTTGGAGTCAGCCATGCATTTAATGTCTTGAACTTTTTTTTTTTTAAAGATTTTACTTATTTGACAGATAGAGATCACAAGTAGGCAGAGAGGCAAGCAGAGAGAGAGAAGGAAGCAGGCTTCCTGCTGAGCAGAGAACCTGATGCGGGGCTCGATCCCACAACCCTGGGATCATGACCTGAGCTGAAGGTAGAGGCTTTAACCCACTGAGCCACCCAGGTGCCCCTTAATGTCTTGAACATTTTAAATTACTTCTATTCCCGTGTTGTTTTGGTAGAATTATTTCCTAAAGAAAAGCACTCCGTGATCTGTCAGAATTTTGTGTACTCTATAAAATCTTGGTCGTGGTAGTCTAGTTTTCCTACCAACTTTGCTAATATGATGTACAAGGCTAAAAATTTGAGTATGTAGTGTATATGATGTTAAATTGTGAATTAATGAGATTTAACAATGTAACAGCATATCAACATTTAAAGATATTCATGCTTGATGTACTATTTGGAAAATTTGTCTCCAAATTTTAAGCTGGAAGGTCACTGGAATAAATTTTAGAACAGAGTCACAACTACATGATTTTATAGATTTTTGGTACACACATTAAGTGTTGTGTACGAATTGAAATGTCTGTACTGATCTTCAGGACAACCAATAAAAACTAATTATGAAAGAATTTCTCAAAGCATTTTTAAAAAGATGTAGTACAAAAGCACAATGAAATATTAGTCTGCCAGGAAAAAGGAATCTATCCTTCCATTTGCAACAACCTGGATGACTCTGAGAACATTATGCGAAGTGATATAAATCAGCCAAAGAAAGAGAAGTACTGTATGATATAACTTACATGTGAAATTTAAAAAAATTAAACCTGTAAAAATCAAAAGTAAAATAGTGGTTACCAGGGGATGAGTATGGAGGATTTAGAGTGATAGTATTTAAGGATACAAACTTATAACACATGGTAAGTAAGCCATAGAGAGCTAATGTGTATAATGAATATAGACAAATTATAGCAATATAATTATGTGATGGGATATTGGCATGTATGTATTTGTATTTGGGATATGTAATTGGATACATAGCAATCATATAATATATGAATGTATCAGAGTAACATAACTGTATACCTTAAACTTACACAATGGGACTTGCCAAATTTAGTAGAAAAAAAAAAAGATGTAATTAAGCAGTGTAAAGTCATTAGAGGGACAACTCTGGTGTGCTGGAAAGGATAAAAGGAGCAGTAATTGGTTAAGGAATGGAACAAGTTACTGAAAGTGAGGTAGTCAGTGATAATGTCTACTTTGTGGTCCTGGCCAAATTTTTAAATTCAAGCACCATGGTAGGTTTTGACAGTTAAGCCTGTGCAAATGTAATCTTTTTAAATTTACTTCGCTACTGTAGGATTTAGCCTGTATTTTAAAGGGCTGAAAATAACATCTTCATTATGAGAAATTACAATAACATTTACCCCATTTTCTCATAACCCTTCCTAGCAAATGGAGAGCTCTACTTACAATTCAGGTTTAGATCAGATAGACTGACATAAAATAAAATACAGAATTTTAATAAATTTCCTAAGTCACTTTCTAAAACCAAGATTTTACATGACTTCCTCATACCCAGGATTTATACTATTAAACAACCCAGTACACCTACTGCATCTATCCCAGTGTTTGAAAGAGACAGTGGCAATTATTAATAAGTGTTTGTTGAACTCATTATTACTCTTACAATATATTTCTGTTTAAAATATAGGAAAGCCTTTGCCTTTCACTTTACATATAAGCCAAGAGTTATTTAACTTTTTTAAAACAAGGACTATTATGTGTGGTGATTGTTCAGGTTTAATGTTTAGGGGGAAAAAAAAAAAAAACCTTTGTTTCTTTTTTTTAGGCAGGTGGAGGGGGCAGAGGGAGAGGGAGAGAGAAACTTAAGCAGTCTCTGTGCCCAGCATGAAGTCCAACATGGGCTCAATCTCACAACCTGGAGATCATGATCTGAGCCAAAATCAAGAGTCAAACACTTAGCCAACTGAGCCACATAAATGCAGCCCATAAATGCTTTATTTCTAAATTTAAAAAAATAAGATTTTATTTATTTATTTGACACAGAGAGAGAGAGTGAACAATGAGGGGAGCAGCAGGCAAAGGGAGAAGGAGAAGCAGGCTCCCATTGAGCCCAGTGTGGGTTTCAATCCCAGGACCTTGGGATCATGACCTGAGCCAAAGGCAGATGCTTATCTGACAGAACCACTCAGGCCCCCTAAATTTAAAAATTTTAATTAAATTTTCTAGTTGTTATTCTACCTTTTCGTTTAAAAAGATAAACACTGTGTGCGGTTATTGGTTTTTTTAAAAAAAGCCCTCATACTTTGAATATTGATTCTAATCAATAAGATAAAGCACCCCATCTGGAATGTAACTATTTTCAATCATTGCATTTTTTGAATTTAATATCTACTGTTTATTCTCAATATAAGTGACACAATGCACATCTAAATTAATGCTGACTTTGCTTATACTGCAGAATATTACATGGGTTTTCTGACCTTTTTTAAAAATTGGTCTAATAAAACTTATTAAGTTAATACATTACAATCTATTGGAACCAATTCATGACTTGAAACAGAATCCCTACATTAATTCCATATTACTACATTAACTCTGATTAGCTGAGTAGCTAAAAGGACAGAGGGTATATTAGATAAGCCAAAAAAACTTTGATTTTAATCTGCTTTTAAAAATTATTCTTAAATATAATCTAGTTCCAGCTTTAGGCAATATTTTAAATGAACTGAAAATGATCTATTTCTCCATTTCTTAGTGACATGAATGGTTTTTTTTCTCCCTAGATATAATTGATCCTACTATGGAATAATACTAACATTGTAGAAGATAACTAACTGAATGTGTATTGACACTGAGAATGTCTTTCTAAAATATTTTATTACTGATGGAGACAATCTGTCCCATTTGAATCTGAACCCTTAGCCACAATCTCATCAATCACACAGAGATGTGGGTGGTTTTGGGTAGTTGAGTTTGAGACAGGTGATGATCATGGTGAAATTCAGACTTACAGATTCAGCAAAGTGTTGAGACATGAGTCATTCTGTTCTTTAAAGGTACAATGAAATAAGGAGACCAAAGGAAAACAGAAGTTGTGCAGTAGAAGGTACAACAAAACTGAAACTTCCCAGAGGAGTAGAAAAGATGATCAGCTCTGCTCCATTTGCTCCAGAGAAACCATCCAATTTAATTCCTTGGAGACCTCTGTTTGATACCGTCCAAAAAAGGGGGATGAAAATGTCTCTTCATTATCAGAGAGCATATCTCAGTTAGGGCAAGGGCTGCTTATTTAAAAATTTGGGAAGAAAATGGCTGATTTTGGCATACATTCACTGGTATGTTTTTTAGATATAGTGACTTGTAGCAATATTTTGAAGGGTTTTGTTACCAACATCTTGCACTTTGCAAACCCATTTTACTTTTGAAGTATTTTCATATTTGCAATTACTTCATTAATGACCGACCTGTACTCATTTGTTGAAGTCTATCTTCTCCAGACTTAGCTTCATGGTGTCAGGGCCTACCTTTGTTGGTTTTGTCTTTCCTCTCTTTCTTAGTTTCTGGCATAACACTCAGCTTATAGAAGATACTTAATTTATACTATTGACCTAAAGAAATACTGACTGACTCTCTGCTGCTAGATTTTATGTTGGAGCTGTTCATATGTATTTCTGGATCCCTAAAGAATCATGTCCACAGCAGGGATTCCCTTAATTTCAGATTTCCCTAGTAGACAGCATGAAATATTTTCCTGTGATTAGCTTATTATTATGAATTTTAGTTTAAAAAATTCTGTTTATTCAGTTGAATGTTAACTAATTGAAATTTATTGAATTGCTATAGTCATAGCTATAAACTTGAATACCGTATCCTAAAATTAAATGAAAAAATTCTTCATTGACTCATACTTGTTGAGGATTCTTTTTTTTTTTTTTTTTTGAGGACTCTTAATATTTAGGCACTTTCAGAATACTTTGCATAAATTATCTCATTTAAATGGGCCACCTTAACACATTTAAACTTGATGTATGAGAAAAGCAAATGAGAAGAAATGAAAATATGCATCTATCACTCTTTAGTGGGTTCACAGTGCTCAGAAAGCTATGCAGGTACGTTGTCAGTACAAGAAATAAAACAATGGTATTTAACTACAGTTTATGAACACATACAGCATCCAAAATATGATGCAAAATATTTCCAGCTCTCCTTATCAAATTTTCTGCATGTAGAATCGTTCTTGAAAACATGATCTAGGAATCTTCTATTGTTTCAGTTGCTACTTCATTACTGCCTTGTTCACCTATGTCTTTTCCTTCACTCTGTATTTTCCCCACCTTTGCCCGCCCAGTCCTACAGATAGTCTTTTCTCCATTCCGGAAAGAGACAATTTGGCTGAGCAAGAGGAGAAGAAGCTTGGAATGTTAAAGTCTTCTCACTGGAGCAAGCCAATTCCTATTGTTCTATTGTTAATAGGAGGTGTGTCTGTGTATTACTTTGCTAACCCTTCTTCCATGCATTCTACCTAAGAACCACTTTCCAGGCTAAAAAAAGAAAGAAAAGAAGAGAATGGGGGCAAAAGAAAAAAATTGTGCCTATCCTATCATACCCATCACATAATCCTTAAAGGAATCATGAGGGTTAGACCTCAGGAAATTGAAAAGCGCTTTAATGAGCTCCCTGGTTGTTCTTAAGAACATTGCTACTTCTGGAAAAGCAGACTCAACCTAACATGCATGTTTCTGTGAAGTAATTTAGCTCATGTACCTTTGGTATGTGAGAGATGATGCCAACAACATGTGGGGTAGTATGGGGTCATTTGTAACTCCCCAGTGCTCCTAGGGCT
The DNA here is from genome assembly GCF_020171115.1 of Neogale vison. NCBI lineage: Eukaryota > Metazoa > Chordata > Mammalia > Carnivora > Mustelidae > Neogale > Neogale vison. Next base: position 47,316,508 of record NC_058094.1, read on the forward strand.
TTATTGACCAAATAATAGCAGTTGATGCAAAGCACTCTAACACAAGCTGGCCCTGCATGGACAAACATGGTATCATAGAGCGTGTCTAAAAAATTTTCCCCTTGGATTGCATATTGGAAATGTTCTCCCAAAACTTAGTCTCTTAAAACAACTTGTATTTTATTGTGGTTTTCTTGGAGGGGGGGTTTCTTTACTGTATTACTTTACTGTCAGCAATACAGTACTTCTAAACTGGGTCCTCGAGCTAAGAATTTACCCCAGGGCTGCAATCAAGGTATAGACCAGGACTGCACTCATCTCAAGGTTCAGCTACAGGGAAAGTCATTTCTAAACTCACTCTCTTGGTGGTTGGGAGGTTTCAGTTCCTTGTGGGATTTTGGGCTGAAGGCCTCAGTTCCTCCCTAGTTGCTGAGCCAAGATATCATGCCATGTGGGCCACTCCCCAGGGCCACTCAGAAGGTAGTAGTGAGGAAGTGAAAGAACAAGAGAGAAGCAAGACAGAAACTAATAACAGAGTGAAATCCCATCCCTGTATTCTCTTCATTAGAAGCAAGTCACTGAGACTGGCCCATATTCACAGGGCACTGATATTAAGAAGCTGGGTCATGGGGACCTATTTGAAGGCTGCCTACCTACTAGACATCTGCATATTTTCCTCGATAATGGAACAATCTGAATTATTTTCTTACTTTTTCTCCATCTAGCAACATCACCTTTTTCTCTTTTGAAAGGTAAAATGTTTTATTTAGTGTAGTACAGTAATTCACCTATTCGTGAATTGCATTACAGTCTCCTGGAAGGCTTGATAAACAGATTACTCAGCCCTGACCCAAATTTCTGTTTCAGTTGGCCAGGGGTTCAGTAAGCCTGAGAATGTGTATTTCTAAAAACTTCCTAGGTGATGCTGATGCAACTGGACCACTAATTTATTTATTAGGAATCTATCATGTCTTTTGAATGTTAATATTTTAAATTGGTACTTATATTATTTTAGGTAACAAAGTTGTATAGATATAGAATGAACTACATGAGACTGTTTTTGCCATAATCCTGGATATGTTTAGTGTTTGGTTTTTCAAAAAATAAGATTTTTTTCAAGAAAGCATACATTTATAGTATTATGATCTGTGTCTGAAGAGCAAAGCATTGATAGATTTTGCAAAAATAGCTAGATAAATAAATAAATCTATCTTATGGGTGATAAGTAGGCATACGGCAATAAAATCTCATAATTTTATTTTTAGTTCTGTAAGAATAAAATGGTTAATTCAGGGAATGCCAATACCTGCCATAACAATTCTAGTAAATACATTTTTTAAGTTTATGAGATGTTAAGAAAGGGAAGAAAACAAAAATTGAGACATAGCAATAATTGATGGTTTCTTCCCTTTCTTCACATCTCATAGACTTTTAGCTGTTCTCACCTTGGAAAATGAAAGGCCTGGAAAAATTTAAGGACTTTTTCCTTTTTATTTTGTTACTTTTCCATGTGCAAGATATTTATAATCATTTCTCAACATTTTTTGAAAATATATTCTTGCAGCCTAACAGTGGGAATACAAGTGTAAAACTTAAAAATAATATTTTCTAGTTCATTATATATTTATATATAAATATATATATTAAACATATATATATTTAACCTCAGGTTAAGCTGACCCAAGCTTTTCCTGGTAGGTGGACTTCCAAAATGACTAAATCAGGAATGGGACCAGTAATCTCATTCATGAAGTCTTAGTTTTGCAACTCAGCCCAAGGTTAATTTTATGTGCAACAAAAAGGAAGGGGGGGGACCAACCTCCTCTAGATTGAAACGTCATTTACCATTGGTACAAAGAGATAATCAGAACGAATGCATCTGAAAAAGAACAAGCATAGGGTGCTCAAGTTTCTCTGAGGGAGCTGTGAGTCAAATTTGTGTCACCATTCAGACAGGTCCCAGATCTACAATGAATGTGCACTGTGAGCTAGGCACCCCTCTGTTTGGTGCACTCCCCTAAGTGCCAAAGGTGAGGTATTACGAGCAGCACAGATGGCAGGGCTTGACAGAGTCAGAAAAGACCAAAGGATACCTCTAATGAAATTTTCTGAGTTAAATAGAGGATTAAAATAATTTTAAGGTCACATTCTATTCAGTTAGAAGGTTACAATTCTTTATGCAGAAGTCAGTCACTCTCAGGTCAGTTTATAGAGAACAGAAAAACCAATCTATGTTTAAAAAATTAGGAATTCTTCACAGTTTAATACTTTCTTTCTATGTCAGATGAGCCATCTTAAGACTATGTATTTTTTTTGTTTCAACATGGTGACCATAGGGGCAGCTGGGTGGTATAATCATTTAAGCCTCCCACTCTTGGTTTCAACTCAGTCCTGATCTCGGGGTCGTGAGATGGAGCCCCATGGAGAGTCTGCTTGAGATTCTCTCTCCTTCTCCCTCCAAACTCCATTCCTGCTCTCTCTCTCTCTATCTCTCTAAAATAAATAAATAAATCCTATTTAAAAAAAAAAAGAATGATGACCATAATCATGTATTTATATAGAATAATTACAGTTTTTCTCATGCAACAGGATGTCACGGACAATTTCATATTCTAGGAGATTAGGACTCTGCCTCGTTTCTTCACAGTGTGGAGGTTTTTAATAAAATTCTAGGGTGCTAGATTTGGCATTCTGTTTACAATTTTGCCTTTTCTGGGTCCGAGGCCAACCAGATTGCCAAATATCATGCCATGGAACTTAACTTTATGGCCATTTGATAAAAATGTTATACCGTATCTTCTTTGTAACCCTGAGACAATAAAAAAGTGAGTCTTAGTCGTCATTTCTGCTGTAATAGTGATAGCAACAAATAGACTGGGACAAATCGCTCTACAGATTGATGAGTGTGACCCTAGCTGTACATTTTGAGCATTCGAAAATGCTATTACTACCAGGTAGTATTATTACTAAACTTATTGGAAGATGGCAAAAGTAGTATTGGCTTTAATTTGATCAATAAAAGATAAATACTTACCTAACAGACTTCAGTAATCTTGTTTCTCATTCCTCTCTTGCCTTCCAGGTTTGCCTTCTCTTTCCTGTTAATAATAGCTCTTTTCAAACTTCTAAAAGTAGAAAATCATCAAGGTTTAGTCTTGGATCTTTGCTCTCCTTCCCCAAACTCACTCCTAATCCTGTTGCGTGATTTCTAACCTCTATGTAAATAGATGACTTCAACACTTTTATCTCAATATCTCTCTGCTGACATCCAGTCCTATTACATTCTGCCTGTACCTTAGTACATTGATATTCCATTATCTCATATTCATAATGTACAAAATGAATTTAGCAGTGTCATTTCAAATATGTTACTTGTGATGTCTCTACTTTCCCCCAGCTACTCAGATCTGTTTTATCACACATTTTGCAGTATTCTAATTTCATAACTAATTGTTTTTTAAAGTTTCATTTGCAAGGTGTTTTGAGGTCTGCCAAATTTAGAGATGCCTCCCTAATCTGGGCCAGAAGATGATTATCTTTTCTTAATAAGATGAAAAATTCAATACTACACCAAGTGGCGGGCTGTCAAGGTTTTTGCAACCTCTCTAACTGCAATCAAGTTCAATGTCCGTCAAGATCTTGATGTTACTCCCACTTTTCTCAGCGTTCTGCCTGAGGAGGACGCTTCATTGTTCAAAGTGCCCTGAGCCACTGAACTAGAATTGCTCCTTCTGAAATTGGAATAGATCGAAGGGTAGTGACCTAAGATTTAAAGATGGTCTTCAGCAAAACAAGAGGATGGTTTATCTCTGATTATTCTTCTGCCTGGAGTAGAAATCTTGGATTTGTAGGGAAATTTATTTCAAGGCTTCTTTTTGCATTGTATAGTTTAAAAAAATGTTTTTCTCTAATCCATTTTTGGGGACTTACATATCCAAAGATAAAGAAGGCAAATACCTAAATAAAAGAATTAGTGGCCATTTCTCATTAATCCTAAAGGCTTGCAGTATGTCTCTCAGGAAAAATTTTCAGAGATGGTTGGTTACTCTCTTCAGGACAACAATGATCATCTATGAATATCTTCTGTTTCAATCAATTAAAAAAATCTTTAAGTGATCAGTGTGTGAGGTTTTGGGACCCCTTAAGCTATTTTCCAAAATATCTTTAATAACATAATGTGATTGTGTTTCTTCTCTCCACTCTGATTGCTATTGTAGTCGGAATCCATTGGTCTCCAAACGCTCTGGCTGTTCCTTTCTTTCACAGTTTTATTACTTTATTATAATATTTTCAAATTACACTTTCAAAATGTCACTTGTAGCATCAAAAGCCTTTAGTACCCGAGACCTTCTTACATTCTTGGATTGACAATGGGAACCCTCTAGATTGTGACCCTATTGTCCTTGGAATCTTATTTGCATTTTCTTAAACCCTCAACTTTCACCAGTGTAACCAATTCCCTTTCCGTACATATTTGTTGTACATTCTTCCTCCATGACTTTATGGTTTTGCTTCGCTTTGCATTTTTACCCCCCATTTTTTAAATTAATCTGTCTTTCAAGATTGTGGGTGGGTGCCACTTTCTCCATGAGAACATTCCTAATCTTGTTGACACATACCTATCTTTCTTTCCTGTAATGTGATTGTTTTTATTTCTCATTTTAGTTTTTAGAACAGAAAATATACAAAGTAAGGGGCTTCAACTACTCTTTACGCTATTGGACAGTAGGAAAAGTACTTTCTATTTTCTGGGGGTTTTTGATATGATGAATACAGCATGCTTGATTTTTAGTTAATACTTATTTGTTGATCAGTGTTTTAAAAAATTACAGATGGTTCTCCTCAGGAATGGATAATTAGAGCATTTTTTTTCCTGCTGTGTTTATTATATGCTTATCTTTATAACAAACACAAAAAGAGTAAGGAGAAAGGAAGTGTGTTTATATCCTATAATAAACTATATTTTTAATTAACATATTATGAATATATTTGTTTTCTTTCCTCCTGACAAAGCAAAGGTCTTTGCTTATATTTGATCTTTGTATGCTTATTAATTTAAAGATATTTATAAACACTATGATTACATTCTTATCTTCTTAGGTGTATTGCTCTTGTCTATTTTTGGAAGAATGTTTTACACCTTTATTCTCTGAATGAGCAAAACTATTTTTTCCTTCTCATTTGATTATCATTTAAGTGATTGAGTCTGTCTCTATCTTACATAGATCCTAAATAGATAACATTAAGATTTTCCTTCACCTGCCAGCATAACCATGAAAAATTTTAAACTTTAATCATCATCTCTTTCTGATTTTATGTGGTAAAAGTTAAAAGCTAACACTAGCTTTTTAAAAATAAACAAATGCCTAAAATAACAACCTCAGTCTACATCATATTCATTGTACCATATCCTTATTTCTTATTTATATTTATACATTTCCAAGAGTGAAATGTTTTTACAAGTCAGCAAAGAGATCTTATACTAGGTCAGGTAAAGGCAGTAACAGAAAATATAAATGTGACCAAAGTTTTTGTACGGTTCCATAAAAAGCATGTTGGTTGCTTAAGAGATCTGGATCATTTCCATTATTTGACTTAAAAGGCATCAAAACAGTAACAAAATCTCATGTTTAAGATTATATGGGAAGACTCCAACAGTGTGCTATTACTGAGGCTAGCAATTACTAAGGTTACATTGTTGGTAAGACCTTATTGAAATTGTTTAAAAAGGAAGCATGTAATCATGAGAGAAATAGTGTTCTCAGAGGGTTGATTCTGTGTTTCTGCTATAGTACATATTAACTGTTTTGACATGGTCATATGTAATAATGAGGTTATCAGAGGGAATGCTTGGTATATTTTTTAATTTAAAAGGGACTTTATGTCAAACGACTTCATTCTTTCAAGTTAATTACGTCCTATTTAGGAAGTATTATCAAATGCCTACACTATGTCTGAGTCCAATGAGATAGTGTATGTCTTTACACTGTTCTTCATAGAGTGGTCTTGCTGCAATGAAGTAACTTTAATATTGTCCAAACTACATATCCATGGATTTCACCCAAGAACTTTTAGAACACCTGAACTGAAAATTGGGAATTTCCCTTTCTAAGAAGTGTTTCACATGATTTCTTTGCACACTAAAGTTTGACAATTATTGGGCTAGTCATTAAAAGCATGGATCATTATAATTATACCAACTTGATTGGAGTCCAGCCATTTTATTTGTAAGCTTGTTATTTTTACTTGGCAAATTAACCTATGTTTCAGTCTCCTTGGCACATGTAATCTCAGTAAAAAGAGAAAACAATAGACTCTTGGTTATATTGTTTTTATGAGGATTAAGAAAACAGCACAATGAAGTGCTGAACCAGGGTTCCTAGAACATTTGACCTAATGTATTAGGCCCTAAGATCTGTGTTCATTAGCAAGAATACAGTGGTAGTCTAAATATACCAATATTCTTTTAGCTGGGTTTTAAAATCTAGTGGGATTTTAAAGTTTAACAAGAATTCAAAAAATATTACCTCTTCTGTTGATGATAATGATGAAGATGACAAGGACAGAGGCCTAAAAAGCTAAAGGAAAATAAAAACTAAAATAGGATCAAATGCTATCTTTTAGAAAACTGAGGGTTTTGGTGGGGGGATGGTTGGGTTAGCCCAGTGGTGGGTATTAAGGAGGGTACATATTGCATGAAGCACTAGGTGTGGTGCATAAATAATGAATCTCGGAACACTGAAAAAAAGATAAAATTACAAAAACGAATGAATAAAATTAAATTTTTAAATATTTTATTCATTCATTTGACAGAGAGAGACAGAGTGAAAGAGAGAACACAGCAGGGGGAGTATGAGAGGGAGAAGCAGGTTTCCCACTGAGCAGGAAGCTGGTTTAGGGCTCCATTCCAGGACCCTGGGATCACAACCTGAGTCAAAGGTAGACGCTTCACAAATAAGTGAAACCATATGATAATTGATTGAGGACATAGGGAGTTAGAGAGGAGAGGGGAGTTGGGGGAAATTGGAAGGGGAGGTGAACCATGAGAGACTATGGACTCTGAAAAACAATCTGAGGGTTTTGAAGGGGCGGGGGTGGGAGGTCGGGTACCAGGTGGTGGGTATTATAGAGGGCACTGATTGCATGGAGCACTGGCTGTGGTGCAAAAATAATGAATACTGTTATGCTGAAAATAAAAAATAAATTTAAAAAAAAAGGTAGACACTTTATGTCTGAGCCACCCAGGTGCCCCTAGAAAACAATTTTTAAAAGAAAAAAAAAAAAAAACCCAGGTAGAGGCAAAGAGAAGTATATTTCTGGGCACCATCTCTCTTCTCTATGTTTTATACTTCACATGCTTCAGCAATCTCTTGTTCCAGTTACTTGTTTTTTTGTATTTAAAGGCTGCTGGATCTCATCACAGTGACCCAGAAATGATAGATTTGGATCATGCATTCATCTTTTGGAAAAAATATGCACATCCTGAGAGTTTTAAGTTTAACATAATTACATGGCTATTATATTTTCAGTAGAAATGATGCTCTGTCTTTATTTATTTTATCCTTCATAATTTCTCCTTTATTATCTTTCTTCCCCCAAGGTTTGCAAAGAATCAGGACTTGTCCACTGCACACAATAATGGAAAAATGAAGGAAGATCTTCATTATCATGAGTCTTATATTCCAGTGACTGGGAATAGGATGATACAGATGATAAGGAAATATACACATAAATGAATAAGTAAGCAAAGAGACTAATTTCAGATAGTGATAAATGCTAAGAACAAAATGAAACATGGTGAGATCTTTGAAAGCAATGGGTGAGCTACTTTAGAATAGAGAATCAGGGAAAGACTGAATAGTTAATGTGCCTGGAGGAATAAATTGCTTGAAGAATTTGTCATTTAGGAGGATAAAAAAGGGTATTTCAGACAAAAACAAAACAAAACAAAAACAAAACAAAAAAACCAAAAAACAAAAAAGGGGAAATAACCGTATCTATATAGAGAAAGCCAGAGTAACTAGAGCAGCACGAGGAAGTGTTTCCAGATTGGTTTAAGAGGTAATTAGGTACCTGGTGATATGTGTTCTTGAAGGATATGATAGAGAATTTTCATTTTTTTCCAAGGAGCAGGCTTAGCCATTAGAGAGTTTGGGCAATGGAAGGACATAATCTAATTGATGCTTTTGAAAGAAGAGATTGGCTGCTGTATAAATGGTGGAATATAATGAGACAAGAATGGGGGAGGGTGTGAAGATACCATTAAGATATAATTGCGGGGCACCTGGTTGGCTCTGTTGTTGGAGCATGTAACTCAATCTCAGGGTTGTGAGTTTGAGCTCCATATTCAGTGTAGAGATTACTTAAAAATAAAATCTTAAAGGAAAGATACAATTGTAATAGTCTATGTGAAAGATGATGGAGTTGTGGGCTTTGGTTTACCAGACAAATGCCAGGATTGCAGAAAATATTTTGAAGGTGGAGCCAAGGAGATGTACTGATAGACTGAATGTGTAGTGTAAAGGGAGTGAGGAATCTATAGCGATCTAGATTTGGGGAAATAGCAAATAGTTCAACAGAATGTTGCATTTATTGATAAAATTAGTTTGGCCATTTAAAATCTAAAATGCATGGAAGTCGGTAGGGAGTTCAAAGAAAAAGATAAATTTGATTGCCATCTATGCATAGATTGTAATTAAAGTCATATGACTTGATTGATTATCTAGAGAGTGTACCCAGAAAAAGAAAATATTTGGAGTACCACAGTGCCTAGAAGTCTGGTAGAGGAGAAAGGGAGCCATTAAAGGAGACTTTGAAAGGAGGATAATGAAGAAAGAAGAAAATCAAGCATTTTGGGTATCCTTGAAGGCAATGAAAGTGTGTGTTTCAAAAAAGGACTATAATCATGTATATCAAATGCTGCTAAAAGTCAAGTAAAATAGGTCAGTGAATTAACCACTAGATGTGATTTTTTGTAATCTTGAAAAGAGATTTTTCATTGGCCTTGTGGGGAGAAAAACCTCATACAGAATGGGAAGTAAGGAAAGGGAAAGAATAATAAAAATAGACAGTTCTTTCATGGGAGTTTTCCATGAAAGAGCATGGAAAACTGGGGCAGTGACCAGAAGGAATGTGGGGTTATGTGATGATTTTGTTTTAAAAGGATCATATTGAGTAATGTTGCATACCAATTGGCATAATCCAGCAGAGGGAGGAAAAAAAAACTTGCTGCTTCAGGAGAAAAAAAAAAAAACATAATTGCAGAAGTAATATCCTTGAGAAAAATTATTTGAAGTGGAATTCAAGACACAGATGAAGGGGATGACTTTAAATGGAATCGGAAATTTGTCTTTTATCATAATAAGAATTATATGGTATAGAAGGGGATGGGTTAATGGAATTGGTACAGGTTTTGTCTAAAGGAGCAGTATATAGATGTAGTGAAAAGAAGGGCCATCTGTACCCCAATGTTTATAGCAGCAATGGCCACGGTTGCCAAACTGTGGAAAGAACCAAGGTGCCCTTCAACGGACAAATGGATAAAGAAGATATGGTCCGTATACACTATGGAGTATTATGCCTCCATCAGAAACGATGAATACCCAACTTTTGTAGCAACATTGACGGGACTGGAAGAGATTATGCTGAGTGAAATAAATCAAGCAGAGAGAGTCAATTATCATATGGTTTCATATGCTCCACTTATTTGTGGAGCATAACAAATAGCATGGAAGCCAAGGGGAGTTAGAGGGGAGAAGGGAGTTGAGGGAAATTGGAAGGGGAGGTGAACCATGAGAGACTATGGACTCTGAAAAACAATCTGAGGGTTTTGAAGGGGTGGGGGGTGGGAGGTTGGGGAAACCAGGTGGGTATTAGAGAGGGCACGGATTGCATGGAGCACTGAATGTGGTGCAAAAACAATGAATACTGTTATGCTGAAAATTTTAAAAAAATTAATAAAAAAAATAAAATAAATTGTTTATAGTAGCCAAAGGGGGGGGGGGAAAGAAACAATGGTTGGTGATGATGTGGTAAAAAAGGAACCTTCATGCACTGTTCACGGAAATGCAAACTGGTACAGCCACTATGTAAAACAGTATGGAGGTTCTTTAAAAGTTAAAAATAAAATTACCTATGATCCAGCAAACACATTACTCTCTATTTACCAAAAGAAAACAGACACACATAGTCAACATGATACATGTACTCCTAGATTTATAGCAGGATTATTTACATAACCAGATTATGGGAGCATCCCAAGTATTCACCAACAGATGAATGGATAAAGAAGAGATGGTGTGTGTGTGTGTGTGCGTGTGTGTGTGTATATATACATACATAATTTTAGCCATTAAAAGTGAGTCAAATGTCATTTGCCATGACATAGGTGGAACCAGAGAGTATAATGCTAACAGAAATAAGTAAGTCAGAGAGAGATAAATACCATATGATTTTGTTCATATGTAGAATTTAAGAAACAAAACAAATGAGCAAAGAGGGAAAGAAAGAGACTGAGATAAATCAAGAAACAAACTCTTAATTATAGAGAATAAATTGGTGGTTACCAGAGGGTAGGGAGTGTAAGGATGGACTAAATAATGATGGGGATTAAGGAGGGCACGTGAAATGATCACAGGGTGCTGTATGAACGTGTTGAATCACTATATTGTATACTTGAAACTAATATAACACTGTATGCTAACTATCTGGAATTGAAGTAAAAGCTTAGAAACATAAAAATAAATAAATAAATAAATAAATAAAGGAGCAGTATGAGGATAAGTCAGTAACATAGTGTGCAAACATATGGACAAGAAAGGATCCTTACCCTTAAAAAGTTTACAGTCAAGTAATTAACCATAATAACCTTTCTTGTATTGCATATTATCCTTTTCAGTAATATTTTAATTATATTTAGTTATTATATAAATTTTGGCAACTTTACCTGCTTTTATTATCCAGCAAGTTGTTATTTTTTGGCCTTGCACTTTGATGGCACAGGAGCATAGATACAAGTTTGCCTCATTGCACTTACCCATTTTTGTAATCATATGTTTGCAAGCTGTTGGCATAGACTGATATTCCCTGTCATTTTTTCTGACACCATTTAAATCATAGCAATGGTTTAATAGTTTCCTTAAAATGATGCTATCATTAATTCACTTTCTCAATGAGAAGTTCTATTTTAAGGATTATATTGTGTTCAAGGGATATAGAATTTTTTTTTGTCTGAATCAATGAGGGTTATGTCCTTATATGAGATTCAGCGGTTTATTTTAGCTCAAATAAGATCATGTCAAGGAAAATACCATACAGTAGTTGTTAACATCCTAGATTTAATATCAGGTACATCTTAGTTTACATAGCATTCCCAGACTATTAGAACTTGGAAACATTTCTTACACTGTTTCTTAACTTTCTCACCTGAAAATAAGGACAATACTTCTCTCTTTCATTACAGTGATAGTTTGATGCTTAAACAAGATAACATTTGTAAAGCAAACAATGCAGTGTCTGACATATTATACGGCAAACATTTCATTGCTATTATTGTAAGTATTAACATCACTGCTGCTAGTAGAAAATATTTGAATGTGTATTACCTATTATGGTAGAGTTTAAACTTTTTAAAGTTTTTAATATATAAATTCCTTTAAATCCTACAGGAGTACAGAGTAAGTCGTTTTTTTTAAAAAATGATATACAAAGAAATAGAATAATTTTATGAAGGTCACCCAGCTAATAAGTGGCAGAGCACAGGAAAAATTCAAATTCTGACAGTCTGATTCCAAGCCCAAATTCTGAGCTACTACTGTCTGCTGAATCTCACCACTACTATTTGTGAGGGGGAAATATTCCTTCTCTTTTATCCTGTTAAGATGGAATATTTTCAGTTGTCTTTGTTCCTTATACATCTTAATAAAGATAATTGTAGCAATGAAAATCTTAGTTATTGTTTTGTTCTGACTGGATTTTTCCCATTTCTGCAGAAAGAAAGAATGTTTATGTACCCTGGGTATACTCAACATTTCATAGGAAACAATGACAGAAGTAATCATCCCAATTCTACCAGAAGTGGTTTAAAGGTTGTTTAATTGAAGGATAAAATTATAAAAGACAGATTTCATCTTCCAGAAAGAATTCCTTAATTTTTCCGTGTGAAGGAACATGACCTCAATGACCTACAGGAGTTTTATTTCATTGGTACCTTATTCACTATTATCGACAGTAAAAGGACAACACCTTATGTTTTTTGCTTGACATTATTTTATTTGGAAGATGTGTCTTTCCCTACTCTCATCACAAAAATTGCAAGAGCTCAGACTTATCAATAAGAAAGAAGTCTTGATTCTTTTCTAAGCATTTTTCCTATGCCTAAAGGCTTTCCAACTATCTTCGTAATATGGCTTATGTAACTACTTTAGTTCAAAGGGCTCTGAATAAACATGGCCACCTTGACGTCATGTGATATAGGAAGTGATGCGTGGTGCTGAGGCACAGAACTGGATTTTAATATCAAGTAGATTAGTAAAATGCTCTTTTCCCCTCCAAACAGAAGTGACTGAGAGCCCCCTGAAATTATACCTCATATTTGCCATAATGAAAAAGTATTCACATAGACACTCTTGAATTTCCTCTGAAGGTGCTAATATACTGATCACTGAATGATCATTGAATAGCGTTGAGATAAATAACTTTGAAGACTTTGGAGTCAAAGAGATTTTCATTCAAATCCCAACTCTACCACTTACCATCTATGTGATTCTGGACTATAACTTATAATAATACTTACTTCATATTTTTTTTATCAGGTAAGATAACACATAGAACCTACTTGGCACTCTTTATTTTTTTATTTTTTATTTTTTTTTGCAGCCTTAGATGAATTTATTTGCCCTTTTTTTTCCAATTTATTTATTTTCAGAAAAACAGTATTCATTATTTTTTCACCACACCCAGTGCTCCATGCAAGCCGTGCCCTCTATAATACCCACCACCTGGTACCCCAACCTCCCACCCCCCCGCCACTTCAAACCCCTCAGACTGTTTTTCAGAGTCCATAGTCTCTCATGGTTCACCTCCCCTTCCAATTTACCCAAATTCCCTACTCCTCTTTAACGCCCCTTGTCCTCCATGCTATATGTTATGCTCCACAAATAAGTGAAACCATATGATAATTGACTCTCTCTGCTTGACTTATTTCACTCAGCATAATCTCTTCCAGTCCCGTCCACGTTGCTACAAAAGTTGGGTATTCATCCTTTCTGATGGAGGCATAATATTCCATAGTGTATATGGACCACATCTTCCTTATCCATTCATCCGTTGAAGGGCATCTTGGTTCTTTCCATAGTTTGGCAACTGTGGCCATTGCTGCTATAAACATTGGGGTACAGATGGCCCTTCTTTTCACGACATCTGTATCTTTGGGGTAAATACCCAGGAGTGCAATTGCAGGGTCATAGGGAAGCTCTATTTTTAATTTCTTGAGGAATCTCCACACTGTTCTCCAAAGAGGCTGCACCAACTTGCATTCCCACCAACAGTGTAAGAGGGTTCCCCTTTCTCCACATCCTCTCCAACATATGTTGTTTCCTGTTTTGTTAATTTTGGCCGTTCTAACTGGTGTAAGGTGATATCTCAATGTGGTTTTAATTTGAATCTCCCTGAGGGCTAATGATGATGAGCATTTTTTCATGTGTCTGATAGCCATTTGTATGTCTTGATTGGAGAAGTGTCTGTTCATATCTTCTGCCCATTTTTTGATGTGTTTGTCTGTTTCGTGTGGGTTGAGTTTGAGGAGTTCTTTATAGATCCTGGATATCAACCTTTTGTCTGCACTGTCATTTGCAAATATCTTCTCCCATTCCGTGGGTTGCCTCTTTGTTTTGTTGACTGTTTCCTTTGCTGTGCAGAAGCTTTTGATTTTGATGAAGTCCCAGAAGTTTATTTTCGCTTTTGTTTCCTTTGCCTTTGGAGACGTATCTTGAAAGAAGTTGCTGTGGCTGATATCAAAGAGATTACTGCCTATGTTCTCCTCTAAGATTCTGATGGATTCCTGTCTCACGTTGAGGTCTTTTATCCATTTTGAGTTGATCTTTGTGTACCGTGTATGAGAATGGTCGAGTTTCATTCTTCTGCATGTACTTGGCACTCTTTTGAGAAAACTGCAACCAATCAATAGTAATAATAGTCATATATTAGAATACTTTTTTAAAAAGATTTTATTTATTTATTTGACAGAGAAAGACATAGCAAGAGAGGGAACACAAGCAGGGGGAGTGGAAGAGGGAGAAGCAGGCTTTCCCCTGAGCAGGAAGCCTGATGCGGGGCTCCAGCCCGGGACCCTGGGATCACGACCTGAGCTGAAGGCAGACGTTTAACAACTGAACCACCCAGGTGTTCCTAGAATACTTTCTTTTACAAATATCATAAAACCCAAGCTAGACCAAATTCTAATGAAGTATAGTGATTCATGTACATAAACTAAAGGACCAAGGGGAGGGTAGTCCTCAGGATTGGCTAACTCAATTGCTGTTGTGCTATGTCTATGGGATTTTCCTCACTGTGTTCTCCCTTGCTTTGCTTTATGAGGAGGGAGATTTTTGGAAAAACGGTTCTTGTAATCCACGTTGCACACTCTCACACCACATTGTCCAGAGACAGAAAGAGGAACTATGTCCTTTCTCCATATATAAGTCCCAGCAAATATGCCATGAAGCTTTTTGGGCTGAATTGAGTAACTTTCTCATATATAAATCATTCCTGGGGGCTAGATAAATGTCTTGCACTGATTGGTTTAGGGCTAGACTGTTGTGTCAATCATTGCAGCAAGAGGAGTAGGAGTTACCCTTAAACCAGTAGCTCAGACCTGGAACTCTGAAACTAAAATTAGGGTACTTTGGGGGAGGGGAAAAGTCAGGAATAAATGCAGAGAAGGCAACAAATAATGTCCATTTGGCCTTATTTTCATGATGAGTGGTCCTGTGGGTTTTTTCTTCTAAGTAATTGATGATGTTCTTAATACTTTCCAGTGAATTATCTAATGATATAACCAAAATTATAAACAAATGTTATGTTTTAGCCTAGTGATGGATAACATAGCAAAAGGCCTTGAAGTCTCAAAGTCACAAAAATTCAAATACAGTTGTTCAAATACCTGTTTCAAAGTATAATAATAGAAAGATACTTGGTAATTCTTTTTATATAAGTTATGAGTTAACACATAGCATTATATTGTAGACAAATAAACTTGATATTGGTATCTGAAAATTCTGTAAAGTATACATTTATTAGTGGAATCTGAAATATGTAATTATAGTAATTACATAGCAATTAAAATTATATATATATAATTATATAAACCATATATGCACTATTATATTGTATCAGTATTATATTAATTTTTTCTTAGAGTTATTGGGATAATTTTTCCCTCATTTCTCAATAAGAATATTGATGAGTTAATTAATTAATTAATATCAAGTATAATCCAGCGTTCTGCATAAATCTAGCTATAAATGCCTAAGTGTTTTGTTGATCAAACCCTTGTGTTACTACAACTCAAGTGTTTTCAGGGTTTTTCTTTCATTGTGCTGTTTAACACATGATGAAGATATACCTCTACGTGTCTATGAAGTCTGACATCCTGATGGTGTAAAGTTTACTTTCATCTGTTGAGATTTTGACCCAACTTTCAATATTTATTCTCTTAATGATAGATGGTATCCACCAGATGGTATCTGGACACTCAAATAAAAAATATTATATTTTTTAAGTTGTTTGGATTTATTCATACATTATTTTTATTTCATGAAACAGCAAAAAACATAAAAAATAGTAAAAGTTGTAAAATTAGAACACAGAATAAATTCAAGCAGCATTTGAGAATTGTTTTCTATTTCTGGAACTTTTGTAATATGAACAGATTTTTTGATAACCAGGAAAAATCTCTTACAGAGATCTCTTTCAGTTAACATAAAATTTGAAGGTCATATTTCAGAATATTTTTATCAATTTGACAGAAGAGAAATGTGTGTACGTGTATTATATATGGATAATATCAGATCTAATTTTCCCTATTTGTAAATAAGGTTCATAACTTTCATCATTCTAGAGTTGTGCTACAACCCCACAATTTTTGACCCAGCCTCTGTGATTGGCTAAGATACAGGAAGCAGATTCAATCTAATCAGATCATTCCCTTTGTCATCTTTTATAGTGCATTTCCTCTACTTTTCCTTCTATTCTTCACAAAGCCTTAAGAGCAGGTAGAAATGCTGCATTTGCCCTGCATCTAGTTATGGATACAGAAGACTGCAGTTTTATTTCACAAACAGGTGTTATAGCCACAAAGATAAAAGACCATACTCTCTGCTAAAATCTGAACCAAGAAATTGTACAGCACTTTCTACCTAAGGTTGGCAAACAAACCTCAAGATTGGTTTCCCTAGAAGCAGATAATGATGATATCCATTTTGTTAGTACAAAAAGCCATGCCCCTTTTCTATTAGTCTAAAAAGGCAAAGACTGCTCCAAATGACTGTATAGTCATTTGGGGAAAACCAAAACATTCCACATCATCTGCCTACTCATTTTAAACAGGAAGTTTCAGGACACTGAAATATCTTAGCTCAGAGTAGTCATCCTTGAAATAGCTGGAGAGCAGTGTAAAAAAAATATTTACTCTCCTAAAAACTGCAAGACAAAGATGCTACACTGTGCTCTATTAAATTTAAATTGATTAGTGTCCCACACAACCAGTGTGCACAGGCTGGGCACTGACAATCAGCCATGAAGTGGGGGCTGCCAGTGGCAGTTCCAGAAACACAGCAAGGGATTGATTAAAGTGAGCTTTCTACCATCTGTGGTCACGTTATGCTTGGGATCGTTCATATATCTGCAGGAACAGCAGTAAATATGCCAACAGAGGCAACAGGTTTCCTTGAAGCAGAGAAGAAAGTGGAGTCGATCAAGCTAACGCTATAGCTTAAGTCCGATAGCAGAGGATTCATAGAAAAGAGCTGACTTTGGCATTCTGTGTGAAAAGACCATCCAGGATGGAAATACTATGCTAGAAAGATAATTCTTACTTGGAGGATTTATGATTAAAATTTTAATTCATTCTAATATTTGTCCAATTAAATCAGTTATAGGCATTTTGGCTGAGAGTCAACCTTTACATTAGGGAACAATATTTTTTAAAAGGGTTTGGCCGAAAATGGTGGCTCCAGTGTTTCATTTCATTTGGATGAGAGGAAAAGGAAAAGAAAGAGAAGATGGAGGAGAAGATAAATAATGGGAAAAAAATGTGACTTTTTTCTCAAAAAGCAATGTTGCAAATTATTGGACAATCTCTTAGTTCCATAAAATTCTTTTGTAGGAGTCATAATTTTTGTTCATTCATTCATTCATTCATTCATTCACTCAATAAATATGTATTATGTGCTTACTTTGGATATAATGTAAGTGATGAAGCTCTAAGGGAGACAAACACTTTGACCTCCAGGAGTTTACCCTTCTAGGTATATTAAAACCTATGCAATTATGCAAATAGCTATTATAACTATATTTAGGGGTGTTTCATGTGCTTTGATTGGAATAGTCCAGCAAAAAAGTGACACCACGGACGGGCGTATAACCATATTGTCAAGTAATAGCTCTTTTTCTTTGCAGTAACTATTCCATATCTCTTTCTTGGTCTTCCATTAGATTTTTTTTCCTTCTCACTTGCACATTGTAATCTTATGTTATATTTTACACAGATAATGGAAATTATTCCAAAAGATGTTTATCATCTCCTCACGACCAAATCTACAAACTTACATGCATCTGCCAGGAACTTCTCTCCTTTTTTACTGAAAAAATGGGGAAAATTTTTCTTTCTCTTGGCAATGGTGAATCATTTCATATATGCTACCTTCTCCATGACTTTGCCTCTTTGGTTCTTTGCTTTCTTCATGAATCATTAATATCTATCTCTCTCTCTCACGAGTGATTTCCATATGCTAGAAGTTGCTGCCTCACAATATGTTTCACATCGTGGCATACATATAAAGTTATACTAAATTTAAGTCACGCTGGGGAAAACCAGTGAGACCATTCAAGTACTGAAGCAAGTGGTCCCCCTGTTCTCGGGCCATCTGGAGCATTGTAGGAGCAACTGTGCATCTGAGCACTTAAGTAGTCATTTATAATCAAACAAATAAACAAATAAACAAAACCCTCCTTAACCCCATGTGTCCATTCAGTTCCTTTCTGATATCCTTTATATCGAAAATTCTTACCGTGATTTTCTACATATGCTTTTTTCAACCATTTCCTTATCTCTCATTTAAAATATTCTCTTCAGAATACTCCAATCAAGTCGCCTTCTCTGAAATTGTTATTGTCAAAAATCAACAGATCTACTGCATCTCTCTCTCGCTCTATCTCTCTTATTTGAAAGCTTCCTTCTTTGAACTCTATTTTTAGTTCCCTTTATGATTGATTTCAGAATATCCTGGCTTTTTTCCTATGTCTTCCTGATTATATTATCTCTCAGCCTCCATTGCTGGCTCCTCTCCTTCTGTCTGACCTAAGAACTAGATTCTGTTTCTTCTTCTCTTCCTTCCTTCTCCTTAGATCATCTTATCCAGTCACATGGTTTTCATTACCACATATGTACTAATAAAACAAAATTTAAATTCTAAGTCTAGGCTTCTTGTCTTGGCGTTTATATTTGAATGTTTTATTGGCATCTTAAACTTAATGTGTCCAAAATTAAATTCTTCATTCCTTTCTTCCCCAGTCTTCCATTTCAATAAAAATTCCACAGGACAATCAATTTTATAGTAAATAATTCAGGAGTCATCTGGATTCTCCTCTTTTCACCTCCCATAACCAACACATTGATAAATGTCAGTAATTCAATCTACATATCCATAGAGAATCTATTGTCTTTTGTTTTCTCTTCTGCTACTATCTTAGAGTAGGTCACCTTTCTCTCTCACCTGAATTACTGAGATAAGCTCTTATCATTTATCCTTACCTCCCACCTTTCCTCTCTAACCTTTTCCTCCTCAGAAAAGCAAAATGGTCTTTGTAGAAGATAAATTATTTAATACACCTGAATAAAACCCCTCAAAGTATGTAAAATAAAATCTATACATTTCTGTGGTTTACAACATTCTAAATAATGTGGCCTCTGATTTTGTCTTTCCTTTTTGTCCTCTACTTTTGACTGTTTTGGTCTATTACCCTCTCACTCACAGACTCCTTGGCTTTCTTTCAGTCACTCCTATAAAAGTCTTATCAAACAAATATCCTTTTGCCTATATATTCTACCCACTTTTTCTTTGTATGATTGCCTCTTGCTTATCTTTTAAGGTTGAATGTAATTGTTTTTTACTCAGTTGTTTTTGTTTGTTTGTTTGTTTGTTTTTACTGTCACATCTTTAGTTGGTCTCACCTGACATTCCTTCTCACAGGATACTGTCCTTTTTCATGTTATTTATCATAATTCTTAATTAAGGGTGTCTGGGGGCTCAGTTGGTTAAGCATCTGACTCCGTTTCAGCTCAGGTCATGATCTCAGGGTTACGAAATACAGCCCTGAGTCAGGTTCTGCACTCAGTGTGGAGTCTGTTTGTCCCTCTCCCTCCCCCTCTGCCCTTCCCTCTGCTCACACAATCTCAAATAATGAGACCATTTTTGTTCTGTTCATAAAAATATAGCAAAGTGCTGCCATACAGTAAGTGTTCAATAAACGCATGTTGAATATGTATTCTATTCAATATAGCAGACTAGGACACATGTCTCACTTTATTTCTTCTCTTTCTTAATAATCCCCACTTAAAACTGTGGAAGAAACTTAAAGAGAACATAAAGATATTCAATTACTGAACAAATTTTTATTTTTTTTATTTTTATTTTTTTAAAGATTTTATTTATTTGACAGAGAGAGATCACAAGTAGAGAGAGAGAGGAGGAAGCAGGCTCCCCGCCCAGCAGAGAGCCCGATGAGGAACTCGATCCCAGGACCCTGAGATCATGACCCGAGCTGAAGGCAGAGGCTCAACCTACTGAGTCACCCAGGCAGCCCCTGAACAAAGTTTTAAACAAATACTTGAAAAATCAAAGGGAAACCACCATCACAGATTAACTAGAGGGAGCAGAGGAAGCCACAGTCTGGAATAAACACTAATGTGGCTGCATTCAGGGAGAGGGCCAAGTCAAGCAACAAGTTCTACAAAGGGAGAGCCTGAGATATGTAGCTGAAACATGGACACTAATTGAAGTTTTTTAAATTGAACAGTTGATTTATTCATATCTCTCTTGTATATCCTATATGGATAGAGAAAGACTTTCAGCCAGTCACTTAAGCCTAGGTAAAAATATTACAGTTTTATTTTCTATGGAAATGGTAAAAATTATCTGTAAAGTTAAAGCTAATACTGTGAGGTTTTTGGTTGTCCGTTTTTGTTTTTTAAGATTTTACTTATTTATT
The DNA here is from genome assembly GCF_020171115.1 of Neogale vison. NCBI lineage: Eukaryota > Metazoa > Chordata > Mammalia > Carnivora > Mustelidae > Neogale > Neogale vison. Next base: position 47,336,974 of record NC_058094.1, read on the forward strand.
TGTCAGCGAGAGAGAGCGTGCACACAAGCGGGGGTGGGAGGGAGTGGCAGGCAGAGGGAGAAGCAGGTTCCCTGCTGAGCAAGGAGCCTGATACAGGACTCCATTCCAGGACTCTGGGATCATGACCTGAGCCAAAGACAGATGTTTAACCTACTGAGCCACCCAGGCATCCCAATACTGTGAGTTAATCATACCAAATCAAAATTTTATTTGTTTTAGCACTGAAGAGTTTTCTAGGGTAATGGGTAGGACCTCCCTATTACCTTAAAGCAAAGCCAGTTGACTCTATTTACCTAAAGACAGAGAGGTCCTCTTTACTGCCTTAATTTAAGATATAAATAGATAATAAAACATCACCCAACAATTAACACAAAAGAGAAATCCAAGGTAATTGGAAAAGAATGTCCTAGAGGAATTCAAAAATATATCATAAAATATTAACAATTAAGCAAAACTTTCATTAATATTCCTAAAGTGATTAAACTGGAATTATTAGAGACAAGAAACCATTCAAAATATTAAACCTAGAACTACAATTCAAAAATTCAACTATAAGAAAAGAAAGATAATTTTGAGGGATGTTCAAAAACTGTAGAACAAGTATACACATACATATATATGTATATATATATGTGAAATATAATTTTTAAGGAACTATAGAAGTTATTGAAAATCAATATAGAATGTTTTCTATTTGACCACCTAAAAGAGAGGTAGAAATTAGCAGAGACAAGGAAGCCAGAGTTTTGTCATTGAAGAGACTATAGAGGCCAGTTGTAGGCAAATAGGCTTTAGCAATGGAATGTAAAAAGGACCCAGGTGACCACCTGGCTAAACACAGACATCAGGCAACCCACCTCAAAGAATCCTCTAACTGACAAATGGACTACTAACAACTAGGCACAGTTACCAAAAGAGAAAAAATTCCATATGTTGCCATCCCTCCTCATCTTCCCCCTTTAAAATCAGCCCCCCACCCACTGCCTTCTTGTGGACAGCCTCTCCTCTGCTGTCCTACCTGCTGCTCCCTTGTGGTGTATTCAATACACTTCTATTTCATTTCTTCTGCCTCAGGTGAATTCTTTCTCCTTGGGCACCATAAGCTCCCACCAGATCATGACCCTGCATTTGGGATCCACCGTCCAGTGAAGAGACACTTCATTTAGACACCATAAGAACCTAAAGAATTCCAAATTGAATGAAAGGTAAGACTTATGACTAGCTCTATGATTATAAAATGGCAGCATTCAAAGTTTTTTAAAATTGTGATATACCCTAGAATGGAAATAAATCAATATAAGATATCCATTAATAAATGAGGATTTAAATGATGATAAATTTGTTAGTTATACTAAAGGCTAAAAGATTATAGAGAAAAACACTCAGATCAATAAAACAAAATAAATTTTTAGCCTTGATTTCTATACCCAGTCAAAAATGTCATCAAATGTGAGGACAAAACAAAGATATTTTCAGAGCTATAAGTGTTATCTCCCGTGAAACCTACCTTAGGAATTAAGTGACTGAGTAGTCTAGAAAAAAACAAGGCTGGTAATCGTGGAACAGGGGCAGGAAAAGACAGAGATTCAACTTCTCTTGGAGTCCATTGCAAGATCGGGGCAACAATTCAAATTGGATACAGAAGGAGAAATGGTTGGCCACCATGAGAGAGGATTTAAGAATAATTAGCAGATATGATGGAAGAGATATCAAAACAGAAACTTGGAAAATACAAAGGCAAGGATAAAGGTGCAGAATTTTTAAAAAGAGATAGAAAATAAGCAGAAAGCATATTTAAAAAATTGGAAGTCAGAGTCCAAATGAAAAATAATGTTTGATCTCAGCAATTTTTTTGGACAGCATTTTGTTTAATAGAGGTTGAAATGTAGTGTTTAGTGCTGCTATGAAGTAAGAGTTTTCATATTTCAACTTAGAAAATGTCTTTTCAATCAAATAAGAATTGTTAAGTACTGATGTCAATCCACAAGCTTATTTTAATTGAACATATTCATCATTTGGAAGTCATTTATAGAATTCTATCAGATTCTCCTCTTGATAGTCACCTTTCAGTATGTCATTATGTTGCAGATTAATCACTTCTATTTGAAGGATCGGTGGAACCTCCTCAACTGTACAGTCAAATGAGTTTTAAAGTATGAAAATTTCCTTTACGTTTGCATCAAGGTCTAAAAAAAACACAGCTAGATCTGTGTTTTAGTTCAGGAAATACATCCACTACAAATTTGCATAGGAATAGAGATCCCATTTCCTGTTTTAACTTTTGACAGCATGGAAAGGATATCAAGTAGCCCGCCCGACATTACTTGTGATTCAAACAACATCAGTTGTTTAAATGACTACACAACAGCATAAACTCCACATCTAAGCACTATTCTGCCTATAATTTTAGGTTGAGTTCATTAGGAAACATCAAAAAATAATATAAAAATGAAAATGAAAAAAAAATTTTTGTCTGTAGTTAACAGTGGTTGAAGCAATTCTTTTCATTCAGGAAAAAAAAAAACCTTTTGGTCCAGTGCTCAGAAAAATCCCAGTGAAATTTTACCATTACTAAGCCATCAAACTTCTGTGAAAGTAGGGCAGGTCAGATTATTCAGCTTTTATTTCTCTCAAAAATTGACAGAACTGACCAAACATAAGTCTATAAGGGATGCTCATAAGCACAAGTGAAACTCATAACAATTACAAGTGATGGGGACGAAGCCTTTGCCTGCATGAATATTACAGTGAATATCCATAGACTTGACCCACATTACATTTTCACAGGTTTTGTACCTTTGTTCAACTTTTCCTTTTTCTATGGCACATACATTTTTATCACCATCTGTTGCAATATATCTTAACGGATTCCACTTCAGGTTGTGCTGAATTCATGTTTTCTCAGTTTCTTTGAAAGTCTTCTTGCCTGACCACACATAACAGTCATATAAGCTGATTCTTTAATCACTTCAAACTTAGCTTTGAGTCCTCAAAGAAACACAACATCTGAGCAGTATCAATATCATCCGTTGACTCATCAAAAAGCCACAGAAAATCACTTGAAATCAATAGCTATGATGAGGGAGCAGGAGGCTGGCTGAGGACAGAGTAGAAGCTGGCGCCTTGCACCCCCTCTTCACCCGCTCCCCTCCATATGTGTAGCATTCCTCAGGCACCCCTGACTGCCATAAAACGATAAATAGTTAACTTGCAGGGATCGCAATCCTGCAGAACAGGAATCTCCCTTGCTCTACAAGTATCCTAGAGATCTAAACAGGGAGGTTACCTTATCAATAGCACAAATTTCCAGAGGCAAATAACTCCCATGTCCTGAAGCCCTGATGTCCCCTTCCCCACCATAAACTGGAGGAGACTGAGGTAGAAGGGAATGTGAATGGCAGCAGGGTCATAATGCCCCACTAAGAATCTCCCAACTATCTTAATGTTAATGCCTGACCTAAAAATGACATTGATCAAGCCATAAGGGCAAGGACTACCCCCGGCACCTTGTAGGCCCACCTTAGCACGTGAGAGCTCTGTCGAAATCTCCCATCCCTTCACCACCTCCCCCCAACCACAAGGTATATAACACGCCTACCCTCACAACTCGGGGCAGCCGCATCTCCACCTGCCCACGGGTCCTGTCCCCGTGCTCTAATAAACCACCTTTTTGCACCAGAGACGTCTTAAGAATTCTTTCTTTAGCCGTCGGCTCCGAACCTCACCCCACCGAACCTCACCTAGGTTCTAGAACTTCATCAGCTATGTTTTCTTTTTAATTGAGTATTGCTGTTTTACCCAAGTATTTCAATCTTTGAACAATTGCTCTCACCAAAAAGCTGGCAGACTTAATCAAGTTTTGTTTGGTTTGGTTTGGTCTTGTTTTTTTCTGGTTACCTTTGTTCGGCCACTGCACTAAAACACATTTTAATTAACTCACCATCAGTAAATAGTTTTCCTTGCTTGGTTTAAAAAAAGCCACTTAATTTTGTTCCCATCTCATTTTGTTTTTATTTTTATGAAGAAATTCTACCATTATTAAATATCCCATTTAAAGCTTTCTAATTTTTCACTCCCTTTCTTTCTTTTTTTTAAAAGATTTCATTTATTTATTTGACAGAGAGAGACACAGCAAGAGAGGGAACACAAGCAGGGGGAGTGGGAGAGGGAGAAGCAGGCTTTCCCCTGAGCAGGGAGCCTGATGCTGGGCTCAATCCCAGGATCCTGGGATCATGACCTGAGCCAAAGGCAGACGCTTAACTTAATCCAGGCTCCCCTTTCAGTCACTTTCTTTTGAATATTGTCATGAGTGTTCAAGTAGATATCAATGTATATTGATTCTTTAAGCACAGCTATAATGTCATTGAATAAGAAACACCATATTTGTCATCTAATTCTATAACAGAATAGCCTGCACACCACTCTACCTTAAAATCGTGACATTTAAAGTCCACTTTTCTCTTTTTTTCTTGTTTTGACATCATGAGTATGCCCAGGTAGTAAATAAATAATAAAATAGCACAGTACAATAATACATGTGGCATTCACAATGCTGTCAGGCTGTAACAGTGTCACTGTGACAGCAATGCTCTGAGCAGCAATGCAAAGCTGTGAGAGTGCCACATATGGTCTTTCCTGCAATTACCCAACTCTGTCATTTCAGCACAGAAGCAGACAGACACAATATGCAAACAAATGAGCATGGCTGGGTTCGAATAAAACTTTATCAGTAGATGCTGAAATTTGAATTTAACCGTGATGTGTCACAGAATATTTAAAAAACATATTTGTTCAACTCTTTAAAAATGTGAAAACCGTTCTTAGCTTGCAGGTCTACAATAACAGGGAGCACGCTGGATTTGGTCCATAGGCCATTTTGGATTCCCCGATCAACTTGGACTATATCCACAGGCTTCCTCACCCACTGAATTCTGGTTGGGTCTGTCAGTAGGGAATACGGACAGGGGACTGGTGAAAGGGAGAATAGTGAGTTTGGGGTGTCTATTTTCTTCTTGCTGCCCTCTGTCTGTGTGATCGCTACAGAATGGTTACATATCTCACCTGAAGCTTTTAAGGATGCATCCCTCTGCTGAAGGTTTTAATTCCTGTCAGGTAACCTTCTAAACACAGCTCTCTCTGTCTCTAAGTTACAGTAACTGCTCCTTACACTTGTTCCTTCATGCATAGGGGTAGTAAGGGGACTCTAGCTTTGTGGGCCCTGGCCTTATGCGCTGCCCTTATGGTTTGCTACAATGTGACTTTATAAATGGTTAATAAACCTATCTTAATTTTAAAAATATATTTTCTGTTGTGATCCTAACTGGTCCAGATACTGATACTAATTTCTCAGATTAAGTATATGATAACATGATTTTCTATCTCTCATACATACATATTAGGCACTTGCTAGGTGTAACTGGATATCCATGTCCTCTTTTTCCTTGTATACTTTCTTATTAAAACTATTTGTGGTGAGCTTAGTTGAAGCTGGCAAGTGAGAAGAGGGTGGAGTGAGGGAGGCAAAGAATCTTTCTCTGAGAGTTAATTCCAAAGTCTTGCAACTAAATTGTCTCTCAATTTTCTCTGATTAAGTTTATGGTTTAATATGTTCTTTAGTTAGTGGTCTTTATATAACTTCTCCTAACTCTCCACTGAAATGCCCAGAACAAACACAGACTAAGTAATGGCAACTCAACAGCACCAAAATTTAGGAATTATTTGCACACTATTGCCAGAGTTGGAAAAATTTGCACCATTTAGAAGGTAGATGGAATTCAGTTGAAAAACTAATTTGAATTTCCCATGAATGTCAGGTGCCAGAAACAGTAAAACTGCTGGCCTGATTGAAGACAGGAAGGCCATCTGTTTCTCCCCCTGTCTCTTGGGATAGAAATGCATTTTCTTAACCAATCAGGGCACAGTCATATCTGGAAAATATCAATGTTAGTTTTGAGACTGTTTTCTATTTTATTAAATTATTAATAAGGTATAAAGAAGGAAGCCTAGATAAACTAATTCCAATTTTTAAAAAAAAATTATTAATTCAACAAACATCTATTGAACATCAACTATATGTCCCTATATTAGCTTGTTGGGAGAATAAGACATTGGTCTCTCAAAGACACTACAGTTTGGTGTGAAAATAAAACAGAATTTAGAACATGGTGTGAGATAGATAAGAACATAGGGCTTAGGAGGTCAAGGAAGATTTCCTTAAGGAAGCAATATCTAAAAGGATATATGAAGGGTGATTAATGTTGGCTGAATAAGGTGGCATGCATTAGAGAGACGTGTGTATGCATAGTTCTGAAAGAAATATAGTCCCCATGCAAGAGCATTTAAGAGACAATAAACAAATAAAATTTGGAAGGAATGTCTGTCAAATAAAAAATAATTTCAGACTTTATATATTTATATACTTATTTATTTTTGTAAGAGATTCTTGAAAGATTATTTCAAAAGGACAGGAATGGGACCACGGCAAAGGGGAGAGGATTACCACTGCAATAGAGAGGACATTGCTGTGAACTCATCAGGGTTCTCAAGGGTTAGACAAAGGGTTTTTCCTTTAACAAGGCTGCAAAGAACCAGGTGTGTGGGGAGTGGGATGAAAGGTGGCATGGTTGGATGGTGGATCTGAGACTGTTTTACTCTCATGCCAGCTTATGCTCAGGAGAGGCCCTTTAGGAGAAACTGTAATGATGGCTCAGGCTGAAGGTGAATCAGATTTCAGGGCAGGAGCAAAGAGAAACTTAACCAAAGCTTGGTTAATAGGCATTTTGTTCCCATTGATCAGTGGGGCAAGCAGTGGGGCAAGCAGTGGAGCTAATCATTTATAAGCAAAGCATGGAATATGGAGAGTCATTGTCTAGCCTTGTCATAGGTAAATGACTGCATACCAGTGAGATCATCCGATAATTCTCTTTCTCTGATTGACTTACTTTACTTAGCATAATATCCTCTAGTTCTATCCACATAGTTGCAAATGGCAATATTTCATTTTTTGATGGCCATGTAAGAGTCCATTGTAGATACCACAGCTTCTTTATCCATTCATCTGTTGATGGACATCTGGGCTCTTTCCATAGTTTGGCTATTGTGGACATTGATGCTATAAATATTGGGGTATAGGTGTCCCTTGGGATCTCTACATTTGTATCTTTGGGGTAAATACCCAGTAGTGCAATTGCTAGGTCAGAGCATAGCTCTATTTTCATCTTTTTGAGGAACCTTCATACTGTTTTCCAGAGTGGCTGCACCAGCTTGCATTCCCACCACAGTGTAGGAGCTTTCCCCTTTCCCTGCATCCTCGCCAACATCTGTTCTTTCTGGAATTGTTAATTTTAACCATTCTGACTGGTGTGAGGTGGTATCTCTTTATGGTTTTGATTTGTATTTCCCTGGTGTCGAGTGACGTTGAGCATTTTTTCATGGGTCTGTTGGCCATCTGGATGTCTTCTTTGCAGAAAATGTCTGTTCATGTCTCCTGCCCATTTGTTGATTGGATTATTTGTTCTTTGGGTGTTGAGTTTGATAAGTTCTTTATAGATTTTGGATACTAGCCCTTTATCTGATAAGACATTTACAACTATCTTCTCCCATTCTGTCCATTGTCTTTTGGTTTTGTAGACAATTTCCTTTGCTGTGGAAAGCTTTTTATCTTGGTGAAGTCCCAATAGTTCATTTGCCTTCCTTTCCCTTGCCCTTGGAGAAGTTGCAAACCCTATCAAAATACCATCACCTTTTTTCACAGAACTGGAACAAATAATCCTAAAATTTGTATGGGGTCAGAAAAGACCCTGAATAGCCAAAGAAATGTTGAAAAAGAAAACTAAAGGTGGTGTCATCACAATTCCAGACTTCAAGTTCTATTACAAAGCTGTAATCATCAAGACAGTATGATATTGGCATAAAAACAGATACATAGATCAATAGAACAGAATAGAGAACCCAAAAATGGACCTTCAACTCTATGGTTAACCAATCTTAAACAAAGCAGGAAAGAATATTCAATGGAAAAGACAGACTCTTCAACAAATGGTGTTGGGAAAATTAGACAGCCACATGCAGAAGAATGAAACTGGACCATATCCTTACACCATACACACACACACACACACACAAAAAAAAAAAAATGGAAGAAAGACCTAAATGTGAAGCAGAAATCCATAAAAACCCTAGAAGAGAACAGAGGTAACATCTTTGACCTCGTCTGAAGCAACTTCTTCCCATACATGTCTCCTTGAGTCTTTTCTAAGTCATATGGGGAAAGGGGGTTCCTAGTCATAAGAAATTTCTGAAACACAAAGCATTGGGGATAGGGAAGGATTTCTTTAACCATCTCTGTTTTCTAGGATCACAGTACTCACTGAGGTAAAGTTCAACATTGTTACTTTAATGTACTGTATCTTCACTGGAGTTAGATTTACCATAAACTCCATCTGTATAAAATATCAGAGACCAATTCTTGTGGATAAGAGATGACTCTACTTGAGATCAGCAGAACCAAATTTAAATATTTGCCAGATGCTGGGAATATGATTTGCTAAAAGCTTACTCGGGCACAACCTCCATCCCAAATTGTATGGTTGTCATCTGATTGATTTAGGTATTGAGTACTCTATCAAATTACCTTAATTCTTCAGAGCTTCTGACAATACTTTCCTTGTGGGGCCACATCTTCTAGAATGCAAAGTGCCATCAGCCATTACCTCTATTTCATGCCTGGTGACTTCTTGAGCTTTGAAGATCCAAATGACTATGTGTAAGTTGATGAAGTGAAATGAGGAAACAACATTCTCACTATCTCAAAAAGCAGTACTTCCCCAGAAGGAAAGAGTATTGAACTTTGTTTTACAGACCTTGGATTTTTGGGCCAGGGGACAGTTATTGGGGGAAAGATGACTTTTAATCCACTCTTAATTATGTTTCAGCAAAGAGACACCAGGTAAGAACACTATTTTCTCTAATTTTTGCCATATTCTGGCAATGGGAAGATCTCTTTCCTTCTCCTTACCTAGAGTTGTTGTGAGATTTTATGTTGTTGTTTTCAGGGTCTTCTTGGGAATTTTCATGAGAAATCAGAAGAGGCAGTATTAGGCAGATGGCTTGCCAAATGCTATTCTTAACCAAAAATCGTAAACTAAAATCTTCTTCAAAGAGGCAAATTCTGTTTAAATCAACAAACAGGAAGGCACTTTAGGTCCTCAACAGAACTCTGAAAAAGCTCAAAACGATCTATAATTAGATATGACAGTTAGATCAGCCTTAGAATCAGGCAATTAGCCTATGCCCATAAGATTAGGATAAAATAAGTTTGGGCTAATGTAACTCTTTCTAATAAAGAGTTACAGCACATGAATTAATGCATATGAAAACTCCTTGTCATCTAGCTTAAAGAAAGGAAATTGACCAAGATAGCCTTAAAACTCTCTTCAGACTGACAGAACTTTAGACAGGCTTCTCCCAGACTATAGGCCTCTGACTTCTCCTCTTACTGCATTTACTTTAGAATACTTGGGAATGTAAGTTCTTCCCCTGACCCTTTGAGATATAAATCTTTTCCCAGCTCCTAGATATTCTTACAACAAGGAATGTCTTTCTTAAGGACTAAAGAGTCATCCCTATGAAACTAATCACCAAGAAAGATAGTGTCCCTGTCTTGTAGTCCCTGTGGGAAAATAGAAGCCTAACTTCAATTGCCAATTAGCAAACACAAATGGTCTAATCACATTGACTACCTCCCCACAACTTCCTCCAGTAGCTTAGCACTAGCTCACCTCAGCACTGAAAACTCTCCCAGCATTTATTTCAACCCAGTTGTGTTCATTCTCTTTCTCCTACTGCAATAGTCTTGAATAAAGTCTTCGTTGCCTATTTAAGTTTGGTATGATTTTTCTTTGACAATGTTTTTACATTTATCTTTTTTTTTTTAAGGTTTTATTTATTTATTTGACAGGGAGAAATCACAAGTAGGCAGAGAGAGAGAGAGGAGGAAGCAGGCTCCCCGCCGAGCAGAGGGCCCGATGCGGGACTCGATCCCATGACCCCAAGATCATGACCCGAGCCAAAGGCAGTGGCTTAACCCACTGAGCCACGCAGGCGCCCCTACATTTATCTTTTAATAGAAATTATGGAGAATGTGTTTTTAGGTAGATGTGAACTCATTTGTTTCTCACTTTTTAATTAAGTAGTTACTAGAATTTATCATTTCAATTAATGTTCCAAACTACAGTGGAATTTAAAAAACTCTTTTTTAAGACAAAACAATGGAATATGATGAAAAGAAGGTCCATGTAATGTAAGTAAAAACTAATGAGATAATATTGAAAAGAAAGATATTTTATTTTATGAATATGAAGTTTTCCCATTTCCCTTTTTCTTCTCTTCCTTCCTATCTTTCTTCCTTCTTCCGTTTTTATAGATCTTTCCTCTCAGGTAATTATTGGTAGCTTAAAGGACACCATCTGCTTTCCAATATGTTCCGATTATCATTTATAAACATAAAAAAATTCAGTGAACTTTGGGAAATTTCACACAATTCATAGTGTTTATACTAAACACAATTTCTGTTAAATTCATAAAATGTCTTATCACATTTAAGATAAAATGTATGTCTTAACCTGTTTTACTTGCTTCATACTTTATTCCAAGTCAAAGAAGAAGAGGGTGATCTTTAAATATTTGGGAACCCGGAGGTCTCCCAGACTGTCTTGATTCTGCCAGTCTGTACAGTCATTTTTTTTTTTTTAGTTAATTCCAATAAATCCTCCCTCTCTCTCTCTCTTTCCCTCCCTCCCTTTCTTGTTTGGCCTGCTTTTTTGTTGTTATTATAGTTTTTGCTGATATTGTGGGCTAATTCATTTGTGGAGGACATTGCTATCATTGCTAATGGCTCTGCTGCCTTATCCAAAGACCAGCAGTAGTGATTTTAAAACTCAAATGTACATAAGAATTACAATAGGTATGTGTTAACAGTGCAAATATCTGGGCCCACTCTAAGTAATTCTGATTTGAGTACAATCTGGTAGGGTTCAGAATTTGCCTTTGAGAAAGAAACATTTGATTTAGGTAGAAGGATCAACTATATGGAAACCTCAAGATAGAGTAAAACATATGAATCAAAGGAAATTAGAAGAGTAAAAACATTGATTGTGGGAGACTAGGTAAATAGAAGATATATGTATGTTTATTAAATAAGAAAACTAAATGAGAAAGAGACACATATTTGCCCCTGAGCCTGTAGGCCTTCTGTATGAATTCATTTTCAAATTCTCCTGGCTTTATCCAACTCACTTCAGAGGGGAGCTGTACTTCAACCATTCTGTTCTTTTAAAATAAAATCTATTAAAGTTGAGATTATTTAATAAATTAATTACCTATCATGAAATGATCCCCCTTTCCTTCTTTGCCAGACATATATGTACCCTTTCATTTGGTCATATGCTACTGATATCCCAGGATTTTCACTCCGTTTAACCCTAAGAAGACTGTAAACAGATGCTTTCACCTAATTTGTCCTCAATCCCCTTTCTAGAATGCTAATTGTTACTCTCTAATACTTCAAATAAAGTAATAGATGCATGCATTTCTTTTAGTTCTCTTAAGTGAGGCAGTCAGTTGGGAGAGCTAAATGATAAATGTGTCAATAATGTGGCATCATGTAATATATATTATTGACTGGTTCTTCGTCAAAAGAATAAAAGAAAATAATCATGAATATAAATAGGAAAATTCTTCTTTTCTTTTTTTTTTTTAACTTATCTCTATGCCCAATGTGGAGTTCAAATTCATGACCCCAAGATCAAGAGTCACATGCTCTACCTACCCACTGAGCAAACCAGGCACCCAAGGAAATTTTTCTAAACAGCTTTTTATGGTTAGAAACTTCCAAAATCTAACATTCTCATAGAGATTGTTCATGACTTCTGCTTTAAGAAACCAGATCTATGTCCCCTTCTATCTGAATATGAAACAGCATTTGAAAGGGCATTCTCTAAGACACTGTAATGATAAAAGACAAAGCATGGAATTTGTTTTCCAAAACCATCTGTATGACAGCAAATTATTTCACCTTAAATTACACATAAATATTTAGATCAAGTTACTACTTCATCTTTAGGAATTATTCAGAACCATAGTGGGCATGTCTTTGTAATTGGTATTATCATTAAACCCAACATAACTCTTAAGTCTTCAGCAGACTTGTTTAAAAGATAGATCACTCACATTTTGAAATGATATGAATAATGATTAAGTATCAGATAGTGTATATTTTTTCCTAAGATTTCTTCATTTCTGTCCTATTATAAAAAGTAAGTAGAAGTATATACCTACATTCATAAATACAATTTTCATCAAAAGCAAACATAAAGGGAAGTACTTAGAAGAAGCAAAGCATGTTTTTAGGACTTAACTTGAACTTTTATTGGTTGCATCCTCTCTTTTACTTTTTATTTTTTTAAAGATTTTCTTTATTTATTTGACAGGCAGAGATTACATGCAGGCAGAGAGACAGGCAGAGAGAGATGGAGAAGCAGGCTCCCTGCTGAGCAGAGAGCCCTATGCCGGGCTTGATCCCGGGACCCTGGGATCATGACCTGAGCTGAAAGCAGAGGCTTTAACTCACTGAGCCACCCAGGCACCCCACATTCCCTCTATTAGGTCATGTGGGGAAGATGAGCCAAACGGTATTGGATTAAGTCCCTAACTATTCCCCTCCTCCCCACCCCATAATGCCCTACACCACTCCTTTCTCCCTCCTCCCATATTCCACTCAGAGCCACTTCCTGTCTACCTTTTCTTGGAAGTTTGAGTAGGATCTATTGGCCTACTCAAGAACAATTTCTACATGTCTAGATACCAGAGACAGAAACACAGTATAGTACATCATAACATATGTATACTTCTCAGTGATTCACTGTCCCAAAACACATTAAAAGATGGATTCTTCTAATTATCACACTTTGGCATTGACTGAATAAGGTGAAGTAGGACCAATATGGGTGGGAAATTAGGTTGCTAAAGATTTGTGGTTAGTGATAACTTGCCAGTGCAATTGGCATTATCTTGCAGTTATGGCTTCAACACAACTTTCTAGCTTTGTTTGTCTTAAATTCTTAATACAGACAATCTCCCAACATTTCTTCTTTATTATGTGTTGTATGATGTGTTTACTCTTAAGAGTTTATTGTTCTCAGACCTAATGCTGTGTACTTTGAATACCTTCCAGCTATTAAGATCATTATTTCCAGGAAAGTACAATTTTTTTACATGCTCAATCTCATTCAACCTATTTTACAAAGTTTACCTACAGTTCCACAATTCTCACTGACAATGTAGAATAATTATCATAAAGTAATACAAGCAACTTTTATTTTTCAGACTTCTCACCAAGATTTTACTTAATTTCTGTGCTAAGATCAGTATTTAAACACCAAATTATTAATACATGCATATTCATAATCTAAGATCCTTTGTCCCCCAAATTATCTAGATGAATCCACCTTGTGATACTATGTTTTGGGGGCTGCCTAAACTATTTAGTTAGTTGCCACTCATTTTCTTCACACTCTCATGTTGAGCAAAAATAATTAAACAATATTTCATTCAAGAAACATTTATCAAGCACCTACTGAGGACCTGAAGCTGAACTCTACTGCGTGAAAGCTGACTGTGCGCATCTCTTCATATCTCTATATTATGTGTGACATTACACCAGCAGTTTGAAAGTGACCTTGATGGGAGTACTTACAACATGGTAACGGACAAATGGACTTTCTTTTTCCCCAGGAAAGATGATTTACCAGCACAGAGCTTATTAAATGCTGTATACCATCCTTCCCTCAAAGAGCTTGCTGACAAGTAGCTGGAAAAGATAAGTAAACCTTTGGATTTTTATCCTGAAAAGATAATTCTGGTGCCAGTATGAGAGTGATTAATTCAAGCATGAGGCTAGAAGTGTCATCAGAACAGGCTCCTAGAAATGATGTGGAATTCAAGTGAACGGTGCTGGCTACCTAAATCAGGAAAATGACAATGGAGGCATGCAGATAGGCATAAAACTTTGTAGGAAATTGACTTAGAACTAGTATATTCATCTTGCACTACCACCCATGAACTGAACTGCAACAGGAACGGTCCTGGTATACCAGTAAACTAAATGAAAGATGTGGAAAAAAAACAGCTTTCAGACATGGGACAACAGGAAGCACCTGAATTATTTTTATGTTCCTAATGACATCCATACTTTTAGCGTTTCCTCATTTTAGATTTTGAGTCTATGTTGTTAGATTAATTTTTGAAAAAAAGCTGTCTCGTCATGTCATTCTCTTGATGAAAATTTGTGTCATTTTTAGAAACAGTGCTGTAATAATAATCCAGTCATACAGTGATTTTTGAAGCTGTGTCACACAGGAAGCTGTACAACCTTTGCTCTAAGCATGCTCCATGTATTCTTACATGTGGTCCTTACATTACGAGGGAGGTACTTTACATTATGGGGGAGGTACTGTTCCCCTTTTAATGGATTGGAAGACTGAGCCACCAAGAGATTAAAAACTTTACCAAAGTCTTAGAAAATAGGATGCTGGGCGCCTGGGTGGCTCAGTGGGTTAAAGCCTCTGCCTTTGGCTCAGGTCATGATCCCAGGGTCCTGGGATAGAGTCCCGCATCGAGCTCTCAGCTCAGCAGGGAACCTGCTTCTCCGTCTCTCTCTGCCTGTCTCTCTGCCTACTTGTGATATCTCTCAAATAAATAAATAAAATCTAAAAAAGAAATAGGATGCTGATATAATGCTAAGTGAAGTCAGTCAGTCAGAGAAAGACAAATACAAATATCATATGATTTCATCATATGTGGAATTTAGGAAACAAAATACACAAGCAAAGGGGAAAAAAGAGAGGAGAAAGAGGGGGAGGCAAACCATAAAACACACTCTTAACTAAAAGAACAAACTGATGGTTACCAGAGGAATGAAGTGGGGCATGGGAAATAGGTGATGGGGAGTAAGGAGGACACTTGTCACGATGAGCACCTGGTGGTGTATGGAATTGTTGAATCACTGCACTGCACACCTGAAACTAATATAACAGTGTATATTAACTAAACAGAATTAAAATAAAACTTTAAAAAAAGGAAATAAGGGTGTTCAAATTCAAATTCAGGCAATTTGCTATTAACAATCCCTCTTAAAATCATAAAACCCACTTACTCTTCAAGAAGATGCTGATTTTTGCTTTTTTTTTTTTTTGCCTATTTTGAAATCCCTCATGTCTGAATCCCAACATATATTATCTAAGTCATCTTTACTGTTTCTCTACAAGAAAATTCCTTTTCCTCACTTGTAAAATGCAATGAGTATGATCTCATAGAATCGTCTAAGGATTAAATGTGGTAATCACATACTTAAGTTATAGTAAATATTCTGTATTAGTTCTCCTGCTCCTCCTCTTTCTTCTTCCTTCCTTTGTTTTGTTCTTTTTCTGTTTCTGTTATTTTTACACTTATTTTTATATTTTTCTTGTTAAACTGAATAACACTGTAGTTCTTTAATTTTCTTTACCTAAATCCATATAGTCCACTGTACGATTTTTGTGACATGTCCTATGTTCCCCTGTTTTTATACTTTCACACATTTTTCAGAATTAAACTTTACATATTTTATAACTTGCAATCCCTTACAAAAGAATACTTTGCCTTAGATATTGTAGCACAATGCCATTCATTGAATAGATTTATATTGTGTCTACTGGGAAATAGGTGGCATTTTAACTTATGGATTTTGAAGATCCATTGGAATTTTAAAGGTCAGATGTTTTAAATCAAATCCAATGTTATTATTTTTTACTTCATTGATTAAAGTTGCAGATATAAACAATAGAAGGTCAAATATGATTTCTGAAATAAGCTGACATAAAATATATAAAGTCAAGATGAAATTCCATGAAGAAAATATAAGGTAATTAAGTTAAGAAGATAAAACATTTTGTATAAATACAAATAAGCCATTTAGCCTCTTGCAAAGACCTAAGAAAAAGTTTTAGGCACCCTGGATTACAAATTAATTATATCATTGTTATAGTTTCAAAGGAAACAAAAGATACCAGGCTAAATAAATTGTAATGAAATATGTGGATACTTTTTTGTTTGGGCTTCCCAGTGTGAAAACTGGAATGATGATTAGTGACCTCCATTAAACTGGAAAAGTCCAGGTAGTTTTCTTAATCAAAATTTAAAGGATTATTTTAACATAGCAATATACTAATAACTAATTTGATAATTAGTTGAAGTGTTTAGATTCATATTATTTGATAAACCATATACATTTTATTAAATGTTAAGTGCCAGTATAAAAATTACAATTTGTATAATAATAGATAGATAACTACCATATGGTCTTTGCATAAAGGACAGTTCTTTGCCCTTCTGGTTTCTATTCTCTTCTTCCTTCATCTTTCTTTCTTCCAGGCTGTCGTGTACTTAACCCGAGTTCCCATTCCTTGTTTAGTCAAAGTGTATTGTTTACTATATTGAATCACAGCTAATGTGCCCAATGCTTTAAAGTCATAGTTTGCTTTCTGCACATTTTCCTTAGTTTTAATGTATAGACAGTGGGCTATATTTATGTGCTTTGTTTCTAGTTCTTCAGCTTAAATGTACAGAAATACTAGAAAAATAACCAATATTTATAGAGTGCTTTGTAGTTTGAAAGCACTTTCACAGGTGTTGTTTCTTTGATATTTAAAACTACCCATTTCTCTCTTCTTAAAAAATAACACCAGAGTTTTTGATTTGCTTAAGGTCATATAGCTTGTAAATGGCAGAGCAAGGAGTCAAATTGCATCTTCCACAACCTGCAAAATCTCTGCTAAATGACTTTCATAGGTGAAATACCAGGAGTTTATAGACTTCCTTGCTTTTGGCAGGAAAGAAAAGATTTTCTCTCACTAAATTTTAAAAAGAAATTCTTCCCCATGGTTCAGAATACCTAATAGGGTTTTCTTTTATTCCTTGATTAAGATCACCCAACTTCAGAAACAGAGTCCTCCAAGTCATACCCACTCTGTGTTGGAGGGTGAGCTGGTATGTCTAGTACGAGACTGGATTTGAACAACAAGGTTGGCAGTCTGGCAATGAAATCTCACACAACATCTAGATTTTAGTTGGACTTATCAAGGAATGGGCCCTTACCCTGAACATCTATGAGTATGATCCAACCTGATTGTGGCACAGACCAAACATCCAGGTCATTGACAAAAGCCCAAAAGCCAGAAAAATTGTAATGGGACTCAACAGGTACAATACTGGCCAGAGCTAGTGCAACATCCTAGACTTCTGCCCCTGAGATAAGATTGCCTCTCCATTTTTAGTTCAGCATAGCTGGGGCGACACTGAATCTGTTCAGTTTGGGATACCATCAAATTTTAACTTAGTCAAAACATCAGTGATCCAGACCCAAGAATTTAGGAGAACCTTAGTGAATCAAAAACCCTATCGAGCCAGTTTTGCTTTGAAAGGCCATGGGTGAGTTAGGGATAACGTTTCCCTCTAAATTATAGCTGCCATTTTTTTCATATAAAGCTGCATTTTTGCTGGGGCCTAGCCTGCTGCATTCTCGATTACACAATTTCAATTTAATAAGAGAGGCTTGTTGGCCCTTTCTACCTTGTTTGTTGAGTGTAAGCTGATCTACTTGATGTTGGGAATATCAAGGTGGAGAGTCACACACCTCCATGGTTCAAGGAATCAGTCTCAATAAGGGCTCCAATGACAAGCCAAGAGCTCCTTTACGAAAGAGTTTTCCTGGTCACCATGTCACGGAGGACATGACCGCAAAACATGATGCCATGGTGTGAAGGCTGCTTTTCACTGTCAAAGGCTCCTATGGCAAATTCATCAGCACCAACGTATGAAGCTCAAAGGGGTATGAGGGTTGATTGGCTTTAAAGCACTAGTATTGCTTATTGGTGCAGGGGGTGGGGGGAGTTCCTGCTGGCACTTACAAGCATTCACATTACCAGTGTGTAAAATATCCATATGACTAATTATAGATTCAGTAGTAGAAGCCATAACAGCGGCACATTGAATTGGCTTGAGGGATTCCACCCACAAGGTCACTCAGTTTTCCTTCCCCACTATGAGCACTGCCTAAAACCCATATGTTAAACTTGCGTACCCCTTCCTTTCATGGAGCCAAGTATGGTGGTGACTTCAGTGACTTTATCCAGCAGAGCCATAAATTTTGTGATTCTCCCCTCCCCAAAGCTCCCCAATATCCTCTTGGAGACCAGAAGCACTGGATCCCACCCCTAAAAAGATTTCTCTTTAAAGCAGCTTTCTCTTTAAAGGCATAGCGGGACAGCAGAGATCAGTGGGGATAGAGGGAAAGACGCGAGGCACGCCAATAAGTAAGGTGTATTTCTGGCTTCAAGGGGTGCTGCACTTGATCACAAGAACATATCTATGTTTGTTTCACAAGAATTTATCTGTATTTCGGGGGTCCACTGGGTCATTCCCCACTGGGTCACTTTGTCAGCATTGTAAATGATCTGGAGCAGCAGCAGACTCAATTCCAATCAATGCCTAATCAATGGTTTCCCATGAGAGGTTTGTTTTTGTTTTCCCTCAGGAAATGCTTCCTCAGAGGATCAAAGCTCCCTCATAGCATCCAGGAGCCATTACAAAAACAAAACGAAGCAAAACAAATCAACAAAACCTTCAGATCTTTTACTGTCATCTTCAAGTGAGTCTGAGATGGGCATAATAGCCTCTAAGAGGGGCTGAGCTATATATGACAGCCCCATTATTTCCATTCTTTCTGAATGAGCACTATATGCTCTTCCCCTTTTCTCTGAAAAGAAATAGCCAAACTTTTAAAGGTTCACCTGGTTTCTGCCCAAAGCTCCTGTGAATTCTCCTCCTTTCATGCTGGTATAGGTTACCATCTCTAGAACTGCTGTTCGAAACAAAGTAGAAATCTGTCCCCCTAGGACTAATCTTTGTACTAGTTGTTACAGTCAGTGGACCTGAGGCTGCTCACCATATTGGTGAGTAAGTCCCTCCTCCCCCTTTCTCTCCCTCCTTCCCCATGTGTCCCTACCTAGAGAAGAATTAACCATCGCCGCACACTGTTCAGACAGCTGTCTTTGAACCTATTTTCCAGTGGCCAGCATGCAACTGTGCCCCAATTTCTTTTCGTTAACAGACAATAAAGTTGAGAAGCGTTTATTTTCTGGCTGACCAAACAGTTTGATCGGTATGTTCATTATCAATTCTCAAAGCTTTCCTTTAAATTCTGTCAACCTGCATGGCTCTCATTTTTACTCTACCTGAAATCGTCGTCTCTCCCACTCTATCCAGCTTCATTGCTGAAACATCTTTCAAGAACTGTGAAGGGTTTGAGATTTTACCTAACTTGCAAGGTAATAAGTTAGCCTGCCATGAAACAGAGACAAAGATTCATGGATGCTCGGAGAAGACACAATACTCCCAATTCAGAGATAAAGGACTTTATTTCTCATAACAGTACCAGGAGTCAGAGTCCATGAAATTTTGCATACATTATATGAATCTCAGTTCTTTCCAGGGGACATGCAGAGGGCAAGATGACCACTGCAAACAATACGTTTCAAGAGAGGAATCCTAAGCTTAAGGAACTTGAATCTTCTATAATGGGAAGTAAGTATGTTTGCCCTTTGCTTATATAGGAATGCTTGTCTTGCTGAGCTTTAGCAGCAAGCAAGCCTACTCTTTGCTTCAGAGTGAGACACTATGCCTTCCAAGTCTGATTATTATGAAACATCTTTGAAAACAAAGTCCAGAACAAAGGCAATTAATACCTCACTTACGAGACATGCAGATATACAAGAGATCCACTGAAAACTGTTCCCTAACAATAATAGTAATGTGAAATTATCACTAAACATAATTCATAATTTTGATAAAAATTGTCACAGACTCATTTAGGGAATTAAGAGTATCTTTCCTAATAAACAAATACTTCCCATGTACGTTTCATGCTGTTATCTATGCAATGAAAATGAATGAATGTCTGTTTATCGTATTTTATTGAAGTTCATATACTTGTTTATATTCCCCAAATTAGCTAGTAACATTATGGCTTTGTGTTCTGAGAAACAGTGCTAAAATGTTTGTTGAACAAGAAAGGATAAAAACAAGTCACGGGGGATTGCCTGTGAGCTGGACAGTGTCAAGCAAAGCTGGTGAGTTCCTGCTTGGTGTACCTTGGTGATATCGAAAGAAGGAGGGAGTTACTGATGCTCAGAGGGCCTTAAATCCTCATCTGAAATAGATTAATATATGTTTACCATGTAATAGCATGCTTTAGATAAGAGAGCTAACAAGTATTGTATTTGGTAACATCTGCTTTTATTTTATTGTAGTAGTGACTTAATAGGATACATATGGAGTGAAGAGAGTTGTTTCACAAAATTACATATTGAAACTCTGTTTTGGAGGGATGGTGCAGTACTTTTCCCCTCAAAGGTGGCATTTTATGGTAATTTACTTCTTGCTAGCTAAAAACTATGATTTTTTACACAATTTGGATTGTAAATTCTGATTTAAGGTAGTGATTTCATTACCAACATATTTTTGTGAATTTTTAATTATTTTTACAATGGTGCTCAGCATATAAGCACATAATGAAGCAAGTATTTTTTAAATATAATGAAAAGGAATAATGATTTCTTGATAACAAAACTCACAGTGTGGTTTTGTTTACCAAACACAAAACGACTTGAGATTTTTAAAGCCATGTTCGGGATAAGAGAAATACAATAGATGGAAACAGTCATACTCTTCAGAGGTGATTTTCATTGAAATTATCTATTAACAGAGACAAAGTATTCAAATTTTGGTTCACTTCTGTCTTCTCCAACCTGAAGAGCTATTTCAATGTAGAAGAAGTGAGAGAGAGAGGAAATCCATGATGTTTGAACAATTAGCAAAAAGTAATCTTTTTACATATGCTCACGAGTTCTATATCCTCAAATCTTTCGGTCTACAGTTTCTAAATGTAACAAAAAAAAAAAAGATTTAATGGAAAGAGTAATGAAGTAAGAGTTAAGAGAGCAGCTGGTCTACCTTGAGTAATTTGACTTGAATTATCTGGAATTAATTTTCTGGGTAATCAAATGAGGTGATTAGAAATACACTTGTCTTCTTAAGCCTTCTTTTGGATTAAGAAATGTGTGGGCAAGTTAGATTGATGACTATATCTACCTTCTTACTAACCAATTGTGCTTCCTGTCTATAAATAATATTGAAATTTTTAGGAAATGAGTCCACCATCGTGACACTGACCAAAGACATTACCCAAGACACCTTAGCATTTTGATTGGAGAATCACTGGAAAAGAATACCCTGCCTTCTAATGTGAGTCCTCCTGAGACATGGACATGTCAACAAGGTGACAACATGGTGACAACAAGGGGTCCAACTGACCAACTGGCTCTCACAAGATTCTAAGGGTAAACTGACATTAATTGACCATTTTTAGTTTTTATAGGTCTATATACTAATACAAATTCCCTATGAACTAGCTTATTTTGGCCCAGTTCAGCAGACAGAGATCTTTAACACATAACAGCAAGTAAATGGAAGAGCCGGGTGTCTTCACCATTTATATGACATTGAACCTTGTTTCCTATGCACTAAGTCACATTATTACTAAATAAATAATTAAATGAAATAACATTGCTCTTCCTGGATGTCTCTTACCTATCTGAATAGCTTTCACAGCTAGCTCCTTGAGGATAAAGATTAAGGCTTATTCATTATGGTACTTAGAGCCTAGCACAAAATTTGCACACACTAAGTGCTTATTAAATAACGAATGCATGGAACTAAGACCATGTCAAAAGTTTATGGAATGTAATAGCATTTTTCTCTTCAATGTAAAAGATTTTTATTTAGATGAACACTTGCAGCTCTCACTAGTTTTCTACTTGATATAAAAATCCAGAGTATTGAGATGTTTCAACATGTAATAAGTATGGGAAGATGATTTGAGAAAATAGGAAAAACTAGATGAATTCCTGAGTATCAGCATAAATATTTTCATGGATTATTTGGGAATTAATTGCAAATGAGCTATTCTCATTTGCCTGTTTAATTAAAAATAAAAATGGTTGGGGTGCCTGGGTGGCTCAGTGGGTTAAAGCCTCTGCCTTTGGCTCAGGTCATGATCTCAGGGTCCTGGGATCGAGCCCCACATCGGGCTCTCTGCTTGGCAGGGAACCTGCTTCCTTCTCTCTCTTTCTCTCTCTGCATACCTCTCTGTCTACTTGTAATCTCTGTCTGTCAAATAAATAAATAACATCTTAAAAAAATAATAAAATAAAAATGGCTCAGGGTGACTAGTTGGCTTAGTCGTTAGAGCATGCAAGTTTTAATCTTAGGGTTGTCAGTTGGAGCCCCACATTGGGTGCAGAGATTACTTAAAAAAATAAAAATATTTTTTAAAAACTGTTAAAAACTCAATAAAATAAAAATAAGTATATTACAATACATGCTATAGTAAAAGCTTTAAAAAAGAGAAAGGGTGTCATAATGATTTAGATGAAACACTTGAAAACTTGAAAAGAAAAAGGAAAATGAAATGGAAAGCAAAACATGACTGACTAAAGAAAAATTATTATATATGAAAGATAAAGGAGATCCATCATGTACATATTAGGGAACAAATATGTACATAGGGAACAAAACAAATGAAACAAAAATATTCAATGATATGACAGAAGGAAATTCGCTGAAATAATGTTATCTCTGAATTTTACCAGATTAAGCAGGAGCAACACCTTCTGGGGAAAATGACCAAAAAAAAAAAAAAAAAAATGAATAGGCTTCCAATATCAAAACTAAATAAAATTACAGATTTTTGAACTATAATAGATATATAAAGAACTATATATTTAATGTGTACAATTTGATGAACTTGGACATATGGAAACACCTCCAAAACCCTTTATCACTATCAAGGTAACAGACATATCCAGTATCTCCCAGACTTTCCTTGTATCTCTTTGTACATAACTCACTCCTAAGTTTTCACATGAATCATTGTCTTTCCCATTAGAATAAGATTATGATAAGGATATTCTCTAATCTTTTCACTAGTTGTATTCTAAAATATAGTTAATTTGGGGTTGCTGTCCATGACTTCATTACCATGCAAGTCACACATCTCTACTGCATTTTGTTTTAACTCATCTCTATCATATTGAATCTGCCTCCTGATTAAATAAAACTATTGGCTGGTTTGCTAATTTTGCTACATGAAGCGAATATGGGTTTTTTGTTGTAAAAAGGGGGTTGAAGCATACTACCCCTCTACTTGCTATGTGACAATAGGCAAATTACATATCTTCTCTCATACCATTAAAAGTTGCGGATCTGGGGCGCCTGGGTGGCTCAGTGGGTTAAGCCTCTGCCTTCGGCTCAGGTCATGATCCCAGGGTCCTGGGATCGAGCCCCACATCGGGCTCTCTGCTCTGCAGGGAGCCTGCTTCCTCCTCTCTCTCTGCCTGCCTCTCTGCCTACTTGTGATCTCTGTCAGAGAAATAAAGAAAAAATCTTAAAAAAAAAAAAAAAGTTGCGGATCTGTGGCAAGGGAGATTTGTGTACTTGGTGATCAATTGAACTAAAAATGGTTTTGCCATCACCTTTGTAATTTCCACTCTTAGAATTCTATCAAGTTAGCCAATTGATAATTCAGCTTTAATGTGGCACACTGTATGCAGGCTCCTGGTAGCTCCTGAGAAAGAAAGACGCAGCCCATTGTATCTTCACAGGAACTGCAGCTGATTTAAGTCATGGAATCTCCATTTCTGTGAAGACCTCCACTCCTCTTTTTTATTTTATTTTTTTAAATTTTATTTATGTATTTGACAGAGATCACAAGTAGGCAGAGAGGCAGGCAGAGAGAGAGAGGGGGAAGCAGGCTCCCTGCCGAGCAGAGAGCCCCATGCAGGCCTTGATCCCAGAACCCTGGGATCATGACCTGAGCCGAAGGCAGAGGCTTTAACCCACTGAGCCACCCAGGCACCCTGAGACCTCCATTCCTCTTGCCATTATCTAGACTCTTTGCAACTCCTTTGTTATTTTCTCCATCATTTCTCTTTTGTTCTTTTTGCTTTCTCTTTGTCTCTCTCTCACATAATTCTTGGGTTTTGAACAATTATTTGTTCTGTGTGTTGCCTTACACCTGGTGCGAGGTACACCAATTTCTAAGTTTTAAGCATAATCCTTTTTCATACATTGTACTTGGCTACTTTCAGTTGCTAGATCACAGGTCACTTTTACAGAGCCAGGAACATTTGTTAGCTTCTTCTTCTTCCTGTTTACTGTCTCTCTTCCTTTAGCACCTCCTCCCTCCCTTCTAATCTTCCTTCCTCCCATGCCTATTCTCCTGTAATTTTGATTGTACTTCTTTCCTTAGGTTTAAGGAAGTCTAAACTTTGCTCTCCAGATAAGTGAAATGAAGCTCTTGTTAATATCACACACACACACATATATAAAATACACACATTATATATAATTTACAGATATAATTAAAAAAAGCTTTAAGTTATTGTACCTATTTGTACCCTAAGAAGACTTGCCATATAAAATATAAGATTCCCAGTCAAATCTGATTTTCAGATAAGCAACAGTTAATTCTTTAGTGTATATCCCAAAAATCGCATGGGAAATAATTATACTAAAAATAATTTGTCCTTTACCTGAAATTCAAATTTATCCATGAGACCTGTTTATTTATATGCTGAATATGGCAATCTTAACTAAAGTATATTTTACAGGTCTAATAGATACTTTTTTTTTTTAAATCAAGTAGCGTTAAAAATCATTTTATGTTTTTTTGAATGATTTATTTATGTATTTTAGAGAGAGAGCCTGTGCATGCAGGAGCAGGGGGAGGGGCCAAGGGGGGAAGAAGAAAAGAAAAGAAGCAGACTCCCTGCTGAGTGAGGAGACCAAGTATGATGCAAGGCTCTATCTCATGAGGCTGAGATCATGACCTGAGCTGAAATCAAGAGTTACAGGCTTAACTGACTAGCCACCTAGGCACCCCCAAAATCACTTTATAATTTTTAACATTACAACATCTCCACCAAGAAGATCTGGACCACATACACATTAAGAAAATTAGAAATTGCCAAATTTAATTGATAAAACTCTTTATTGATGTATATTATACTTGTTATCATAAAACTACCTATTTTTACTCTTATGATAATTCAGTATTGTATTTTATTTAGTATAACTTATCTTTAATTCATTTTATTGGGATTAAAACCACAAACATTTGTTTAAAACAGGTAGTCACTTTATACTAAATCAATAACCTATTTATTCTAAACCACTTGGAAATTTTATTAATTTCCTTGAGCAACTGATCGTACAGAAGAAAATTCAAATACAAGAAGTTTGCAACTCAGCAGATGCCGAAGCTTAAATGATTTAATGGGAATGGTTATAAAACATGATTTTTTCTTCTTCTTTCATAAAAGTAGTAGTCCTTAGGGTAGAACAATTTCACACAGGCGTCAACATGAAAAGCTATTTTTACATAGAAGTTATCTTTTTAAGTTATATAATTCATGAAGAAAAGTGATTATCATGTGCTGCTACACCTACTCGGAGAAAAAAAAAAAAGCATTTGCCAGGATTAAAAGCTTTCCTCCCCTTTCACATGTACACTATGATGACCCCTAGTGGTAAAGTCAGGCAAATGTGCCACGCTTAAGCAGACAGCCAGATAGATACACATGCGTAGTATAGCTTTTAATTAAGAAGATTCATGTGGGTATAAAAACTTACCTTACTATTACATCAGTCCATGTCTTCCTTTGAATTTTATTCAGAGTGATCTAGGAAATACTTTCATTTCCTTAGTACACTCAGAATATGAATCTTAACTAAAGTAATGGGAAAAAAATCAGGTTAAATTGTATTTATACCTAGTTCAATATTTTAAATTCTGACTTTTTTTTAAAAGATTTTATTTATGTATTTGACAGACAGAGATCACAAGTATGCAGAGAGGCAGGCAGAGAGAGTTGAGGGTGGGGAGGAAGCAAGCTCCCTGCCGAGCAGAGAGCCCAATGTGGGGCTCAATCCCAGGACTCTGGGATCATGACTTGAGCCAAAGGCAGAGGCTTTAATCCACTGAGCCACCTGGGTGCCCCTAAATTCTGACTTTTTGCAATACAGGTACTGGTTATGGCTTTTGAGTTAACGCCAATTTATATGTTCACAGTGTTTGAGAAATTTATGATACTTCAGAAATCCTCTGATTTCAAATTCTTCATTTCTCATAGAGACTATATGGAGCAAAGAATGGCTGGGAGGCTTAATTCAGTCAGCTATTTACTGACAGAGCTAGAACTGAGAAGTAGACTTCAGACTACTGTCTCAGTGTAATTCTCATACCTGGCAGTGCCTTCTTACAAAAAAGTCACAATATTTACTGTAATAGGGGAAAAAAAGCAGAAATGTGTGGTTCTGTATAGGGATCTAATAGTCATTAAAGTAAGCCTATGATATCTTTCCTGAAGGAAGGTATTAATCTTATTCTTTACACAATATATTCATACCCCAAGAGGAAAGAAATAAAGTCCTGCTTTCTGATTAATGTTAAGGTACAGCTAAGTACATATATCAATGACAAATAAAACTTGGAAAGTTTTAAAAATTGAATTTAATAATCTTAAGCCATTATGTTATAATAACAAAGGATCAAGAAATATAACCATATAAAACTCTGAAAATATAGATTTCATTTGCATAGAGAATTTTACATTCAATTTTAGTATGGAAATTTAGTAAGAGCTCATAAATATTTAAATAATTATGATGTAATAAAGGTGTTTTTAAAATTTAAAATCTTGGGGACATGGTAGAGAGGATTTAAATCCCAGAAAGAAAAATGAACTAGTTAATCTTTACAGAGTTAAACCTTGAGTTAAATATTTTTTGGCAACTATATGTATGTATTATTTTGTTTAAAACAATTGTAGACTCATGAGGAGATTATCAGATATATTTTTCTGCTCCTGGTCAGAATCCTAAATCAAGAGTTTTCATGTTTTAATGTTCATTTTTATTTTTTAAAGATTTATTTATTTACTTTAGAGAGAGGGTGTTCCTGCATGCCTGCAAGTGGGGGAGGGGAAGAACAGAAGGAGCGGGAGAGGAGAGGGAGAGAAGTAGACTCCCCACTGAGCTGGAGCCCAACGTGGGACTCCATCTCATGACCCTGAGGTCATGACCTGAGCTGAAACCAACAAGCTGAGCCCCAGGCTCCCCTAATATCATTTTTATTTTCAAGATTTTATTTATTTATCAGCAAGAGAGAGAGAGAGCAAGCTCACAAGCTGGGGCAGGGGCAGGCAGAAGGAGAAGCAGGCTCCCTGCTGAGCAAGAAGCCTGACACGGGAATTGATCCCAGGACCCTGGGATCATGACCTGAGCCCAAGGCAGATTCTTAACCAACTGAGCCACCCAGGTGTCCCTCCCCTAATTTCATTTTTAAATGAAGGTAGTTGAATGGCTTTGCTGATAGCATATTTTATATGTGTGTGTGTGTTTGTGTGTGTAAATTCAAAAATTATTTGCTATATAATTTTGATATGGACAAATTATGAACAAGTTGATCAAAATCCCAAAGATCATATGTGCTTGGAAACTCCACTGAATATTTTGCTTTGTAAAGTAGTCAAACTCCCATCTTTGGATGTCTTCAAGAAGTAGTTGAATGACTCATTAGGAATATTTAGAATAAATGTTTTCATTGGGTGAGAGCATGAAATGAGACATCTACCCCTTTCCATTCAATGAAGTGTTTCTGTCGTTTTTAGATTAACAATTGAGTCCTCATAGTCCTATGAGGTTTGGCTTTAATCCAACTTAAATGAAAGCTTAAAATTAAGCAAGATTTCATATAAATTATATCCAGCTAACTTCATTACCTTATTTTCCAAGGTAAAATGAACATCTGAGTAAGATTCTTTAAAGGTAGAAAGATAAAAGTTATCTTAAGAATGACTACACTAAATAGATAGAGAAGATATGGTCCATATATGCAATGGAATATTACTTAGCCATCAGAAAGGATGAATACTCGATTTTACGTCAACATGGATGGGACTGGAGGAGAGTATGCTGAGTGAAATAAGTCAAGCAGAGAAAGTCAATTATCATATGGTATCACTTACTTGTGGAATATAAGGAATAATAGGGAAGACATTAGGAGAAGGAAAGAAAAAGTGAATTGGGGAAATCAGAGGGAGAGACAAACCATGAGAGTCTGTGGAGTCCAAAAAACAAACTGAGGGGAGGGGGTGGAAGATGGATGAGCCTGGCGGAGGTTATTAAGGAAGGCACTTATTGCATGGAGCCCTGGGTGTTTTACATAAACAAAGAATCTTGGAACAATGCATCAAAAACTAATGATGTATTTTATGGTAACTAACATAACACAATAAAAAAAAAAAGAATGAATGACTACACTAAGAATTTTTTAAAAAGTAAAAGTAATTAAAAATGGGTAAATGCAGAGTACTTTTGATAAGGATAAATTAAAATTCCAAAAAAGAGTTAATCCTGTTCCAGAATTATTTTATAGTAACTCTTTTTTTTACAAGATTTTATTTATTTATTTATTTACTTATTTACTTATTTGACAGAGAGAGAGAGAGAGAGCGCGCACACCTGTGTGTAGAAGCAGGAAGAGGGGTAGAGGAAGAAGCAGGATCCCCTCTGAGCAGGGAGTCTGATGCAGCGGGGAGCATGATGAGGGACTTGACACCAGTCCTGGGATCATGACCTGAGCCGAAGGCAGACGCTTAACTGACTGAGCTACCCAGGTGTTCCTTTTATAGTAAGTCTTAAATTGCATCTCTGGGTAGTATATTTGATTGTCCTATAGAAACTATAAGAGTCTAAGCCTGGGTGGCTCAGTGGGTTAAGCCGCTGCCTTCGGCTCAGGTCATGATCCCAGAGTCCTGGGATCGAGTCCCGCATCGGGCTCTCTGCTTGGCAGGGAGCCTGCTTCCTCCTCTCTCTCTCTGCCTGCCTCTCTGCCTACTTGTGATCTCTCTCTGTCAAATGGATAAATAAAATCTTTAAAAAAAAAAAAAAAGAGTCTAAGCCAAGGCATAGAATATTTTCCTGACTCCTTAGGTTAATAAGATGGTAATTTAAATTTGAAATACATGATGACAATTGATATAGAAGAAAATCTTGGGTGTAAACAATTTAGATAATTTTTCTCTTTCATTTTTAAGACTTTCTTTTGGATGAGTAAGTTTTAATCTTATGAAGAACAGTCACATATTTCACCAAAAAACTAAGCAATTACTACATGTGCTATCACATTATGATTTGACACTGACTTAAGCTCTTATATAAAAACCAGACTGCTTACATTTTGATTATATACTCACAAATTCTGTAAGTCTTAGCTCATTTGAAATGACTGTAGCTATTTTTTTCAAAGAAGAAATAAATTCTTATAAGCCTTCACATTTCCGGATATTGATTACTTTATAATTTGCAGTGAATGAGTCATTTATTTTTGGTCTTGCCTAGAAACACTATTCCAACAAAAATGGAATCAGATATCTTAACGATATTACTAAAACAATGATAACATCTAACATGTATAATAGGGAAAATGAATCTCTTGGGGGCAAGGATTTTATAAATGTGTATGAACAGGAACTCCCTATTAGACTATCAGACCATTAGAATGCTCTACTCTTCAATGAAGAGGGAAACAGTCAGATAGTAAAAGTTACAGTAGACAACCAAGTTCATTATCATACTAAGTTTGTTACTAATAAGCAACAGATGAATGATTCTGCCTATTTGAGAATTAAGGGAGTGAGGTTAAATCATTTCAAAATCATGAAACATACAATGGAAGCACTAGATACATAGAACTAAGATTATTCAACATCTTTTTCATCTTTCTATTACTGTCTTTCCTCTAATTATAACTGCAGTGATATAGGTTAATTCACTTTTATTTTTGTTCTTATATGTAGAAAAGGACATTTCAACTTAGATGTTTAGTTTCTCATTACTGTGGGAAATTAGCTCATAAAAGATTTTCTGAACTCCATAAGTTTAAATTCCAATTCAATGCCTCTAATTTAATATAAAATATTCACTTCTATATCATACATTTTTTTTATTGTGATCTTACAGCTTTTATGGGTGCCAATCTAATTTCCATTCTGTTTTCCATTTTCTTTTCTTTGCCCATGAACTAATGAAAAGCACATTTAATATACCACTCAATAGTTCAAAAGGGGCTAATTATATTTTGATAACAATGTTAAAGACTGCCATTCTATAGCTCCTTTTCTTTTGCTAAGAAATGAAAACCTTTATCATTTCTATTAATACCAGTTAAACACACAGCACTTGTTACTCTCTAATATAACCTATTAGAAATGTTCTCATAGTGTCTTCACTCTTAACATTTCTTACTTGTTTTAACTTCCTTTGTTAACAATAGTCCCAATGAACCTTTGCTGCCTGCTTTCTGCATGTATAGCATGACATAGTCACATGCTGTAATAATTCCTTATGCAGTTTAGCAGTTCAAAATTTATAGAAAGGGTCTATACATAATACTTCATTTAATCTTCACAAGTGCCCAGAGAGCATGACATCCCATTTTATAGATGAAGAAAATGAAATTTAGAAATATGATTTCCCCACAGCTATGCAGTGTCTAAAGGTATCCTTAATTCCTTTTCTCCATTAAAAAAAAAAAAAGATTTATTTATTTATTAGAGAGAGAGAGAGAGCGAGCACGAGCATGAGCATGGGGTGGGAAGAGGGACAGAGTGAGAGAGAGAATCTCAAGCAGACTGTGCTGAGGAGCCAGACATGGGGCTCAATCCCAGGACTCTGAGACAGAACCAAGAGTTGGGTGCTTAACTGACTGAGTCACCCAGGCACCTCCCCTCCTCTCCAGTACCTGCAGAATAATATGTCCTTTCTTATCAGCTCTGTTACCCCATTCTAAGTCATGACAAGTCTGATAATTCATAGAACACTATACAATTTTAGTCTACCACAATTATTTATATGGCTTGGGTGAAACAACAATGAAACTATGTCTTAACGTGGGATGTTTGTTCCTGGTGTTTTCCTGCATGTCCAACATAGTTTACAATGAATCTTTTTCTTTTAGAGAAGCCATCCAGCTATAAATCAGAATATATCTGTCGTTACCTTTGCCAACTAGTCACAGGACTTACTTAACTTCCATTGTTTTATTGAGCCTCTATTCCTATTTCTCCCCCTCCCCCCTCCATCCTCCCCCTCCCCCTCTTTCCCACCTCCCCCTCCTCCTCCTTCTTCTTCTTTTTAAGATTTTATTTATTTATTTGAGAGGGAGAGAGAGAGAGAATGAGAGGAGAGAGGTCAGCAGGAGAAGCAGACTGCCTGCTGAGTAGGGAGCCGGATGTGGTCCTCGATTCCAGGACTCCAGGATCATGACCTGTGCCAAAGGCAGTCGATTAACCTACTGAGCCACCCAGGCACCCTCTATCACCTCTTCTGAAGGACAAGGAATTTAAAGGAGAGAACTTTAAAACTTTTTTTCCAACTTATTCATGCCATGTCTATGCTGAACATGATATGTAAGAAGCGTAGAAGGGGAATGCTTCAATGGACTGGCATGACGAAAAACGGGAGACAAAAAAAAGAACAAATGTACGCACAACATACTGGACGCTACTGCAGTGGTTAGTAATGAGACGGCAGAGTGTGACTTTGTAAGGGACAGTGATTAACTACAAGTGCAAGTGAAGGAATGAATCACCGTTGTATTGGACAGGAAGACATGACAGCTACCAGTGACTGATTCAACACAGAGCATAAATTATTATTAGTCAGAAGTGTTCAAGGCTTAGTGAGAACATGGGTCCAGATGAACAAGTGGGCCCAGACTGAAATGTGGGAACTAAGGGATACCCCATCTCAGGAGAAGGTGATAAAGTGGGCTGGGGACATACTGGGTTTTAGACAAAAGCGATAACATGAATTCTAGACCATAGGATTGAGCTTAGGGCTAGAAATGTGAAAATCACTAGGGTGGAAGTAACAGATAAAACTTAGTAGCCAAGAATCTCTCTGAGGAAAATGGTAGAGCAAGACAACAGAGTTAGACTCTGAGCTTCCAATCCTGTGTGTGTTACAGCAACCAAGGTCAATGGGGAGAACATAGTAGTTGTAGTGCTGGAGGAATGGCCTTACAGGGTGATGGACCCAGCGATAGCCACAGACAAGGCTCCCCCACCTCCTGAGCCTAATGGTAGCAAAGGATGTATGCCCAGTTTGTTTTTGTTTCCTTCTCTCGTCTGGTGAATTCCTCATACTTCCCAGCTATCTTGGACCTCCAAACTTCAGGTACTACCTGATGAAGAAATGGCGAGGCCCTGGAGGCCATTTCTACTCACTCACCTAGACCCAAATCTTATCTCTTTTATGTTTTGCACTGCTAGCTACTTATTAATGTCGATGGTAAATCCAAGTGAAAACAACTTTAAAATCCAAGACTTCATTCTTATCTGTCTGAGACCCTAACCAAACTGAGGTGGTCTGTCTTAACTCTTCACATTTACCTTTTTTACATTCTCAGTCACTTGGTATTTTACAGTAGCTAATGAATGTTCAGTGGAGGAAAGAGTGAACAAATGAGAAGAAAACCAAATATTTGAGATACACATAGTTAAAGGAGAGCATAAGTTGATGAAGGAAGCAGGGGGAAAAAAATTATCTTCCAGGGTTCCAGGGCAGTGATAATAGGTAGCAACTTCTCAGCTTTACCTTGTGTATGAATCACAGGGAGATCTTGGGGTGCAGCAGAGACCAGCTTTTCCAACAAGCTCTCAGAGCTTGAGGTTCCATGAGGGAGCACCCTTTAAATGATAAGGCTGTAGGGGACTGTTCTACATATGCATGCCCCTGCTAGTAACAGATGCATGTGAGAATGCCTATAGCTCAGCCCTAACTCATATTCTGCAAATTAAAATAAAACAAAACACTGTAGTTTCAATGGATGCAAATGGAGAAGAAAGCCCATAAACTCAAATGATAGAAGAATAAACAAGTTTATATAACTTCCAAGCTAGAGAACTCATTTCTAAGGCTCTAGTTCATTAAGAAATTGGACTCCATGAGGGTTATATTACTCACCTCTAATGTTATTTTAGGTAGCTGTAATCATTCACACGTCTCAGCATGCCACTCAACTGCTCACTTATAAGTACCTGTCATTTGCCTCTTGGGAGTCATACATATCATTTACTTTTTCAGACCCCTTCTCTCCTAAGTAATTTTTATTGAATTGCTATTAACCTTTGCCAGGGTCCATTGTTATTTTCCTTTGGCTTTCTTATTCATTTTCTTTTAATCTCGTTTGGATTCTCTGTTCTCCATTCACACGTAATTCTGAGATTGTTCATTAGTTTTGCGAAATTGTGAGAAGAAAGGAAGTATGTGACAGGAAGCACACACAGCAAGGGCCAAGAGTTGTGAGGACAGATTTAATTAACACTCTAAAGGGGAGAATGATATTCTACATTTTAACTTACTGAGGATAGAAAAACAAGACCTTCTCTAAGAAGACCACCAACTAAGAAGCTAACACTACTGAGATATGAAAGTAGGAACTT
The DNA here is from genome assembly GCF_020171115.1 of Neogale vison. Lineage (NCBI taxonomy): Eukaryota > Metazoa > Chordata > Mammalia > Carnivora > Mustelidae > Neogale > Neogale vison. The sequence goes on from NC_058094.1 coordinate 47,370,693, forward strand.
CTTCATGATTTTGACTCTTAAAAGATAAGCCTACCATACAGATGAGAGATGGAATAACAAACTTACCTGACAAGGAAAGCGATTACATTTCCACAGGTACCCAGAGGAGTCCATATCGGGAACTGTTTCATCAGGCTTATTTTACTAGCACAGATAAAAGGTCCAAAAAACAGTAGATATTAAATGCTTACTAGAACATTTGAAGTAAAAAATATAAGCACTTCTAAAAGGTGACTGTTTCCACAGAGTTGGCAAACATATAACAAATGCAATGAAAATTCAATTACCTCCTCTTAAGAATTCTTTTAGGGTAAAAAGTCTAAAGCCTGAAGTGGCACACAGGACTTTTCCTGATAATGATCTCTGCAACCTCTGACCTTAACCTTACTTTACACACCCCCTTAGTGTCCAGGCCTGACAAACCATTTGTAGTTCTTCAGATATTTGTAATGTTTACTCCTCCATGGCACACACGTCTGAAATATCTTTCCTTTTCTTATCTGACTGGTCAATTTCTACTCTTTCTTCAAGATACACTTTGAAAACCAGTACTTTCATGGTGCTTTCTCCAAGGACCTCAAGGAAAATCAAATGCCTTCTTTCACCCTATTCTGTAGCATCTCACATATGTAATTACCTGAGTCCTTACAACAGTACCATAATTATTACGTGTCGGTCTCAGTATTTTTTTTATTTTATTTCTGTCAGTATTTCCAGAATCCTGAATACATATTAATTCATTCATTGCTCATTGAATGTCCACCAAAGACTTTAATAAATGTTTGCAAAAATTTATTATTACTAAGCATTAATTTGAGATTAACTTTTGAATTTATGATTCCCTACTCTTGTTTCCTTGTTTCTTGGCTCCTTAAGGGCATAAGTCTCCAAGGATACCTCACTAAAATAGGCCCTTATAGTTTCACCGCTGGACTACAACCTTTTAAAACCATTACTTCTTTGCACTCAGTTTGTCCCCATCGCCAATCCTACGTATAATTCTGAAGATAATCTTTCTTAGTATCTATTCGTATCTAAAATGGTTTAGCAATCCTTGTTTGACTATTGATGAAATGTTAACTCAATATTTCATTGCAAGCCCCTCCCCATATCTTATCCTCCACATCTCTTTATTCTGAGCGTAGGTATTTTCTTCAACAAACAGGTTGTTTGCAGTGAGAAATCCCTCTTTGCAGATAGCCAGCAGCACTCAACTTGCATTCCACTTCCTTGACTAGGTCTGCTAAAATTCTGGCTCATTTAGCAAGGACTTCCCCATTTAGAATCATTTTCTAAGGTACAACTTGCATACATTTTTAAAATCTCCCTCCTTTCAACACTATCTCAAGGATTAGGAAAAGGGTATAATTTTTTGTGTGTTTCTCTCCCCTCTCTAATTTTGCACTTTGCTAAATATAATGTATACATTAAAATGATTGTTGATTGACAAATACTCTCTACCACGTTTTGTTACTTTATTTTGGCGCACAACACTATAACTTGTATATAATGATCTTGCTTTCTAATCATTGTGTTTTGTTTGTTTTTTGTTTTTATGTACTCATTCCAACCTATGGGTTATAAAAGTGTTAAGAGGAGAAATGGATTCCTATATGGAAAGTCACTGTCATGTAGCAGGAAATGCATTGAACTGGGAGTCAGAAAACTCAGGTCCGAGTTCTGCTATTTGAATGGTTTCCTGGAATGTTATCTTTTATTACCATTGTTTCTCCATCTGTGAAACAAAAACAAAATCCTCAAGAATGTTGTGAGAACTAAATGAGATACTATGTGTGAAAATATTCTGCAAATTTTAATATGCTGTACAATATAAGGTATTTCTTCTTATGTCTTCAAGATTATTTTATGGATAGCATATGTGCATAGAGCAGTCAGTCAGAAAAAGCTCTCTGAGTCTTGGGTCAAAGTAGGTGGGTCATATTTCCTTCAGTTTTTAAAGCATTAGCTATAAAATCCTATTCCTTTGCTTTTTGTTTCTCTTTCCTATACATATTATGACAGTCCAATGCAATTTTTGGCAAAAAGTTTTTCAATGTTTTTTTCATTTGCTTACCAAATATGACCTCTTGCAGTTTTACTTCTTCTTTACTAACTCATCCATGAAATTTGCCTTGTCAATTTTGTCTTCCATCTTACCGAGGTAGCAGTCATACCTGGGAGCAGCCTTTATTCTCAACCTCGCCTGCATTTCTTTCCTGTGGGCTCCTCTTCCCCTCTGCTGGCTGCCAAGGAGAAGCACATTTATTGGCATGGCCCCCAAACAGATGCCTGCCTGCTTCCCTTCCCCCTTTCTCTTTCAGCCAAAGCATCACCTGCCAGGGGCTGGCGGTTGCTGCCCCCGCTGTCCACTGCCTCACACTGCTGCTGCTCCAGTCCTTTTTGGCAGCCTCTTCTGAAGTTCCCCTGCCCGCAGCTCTCCTCTGCTGCTTGCCAGCAGCCTCCTCCTCCTGCCTGCAGCTCTCCTCGCTCCCGCCAGCGTCTCCCCCGCTCGGTCTGCGCGCAGCTGCTTTACTCGCCTTTCCTCAGGCTGCTCCCCCTCCTTTCTTCCCCAGACCTTCCCCTTGCTCTTGCAAGCAGGGTTTCTTTCCAGCGTCCCCACCCTCCTTGGCCCGGTGTTTTGTTAACGTCCGGGACCACCTCTCTTGGGTCCCAGCGTGCGTACGTCCAGCGGATAGGGCATTTTTGGAAAGTGAGCATTTTCTTCCCGCTTCTGTATTTGACTAGACACCAACCCCCAAACCCCGTGCCTACTCCCTTAGCCCGAAAAGGTGGGGTGTAGTGATGGTAGAAGAAATTCAGGGAAACAACAGGCCACAGGCTCGGTCGATGGACCCCTATAAAGTTTTGGACGCTCGGGACTTGCCATCTCAGGTTCCCAAACTTGACCAGCCTGGCAACCTACGCGAGCGCCCCAACAGCGCACAGTGACTCCGGCACTCCCTGATTCCCCGCGCCCCCTGACCTTTCAGGGACGCTTGACTGAGGACGCCAGCGGCTCTCCAGTACCAGGCCTGGGCCACTCCCCAGCCCAAGCCAGGGTCCGCAGCCTGAGCCCCACCCAGTCCCCGGCTGGGGAGGGGCGCACTTGTTTCTAGATGCTCCGGAGTGGGTGGGCGAGATGAAAGGTTGGAGCCGCCCAAGTTGCTGGGTTCTAGTCTCGGGGATGAGGAGGTGGGCGGCATGCCAAGGACCTCCTCCCAATCCATGGCCCTTCTGAAGGTCTGGCCACTTCCAGTGCGCGCTACAGTAGCGGTTCCCCTTCGCAAGCAGTCTCCTTTAAGAAGAGTGCGCGCGCGTATGTGTGTGGAGTTGTGTGTGTGCTGATGTGTAGATCTATGTGTGTGTGTGTGTGTGTGTGCGCGCGCGCGCGCTGGTGTGTGTGTGCGTGTGTGTGTGTGTGTGTGTGTGTGTGCGCGCGCGCGCGCGCGGGCGCGCGCGCTGAGGGCCGGAGAGTCAGGCAGACCCCGGGAAGGAGGAGTTATGTAGATTACGGATGAACATTCTGGAGGGGAGAGAGGAGAGGAGGGAAGGAGAAGCAAAGGCGAGAAGCGAGGAGCGGCGAAGGCCCTTCCCGCAGAAGCAGGAGGCGGCAGCGGCGGCGGCGGCGGAGTGGGCGGTGGAGGAGGAGAAGGAGGAGGAGGAGGACGAGGACGCACGGGCTGGAGGCGGCGGCGGCGGCGGCGGCGGCGGCTGCTGCTGCGGCTGCGACTGGGCGCTTTGAGCCGGAACCGCCGGTGAACTTGGGCGCCACGTTCCCGGTGACGGGCCCCCGAGGATGGTGAATGCAGGCTGCTGCTGACCCTGCCTCCGCCGCCGTTTCTCGGGGGCTGCTGAGTGCTGGGCCCTCAGTCTCCTCCCCTTGCCCGGCTGTGGGTGAACCTGCAGGCTCCTTACCCACCCGGAGGACTTTTTTTTGAAAGGAAACCAGGGAGGGAGGGAGAGGGAGAGAGAGAGAGAAAACGAAGGGGAGCTCGTCCATCCATTGAAGCACAGTTCACTATGATCTTACTCACATTCAGCACTGGAAGACGGTTGGATTTCGTGCATCATTCGGGGGTATTTTTCTTGCAAACCTTGCTTTGGATTTTATGTGCTACCGTCTGCGGAACGGAGCAGTATTTCAATGTGGAGGTAAGAGTATGAGAGCTTTCTTCCTTCTCGCTTGCCTGGGCTGCTCCCTGAAACATTTCGTTCACTCCTGGGATTTGGTCAGAGCAGCCTGGGTCTCTGCACATTGTTTCCTTTGCAGCCGCCGAGACCCCGGTTGAGTTTCCCTGTGTCTTAGGTGATGGATGCGCGCGAGACTGAGAATCCGTTATCCCCAGCAGCACAAAGCACGATGCTGCGCGCTCGGAGATACATTTGTAGCCGGTCCATGCTTGTCACCCAGGTTAGAGGCGAAGTCCTACATATAGCAAACGTGTGGCTTTAATAAAAGCAGTTTGAGTGTATGATGAATAAACTGTTCAGGAAATACAGAATTCATTGCTTGGCATCATGTGCTTCCTTGGTATTGTTCCTGAAATCTTTCTCCCCGTGTTCTGTGCCTAACAAAGGAGGTTAAAATCAAAGAATCTAGAGGAGAGCGTGGGAATACTTGATATGTTTAATAACATTACTTTGTGATAAAACACTTGACTAGACAGTCTTTTTCTCATTTAGACATAACTTAATACGCTGCAACTAGATCTGACTACAGAGAACACGAAATCCATCTCTTTTAAAGTGTCTTCTCTTCCCCTCCCCCGCCAACTGAAAATAAAACGTGGCCCAATGTAATAGTTGCGAGGTGTGTTTTTAATCTGATTTCACACTCTCATGGCAAAACTGAGAGGTTTTAGTCTGTCATTTGCTTTACTTTGATAGCTTTGGGAACAGGCAGACATAAAGCAGAAGGGAACTTGAGGATAAGGACTTGTCAGACCTCTGCCAAAGTACTCTTCCTGTCATCAACTCAGCACTAAAGCCAGTAATGTGCAGTAAATCAATGAAAGTGTGTATACACCTGGGCTCTAACTCCAGTTTATAACATACACAGTAGAATACAAAGACAGTTAGAAGGTTTTAGCAAAATATACTCCTTTTGATGAAATCTTCTGTCTTCTGACATCTCCAAAGAATTACAATTAAATCTCTGAAGAATAATGTGATTTTTAAAATATTGTTGATTCTTTAAAGCTTACTGTCATTTTGCTGGGAGTGTGTGTTTACACAATAGCAGGACCTGTTGCACAGCATTTAAACATGTTTCATGTAACAGATTTGTATACAAAGTGTGCATAATAAAGGCCATGTGTGAGGCCGTATTCTGAATATAACTGTTTATATAAACTGTTCTTAGGACTCCATGTAATAAGTGATGGTTGGTAGAGAAAGTATTTGAAAAAGTAAGAGCCATTATCAAGAGTAGAAAAAGTTTACAGATGTTAAGTATGATTGTTTTACACAAAAACCCCATTTTGAAAACCAAAACTGTTTAACCTTTTGAAAAATACAACTTCTGAATAAAAAGAGAGATGCAAAGGGGCCGAAAGTCCAGACTTCTCTTGATAGCAAATTTGAACTTTTAGAGTTCTATGCCACCGATGAATTTTTCTATCTAATACTAAAATCAAGAGATGATTTAATATTGAAATGAAGGAGTAATTAGTTCATAGGCTGAAGGAATGAAAATGGCAAGCTGTTGTTTATATTGTAAGCGAAGGGCCTGTTACTTCAGTTTGATGGTAGTAAAGTGATGGTGGTAAGTTGGGGCATGTGCTTGGTTTTATTTTGCTCACTCTGAAGCAGAAGGGAAAGTCTGGATTGATGGCTACTTGCTTTGGTAAAGTCTTAGATTTGCTTTCAGAGATTGTTGGGATAGCATCAGTGTTTGGATGATTATTAGGTTTTCTTTTTGAGACTAGACATACATTTTATTGTATTTCTTTATAGTTTGAATCCCTCAGTTCAATCAGATATTATTATGCAAGAAAAGCTGATTTTACTCAAAAAGAGATTTCACTTCAAATATACATGATCCCTTCTTTAATATGTATGTGGGAAAAAATGGTTCATGGAAAAAGAGTTATTTTTTTTAGAGTATTTAAGTTTTGTCATCCATATTTATTATACAATGCAAATAATTAATTATGAATGATAAGGGGCTGGTGCCATCTGAGACCTTACAAACCTTATTTGTTACAATGGAGCTTTCCTAATGACTTAGATTAGATTATGCTTCATAGTTTGTATTATTTCCAGTTAGTTTTTGTAAGCACTTGAGCATATCCTTAGTTGGGTTTATGTACTTCCTTATGTGTAATGATAACCTCTATCTTTATCTTTCTTTTTTTAATCATAAGAGTAGCTGCTCATTAATTCAACATACTCTGAAGAACATGGAATGACAGGATATTTTCTGACATGAATTTCTGCCTGATTCACCTTTATTAGATATTTCTTTTTGGTAGGAAGCTCCAATAGGAAGAATATCTATCACATATTCTCCAGAAAAGCACTTATACTGTGTTCTTCATTCTTGGTTGCAAAACATACACTGGAAATGCTTGTTTGATTGATTCTCAAGGACAGTCTTAAAATAAACAGTAATGATATCAATCATGCATGAAGCTCACATGATCATAAATTTTTTTTTCCAGCAAGCACACCAAGTTATTATAGTTGGAACGAAGCTTCTGAGAGATGCTTTTTATGCTGACAGCTGAGATTACAATGTTTTATTCCTCACTGAACTTCACAATTGGTGGGACCCTTCTACTTTTCATCCCTATAATTTAAGGTTCAAAAACATTTTCCCCCTGGAGGTGTGGGCATTGAGTAGAAATATTCATGTTAACTCTTTCCTACCTTATTCTTAAGAATATAAGCATTTATAATTTTCAGTTATCAGAATAGGAGCTATGTTTTAATATGCTGATGAAAGCTTGTTATAGAAAAAGAGTACATTTTGTTTATTTTTGTTTTTAAGAAGCAAAAAGAAATATCTCAACAGCTAAGAAAGGGTCAGACACTACCAGAAGTAGTACTGTAGAAGAGATTCAATTCATTCTTCTCCTTATATGTTTTAGGAAGAGCACTATTTTTAATGCCAGATCTTCAGCGTATATATGTTTAAAGATTTTTATAGTCTATAGGATGCATTTTTGGGGAATGGGCCTTTCGGTTTGTAGTCATTACCATGACATTAACATTAACTAAAAGTCAAAGACTGCAATCATTGGACAGCAGTCTGAATCAGAAGTGTTCATTGGTCAGATGATGCTAAATTGTTAACAAAGAATCAGGCTTGAATCTCTGTGCTCTAAAAAATCATATTGTCTCTAAAATAATGGTCTTAGAGGAATTTCCATGATCCTGGAGCTCTTTATTTTTTAATTTTTGTGGGGTTTTTGGACATTGCAAGCATTATTGTTATGAAATTTGAGATAGACTATAGTTCATGAGGGGCACCGGGGTGGCTCAGTGGGTTGTGTCCAACTCTTGGTCTCAGCTCAAGTCCTGATCTCAGGGTCCCGAATTTGAGCTCCACATTGGGTTCCACTCTGGGCATGGAGCCTAGTTTAAAAAAAAAAAAAAAAAAAAAAAAAAAATATATATATATATATATATATATACACACACACACACACACACACATATACATATATATACATATATACATATATATGTACTTATATGTGTATATATATAGTTCATGAGGTTAGTAACATTCATCATCACCTTTGATAGTTTGCCAAATGTTAAATATATGAGCAACATATTCCTTATCGTTTCTTAAAGTATCACACACATATCTAATGAGAAAAATTATTTTAAGCCAATTTAATGGTAAAATAAAAATGTGATATTCTGAATGATGCCCATATCAAAGCATAAGAAGATGATTACTTTTTTGTGACAAAAATTTTTGATAAAGCAAAAATTGATTTTTTTGTTTTTCATTCACAAAAGAAGAGAGATTTTAGATTTTTTAAAGAAGATGTTTCATGACAAATACTATGTATCATGAGTGTAACCATTTCCTACCTTGAGTATGTTTCTTTAGCTGGTTTCATATTTTATTCACCTTTATCAGGTTTATCTGAATGTACTTGAAAGTCAGAATAATGAACATGCCTTATTTCATTTGCTCATGGAAGGTTGCTGATGCTGATCTGGTCAGCCCCCTTGAGTAAGGGACTGTTTTGATTGCATCCCATAATTCTCAGTGTAGCAGACTTTACTGGGCAGGAACAGGGGCTGTGTGACTGATTCATGAAGGTTTTTATTTACTGCAAATTCCAAGCTTTTCAAGACATCCCAGGTGTGCTGGCCATTTGGAATGCTCATAAGGACCAAAAATTATGACCAGGAGACCAGAAGACTCAGTAGCCCTCAGGTTCTCCTGTGTGTCCCTTGATGCTTTTCTCTGTTCAGAGATGCCTGGTCAAATTCCCCAATCTAGGATTATTCGTGAAACTCTTGCAGGTGAGTGTAGGCCAGCAAGGGACATTGTCTCTTACTACCCCTGAAAAAACTACTAAGAAAAATTTTCTAAGTCTATTCTTTTCTGTAGAGTTGGGTTTCCTCTCTCAGGGTCTTCTTCCCCATCAAGTAAGAATAGAGTTGGATTCAGTAGCAGCTTTTTTAATCTCTGGAGTCAGGTTAAAAGTGATCTAAAGTTTTTACTTTTTCTTATTCATGCTATTTTAGTTTATGAACATAAAATTTTAAGGTTCTTGTTTAGTGGTATAATTCTTTTCTCTGAAGTTGCATTAATCAATTATTTTATGTCAATTTATTTTACTGCCTGACCTACCCCAATTACTCAAAATGTACCTGTTTAGAATATTTTGTAAATGACCATTTGGAATTATTTCAGGACCAAAAAAAAAAAAAAAAAAAGCCATTGGACATTTGAATCAATTACTTAAACTTGTTCAGTGTCAAAAGGAAAAGATTTTGTTATGCTCCTTCAGGAAATTTCTGATCCTTAAGCATGAATATGCAAATTGAGAAAGTCACTTTTCATGTTACTTTCTGTCACAATTTAAGTATCTGTGAATATAATTGCATCCATCAAATTGTTTTTTATTATGTGGAGTATAGTATAATGATTAAGATCACATATTCTGGCTCCAGATCGCTGGATTCTAATCCCACCTCTTTTACTTGCGAAGTTAATAATGGACAAGTTCATTAATCTCTGAGGCCTACTGTACATATCTGTAAAATGGGGATATTAATAGTACCTGTGTCATAGAATGTTTTGATGATTAAATGAATACATGTATATCGTATTAGATAGATGGATAGATAGGAACATACCTTCACCTAGTTAAACATTCAGTACTTTTTAAATATCATTATTAGTAGTAAAAAAAAAAAAAGGATGCTGATAAAAATGTAAATTATCATGATAGCATTTAATTACATAAAAGTCTATCAGGTTAGGACATACCAGCTGGTCCAGGAAGATTTTATTTTAATACCTTTTTCATTTTTAAAAAGTGTAATATACTGAATATCAACCACTAACATTAGTACATTTTCTTCCCGTGGGCTTTTCTTAGACAGTTTAGCTTAGGAATATGATTTGCACATTTTGTCTTGTCATCTGTTACTATCATAGAATGTCAAGTTCAGCTCACACCTTCTTTTACAAGACTGAGTTTACAGAAATCTGTTCATCTTGTAATACCATGGAAAATAAATAGGCCTTATGATTCAGTGGGCTTGTTTATTTTAATTGGCTCAAGGCCCATGTGCTTCCTATGTACAGTAGTGGGATTCAGTGTATAACTTGGGCCACGTCTTTGTTCTACCCCTAATCCAGAACATAAAAGTCTTTTTTTTAATTAATAGAGGAAGAGGGGGGATGGGCAGAAAGAGATATTGAAGTGTTTTCTACAATGACAAAGACATTTTTAAACAGCAAAGATCTTCTTGTAACACTGAGAATAAAAGGTAGCTAACAATATAATGTGATGGAGCCCTACTAGGCCAGAGGTCAAGGAATGCAGGCTTTAACTGATTCTTGTACTAATATAGCTTTGATCTTGGACAAGTCATTTCTTTATTGCCTGCATCTGCAAAGACAAAAATTAATTGAAACTATCATCAAAGACATTTCCAAATTTGAAATTCTATTGTATTTAGCCTCCAATCTTTAATTTGTATAGACAGAGGAAAATCGTACATATTTACCATATAAATTTGGGGGCAACTAGATGCCAAAGGTAGAGTGTTCAGATTTTTTGTTTAAAAAAATTTTTTTTCTGAAGTGGATATCATGAAGACATACAGAATGGGCAACTTATTGCTAACATTTGTTATCATCTGTAATGACACAGGCTGTTCCATTTTGAAAATAATCCTAGCCTTCTGCTGAGTAATAAAAACATTGGCAGCAAATTACATGTAATTTTGAAATCAATTTTTGGCCAAGGTAGCATACTTTAAAAATTTAATGTTAAAAACATGGATTGATGTTGTTTTGAAAAATCTATATCATCTATAAGTTGGCACTTTGATCTTAAAAAGGCAAGGTGAAATAGTATCAAAATTTATTATTTTTGTGTGTGTATGGTGGGAGAGGGTCTCAAAATTCAAATCTATCTATTATCTACAAAAAATATACATGTATTTAGTAGTGAAATGAAGTGCTTATACTGTCTATCCCTTTCACCCATTGTGGGAAATAATTTTGGCACATGGCTCTTTGAGGGTTATTTTTATTCTTCATAACACATCTGATTTTGAATGTGAAAAATCAGATTCCATTTATTTTATAAAATATGCAGCCTATGTGAACAGCAAAAATATTCCATGCTATAAGGATAAAATACTAAGTAATAATATGTGTGATACTCAATTTTTTATTTGTCTTCTTTTTCTTTTTCATGGGAAAGTTATTTATAGATTTTGAGGTTATTCCTAAAACCGTATTTGATTGTTGCTTCCTGTCGTTTAGCACTCTGAATGGATGTTCTTTGTCTTAGTGTTTCACCACAGTCGTTTGGCATTGTGTATCTTTGGGTTTGGATCAGTGGAATATGTTGATGAGCCTCTTAACAGAAGTTTAGCCAAGGGAGTAAGAATAATGCCACTATGGTCCCCTGACCTTTGATTAAATGTGATCTGCGGGTGTAGTATACAAAAGGAGGCTAGAGGGAGCTATTGAGCTGTTTAAAGACTCCAATAGAGTAGAAGAATTTGGTTTAAAATCAAGGACACTAGGTGCAATCACATGCCTTAAAATGAATCATAACCAATCATAGAGAGTTTAAAGAAATCAATGAACACATGGTTTATGATTAGAGATGTGAGATGGGTTTACTGAGAGCCAGTTGGCACCCGTGATTACATATTTGATGAACTAAGAAGGAAATTAGCACTTTTCAGGGAGGCCGGGAGTTCTGGGCATGACTGCTTGGCCAAGAATGTTTTAATGCAGGACTGCGTTATATATCCCTTGCTTTTAGGTGTAGAGTAGGTCATAAACTATACATATAGTGACAGGTGCTTTTGAAATTCTCATTTTAACTAAAATGTCTAGTGAGATATTGTAGTCTTAACGGATGAGAGGTGGGCTAAATTTAAACGGATCGTGCCTTTTAAGTTACATGCAGCAAAAATCCAATTTTAAAAGCTTGTGAGACTAAACTTATCTTATTTTTAATGTTTACCATAGGCCTTTGTTGAATACATGTTTTTCAACAAAAGCAGATTTTAAAATACAGGTTTTACCTATTCTTTTTTAAAAATATGTACGAAATGAGTCACAAAAGTGTGAAGCTGTTTTTTCTTTAAATAGGAACCTCAGACATGTTTTCAGTTGAGCAGTTTATATTGTGACCTCTGGTAGAAGGAGGGAGGATTAAAAAAAAGGCAGCCACTAATGCAAGGGGCACACCAACATTTAATTAAGATATTATAATTTCCTTGCAAGCATCATTCAGATTTTTTAAATGTTTCTTAATCTAGTCAGTTAAGTGAAATACAGGTAAATGAAGTAAGACATGGCCCCACAGTTATGCTCTGGAGAAATAGTCCTTGGAATGATGTATTCAAATGACCAAATAAACCCAAATGAACTGCTCACTGGAATGGAATTTTACAGTATTTGTTTTAGTCACACTTAAGGGGGAATAAATTGCTTCTTTTTAAAGGAAGCTGGATACTTTTATGAACTTTATTTCATGTCCCCAAATTGCATGCACCTGAGGTGATGTCAGTGGAATGCAGGCTTGTCCCTCAGCACAGACTGATGCAGAGTCAGACCCTGAGTGATGTCAGTGGAGGCATTTTTTTCCATAGGAACTTCCACAGTTGAATTCATACCATGTGTTAATAGTTTCTCATTGTTTATACTGATTAGATATTTGAACTTATTTTGGGTTTCTAATGGCTGTGCCTTTATTCCCTCTTTACTTTAAATAATTGCTAGGCAGTTCCTCCTTCTGGTCCTACTTGTTTTTTCTCATCTGGGGTCTGGAGGGACTTCCTATTTGAGATTCGACTTACAGGCCTTCAGGCTTGAAAATCAGGTAAAATTTTACAAAAAGCCAGGTTTGCATCCCTCCCTTGTTTCTTTGTGAAGAAGTAAGAATAGATTCAAATGACTTCTGGAATCAAATATATACTCAATGATTTGTATGAAATTGAGAACAAGTTTAAAAAAATCACTCACGGTTACAGATAAAGCTGTTTTAGCTGTCTGGGTGTTTTAATATTGTAACAACTCGGATCCCTGGGTGGCTCAGTGGGTTAAGCCTCTGCCGTCAGCTCAGGTCATGATCTCAGGGTCCTGGGATCGAGCCCCACGTTGGGTTTTCTGCTCAGTGGGGAGCCTGCTTCTCCTCTACCCCTCTCTCTGCCTGCCTCTCTGTCTACTTGTGATCTCTCTCTCTCTCTCTCTCTGTCAAATAAATAAATAAAATCTTAAAAAACAAACAAACAAACAACTCTATTCATATAACTTACTGATTTACTCCTGCGTGTGGATTGAGTGAAATTGTTCCATGGGTGACTCAAGCAAATCACTTAAGCAGTCTTTGCCTTATTTTGACCATTCATGAAATTGATTTGTGATCTTTACTGTTTGTCTGTAACACAGGTTATGTAATTATAGCACTGAGAAAATGCCAGGCAAAATCCTTAAATAAGAATAGGGTGTATCTCAGTGCCTTCATTCCCACCAATGAGATGACCAGAGTTTAGAAACAATTATGAGCTGGCATTATATTCTAATTAGACAAGATCCAAATAACCAATAAAACAGAGATATAGAATTGGTTTTATTGAATACCTTCTTTTAATAATAAAAACAATGTTAATTAACACTCGTTGCGCATTTGCCGAGGGCCTGATTATGTTCTACGTGCTTCATATATATCAACTCATTGAAATTTCATTACAATCTTGTGAGTTAACACTGCTGTTTCTCTTCCACAAATGAGGAATCCGAGACACCAAAGAGGTTGAGGAACTTGCTAAGGCCACATAGCTCTGCTCCTCCCACAGTGGAGTAGCCCACAATCAAAGCAGACAAGTTGGCTGCAGAGCCCAGGCTCTTAACCAAATAGAGGCAGGAATTTCCAATTTCCCAATAAGACCGTGTGATCTAGTTCCATGGTTCACATCTTTTGTATTTCAAACTGAAAAGAGATAATTAATATGTATCATGAAAATGCTAGGTCTACCCTAGCATAGGGTCTTGCCTGGAGTAAAAAACTGAATGGGCTGCTGTTGATTTGATTTGTTGATTCAAGATCGAGTATGTGCGCTCAGTAGTTTACCTCTTGAATACTCCTTATGATTTTTTGCTTATTAGAAAGTTGCTAACCTATGTTTCATTACATGTAATATTTAAAGTGACATAATTTCAAATTTATCATAGTATTTCCTTTCTCAGCTGTTTGCCGTGTTGCAGTTTTTCTTTAAATGTGATTTTCAAAAGTTTCAAGAAGATGTGATTACATTCCAAGATGAAAAGAATAGAACACTGGAGAAAATATAAAGGAAAACCTGTGTCAGGTCTGTGTTCTTGTGCCCTGAGGGGAAGAAGGTGTATGTATACAGTGACTATCTGGCATGTTCTAAGAGTTTTGGAATTTGTTATTTTTATATGTTGCATCAGTTGGATAGAAACTATAAGGAAACCAGTTTATTTTATTACTTCTAATATATTTAGAAATGAGAACTTCTCATTTAGAAATGAGAACTTTCTCAGAGATAGGTTTATTTTGACATGGATCCATGCTTCAGAAATTAGTGAGCACCTTCTCACTCTTTGAGAATAGACCTGATATCCGGTTATTGTCTTTGATGTGAAGGGAATGGAAACTTCAACTTGGTGGTTGACCAAAGGCTGAAAAAAAAAATCTTTAATCCTTAAGATCATTGCTGTGTATAGCTATCAGGCTCACTTAGTTCATTAATTAGCCTTTCAAGGAGAACCGTTTCTAAACCCATTTACAAAGGTAAGAATCTAGCTGATTTTGGAACATTTCTCAGTGTGAAAATTCATCCAGCTGTCTCTTACCTCCTCTAGAGGTGGTATATCATAATGGCTATGTGCAAGAACCTGTGAAGATATGCTTAAAAATCTTAGCTGTATCCCTACAAGCTCAGTGAACTTGAGTGAGCCAGGTCATTGACCATGTGCTCCAATTTCTTCATATGTAAGGTACAGATAATAGTACCCAACTCATGGGTTGTTGTTGTAAGATTAAAGAGGTAAGGGATAATGGGGCAAGATAAATAACAGGCTCTTAATTTACTCTACCTTGTGAAATAACGAAAATATAGGGAAGAAATGGTTTTCAAGTCATTGGACATCAGATAGTGAAGGGATGTCATCCCTAAGAGATGGTAAACAAACAGAGCGAACCCTAAAATTGTCTCAGTTGACCACCTTGACAGGGTTTCCAGACAGCAGTACAGGGAATGCAGAACCAGGTTGAGCCAGGCAGGCTCCTGTGTTAGGGATGGAGCTGAGGGTAGGAGGAGACCAAGGTGGCTAGAATTCACAGGTCAGAATTCCGGAAAAGAGAGAGCTACACAGAGCAAGGAGCATTGGAGGGTCTGTAGAGAGTTCCCTTAAATATTTAGTTGACAACTGATCTGCTCATTCCTGTGAAGTAGCAACTAGGGGACAGTGAAAGAAGCAGCTGAAGGAATCAGAAGAGACAGTGCTTGGTGCTCACATAGGGCTGGGGATAGTGCCCATTCCCATCAACCATACTTGGAAACCTCATTCGTTACAGGACAGAGGGTAGAGTACTCAGAACTGTCCTGCTCCGGTAGTGGAAACAAACAAGTCCTGGACTGAATACTGCTTTAGTTCCGCTTAAAAAGTCTTAAAAGTAATGGGGCACCTGAGTGGATCAGTGGGTTTAGCCGCTGCCTTCAGCTCAGGTCATGATCTCAGGATCCTAGGATCGAATCCTGCATCAGGCTCTCTGCTCAGCAGGGAGCCTGCTTCCCTCTCTCTCTCTGCCTGCCTCTCTGTCTACTTGTGGTCTCTATCTGTCAAATAAATAAATAAAATCTTTAAAAAAAAATCTAAAATAAAAAAGCCTTAAAAGCAAGATCTGAAAGGATCGAACTATTTCTAAGTGACTTAATTGCTTCCCACAACAAAGCTCAATAAGATATGCAGGAATACAAAAATATGCAGTACTCAACAGTTTAAAATTTACAGTGCCTGGCATTCAATTAAAAAAAAAAAAACACCAAGCATGTAAAGAAGCAGAAAAACACAACTCATAATGAGGAGCAGTGTCTATCTAAACTGATCCAGAAGTGACACAGATGTTGGAATTAGCAGATAAGACTATGAAAGCAGTTGTTATAACTGTATTCTTTGTTCAAAAACTTAAGACATGGAAGATATTGAAAAAGACTCAAATTGAATTTGTAGAGATTGAAACCACAATATATGATGTTAAAGACACACTTGAAATTTATAACAGATTTAACATTACTGAAAAAAAAAAAGTAAACTTGAAGTCAGCAATATAAGTTACCAGCGTGAAACACAGGGAGAGAAGAACATTTATAAAGTGGAACGTCGGATATATGGGACAACTTCAGGTGGCCTAATATATGTGTAATCTGAGTCCCTGAACAGGGCAGAAAGATTATTTGGAGACATAATGGCTATAGCTTTACCTAATTTTTTAGAAAATCTGTAAGCTCATGGATCAAAGAGTCTCAGGGAATCCCAAGTGTAAGGATCATGAAGGAACTAAACCAAGACACACCGTAATCAAATTGTTAAAATGAGTGATAAACAGAAAGTTTTATGAAAAACTTAACAAAGTAACAATAGTGAAAAAGACATTGTCTTCTATTTTTTCAAAGACCTTTAATATCTGGCTTAACAAAAGATAGTTGGGCTTTCGTATTTACTTCTGTATTCACACTTAAAATACTGTAACTCATGTAGCCTGTGGAAAACTGCGCTGCCAATTGCAAGTAAATGAGACTGAAAAGACAAATCGCATCAATAAAATAATTTTGCCCTACTGGATTCCTGTAAGAGTTTTAGGACCCCCTGGGGTTCCTGGACCAAACTTTGAGAACCATTGTTTGAGCAGGTATTATTTTCTCTTTTCCTCCTGGATATATCAAGATCCATGTACTTTAGTGTCTTCATTAGAATGCTTAAATCCTTCATTTCTTTTCTACCCCTGTACTCATCCCTTAGTAACCAGCAAATATTATCTGGCCTTCTCTAATCCCCATCTGCACCCCCACCAGAAAATGAGCCCATTATGCTTTTTTTTTTTTTTTAAGATTTTATTTATTTGAGAGACAGAGATCACAAGTAGGCAGAGAGGCAGGCAGAGAGAGGAGGAAGCAGGCTCCCTGCTGAGCAGAGAGCCCGATGCGGGGCTTGATCCCAGGACTCTAAGATCATGACCAGAGCTGAAGGCAGAGGCCCTAACCCACTGAGCCACCCAGGTGCCCCCCCTTATGCTTTTATAATAACCTTCTCTCCTACTTATTCTTCAAAGTACCTTTCATAATTGTAATCACAGAGTGTTTTACCTCAAAGTTGCATACTGGTGTATGTATGTAAGACAAAAGGCTCACTTTTAACGTTACTGTTGAAAATCCATTTAATAGCTCATTAATTGCTATAACTTGGCACATGGACACTTAGGAGCCTAGTATCAACATCTTTTGTTTCTCTGTGCCTTTGAGTTTTGGCCTTCCTGTCTCTGGAATCACATAGGCCAAAATTATATTTGCTGGAGGAAAAATTTAAGGGGATTGGAACTAAATAATTTTTCTGTTTCCCTGGAGCATATGGCTAAATTTGGTAAATTAAATGCATGTGCCAAAAACCTGTTGTACAAGGTTCTTGTGTAATAGATTCATGTCTGACTCTCACAGTAAATTATAACTCTATGATGAGATAGTATATCTGCCATGGTCACCACTATAATTCATGAGCCTAACACTGCCCTAAGAAAAGTACAGAGCTCAGTAGATATGTGCTGAAGGAGTGAATGGATTACATCATCCCTTTGCATAGGTGTTTTTAGTTTAAGTGATAATTTCTGACCCATTTCGATAGTTGTTACCTCCCTTAACTCATTTAGCCCTTATTGGGTGAAAATATGGTACTTGTACCTTACATTTGCTTCAGTTACTTTATTAAAAATATTAGCTTCTAATAATCAAAGATGTGTTTATTTTAATGATCACTGGTTAACTGGTAAGGAGCTAGGACTTCCAGATTTTTTTCTCACCATCTCCATTATGTTACATTAGTATATCTGGTATAAATAAGTACTTTATATCTTCCTTCACTGGTGTAACATTTATTTAAGTACCCACTGGCTTGACATTAAAAAAGTTGGTCACTTTTTTTCAGAAATGTGTATCCAAATAGCTAGGGAAATAAAGATAAAGGAAAATAACTTTGTTTTAGTTCAGTGACTTCAATTGTAGCTACTGCTATTAATAAATGGCAACTTTCCCAAGACAGTTTCCAGGAAAGAGCAAAAACAGTTTTACTTGTATTTCACTGGACATCTTGATTCATTTCAATTGCTCTTTTAGCTATACAGATGAGAAGAATATTGATATGCTATCAACTTTTGCATCCATTAGCATGAAAACCCTAAGAGTGCATAATCACATAACAATTTGAATTTCTAACTTACATTAAAATTAGATCGTGTTCATTGTTCTAACAAGTACAGTATTGAAGACCCATGAAGAACTGACTTAAGAGATGTGAAAATTTTATGGATTTTCTCTTGCTGAACACCTACAGATTGGTAATTGGCAGGGTAAGAACAGGGAAAATACGACTTTCTTCAGTCTTTCATTGATACATGTACTGTCTGTCTAGATTACATCTTTCTTAGGAGGAGAGGAAATGTAGGCCTCCAAATATTAAACAGTCCATCATTCACTTCTGCATTTACCAGGAAAAATGAGTCTTCTAGTAAAGCATCATATTAGGAATGGCAAGACTTACAGTCTTTTGGTTGAAGACAGCCATCTGCCCAAGAGCTATAGGTTTCATTCATTTAAACAACAATCTGGTTTTCTTTTCTTTTTGTTACTTGAATAACTTCCAGAGATTTGTGTAGACACATATATACCCTTCATTTCTCCTTTTCTTCCGTTTCATGGAAATACGCTATTTAAAATGTTCTATGTATTTTTTAACATAAACATACGCCATGGAGAATTTTTCATATCAGTATGTAAAGAACAACTTCATACTTGTATGGTATCTTATAACTTATGTGGTAAGTTAACAACATTATTATTGCTGGACAAATAGGTTATTTTCAAGGTTGTTTCTATTATAAATAATAATACCATATGCTTATTTAAGCATATGTGAGTTTATTTAACAAATATTTTTGGAAGTGTAGTTGCTCTCTTATTGGTTGTATATTTATCTGTAATTTTGGTGTATTCTGCCAAATTGCTGCCCGCAAAATACATCAGTTTACCAGTTTTCAACAGTGCTTAGGGTGCCTGGGTGGCTCAGTCAGTTAAGTGTGGGACTGTTGATTTTGGCTCAGGTTATGATCTCAGGGCTGTGAGATAGAGCCCTGCATCTGGGCATGGGGCCTGCTTAAGATTCTTTCTCTCCCCCTGTCCCCTTCCTCCCCACGGGTGTGTGCGTGCATGCTCTCTCTCTCTTTCTCTCTCCCCATCTAAGAAAAAAAAAAAAAAAGTTTTCAACTCTTGGAGCTTTAGCATGGTTGATTCCACACACACCTGCCATTACTTAAGATATTTTCCCTAATCTGCTGGGTGAAAAAAATAATTTTATGCAAATTCAAAGAATATCAATATTCAGCATTTTTCCCTCTTTTAAAAAAGTATTTATTTATTAATCTATCTATTTATTTATTTCTCAGAGAGAGAGAATGCACAAGCAGGCAGAGTGGCAGACAGAGGCAGAGAGAGAAGCAGGCTCCCTGCTGAGCAAGGAGCCTGATGTGGGATTCAATCCCAGGACCCTGGGATCGTGACTTTAGCCAAAGGCAGCGGCTTAACCGAGCCACCCAGGTGTCCCAATATTCAGCATTTTAAAAATACTTTGATCCACTTACATTTTTATTGCGAAGATTTCCTTTTCCTGCCATTCTTTATTTTTGTCTTCTCTTTTTCACTGATTTATAACAACTTGTTTGTGTTAAGTTGACCCATTCTCTATCCCGTGTAATAATGAGTTTGTTGATATATTTTGGTTTTGCTAATTTATTTTTTCAGATTAATTAGTCATTTATATTTTGACTTCTAGTTTTGTATCATGCTTTAAGAAATAGCCTGCATTTTAAAACTGTTTTTAAAAACACTCATTTCTTTCTTCTTCTTCTTCTTCTTCTTCATCTTCATCTTCTTCTTCTTCTTTTTTGGTTTAAATCTTTAAGTAAAGTACTTTGGTGCAGGTACAGAAAATGGGATCTAACTCATTTTCCCCAAAACTGGTTAACAGAGGCTTTAGCAATACATCTTTTCTCTTAGCACTTGCGTTTTCTTATGGACTAATAACTATAAAATACAATGCCTTAAGACAGATTTGATTTGACTTGATCTGATGGATTTGTGGGTGGTGCAGGGCATCTGTGTTTCACAGCTAGGCTAGGGCCACTCTGCTGTGTGTATTGCAGTCTTAAAACTGCAATTGTAGTCTTAAAACCAGAGGAAAACTGGAACATGTTCCCTTGGTGGTGGTAAAAACATTTGAGGACAAGCAGCCACATATGATGCCTCTGAAGTCTTAGACTCTTAACCAGCACACAGTGTCTTCTGACCACATTCTTTTGCCCAAGCAGGTTGATTACATAGCATGGCCCAAGGTCAAGGAGTTTGGATACACTTGCTTGTGATGAGGCTAGCACAAGAGTGTGGATGTAGGAGGAGGGAAAGGTTGGGATCAGTAATTTAATCTATAATATCCTCACTAATTTTCTTTTTTTAAGATTTTATTTATTTATTTGACAGACAGAGATCAAAGTAGGCAGAGAGGCAGGCAGAGAGGAGGGGGGAAGCAGGCTCCCTGCTGAGCAGAGAGCCCAATGTGAGGCTCCATCCCAGGACCCTGGGATCATGATCTGAGCCAAAGGCAGAGGCTTTAACCTACTGAGCCACATAGGCTCCCCATCCTCACTGATTTAAAAACTGCCTTTGTCATATACTAATTTTCACAAATAATTCAACCTATTTTTGGATACAGTTTTTTCCCACTGATATATTTAAATCTTCCTGGGACAATACCAAACTTATTCCTTTCAGCAGTGTTTTGTAGTTTTCTATAAATTTGGGAGTTATTTTTTTCCTTTTTTGTTGCTATTTAGAATGGGAACTTCCACAATTTTACCAAGCAATTTGTTTTTAAAGAACTACACTTACTATGGTGAGCCTTTTTTAAATGTATATACAGTAATTGTCACTTCACTAGGGGTATACCTGAAAGTAATATGTCAACTATAATTTAAAAAGTAAAATAAGGAGCACCTGGGTGACTCAGTTGGTTAAGGATCAGACCCTTGATTTTGGCTCAGGTCATGACCTCAGGGGCATGAGATTGAGCCCTGCCTTGCGCTGTGCACTCAGTGTGGAACCTGCTTGAGATTCTGTCCCCATCTGCCCTCCCCCGTCCACTCACTCTCTCTCTAAAAAAAATAAATAAAATAAAACAAACCTTGATATTTCCCCCCCAAAAAACAAGAAGAAAAGCTATTGACCTTTATATATTAATTATCAAATGTCCACCTTGTTGAATCATCATATTGTATCATATAATCCTTCTGTAGAGGCTCTTAAGTAGTCTGGAACACATAGTCATATTATTTAGACTTAAAGATAATTTTACCTCGTGTTTTCTCTCATTATTTTGGATAATTGTATGGAATAGATCTTTTAGAACAGTATTAAGTAATTATTGTGACATTAGGCACGTTGTCTTTATTCTGATGTTAGGGGAGGTGAATACCCATTTGTTTTCAATTGTTAGTTAACCTTAAAAATATTTAAAATCCTATTCACTTTATCCAGGATAATTAATTCTCAAATCTTCTATATTGTCTTTAAATTAAAGATTGATGGTGAGACACAGCATGACCAATATGGCAAGATATTGAAATTTATTGAAAAATAGAGGATATTATCAATATCCTCTATTTTTTTCACTCAGTTTTAATGTGGTTTTTCTTTTACTATTTCTTTATAGTTTCATTGAAAGTTTCCTTAAATTTTGGATCGCTGACTTAGTAGTCATGGTATTTCCATGGAATATCACAGTGGTGGGTGGACAAAAATTGTCTTCTGAATGAAACAACGAATGGATTAATTTTGTGATAAAATTTGGACATTTCATTCAAGACTTTCAGTTAAGACTTCTGGATTCATGCAACAGAAAGCCAATTTGAACCACCTTCTCCAGTATAGGAGGTTAATTGGAAAATACTGGTATAGGTCAGAGATCGTGGGAAGGGGCTGACCAAACAAGCAGCGGCAGATATCTTAAAGCTGAGACCTTTGCAGAACTTTCTGTCTTACCCTCACTCCTGCTTCTCTTTGTTGGTTGGCTTCATTCTCTTGTTGCAGATTGTCATTTTCCATTTTATACGGTTTCCTATCACCTGGCAACCATTTTTCTTTATCACTTTTCTTAGAGAAAATATCTTCCCTCGGCCCATATGCTTATACTTCCAGCTCTGCTATGAAAAGCCCTAAAGAAAGTTTCTCATTAACCCAGTTTGGATCACTTGCCTATTCCTGTAGCTGGAAATACTTTGTGGGACCATGAATGGCAGCTCCTGTATAATCTGATAGTTGGAGTGGGGGAGTAGTATTTTCCTCAGGAAAGAGAAGGCATGTTGAATAGAATTTTAGCAATAGATGTCTAAAGCAGTTCAATTGATTTATTTTTTTCTTTTCTGCTTTTCCCTTTTATCTCTTTTCCCCTTCCTTCAGCATTTCCAACTGCCTTCCCCCCCAACCCCCCCACATATACACAGTGACCTTTCTGGCTATTTTTTCTCTTCCCCTTTCTTTTTTTTTGTCATTATCCCTCCATTTCTCCGAACAAGCTAGGATTAAGGTGTGTTTTCTGCTATAGGATGTTGCCTATTTAGAAACAATTACCATGAGTAAAGTTTCAGTGGAAAAAGAATAATAGTAGTCACCATGCAAAAGTGACTCTGTATAACAGAGCCCAGAAATTAGAATAGATGTGGCCAAGTTTTGTGGCAGAGTCACTAGTGTGACTGAGAAAATCACAAAGTCAGGAGGCTTACTGTTGGGTTCAAGCAATAATTTTTGAATTTACCCTCAGTATTTGTGCTCAAGAGATGAGAAATAAATAACTTTTTTTGTTCCAGAAACTTCTTTAACTAATTTTATTTGACATGTAATACCAAAGTGCTGAGACTCTTGTTCTTTGCCCCCCCCTAATTCTTCCTTTTCCACATTAGGATCTTAACCATAATTTAGATCAGCACCTTTTTATTTTTTATTTTTATTTTAAATTTTTTAAGAGAAAGAAGGAAAGAAAGAAAGAAAATTTAAGATAGCAAGAGAGAGCACAAGTGAAATGGGGAGTGGGAAAGGGAGAGAGAATCTCAAACAGACTATCCCAAGCATGGAACTGAATGGGGGCTTGATCCCATGACCCTGAGATCATGACCTGAGCCAAAACCAAGAGTCAGATGCTCAACTATCTTAGCCATCCAGGTGCCTCTAGACCAGTTCTTTAGATGAGGAATCTGAGGACCTGGTTGTGGGCATAACTTCCCCTAAGGCTTCACAGAAAGTTTGCGGTAGAAACAGATAGAAACCTGTTTCCTCTCCGAAAAAGGGGTTGGGATTCCCATGTTCTCACCAGGGTTTATGAGGAAATGTGCTGATGGCAAAAAATGGGCATTCCAATGATATCACAGATACTACCATCGCGATGTGTGATTGATAAATATTATTTTATTGTTATTTGGATTCTTGCCTATTGTTGACAGAAATACCTTGTGAAACAATAAAAAGTTTAGCCATTTGAATATTGATATATGGATTTATTATTTATGTATTTCCTGAAAAAACAGTTTTAATAGGGCAAAAGGATAGAGAGAAAATAGTAGGACATTAACAAATACCTTCTTTTTTTTTTTTTTAAAGATTTTATTTATTTATTTGTCAGAGAGAGAGGGAGAGAGAGCGAGCACAGGCAGACAGAGAGGCAGGCAGAGGCAGAGGGAGAAGCAGGCTCCCTGCCGAGCAAGGAGCCCGATGTGGGACTCGATCCCAGGACGCTGGGATCATGACCTGAGCCGAAGGCAGAGGCTTTTTGCCCACTGAGCCACCTGGGCGTCCCCCAAATACCTTCTAAAATGATTTGAGACAAAATGAACTTGTCCAAGTGTCCAAATACCTTCTAAATGCACACTTGGACAAGTTCATTTTGTCTCAAATCATTTTATTAGAGATACACTTTCTTCATCTGTAGCAAAGATGTTTGTGTTGTAGCTATGATTCAGTTATCACAGTTCTAGGCACTATTAAATAAGAGCATCTTTGTTTCATCTTTGTTTAAATTTATCTGTAATGTTACAATTAAACACATTTCTAACTATATACACATAAACTCATATCCATGCATAGATATGTGGGTTCATAAAGGAAAGATATAGAATACAGCATATGTATGCATGCATATATTGAAAGAACTTTCTGAGCTATTTGGGAAATTAGCTTTTTATATACATCTTGGGATTTTCATCTTATTTTTAAACTTTGTAGCAAATAAGACAGTGATATTAAAGGGAGATAACTGTTTTCCTGCTTCCAAGAAAATGTAAAGAAGAGGATCAATTACGCTTCCAGAGTTCTTTTTTTTTTTTTTTTTTTTAATTCTTACTTATGGGGTTTATTGCAGTTATAAAAGGCAAGGAGGCAGAAATGAGAAGGAGGGATATTGAGGAAACAAAGGGAAGTCTGAGAAAGAACCTTTTCCCCACTGCTCATCCTCCCTGGAAGAATTAATGTTGCTAAAAAGAATATTTATCTTTTGTTGTAGAATTATTGTATGGAGCTGTATGAGAGGTGAGCCTAGTCTTTTATTGAGTTAGGTTTAAAATAAGGATGATACTGTTTTTATGTCAAGGTAGGGTAAATGACATATTAAATTGGAATGCTTTAATATGAGGCAAAAATAAATATTCAAGTAATATTACTTCTCACATTAGTCTTTCAACTTCCTGATTCTCTCCACCTTTGAAACATATGTTTAGAAAGTAGTAAACGTTACAATTCTTGGTCTTGTTTTTTCCCATCAGTCCATTGTTTTGAAGTCATTTTCGTGCTGGTGACAGATGGTATTTCATTAGCTGGTAGTAGAGTTACTCTAATTCCAGACCCTGAAAGAACAAGCCCTTCATATCCAGCCTTTCCTCAATCTTAGAGGATAATTTACAAGATAGAAAAATGGAATAGAATTCCCATCATAGGTTTTCCTGATAGAATGTGTGTTTTTTTTTAATGTTCTGAATAAAAGTATGGCGGCTGAAACTATAAGGGCATTGCCCACTCTTTCCTAGAGAGGCCACTTGCATATGGTCTGCATTGTGTTTGCCTTTTTAATGTGAATGTTTTTTGCATTTTCCAACATGGCAGACGTATAAACTTGCTTTAATAGAAAGGAAATATAAGACTAAATATATAGATATGCATTCTAATTTGTGTCTAAAACACACAAAAAGTGGATGTTAAGGCCTTTACTGTGTATATAGACTGGTGAGACAAGAGATGCAGCCATAAAACTAGAATAGAAAATAAGGCAGTGTGTTTCCAAGTCCTGATGTTTGTAATATAAACTATCATTTATAGACTCCTTTATAGACTCAATTATAGGAGGTTGGAGAGGAATGACTTTGTGACTAAGAGGGCTCTTATCTGTTTTCTGAAATACAATTGACTAAATTAAATGACTAAAATTTTTCCTAAGACTTAAACTGTTGCAGGATACAATACAACTAGTCTCATAATATCATTATGAATCACCTCAAACTGACTCTTCGGATGAAATAGTGACAGTTGAGTTCTTAAGTGGCAAGATATTGGTTAATATCTGGATTGCTTCAAAATTAGGAGGGAGTATCATTCACTTTTATGTTTTTATTGTAGGAATGTCTATGGTGGTGCCATTGTTGAAGTATTCTTTGAGGTTGTGTGGAAGAAGTGAGTGATGGGGAACGGGACTTCAGCTCCAGGATACTTTCCTTTTTGGGTTAGTTCTTCCAGGTAGGATCCAGACAGAGGATCAAAAGACAGAGTGTTAGCGAACACTAAGTGAAGAATTTGGAGTTTGGAGGGCTTTAATTTTTGGCTTTTTTATTTAAACATCATGTTGATACAAGTGGACAACCAAAAGCATGAAGCAGGAGTTTATATGTTCATTTACTGAACAGAAGAGGTTAGGCCATGAAAAATATGAATTAATGTGTTTGCAATATATTCCCCTCAAATTGGGAACAGATGCATGTGTAGCTACAGAGTGTAGATAAACAGGACTGAGTTTTTCACAGAGTAAACTCAGCTTTATCCCTCTGTCCATCGTACCTTTCTCTCATGGAGATGTCTCTACCTCATTTCCCCCAGGTTGTGTAATTTTAAAATATTAAACTTAAGAAGGAAAAAAATGTGCATTTGTACTAAGCAGATTACAACCTATAAATCTAATGTTAGATATGAGCTAAGGCAATTTTACCTATAGGTTGTCCATACTTAAAAAATTTAGCAGATGCATTTAAAGTTAAATGCAGTCATATATTGAAATTCAATTTGATTTTTCAAACTGTGTACCCTTACCATTATGACATGTATTTGAAGTAAGATAACACTTCTTAAACAAGGTAGATGACACTCATTACTTACATAGGCAGTCATAGAATAAGTAGCACTGAATTGAAAAGAAGCTGTTAGTATTTTTTTGGTTCATCCTCGCTTGCTGTCACTTTTTGTGCAGTGAGGCTGTGGGTGTCAAACTCACTGTGCAGATGAATCATTTGGAGGAGCTTGTCTAAAGTGATAATTCCTTGGCTCCTTCTTCAGAAGGTCTATTTCAGGAGGTTTGAGGTAGAACTTCAGAGTCTACATTTTGAAAAATGTTTCCCCTCCCCCTCCGTGATTTTTTTGCTGCCGAACCATCGACCTGGCTTTGGGAAGCATGGTTCTAGAATTTCCTTAAGGATTGTTATCTGAGCAATTCCACGTGTTTTCTATTTCTTCCTCTAAATTGAATTCAGGTTTATTGGCCTGTAATTCTCTGGTTCATCTCTTGTTCCACACGTCAATTTGGCAATTACAAGCAGTACATTTTTTACCTCCCAGTCTGCACTTTGATGCTTACATGCATCTGCGTTCTTATATTATTCCTTACATGGGGGGTTTGGGGAAGAGGAGATAAAAATGTTTTAAGGCTATTGTGAGTTTTAACTGAATGTACTCAGAATGTTTCTATCACATTTTTTCCTTCAGTTCTCCTAATGGTGACCTCTTACTGGCTTGTTCTCTTTCTCTCTTTACCTTCTAATCACTTTGAACAGGCAGAAGTATAAGTTAGCTACCTTTCTCACTTTACTTACCCATCATTTTCTTTTTTTTCTCTATCCTTTTTAAGAGACCTAGATCTTTGCTTTGTGTGCAGCTGAACTTATTGAATTCATTTGCATATGGTAAAATTATAGTGTTGGTTTGCGTTGGTTGCATTTGGTTGGTTTGAATATCTTTGCTCTAGTTGTCATCTTCATAGACATAGGTCCTTTGCCCTGAAAAGAAGCCAATATTTATTGAGCACTTGCCAATGTGCCAGACACTGCTAAATGTTTTATATATATATATATATATATATATATATATATATACACACACATACACACACACATATATATAAAACCTTATTCAATTTTTAACTTTCTGGGAGGTATAAAATATTATTACCATACTCACTTTACAAACAAGAAAATTGAGGTCACTTAGACCTCTAAAACTTACCTAATAATAAATGTGAAAGCTGGGAATCAATTCCAGATAGTCTAACTCCAGAGCACACTTGGGCAACCTTGCACAGCACATACAGTAATAAGCTGGGGTAGACCTTCTGTTTTGACTCTACCAAGGACCTCACTGGCAGAGCAACACTGGGTCTTTAAGGAAGATGTGCCATCATTTTTTTTCTCTAATGGACAAGTCCTTGAAACATCCTGATCTTTGGGGTTGGCCATATTCTGAGAGGTCATCTCTACGGTTAGCTGAAATGACATATGTAGCTTTATTCTCTCCAGTACCCACAGGGCACTGTTCTCAGGTCTCAAAGATTTTCTTGGTTATTACAGAGTAGTTGTCTGAGTTTGGGAGAAGCACATGTACAGGGTTTCTTTGCCAGACGTTAGCATTTCCTCATTAGAGCACTCTTCAGTCTTCTTCCGTTAATAGTCACCACTGGTGACAGTGGTACCCATGCCTACCATATTGCCTTTAGCAAACTTGCCTTCCTGATTACTCTCAGGGGTCACCTTTCAGACCTGAGTACGCATGTAGAGTGTCAGGCATGTGTACATAGCTTTGTGGGAGCCAACCCTTTGACAGTTATATTTCTAGCCAACTGATAAAAATATAACTATGAAATATTAAAACTGTTGAAATTCCATTAAATACCATATGAACCATTGTGCAGTACTGGTGGGAGTGTAGATTGGTACAACCACTGTGGAAAAGAGTGTGGAGATTCCTCAAAAAATAAAAAATGGAATTACCATATGATCCGGAAATTCTTCTACTGGGTATTTACCCAGAGAAAATGAAACTGCTATGGATCCCTATGTTTACTGCAGCATTATTTACAATAGCTAAGATATGGAAGTGGCCCCAGTGTCCATCCATAGATGAATGGGTCAAGAGGATATTCTATAAACACACACACACACACACACAGGAATATTACTCAGCCATCAGAAAGAACAAGATATTACCATTTGTGATGATACAGATGGACCTAGAGGATGGACCTAATAGTAAGAAAAGTCAGAGAAAGACAAATCCCATATGGTTTCACTCATAGGTGGAATTTAAGAGATAAAACAAATGAACAAAGAAAAAAACTAATAACCTCTTAAATACAGAGAACAAACTGGTGATTCCCAGAGAACAGGTGCATAGAGAGAGGATTAAAATAGATAAAGGGAGGGGTGCCTGGCTGACTCAGCTGCTGGACCACATGATTCTTGATCCTGGGGTTGTGAGTTCAAGTGTGTGTAGAGATTACTTAAAAATAAAATCTTTAAAAATTTTTCTTTAAATTAAAAAAAATAAAATAGATAAAGGGGTTAAGAATACATTTATCTTGATGAGTACTGAGAAATCTATAGAACTGTTGAATCATTATGTCATATACCCGCAACCAATATAGTCCTGTATCTTAATTATACTAGAATAAAAAAAAAAACACTATTGAAATTCCAGTGTTAAATACCATAATATTGCCATTTCTTTACAGTAAATATACCAGAAATTCATTTTTAATTTTAAAAAATAATGATTTTACTGTTTGTCACAGATAGTAACTTACTTTGAACTTTAATTTTGAAGAAAAATGTTACCAGCTATCTCTTTAGTAGTAAATGTGGTTGAAGCCACATTGATTTAAGTCATTGTTGACTTCATTTCAGATATCGTAGAATTCTTGAAGGTAGGTTCTTTTATTCTAACAGAGCCTGGCAATTAGTACAAGCTAAATAAGCGATTATAGAATGATAGAGACTGAGGAAATTTGAGCTGGGAAATAGTATTTGATGATAAGCACATTCTTGGTATTTTATCCAGACCAGTGTCAGCACTTGGGAGTAATGTACAACCTATATACAGATATATGTATGTATTTCCATTATGAATGTATTTCCATTATGAATCACTTTAATTCATCAAGCAAGATATTATACATAAGGTTTTATTTTATTTTTCTTTTTTTTCCCCTCTCTGTATGCCTGTTATGGTACTGTTTCATATCTTGTTAGAGAAAAATGGTGAAGTACAGGGTTCATGGTAATATCATCTGTATATAAAAATATATCCTGTAAAAGCAGTGTATTACCATCTGTGCTTCACTTATAATTTCCAAAGAAATTACTACACAATTTCCAGAATTACCTTACTTCTTTAGCCGACATGTGTTTTATGAAAACAGATTAAGGGTTGGAGAGCATTTCTGAATTCTTTCCAGAAACCACCATGGTTATTAGATTTGAGGAACAATTTGAAAAAAAAAAAAAAAAAAAGGGCATCTGAAAATATCTTTCTTTGATAGACTCAGCCCCTTTGGAAAATTGAGATCATAACTCAAAAAAATGCTTAATTTAAATTGCTATTTTAAGGTATAAAATACGTTCTCTATAGTACAAAGTTTTCTCTGAAAGCATCTATGAATGTGGGGTTTATTGGGCTCTGTCAAATCTGTCAGTCTATCACCTTTCTCTTTCATTCTCTTATCTTCTCCAACTTCTTACATCATGGTTTACTGTTACTAATAGCAGTTTTCACTTGAAATTACTGGGTTTCACACAGCTGTTATTTTTCCTTCCTGGGTGTTTGGAGAAGCTACCTTCTGTTTTCTAGGGATGAGCAATCAGGTATTTGGTTATTGATGGAAAATTAGAATGCAGTGTGGAGCATATCTTCCAAATGAGAGGACACTAATCTTACATCTAGGAGAAAATGTGGAAGCAATATGTGCCCTTATTAACTCCTAGTCATGTTTGTGAATTAGGATGAGTTTTGACTCCTACATCCTTCGTGCCGTATCCTAGAACATGTGTGATATTTTGTAAGATGCAGGGGATACTTGCAACACTAAGCCCTTGAAAACTGGAATTGAGATGTAAGTGGATGTTTCTCTCCTGTATTTCCCTGCTAATAGTGAAAATGTCAGGTCCAACAAAAAGAAACACAAACCAACACACACATACACACAGGCAATACAGGCTTAATCATCAATTTGTGTGTCCTCGTAGTATGGATTTTAATTTCAGATTGTTGATTTAAGGGACTGTGACCCAAGCCCAGATGGACTGTCAAGAAAGCTGTTATGTGCATGCACTTGGAGACATAGAGATAGAACAGTGAGGTTTGCTTCGTTAATGGAATATTAGGATTTATAAAGCCCTTTTACATAAAAAACTTAAAAACACAAATATCTTCATATATTAATTTCAGTAACTTTTCATTTATGCTGCTATATGACTATACATAGCAATTGGACTGATGCTTGGTCTAGTTTTGAAGCGTTGAAGCATGGGCTTCAGACTTCTATTTATTTTTCCTTTTCTCTCTTTCCTATCAAATTGGAGAGTGCCTAGAAAAGTATCTGACACATAATAGTTACTCACCAAAAATTGGCTAATAGGATTTGTAATAATTAGGAACACTTTATGTAAAGGGTGGAAATCAAGAGAAGGCATTCTCTGGCCTGAATTTAAATCCTCACTTCACTATTCTGTATGTTTTTGGACAAATTGCTTAAATACTCTGAATTATTTTGTTTTTCTAAAAAAAAAAAAAAAAAAAAAAGAAGGTTGCCTGTTTTATGGATAATAGGATTTATCTCGTTGAGTTTTGAGGATTGAATGAGATGTGAAAAAAGATACAGTATACACTGTAATATATTTCCAATACACCTTTGTTATGTTTTTCAAGGTCAAAGAAAATGGATGATGCTCACTTTTAAAAGCAATGTACTAGAATTTTTAAAAGTGTTTATTATTATTGCCATTTAAATTATAATGTTATTTGAAAAAATAGCTAACTAAAGTAGAGTTAATTCTGATTTTTTTTTTTTTAAGATTTTATTTATTTATCTGACAGAGAGAGACACAGCGAGAGAGGGAACACAAGCAGGGGGAGTGGGAGAGGGAGAAGCAGGCTTTCCCCTGAGCAGGGAGCCCAATGCAGGGCTTGATCCCAGGACTCAGGGATCATGACCTGTGCCAAAGGCAGAGGCTTAAGCCACTGAGCCATGCAGGTGCCCCCACCCCTACCGCTTTTTTTAAAGAGAGAGAGAGCACACATGCAAGCAGGAAGCAGGGAGTGGGAGAGAGAATGGGTGGCGGAATTGGGAGTGAGACTCTTAAGCAGGCTCCACGCTCAGCATGGAGCCCTATGTGGGGGTCAGTCTCATGACACTGAGATCATGACCTTAGCTGAAATCGAGAGTTGGACGCATAACCAATGGAGCCACCCAAGTGCCCCAGCAGATATTTTTAATTGATAATGAGTCTGATTATATAGGGGCTCATTTCCAGTTCACAGCTAGTTTAAACTTCCATCAATCATCAATTGTTAGAGTTGTCTTTTTTTTTTTTTATTTTTTTTTAAAGATTTTATTTATTTATTTGAGAGAGAGACAGTGAGAGAGAGCATGAGCGAGGAGAAGGTCAGAGAGCGAAGCAGACTCCCCATGGAGATGGGAGCCCGATGCGGGACTCGATCCCGGGACTCCAGGATCACGCCCTGAGCCGAAGGCAGTCGTCCAACCAACTGAGCCACCCAGGCGTCCCTAGAGTTGTCTTTTTAAAAAAAGTAGGTAGTTTGGGGATGGGGAATAGCTTAGATCACTATCAGCTAAGTAAGTAGTGAGGAGAAACTGTAGAGAGAAAGTACTAAAACATAAAAATGCATTATCAGAATTGAGAAAACTTTGTTTAGTTGTTTAATTCTCTTTTCTATTTACTTAAAACCATGTATGGTATACTAAGTATTGATAATGATATAACCAAAATTACAGTTGTGGTATTTCATTCATTTTTGAAGTCCTATTTGTAGTTTTCATAGCTGAGTATTTATTATGTGCTGTTCACAGAACTCTAGAGAGCTAAATAGATAGACATCAGGACATTGTGAGTCATATGTGTCACTTTATACATATATTTTCCAGACTCTTCAGATTCTCAAAGAAGTTCAAAACTCACCATTAACCAGTAGTTAAAACTAATGTCACTGTGTGTTAATATTTTTTTTTAATGGTGTAATACTTAAACTAAAAGAGGTTCACAGGTTTTTTGTTAATTTTTAACTCATAAGTATAATCTCTTATTAAATGCTAACCTTTCAACAAAATGTTTCTATGCATGTATGATGGTGGTGATTGGATTAAATGTTTACAGATTGCCATATTTAGGCTTTTATGAATACCAGTGAAGGAAAACCTGTTTAGTTATCCAGATGATAAACACAGCCTATTTCATTAAGACCGCAGACAGTGATCTTTAATGACATAGATTTACTTTTCCCAATCGTGTGATTTCTGTTAAATATTTACTTTCTAATATTTATTGATTTTTTAAAACTTTTTTGAAAGATTAAAAATTTTTTTAAAAGATTTTTATTTATTTGACAGACAGAGATCACAAGTAGGTAGAGAGGCAGGCAGAGAGAAAGAGAGGAGGAAGCAGGCTCCCTGCTGAGCAGAGAGCCCAATGTGGGACTTGATCCCAGGACCCTGAGATCATGACCTAAGCCAAAGGCAGAGGCTTTAACCCACTGAGCCACCCAGGTGCCCTAAAGATTAAAATCTTTTTAACTGCCAGTTTGGGTGTGTAACAACCAGTATTATTTTACGACTGCTTGAGCTAGAGTAGTGTTTTCACTCAATGCTGAGGTTCTGTGGAACTAGTTCTGAGGAACTGGTTCTGAGGTACTGGTGTTCACAGAACCCTAGAGAGTTGTCTATGAGGATATCGAGATGCTGTGAACTCTCAAAGGCAGTATTTGTATATGAATATACTCTTAGGGTCTTTTTTTCAGATTCTGAAGGGGCTCCATAACCTCCCTGACATCAGCTAAGAGTTAAAACTACTGATACTGTGACCTAATATTTAAAAAAAAGAGTTAACAATTAAACTATAAGAGTTTTGAAGGATTTTGCTGACATCTAACTTACAGATATAATTTCTTATTAAATGTTAATCTTTTCAATAAAGCAGATAATTCTTTTGGAATAATTCTTACTTAACAACTATTGATTTTGGCTTTTGATTTACTATTTTCAGGAGGAGGCACCCATTGTGCAATGGAATAAGAATGGATTTTGTATCCAAGCAGATCTATGTTAACAGTAACACCTCCTCAAAATACTAGCTGTCTATAACTTTAGGGAAATGCTTTAGCAATTCTGAGTCTCTGTGTCTTTGTGTATAAAACAAGACAATAATGCTTACCCAGTATTGCTAGCATGAAGATTAAAGATACATATAAAGCTTTTGGTAAACACCAAATTCTCAAAGTGTAACTGTTAATCACATTAAATAACAAAACTTGTTATCTATTGAGAATACAATTTGATATATTAATTTTTTGTTTCCATTTTAATCATTTTCCTTGAATATTAACTTAAAAATGTAATCAAAGATTATTCTCTAAAAATCTAGTCTTTGCCTTCCCTTAGACTTTAGCTTTTATTAATTTGTTCACTGCAGGTGTATTTTTCTACTTAAAGAGAGCTTAGTTTGCCACTATCCTGATTTGGAAAAATACATGCTTCCCTGCCTCCCTACGCTAAGACACTGAGTTCACTTTTGAATTCTGGTGAAAACAGACTCATTGATCAGAATCCTGAAGTGCCTGTCCAAGGCATAAAATCTTCCTGTAACAGGAAGGCTCTTTCTAGTTTACTTCTCTTATTATAGCTCCTTGTAGCTTTGGTAGTAGCTACTGGTTTGGGCATATAGCCATACTTGTAGTTAATAAGGGCTTTAAAACATTTCAGCCACATCCTAAGTAGGATGTACTCTTCAGTCCTGTTTTCCTTAAGAATTGACCTTATTTTTGAACAGACATGAAATGCCAAATCAAACAAGGTTTTAGTCATTGGAATTGGATAATTGGATAATCATTTCAGTTCTTAAATAGTTAGGAAATTTTCCCTATCACTTATGTATGGAAAGAAAACGTGAGTAAAAAATATATCCAGCTTAAGTTATAGTTTCCTCTATATTTGCTTTCGTCTTTCAGAAGGTTGCAAACAAGTCAGGTGTCATGATTTGATGACTTTTTATTTTTTAATCAATTTGGCTTTTTTTTTTAAATCAATTTGGAATTAGTGTTTAGCTTTCATGTGAAATGAATTGGGTATTCTCTCTCATCCCTTCCTCCCTGCTTTCTGCCATAGGGTGCTGTAGATTTTAATGCCTGGTGAGGAAGCGGTTCCTCACAAGTGAGGAGGAACTTACTGAGCTGTTGTTGAATAACTCAATTTAATACATGTCTATAAGATCATAAAACACTTGAAGTAGAAAATAGTGATAGAAAAACCTTAGTGATCTGTAGACTCGAGGTCAGAAGAAAGTTCTGGGATTATATAATTCACTTCACTTTCATTATACAGAGGAGAAAATTTCAGTTCAAAACAGTTATAGACTTTCTTAATCACTCATTTATTAGATGGACGCCCCTAAGCTGACAGGGCTTTTTCCATTGTACCACACACCACACAGCAACTTTTCTATGTATGTGTCATAGGATGACATGAACTGATCCATAATGCATGTGTTAACACATAGGTAATCCTCATTTTTCATGGATTCTATATTTGCAAATTTACCTACTCGCTATAATTTGTAACTTCAGAAAGAAGCAATAGCATTTTCCTGGTCATTCGCAGACTTGCGTAGAGAAGTGAAAAACAAGGGTCACCGACATACCCATTCCCAGCTGAGGCCGAATGAGGCAGCCCCGGGCCTTCTCGCTTGGCACTCATGCAGAGATGAGCAGAGGACAGAGATGGTAGGGAAGGCGCAGGACAGTGCAAGAGGCTCTGGTTCGTGTGGACAGGTTTGAATCCCAACTCTGGCCCTGGTTAGTGGGGTGGGTTCAGGCAGGTTACTTAACACTTCTGAACCTTGTTTTCTCCTTTGTAAATTAAAAAAAAATTGTGTTGTTTTTAGGATTGAAGATTATCTAGGTGAGGTAGGTATGCATGTGTGTGTGTATTTCCTCCAGGAGTCGTAATTCAGTATTTGCTAATTAGTGTTGATAGTGACTTTGCAGAACATAAACTATTGTGAAAAACAAGAAATGACTATTTTTAAGTGAAATCTAAAAGAAATGTTTAGTGTAAGGTAACTAGCATTATTGTAAAAGTACTTCTTGTGTGTGTGCATGTGATGTACATGTCTTTTATTTGTTCAAGCTTTTGAAATCTTTTGCTCTGTTTTCTCCCTGACAACAGACCTCTGATGTGAGAATTATTTGATGATGGGCTTTATGGGTCAACTACACATGCTATTACAACTACTTTCTATTTTGCTTGCTTTTACAATAGCTTTAAATTTTTTCCCCTGATGAACAATATTGAAATTTTATAAATATCGAAGTATATAAAGTAGAACACAAAAGTGACTCATGTTCCTCTGACTATGGAATTTTCCTTTTTTCTCTGTGATCTCTTATCACTCTGATTCACCCCTCTAGTGTGCTTCTCTCCCTGTCCAAACCGTACCATCTGATTGGAATGTTCTTCCAGGTGTCTGTCTCCCAGTCATCTGACTAGCCCGTACTTGTTGTAAGGGCATCAGCTTGAGTTTTTCCGTCCCCTCCCCCACCCCCGCCATCTACATGAAGGGCCCTACGTCTTACCTACAAATTGAAATTGTCCGTTTTTTTGTGTGACTGTTTCTCATAAGAGACCTGTGAGGTGTCCCATGTAGATTCCTGAAGGTAGAATTTTTCATGCCCTTTTTTTTCTTCCCAGAAAGTGCCCAGTAACTATTTATTGAGTGAAAGGATAAATGGGTATAAATAAATCATTAGAGAATATCAAATGAATAAACACATCTTCATCCACATCTCTGATTGTTTCCTTGAGTTAAATCATAGATTATGGAATTACTAAATCAAAGTTTTTGGCCATTTGAAGTTCTTGATACCGAATAAGCGTTGCTCTTCTGAAAGTTTTTACCTGTTTATACTCCCAACAGGAGTTGGGAGAATTTCTAGCATTCTCATCAACGTCACTTTCTTTATATTATGTATATTTGAAGCGAAAAAATGGACTCTTCACTGTTTTAACTTGCAATAGATCCGTGACTGAAAAGCAACTGAGGCTTTGAGTTGGTATTGGCAAAGTGTTGTGACTAACGTTCACTTTTAGGCAACTTCAGAACTATTATTTGCCCATGAAGTCAGCAGGTGCATTTGTTTAAATTATTATGTTTGAAATGGATGAATATTCACTCATTCAAGAAGTTCAGTCAGACTTTGGAATTCATTCTAGATATTATTCTCTTACTGTTTAAATGACCTTAAGGAAATCATGGAACTTCTTTGAACCACAGTTTGTTGATCTATAAAATAAGCCCAGTACTAGTACCTATCTCACCATCTTTTTGTGGTGATAACTCAAAAAATGCCTGATTAGTCAAAACTTTGGGCACCTTATCTGATACATAGGAAGTGATCAATAAATATTAGCTATTGCCCAATGCCTTGGATAGTACGTACACTATAATAGGTACTCAGCAAATTATTTGGTGAACGATTGCGCTTTTTCAACAGATATTTTAGGGCCCTACAATTCATTTATCCATTCGTATATCCATTATTTTTGTTCAAATATTTATTGAGTGCCTACTGTATTCCAAGTCCTAATTCCAGGGGCTAATTCCAATTGGGTTGAAGGGCTATAATGGTGAGCAGAAAGAGGCATGTCCCTGCATCAAGTCAAGGGCTTGAAGCAGAGGATACATTTAAATTAAATAAAAAGAAATTTAAGAGTATGGTAGGTGCTATGGATATATTTTGATATATATCTGATGGTATGAAAACTAATGGTAGTCTTTGATCTAGCTGTTCCAGGCTTTTCCTAACAAGTTACATTTGCTGTTTTCTAAAGAATGGATGGTTGTTATCTATTTGAAGTACGACAGGGGTGGGGAAGCTTCCCAGGCACATAGAATAATACACAGAAGGGGTTGGGAGGGATGCTGCTGACAACAGAGGGCTGTAAGAAAGCCTAAGTGGTTGTGGCTCAGAAGGAGACAGATAACCACTGGATGTAAGGGCTGAGATGTCCGTAGAGGATCAGACCACACAGAGCTTGATAGGGGACTTTGTCTTTATTCTGGGAACAAGGAAAGCCCTTGCATGGTCTTCAGTGGGCAGGGAATTTGAGGTTTATGTTGCAGTGGAGAAAGTACTGAAGCTGAAGCCAGAGTACATGTAGATAAACCGGTGAATTGGCTGTTAGAGCAGTCTAGGTAGGGAGATGATGCTGGATTTAAGGTGGCAGCACAGAAACTACAAAGAAGAGGATAAATGCGCTTTTTTAACAAATATTTTAGAGCCCTATAATTCATTTCTGCATTTGTGTATCCATTATTCTGTTCAACAAATAGCACTGGTTGATCAAAAGCATGGAGACCAGAGGAGTGGAATATATCAAGATTGAGTGGGTCTCTGCCTCATATAACAGGCTAAGTGACAGTGACATTCACTGAGGGAAGATAACACTGGAAGAGAACACACTTAGAGAAAAAAATCAGAAGTTTGATTTGGAATGTAGAGTTTGAGGCATTGTAGCATAAGATAAAGCAATTTTTAACACTTATTTAAAAGCTCAAAGAAAAGTTTTGACTGTCACATACAAGTAAGTATAAATATATAAAAGTAAAATACATAAATATAAATATATATTTTTTTACCCAAAGTCAAGTCAAGGCATGGAGAAGGCTACCTATGTGGGAAGGGAGGAAAGGATATTATGAAGACAGAAGAGGACCTAGAGGGAAGGCTCTTATTTTGAGTGACATTGTGTGGGTGAAGGAATTATATAAAAACTATATAGAAAAGGAGCACCTAGAGGGACAAGAGGAAAACAGGGAGTATACTGGGCCAGAGATGTGAAGGAAGAAGTGTATTGAGGAGGAGGAAAGTGGGCAACAGTTAAGCGTATTGTTGAGAAGTGAAACAAGCTCATTGAATTCATCAGTATGGACCACTGTTGCTCACTAATTGATACCGTCTTGGAAGAATGATGACACTTTAATCCTGATTGGAATAAATTAGGAGTAGGCATTTGGTGAGAAAAGAGATACCATGGGAATAGAAAGATGGCTTTGAAGAGAAAGAGAAGGGGTCTCCTCTCACTGGAGGAGAGGAGATGACAGGTAGTTCCACATTTTATTTTTAAGTAGCAGATGGTTGAGTGTGTTTAAAAGCCATTGAAAAAAGTTCTGGAGGTGGATAGTGGTGGTAGTGACATTGTAAATGTCACTGAATTGTACATTTACAAATGGTTAAAAGGGTAGTTGTATGTTATATATATTTTCCACAATAATACAATTTTTAAGAAGAAAAGAGGGGGAAGGCCATTGGAAAGATCCAATTGAGAGGGAGAGGTGTCATATATACCATAAAGAAAAGAGATAATCAAAAGATTTTACCTCCCAATAAAGGGCAGAAAGGGAATGGGATCTAATGTGGTTGGAAAGATTTGCCTTAGAAAGAAGAAATAGCTCATCTTTCATAAGTGAGAAAGCAAAGGACTTTTTACGGGGTAACCTCTTTGGATTGTATTGTCTAAAAGGTCTTGGGGATAAGGTAAAGTGGTGAGAAAGAATAAAGCACCGTGTTTGTCCTGGGAACTTACCGTCTGTCAGGGAGATAGACAAATAAGAAATAACAATAACAAATGCTAAATGCTGTTGTAAGGAAAATAAACCACTTATGGGAGCCTATTAACTTGGGCACACAATACAGATTATTAAGAATCAGTGAAGTTTACCTTGAAGAAATAACATTTAAGTTGTAGCCTCATGGCTAAGTAGGAATTAGCCAGGAGGAGACAAGGAGGAGGAAAGAGTGTTTCTGACAGAGGAAAACAAAAAACAAAGCCTAAGAGAAAAGGAAGTAGTTTAGGAGGAAGAGGGAATTTAAATCATTCAAGGAAGGAATTAAAGCAGCTCATCATTGGCTGGAGTAGGATTATTTTAGGAAATGCTGATGCAGAAACTTGAGCGGTAGAGACCAAACGTGCCCACCGGTGAGTAATGGCCACTCCACAGACTTTTTCTGGCTGGCCATTTCACCCTTCTGGCATCTGCTCTTCAGAAGTACTTTGTACTTTCCAGTGTTTGTAGACCACAGTGCTGCTACTGACCTTGGTTTTCAGGAGACAACAGGTTGTGAGGGAAGGAACACTGAGTTAGGAAGCAGCAAACCTCCCTCTAGGGCTGATTCTACCACACAGTGCTTGCAAGGCCTTGGATAAGTTCCTTAACTTCTCAAAATCAGTATCGTTTTTGTAAATGGAAGGAATTAAGTTAGATGATTCTTCGGATCCTTCTAACTGAACAGTTTATTATTATTAGTGTTATTAGAAGCTAGATATGTACATATGCAACGTGCACCATATTGATAGTAAAAGCCAAGTGTTGACAGACATTTTTCCAAAGCTGTTTACCCATGACTGTACATCTGTGATACATAAGCAGCATCATTTGTAAAAGCTGTTAGACTGGTGTGATAAAGCGTGGCTTCCTGTATTTTGGGAGTTAATACACAGTACTGGGCTGCCCTGGGGAATGGAGTGAGTGCCTCATGCCATTTCAGGTTACTTTAATTAAAACAGTTCAAGAGGGGCGCCTGGGTGGCTCAGTGGGTTAAGCCGCTGCCTTTGGCTCAGGTCATGATCTCAGGGTCCTGGGATCGAGTCCTGCATCGGGCTCTCTGCTCCGCAGGGAACCTGCTTCCCTCTCTCTCTCTCTGCCTGCCTCTCTGCCTACTTGTGATCTCTGTCAAATAAATAAATAAAATCTTTAAAAAAAAAAAAACCAGTTCAAGAAAAATATTATCTTAATGGTATCATCCAGTTAATTTTCTGACAGAATACTGCCTATGGGCAAAAATGGATGATGCTTTGGGACAGGTGATTTATGAAGATCTATGCATTTACTATTAACAATTATCATTAATTGTTTCAACATCTATTCAGTGTTCAAATACAAAATTGTGAGTTCCATCTCAGGCTTTGAAAAATATTAGGACCGCACTGCTTCAGTAATGGTAACATATGAGAAAAAATAATAAACAAGGAAAGAAAGATAAGCAGCAGAGGCATATGAGCACCGTAGTTTTGTATACATAAATTTGGCAAACTTTAGACTTGAATTCAATCTCATCTCGACCTTGTTGTCTTTCATGTTCCACAGTTAAATGGAACCAAGGGAATGCCACTGAAGAGGAGCATTTATACTGTTCTTTATTTATTTATTTATTTTTTCCAATTTATTTATTTTCAGAAAAACAGTATTCATTATTTTTTCACCACACCCAGTGCTCCATGCAAGCTGTGCCCTCTATAATACCCACCACCTGGTACCCCAACCTCCCACCCCCCCGCCACTTCAAACCCCTCAGACTGTTTTTCAGAGTCCATAGTCTCTCATGGTTCATCTCCCCTTCCAATTTACCCAAAAGCACATACCCTCCCCAATGTCCATAACCTTCCCCGGGCTTGAAAAAGGCATGGAAGATATTAGAGAAACCCTCTCCAGAGATATAAAAGCCCTTTCTGGAGAAATAAAAGAACTAAAATCTAACCAAGTTGAAATCAAAAAAGCTATTAATGAAGTTCAATCAAAAATGGAGGCTCTCACTGCTAGGATAAATGAGGCAGAAGAAAGAATTAGCGATATAGAAGACCAAATGACAGAGAATAAAGAAGCTGAGCAAAAGAGGGACAAACAGCTACTGGACCATGAAGGGAGAATTCGAGAGATAAGTGACACCATAAGACGAAACAACATTAGAATAATTGGGATTCCAGAAGAAGAAGAAAGAGAGAGGGGAGCAGAAGGTATACTGTTCTTTAAATGATTTACCTCATTGCACCCAAAATCAATTGCCAGCCAAGCCAGGACAAGAGCTGTACATAAGAAATGCTTAGCAATTGAAGGTGATCCATAAATACCTTTATATCACAATTTTGTATAGATAACCACAAAACTTAAAACCATTTTTTCATGCAGAGAAAAAAAAAAGCCACAGAATATTGCCAACACAAATGTAAAGGTAAGTATTATGAATGTGAGAATCTTGAATAACTTAAACTATATATTAAAAGAATAATATAGGGAGCCAAGTGAAACAACCCAGGAATGTAAAGGTTGTTTTAAAAGAAGAAATTTATTAATATTCTACACTGTGGTAGTTGATTACAGAGAAAGACTATGTGGTTCTTTCAGACAGTGCAAAAAGCTTTTGCCAATCTAACTTCCACATGATTTGTTTTTAAGAAACAAAAACAAAATAGCTTAGGAGAATTCAACTCCATGCCTACTCCTTGACCACCTGCTTACCTCCCAGCTTCAAGAGGAATAATGATGCAATGGAAGCATTTTTAGTTAATTCAGTGGAAAATTACCTAAAAGAGATCATGTTCACTATTGCTAATATTGTTCTAGAAGAGAGCCAATCAGTACAAATAGGAAAAGAGGAAGAAAGGCATGACACATATTGGGAAAAAAAGACAGCATATTTAACATTAATTATCTAAAATGTGATTTTTGCTGGAAAACTCAATAGATTATATTGAATAAATATTTATACTTTTCGATTCATTGTATTTTTAACTCATTATTTGCATGTAGGAAAACTCTGGAAGTTTTAATATTAATCTTAATTCTTTATTCAAGTCCATTATTTCTTTAAAAACAAAATATGTAGAATTTAATTGCCAAAGAACCAGCAGGAACTGTGTGCAAAACTTAAAAACCCTGCTATGGGATATCAACAAGCTCTGGATATGGAGTAGTCAGGAGATGCTTTCAAAAACAAATTTTGGAAAGAATGAGTAAACAAAGGAGTGGTCAGACAGGTTTTCCTGGTTGATAGTGTGGTGTAGAAAGGCTTAACAAGACATAATGGGTCTGGGAAAGTAATAGTTGTCCACTCCATAACTGGGGCATCCTCGCACAATGCTTCTGACAAGGGCAGGTGAGGCTGTCTGCTTACACAGAATCCGACTTTGGGCTGTGGAGCCTGGGTACATGCACTGATTAAAGGCTTGTAGGTGACTGCCATGGGTGCCCTGGTTAAGAGCTGTTGACTGGAAGGATCACCAGCCTAGAGGAGTAGGCTGGGATTTTAATTTGATTCTGACATTATCAGCCGCAAAAGTCCCAGTATCCTTCCCAAGAAGGCCAAAGCCATTGTTATTCCTTTATTATATCAAGTTTGCTTTAGGATCATTTGGAAAATGACTTTAACCTTCCCCTGACCCTTCCACTGATGTTTGATGAAGAAGCAGATTGGAATGCCCTCTTATTCTTGAGAGCTCTCTCTTAAATCTTGTGCTGATCATCTACTTCTTCCTATAAGCCAATAATGTGTTTTTTTGTAGGGGGAAAGAGAGAGAGAGAGCACATGTGAGTGGGGGTAAGGGGAGAGCGGAAGGGGGGAGCTGCCACGTTTAACATGAAGCCTGAGGCAGGATTTGATCTCGGGACCCTGAGATCATAACCTGAGCTGAAATCAAGCCTGATGCTTAGCTGACTGAGCCACCCAGGCACCCCACCAAGAATGTATTTTTATATTCCTTTTTGACTCTAGATGATTTTAAGATGGGTCTCAACCCATCTTTAATATGGGTCTGGGTTAAAACAGAGTTATCTGTATAACTTGTTTTTCTTTTCTTTTCTTTTTTTTTTTTTTAGATTTTATTTGTTTATTTGACAGAGAGATAGAGAGCACAAGTAGGCAGAGCAGCAGCAGAGAGAGAAGGAGAAGCAGGCTCTCCACTGAGCAGGAAGCCCAACAGGGGGCTCCATCCCAGGACCCTGGGATCACGACCTGAGCCGAAGGCAGATGCTTAATGACTGAGCCACCCAGGCACCCCGTAATTTTTTCTTTTCCCTTCAGATATTCTTAAAAGAAATTGAAGGGAGAATGGTTTATAATTCTGTGTGAATAGATGAGCGGAGGAATTAAGTGAAATTTTGAAATTCCAAAGACTTTTTCTGTGACCAGGGTTTGCACTCTTGGCTTTGCTGTGTTTATGGATTTAAACTCCTGGTTTGGAGTGAAATTTAATGTTTATTACTTTGGGTTGTGTTGATTTTATATGTACTATGTGAAATTGATTTAAAGAGAATAACAATGTGCTGATACGTTTAAATATTGGGTAAGATGTCATAAGATGAGAGGTTTAGAAAAGCAGAAGGTGAATTTTAAGAAAATGTAAAGATATCCATAGTTTACACAATGTACATTGTCCATATTTAATTATAAATGTACATATTTCAAGAAATACATAAAAATTGGTTTAGTGCAGATTGAAATTAGTCTGTTATTAAATCATGTTTTATGTTATTCAGTTCATTGTTGTAATGACCATGAAATTGAATTGTTAAAACTTTTGAGCATACTTCCATACATTTTATTTGGTTATTGATAAATTACATGCATGGATTAGAACATATGCAAACAGAAATAAAAAAGAATGTGATTTTATATATCAGTGTAACAAGAAATTGTGATATTTTATTCCATCTCCCCAGTAGATTATCTTCTACATTTCCTGGAATAAATAAAGTTTATATTATGGACCAATATTGTATTACATTAAATCTGGAAATTTCAATTCATGTCTGAATTTCAATAGATTTTTTTCCTCAAGACAAAAAAACAAAAGTATTTTACGTTAATCCATCATCTCTCTATGTATATAAGTAAATGAAATATTCAGTGCTCACTGGACTTAAATTTAAGACAAAAATCTGAAATATTCAGTGCTCACTGGACTTAAATTTAAGACAAAAATCTGAATTCTTCCTTTAAAAAACATTTTGGTATTGGGGCACTTGACTGGCTCAGTCAGTTAAACGTTCACCTCTTGATTTCGGCTTAGGTCATGATCTCAGGGTCTTAAGATCGAGCTCTGAGTCGGGCTCCTTCTGTGCTTGGAGCTTGCTTGGGATTCTCTCTCTCTGCCCACTTGCACGTGTGCGCTCTCTC
Source organism: Neogale vison (assembly GCF_020171115.1). NCBI lineage: Eukaryota > Metazoa > Chordata > Mammalia > Carnivora > Mustelidae > Neogale > Neogale vison. Next base: position 47,415,234 of record NC_058094.1, read on the forward strand.
TCTCTCTGAAGTATGATGTAAATAGGTATTTTTAATCTTATGCCATTTTATTTTACTTGCTTATAGCAGCATGGGTAGAGTTCTCTTTTATATAACCACTTTTTTTCATTTCACTATGTGGAAAAGTAAGTTTTGCTGATGTAGTTTGAGGTTTGGTATACTTTTCAGAAAAGTATATTATTATTCCTGTATATATATATGTGTGTGTGTGTGTGTATAAAATAAAATCCTTATTCCTATAAGGATAAATAAATGCATGAATACAACCATCTTGTAGTACTAACTTCAGGATATCTTTGTTAAATTACATGACATGTAAAAGAAAATACAGAGCAAACCATATGTGTACGAGTTATGCCGCTTAAAACAGATACAGTTTGGCTTTTTGTTGGGTCTGATAGTTCTGTAAAACCACAGGCAGATTCTTTAAGATCATCCATGGATGGAGACTGCTCAGTAGGAAGAGATGTAGGACAGAGATGGGGAATGAGGGAGAGATATCTGAATGCTGAACCACTGAGGTTCATCTCCCATTTCGGGCTTCCTCTTAATTTCTGCTGCCACTAGCATTCTGGTCTCAGGGCATTTCTCTCTCTCTCTCTCTCTCTCTCTCTAACACTTTAGTTCATGCAGGGCTTTATGATTCTTACCTAGAGGTATCAGAGCTCCCTGAGGCCTCATTGTGTTTCACTGAAGACTGTTTCTTATTAGCATCCTTTTTAGATAGTATGCTGAGGAAATATGGCAAAACATTGAGCGTCCTCTAATAGTAAGCCTTTGTTTCAAACACTCTTCCATATTTTGGTTTTTTTCCTCCTTATCACCCAAGTTAGTGTCCCTTTTATGGGGAAGTAGGGGTTGTCCTTCTTGGGACTGGAATTCATGAGGTCCCAGAAAATTCCTGCCTACAACTTTATGAGGTGGTTTTTACCTTGCCGATGCGTCCTTGCTCCTACGTGAGAACAATAGAGTGGGCAATTTATCCCATCAAAACTCTCATTAAAGTTTCAAAAAGTTCTTTGATGTTATTCTAAAAGCCTCTGAAATATTTCCAGAAGGATGTTCTGGCAACACATTAAATCAGTTCTGCCCAACTGAATGTTATAATGTAGGTATGTAGGTAATTTTAAACATTCTAGTAGCCTTGTAAAAAAAATGCAAAAATAAACAGATTAAATAAATTTCCATATGTGTTTAATGCAGTTATATCCAATATATTATTATTTCAACATATAACTAATAAAAAATTGGGGTAGTTTACATTTTTTGTACATTGCTTTAGTTTTTAGATTTTAAAATGTGGCTCTAGCCACATGTACCTGTTGGCTATCAGAGTGAACATTGCAGCACTGGACCAATAATTCACCTTGTATCTGTTTCCCTTCATAGCTGTGTTATCCATGCAAATTCAGGATTATATGATGTACTCTGTATAAAGAAATGCATCATATTCTAAGCAGAACATTGTAAAATCTTCTCATATTCCTTCCAACAATGTGAAAAGTATTCCATCCCAAGACAATCCTTTGTTTCCACCAAATTATAAAAATGATTCTCCCATGATTCTCCCATTTTATGTCAGAATAGTGAAATTTCAGAATTATGCACTAAACTCTCTTCATGTTCTCATTTTTTTTTTTTTTTCTTGAGCAATTTAGAGGAGTTTTGCTTAGGTAACTTTTAGAGCCTGAGTCATTTGTTCAGGTATAACCATGGCGTATGTTCCACAGTAATTTTATGTATTTTATGCAGTGCTTTTAAGATTGGATTCTCCTAATCTTAGGTCTCTTATGCCTCCCTTCACTTCATAGCCCCAGAGAATTAGCAGCCTTCGTGAAGATATGGCAGCACTAATATTACAACATACCCAGATCTCGGGACCGAACGTGGCCACCAAAGCAGTTTATGACCTACCACTATACAGCAGGATTTCCTACACAATAGATATGTGCTTACAATCCATTACAAATTCTCTATTTTAGACCCATATTGTGAAACTTAGTGTTACCTGGAGGAACAGATTAGCAACAACATCAGCCAAAAATACAGGTTTTAGGATTTTATTTGGAATGGTGGTGGTTTTAAAAGTATGAAACCAGGAGGAGGAATATATTTATGGGTCAGTGATGACAATTTGTGTTTGCCCTTCCTGGTCTTCTTTTTTTTTTTCCCCAATTATTTTCAACCATTTTTCCTGCCATACGTAGAGTTTCAGGCACAGGTAGCCAGCACTGTCACCTTAGTCACTGAAGATGCTCAGTACATTCCTGGGAATTCAATGCAATCAATGGTGCTGGTGGCAAATCCCCTTCAAATACTACCATATTACATATCATTGCATGAGTGTTTGGTTTCTCAAAACAAAAGCGAAAGTATCATTCTGAGAGTTCATTGGACCTGATGGTGATGAAATCAAGATATTATTATATTTGAAAGGTACATGTGTTGAAGATTATTCTGTGCCTCACAAGTGTAACACAAAGTGCAGGCTTGGTAACCAACCATAAATTTTTTTTTTAGATTTTATTTATTTATTTGACAGAGAAATCACAAGTAGATGGAGAGGCAGGCAGAGAGAGAGAGAGGGAAGCAGGTTCCCTGCTGAGCAGAGAGCCCGATGAGGGACTCGATCCCAGGACCCTGAGATCATGACCTGAGCCGAAGGCAACGGCTTAACCCACTGAGCCACCCAGGCGCCCCCCAACCATAAATTTGTTCCATGTCAGATCTGTTGTCCAAAGAGTAGCCAACTTTATAACATATTCCTTAGTAATGGTGAAATAAACATAATGACCCTTGTGGTTCACAAAGGTATTTATGTATTATATTTAAAGTCTGGGTGAACAATAATTTTCAAAATAACCAATGCATTTGCCTAGAGTTCAGTTTCAGCCGTGGTAGATCAGGAGAGAGAAATGGGTGATACATGTTTCCAGTCTGCTCTCTTCCGAAGACTTCTGTGAATCCCTTGATTAGAATCTTCCTAGAGCTTAGATGGATTTCATCCAAATAACACACCTGGGTGTAGACAGAGATCTTGAGGCATTGGGACTTCATCCGAATAGCTTGAATAAAATATTCATAATTAAAGGGATTTTAAGAAAATACTATAATCATAGTGACAAATTAAATATAAAGGGGAAATCCATCCAAAGTAATTAGTATTGAGCTGCTGAGCTTTTCACTGGTTTTGTTCATAATCAAAATTCAACATGTTTTGAAAAAGGGAATAAAAAGTTAAAATGTAAGAGTTGAACATCTTAGTTGTACTTCAGGGGCTTAAGAATAGTTAGTTAATATGTATTGCATATGTTATGTTCTTTTTCTTAAGACAGATTTATTTAACTCTTTTAAACCATATAGTGTAATTAAGATATCTAACTTTAGGGGCACCTGGGTGGCTTAATCGTTAGGCATCTGCCTTTGGCTCGGGTCATAATCCCAGCATCCTGGTATCAAGCCCCATGTCCCATTTCAGGCTCCCTGCTCGGTGGGGAACCTGCTTCTCCCTCTCCAGCATCCCCCTTCTTGTGTTCCCTCTCTTGCTGTCTCTGTCATAAATAAAATCTTAAAAAAAAGATATTCTAACTTTACTAATATTCAGTATACAGAAAAACATCTTTGATGGTGAAAATGTTATAAAGTGAAAAAAATGTTGACCCAACAATAAAGATAATTGTTTTAGTTAGCATATTACTGTGATTTGTAATTACTGTGATTTGTGATTTGTAATTCAGCTGAGTTTTTACTTAGTACTATTTTCTTAAATATGGAAGCAGAAAGAATGAGATTTGACCTAATTAACATTTAATTAATTTAACCAATGAAGAAAGATTAATTAATCTTACAGGGGTTGTCATATTTATAATATAGAGATGAGGGGTGTTAACTTCTCTTTAGTGACAGGTAATTACCAACCCCTAAGCAGTACTGGGTAAAATATGTGAATCAGAATGACTATTTCATACACTTCCTTTCATGGCATAAGATGTGGACTGATGAAGCAAGAGATTTTGTTGCAAGTACGACATATTTAAAGGAAATTTTTAAAATATTTTCTTTGAAATCACAGGTAACTAATATTTGTCTTCATGGTTATTTAGGGTAGTTCTCTGGAATTTTCCAAGAGACTGAGCCGAACATTTGAATAAACATAAAGCAATGCATTTGAATGCAGAAGCAGAGAATTACTTTCATATCTTATTTAAGCTTCTGTAGAGACAATAGAATTATCCACAAGGGAAATGAGTAACACTAGAGACTAAAGATGCAGCAGACTGTAGAATACTGGCAGAATATTCAAACATTTGCATGCACACACACACATAAAAACTTTAGCATACATGTGCACACACTTATACACTATACATACATTTACATTTTTAGGGATATAAGAAGCTTCATACCACTTGCAGAGTAAGCAATATTTCTGTGTGTGTGTGTGTAATGGGCACCACGTTCTTGTCGTTTTTAAAATAATCTTCAGGGGTGCCTGGATGGCTCAGTGGGTTAAAGCCTCTGCCTTCTGCTCAGGTCATGATCCTGGGGTCCTGGGATCGAGCCTGCATCCGGCTCTCTGCTCAACAGGGAGCCTGCTTCCTCCTCTCTCTGTCTCTGCCTGCCTCTGCCTACTTGTGATCTCTTGTCTGTCAAATAAATAAATAAAATCTTTAAAAAAAAAAAGATAATCTTCATGCCTTGATTTTCTGTGTCTACGTCTGCAAATTTTTAAAAGTTTATTTGCATATAATTTTAATTTTTGAAAATGCTTAATTTGAAATGTTAAGAGACCTGAGTTAGACTAGCCTTAAAAAAAAGTTGTGTGTGCCGGGTCTCAAAAAAATGATTTGGGGTGACAATTAGGGAATGGGGATATGTGTGGCCATCTTTACAACTCCATTATTTGCAGAAGAAGTAATAGTGCTATTAGTTGATTTTGTGAAGGTTAGTCATGAGGACATGAGCTTCATAGCTTCCAGGAATATGAGGGTAGTTTCCTATCTCAGCTAAGAAGAAAATGAACACCACTATATATTTTTAAGCATACGCAATGACATTATTTATGATATTGGAGAAATTGTTCCCTGGGACTGTTGCTCCAACTATTAGTGACCATCTCTCATTGTGCAGTTTGATAGACCCAATTCTCACATTTTGATATTAAGTAATATATGATAAGGACTGAATAGGATGAAAGGGATTCTGAAAAAAATGGCTAATCTTTATTGGAACAAAAATCATTATTCCAAATCTCTTCCAATAACCAGGGGTAATCTAGCTTAGTCTTAAAAAGATATTAAAGAAGGCATTCCATAACTATTTAGTCTTATTCTATAATTCTGTATCAATTAATAAATAATATTTTTATTTCAGACAGTCTCACATTTATTTAGACTATCATAACTACTTTTCTTATTGTTTTTTTTTAATTTTTTTTTCCAATTTATTTATTTTCAGAAAAACAGTGTTCATCATTTTTTCACCACACCCAGTGCTCCATGCAAGCCGTGCCCTCTATAATACCCACCACCTGGTACCCCAACCTCCCACCCCTCCACCATCTTATTGTTTTTAATGATTAGCTGTAGTTTCATTGATCCTTCTCTAGACACAGAAAGTAATGGGAAGATTAGCCTGCAATTTTAATTCTCATAGTTCCTTTTCCAGAGAGGTCCTATAAGTATAGCTAAAATATTTATATTCCTATCTCTTTTAGGTGTTTGAATTCCCCTCCAGTATCTTATCTGGCTAACCATTGCTTTAACTATAGTGACATTTATTGTTCCTTACTTCTTTTTTTTTTTAAAAAGATTTTATTTATTTATTTGACAGACAGAAATCACAAGTAGATGGAGAGGCAGGCAGAGAGAGAGAGAGAAGGAAGCAGGCTCCCTGCTGAGCAGAGAGCCCGATGCGGGACTCGATCCCAGGACCCTGAAATCATGACCTGAGCCGAAGGCAGTGGCTTAACCCACTGAGCCACCCAGGCACCCTGTTCCTTACTTCTTACCTGGAAGACAATAATCTTTTGTAAGGACAGATCAGAGAATTGGGTAATGATGAATAAATATGCATTTGTGTGCATACTTTTAAGGAAAGTTTTAGCGACAAATTGTTTCAGCCTGTGTTTTTCACCTTTGTTCAGGAATGTTCTTGGTTGTGATGTTGGTTGCTCTCATTATTTACTTTCACTCCAGGCTAGCCTTAAGTATCCTTTTTCTGGTGTGATTTGGTCACCTAGCACCTGGAGACATAGCAGATACTAATTCCCTTGCTTCCTTGAGGAGCACACATGAAAGAGTCCATTCAGACTGGCGTTTCACAGAGTACGAATTTAATGACTACAGATTGAATCTTTTACATTTGGGTAGTGCATCTGCTCAAATCTGTTTTTCAGTGAACTTTTACATGTCGTCTGTTTTTTCATTCAGATGGTTATTTTTCTATACATTTATTCAACACATTTCTTTTTAGCATTTACTTGGTGCCAAGAAAAGTACTGGATACTAGAGTTATAAATGGAAATAAGACTGTCTCTATCCTCAAGGACTTTCCACCTTCTGTTGGTGAAAGCAGGTGAGAGTTTGGTGAGAAGTGCTAGATAGCATGGGGCGTCTAGGAGCACAGAGGGAGCTAATTGTAGAAACAAAGCTTGAAAGACCAGTAAACTGTTGGCCAAGTGGAGAAGAGGAAGAGAGGGGAGAAATCCAAGAGAAGGGGTGGGAGCAATATGTACAAAGGCATAAATGTGATAGAACATCTGACATATTCAGGGACATACAAGGATGTGAGAAGGTCTGCAGACTTAGATATTAAAGATGGGTGAGAAATAAAATACAGATTAGAGAAGTAAAGAAACCAGTCACAAAGAGTGTTACAAAACACACCTGAAGGTTTGGGTAATAATTGCCCTCCCTTACAAATATCCTTAAATTCCCCATTTCGTCCTTCATTGTAGTCCTCAGGCAAGCTTCTAGCCCTGAGTAGGCTCAGCAATCCCTAGATCCTATGTTTGCACTCAAGCAACTGAACACTGCTAGAAACAAAAACAAAAACAAAACAAAACAAAAACCAAAAAAAACCCCCACGAATTTGATGATTGGTCTTACTTTAAATTCTTCATCACAAATCTGAGATACTTTATCCTGCTGAATATTCTCCTGCCCATCCATAGTATGCTTGCTTTCTCACTGTCCAAGATAATTCTTCTGTACCTTCTTTTCCATAAAATTACTTCTTTCAAAGGTCAGTCCATCCAGGATTTTATATATGTAATGCCATTAGAACAGTATCTAGTATACAGAAAGGGATTAATAAATGTGGACAATGTTGTTGTTGACGATGAAGGTAACAGTTATGAGCACAAGGATTTTGGTGATGGTGATGCTTTGTGTCCTGTCCTGTCATCTTATCAAGGAATTTGATTCTGCCATTATTCCATCTGTTTTTGTAACATCCGCTTCTCCTCCAGTCTGTCATTCCCATTGGCATTTAAACATCATATATATATATTATATATTTCTTTTTCTATATGTTTTCTTACCACTCCCTCACCACACATTCTCTAACACTCTAACAACCAGTCAGATGTCTACTACCATTCCACAGAATCTCATTTTTGTGAAGAATCCCGATAATATCTATGTTGCCAAGTACAACTGGCTGTGTGGCTTTATTGTTCTTTTCTTACTTGACACCTCCATCCCTTTGGAAGCCCTTTCTTCTCTTGGTTCTATGACCAAATCCTGTCCTGGATTTCCTCTTACTGCGTCTTCCTCTCCTTCCTGGCTTTTTTGATGACTTCTCTTTATATTTTGTGAGCATCAAGAATCTTTGATAATGACACTTCATTTGCTTGCTAAGTTCTTTCCTGGGAAAAAAATAACATTGTTTATCATAGAGTTTTTGTTCTATTAAATTATTAAGGGGGAAGATTGAATTTGAAGAAGCCTATTGACAGTTTCTAGTATTTGTATGCTTTCAGCAACAATTTTATATGGAATTTTCAATGTTTGAATCAGAAAAAATATTTCATAGGTAAAATCTCTGCAAATCAGTGAGGTGTTTAAAAACATTTCATTTCAACCATTCTAATTAGGAAACTATAAGATTGGTATATGGCCATTTGCTTTCTTTAATTTATTCAATTTAATTTGTAACTAGAATATAGAGTTAGTGCCTTTTTGTATCAGAATTTATGCATTATATATCATCCTGTGAAAGATTAGCCCAGAGCAAAATGTCATATTCTTCAGATGAGTGAGCTCAGAGGATTCAGGACCAGTGTCTCATCAAAGCCAGGTTCTTTACTATTTAGCTATTCAAAGCAAGAGAGACACCATTTTTTTCTGTAATGATTTATTTCAAGTCAGCCTAGAAGCAGGGACTGAGCTCTGGAGTTTCATTACGGTCCTTTTTCGTTTGATTTGTCTGAAATTATGGAATCATGGGACTGACTCTTACAGTAGGCTCTGGGGAAGAAATCTTGAGGTCAGATAGTCTAAGCTTCTTTTCAATATCCCTGACATGTTCACTTTTGGTGAGCACTGCTCCCTTTACTGCGTGCTTAGAAAACATGTCTGCTAGAATTTCACTAGCGATCAATGCTCACTGGTCTACAATTTTGAAAATTCATCTCCTGCCAACCTTTTCAACATAGGTTTCACAATTGAATGCCTCTAGGCTTTGGCTGCTTTCCTATTTCTCCTCACAACAGAAATATCCACCATGGTTATGTGATCACATTTACCTGCAAATTATTCCATTTATTATATATACATATATATGATTTGTGAAAGTAATTATTATTATATTCCTTAGAATTAAATTATTTGGGGTTTAAAGATAACTGTAGTGACTTCTTAGTCTTCTGTCTCTGTTTTATTTTTCGCTGTGTTTTCTTAAAGATTTTACATATTTATTACTTTAGAGATAGAGAAAAACTGAGAGCATGAATGGGGGGAGGAGCAGAAGGAGAGGGATAAGGTGAGTCCCTGCTGAGCGTGGAGCCCATTTGGTTCCATAACCCTGAGATCATGACCTGAGCTGAAATCAGGAGGTGGGTGTTCAACCAACTGAGCCACCCAAGTGCCGCTTACCTTTCACTGTTTACTGTGGTTTTCCTTCATAGAGAAGTAGAAGCCAAGGAGCATTCAAGTCCCTCTGCTCTTCCACATATGTTTCAAGCCGCAAGCTTTATATCTTGTCTTTTTTCTTACTCCAATATGTTTTTTTTTTCCAATATGTTTTAAAAACATGTTCTCCTTGACCAAAGATCAGAAAATGATGAGGATAATGAAAATGGTGGTGATGACATGGTGCTAGTAGTAATGAGAATGCTACTCATTCTCAGTTGATAACAACGATACTACTACTACTACTACGACGACGACGACGACGACAACGACGACACCCACCACTGCACTCATACACACACATGCCCGTGCACACATACAAGCACACACACCTGTTTAACTCAGCATTAAGTATATTCCATGAACTATACTAAGGACCTTATATACACTTTCTTTAATTTCCATAAAAGCTTTATGGGGTAGGTTTTGTTTCTACTTAGGAGGTGGACCAGTTGAGAACTTAAGTATCTCTTACATTGCTGAGCTAGTGTTCAGATCTAGCCTTCTCTAAATGTAAAGCCCATTTATATAACCATAATACCATACATAGATACAGAGTCTATGCATTTAAATTGACTTTCCTACTATCTGCCAAGTTCCTTTGTGTTTGCTTTGTGACTGTCCCTCTTACCATTTTACTTTTAAGCCAACACTTTTTTTTTTTTTTTTTCTTGTCTGGGACTCTCAAATTTTCATTTTAGCATTTGTATCTATGGGGTCATGCTAACATTTTTATCTGAAACATTGAGAATCAACTTCTCCTAATACCTGAATTCTCTTTTTTGGGTAGTTTTATTTTATTTTATTTTTTCGGTGTTCCAAGATTCATTGTTTATGCACCACACCCAGTGTTCCATGCAATACGTGCCCTTCTTAATACCCACCATCAGGCTCATCCAACCTCTCACCCCTCTCCCCTCCAAAACCCTCAATTTGTTTCTCAGAGTCCACAGTCTCTCATGGTTTGTCTCCCCTTCCAATTTCCCCCAACTCACTTCTCCTCTCCATCTCCCAATATCTTCCATGCTGTTCACAAGTGAAACCGTATGATAATTGACTCTCTCTGCTTGACTTATTTCACTCAGCATAATCTCCTCTAGTCCTGTCCATGTTGATACAAAAGTTGGGTAAACATCCTTTCTGATGGAGGCATAATACTCCATCCATTGTATATATGGACCATATCTTCTTTATCCACTCGTCTGTTGAAGGGCATCTTGGCTCTTTCCACAGTTTAGTGACTGTGGCCATTGCTGCTATGAACATTGGGGTACAAATGGCCCTTCTTTTCACTATACATGTACCTTTGGTGTAAATACCCAGTAGTGCAATGGCAGGGTCATAGGGAAGCTCTATTTTTAATTTCTTAAGGAATCTCCACACTGTTTTCCAAAGTGGCTGTACCAACTTGCATTCCCAGCAACAGTGTAAGAGGGTTCCCCTTTCTCCACATCCTCTCCATAGAAGACATACAAATGGCTAACAGACATATGAAAAAATGTTCATCACCATTAGCCATCAGGGAGATTCAAATCAAAACCACATTGAGATACCACCTTACACCAGTTAGAATGGCCAAAATCAACAAGACAGTAATATCTTAATTCTTGACTGACAATGCCTGATGTACCACTATTTGCTCATATATGAATAATTTTCTTTCAAGGTTCCTCTATACACATTTAACAAAAATTTGTTGCTGTTGTTGTTGTTGTTTTCTGTTTCAGTCAGAGTCAGATCTAGAGGAGAAACTCCTACATTTGCTTCTATTATGGAAGAATGGTGGAAAATCCACCAGGGGTCAAGAGTCCCAATAGTGTTCTTCTTTCATGGTAAATGAGAATTCTCACAGGTCATCAGAGGTTGAAATTTCTCATAACTCCTGTCTCCTTTCTGTCAGTTTTATAAACCATAAATTATCACTTCTTTCTTCTATCTGGTTTGATAGTCTTGGTATACTCCCCCATAGAATATCATGTTTTCCCTCATTCTTTTTATATTAAGCTCATTTGGAATTTAAGCTATATTCTAAATCCAAATCAATTGTGCCTACTTTACTTTAGTCTTGTTCATTTTGTATGCATATATCTAGCAAATGCCAGGAACTGTACCAGGTCTTGGGTATATAGAGAGGTAAATTAAGGTAGATGTACCTACTTAGTTATTTTTCACATAGTTGCTGAAATGTCTGAAACTTGTTTGGGTTCTGATTCAACTAAGCCAGCTCCTTTTAGGAGCACTGGTGGGAAGACAATTCATTAGGTAAATGCAATCAAGTTTGATGAATGTTGAAAGAGATACCAGCAGACTATAAGGCACAAAATAAAGAGCTTTAGCTCATCCAGTGTTTTAAGGAACCATCTCAAAGGAAATGACAATTGGTTTGCTACCCAGGTAAATGAATAGAAGTTGTCTTTGGGTGCTTAATTTGTGCCAGAGACATTTTATAGGCTTAGGGTAGGCACGTATTAAGTCAATGACTGCTTCATACCTTTACCACAAGGAATTTCTCTGATTTTCAGTGTCCTTGTTGAGAAAATGTGTGTAATAGATTATTATAAATAATCAATGAAATATCTATAAATGTTTTTGTAAACTATACATTGACTTTCAAATCATTACTCTTGGGGCACCTGGGTGGCTCAGTGGGTTAAAACCTCTGCCTTTGGCTCAGGTCATGATCCCAGGGTCCTGGGATCGAGCCCTGCATCAGGCTCTCTGTTCCGCAGGGACCCTGCTTCTCTTCCTCTCTCTGCCTGCCTTTCTGCCTACTTGTGATCTCTGTCAAATAAAAAAAAAAAAAAAGATAAAATAAAAATTATAAAAAACCCAAACAAATTATTTCTCTTATTATGCTTTTATGCTTTTAATTATATGCCAGATGCTGTATGGGTTGCAGTGGGAATACAGTGATTGCAGATCATATTCTCTGATTCCTGCACAGGTTAACCACTCTTCCTCCTTTTCTCCCTGGTATTTTCAGAAGCGATCTGATAAATCTTAGAGGAAGTTTGGATGTGAGATTATAACATTAGATGTTCTGAATTTATTAAAAGGGTTTTATGGACTGAATGACTTTGATTGTTCTTCAGTTTCCTACTTGAGAATTATGACATTTTAATAATACATGCATTCATAATAATAACTACAATATTATATATACGCACATATATATGTAGTTACAACATTCCAAAAAGTTTGAAGTACTTAAATATGAACATGAATCTATCACTTTAGTCCCACAACAACAGTGTTAGAAGGTGCTCTATAATTGATTCTAATTAGATAAAGGAAACAAGAGGTAAAGACTTTTTAATGCTTGAATCTAATATGATGTTCTAGTATCAGTGAACATTTGAAACAAATATGCATTATAAAAGAATGGCTTGTGAAATGAACTCCTTGTATAATGTCTAGTTTTTCTTTAAATTCTACCTAAACGCTGTTCTATTTCAAATGGGTCTCCATCAAGAGTAACATTAAGATGTTTTAATAGAGCAGAGCAGTGACTAGTGGTATGGACACCATTCCAAGAGCTGGGTCAGGATCCAGAAGGGCCGTCTAGTTAACACTTTAGTTGCTGGATTCTTGATTATTTGAAGGGATTGATTAGGATAATAGCTATATATGAAGCTGGATAGAAGATGTTTTGTGTTGTAGCAATCAGTCAGCCTACAGTGGCCCATTCAACCAATCACCAGCCCTGGTCTCGGTCTCAGTTTATTTGTTTTGCTCGATTTTCTTTTTTATGCATCTGAGTAAATATGTCTCTCATCTCTTCTGTCTTCCTGTTTATCGCTAAGGTAGGTAGGTACAAGGTTCTTGTCCACTTTTGTCGTGGCTCGCCCTGGTTGCTCTGTGATAGTGTTTCTTTATAGCGAGATCACTTGTTATTTTGCTCTTTTTCATATTTAGACTGTTCACAGTGAAAGACAAGCTGTGAAAGACAGAGGCAGGACTGTTTGGTCTTGGCTGCCTTAGATCAGGCCCCTTTGGGGGCTTCAGAAAAAGCCTGAGTGACCACTCTGACAGCAGTTGCACCGTCTCATCAAATCTTAGTCAAATCTTCAAATCTGACAAAAATGCCTGAGTGATTTCAAATTTTATCATGATCCACTAATAACGGATTAATGTTATTTTCCGTGAAAAAAGTTTAATAATTATTAAGCAGTGATATTCTAATGTAAAAAATGCCTTGGCACATTACGAATATGTCCTGCTTTTCTTGTGGTCAGCTCTGCACACCCTAGAAGGATCTTTCCATTATCAGCAAGTACGGTGGTTTCTGGTTGCCTGTTATATACAGCCCAGTGCCTCAGCTTCTTACACTTGGGGGCTCTGCATAGATCATACACCCCAAGGTCCTATGAGAAATTTAGCCTGCCTTTGTGTAGGAGATGCAGCTAAGAACCAAGGCCAGTAGTCAATGCTTTCAATGTGGGGGTGTCACACTGGGAATGGAGAGAATGGAAGAATGATAAGGGAGAATACCAAGAAACAAAGAACAATGAAGGAGTGGGAAATTGGGGAAGAAATGAGAGAGAAATACCCATTGATGGGGGAATGGATAAAAATAGTATATTTACATTGATGACCAGGACAGGACAGGAGGAAAATTAAAGCATTTACCTAAAATCCAGATGCTTGGAAGACTAGATCAATGAATTTGTAATTGACTTCCAGGGAGAAATTAGCTCTCAAAGAATAAGAAAAGCTGAACTTTTATGGCCCCTCCCCCACCCCTTTAGACCTAAGTATGTACTAGAGTTTCTATAAAGATTTTATTTGAGGGAGAAAAAAAAAAAGAGTTGTGTGAAAAAAAAAAAAAAGAGCATACAAATTATAGAAAAAAGACTACATACTCCTTCAAGTTCTTCGGCATGTTTGTGGAATAGAAGATGAATTCATTTTTGATGAAAAATCCGTTTGTTGAAAATCCTAGTATATTTTGCAGGAGTCTCATACAGTTAAAACGTTGTTTAACTCTACTATTTTTCTATATACACCATATTAAAAACTGTAGTTTCTTTCCTTTGATCTCTTTATTCACACTAGTGTATAATGATAACTCAGTTATAAGTATCAACGAATAAAAATGTGTGAATTTTAGAATTGGTTATGTCTCTTAAATATGTTCCTTTTCATTTCTATATTTTCAAATTTTTCTTTGTTAAAACTATGATGAGCTTACACGAATTTGATTGTATTCAGTATAGTATAACCTAAATTTCCTCATGAATTTCCTTTCCATATTTAGGAATAACATCATTTCACCATGTGCTATATCTGATAATTCTGCAAACTCTTAATTTTTAACATACCAAGGAAGATTTGCAACTAACCCTGAGGGGACATTCTTTTTCGTGCATTCAATGAGTGTTAAGTTCCTGGTACTTACCAATATTGTGCTGGCTATAGAGAAGTAAGGCAGGTGTGATTGTTAACCTACAAAAAGCTCACAGTCTGGTGTGAGGAGTCAGGAGTATTTTTTTTTTTTAAGATTTTATTTATTTATTTGAGAGAAGACAGTGAGAGAGAGCATGAGGGCGAGAAGGTCAGAGGGAGAAGCAGACTCCCCATGGAGCTGGGAGCCCAATGTGGGACTCGATCCCAGGACTCCGGGACCGTGACCTGAGCCAAAGGCAGTTGCTTAACCAACTAAGCCACCCAGGCGCCTGAGGAGTCAGGAGTATTAATAAGTGCAAGGGCGTTATGTCAGCAGGCTCTTTGGGGTATTGTCAGGGCACAGAGATCTCACAGTGAATGGCAGTGGGATTGGTTAAAGGAAAGTGGTTGAAATCCAAAATGAAAAGATTTAGTTTTAAGACTTCCCCACTACTCGGGGTGCCTGGGTGGCTCAGTCGGTTAAGTGTCTGTCTTCAGCTCAGGTCATGATCCCAGTATCCTGGGGTTGAGTTCCACATCACGCTCCTTGCTCAGTGGGAAGCCTGCTTCTTCCTCTGCCTGCTGCTCCCCCTGCTTGTGCGCTCTCGCTCTCTCTCTCTGATAAATAAATAAGTAAAATATTAAAAAACAAAACAAAACTTACTCACTGCTGACAGAAGTGTCTTGGGCAAGTTACATAACCCTTTGGACTCCACTCAGTTTTCTGAGCTGTAAAATGGCAATGGATCACCCCAAATTTTATAAGAATCAAATGGTCATGCTTTCTAAAGTGTTTTGATTCCCTAAATTTCTAAAGGGGCACTTGGGTAGCTCAGTCAGTTAAGCACTGGACTCTTGATTCCGGTTCAGTTACTGACTATCATGGTCATGAGATCAAGCCCCATTCCAGCTCTGCACTGAGCATGGAGCTTCCTTAAGATTCTTTCTCCTGGGGCGCCTGGGTGGCTCAGTGGGTTAAAGCCTCTGCCTTCAGCTCAGGTCATGGTCTCAGGGCCCTGGTATTGAGCCCTGCGTCAGGCTCTCTGCTCAGCGGGGAGCCTGCTTCCTCCCTCTCTCTGCCTGCCTCTCTGCCAACTTGTGAGCTCTGTCTGTCAAATAAATAAATAAAAATCTTTAAAAAAAAAAATTCTCTCTCCTCTCCTTCTGCCTCTCCCCCTGTCCCCCAGCTTGCACTCATACTCACTCTCTCACTCTTAAAAAAAAAAAAAAAAAATTCTAAGAAATACTAACTTTTTCTCTGTGGGTCCACCTATGTAAAAGCAAATAAAAGTTTGTAATATTGGAGCATCTGGGTGGCTCAGTCAGTTAAGCATCTACCTGTGGCTCAGGTCATGATCCCAGGGTCCTGGGATCGAGTTCTGCATCAGACTCTACTCAGTGGGGAGTCTGCTTCTCTTTCTCTACCTCTCCCCCCTGCTCATGCCCTTTCTTCCTCTCTCTCTCTTAAATAAATAAATTAAAAAGAAAAGAAGGTTCATAATATTTAGAGGCAGGTATCAGTTAGCAAAATGTGGAATGCCCATGAATGGTATCTTAGTTTCCCACAAATGTCCTATAAATTAGCACTTATCACATAAGCATCTTTCTTCCATGTGCATATTCATGTCCTGTGTTCTTCTGCTTTGGCGACTATTTTAGAATGGTTTTAGATTCTTAACTAATGTAACTGGTTTCTGTGAGGAAATGTATAAAGCAGAGGTTTTCCGGAGTCACGCAATAGCTATTTGAAGGTAATTGCCACTGATTCAGTGTGATTGAAATCCAAATGACAAAATTGGTTAGAAAAAGATTGCACTATGTTCCCTTTTTCATGCTCTAGGGCCTCCCATTAAAAAAAAAAAAAAAAAAAAGAATGGTTACTCACCTTGGGTAGGCACATTTCTTTTTATGTTTCTACAAGCTACCAAGTAGATGATCTCTCAGAGAGCATTAAGTGGACTTTACCACTATGAGAAAATGTCCTCAAAATTGTGAAATGCTCATTTCATAGTAGGAGGGATCTTGGGAAAAATAGGGTGTCCGATTAGTGGAAGTATGATGCCCAGCCTAAAGCCCTGGATGAGGGGGCAGGAGACCTAGCTCTCCGGTAATCATGTGACAATTTTTCTGTGTTATAAAATCACAAGAGTGGGCCCTAATTCAGTATGATTTGTGTCTTTATAAAGATTTTTATTTATTTATTTGACAGAGATCACAAGTAGACAGAGAGACAGGCAGAGAGAAGTTGGGGTAGGGGGAAGCAGGCTCTCTGCTGAGCAGAGAGCCCGACGCAGGGCTCCACCCCAAGACCCTGAGATCATGACCTCAGCCAAAGGCAGAGGCTTAACCCCCCTGAGCCACCCAGACACCCCTGATTTGCGTCCTTATAACAAGGGGAAACATGGGGGCGTTTGGGTGGCTCAGTCAGTTAAGCATTTGACTCTCCGTTTCTGCTCAGGTCATGATCCCACGGGTGGTGAAATGGAATCCCAGGTCAGCCTCTGCACTCAGAGGGGAGTCTGCTTGAGGATTCTCTCTCGCCCCCATCTGCCCCACTCCCTACTTGCTTGCTTTCTCTCTAAAATAAATAAATAATTGAAAAAATGTTTAAAAAGGGGACACAGAGACATGCATAGAGGGGAAATGATAGGAAGAGACATAAAGAAAAGCTGGCCGTGTGCAAGCGAAGGTGAGAGGCCTAGAGCACACTCTTCCCTTGGCCCTCAGGTAGAGTTAGCCCGCAGCACCTCAGCTGCAGACTTCTGGCTTCCAGAACTGTGAGAGAATACATTTCTGTTGTTTTAGCCACCCAGTTTGTGGTACTTTGTTACTTCAACACTACTATGCAGGGTGGATGGGGAATTTGTCCTTATAGAATCCCTTCCCCTCTGCCATAGCTGTCCTGTAATTTAAGTCCTGCTTTAAATAATTATGCCAGGACAATTCATATATGTGTGATACACGTGAGAGGAGAAATGTCTGGAAAATTGAAGTCAGTGTCTCTAGACATCTAAAAAGAAAAAAAAAAGCAATTCTTTTTTTCGGAAATTGCATCTTTCTCTGTGTTATATTTGCTTTTGAACATATTTGTTGAGATAATGGAAAATGACTTTATTCCAATGCATGGAGCAGAATCTAGATTGTCACAATTGATTTTCTGTATTTGTCACTTATATAGAAGCGTGATAGCAAAGATAGTGGTATCTAAGCACTCCTCTTGAATTCAAAAACTTTAACTTGCTCCAAAATTGCCAATTACCTGAAAAGAAGGTTTTAAAAACAAAGGGTTTAAAATGCTTGCAAAAGCCCAGAGAAATTCAGAAACCTAAATAGGAAAGCGCCAACAGCCTAGATACCTGTCATGGTATTGCTGGAAGCCCACAGGCCTGCCCATGCTGATTCTGCTGAGCTGTAAGCAGCTCTTCCCGCCAGGGGCCTGGAGGTGTGTGTGTGTTTTCTGCCTCACAGATGCAAACGCAGTAAAGCATAAGTGGGTGGTTTAACGTTTGTTTCTGCTGAAATCCCGGAAAAATGCTTTAGGATTTTAAGAAGTGTCATATTGGTTAACAGTCCGTATTATCCTGCCAACCTCATGGAAACCCTTGAGAGTCAAACAAAATCCAAACACAACCTGTAAATCTGCAATGGAAATATTTCAAAATTTTTATATTTTCTCGCTCTAATAAATGTGGACATAGTTGTGTTGCTTCAGTCAAGCCTGTTACGTGGCTCTGACCTGAAAACACCTGGCAGTCTTCTACAGAGCCATATGCAAGTCAATTTTATCATTTATTAAGAACTTTATAGCTTTCACGGTTTTCATGCCTACCTTTTTTCTGTTAATAATACATCTCTGCTACTCATAGTCCTCAGTATTTATGTTTTGTTATTTCATTTGTTTGACATTGGGATTCCTTTGTTCTGGCTCTATACTCAGTGCTGGGAAGTGCAAATAGGGAGACATAGTCCTTTGTCTTTTTTTTTTTTTTTAAAGATCTTTATTTATTTATTTGGCAGGCAGATCACAAGTAGGCAGAGAAGCAGGCAGAGAGAGAGGAAGAAGCAGGCTCCCCACTGAGCAGAGAGCCCGATGCAGGACTCGATCCCAGGACCCTGGGATCATGACCTGAGCCGAAGGCAGAGGCTTTAACCCACTGAGCCACCCAGGTGCCCCCATAGTCCTTTGTCTTAAGGAACTCATACCTCTTAGAGCTTGCTTGCATACTACCTAAGTAATCTTGACTAGGTTACTTTTGGAAGCTTAAATTATTTATAACTGTACATTTTTGGGGAAATTAAATAATATAATGTGTCCATCATGCTTGGTATAGTGCTTAGTGCATAGGATACACTCAGTAAATATTAGTTATCTTACTCTTCTTCCATCCATGGACAGTTACGTTTGTGTGTGTGTATGTAGTTAGAGTTATGGGCATATAAGTATAGATATATAGAGAAATGTTAATTCATGATTTCCTTAGCCTGATACATCTTTTTGCCCAATGGTTTGTAGGGAATCTGAATTGGAGAAGGAGTTTTAATTGAGTGGTTGGATGGAAACCTATTCTGAGTAGTGAAGTACAGAGAGAGAAGTATTGATTATATTATCAAGTATAGTAGTGAAAAATGACTGATAGGATAGGAATTCAGGAGATTGTAGGTTAGAGGTATAATGCTGTTATAAATTGTAGAGATTATTTTTTTTTCCTTCATAAAGCTGGAGCAATGAATATACAATAACATATTTTTCTGGAATGGAGAATATGACTGTCCATATTTGACTCATAGTTGGCATATTTGTCTCCTAAATGTTTTCTAACTTTAATAAACTAAATAACCCAAATCAGTACAGATCTAATCAGTTACATTATTTTTAACTACCTAGATTGTTTATAGTGATGCCCTTGACCCTGAGGGGAATGATTAAATTAGCATCAGTGTGTTCTGCTTAATAAATCAGGGAAATGTATACTATATTTGAGGCATATTTTAACAAAAAGTGTTAGGTACATTCAGCATTTCAAAATGCAGTGTATTTCCTTGCCCATGGCAGGCTGGACTGTTGAAATGGGCTGCCAGGGTGCTCGAGTACAGGGTGTTTCTGCAAATGGGTTAGTTATCTGAGATGGCCAACATAAGAATTAGCCATTTACTGTATTGGAAGGTGTATATGATTTAAACCAACAATGCTCTTCAAATGGGAATAGATTACCCTCAGAGCACTTAGATATTGAAGTGTAAAGGCCAGTTTTTAAAGTGCCTGCTAACTGAGGAGCATGACGGAATTCATTACTGAAACATGAGGATTTTTCAGTTCTGTGGTTATGTTTATACTTCATATACACTCTTTGTCCTAATTTTTAATCTATACTGTAGTTGCTAAGTCTCATCTGACTGTCATTGTTTAAAATGTTGATTTTTTTTTTTCTCCTAATACTTTTGGTCCGGGTTAATTGTCTTTCCTTCTTGGCAGAAGTAGAAAAGATCTGTCTTTTGGATTTTATTTGTAAATTGATTAAGTCATTTAAGATATTAGAATATGGAGAGATGATATCCTCTTCTTATTGGTAATATGAATACTCATTTAGGGCTGTACAAAACAGAAAAAAGAAATCACTATATACTTCTTTTAGTAACCTATTCAGAGACTTTCAATACTTGACTCTAGAAAAAATAAACCTTTTTGGTGAAAAAGTGAAATGAATTGATGATGTCTTAAGTGGTAAGAAAAAAATAGGTCTTTTACTTTCATTATGTTTTAATTTGTTACTTTGTTTTGCAAAAGCAAACATGCACTCATTAAATATGAGTATTTTTTGAGAAATGTTTCATATGAATGACTGTACAGATAAAATTTCTTTTTTGCAAAGTAATAGAAAAATATTATGGGAATATGGGAAAGTAAAACAAAAGTGAAAAGAATGAAACATTTTTATCACTTCAAGTATTCTATTTTTTTAAAGATTAATTTATTTATTTTAAAGAGACAGAAAAGTTGTAGGGGAGGGGCAGAGAGAGAAAGAATCTTCAAGCAGACTCCCTGCTGAGCACGGAGCCAGACATGGGGCTCAATCTCAGGACTCTGAGATCATGACCTGAGCTGAAATCAAGATCCTGATGGTTAACTGACTGAGCTACCCAGGCACCCTTCAAGTACTCTTAATGGTCTGTTTCTTCTTAATGATATCATTGTGGGAACTGTTTTTTCTACTTCCTTGAAGTGTACATTTTTTCCATAGAGAACCTGTTCACTTCACTTGGTCAACCCAGTTAACCTAATGCTGTCTACCTTTAGTGGTTGTGATGAAATATGTGTTTTGGGTGCAGAAGAAGGAGCCAACAATTGAGTTACTTATTAGACGATAATTTGCTCATACCCATTTACCAGAATGACTGAAATTTAAGGAATCCAGCTTCAGCTCATTGTTTCTCTTTTCATGGACAAACATTGGTGTTGTATGTATGGTGGGATGCTTGGTGGTAGCTGGAGCTAAGGGACGGGACCTACATGTGCCATAAATATTGGTACCTTTTCCTAAAATAATCTTCAGCGTGATCGGTATTTTTCATGTCTGTGTAGGTTTTGATGCAATCAATGTTCCATATTAATTGCTATAATCCTAATTATTAAAAATTTCCCTTTTTTCTATTATAAATAATGATAAGATGAATCTCTCTGTACATTTCACTTTTTCACTATTTTTAATTATGTGTCTAGGATTTGATGGATTCATTCTCCAAAGTACTATTACTACTTTAGATTAGGGTAGATGTGTTACTGTTAGTAGGACTGTAACAATATAAAATGCCTTCAGTTGTATATAAACTGCTTCCTTATCAGTATATAAAGTGATCATTTTCACTTTTGTTCTTTAAAATTTGTGAGCTTTTGGTCTTGTCGTTATTTTATATTCTCTTTGAGACGTTTTTGTTGAGAAATCATCTAATTTCCTGGCTGAACCTATTTTTTTCCCTAAAGCTGTCACTTTGGCTTGGGAGAACGTATCCAGAGAGTTCTGTGAGTACTACATGTAGATGGTATACATCTGTGGCGTCTGAAGATTCTGACTCTGGAGTTAGACAGACATGGGTTGAAATAACAGTGCAGCTACTAGACAAGGCATTTAATCTTGTTGTGCCTCAGAGTCTTCCTTTTCTTCATGTATAAATGAAGATGATGGATGGTGAAAGATAGGGGGCATCCCTCTTCGTATAGTTACCATGTAAAACTCTCTGGACTTCCACGATGGTTTCCACAGTTCTCACATTGTTCAGATGAAATCTCTGAATCACAGCTATGCAACTTATATAAATTAGGTAGAACTCAATCAAGTATTTTGATTTTTAATGATTTTCTGTCAGCGAGAGGTATTTTTTTTCTACAGTATTCCCTCATTACTTTATGCTTTCTCTCTATGAAAAGAAATAACAGAATTTCTACGTTGTTGAGATAAGAGGACGAGAGTAATGTGATTCATTTTGTCCAGGTTAGAAATGAAAATATTTTTGGAGTTTTAAGCCTTTTCTCTTTCCTCTTACTGTAAACTGTTACTTAACACTTACCGTGCACCACGTGTTGTGGAAATCACTGGATAAAATTTTATTTAAAAGGTATACGCTTTATACATAAGGTTTTGTTAAGTTTGGGTTGTTTAAGTGATTTTCTTTGTTTTAGAACAAAGGGCTACTAAAGAGGGGGGGAGACTTTGGGAAGGAGAATGAGGGCTTAGGCAGAGAGAGATTTAAGTCAGGGAGAGACCTGATGTGGTGTTAGACAGGAATTAGTATGCCTTACAGCCAACTCACTGGAAACTCACTCTGGTAAAGCTATTCATAGTTTTTGAAATTGAAAACCTATTTTAGCTACTGATCTTAAGTATAGGCTTCTGACTGCCGAACTAGGTGCATTTTAATCATCTTTCTTCTTGAAGGCAGGCGTGAAAGGAAATTATATTAACCTAGCAGAGGTGTTAACACACGCAGCCTGGACAAAGCTATAGGGAAGGAGAAGATGAGAAGCAAGTCCTGGGCAAGAGAAACATATTGAACTGTGACTTTCCTAGCTTCAGGCTGTGAAGTTAGGTACCCTTCCAATGTGTTTGACCCTTCCTCCCCACCAGCCTACTCTTTTCCTCCTGGAAAATGTGTTTCTTTCAGAGAGTTTCAGAGAGTTGAGAAGTAACTTCCCTGACTCTAGTATTTTCTTCCATTTAATTGTGAACTTTGTTAAGACAAGGTTTAGGTATGATAGTTTTTGTATCACCTTTAATGGGAGAGTGAGATCAAGTGTATCCAATGGACAGTACACTCTACAAATGTTTTTAAAAATGAAATGCCAAGGTATTTGTTCATTTAGTCAGTTTAACAAATATTTATTCAATGCATAGTATGAATCAAGCATTGTTATTAATGCTTATTATGCATTGGTGGGTAAAAGAAATGAACAACCTCTGTCCCCATGGGTTTATATTCTAGTGGAATTCATGGCAATAAATTATAAATAAAATTAGAACAAGCTTTACTGTTAGGGATATTTAGCCCCATTAATGGCAGATTCCTTAGAAGGAATTAATCTATTAAGAAAGATTTGATGTTTACTAGATGCATGAACTATGCCAACAACAGTCAAAAGTAATTATAAAGTAAATTTAATATTTAAAAAAATTCAGTTAATTAACATATCATGTATTATTAGTTTCAGAGGTAGAGTTTAGTGATTCATCAGCTGCATATGACACCCAGTGCTCATTTCCTCACATGCCCTACTTAAGGCCCATCACCCACTTACCCTATCCCCCCCACCTCCCCTCCAGCAACCTTCAGTCTCTTCCCTATAGTTAAGAGTCTCTTATCATTCATCTCCTCAGATTTTGTCTTATTTTTTGTTTCCCTCCCCTCTCTATGATCCTCTGTTTGTTTTTTAAATTCACATATGAGTGAAATCATGATAATTGTCTTTCTCTGATTGACTTATTTTGCTTAGCACAATACCCTCTAGTTCAAATGGTAAGATTTTGTTTCTTTTGATGGCTGAATAATATTCCATTGTATATATACCACATCCTCTTATCCATTCATCTGTCAAAGGACTTCTTGGCTCTTACCGTACTTTGGCTATTATGAACATTGCTGCTTATAAACATTGGGGTGCAAGTGCCCCTTCGAATCGCTATGTTTGTATCTTTGGGATAAATACCTAGTAGTGCTGTTGCTGGGTCGTAGGGATATATTTAACTTTTCATTTGTTTATATTTTAGTCTCCCTGTTAGCCATGGTTTTGCACATACATAATTGCGCATAGCCATAACCTGTAGTAAATCTTACTCATTTCCTGGAAGGTGACTCCTTCTTTTATTCTCTTCCTTTTACAGGTCTCTAGAGTGTATTGTCCATAGGTATTTACTATTATGTACATAGGGCTGTTGTACAGGGATTCTGGGCTCTTTAAGAGAAAAAGATTATCTTGTGGGTTTGTTGAATGAATGCAGATCCTTAAGTTTAAGTGTAACCCAATTTCTATGTGTAGATTCAGTAGATTAATTGAAATAAAGAAGAGCTTGGGGCGCCTGGGTGGCTCAGTGGGTTAAGCCGCTGCCTTCGGCTCAGGTCATGATCTCAGGGTCCTGGGATTGAGTCCCGCATCGGGCTCTCTGCTCAGCAGGGAGCCTGCTTCCTCCTCTCTCTCTGCCTGCCTCTCTGCCTATTTCTGTGAAATAAATAAATAAAATCTTTAAAAAAAAAATAAAGAAGAGCTTTTAAAAGGATGCAAAGTGACAATGAGTTATAACATTTAAGAAAATTAAATTACTAAATTTGAAATACAAGAAGGTAAGAAAAGACATCGTACAGAAAGCAGTGGTCATCTTATTGAGGGTAGGACAAAAGAAATTCAGCAGAATTGTAATGAATCCATGGTTCTTATTTTTGAAAACTCTCATATTATTATGTTTAGAATTGCTTAAGTAGGTTGTGAAAGAAAGAGAGAATAGCACTGAACTGTGGTGACCTAACAAAACCTTCCAGAAAAAAAAAAAAAAAAGGATAGTCGTAAAATGTGAACCTTTGTATTTCTGCTAGGGCAATTATAAGCCAGTGCCCCCAAGTTAGCAGTATGTTGCCACTCTCCAGGTGTGTGTGTGTGTGTGTGTGTGTGTGTGTATGAGAGAGAGAGAGAGATAGGATGTTTAGGGAAGGAGGGCTTAGGAATTGAGAAGGGAGGAAAGCAAGGTGATGAAAGATAGTGACATATATATCCTTACATCTGTAGGTTGACTTTTTTCATAGAACAGGCCATGCAAATTGGCTATAAAGTAAATTTTGTTTCTTTTCTGAGAGTAAGTTGGCTCTTAGTCCGAGGCAGGAAATCAAGAACTCATGTATGCATGTAGGGTAGAGGAGAAGGGGGACTGAGGAAAGCAGCCTGCCATCACCTTATGCAAGCCAAACCCTAGGGCTCTGGTGTCAGTAGGTGTGACTTTCCTGATGTTTTGGGAGAAGCCAAGAAAGGGCCCAAAGCCCTAGAATATTGAACACCTTTCAAAAACAGAAAAGAAGGCAGGAGCTCAGAGCAGTTTTTGGTAGTAGACATTTAACTGTTTATCTAAATCTTATCTCACCTTAGAGTTTACTAAAGTTAAAAAGTAATGATTTCCTTTAATTGACCGTATGTAGCTATTTCCATAGATAATGCTGGCAAGTATATGTTCGGTTGGTTGCCTCCAAAGCCTATCATGTTATGATCAGCATTAGGACATTTTCCTACAGATAGCAGGCATTCACAGTTGGTTAATGGAACATGTTTGCTCAAAGAGAAATTCATATGCTGGGAGGAAAATTTTCCATGGATCAACCACTGTTGATTTGGGGAAAGACTTGCCAAATTCTTTGGATGTATTTTAAAATCAGATTGTTCCTCATTAATTATAGATACTTTAAGAGAAATTCATTTAGAGAGGAAAACAAATTCTGTTTCAAGGCTTTACCTTCCTTTAAAAAACTTTTTGTTTTAATTATTCTGCACAGAAATATTTACTAGACAGAAGGAGGACATGATGAAATAGCGCTTGTCTTATAATCAGAAGACCTGGTTTACTATCTTGGGCTCCTTAGCTATGTAACATTGAGCAAGTTGTCTAATTTCTGTGCCAGCCAGTTTCATTGTTTATGAAATGAGACCTTTTGAACTAGAATAGTTGACATCTAAAAGAGTAATTCTATTCAAGTATCCATAAGTGAATCTTCTGAAAATATTTAGCATTTGGTAATATTAAATATCATTGGCAAAAATTTTGCAGAGATTTCTGTGAAAACTAAGGTTGTCGCCGAATGGAAGAAATTGATCCAATTTCTGCAACCTGGTACTCCTCAACTAATTCAGTGCAGGACAGATCCTTACTGGGACTTTATGCCATTTCAGAATTACCCTAAATCACCAAGTAATAGATATGACTCCAGCAGTTCCTGGCAGAACTTTATGATTCACTTTTCCTGCTCTCTAACAGTAAACTTTTGTGTTTCTGTGTAGGCATCTCAGGGTAGCAGCCGTGGGAGAGCACAGGAAAGTCTGAAGTCAATCAAAGAAATAGGATGATGCCATTTCATTTGCATTCTTCCTGTCTTCCTCCATTCATTCATTCCTTCCTTCATTCATGAAAGCAGCATTATTTGAAGGGAAATGTGCACTAGCATCTCTGTCACTTTAGAGTCAGGCTTCAGGTCAGAAAGGACACCAGTATGAGATTTGTTCATAGGAGAGCTCTGTTGGTATATCTGCTTTAAACAATACTCTGACAGTGAAGCCAAAACAATGACAGTTAAAAATAATTGCACCCAAGGATTATCAGCTTTATTTCAAAAACCCTTTTAATAGTTGAATTGAATGTTCTTTAATTTTTAACTTTAGACTTAGCTATTTTCTCTAATGCCCACTTTGTGCAATCTTTTAACAGCATAACATTATTCAAGAAAATAAAAGCATTATTAGAAATCTGCCAACTTCACATCATAGTCTTCTCTAAGTTTTCTTGTGCTCTTGAATCCCATAGGTCATTTTCAAGTGGTTGGCAGCAATAAAGCAAATTGAGACTAAACCAAAATGTCATTCTTTTTTATACACTTACTTTCTGGGATGGACTTCACATTTCAGTTTTAGTTCCTATACTGAAAGAGTTCAACAATTCAAGATACACTTATGAAAGTTCTACCTGGGGATTAAAAAAAAAAAGTGCTGGGGCACCTGGGTGGCTCAGTGGGTTAAGCCGCTGCCTTCGGCTCAGGTCATGATCTCAGGGTCCTGGGATCAAGTCCCATATCGGGCTCTCTGCTCAGCAGGGAGCCTGCTTCTCTCTCTCTCTCTCTCTCTCTCTCTCTCTGCCTGCCTCTCTGCCTGCTTGTGATCTCTCTCTGTCAAATAAATAAATAAAATATTAAAAAAAAAATGCTTATGCCGTGTTCCCACCTTGGGGGAATATTAAGTACCTGGGGAGTTATTCACAAAAGGAAATTATTTCAAAATGATGGAGTAAGGGAGAAAGATTCTTTGCTTGACCAAACTTAAGTCAGGCTCCTGAACCTTCTTCTAGGTCCATCTGTCATTTCCCTATAAAAAAGAACCCTGCTAAGTCAGTTTAACCAGAACTTTCCCTCTGCCCCCTTGATATTGGATTAGGCCCCTCAACCTTCACCATCTTTCAAGGGATGTATTATTACTCTGGCTTCAATAAGAATCCTGTTCCATTGGTTTAGCCAGAACTCCCTTATCCTTGTTGGTTCTTCTTAGTAATTTTCCATCCCATGACCCCTGCGCGGTTCTTTAGGCCTTGTCCTTTGCTGAGTATTTGGAATTAAACCCAGTTCCATACTAAGGTCTATTATTCCCTATTACCGTAGTTCTGAAAATCTGGTTTTACTACATTCACTACTGTCCCGCCCTGACTCAGACGGGATCAGCTTATCATTGGACTCCCCTGACCACTCACCTAGGCCTTAAGTACATATCTTTGAACTTTTTTGTTTTCACTGATGGTTGATTGATTAGAGGTCTGTTTGGTGAATCCAACTGCTAAACCCTTGTTCTGTTCACACATCCAATGAAGCTGGTAGGGACAAATTTTGATTCTTCAGACTGAGTATACTCTAGAAGCTGGGTTAGAGTCCTAGACAAACAGAAGCTGGGTTAGAGCCCTAGACTTCTCAGTTTGTGAGAGGCTTGTCTCCATAAAGAACAGAAGCTGTGTTAGCATCAGTTTTACTGTGATACTTTTGCAAAAGTGCTTCATCTAAGAAATTCATGCAAAGAACTCTGATAAATACAGATTTCTGATAACTTTAAAATCATACCACTGAACTGATGGGGCACCTGGCTGGCTCAGTTGGTACAGCATCTAACTCTTGGTCTTGTAAGTTCGAGCTCCACATTGGGTATAAAGATTACTTAAAAAAATAAAATATTTAAAATCATACCATTGAACTAAGAATTTTCAGAACTCTAATAGAAAAGCTGGATTCCTGAGATCAAGGCAAACCAAGAATCAAGTATATGGAATTAAATAAGCTGACAAAGATGATTATGCTTTTATGAGTTTTTGTTTGAAATATTGCTGGTTCTTTAATCTTTTGTTTTCCAGATTTATGGAAGTGTTTTCCCTCTTCTCTTCAGCTCTGTATAGCTTAAAACAATTTGGTAAATGATAGCGTTATGGACAGGATTGGAACATTTCTCTTTTACTCCTTATCTGATCCCTCTAGACTTTAGAAGCTTTTATAGGGTATTCTTATTTTCATGGAAATATAGTTATTTGTGTAAGTTCAGTAAGAATCTCTTCTTCTTATACAGGACACAATTGGAAATGTTAGTTATAATACCAAGACTTTGACTGGAATATCATATTTGAGAAAGATGTGTATATAATCGAGTATGACCAGATAACTTGAAGGAACTATGGTTGACTCTGTGGAGTCAATAAGGCCTCCCCCTCCCCGCACATACGCTTTGAAAAACTGCCTGGTATCTTGCGTGTAGAATTTCCAGCTTTGTAGATGAGTAAGGAAGATCACTTCCTGGCAGGTGCAGGGACCTCAGGATATTTGAGGACCTCAAGAAGAAGAAAATTCACTCAAATTTATAGGCGTTTCAAGCAAGGTCTGCCGGTGACTCCTTTGCGTGGATTCCTAGCCTTGAGAGGCTTCTAAGTCCAATCCAAAATTGACAATGAAGAAGGAGTTCCAGCAGAGTAAACCCAAAAGACCTATGTAGTCAGTCGCTATTCTTGCTGCATTTATGTAAATAATCAGGCCAAGTTTAAAGTGAAGAGACTTATTTTGCAAACAAAATGATTTTACTTTGATAGAAATGGGAGTGACTTCAGAGAGAAAAATTATGTTTCAATGGAAAAATTATAGCATGTCTTTATGGATATTAGATTCTAGTCCTGTTCATTGCCTGAAGGTTTTGTTATCTCCCTGTAAACTAGACTGGATCCCAAATTCTAGTTTCCTCCCATAGTGGGCTCCATCTCTCCAAATTAATGCCATCTCTTTCTCCCTTCTGACTTGAAATCACTGTGAACTAAAACTCTTTTCCTAAAGCCCTGCAAGCTGAAGTTGGATGACTTGGTAGAAAGTCCCCATAACAGATCATGGGTGGGCAACCTCTGTGCCTGCTGCTCTATGGGGTACTCAGAAAGTTCAGCAGTACACCTGTGCCAACACAAGAGACATTCAGACTGCAAACCAGGTACTCTGCTGGGTTGTCAGTACTGTTTTCACTCCACCATCTAATGTTACTTCAGGTCCAGCATCTAGAAATCTTAACTGGCTTACCTCTGGATTTCAAAAGTGGATTTTTAACTATTAATCTTTTTTTTTTTTTTATTTACTCTCATATAAACTCTCTTCATTAAATGCCTGGTTTCTAATACCATCCAACAAATACCCTTTACTACCAGGTCCCAACAGATCATTCAATTTGGTCCTTAATGAACAGAAGGCAATCAAATGAGAAACAAACTTATATATATTCTTCTCTTCTTCAAAGAAAAGAACGTCTCTTCTATTTTTTGACAAAGATTCTTTGTTTGACCAAACTCTAACCAGAATCTTGAATCTTTTTATAGGCCCATCTGTGCACTTCCTTGACTACCAGGTCAATTTAACCAGTATCTCCCCACCCTTGATGTGATCACCCAATTTATCCAATGATCAGGTTGCTTATCCTCCATCATCCCTTAGACGTTACCTGATCACAAGAGTCCCTTTTATCTAGAACCCCATGGTTCCTCTTAGTAATTTTTCATCTTCTGATCCCCACCCCTCTCCATGGCTCTAAATTCTCATTTGCCCATGCTGTATTTGGAATTGAGCTCAGTTACATATTGAGGACTCTTTTCCCCTATTGCAATAGTCTTGAATAACATGTCTTTTCTGCTTTAATTATTTTCTAGCTCTGGTTTTTCTTTGACATAAGTGAAGAGATGGAAGTTAGGGTTGGGAATGCAGAACTGAGCAATCAAAGAAACCAATCCCACTGGGTCACTGCCTGGCTTAATATCCTGAAGACGACCCTCTGCTTCCCACCTTCCCAAGCACTAGCAGTGCCCAGAACTCTCCCTTTCCATCAAGACCTTTGTACACTGGTGCTCAGGACTCTGCCCCTGTGCTCTGCTTCCCGATCTCTATCCCAAAGCCTCCTGAAACTGTTTCTCCAGATGTTGATCTCTTGTCCGTGGAGCATTTGCTATAGTGGATGGACATGGGCAGTAGGGTCAGTGACTAATGTTGACCACTGAGTTGTCAGAGAGGACTCAGAAAGATATAGATTGTTGCTCGGCACCAAGGGTCCTCAGTAGTGTTAACAACAGTATCTTTTGGCTGCTCTTATTCTGTGTGGCTATACTGATTTAGTGGCCAATATTTAGGGTTTGGGGTATGTAAAAGTTAGGGTTAGATTCAGGAACAAGTTCACTATATTCTAGATGTCTTTGGACCCTCCTTCCTAGGCTGGGATAGAGGTTAAATTCCTACCTCAGAAGAGGCTTTATTTAAAAGAGAAAACAAAGCATTAGTTTACATGCTCACATGTTTAGGTCATTCAACATTGCAGCTTGTTATGGGAAATCCTTTTGACCATTCAGTTTTTCATTTTGGAAAGAAAGAACATTAGCCCATTCATCTAGCTGGAAAGATTGATTCTTGTTAGATACAGGCTAATTGTAAATTAATAAAATTGTTTTCTACAAATAAAACTTAGTAATTTTGTCAGGTACTCTTTTTTTTTTTTAGATTTATTTATTAATTTTAGAGTGCGGTCCTGTCTTTGATGAATAATATAGTAGTAGCATTTCCCCTTATTTTTTAAGCATTTAGAACATTACTGATTATAACATGGCTTGGCTTAGAAAATATTCAACTATATAACAGAATTGGTGAAGGAAGAGCAAATGGGTTAAAAATAGTGCCTAGGAAAATTCACAAGCTGAAAACAGGAGATGAGCTGTTTTAATAAGATCAGGGACACCAGGTGCAGAGACATTACAAAGATAAGCTGCGACAACCTTGAGGTTCAACCAAGAGGAAAGATAAGAATGACCTCTGGATAAATGAAAAGATAGAGTAGGAGAAAATGAAACTCAGTATCTGCAGAAAAGTTCCCTAAAGCCATCGCTGCAGAAATTGGCATCTAAATGATTGGATTCCACCATTAAAACAAAACAAAACCACCCAAGCTGTATGCTTTACTATGGCAAAATTAGACTCTTGCTGCTGTCCATCATTGGTGTGTGTGAATGCAGGAATATTCTGTGTTTGATTCACATATACTAAAAATTACAATTAACCCTTCTCTTCCTGCTTATCTATTGGCAAGTAAGGATCTATTTATTTTTAACTCAAACGGATGTATCAAACCTCTATTTACAATGCATGCTATTCAAGGAGAAGTTCAGTTATATTAGAGGAAACCTTTACTTTTAGGTTTGAAAATCTGCTCTTGGTTTAAATTCAGCTTCTATTAATGATCTAGGCAGATCACCAGATCTCAGAAAAGCTCTGTTTCGTAACTATAACTTAGGATGTGTGTGCACACGTGTGTGAATGTTGTGTTGTGTGTATGTGTGTCTTTGAATTCTTCCCTCCTCTTTTTAAATAAATTTTTTATTTAAAAATAAATTTAGATTTATAGAAAGGTTATGATGATAATACAGATAAATCCTGTATTCTCCAGAATTAGTGTCCCCTATTATTTTTTTTCCAATTTATTTATTTTCAGAAAAACAGTATTCATTATTTTTTCACCACACCCAGTGCTCCATGCAAGTGTCCCCTATTATTAACATCTTATATGAGTATGGTACATATGCCATACACAGTTAATGGTCCAAGACTGATACACTGCTATTGACTACAGAACACATATTATTCAGATTTGCTTAGTTTATATGCCACCCAACTTTTGTTCTAAGATCTCATGCAGGATACCACATTACATTTAGTTGCCATATCTCCTTAGCACCTCTCTGCACAGTGACAGTTTCTCAGATTTTCCTTATTTTTGATGACTTTGACACTTTTGGGGAATATCAGATGTTTTTGTAGAATGTCCCTTAATTGGTACTTGTTTAATGTTTTTCTCATAATTAGACTGAACTTACCAGTGTTAAGAGGAAGACCACAGTGGAAAAGTACCATGTTCATTACATTGTATTAACAATACATCCTGTTAGCATGACTTATACTGTTGATGTCAATCTTGATCATTTGGCTGAGGTCGTGTTTTTCAGAGTTCCATACCACAAAACTACTCTTTTTCCCCCTTCCATATTACAATCTTTGGAAAGAAATTACTGCACATAGCCCACACTTAGAAGTGGGGGATTCTATTCTACCTCCAGGAAAATCCTGTTTTATGAAGGATATTGTGATGACCAAATATATATAAATGTATATAAAACTAAATGTATATAAAAGGCCTGGAAAAATATACAGTATCTTTTAAATGAATAGTATCAATGACAATCATAGTACTAAGTGTCAAATGGCCGCTGGGTGTGCTATTTAATCAAGATTCCTGCAAATAACTGATAAATATAAAGTTGAAGGAGTAGATGGAAAGAAAGAAAACTGAATTTTAATTAAGGAAGCAACTATCTTTCTAAAAAATTACCTTATCAGAATTTCATTTCTATCTTTATAAGTGTTCTGAACTAGTTTGCAGACATGTGCTCATTTATTTTTCAAATCTTCTTGGTTAGCAAGTGGGTTTTTTGTTTTTGTTTTTGTTTTTATTTTCCCCAAATCTGTTTGGCTTAGATGTCAGGATACCTAATTTGCATTATCATTTATGTACCAAAGTTTTACAGACTCTCCCTTTACACTCAATTTATAACCAGTCAACTTTGTAGAGTGATACAAAAATACAGAGAGAATGCAATTCAATTATGATTTTTTAGTTGTGTGTGCCCATTGGATATGAAGAAAAGAACAAGAATTAAATACTATTTTTATACAGCAAGAATGAGTGACTGCAGCCATCTAGGTTATCTATATCCTGAAATTTCATTCCTAAGTAAATATCCACAGAAAATTGCATGGAGCACTGGGTGTGGTGCGTAAACAATGAGTTCCAGAACACTGAAAAGAAATTTAAAAAATAAAAAAAAATTTTTTGAAAAAAGGAAAAAAAAATTGGTTTTGGTGCACAAGTATACTTAATACTCATTTAACAGAAACTATAAAAAATATCATATGAGAGGGGTGCCTGGGTGGCTCAATCAGTTAAGTATCTGCCTTCGACTCAATGATCCCAGGGTCCTGGGATCAAGCCCCATGTCGGGCTACCTGTTCTGTGGGGAGTCTGCTTCTCCCTCTCCCTCTCTTCCCTGCTTGTGCTCTTTCCCTCTCTCTCTCGAATAAATAAATAAAATCTTTTTAAAAATATTATAACAAAACAGTGACACTGGTAATTCATTACTTATTTAAGGTAATAGAGAAAACTGTCAGAAAAGAATGGGTCATATACTTGGGGGAAAAAATGCGATGAGTGGGAAAACAATGATAAAAGTTAAAATTGTAAGTTGTGAATACCTAGAAATGAAAAGTTGGATACTGAATAGATTTATAGGTATTTACATGAAATGTAGAAAAGAAAGGCTGTAATTTTATTCATTTATTATTTTACATAGAAATGCATGTATTAAACTACCAACAAAAATCAGTGGTGCCTGGGGCCCCGGGTGGCTCCATTGGTTAAGCCTCCAACTCTTGGTTTTGGCTTGGGACATGATCTTGGGGTCATGGGCTGGAGCCTTGCATTTGCTTCACACTCAGCACAGAATCTGCTTGGGATTCTCTCTCTCCCTCTCCCTTTGCCCCTACCCCTCTTGCATGCACATTCTCTCTCTCTCTCTCTTTCTCGATAAATAAATCTCTTTTTTAAAAAATCAGTGGTGCATACCATTTTTCAGATATTTTCATTCAGCATCTTCCAGCAACTAACTTAGAGCCCAGGAATTACAGATTTGCCAAAGGGCCATGACCGGTTTGGAAATTCAAGGTCAGTTTTAAGAAGAACTCCTTAAAATCCAAAATAAGGGTGCTATGTAATCCTTGTGTAGTTCTTGCTATTGAAAGGAAGCAAGAAGTAGTGTGAAGACAGATTTGGTTTTGAATCCCAGATCATTCATTTATTAGCTGTGTGATTTTCAAAAAGCTGCTTAGCCATTCTGTGTCTGTTTTGTATGTGTAGAGGCCTATAGATGATGTCTGTGAAGTGACCAGTATGTGGTACATGCTCATTGAAGAGAATATGTCATTGGAATTTATGTTTGACACTGAACTCTGGTGTATATGACTGCTACTTCACATTGGCTTCTTTTGAAAAAGAAATTTTAAGATGCTTTGCTCTTACTTTGAGAAAATAACTATTAAAAATTTCTAGATTCCCCAACAAGTACATACACCACTCAGGGAAATTAATGTTACAGTTGTGTAATCAATTATGTTGCTTTGGCCCAAAGTGTTAAGGCTAAATATCCTGAGGAGAGTTTTAAGTTCATTTAATTTTTATTGTGCCCTTAAAAATGTTTGAAGGATATAATTAAAAAGTCTGAAAGAAGAGGTGAAATGTCACTTAAATTCCTGCAACTCTGTTCAATTTTGTCACATTTTATTCTTTTCTCTTGTTAAAAAGCAGAAAAAAACACTTTTTTTCCTGAAATTTTCCTATTAAAAAATGCTATTCAACTTTATTTTTATCTTAGAATATTGGGTTTTGGAACTTCATTTCTCCTCTCTTTATGTTCGGCAGTTAGAGTATTGGTTTGTTTTTAGTGAAGCTGGGAAAATAGTTCAAAGGGGAAATAAGTAAAATGCATTTGCTATTCAAGAGCTGAAAGTGTAGGCAATAATGAAAATCTTCCTATTAACTGTAGTGATTGAGAAATCAGTTGGAGAGCTGTAATTGTCCATTAAGATAATGAACACCATGAGCTAGAAACAGCATGTGTGGAAAAAGGGCTAGTACAATGCACCATAGGAAAACTGCAACTATCAGAGCGTCATAAACTAGAGGAGTATAAAACTACATCAAAGAATTAGAGACACTGGGGCTGCTTTGATAAATTTCAGGGACCTCTTAATGACACTCTTAAACCTGTTTAATATGAATTTAGGAGATAAAATATTTTCATCATTTACCAATTATCTTTTTGCATATTTTATATTAAGTTGGTTATTGTTGATGATTTGGTCATTAGTCTACAAAACAATCAGATTTAATAGTTGGGCTCCCTCTGGGCTTTCCCAAGGAAAAATAAAATTGCTCACATTTGATTAAGTGGTTGTAAAATGAAATTAATAGTTGTGGTGTCACCTTTAAACTTTTATGGATTTTTATTCAAGGAAATGAAAAGTTTGGAAATTTTCAATCTTCTTAATATTAGCTCTCAATAGTAGAATTATTTAGAGTGTCTTCCATACTGACATTGTATCAGGCGCTTAAAACTGAAAACTAAGAAAGACATGATACTTGTGCCCAGTCTATTTAAAGAAAAAAATATACTCTGGTGCAATATATTCTATACAGTTGAGGTTTGTGCAGAGCTTTGCAAAGTTTCTGCTTAGGAATCCATTAAGCACTGATGATCTCTGAAGTTAGATCATGAAAATGCAATAGAAATTTGCAAGGCAGCAGTAAAGCCTTTTGGGCACGGAAAATGCATGTTTAACCAAAATATTAAGAAATAAAATAATTTGGGAATGAAATCGTTGCTCTCTATGGCTAGAGCCTATTTTGAATAATGGGGAAATAGAAGCAGCTGATAGAAAAGTAGGTAAGATGGTTACAAAGATGAATGTTCGCTTATATAACTAAACTATTAATCTATGCAAATAGTGTCAAAACAAAAGAAAAGAAACAAAAAAAATTTTAAGGAACATTATATTTAACTTAGTTAAGCACTTCAGTGCTTGCTGAAAAACAGATTCTTAAAATCTGCTTCCTAGCTGAGCTGTATTGCTTTGGAATATTAGAAACATACTTTGTTGGACAGAGACAGAATTCCATCTTTATGCCAGCCCCTCTATTCTTGCATCCTGACTCTATGGTGTAGGAGTCTGCATCCACTAGGATTCTTGCTTCCCTTCTCTAAATCACTGCCTGGAGGAGGTGTTGGTCGAGGAAAAGGGAATGATACTCCAGGGAAGTATCTGTCTGGCCCCGGAGAAGGACGGTGTTAGCTGTCAGTCAGTAGAATGTAGCTTCTCTATTCCTGAATCAGTACAAGTTAAAGGTCCCTTTTGGCATATGGGTGTTAAAGTGGGGAGAAGACCCTGGAGTCAGAAAGGGTGGGGGCACCTGGGTGGCTCAGTTGGTTGGACAACTGCCTTCGGTTCAGGTCCTGATCCTAGAGTCCTGGGATCGAGTCCCGAATCAGGCTCCCAGCTCCGTGGGGAGTCTGCTTCTCCCTCTGACCTTCTCCCCTCTCTCTCTCACTCTCTCTGTCTCTCAAATAGATAAATAAAATCTAAAAAAAAAAAAAAAAGATAAAAGATAAAAGGGTAGGTGTTCTAAGAGATGAATTTCGTCTTTAGGCTAAGAATGTGATGTGAGTATAATTGTAATATCTGAAAGGTCTTCATGACTTTTTTTTCCATCTTTACTTTGATTCATTTCAGCCATTCATCAGACCTCTGCTGAACGTAAAGGCAAGTGACAAAGAACTGTGTAATTCCTGGGCAATTGCTGAGCACAGCACATAAGAGCCCCTTTCTTATCAGGGCCTATTTATGTTCATTCTTGCCTCTCTGACTTCCAGATTTGGCTTTTTACTTAAGTTGGCTTCAGTCCCCATTAGTTTGACCCTCTTTATGCTGACCCTCCCCTACCCCAGGCATTTCAAATGACATTGTGAACTTTGGACTCTTCTATATCCTGCGATTTTATCTGTTTTTGCCCTCTGGTGCCCCCTATTGTCTCTAGGATTGCTGGGTTGCTGGTTCCAGGCTTTGCCAAAAATCTTTAAACTTTGATCTGTCCCAGCCCAACTCTTATTTAAAGAGTTGTGTTGCTTATAAACTTTCTTTTCTTTTTTAACAGATCAAATATGAGATTTCCTCCCAAATCATAATAAGTGGAATTTCAAATTTAATTTGGTGAAAATACTCTTTGAAGTTCTGGAAACTGGCTGTAGTAATATTAACAGTATTGTGATAGGGAAACATACTGAAAGTTTATTTTTAACTATGTCCAAGGTGACTCCAGGAACAAAATTATTTTCATCACCTTCTATCTGGGGGACAGTTCCTTTTTCCTGTTCTCAATTCAGAAATCTTGGTGCTACCACATTTCACTAGTCAAGTCCTTCTGCGTGTATTGTGATGAACAGATACGTGAGAAATTACTGTCCTTGGAAATCCAGAGTGGAAATACTGGAGGTCTTAGAGGCCACGGGGCTAATCCAGGAGGATTAAGGAAATAGAGGTTCTCCAGTAAAGAGGCAGAGGACACATGTGGGAACCTTAGCTTTTTTCTCCCTGCCTCTGTCTTCTGGATCTCTGAAATTTTTCTTTACATTTTTTGTTTATTCCTCCCTGATGCTTAATCTATGTTGCCAGTTCCTTAATTCATTCTTCACCCTAAACCGTTCTACTCTTCAGTTAATATGTTGAGTTTATTATTTCTACAAATATATTTTTTGCACCTGATATCTCCAGTTGTGTTTTTATTCTGTCTTCTTAACGCCTGCTCAGATATTCAAATTTTTCTCTTATCCTTTGATGGTCTTCTGTATACTTATTTTAAGTATTTTTCCTGCCCAAATTCATTCATTCTGCATCGTATGCTGTAGATGGTTTTGTACATGGTCTTTCTTTTACAAAGCTTGTGTTCTAGGTGGGTGTAGCCTGCAGAGATTACCAGCTAATGAAGCCCCAGCTTTCAGCTTTTGTCTCCCAGCCTTTGGGAGCTGTGTGTGTGCAAGGATGAGGAAGGCACCTCATATCCTGAGTGTTATGATCTGGAGAGATTTTTTAAATATACTCTGCTTGCTGAATCTCTTCCTCTCCTCTTCTGATTCAGTTGGCCTGGTATGGGACCCAAGGTTCAGGTTTTTCAAAGTTGCCTTGGTAAAGTCAACGTGTAGCCACATTTGAGAACCTCAGAGTCCTAAGCATTGTGGTGAGAAATGGTAGTAGGGGGAGATGCTTGTGGACAGCTGGGCACACGTACTCTGCCATGTTTCCTGTGACTTTATGACTACAGCTGGGAATGGTAATGAAGTGATTAATGGTTGGTCCAGAGCAAGGTGGAGAGAAAGGACAACCAGTATCCCTGGTGCCTGTCCTCCACCCATGACCCAGGACTTGCCTTTTCTCTGGACTGCTGCATCTGAAGTTGCCCCAGGGTCTTCCCATCTTTTTATTATCAATCTCCCTCTCCTTTTATGTACCCTTTTCTGGATTGGAGGGAAAATGTTCTTTTGGGAAGCACACTGTTGAGTTCTCTAGTCTGTGAGCCTTGCCCTGTGATCCGTGGCAAAGAGTGCTTGCTCAGTGACAGCCGGTGGTGTACTAGGGCAGACTCTTCTGTATCATGTGTTTCCCTGATGGCTGCCACGTCTGTTTAACTCCCCCCACCCCAGGGTACTTAATCAGCTGTTTCTGAAAACTAGTATCATGGTAACAATTTTATATCTTGAATATTCAAGATATAAAAATTCAAGATCTAAAAATTCTAAAAATGATAAGATTGAAAGTGCTTTATAGTAGGAAATATTCCTGTGGAATGGGTATTACATGCGATTCATGAATCATTGAACAATACTATGAGAACTAATGATGTACTATATGCCGGCTAACAACATAAAAAAATAAATTTTCCAATATAATTTTTTAAAGATTTATTTATTTTAAAGATAGGGAGGGGCAGAGGGAGAGGGAATGGAGAGAGAGAGAGAGAGAAGCAGACTGCCAGCTAAGCCTGGAGCCTGACAACGGGTCTGTATCTCAGGACCCTAAGATCATGATCTGAGCTGAAATCGAGTCCGATGCTTAAGCCACTGGGCCACCCAGGTGCCCCTCCAGTATACTTTTGTTGAGACTCTTTAAAAATTACTTGGCATTTTCCTATTGTATTAAACATGTCCTCTGAGTATATATATATATATATAGTATATATATATATATATGTGTTTAGTATATATATATATACTAAACACTTAGTGAAGACGTAAGGTAATCATAGTGAATATTTCTGACTTTGCCGCATTATGCCTTTGTAGTTCTTGGAACTATTTAATAGTTTTATTCTTTATTAACTGGATATTATTATTTCTTATGCCTTCAGAAGAACTTCTGTTCTGGGGTGCCTGGGTGGTGCAATCACTTGAGAGTCCAGCTCTTGGTTTCTGCTCAGATCAGGATCTTAGGGGTATGAAACTGAGCCTGTGTGGGGCTCTGTGTTCAGCTCAGAGTCTGCTTAGGACTTTCTCTCCTTTTCCTTCTGCTCCCCCACACCCGCCCTGTGCTCGCTCTCACGTGCACATGCTCTCTCTCTCTCTCAAGTAGATAGATAGATCTATCTTTAAAAAGAACTGCTATCCCTGATTCTCTGCTTTATTCTGTAATAGTTTCTTTTTAAAAAGATTTTATTTATTTATTTGGCAGAGAGAGAGATCACAAGTAAGCAGAGAGGCAGGCAGAAAGAGAGGGGGAAGCAGGTTCCCTGCTGAGCAGAGAGCCCAATGCGGGGCTCAATCCCAGGACCCTGAGATCATGACCAGAGCCGAAGGCAGAGGCCTAACCCACTGAACCACCCAGGCGCCCCTATTCTGTAATAGTTTAAATAAAAGGATACCCATTTTATTTAGAGTTATATAAAAAAGAGTAAATACACACAGAGTGAAGCTTAATTTGAGGAATGAAACTGCCCAATTTTGTGAAATTTATTTTTACACTTTTGGGAAACAATGTTTGGTATATTTCTTATTTTAGAACTATGTTCAGATAGTTGACTTTGCTGGATTGTAATAACCACTGGAAAAGGTGGTTACTCTAATTAAGTGGTATCCCATGGGTTCTGATGTATTATTTTCCTTAAACAACAGTAGAATTAAATCCTCCACCCCCACTATCTTGCGTACTCTCTTTTCCTCCTTTAGTTCTGGAGCACATGCCGGGCTCTTTGGTACACACTGTTCTGGTTGCATCAAATGTTTCCATAAGCATTCTACTATAAACTGAGGTGAAAAGGGGACTGGGTGGTGTTTATCATTCCGTAGAGTTTTATAAGAACTCTCTTTATGTACAGATGATATGCCACCAAACTGAAATTTTATTTTCAACCGTCTTAATAGTTGATGTGAGATAGCTAC
Organism: Neogale vison; assembly: GCF_020171115.1. Classification (NCBI taxonomy): domain Eukaryota; kingdom Metazoa; phylum Chordata; class Mammalia; order Carnivora; family Mustelidae; genus Neogale; species Neogale vison. Next base: position 47,455,615 of record NC_058094.1, read on the forward strand.
ACAGTGACCAGATCGGCCACTCTGCTCATCATTTTACCTGTCACACAGAGGCATTCATGCACTCTTGTCCTCAGGTGTCCTGTACAAGATGTAGATAGGTTTATGTTACTGAATTGGATAGGACCAAATTATTTGATGGATTCGATTTTCTACATATAACAAGTAGTTCATAGAAACATTTGATCTGCAGCTCAACAAGACACCTGAATGACAAATATTAAATTAGAATATAAAATAGATCATTATAAATAGGACATTGAAATAAAAATCTAGGTATCTTTCTAGTTTCCTCCCTTTTCTTTTTTTAACCAATATGCCATTACTGAATATACTGAAATAAAGAAGGAACACTTTACGTAGGTCCTTGATTAAAATAGGTCATTGGAACACTCTGTAATGTTTTTTGTAATGCATGGTTTACACAGAAAAACTTATTTGTGTTACGAAGTATGATGTTTTGCAGTCATACCTGCCAATAGGATAATTTAATGCCCATGAGGCAAATGAAATGTACCATTAAATATAAATACATTTTTACTGAAAAGGGCCAGCTTACCCTCTGATTATTCAAAATTTTGACAAAGCAAATATAGCACTATTTTAGTCAGAATGGGAATAGTTTGCTTTATATACAGTACTTATCAAAAGATCTTTTAAAATGTCATCTGACTTTGAAATCCTTTGCCTTATATGTACCGTTAGAGGCAGAGAACTTGTAGAAGAGAGAAAATAGAGAGTAGAAGCATATAAAGTAATTCATGTCATGAAATCTTTACATTTTTTGCCCCTGATCTATGCTGACATTATCACACTGACATGAAAATATCTGATTAACGTTTAAATTCCCATAATAGGCTATGTTTTAAATAAGATTTAACCAATATTATTTTGAGTATTACTCAAAATATATTATCAAATCACTGATTTGCTCTTGTGCTTGATAATTAACACACTATAAAATATGTATTTTTAGGTAACCATGTAGCCACTGAGAGGGGATTGAATTTTGTTTCTCCTGTTATCTCCACAGCATTTCATTAAAATTTCAATGCTATCAGTCTTTTTTTTGACCAAAATTGAGTTTCTCCCCTGTAAAAAGTACCCCTCCTGCCACATCACAGAAAACCTGTGAAAGATGCCAGCTTCAGAGTACGCTAAACAAATCAGAACTCTTCGGTTGCTTATCTGATAAAAGAATGACTTTTTCGCAGTTTTGTTGGGTCCTTAACCTTATCATTTTGGTGGATGTGGCTGAGAATCTTTCAGCTTTCTCCATCTCATGCCGATGTAATCTTCTATATTCTTCTTGTCATCTGTCCAGGGAAATTCAGTGTTCCAGCTGTTCTTTCTTCCTTTAAGGCAGTTCCCGTGGTAAAGTCTTTCTCTTTGCCTTATACAGGTCTGCCGAGAAGAGGCTAGCTCAGCTGTCATAATAGTGTGACTGTTGATTTCTGCACCTGTCGAGAGCACACCCATACAACGCCAAACTCCGTGTCTGATGTTTTAGGGACTCCTAAGGTTGTCTACTGAGATTATCCTTCGGCTTTTAATAGTGAGGCATAGCTTGTGTAGTTATTGATTCCCAAGCAGAGAGGACCTTGTGTGGTCAAAGCTGTGATGTGAGAACATAGGTATATACATATCCTGAACCAGAAGGATTTCTATTTTAATATTTGTACTATATTGAGAATTGCACCTGTTAGACATAATTAGCAAAACAGAAAGCTGCAGGGTTGAAAGGGAAAGGGTCATGTAAAACATATGGCAAAGATAGAATAAAGATTTTGTATTAAAAGCTGGGAAGAAAAACAAAGTGAAATTAAATCAGTCTGGGTCTTAAACTCCACATTCCAGGGTGTATTGGTGTGGAAGGAAGGAGCAGAGAGATATTTCATTTGAGCTGAGGACATATGTTTGGCCTGAGGTTTATTGACAGTGCTAGGGGCATAAATCCCTGGGTATTGGAGAGACATCTGAGTAATATCTACTGAGACTAGGAGGGATAATAATTGAGTAATAGCACAAATATGTTCAAAACCTTTCTAGCACATAATTTTGGTCATGTCTGTGAAAGTCATGAAAGTGAAGAGAAATGTTAGAACAGTTGCCAGCCGTGACTCTGAGTAGCGCCACTTGTGTTCAAACTCTGGGTGACTTTTTTCGGTTTTTATCAGCTGGATGACTCTTGATAGGTTATTAAACCTCTCTGCGTCTTGGCTTTCTCGTATTAGAATGTATAACATAAGGCTATGGTTAGAATGAGTTAAGTTAATGAATATAAAGTACTTACAACAGTGCTCAGTACATAAAAAACAATGATAAATACATATTAGCTAAGAACAAACAAACATTAGAGTAACCAGGATATTTATGATAAAGGAAAAGAATCATAGGCCACAAGGGAAATTGGACCTGTTTTTAACCACTTTGCCTTAAAGTACTTTTCTGCAAGTAGTTTTCAGGACCTCATCTGCAGAGTTTGACGTGGCTTTTGTATTCAGGTCCATAAATGTTTTTTGGTCATATTTAAGATCCTGTAGGGAATATGATATAGTTCGGTAAACTCACAAAATAATAACAATATCTTATCCTTTTTGTTCATTTGTTTTCTAATTTATAAGGTGGTTTTTTGGAGATAGATAAGGCAGTCAAACTCTACAGATGAGAAAAGAAAGTCTGTTTAGAAATTTGCCTTTATGAACTTGTAACTTGATAGAATACAATGCTGGCTTCAGGCCAAAGAAACATTTATGTTGAGAGTGGTAATCAGCTCTTGCCTTGAGCAAAGGAAACATCATCAACTCAATTTAAAGGTTCTTTATTAGGATTTTTTTTACTGGGTAAATTAAAAAAAAAACTTTCATTACTTTTACCTTTAATAAAAACAATTCTGGTAACTAATTTACCTTTGTAAAATACTAAATAGTAGATGTCTTTTGCTTTGTACTTTCCTCCCGTTGAATACTTTGGCTCAAATGAATGGCTGTAAGAGTAAACTCGAGCAACCTGAGCTTTACATTATCTTCAATAGGCAACCTGAGGACTATTACCTAGAAAGCAGTTCATTATTCATCTCTTTTGAGCAGTTGCCCAAATGAAACAATGGTGTCATACATTATATTAACATGCAGCACAAAAGATCTCTGCTTACTAAACAGTTCTGAGCTCGGGAAAGGCTTGGGCCTCCTTCCAACTATTAACGTAAAAAACTTACTTACATCAGCAGAAAGCAAGTATTTAATGCAACGCTATGATAAATCCGAGGACTCTGCCCTAAATACAGCTCTTTTAGCTCCTGTGATCTTATTCCATCTTCCTCCAGATTCCGCTGCTGCATTTCTCTCGTGAAATCATGCTGACTAGAAATAAAATTAGGAAGACCTATGTGGCAGGAATTAGATATCTTTAGTAGCAAGAATGACCAGCCAGGGCTGCTGTCACCTTCAATTACAGTGGAGCCTTGGATGTTGTGAAGAGAGAACCAGGTGTTGGACTCATTCTGATGGGTCTCTGCACCTAGCTTTCCTGTGGCTTCTACAGGTGGACGTATGAGCAAAATGCACCTTCTGCCTTCCTAAATCATGCCACACAGAATGACTGCTAATGACATTTTATCCAAAATGAAGCCTCAACAAATATATATGACTTTAGGAATATATATTTTGAAGTCATTTGTATTTGTAACAACCTTTTACAGCAGAATGGGACTTGAGCACTACATTTCCACTCACAACACCTGCTGAGTTCCTTCTTCCAACAGCTTTACAACATGCCTAAGTAGGCTTATAATTTCGCTACCCTAAACAGTGCTTTTCTTTGGACATAAGCCCTATACATAGTTATTCCCATCAAGTTGGTTCAGTTTAACATATTAGATAACTACAGAGGATGGGAGATTTAAAAAGTAGATCCTAGAAGGTGAAAGTTGTTTTCACTAGTATTTTTCTTTTGAACATCAAGGCATAGCTCAGACCACTTCAGTGTGGGGAGGGGGGGTTGGTCTTACTAAGGAATCTGCTTGATAGCTAAACACTTTAGACCACACAGTTAACATTAGGTTACATATGCCTTACAACAAATGTTACCTTGTCCTGTCAAAGTAAGCCAGCATGGAAGGAGGAAAGAAAAACAAGCTGGGCTTTAGTTCCTACATGCTACAGTATCACATTCAGAAAGATCTCTTATCTTCCCCTTAAGTAGTTATTGTAATGCCACACAGATTTTTTAAATGTTAACAAAAATAAAAACATCCTTGAAAATATATTATCAGAGGGAATGAAGATAAAGTAGTGGATACATGTACAGGTAGTTCTTAGGGGCAGCACTTAGAAGACTTCTTCCTCATGTGACGTGTTGTCCTTGCCTTCAAGGGGCGGGGGGTGGCATCTCTTCGCAAATGGTGGTGGTGGGGTCGACTTCGTCAATGCCTGGACCAAGTTTGATCATCCTGAAGATCATGTTAGCATGAGTCTGGAGAATCTTCCAGACTGACGCGGGAAGACAGGAGTGAAGTTTTGTAGAGGAAGATGACCAGATGACTTTAGGAATATTTTTATCTTTTTGCTCCAAAACTTGTTAACAACTGTGACTCTCATTTTGAAGAACCATTCTTTATGCCTAGAGCGGAGGCTGGAAGGAGGATGATTGCTTATTGAAAGGACTGAAAACTCACATTCTTAAGAAGAATGAAGAATCCAGAAAAGTATGTTTACAAGTATGGTTAACTTTGGCTTCTGGGAACAGGGCATTTGCTTTCAGATATGTTAAAGATGTGTATAGGTTTACTGTCTCGTTCCAGCCAACTGACTTATCTAGTCAACTGTAGGCCATTGACGGGAATAAAAGAATACTTGGCTAATACATGTTAATGAATAAGACTCTTCTCTCTCTCTCTCATTTTTTCTCACTGTTCAACAGATGTAAGGATTAATTACTGTCTTCTGGCTAACCTGAAGAAGGCTAAAGATCAAAATTTTCTAGTCATAGTATTTAAACTGTGACTACCCAAGGCCTTTATTACTGTGACTTATATTGCCTGTGATAGAGTTCTTCTATATTTACAGTTTCAGAGTACTGTTTTTACTTTAGAATGGACTCAACCCATCAGTTTTGGTATGCACGTGGCATTCAGATTGGGAGTTCACCCTCTCTGAGTGGAAGCTATGTGGACAACTTGGTAACAGCGCATTCCTGTGGTACTGTCCCCTTTACAATTTATGAGAGCTTGGTTTTGAGTCTTCTTTTGGGCACAGTTCTTTGTATTTCTGTGTCCACACAACTTTATTGCAAAGTATCATTTGGCTTTAAATATGTACTCTTGCACTCTAATCTTTGTCTGGAAATATCCAGAAAGTATATTGTTGATAAGGCAGTCTAACCATTTGACTATTGATTTAGAAATTTTTGTCTAGAATTTTTACTATAAATTTTAAGATAAAAATGTTTGGAAACTAAAGTAAAAAGAAAAAGTGATAAATCTATTTTTTTCATGTTTAAATACAACTACCTACAGTTATATGCTCTATTCCCATATAATATATAATATTCCCATATAATATAATATATGCTCTATTCCCAAAAGATATATGTTTTATTATCTTCATTTCAAGATTTTGACGTGAGTTGGTTCCATAGCTTTCTTTTGTTTTTTCCTTCCAAGTCTAAAATATTACATATTTTACCATGTAGCTTAAGTAGATACAGTATTTTTCCTAATGCTTCATTTATTTTTTCAGCTTTATTGAAATGTAGTTGACAAATAAAATTATAATATATTTGAAATATACAATGTGATGATTTGATATACATGTACAGTGCAAAAATATTCCCCCAACTGAAATAATTAACATAACCATCACATCACTTATTTATTTTTCGTGTGTGTGAGAAAGCTTAAATTCTACCATCCTAGTAAGTTTCAATTATACAATACAGTATTACCAACTACAGTCAACATGTTATACAGCAAAGCCCTTATTCATCGTATAACTGAAAGTTTGTACCCTTTTACCAATGTCTCCCAATATCCCCTACTTGCAACCCATGGCAACCACTATTCTACTCTCTCTTTTCTATGACTGTGATTTTATTTATTTATTTATTTTGTAAAGATTCTACATACAACGGATGCCAGGGTGGCACAGTCAGTTAAGCACCTTCCTTCAGCTTAGATCATGGTCCCAGGGTCCTGGGATGGAGTCCTGCATCGGGCTTCTTGCTCAGCAGGAAGCCTGCTTCTCCCTCTGCTTGTGTGAGCATGCTCTCTCTCTCTCTCTGTGTCTTTCTGACAAATAAATAAAATCTTTAAAAAAAAGAATTCTACATACAAGTGATACCATTCTTATTTATCTTTCTCTGTTTAGCTTATTTCATTTAGCATAATGCCCTCCAGTTTCACTCATGTCACAAATGTTAATATTTCTTTCTTTTTTGAAGACTGAGTAGTACATCACACACACACACGTGCACACACACACACACACACACACCCCACATTTTCTTTATTCATTCATCCATTAGTGGACACTCAGGTTGCTTCCATACCTTTACTATTGTGAAAAAGGCTACAATAAACCTGGCAGTACAGACACCTTTTTGAGATAAAAATTTTATTTCCTTTGGGCATATATCCAGAAGTAGGATTGGTGGATCATATGGTAGTTTTATTTTTAATTTCTCGAGGAACCTCAATACTGTTTTCCATAGTAGCTATACTAATTTACATTCTCATGCACATACAACATACAACAGTGTTGTATAGGGTTCCCTTTACTATACAATTTCAGTGGCATTTGTTATCTCTATTTTTATTAATAAATATTCAACAGGAGTAAGGTGATATCTCATTATGGTTTTTATTTGCATTTCCCTAATTATTAGTGATGTTAAGTACCTTTTCATGTACCTGTTGGCCATTTCTGTGTTTTTTGTGGAAAAAAGTCTATTCAGGTCTTTTATCCAACTTTAATTGGATTATTTGTTTTTATGCTATTGAGGTATATGAATCCATGTATATTTTGAGTATTAAACTCTGATCAGTTATGCAGTTTGTACATACTTTCTTTCATCCCGTAGGTTGCCTTTTCATTTGATTGATGGTTTCCTTTTATGTGCATAAAATTTTTAGTTTGATGTAATTCCACTTGTTTATTTTCCTGTTTGTTGCCTTTGCTTTAATATCAAATCCCCCCCCCAAAAAAAATCATTGCCAAGAATGATATCAAGGAGCTTACCCCCTTTGTTTCCTTCTGCAAAAATTTATAGTTTCAGTTCTTATGTTTAGGTCTTCAATCTTTTGAGTTGATTTTTGTGTATGGTATAGGAGAGTGGTCCAATTTCATTCTTTTGCATGTGAATATCCAGTTTTCTCAACAACATTTGAGGGACTATACTTTCCCCATTATATATTTTGGCTCCTTTGTTGAAAATTAATTAGCCATATGTATGTGGTTTTATTTCTAGGCTCGCTGTTCTATTCCCCTGGTCTATATATCTGTTTTTATTTCAATACCTTACTGCTTTGATTAATATAGCTTTGTAATATAGTTTGAAAACAGTAATCTTGATGCTTCCAGCTTTGTTCTTCTTTCTCAACATTGCTTTGGACTATTCAAGTTCTTATATGGTTCCTTATGAATTTTAGGATTAAAAAAAACTTGATGAACAATGAAATGTTAATAGGTATTGCACTGTATGTCTAGAGGGCTTTGGGTAGTATGGACATCTTAACAATATTAATTCTTCCAGTCCATGAACACAGATTATCTTTCCATTTATTTGTGTCTTCAATTTCATTATTCAAACTTTTATAGTATTAAGTGTACAGACCTTTCACCTCTCTGGTTAAATTTATTCTAAAGTACTTTAATCTTTTTGATGCTATTGTAAATGGGATTGTTTTCTTAATTTCTCTTTTGGATAGTTTGTTGTTAATATGTAGAAATGTAATTGAGTTTTGTATATTAATTTTGTATCCTGCAAACTTACTGTATTTGTTTACTAGTTACAACAGTATTTTGGTGGAGTCTATAGGGTTTTTCTAGATACAGCATTATGTCATCTGCAGATAAAGTCAATTTTACTTCTTTCTTTCTAATTTGAATATCTTTTTTTTTTTCTTACCTAATTGCTCTGACTAGAACTTCCAGTACTATATTGCATAAAAGTTGTGAAAGTGGGCATCTTTGTCTTACTCTTGATCTTAGGAGAAAAGCTTTTAGCTTTTCACTGATGATTATGATGTTAGCAGTGGGCTTGTCGTATATGGCCTTTATTATGTTGAAGTACATTCTTTCCATACTCCGTTTGTTTATTTTTATCATGAAAAAATATTTAATTTTGCTAAATGATTTTCTACATCTATTAGGATGACCATATAATTTTTCCTTCATTTTGTTAATGTGGTATATCACATTTATTGATTTGCATATATTGAACCATATGTAGTTTTGATTACTAATTTCATCCCCTTACTAGGAATTGGTTTCATGAAATTTCCTGTTTCTTCATTATTCAGTCTTGATAGGTTGTATGTTTCTAGAAATTTATCCATTTCTTCTAGCTATCTAGATTGTTGGCATGTAATTGTTCATAGTAGTTTCTAATAATCCTTGATACTTTTATGTTATCACTTGTAAAGTCCCCTCTTTCCCATCTGACTTCATTTATTTAAGTCTTCTATCTTTTTTACTTGATATAACTAAAGGTTTGTCAATTTTATCTTTAGTTTCATTGTTTTTTTTTCCTAAGTATCTTTTTTAGTCTTAATTTATTTCTACTCTGATCTTTGTTACTTCCTTTCTTGTACTAGCTTTGGGCTTAACTTGTTCTTTTTCCAGTTCCTTGAGGTGCAAAGATCAGTTGTTTACTTGAAGTGGTTTTGTTTTGTTTTGTTTTAGTTTTTTGTATTTTTGGTTTTTTATGTAGGTATTTCTTGCTATGAACATTTCTCTTAGAACTACTTTTGCTTAATTCTTTAAGTTTTGGTATGTTGTATTTCCTTTTTCATTTGTCTCAAGATATTTTGTTTTTATTTCCCTTTTGATTTCTTCTATTACCCATTGATTGTTCAGTAGCATGTTGCTTAATCTCCACATATTTGTGAATCTTGCAGTTTTCTTCTTGTAATTGATTTCCAGTTTCACACTGTTGTTATTGGAAAAGATGCATGATAGGATTTCAGTCTTAAATTTATGAACATATGGTCTAACATATGGTCTATCTTGAGAATGTGTGCTTGAGAAGAATGTGAATTCTGCTGCTATTGGATGAAATGTTCTTTATCCATCTGTTAGGTCTGTCTGGTCTAATATGTATTTTAAGACCAAAGTTTCCTTATTGATCTTCCATCTGAATGATCTATCCATTGTTGAAAGGTGGCTCTTGAAGTACCCTACCATTACAGTATTGCTGATATCTCTTCCTTCAGGTCTTTTAATATTTACTTGATATATTTAGGTGCTCCAATGTTGGGCTCAGACACATTTATCAGTGGTATATGCTCTTGATAAATTGACCCCTTTATTATTATTATATAATGTCCTTCTTTGTCTTTTATTATAGTTTTGCCTTTGAGTATATATAGTCTGGTATAAATATAGCTACCCCTGCTTTCTTTGGTTTCTATTTGCATGGAATATCTTTTTTGATCTCTTCACTTTAGCCTGTGTGTGCCCTAAAAGTTGAAGTGAGTCTGTTGTATGCAGCATATAATTGAGTACTGTTTTTTAATCCATTAAAAAAAGACAAAGAGTAGTCTTTTGATTGGAGAATTTAGTCCATTTACATTTAAAGTAATTACTGGTAGGTATGGACTTACTGTTGCTATCTTATAAAGGTTTTCTGGCTGTTTTACTATTCTTTGGTTTCTTTCTTCTATTGTTCTCTTTTTTTGTGATTTGATGAGGGTTTTTTGGGGTAGTGGTATCTTTTGATTCCTTTCTCTCTGTATTTTTTGTGTCTCAGTAAATTTTTTGTGTCTACAGTAAATTCTCACTGTGTGGTTTTCATGAAGCTTACATTTTATAACAGTCTACTTTAACCTGCTAACAACTTACCATCAAACACACAAAATACTACTTTTTACACTCTCTCCTCTCCCCCCAAATTTTATGTTTTTGAAGTCAATTTCCATATTTTTATATTGTATATCCATTAGCAAGTTATTTTTATTATTTTTACTTTGAATACTTTTGTAGTTTTTTAACCTTCATAACAGCATTAAAAGTTATTCACCTATATTACCATATTAGAATATTTTGAATTAAGCTGTATACTTACCTTGACCAGTGAGTTTTACACTTTCTTATATTTTCATGTTGCTAGTTAATATTCTTTCATTTCAACTTGAAGCATTTCTTGTAAAGTCAGTTTAGTTGTGGTGATCTCCTTCAGCTTTGTTTTTCTGGAAAACTCTTTATCTCTCCTTCACTTTTAAAAGACAACTTTCCCATATATTCTTGGACGACAGTTTTGGTTTTTTTTTTTTTCTTCCCCCGGCACTTTGAATATATCATCCCACTGCCTTCTGGCCTGCAAGGTTTCTGCTAAAAATCTGCTCACAGTCTTAAGGGTGTTTCTTCCTATGTAACACATTTCTTTCCTCTTGCTGCTTTTTAGATTTTCTCTTTGACTTTAACTTTTGACATTTTAATTAAAATGTATCTCAGTGTAGATTTCTTTAGCTTCATCTTCTTTGCCATTATTTAGGCTTCCTAGATCTGAATGTCTTTCTTTCCCTAAGCTTAGGGGGTTTTTCAGCCATTAGTTCTTTGAATAAACTTTCTGCTTCCTTCTCTCACTCTTCTCCTTCTATGTAATGCAAACATGTTCTACGTAATGGTGATCAGTGAGTCTCTTAAGCTGTTTTCACTCTTTTTCATTATTTTTCCTTTTTGCTCCTCTGATTAGATGAATTCCACCATCCTGTCTTTGAGTTTGCTGATCCTTTTTCCATTTAATTTAGTTTGTAGATGAACACGTCTTTTGAATTTTTTAGCATAGTTATTACATTCTTCAGATCTATGATTTCTATTTATTATTTCTTTTTGTTTGTTTGTTTTTATAATTTTTTTTATTTTTTTATAAACATATAATGTTTATTATTATTAGCCCCAGGGATACAGGTCTGTGAATCGCCAGGTTTACCCACTTCACAGCACTCACCACAGCACATAACATCCCCGATGTCCATAACCCCTCCACTTTCTCCCTACCCCCCTACGCCTATTCATTATTTCTTTTCTTTTTTTTAATGTTTTATATCTCTTTATTGAATTTCTCACTAGTTTATGCATTGCATTTTTTACTTTGTCTATCATCTTTGTGATTGTTATTTTTAACTCTACTGAGTAAATCACTTATCTTTGTTTTGTTAGGATCAGTTTCTTCCAATTTATTTTATTCTTTTGTTTGAAACACATTCCCTTGTTTCTTGATTTTCCTTGGCTCCATTTTAGTTTTTGCCTGTTGGCTAAAACAGCCACCTTTTCCAGTCTTTATAGACTGGTCTCATGTAGGCGATGAGCTTGTCAATAAGCATAGCCCAAGAAGTCTAGTTGCTTCTCAGACCTTTGCACTTGTCTGAGGCACTCTCTTTGTTTTTAGAGGCTTCCAGTAGTGAAGGGTATGCCAAGACCCATCAGTGTCCCAAAAGGGAAGATTGCAGTTAGCACCTAGATGTAGGCTGTTTAGAAGCAGGACCCTTAGGCAGCAGCTGGGCATGTGTGCAGTTGACTACATACCTCTTCCCAGAAGAAACCAGAAGATGGGTATTTTGCTTGCTTTTTCTGGACTCCTAGTGGGGTGGTGAATGTTCATGTGCTCCTTAACTGCTGATTCTTTGCTATAGTTCTGTGTGACTCACGAATACAATACAATCCTTTGAGTGGCAGCTGCTATAAAATTTGGAGTGCTAGATATATATATACAATTTCATTTCAGAGAGATACTGACAACTTGGTTTTATTTTCTGATGACTTGATTTAATTGTTGGAATGAGGCTGAGGAAGAATACAGGGAGGTGCCCACTGATCCCTCTGGTCTCCAGGGAGGATTACAGTCAGCACTAGTGTGCTCATTAGAAGCTGGACTCTCAGGCAGCAGTAGTTAGTCCCCTTCCTGGGAAAGACTAGGGAATGGCAGATTTATGCCTACTCCTTCTGTGCTCTGCCTTGGGAGAATAGCCATGGCCAATGCTTGCTGTGCTCCTATGAAGAACTCTCTTGTTTATTTGTTATAAGACTCCTTGGGGCATCTGGGTGGCTCAGTGGGTTAAGCCTCTGCCTTCGGTTCAGGTCATGATCTCAGGGTCCTGGAATCAAGCCCCACATCAGGCTCTCTCTCTTAAAGGGGCAGAGGGAGAGGGGCTTGCCCCACTCTCTCTCTCTCTGCCCACCTCTCTGCCTACTTGTGGTCTCCCTCTCTGTCAAATAAATTAGTAAAATCTTAAAAAAAAAGAAAAATACTGTGAGACTCCAAGCCCTGTTGACTTTTAGAGCTGGGATTTTGGGGGTGGGAATCTATCCCTCAGATGGGAGCCTTAAAATCTGAGGTCCTAGATGTGTGGTCCAAACCCCTCACTCCTCAGAGAGAAACTGGGAACTGAGGGTTCCCTCACAATTGTATGACACTCAAGGGTGGGGTTTATTATGGCAAGAGTGTGTCTCAGCCTTTCCTACTCATTTAGGTGTGTGTATTTTCTTATTTGCCAAATGTGTAGGAGTCATACAGCTAGTTTCTGGGTTTCTCTGGAGAGAATTACTCCCTTTGTAGCTGTGTACATTCAGTGCATCTGTGGGAGGAGGGATATTTAGGAGACTCCTGTCATTATCTTGGTCCTGCCCCTTAATATCTCATTTATATATTTAACAGTTGTTCAAGTCAATGTTCTATTGATTCTTTAATTCTTATGTTTAAAGTTACAGCAAAAACAATTATTTTAAAATATCATTTTTGAGATACTGACCTATATTATGTAAATCATATTGCCCTTGGTATCTTTGCATACCCATCTTAGCTAAAAAGATTAATTAGTAATTTTTTCTATACACTTAAAATTGTCTCCTTGAGTTAAAAGGAACTTAAAATTAATGCTAATCATGCCTATTACTTTTTGGTAAGCATTTTTTTTTTCTGAAAATAATTTGAATACTGTGCTGGTAGGTACAACTAGCTACCTTTTGCTTACAGTTTTTAATTTTTCTTACATCATATATGTATGAATTACAAAGCATTTTTCCGTGTTTTATTTTTTAATAGATGTGGATGTTTTGAAGGAGATAATCTGGTGTTTTGCAATGCCATTGAAAAAGGATGTTGGCTCTATGCCACAAAGAAACCTTAGTTTGCCTCGTGGTTGAAAATCAGCCTGGCAGAAAGTTCTGTTTCACTAGGCTTTCAGTATTAGACTTCAACTACATTTCCATTTTCTAAAGGGCAATATAATTTTTAATATATTTCTCTGAGATCTGTCCTTTCAACAGAAAAAAAAAAAAATCCTGGTGGGAAATTGGGAAGCAGAATTCTCTAGATTGCTTTGGGAGTATAAAAAGATTATTTATTTATTTATTTGACAGAGAGAGAGAGAGAGAGAGAGAGATCACAAGTAGGCAGAGGGGGAAGGGGATGCAGGCTTCTTGTTGAGCAGAGAGCCCTGACTTGGGTCTTGATCCCAGGACCCTAGATTATGACCTGAGCCGAAGGCAGAGGCTTAACCCACTGAGCCACCCAGGTGTCCCTCAAAGTATGCTTTTCTAATGATTAGATTGTATGCCCACGGCATACAGAAGATGTATGCATCTTCTGCCCCTCAAGTGTTGTTCAGACACATGAACAGTTTCCTTACTGGGCAAATCCATATGTTAATAACTGTTTACTTCAGATTTGTTAATGTGCTAGTAATTATACATAATCTTTGTGCAAGCAGGGAGTTTTGTGTGATTTCTTATTTTATGAGACACAGAATAATGACTAGTGGGTAGTGATTGGTACATAGTAGATACTTAGTAAGTACATATGAATGGACAGTTGACTGACTGACTGAATGAATGAATGAATGTGTATAATTGATCCAGGCTAAACATTAGCTCTCTACAACAGAGCTGTAAATGATGTTGTTTCTGTCTGAAGGAGTCATGCTTTTCCTTATGTCAGATTAAAGGGTACCTCACTATTTCTGGCTACCATGGAGAATATAGAAAATCTATAAACTGCCCCTTTAAGAAAAAAAGCATTCCATTTGAGGATATTTTTGTTCAGTACTGGAAAACATCTTTTATTTAATAAAACCACTATTTAGTTGAACTTTTTTGTATAACTTTTTGTACAAGATTCTCTGTGTATTAAAGAATTTATTAATCTTACATAATTAACTTGATAATATGAACTTTTTCTTATAATGAAATTAATTTTAAGTGTTTCATGTATCTCATAACATAATCCAGTCGTAGAATTAATTAATCTTCCTCTAATATGTTTTCATTTGGGACTTAAACAAAATTCATTGACTCATTTATCTAAATTCATATCTGAGTCATACTAAGGCCAACAAATGCAGCATCTCAGTTATCCCTGACCTTGGACATTCACAGTCTAGCAGAGGAGAATAACCGTGGTTAGTGAGTTAAGTGATCTGGCAGGGCACGATGGGAGCATGGAGGAGAGGCATCAAAACCAAATTAGAGGAATCATAGAGCTTTTCTGCAGGAGTTGATGAGCTTGCTGATTTTTTAAGAATAACTCCGTGCTATTTGATGAAGAAAAGTGGTTGCTATGGAGCAACGGTGGCAGGCATTTAAGAAAAGCAAAGAGAATCTGTGAAAGTACAGAGAAGTAAAAAAGACATAGTAAATGGTTCTATATGGCTGATGGCAATACACGGATATCAGGAACTCTCAAATATACAGCAAATACTTATAAAATAGAAAGGATAAAATGGCTTTTCTTCCTCTTTATATCATATGAAACTCTCTACCTAGGTAATTTCAGCCACTGCCAAGGAACATGCATGTATTTTTCAAGACTACATGGAAAGTTATTTAAAAAACCATTTGTGGACTCTAAAGTTAGCTTTAACTTATTTAACAAAATGTTTCATGCAGAATCCATTTTCTGCCAATGTAGGAACTTGGCAGTAAGAAATAAAAAGAACCACCTTTGTAAATTTACAAGCATGCTTCTGAACAACTCAGAGATTAAAGAAGAGATGATGATACAACTTATAAAATATAAACTGAATGGAAACAACCACTATGAGTCAGTACATGTAAAACAAATGCCCAAATACTACATTAGAAAGAAGAACGTTTGAAATGCATTAGCTAAACATTTCGTCTAGAAGTTAGAAAAAACAGCTGAATATATTCAAAGAGTGCAGGAAAAAGCAACTTGTGAAAATAAGATGATAGATTCAGGAAGTAGAAAAATAGGTATGTGATATATAAACGTATGATACAGTGGATCCACAAAGTCCCACTGGCCCTGTGAATGGCTAAGAAAATGGACAAACCTCTGGAAGGAGTAATAATTTTAAAAAGTACTGAAAGTGGAAATGAAACTATCAGTAGCACTGGGGTTGGAGCGCTACTAAGAGAATATTGTGAAGAACTTCCTGCCGTCCTGCTCAGAAGAGAGATGGAAGGACCCAATCCCGAGATCACTGCAGGGGGCTCTGAGTCAAGTCCTTGACGCTTGGTTCTTCCCTCTTCCCAGTTCATTTTGCACACAGCACAGAGATACCTTTATAAAGCAAATCTAATCATGCTACTTTCTATTTAAATATAAGCTGTCAGTGACTTTCTACGACTCTAAGGAGAACATATAAAATCCTTAATGTTTCCTACAAGAGGTGGCATCTTGGTCCCACCACTCCATTTTCATCTGTCCCTACTCCCTCCTTGCTTGCTGCTCTCCTGCCACACTGTTGTCCTTTCTCTCCGTTCCGGAAATGTGCTGAATTCTTTCTGTCTCAGGCCCTCCACCCATGCTGTCCTCTCCACTGATGGCACATTCCTTCACCACATTCTCTTGGATAATTCTTATTTACCTTCCAGATCTCAACTAAATATTACTTCTTCCCATGAGAGCTTCTCAAACACTGTAATCCCAGATTAGGTTGCCCTGGTATAGCCTTTCCCATTAGTCTGTGCTTTTCTTTGATAAGACCAGTCTCATTTAGGCATGAGTCTATTGAATTTATTTTTAATTATTCACTACATACATGTATACATATTATAACATCAGGAGTCATGTCTGTTGAATTAACTGCTTTAATCCCCCCCAGGACCAGCCTATGATATTCCCTATTGTAAATTTTCAGTCTACTTTCTCATTTATTCGGGAAAAAGTATTTTTTTTTCTTCGTTTGTTTTTTTTTTGCACATTTTTTTATGTACTTAGTTCTCCCAGAAGTTATAGAAACTCAGCAGTGAACAAAACAGGCAAAATTACTGCCCTTGTCAAGTTTAATTTGATGTATGTATATGAGGAGGTGTGGATGCCAAACAAATAAATGAGAAAAATGCTGTCAGATGATGATGATAAGTGCCATGGAGAAGATGTGAGAGAGATAGGATTGTACTTCTAAGTAGTATGGAGAGGGAAGACTTCATTGAGAAGTTGATATTTGAGTGATGTTTTGAAAGAGACTTCTGTAATACTTCCCGAAAAAGAGATAATCGCTCCTTCCTCAGGGCTTTTAAAAAATCGTATTTGTAACAACTTCACTCTAATTTGTTGTTTTATTTCCTGTCTCTTGCCAGCTTTGATTGTGGCAGACTTAAGGTAATAGTAACTCTTTTATCCTTTAATTCCCATCATACCTATCTCATCCAGTTGCTGCTTTTGAATATTAAAGAATACTCGAATGAATTAAGGTGTTTTAAGTTATATTGCAACATACTTCCTTTGCACAAAATTTTTAAAAAACAGCTTTACTGAGGTATAACTGACATAGAATAAGCTACACATATTTAAAGTATACAATTTGGTAAGTTTTGATGTACATAAATACTAATTTTGTAAACTCTTCTTCCTGCCTCCCAAATCAACCACTGACGTGCTTTTGTCACTATAGATTAGTTTCATTTTATTGAGTTCATTTTATATATATAAATGCAGAGAGAGAGAGAGAGAGAGAAATGAATACAGCTGTACGGGTGATTTTGTATAAACTCTTGTGTCTGGCTTCTTTTATTTAGCATACCATTTGGTATTTGTACATGTTGTGTTTATCAGTACTTCATTCATTTTTTAATGTTGAGTAGTATTGCATCATATAGGTATAACGGAATTTGTTTTTATTTTCCCATTTCGTGGATTTACACAGTGTTTTAACCATTTGTTTGCAACTTACCTCTCCATTAGAAATAGCAGTAGTAAAATCTGCACAGATTGGGGATAAGGGAATACCAAATTCTAAGGTTACAAATAGAGAAACAAGTTTTTAAGACTGTTCTAGGTATTTTCCAGTTAATAGACGTTTGACATTTGTGTTTACCACATAAAGATCTGAAAGTTGTCTGTAATCATTGGCATGCTTTTGGCTCTAAGGATCACCAAAGAAATTTTTGAATATTGGTGGAATCATTACCGGTGATGTGTATTTTAAAAATTATACTAAATATAAAACTGTGTGCTTACCTCCTACATTGGAAGTCTTCTAAAACTATAATTAAAACCTCATAAAGGGGGGTGCCTGGGTGGCTCAGTGGGTTAAGCCTCTGCTTTCGGCTCAGGTCATGATCTCAGGGTCCTGGGATCGAGCCCCGCATCGGGCTCTCTGCTCAGCAGGGAGCCTGCTTCCTCCTCTCTCTCTGCCTGCCTCTCTGCCTACTTGTGCTCTCTGTCTGTCAAATAAATAAATAAAATATTTTAAAAAAAAAACAAAAAACCTCATAAAGGCATTGTGGAAAAGAAAACAGAATATAATCACTTTTCCTTTGCAGGGAAAATAGATCCCTTTTAGATTAATCTGTCCTTTTCCTATGATGACTCCTAGATAAAGGGGATATGAAGAAAGTCATCTTCATAGTTTTGTTTAAGTATTATATTCTGTCACCACTTTCTTCTCATGTCTAGTCTTAACCATAACTTAAGTAATCTTACATAAGGACATTTTGCTTTTCATTTTTTCTTAGTTTTGAGTTTCATTGGCTTAGAAGGTATCTTCCTACGGGGGCGCCTGGGTGACTCAGTGGGTTAAAGCCTCTGCCTTTGGCTCAGGTCATGGTCCCGGGGTCCTGGGATGGGGCCCCCGCATTGGGCTCTCTGCTTGGCGGGGAGCCTGCTTCCCCCTCTCTGTCTGCCTGCCTCTCTGCCTACTTGTGATCTGTCAAATAAATAAATAAAATCTTAAAAAAAAAAAAAAAGTAGTAGAGATACAACTCTCCCTTGTATCCACGTCTATCTCAACGTCGTCTTCTGTAGGACAGGGCTAGTCCTAAGAGTAAGTGGGAAGAGAGTGAAAACACAAATTCTGCTCTGGGGCGCGTGGGTGGCTCAGTGGATTGAGCCGCTGCCTTTGGCTCGGGTCGTGGTCTCGGTGTCCTGGGGTGGAGCCCCATGTCGGGCTCTCTGCTCAGCGGGGAGCCTGCTTCCGCTTCTCTCTCTGCCTGACTCTCTGCCTACTTGTGATCTCTCTCTCTGTCAAATAAGTAAATAAAATCTTTAAAAAAAAAAAAAAAAAAGTTCTGTTCTGTACTTCTCCTTTCAGTAGCCTCATTTAGATGTTTCTCTGCCAGTGTTTTAATTTTTTTTTTATTTTTAAAAAGATTTTATTTATTCATTTGAGAGAGAGAGACAGAGAGAGCACAAACAGGGGGAGAAGCAGAGGCACCCCACTGAGCCAGGGAGCCTGCTGTGGTGCTTGATCCCAGGACCCTGGGATCATGACTCAAGCTGAACGCAGATGCTCAAATACCTGAGCCACCCAGATGCCCCTCTGCCAGTGTTTTTATAGTGGTGCGTGGAAGGAGAGGAAGTCGTTCAAATAAAATAATGTTTACAGATGTTAAAATTTTCATATATTTGCGTATAAGTTCTTTTTTAAAATGAAAAGCCATATAGACTTGTAAAAAGTTACTTCAATTGCAAAGAAATAATACTGGAGTTTCAGGCCTCGATACATGACTGAGAGAGACTCTTGACAGGACAATGTCACCTGTTTCTAGAGTCACAGATGTCGGCTTATCCTACCTGCAGCAGGGGCCAATTCAGATATCTGTGCTGCAGCTTTAAACGCAAAGAATGCAAGATGTTAAAAGTGCAACACATATGGAGGAGAAAGTGAAAGGTAATCTGTAGAAGAGGGAGACATGGCAATATTGCCATGTTCATGGGTAATTGCCAATTCTTAGTAATTGACAGTTGACTCCTAGGCTTAGACCTCTGATAAGGGAAGCTGTTTGGTTGTCATTCTAACTGGTTTAACGGAATTGTTTTTGATGTATTTATATCTCCCACCATTTTAGATTTGAACTGATTTATTCTGGAAATTTAGTGTTGTGCAGAGATTAAGAATACAGTCAGGAAAATCTGGGTTAAAAGTTCTGCTTTTCCCTACTCTTATTTTAGGGTCATGATTGAATTTTTAACATCTTCAAGACTCAGTGACCACATCAAAAAATGCAAATTATTGGGACAGTTGGGTGGCTCAGTCGGTTAAGTGGCTGCCTTCAGCTCAGGTCATGATCCCAGAGTCCTGGAATGGAGTTCCACATGGGGCTGCTTGCTCTTAAGGAGCCTCTTTCTCCTTCTGTCTGGCGCTCCCCTGCTTGTTCTCACTCTCTGTCTCCCTGATGAATAAATAAATAAAATCTTTTTAAAAAATAAATAAAAATAAAAATGGGGATTATTTCATTAAACTTTCTATGATTGTTAGGATACTAAATTAAAAACATAGAGTAACATCTGTTTATAATGCCCAGTCAATAGTTTGTGCTCAGTTAGTGAAAATTGATGGTGGAACACATGTTTATAAATTTTGACATTTTCTGCAATGCCTTTCTCCTTGTTAGTCACTGTCTCCTAGACACTATCCTTGTATTAAAGATATAATCTGAAGATAAAGAAAAAAAGCAACATCCTCTCAATGAGGATTCATTAATAACTAATATTTGTCTAACTTAAAAAGCACTGTATGTACATTCTCTCTTTTAATCATTTAAAAAATTGAGGAAGTATACATTATTACCCTGTTTTACAGAGTAGCAAACGTGTGCACACACATGCACACACAGTGAGAGCAAGAGGGAGAGTTTTAAAAATTTTTATTTATTTATGTATTTATTTATCATTATTTTTAAAAATATTTTATTTATTTATTTGACAAAGCCAGAGAGATCACAAATAGGCAGAGAGAGGGGGAGGGGTGGAGGGGTGGGAAGCAGGCTCCCTGCTGAGCAGAGAGCCTGATGAGGGGCTTGATCCCAGGACTCTGAGATCATGACTTGAGCCGAAGGCAGAGGCTTAACCCACTGAGCCACTAGGCGTCCCATATTATTTTTTTATTTTTTAAGTAATCTCTATGCCCAATGTCGGGCTCAAACTCACCACCTCAAGATTAAGAGTTGTATGCTCTATGGACTGAGCCAGCCAGGCACCCGATGTGAAAGAGATTTTTAAGGAATTGTTTTAAGCGATTGTGCAGGCTGGCAAGTCCAAAATTTGCAGAGTAGGCATGCGGGCTGGAGACACGGTTGTCGTTCAAATCTGAAGGCAATCAAATAACAGACTTCTCTCTTCCTTGAGAGACGACTGTTTTTCTGTTTTGTTTTGTTTTTCTCTTAAGGCCTTCACCTGATTGCATGAGATCCACAGTATGGGGAGTAATCTGCTTCACCTCAACTCTACTAATTTAAATGTTAATCCCATCTAAAAAATATCTTCACAGCATAAATCATTTAAAAAAAAAAATCTAGACTTTATTTGCCCAAATATCTGGGTACCATGGCCTAGCCAATTTGACACATCTGGTTAGTGATCAAATTTAGGTCCCCAGGACACAGTTTGGGGGCCACTTCTGTTCATTTCCCAGGCTCCTCATTCATACAGTGTAGATCAGTGGTGGTCCAGACCTAAAAGTGATTCATTACAAGGTAAAAGAAGGTGAACAGGCTCTGTCCTACGGTCAGTTTTAAAGACTGATATTGATGTTAGGTGGGGCCTTCCTTCATCTTGAGTGTGGCCATCAGCAGCTAATGTCGTCAGGAGTTAATAATTAAGTTTACTTACGATATGTCAGGCAAGCTCTTTTAAGCACATTACATGTAACCCACTGGGATACATATTTTGGGGTCACACCGCTAACTAGAAAATGATGGATTTAGATTCTTTTTCAGACGGTCTGACTCCAGTACATGTGCTCATGACCATTCTACCATTCCACCACCTCCTAATTGCCCTGTTCTGTTTCGTCTGCTGTCCATGCTCTCTGCATGCTTTCCATCTCCATGCACACATTTTCACTTTATGAAACTCCTCTGTTTCCAATAAATCATCAGATTCAAGGTAAAAAGTTGGAGTTTTGGTTTATATCCAGTGTATCCCTTCTAAGAAATCTAGCTATTTCATTAAAGACGCCTATGCCTATGTACTAGGAATTCTGTTCTGGTTGTCCGACTTGAATGTTGGGGGTTTTGAAGGTAACGTGTAAAACTTTCTTTAAAAGTCACTTGGATGTAATTGAATTTATTTTAATACCTACTGATTATTCTGTGTTCTTGAGTCTTAATATTTTGGGGCAATACAGATTCCTTCAAGAAGTTGGTAATGCTATGAAATCTCCATGCCAAGGAAGGAAAGAAATGTGCATAAACACAAAATTTTCATGCCCTTCCAGGAAGTTTGATCATCTGAAGCCCTTCCTGAAGCCTTGGGTTAAGAACATCTGACCCATGGGGTAAGCTTTATTTACCCACATGCAGTAACTTCAGGAATGCTGTTAACTTATTAAATTACTTTCTGAAAGACATTTAAACAATGAATGAGTAAATGGAATGAAGGGCAATATACTTTGGGGTTTTGAAAGGCCACCTCGCACCTTTCCTCCATTAGTCTTTGACCTTTCTTTACTGCCCTTCTTGACAGCAGGTCTGCTTTTACTGAGTCACCAGAGTTAAAAGGGCCCTGCCGTAATTGTGTCTGTAAGTAAAGGTCAGAGCCTAACCCTGAATTTGCTATATTTGTCCTGATGTCTTTTGAAGGAAACAAAAGATCTGCTGTAGTTAAAGAAGGGTCAAGGAAGAAAAGTTAGTTAAATCATTAAATCAGAATGCAGTCATTAATTTTAAAATAATTGCTGGGGAGACCCCATAGAACCCTGAGCCATTAAAGCAGAAAGAGCTTGGATACATCTGTCCTAAGGGCAAATCTATTCCTGGAATGGCTGGGTAAGAAAAGTAATTGTGTTCACTCGATTTGAATTACATCATACTCTTGCCAAATTACTTTAACTTTTATTAAACTCTCAGGGAAACATGAATACCATGCTTTTGACCTGTAGCATACCCAAAGTTCTAGTTTGTATTTCAGATGAAATTAGGGCTGCAAGATGACAGAGTCATGTGAATAAACCTATTTGTTTAATTAAATGCGTTTCTAAGTTATCTGTCTGCTATCGGATAGTATAAGCAAATCCACTCAATGTTGTTTTATTACGGACAAGTGACTTAAGATTTTTTTCTATCCCTAAAAAATGAGCATAGATCTCTGCATTTCTGAGAGATCTATTAAAGCGTACAACAAAACTGATTTAATCATTCATTGTAAGGTTCTTCTTTTTTCTTTTTATAATCTTTAATTGAAAAACTCTCAAGAGGCTATACTACCTCCTTAAAGTTGTACGTAATCTATGTCAGTTTGCATGTTTGGCCATAAAATAGAAGGATCACTGTGCAGTAACCCGATTTGACACCCACTTTGGGGCTCTTTCAAGTAAAGTAATTGAATAGTACTGGAAAGCCCAGTGCTTTTGTATGCTGTGCATTAAATATTTGTTCAGATGTGAATCAGCTTTGCTATATGAGAAGTTCCCAAGGGACAGGGTCAGTTGTGTTCTGATATTTCTTTTGTTAAGTCTGTGAATTCATCATCCATTCAGCCTTTATTTCAGTCTTGCTTTGTGCAGATGGTAGGCTGCCAACTTTGGCCATAAAAAGGAGAGAAAAGCCCAGCCTCTGACACTCCAGAGCTCAGCTTTGATCGTGGACGGTGCTCATCTATACAGATAGAATGTGCTCTTGCAATTAAAAGAATAGACTCCATGTCTGGTCCAGGGATAAGGGTTGTATCATGCAAGAGGCAGCACTTGGATCTGACCATCGAGGAACTGTACTTGACAAGGGGAATATGGGATGAGAAGGATATTTGAGGCTGATCAAAGGCACTGCCCAAACATAGAGGGACAGAACATTATAAGGAGAATGTAGAGAATGTAGAGAAGGCACACCATCGGGTTTGGCTGCAACATGGATTGCCAGTAGGGGAGGTTATGATAAAAATCTAGAAAAAGTAGGCTAGGCCGTAAAGTGAAAGAGTATGGATTTATGAAGAAGCTTATAATTTATCCGATAGACTTTAAAAGCCTTTATTTGTCGGGGGAGGGACATAGTTAAAATCGCATCTCATATTTTTTGAACATTTACTACCTGCTGAGTATTCTGCTAAGAATTTTCATATTTTATTTAAGCCTTATGGAAGATTTAAAAGTAGGCGTGTTATTATTATTCCACAATCTGTGGCTTAGGGACATTATGTAAATTGGCCCAAATCACTTAGGTAATAAAATAAGTGACAGGGCCAGGGTTCAATGCTTGAGTCCCTTGACTCCAGAGTCTATCCCCCTTATTCACTATACCATGATCTGACTTGGGCCTTAGGAAGATAATTCTAGAAACACTGTATAGTTTAGGTCGTTGAGAGAAGACACTAGGGATTATTAAGAAGTGGTGAGACAGGAAAATAAGGTACTATTATTATTCAGAATGTGTGGAATGGGCATTAGCATCAGTGCAAAGATCAAAGAGGGAACTTGCCTTGATGTTACAGCTTCCTGAAGGAATTTCTTCCTTTTCAAGTAGAGTACGCTTACATGGCGCCTTCAATCCATATGATCCACAATATTTACATATATTATATATATATGTAATATGTACGTAATATGTAATATATATGTAGCAGTACTAATCACTGCTTTCTGTCAACTTGTTTTGTTTTGTTGAGCTCTTCATTTTTCTAGGTAGACTCTAAATTCCCTGAAAGCAATAATTTGCCTCTCTTATTGAATCTATTCTGCACTGCCTTAACTGGACGCTGAATAGAGTTGTTGCTCAAAAAGAAGTTGTCAACTTATATTAAAAGTCCATTTTTTGTTTCTGTTGACAGTATTTGATTCATTTCACTGCGCGAGCTAGGTATCGCTGACTTTCATGAACTCTGTGGGGAAAGTATGTTTGCACAGTAGTCATATATTTAAATATTAGATGTGTAGGGAACTTGAGTACTTTTTCTTAAGAGTAAAGCTATTTAAAAGAACTTCAGAATGTGCCTGTGACTCTGTGTGTGTCTGTGAAGAGTTTCACAATACAGAACCATAAGTGGATCATTCAGTATAAAAGCTCATTCTTTAAGTGGCCCTGTGTCATTTCTATTGAGAAAGATCATGAGAAATGTTCTGATATATAATAAAGAGAACATCATAATATGTAGTCTGATTAATATATAGTAAATGTAGTTTTGTGGAATTTGGAAACTTCAGTTAGTTTAAATTATCTAAGAGGTGGTTTGTTTTTTGTTTTTTGTTGTGGTTCCCCCCCACACCCGCCGCCACCCCGACTTCCTGATTCATTGGATGGTTGCTTCAGTTTCCCCATCTGTAAAATGGTTTTTTATGTAGTATATGGTTAAGTCAATGCAATTAAAAAAGTAAAAGCGTAGTTTCTTATAAAATCACTTTGAAATATAAGATGAAAGCTATTTGAGAAGTTCAAATTGGCATTAAATATCCATCAGGGTTTAAATTGATGGTGGGGATCACTTCTTTACTTGCCTGTATATGAACTTTGATCTTCATAGATAAAAGGCACAAGAAGTAAATTCTTGATAATATCTAGGTTTCTTCTCCACTCCATTCCCTCTTTTTGTGGTTTGATGTCTGGGCAGCAAAATAAACCCAAATTTTAAAATATCTTGGTCTAGGAAGTATCATTAGCATTGTTTTATGTCAGAATCTTGAATGATGATGATGATGAATCAGAATGGTATTTTCAAAGTTATAATCTAAAAATACATACATATGTTTATTACATTAAAATATTTTAAGAAAAAAGGTTTTTAAATAATCAGATCCTAATACA
This sequence comes from Neogale vison, assembly GCF_020171115.1. Taxonomy (NCBI): domain Eukaryota; kingdom Metazoa; phylum Chordata; class Mammalia; order Carnivora; family Mustelidae; genus Neogale; species Neogale vison. The sequence continues at coordinate 47,480,964 of NC_058094.1, forward strand.
GAACTTGTTTGGACTTTAACATTTTTTTTTTTTTTAAGATTTATTTATTTATTTATTTATTTATTTATTTATTTATTTGACAGAGAGAGAGAGATCACAAGTAGGCAGAGAGGCAGGCAGGGGGGGTGGGGGAAGCAGGCTCTCCACTGAGCAGAAAGCCCAATGTGGGGCTCGATTCCAGGACCCTGAGATCATGACCCGAGCCGAAGGCAGAGGCTTAACCGGCTGAGTCACCCAGGCACCCCTGGACTTTAACATATTTTTTAAAATAAAGAAGTAAGGATCATTTTGGCAAAGTGGATATTTTAGGTATAGAAAAGAGGGAGCCAGTCAGTGTTGTTTAAACTATATAAGACATGGGAACCTTTAATATTTATAAGCGGATCACCTGGGTGGCTGCCCAGTGACCTTCTGTGGCTCTCCTGAGCTTTGCTTGGAGAAAAGAACTGCCTGACTTAGATATGACATGTACCATGATTGTTTTTGCTTTCTGCTACCACTGGATTTTCATCTCTGGGTTCAGTGGAATGTGGCTGAGTACCTTCCTGTGCTAACAGTTTCTGGTTACAGATTTTAGGTAGAGAGAAGCTGGGTAATTTTAGATTCCACTTTCAATTGATTCTAGGGGAGTTTTGTATATATAGCTCATCAAATGAACTGCAGGACACACTGGAAATCTCATATGGAGTATAGAATTAATAATTTTATGACTATATTAGGTTAAGTAATGGCTCAATTTTGAAGCAGATAAGCCAGTTATTTCCATGAATCATTATAGAATCTACTCTTTCTGGTTGTTAGTTCTTTCTTTTCTCAAATCCATCATGGATATAAGGAGGGATCAAAAAGTGAATTTTATAACTTTTTCAAGTTTAAAGTTTTTCAATTTTGTAACATTTTCAAGATGATATTTTAGATTTCTCAGGCAAAATAACTAAATAATGTTTGTTAAGATCCTTGTTTATGTTGGTACTAACAGTTATATTGCTTAATTCAGTTCAGCAATATTTTCAAGATGAAAGTTTTCACTCTCATTTTATCCATACTTATACTGAGATTTGGAAAGGTTATAGGCTATATGACTTCCCATACTTGCACAGATTTTACAGATCTTTCATTAGATGTCTTGGAGTGACTTGATTTCTGAGTTCTAGGATTTTGTAGCATTTGAAACTTCATATGACTTCCGAAGTAATTATGGATAACAGATATGGAGGTGGCAAATTTGTGAATAATACAAACTGTGTAGCATGTTTATCCAGCATTTATAAAACTTCATAGTAATCTTATAAAACATGGTAACATTTCTTAGAAGGTATTAATGTTGCTTCTTGTTATTGATAGTGTTATTGAAAAACACAACTTTAAGTAGCTCATATGCAGTATGACTTTTTACTCTTTACCCCATAAATTAGCTTAATGTATATCAAGAATCAATATAGTAAAGGGAAATTTTAGTTACTAAAAATTTTTCTATTGCTTTCATTTCTATCCCTCACTAAAAACAGAATTTGATCTAGTGACTATCTAGTGTAAGTATTTAGATTCAGTTTGAAATTACAGTTGAGGTTCTCTGGACATCGGTTTTGATGCCTAAATAATGAAACATCACTTGTGCAAATTGTCATTTTGCAGTTCCAGTGAAGGCCTTGTGTGTAGTCTGCTTCAATTATCTTTTCATATGTTTGTCCTTGATAATATTTCACTTACCCTCAGTTACTTAAAAGGTTTATCTTTGCTGCCCTAGAGTGATGTGGTTGTTCTAGGGCAGTGGCTCTCCACCTGTGGTCCCCAGACCAGCAGCATCTGCATCACCAGGGACCTTCTTAGAAATGCAAATTCTTGGTCCCACCCCAACTTCCTGATTTAGAACCTTGAGGGTAGAACCCAGCAATCTGTGTTTTTAAAATCCCTCTGGAGGATTCTAAGGCACTCTAAAGTTTGATAACCCTAGTCCTAGGGATATGCTAAAATGATGATGAATGTTTATATATAGCTATATCTTTGTTGTATGGTAGTTTCCACATAAAATTGTCAGATTTTTTAATTACATTTGTTTCTGAATATCTATTTACTTTTATTAGGAAAGGGGTATGTATTTTTCCAATGTACTTTTATATAAGGATGAAAAGACACAACTACTCTTTCAAAGAGGGAGAAATAAGACAAATAATCAAAATATGGTAGGTATTCTCACCTCATCTTAAATTTACCATTCCCTCCACCCCATGTTCCTGTATGCCTTAAGTGCAGAATGATTTATTCTCAAGGTCATTTAGACTTGGACACACATCCATGAGACTTTTATCTTCCTTGTTATCCATGCCAGTTGGTTTTTAAATTTAACAGTTCTATTCTCATAATTTATTCAAGGCCATTCTTCTCTTTTTTTTTCTTATAATCACCAGGTCATTAGGTCATTGCTCTGGCCCTTGAATTGATCAGGTGCTTTAATCTAATTTATTATGTATAGATAAAAGTCACTAAACTATTGCTTTTACCCTGTCATTCTTCTCAAATAAAAACCAAACTAAACAAAACAGATTATTGCTTACCTCATGAAAGCCAACTCTCTTATCTTAGCTAAGGCTTCTCTGTAATGTAGTTATGACATGTCTCTTCTGCCTGTTACCCTCCTTTTCTCCTCATGTTTTCTAGTCAAATTGAGATTTGAGAGCATACTGTGTTTTATGTTTTTTATTTCCAATTTTGACATTGTTTCTTTATTCTTTAGTTTACTCTAGAATATGCATTCTCACAGAATGTGGTCATCTAACCTCATTCACATTTTGAACTTTATTCAGATATAATCGACAACTAAAAATTGTATATATTTAATGTGTACAACATGATGATTTGATATACATATATATTGTGAAATGAAAACTGATGTGAGAAACAAAAGCAGAAGAAAACATATTAAATTTCCTTACTTCTTACAGTCCACTGACAAGTCCTTGAAACAGGCAGAGTGACATTCCTGTAGAGATTCAACTGCCTTGATGTTGATACTTTGCCTAAAGGCAAAAGGCATTCTTGGGCCAACCCCCAGGATCCTGTAAATCTCCTTTAATATATAAAAATTCCTTTGGAAACTTCCTATATCTCTACCCCCTGAAGATATGTGTTGGCAATCATCTCCCAAGCTAATGATCCACGGATATATATCTGAAGAGTCTCATGACTAAGGTTTTCTAGACAATAATAAATGACCTTTTCCTAACAATAGCTAACCCCTCAAGGTTCTGGAATCCTTGATTCCAAATTCCTTAGAGACTTATACAATGCCTAAACCCCTCCGAACTTGAAAGTATATTATATAATGGGCCATTTCTCATGACCCCAGTGCAGCTCTTTCTGCCCAGGGGTCCTGTCCCCATGCCATGGGCCCATATATAAATATATAAATATAAAATATATGTTAAAAAAATGTAAATATATAAATATGTAAATAAAACCACCTTTTTGCACCAAAGACATCTCAAGAATTCTTTCTTGGTTGTTGAGTTCAAACCCTAACATCCTTTCTACATCAAAAGCCATGATCAAGTAATTAACACATCAATCACCTCACATAGTTACCATTTTTGTGTATATGAGAGAACACTTAAAACCTACACTTCCAGCAAATTTCAAGTATATAATACAGTATTATTAACTGCAGTCACCATGCTGTGTGTTAGATTCCCAGAACTTAACTCATTTTATAATTGGAAATTTGTATCCTTAGATCAATAGCACCCATTTTTTTTTAAGATTTTATTTATTTATTTGACAGACAGAGATTACAAGTAGGCAGAGAGGCAGGCAGAGAGAGAGGAAGGGAAGCAGGCCCCCTGCCAAGCCGAGAGCCTGATGAGGGGCTCGATCCCAGGACCCTGGGATCATGACCTGAGCCGAAGGCAGAGGCTTTAACCCACTGAGCAACCAGGCGCCCCCCCATTTTTTTTTAACATGAATAGAATCATACAGTCTAGAAATCTCAGAACATATATATAAAATACACAGGAAAAAATAACAATACAATCTTATCATGTCACTTCAAGCTTTTATATTAATAATACTTCTATATTATTAATACTATTTATAGGGGCACCAGGGTGGCACAGTTGGTTAAGCACCCGAACCTTGGTTTCAGTTCAGGTCATATTCTCAGGGTTAAAAGATCAAGCCCTGCCTTGGGCTCTATGCTCAATGTGGAATCTGCTTAAGACTCTCTCTCCCTCTGCCCACCCCCACCCCCGCTCCCCACCCTTGCCTCTCTGTCACTCTAAGATAAAGAAATATTTTTAACAATTCTATTACTTATCTTCTTCTCTTGTGTTTTCCCATAGTTGTAATATGGTTACATGTGACATGGTTGTGTACTCAGTTTTTTTATTTTTATTTTTATTTTTATTTATTTATTTGCACTCTCATCAACCATGTTTTATTTTTCTTTTTATTTATTATTTATTTGCACTCCCATCAACCATGTTTTTCTTTCATTCTTTCTTAATAGAGCAGTTTTAGATTCACAGCAAAACTGAGAAGGTATAGAGATTTCCCCCACGCATGCAAGGTCTCCTCATTTTGAATATCCCCCACCAGAGTGGCACATGTGTTGTAATTGTTGAAACTACACTGGCGCACCATAATTATCCAAAGTCTGTAGTTTACATTAAGGTTGCTTTTTGTTGTACATTCTGTGGGTTTAGACTAATATATGATGACAAATGTCCATCATTATAGTATCATACAGAGTATTTTTACTCTTAAAATTCCTCTCTGCTCCATGTATTCATCTTTTCTCTCATCAGCCCCGGGCAATCAGTATTCTTTTTTATTGTCTCTGTAGTTTTGATTGACTTTTCTAGAATGTGGTGTAGTTGGAATGATATAGCAAATAGCCTCTTTAGATTGTTTCTTTTACTTGGTAAAATGCATTTAAGGTTCCTCTTTATCTTTTCATGGACTGACAACTCATTTGTTTTTAGTGCTGAATAATATTCTCATGTCTGGACAAACCACAGTTTATCTGTTCATCTACTAAAGGACATCTTGGTTGTTTCCATGTTTGGGCAGTTGTGAATATTGCTATAAAATATATGTGCAGGTTTTTGTGTGGACAAAGTTTTCAGCTCCTTTGGGTAGATACCAAAGAGTTTGATTGCTGAATCATCTGGTAAGAGTACATCTAGTTTTATAAAAAACCACCAAACTGTCTTCCAAAGTGTCTGTATACCATTTGGTATTCCCATTAGCAAAGAATAACAGTTCCTATTGTTCCACATTCTGACCAGCATTTGGTTATTCCAATCATTCTAATAGGCATATACTGTCCTTTCACTACTGTTTTCATTTGCATTTCCCTGAACTCTTGTGATATGGAATTTTTTTTTCATATGCTTATTTACCATCTGTATATCTTCCTTGGTGAGGTATCTGTAAAATTTCTTTAGCCCATATTTTCACTGGGGTATTTTCTTTTTTGTTGTTGTAAGTGTTCTTTGTGTATTTTGGATAGCAGTCCTTTACAAATGTTTTCCCCCAGTCTGTGGTTTGTTTTTTCATTCTCTTCAAGTTTTCAGTTTTTATGTAGTGCTTTACATAAAAATTTTTAGGCTATCAAATTTTTGCTTTTAAATATAATTTCACTGATATCACAATAGCCTAGTCGGAATGTTCCATAGTCTATCTAATAGTTGCCTTCTGATTGGATATGCAGTCTATTTTAGGCTATATTCATGGGGGGGGGGAGGAAAGGCTGTTATAAATATTGCCATAAAGAAATCTTTGTATATCTCCAATGTGCTCATATTTTTGGTGTTTAGATTCTCAGAAGTAAAGTTATTCCATTTAATGTTATAAATATATAAATAAAAATCACTTGTAATACATCATTTAGAAGGAACTACTTGTTATTTTTTAATAAATGTACTTCCAGTCCTTTCTTGGGCACAGTCGTTTTTATATGCAGTTGGTACCATACAAATTATTTCTTGATATTTTTATTCTTTTTTAAGCTTTTGTTTAAGTAATCTCTATGCCCTAAATGGGACTTGAATCATAACCCCAAGATTAAGAGTGCACGTTCCTCCCACTGAGCCAGCCAGGCATTCCTCTTCATATTTTTCTGTTAACATTATCATAAGCATTTTATCCTGTCATTAGAGTTCATAAAAATAATTTTAATTGCTGTGCGATATTTCATTTAAAAGATATCAGTACTTAATCATTTTCATTACTTATACTTCGGTATTTTGATATGTCTATTAAAATAATTCTTTAGGAGGGTGCCTGGGTGGCTTAGTGGGTTAAGCTGCTGCCTTCAGCTCAGGTCATGATCTCAGGGTCCTGGGATCCAGCCCTGCATTCAGCCCCTGCTCTCTGCTCAGCAGGGGGCCTGCTTCCCTTCCTCTCTCTCTGCCTGCCTCTCTGCCTACTTGTGATCTCTCTCTGTCAAATAAATAAATAAAATCTTTAAATAATAATAATAATAATAATTCTTTAGGAAAATTTTTGTACAAAGTGTCTTTCTGGTTCCTCATTATTTTCTTATAATAATTTCCTGAAATTGGATCAATGGGTGTGATCATAAATGCCCTTGAAACATCTTGCTAAAATTGTTTCCAAAATAGTTTTCCAATTCATACCATTATAAATGTAGGAGATTGCTCGATTCAGTGCATGCTTTTTTAGCATTGAAGATGATAATGTTTTAATCATTGCTAAATTTATAGGGGAAAACAGTATTTTGTTTTAATTTGCATTTCTTTGATTAGTCGTCTTTGAATATTCTGTTCATTAGTCATTTGTATTTCTTCTAGGAATTTTCTGTATGTAGTCATTGCCAATTTCTAAATTGTGGTTGTGTGATTTTCCATGTGCTGTTAAGATACTAACCCTTTGTTGATTAAAGTCATTTAAAAAATAATGACAATTGTTTTTTAAATTCTTAGAGATTTTATGGAGTTTCCTCTCCAAAGTTAAATTAAACAGTGATTGTTGTGCTTCAGATATGAAGTAGCTGTTTATGAAGTAATTGTAGGCCACATAACAGAAATTAATTTTTTTCCTATAGATATTGTAGAGTCTTTTAATTTTTTTGAACAAGAGTAAAGAACACAATCAGCTTTATACATGAGAAAGAACAAACACAGAGCCTAGGAAATGTATACTAGAGAGGGGTAAAGCAACAACCAGGACACTTAGGAAGCTGGTTTATAGGGTGGGGAAGATTTCCATAACCTGACCTTAGGAAAGAGGAAGTGAGGAGAATTAACATATACCCAACTGAGAATGATACATCTTTGTCAGGTTTTTATAACAGGGTATTTTGGCTTAGTAAGATTTTTTAATATTTATGTTTGTAATTTTCTAAACCTCTTGTTAGGTTTGGGAGTTATAAATTTGACATTATAAAAATCTGTCATTTCTAGGGTAATTTTTCATCTCTTTTATACATCAAAATTCCTTCCCTTATAAGATATTAAATAAGCATTCCCTATTGCTTCATAAAAATGTAATTTAATGTTTTATATTTGATGCTTTAAATATCTTGGCATTAACTGTGCTCTATGTGTATAGTAGAAATTTGAATTATTTTATTTTTCCCTCAAGTCAACTCGTTGTCTGAAAGCAGAGATACTTAACTGCCTTTGTGAGACAAACTGTGACCTTACAGATTTTGCCTAATAAGTATTATTCATTTTAATTTTCTTGCCCATTTTTTACAGGATGGTTTCCTAATGGGATATAGTTGACTGATTTGTTGATTATTCTCTCTATATTACTTTCATGTATTTGTATGTAGGAAGAAGAAGGAACAGAGCAAACTGGATATTAAACTTCTAGTTAATGTTACTTTATTCCTAAATATTTTCATCAATTATTTCTAAGAAAGTTAAAAAAAAAAAAAATAGTAGGCCCTTTGAGTATATCTTGCTTTAGTATGTTTCAAGAAACAAATTTCTCCTAAATGTTTTATTAAGAAGTGGGTTTTTTAAAGCTCCTATGTATTAGTTGCCATGAACACAGTTGAAAGGCAAATGTTTAACTAGGAAAATATTTTTAACTTATATGAAAAAGTTTTCAAACTTCAATATATTAAAAAAACTAAGAGAAATGGGGACACACCAATTGAAAAATGGACAGTATGAATCTGCAATTCACACATTCACACATACTCACAGAGTCTAATTTCCCTAATATTCTAATAAATATAAATGGAAGGAATAAGATACATTTTTTTGACAAAAATAATTATAATTCAGAATGTTATCAAGAATGTGGGGAAAGGATGATCTCAAACATGGGTTATGGATACAATGAAAAATGATGCAAATTTTCCAGAATGGAATGTGGCAATGTCAAACTTTAAAATATTTACACACATTGATTCTAACTTGGCACTCTTAAGAATTTTCACATGAGAAAAATCAGTGTTATGCACAAATCTTCTTTTAAAGTGTTATATATAATGACTAATTTGAAACCATCTAAATTTCCAGCAGTAGAGATGGTTTAATTGATGGTAAATTTACATCTAATAATCCTGTGTGAGCATTATCCTTCATGTTAGAGGATTAATGTACAGAAAAATATTCGTGAGATAGATTGGAAGGATGAAAACAATTATATATTCTATAAACCTAACACGTAATTACATCTGAACACTTTTATATGTTTGTTGGGGGAGGGGTGGGTGGTTGTGAGAGTGTGTGTGTGTGTGTATGTATTTGGAGTGTGGGTGTATGTGGTAGAGAATATGAGGGTTAGTGGATGTGTTAGTGAGTATGTTTATGGGTTTGGGGCATTTGTGAGAATATGGAAATGGTGTATTTTGGGGGTACGTGTAGGTTTGTAGATATGTATCCTTGTTTATGTGTGAATGTGTCAATAAATATTCAAAAATGAAGAAATTCAAAGGCAGTACATTGAAATGATCATCATAGCTATAGTTGAATAGGCAGGATTAGTTTTCTTAATTATATTTTTTCTCCAGTGGATGTGTTTTCAAGCATTTGTGTGTTTTCATGTATTTCATTATACATAGAGAAAGATTGTTACAATTAATTAAAATAAAAATATTTTCAGTGATTATAAATAAGTATCTCTAAGGATTATAAGTAACCTCTAAATTCCAATAAATATGCTAATATATTCTCCTTAGCTGGGATTAGATGATAAAGTGGATGAATTTTAAGAACAGAAAATGGACAGGCAACAATTTGTATACACATTTTGGCTATAGCATGGAAACATTTCATGTGTGAAGTGTGAAGTTTTAATTTATATAAATAATGTTAGGTGAGCTATTCTGTTTTCTCTCTTAATGCATTTTGATCTGTTCCAAACACATAAAGAGTCTTATGGATATTTAACATTAAAGCTAGTTAAACTTTAAATTATATGGTTTCAGAATGTATTTTTGACTTGAAAAAGATCCTTTATGCCTCACTATAAAATAAAGGTTATTATTTCAAATATTTAAACAGGTGGTACTTGTTCATAAATGATTTGAAGTGTTAGGATTTATTTAACACCTCACTCAGGAAACATAGCAGGAAAAAAAATCAGAGGTTAATCTAATCCTTTAGGCCAGAGACTCTCTCAAATTGTGTTCAGAGATGTTGGAAAAACATATATAAATTAAAGGTTGTGTGGTCAAATAAGGTTGGGAAATGCTGTCTACTCTAATCCTTTCCTATTGATTTTTAGTTCATATTAGCTCTCTCAGGTCCGTTAGGAAGAAACCTATTTAACTTTGTTTAATTCAGCATATACCATATAAATATGACTATGGAATTCTCTCTCTTTTTTTGTTTGTTTTTTTTTGTTTTGTTTTAGTTTTTATTTTTATTTTTGTTTTTGCTTTTTCATGGATTTCCCATTCACATGTTGTGAAAGTAGAATTCTGTAATTGGAGAAATGGTGTGCTAAATTCTTCAGTTTAAGCATAATAACATTTATTTTCAGGTCAAAAATAGTTGCTTCCAGTAGTTTTGCATGGCTGAATTATTCAGATCATCCTAAAAATAAAAACAAAACAAGGTAGTAAATCGTAATTTAGGATGAAGTCACCAAAATGTATTTCTAAGCATTTGATATACAAGTCACATAGTTGATCATTTGTATAAACTGCCTAAAAAAAAAAAAGTCTTTGGCAAGCAACAAACATGCATATTAGGAAAGGTAACTACTGTTGAGGGAGACAAATTAACCAAAAAATTCTGTTTATAATATATGTAGCTATTTTTATTGCCATATTTTGAGTCTTTCCTAGGTAATTATGTATGTCCTAGTCAGACAAATGAGTCATATTATTAGGTGTCCAGAATCCTGCATTAAGTATTTGAAGAGCCACTAAAAATAAAAATAGACCTCAATTTGTTTGTAGCCTGATGTTGTTGCACAGAATGAGAACAGATCAGTTTCCTTATAAGTAAAAGCTGCCATTAGATACATAGGACCAGTACCAGCATTCTGAAGTTTGAAATGGTTTTACACAGGAGACCTGAATAGTACCTTCCTCCCAGTCCTCCAGAGGCCCTCACATTGTGGCCTAATTCACCCTTTTATCCTTCTGGCCTACTGACACTCAGATTGTGACTTTTAACTCTATAACCTGTGCAATTTTGGTCCTCATGCCCTTTGTCGTGTTTTTAGAGCTCATCTCTACTTTTTCTATCAATATCTGGTACTTTTTAGGTCCATACCAAGTACTTTCTGCCTGATAAACCATTTGTGATTGTCTGAGAATAAATGATCTCTTTCTCATGTAGGTTAATTCTATTTTTAAGTCTTTTTTAAACAATTTTATTTATGTATGTATTTATTATTTAGAGTGTGCAAGTAGGGGGAGGGGCAGAGGGAGAAAGAGAGAGAATCCCAAGGAGCAGAGTCTGACTCCGGACACTGGTATCAGGAAAACAAGATCATGACCTGAGCCAAAACCAAGAGTCAGAGGCTTAACCAACTGAGCCTACCAGGTGCCCCACTACTATTTCTAAGTCTTTGACGTTCACTTGATTGTAGTTGATTTATTGACTATTTTATCAAGATAGATATTTAAAAAAAAACATGAAGCAAGAGTATGATACTTTTTCTAAAATAAAAACAAAAGAACAAGTATATAAAAAGTTGGTCATTTTGTAATTCAAGTCAAAAACCTTTTAAAGCCATGATGGAAGAGACATTAATTTATTTGTATTTGTTTAAAATAATTATGTTTATAGGCCTTTAACTTTTTATGTCTTAGTGGCACTTTGGGTAAGAGTATCAAAAATAAATAAAATACTCCTCACTTTCTGGGTTTTGATAACCAATGTTAAAACTTTTTAATTTATCCCTTGATGTTTTAATATTGTCTGTTATTTTGCATTCATTTGCATATTTATTTGGGGGAGGATATTTCAATTTATTCTGTCTACCGATTGCATTTCATTATAGTTTTGCAGTAATATTTTTTTTATTTTCCAAGGGATTTTATTTTTCTCTTATTTTTTGTATATGTTTATGAGTTCTCTTCTCTCTGAGAATACTAATCATGAGGATTTTATTTTATTATTGAATATAGTTGGCATACAATGTTATATTAGTTTCAGGTGTACAACATAGTGATTTGATAATTCTATACATTACTCAATGATCACCTCAATAAGTGTAGTCACCAGATGTCACCATACGTTATTGCAATATTATTAACTATATTCCTTATACTGTACTTCTCATCTCTGTGATTTACTTATTTTATAACTGGAAGTTTGTACCTCTTAATCCCCTTCACAGATCTCCGCCATTCCACACCCCACACCCCCCCACCCCTGCCTTCCAATCCCCTCCAGCAACAACCAGTTCCCTGTATTTAAGAGTCTGATTGTTCTCTTGTTATTTATTTTGTTTTTTTGACCCCACATATGAGTGAAATCATCCCACATTTGTGTCTTTGTCTGACTTATTTTATTTAGCATAATACCCTCTAGGCCCATCCATGTTCTTGCAAGTAGCAAAATTTCTTTCTTTCTTTTCTTTTTTTTTTTTTGCATTTCCTTTGGGTAGACTTCTTTGTGATTTTTTTACTGCTACATTATTTACTTTTTTTTAGTTCTGAGTTTAAAGGTTTTCTTCAATTATATGGTGATCTTTAGCTATCAGTACCTATGTAAGACTAAGACACTAAAAATTTGCTATCAAGGCTGGGCTTGCTAATTGGATGCTTCAGCATAGATAGTTCTATAGCAATCTAGCCTCTTGGCTTTAACTATTTTTTTCTTTTTCTTTTTTTTTTTTTTTTTAGATTTTACTTACTTATTTGAGAGAGAGTAAAACAGAGCAGAAGCAGCTGGAGAGGGACAAAAGGAGAGGGAGAATATTCCCCACTGAGAAGGGAGCCTGACCCAGGGCTCTGTCCCAGGACTCTGGGATCATGACCTGAGCCGAAGGCTGACTGTATCACCCAAGCACCCCCAGCTTTCACAATTTAAAGAGAGTTTTCTTTTGGCATTTGATTTCTTTTGAGAAGTACTACTGCCTGAGGAAAATATGCCTGGCTGCCAGCCTGTGACCTAGGTGGGGAAAAGACAGGGAGTCTCACTGTTCAATATGCAGGCTACCGTTCATCCAAACCTCCTTCCCCCAACATTAGTCGTTCAAGTGCCTGATCTCTGTGTTTCACCCTACTCCTACATGCCTCCCATTCCTGAGTTCTGAGGCTTTTTGGTTAAATGTCCCAGACACTAATCCTTATCTGGTTGCAAGATAGTCATCTGGATGCACAGCTGACCCAGATTATATTCTTGAGAGTCTGATCCTTATATGACTTTTATACAATCCTTTGTGTGTTTTTTTCTAACTTAGTAGGATTTCAGGAAGGTGCAAGATAAATGCATATATTCAGTCTGCTAAGTGTATACAGAAATATTAAATATCCCCTTTGTATATATGCAGAACATCAGTATTATGTTATTGGACATAATTTTGATATGACAGAACATGAAAAGCAGATTTGTTCATAGCAGCCGCCTCACATTGACCTCACCTTAGTGATTTTTCTTTCTTTTGCTGGGATCTCTTTTCTTTGATAATTATGTGCATATAATTATACCCCTAAGAAATAAAGATTTTGCAACTCCTAATGAATAAATTTACCTGGGCAATAGTTATCAGTGACTGATTAGATATATATTAATGGTACATAGCACAACGTATGAAGTATTCTAGCTGAAAAAAGTATATTACACACACAAATCTGTCCTTTAGCTCTATCTACCAACTTACAGTATACATAGGGGATTGCAGACTATGATGAGGTCACCATAAAGATGCAGTCAGCAGAATCTAGACTTAGGGATTGAAAGAATCTAGGTATTGAAACACTCTGGTTCCTTCAACAATGATAGCAAAATTGGAAGAAAAGAAAAAGAAAGATGACCTTGGGGGAACTTAGAAACTAAAAAATAAAAACTTAAAAGACATAGTAATCAAAATGCATGGGATTTAGTTGGATTTCTGTTGAAAGCAAACCGTAAAAATAAATTACAAAGTAACTGGGGAAATAAAGAATTGGATATTTGAAATAAAAAATGGGATATTTGGGGCACGTGGATGGCTCAGTGGGTTAAAGCCTCTGCCTTAAGCTCAGGTCATGGTCTCAGGGTCCTGGGATCGAGCCCCAGGTCAGGCTCTCTGCTCTGCAGGGAACCTGCTTCCCCCTCTCTCTCTGCCTGTCTCTCTGACTGCTTGTGATCTCTGTTTGTCAAATAAATAAATAATTGAATATTTGAAGATATTGAGAAATTATAGCGTATGTTTTGGGTATGACAATGGTATTGTAGTTATTTTAAAGAATTCGTATCTAATTAGAAGTTGGTATGAAATGCATTACTAGTGAAATGATATGCCTAGTGATTTTTTTTTAGATTCGCTTTATAATAATCTGGGTAGAGGACTGAGTTAGGGTATTGATGAAGCAAGATTGGGAATGCATTGATAATTGCTGAAGGTAGTATGAGTATGTTAGATTAATTTACCATTCTCTGCTTTTTGGTCTTGTTTGAAAATTTGCATAGAAAGTAAAAAAAAGTGGGGGCACCTAGGTGGCTCAGTCCATGGCTCAGTCCATTAAGCCTCAGCCTTCTACTCTCTCTGCTCAGTGGGGAGCCTGCTTCTCCCTCTCCCTCTGCCTGCCACTCTGCCTGCTTTTCTCTTTCTCTCTCTGTCAAATAAATAAAGTCTTTAAGAAATAATAAGTCCAGGGGCGCCTGGGTGGCTCAGTGGGTTAAAGCCGCTGCCTTCGGTTCAGGTCATGGTCCCAGGGTCCTGGGATCGAGCCCCACATCGGGCTCTCTGCTCAACAGGGAGCCTGCTTCCTCCTCTCTCTCTTTCTGCCTGCCTCTCTGCCTGCCTGTGATCTCTATCTGTCAAATAAATAAATAAAATCTTAAAAAAAAAAAAAAGAAAGAAAGAAAGAAAGAAAAGAAATAATAAGTCCAAAAAAAAAAAGAAAAAAGAAAAAGAAGACTGCTTTGACTCCAAAAGATGAATGTTATCTGCTTCTGAAAAATTCAACCCAGAATTCAAAGCACTTCTTTTTTTTGAAGATTTGTTTATTTATCTAGAGGGAGAGAAAGTGAAAGAGGAGGGAGGGGTTGGGGCAGAAGGAGAGGGAGAGAGAAACCAAGCAGAATCCGCACTGAACATGGAGGGCGAGGAGGGGCTCAATCTCACGACCCTAAGATCAGACCCAAGCTAAAACCAAGTTTTAGCTGTACCAGCCAGGCAACCCTCAGATTCAAAGCACTTCTAATTCAAAGTAAGACAATGGAATTTGCAGTTTGAAATGCAAAGCTCTGCATTTGATGCTAGTGTCAGCACTGAGATAGGCATACAGATCAGAGGTAAATATTGAAATAGTCATAAATAACCCTGGAATATTTTGAAATTTTGTCTTATTTTATTCCAGTGAGCATTGTCATTGTATAAAATATTCCATTAAATGGCTACTTGTCCTATAGTCCATTGCATCTCTAGGTTTTTCAGTGTGCCAGAGGACTCCATGAACCCTGAAATGAATGAGATTCTGATCCCAAAATGCTACTTAAAAAGAAAAAATTCTTATGGGATAATAAAGCCATAGCCTTTCCTTTTTATGTGTTATATCACTTCTGAGCTTATCACTCTCTAGTGGTCCATGATCTCATGCAGAGGAAAAGCTAAAGTCCTTAAAACAGGCTATATGGCCTAACATTCCTTGGCTCTTGGGAAATTTTTTTGGCTCATCTCCTATTTCTCTCCTCTTCTCTCTCTACTGTAGCTCCAGAAACATCCTCTTGCCTTCTGTCCTTGACGATTGCCACTGCTTCTGCCTAGGAAGCTCTTCCCTAATCTATCTGCATACCTCACTCCTTTACCTTCCTCCGGTCTTCCTCAAAATGTCACCTTCTTAGTGATGTTGTACTTGCCTGTCACATCATTAACTAGCCCTTCCCAATCCTGATCTTTTGCTTTGTTTTTTTTTTCTGGGGGCTCTTATCTCTGTATCGTATTCTGTATATTTACCTTCTTGTCATCCTATTTCTTTATTGTTTATTATCTTTCTCACCTCACCTAACTGAGAGCTATATGAGGACCAAGACTTCTGTCTTTTTTATGGTCTACCCCAATGCTAGAGTGTCTTGCACCTAGATGCTGCTCCATAAATACTTAGTGATTGGATTTAATGAATTATCTGGCAATTTTAGGCTACAGACTAAAATGTTACTTAGTTATTTTTTAAGCGTTTCTAAAATTTAATAATCATAAACTATTATTAGCTCTTGTCTGCATCTTGCTTAGGATATTAATTCAATATCGTATTATGAAGTCTGACTATTGTGCAATGCTCCTCCTGACAGTCTATCATATTTCTGGTAGCAGGAAATTGGCACCAGGGCACCATTAATGTTTTCTAGATTTGATGAACATTTTCAGTTGCTGAAATTCTTGCTTTAGATTTAAATTGTCCTAATTTAGATTATTGAGATTTTCTTGGCTTCCTGTGCATCATAGACTATGGATACTTTCCAACAGTGTTTTGGTTTATGTTTATCCAATGTGCAATTAAGAGATAAGGATGTATTATGACCTAAATAGTAATAATTTATGCCCTTTTTCCTAAGGGGAATGTCTGTATCATACCTACCCTCCTCAGTTTTGTCCTTAGGAGTTGTTTTTTTTTACTAAAAAGAGATAGGTAATAAAAGTAGAAAATTACAAGATCTTTTGCTTGATAAAGTGGGACACAGTAAAAGTGAACAAAACAAAATGATAAAAATAGTCTTTCATATATGTTCAAGAACCAAGGTCCAATTGGGGGTGGGGAGCAGGAGACGAAGAGGTCGCGTCACATAGACATATGCATTTCCTGTGACATGAAAGATATATCTCCAAACTTCTAATTGGCTTAACCAGGTGATTTTTTCTGAATTTTCCCATAAACAATTATGTGATTTTCAAAATATGTTATTTTTATTATTTTCATATTTGTTTTTTTATTTCTTTACATGAATTAAATGAAAATGGTGATAGTAGGGGGTCAGTACTTTTTTCTGATTTTTAAGATAGTGCCTCTGGATCAGAACTACTTGCACTAACTTTGGCATGGGGTTAGGAATGGGATTGGTGCTGGTGGAGATATGAGGTTAATTACATAGAGGGGTTGATCACATGACTGAATACATTAAGGATAATGGAACCTAGTGTTCATATTGTCAAAGAAGAGCATTACAGATGCAAAAGGAGAAAATAATTGTTTGAACCCTGTGGTGGATTAACTGATAATTATAAGCCATGTTTTTAAATACATATGTAAGTGGACACAAAGAAATGTAGATTTAAATAATAGTGAGTATGTAAGAAAGCAATATAATAATTAATAATGTAAATATATGTGTGTATATGAACATTTGTGTACACACACAAACATGTAAGTATATACTTACATGTTTTCCTTAGCTCATACCTTTAGAGAGCTAAGATCAGTGACAGTCCAGTAATCATCTTTTCCCCAGATACTGCCTTCTTTTTTAAAATTTTATTTTTTTAATTTTCATTTAAATTCTAATTAATTAACAAATAGTATTATATTGTTTTCAGGAGTAGAATTTAGTGAGTCATCACTTAACGTATAACACCCAGCGCTCATCACAACTAATGCCCCCTTATTACCCATCACCCATTTAGCCCATCCCCCACACACTTCCCTCCATCAACCCCTCAGTTTGTTCTCTACTGTTAAGAGTCTCTTATGGCTCATTTCCTTCTCTCTCTGTCTCTTTTTTTCCCCTTCACATACCTTTTGTTTCTTAAATTCCAGATATTGCCTTCTAAATAGCATTCATTAAAAATAATTGCAGCTTCTTAGAGAAATGACTGATTCCAGGACTGAGGCAAGGAAAACCTAACATGACCCTAGAATCTCTTGTTTTGCTAGAATACAAGAAAATGGGGTGCCTGGGCGGCTCAGTGGGTTAAGGCTTCTGCTTTCGGCTCTGGTCATGATCCCGGGGTCCTGGGATCAAGCCCTGCGTCAGGATCTCTGCTCAGCGGGGAGCCTGCTTCCTCCTCTCTCTCTGCCTGCCTCTCTGCCTGCTTGTGATCTCTGTCTGTCAAATAAAGAAATAAAATCTTTAAAAAAAAAAAAAGAAAATCCTTCAAGAATTATGTCAAAAGCACACAGATAATATCTTGAAGACCCTCCAACTATTAGAACATCAAAGTAAGGTAAATGATAGTAATCAATTATAACTCATTGAATAAAATAGCAAACCATGAGTACATACAGACATAAATACATAAGTAAATAATTTGAAATTTCACGAGGAACAGGATATTTATATAGTTTTAGTACATTCCATAACTTTACAGTGGAGAAACCAGGCAGACACCACCTAAATCAAGTAATCAATGTAAACATTGTCATTAATGGGAGAAATTGAAATAAATATTCAATTTATTGAAATGATGGATGCTCACAGCATCACCTCAAGATATTCCTGTCAAAGATACACAACCAAATCTAATTGTGAGACAGTGTTAGGAAACCCAAAGTTGATGGACATTCTCAAAAATAACTGGCTGATATTCTCCCAATGTGTCAATATCATGAAAGTGAAGAAAAGATTGAGGCAATATTCCAGATTAAGGAGACTAAGGTGACATCGTCAAGCAACTCATGGTTTTGAACTGGATCCTCTGGTATTAAAAATATTACTGAGGGGCTCAGTTGGTTAAGCATCTATCTTTGGCTCAGGTTATGATCTCAGGGTTCTGGGATAGAGCTCCGTGTTGGGCTTCCTGCTCAGCGGAGATCTGCTTCTCTCTCTCCCTTTCCCTCTGCTTTAGCTCTTCTTTATCCCTCTCTCAAATAAATAAATAAAATATTTTAAAAAAATATTATAGAGACAATGGGATATCTTGGAATGGGATCTGATGATTATATGATAATAATGTTTTAGTGTGAATTTCTTGACATTGGTGCTTATATTTAGCTACCCAGGGAAGTGTTCATATTTATAAGAAATAGAGTTTTCAGGGTATTGTAGCATCATGTTATTGGAAGCCTATTCTAAATAGTCCAAAACTATAAAAATCTCTGTACTGTACCTGAAATTTTTTACTAGTGTGAAAATAAAAAATCTGTGGTAATAAACCAGTTTTAAAATTTTACATCTGTAATGGATCAATACTTTTATTAAATCTTGTAAAAATATTACATAATATCAGAATGCTATACTAGTTGTTAAAAGCTTTCTCTTGTCACAGATAAGCCAGAAATAGTCATGAATGACTTCGTATTTCTACCTGTCTATAGACCATAGTTTGAAAAACACTGCTCTAGATTACATACAATTTTTTGTGATAAAATATGTATTCATTATTGTATAAAAGTGGTTTTCAGGTAGCACAGATGTTCTTTTGAATAGGCATAGGCATTATCTAATGGTTTTGTAAAAGGCTATCAAGATGGAATCTAAAGATGATGCTGTATTGCTGCATTTTCCTGTTCATGGAATAACCTCAACTTGGCAAATGCATTGGTCATTCATGTGAGTCAGGATCCTGGCGGAGCAAATGGTTCACTCTACAGTGTTGAACCAAAAAGAGTTTTGTGAGGGGTCTGTTTCCTGAGATTTAGGGAGGGTTAACGGAACCTGCAGGAGGATGGTGTGAAGTCCTGAGATTACCAACAGCTGGGTATCGTTATTATTTTTAGGACTAGGAAGGCAAGAGGGGAGTGATTCAATTTTTAGAGCCTGATGAGATCTGGAGTCAGATTCTGGAAAAATACATGCCCAACAGATGTGTAACCATAGGGAAATGCAGTGAAGGTAGTGGAATTGGCATGAATATCTCAGCTTCTTTCTTCTGTTCTCTGTTGTCTACTGTTAGAGCTTCTTAGTTGCTCCATCCAACTGGAAGCAAGTGGCAAGGGAGCCCAAATGATGCAGCCCAGAGAGGTCAGCCTCCTAAGGTACAGAGCAAGGGTGTTAGACCCACTATAAAAAACCAAGATGAAAAGTTGTTGTTTTTTTTTTTTTTTTTTTTGGTAAAAAAAAAACAAGATGAAAACTAAACCACATAGCATTTTTTAGAAAAGTTTTTAGATTCAGTTGCTCTTACTTTCTCTTAAGCTTCCTATCTGTTCAGTCATGAAACTTGTCTCTAGGTTATTTTTTTTTAACATTTTTATTTATTTATTTGAGAGAGAGAGAGCAAGAGCAAGAGAGAGAGCATGAGCGGGGAGGGGGCAGAGGAGAAGCAGGCTCCCCACTGAGTGCCCATGACTCTGTCCCAGGTCCCTGAGATCATTACCTGAGCCACATGCAAATGTTTAACTGACTGAGCCACCCAGGTGCCCCTTGTCTCCAATTTATTATCTCTGCATTTCTTTTCAGATTCAAAGATTAGAATGATAGTTCATTCTTTGAATGAGTCCAAATGAATTCTGCCTACTTATGCTAAGCTCTCTTCTCTCAGTGTTTGAAAGATTTCTGAGTAAAGAGTATCACACTGGCAGTAGATAGGGAGGTAAATCAAGAGTAGCAACAGGGAAAACATTATCCTTATAGGCGCTCATTACCACTTTTCAGTTTTAGAAGTTTGAAGCCTAATCTAAGGCAAAGAGTGGAGAGATGAAGATGAGTCTGAGATGTTCACTGTGCAGTCAGTCAGATGTGTACATTGGTTGACTGGTTGAGAGAGACAAGAGAAAGAGAATATGTTGAAGTTAACTTTCGGATTGGGAATTGGTTGCAGGACAGTATCATTTACCTATGTAAATAACATAAGGGCTGGGCCACACTTTGCCTACGCTGGGAGCCAAATGAGCAGTGCTAAAGGCTCAATTTTAAAAATGGTGCCTGTGGAAACATCTGATATAGATGTTTGGCAGAAAATGTGATATGCATTTTGGCAGCTCTGGAGAGGCCTCATCTAGAGTTATACTTGGAGGAGTCATCAACATTTAGATATTGATTAAAGATATTATTTTTTAAAAATTCTTTTTTTTTATTAGGCTGTGGGGAAGGGGCAGAGGGAGAGGGAGAGAGAGAATCTTAATCAGGATTTATGCCCAGCACAGAGCCCAAAGTGGGGCTCGATCTCACAACCCCAAGATCATGACCGGAGCGGAACTCAGGAGTTGGATGCTTAACCGACTGAGCCACCCAGATGCCCCAAGACATTATCATTGTTGTTGTTTTTATTATTAGCAGTCTCCAAGTATTGAAAAACCACCACAGTGTGCCTGGTGCTTGGTAGAATCAGAGAAGTTCAATAAGTTGCTTCCTTAGGAGAACATGAGTTTTCTGCATGTAGAAAAATGGGAATAGATAGATTATTCTCAAACTTCTGGAATATATTTGGAGGTGAGGAGAGATTGGGAAGGAAGAAGCATCAGCAAATAGAAAGAAAATAATCTGATTTCTTTTCCAACTTAATATATGTTGTTAACTATTCCAAGTGATGACTGCTTTTCTTTGGCCTTTAATTAGGAAACTAATATATAGCCTCAAGTTCACAGAGAAAAGCAGCATTTAGGATTGGGAGTAGAGAATAAAAATATGTTCCTTTTAAAATGATCTTGTGACTGTCATAATTGATCTTATAATTGCTCATTTTTCTGTCTTTACTCTGAATTTTAGGGAATTCAGAAAATTAAGTGAATAGCATCTATATAGGATGCTATTATAGTAGACATAATAATCTATATTAATTTTGCCACTGGGATGTTACCTTAATTGTCTACTCTTTTGCCCTTAAATATCAGTGTTACCTCTTTTAATCCTATTGAGTATATTTTTTTGTGAGTAACATCATATATTGATGGGGTGGAATATTTTTAAAATGAATCTAAATGTAATCATATAATTTTGTTTCACAAGCAGTTTTCCTCATTCCCCAACAATTTGGAATTGTAAGGTTGCCCCATTTCAATTTTTAATTTGCTGTATTTATCAAGTCAAAATAACATGTTAAATTAAACACAAATGAGTAACAGTGTGGAAGATTTAAACATAATGTTTACTGGATTACTGGTCTAATGATATTGCTACAGAAATACAGAACTCATTATGTTTAATCAGTGCAAGTGCAGTCCTTGAAATCCATTTAAATTGCATTGTTTTAGGCAATCTTTGAATATTATGTGGGGTATCATCTGTTATATATAGAAAGGACTGCTTTTAACCAGACTTTGCCTCTGATTTTTCATTTATTTAATAGGTCTTTCAAAAGCGTAATCATAGAATATTTAAATAGTAAAAGTTAAAAAGTTACCTGGAATCTTCTGTTTCTACCCACAAGTTCCTTTTATAAGAGATAAACGTCCTTAATGATTTCTTGTGTAAACAGGTAGAAGTCTTCTGTGCACATGCAAGCATAACATATAGATATGTATCTGTGTGTACATATGAGTCCATTAGATTCTTCTTTATGAGTAAATAATATTCAAATATAATCATTTGTTCATTCATTCAATATTTATTGAGTACCTACTCCATGCCAGGAACTGTTCTGTCTGTAGTTTAGTAAGACACACATAGTCCCTGAGTTCATAGAGCCCAGAGTCCAGGAAGTGGGAGACAAGTAAAATAAATACCTATTTTGGAAATTACTTTAGAAGAATTAAATAAGTTATTTAAATACAAAAATAAAAGGAGAGGTCTGTTTGTTTGGGATGACGTGGAAATGCTGCTCTCTGAGGAGGTACCATTTGAACTGAGACCTGAGAATTGAAAGGAAGCAACGAGACACCAAGAGAAGGTCATGGTTTCTTCCTCACACTGTTACATAGAATCTCCCTGAAATATTATAGCACAGTTCATTTGTCCACTCCATTCTCAAGTTAGGTTTCCTTTTAATTTTTGTTTTGTTCTGTTTTGTTTTGCACACAAGTCTCTGGTGCACATGTGCAAGAACTTCTCCAAGGAATATACCCTACAAATTTATTTAGAGTGTTTACATCTATGTTAATACATTCCAAATTGTTTCCCTGACATACTGTATAAATTTATGTTCCTGTCAGCATTGTGAAAGAGGGCCTGTTGCTCTACAGCTTTGCCAATGCTTTGTGATGCGGAGCTTTTTTGTGGGGGCTGGTGGGGGGAGGGTTAAGTTTTATCAGTCTTGATGGATGTGACCTGGTAATCCTCTGTCAACTTCCATGACACCTCTGATTCTTCCCCTACTTCTCTGATGTCTCCATTGTGTCTTTTGTTGGCCTCTTTTCTTTGGCTCCCCTTCACTGTTGGTGTTTCATTTTCCTACTTCGTGTTCTCTTTCTTTTTTACTTCTTACCTCCCTCTCTGTGCCACTGTTGTCCTCAAATAGCACAGCCCTTTAAATTTTGTCAGTCCTGCTATATGAATGTTCATATCACCAGGAAACATAAGATAACAAAGATGTAGTTTATCTGCCTTTTTACCAGAGGGAAGCCAATTAAAGGTGAGGGACTGCAGGCTCAGCTGATGCATAAAAGGAGTACTGGAACCCATAGGATAACTCAGCCTTGGATTTGTAGAATTAAGCAAAGGTGGCAATTCATATAGATAAAATAAATGCAGTTAGGGACAAGTTCTCAGAAGAAAAGAGGAAAAAACTAACACTGATGCCTGTTCCAGACTTGGAGCTCGTCTCTTAAGAGTATTATCTTGTTAATATAATTTACAAGACATGACAGGAGACTGAGAGAAACTTAGGAAGTAAAAAACGGGATTTATGGTCAAGAGAGGATACAGCTCAAAGTACTGGAATCTCAGAAGAAAAGATCCCAGAGAGGTTCATGAGATGTTCATCAACAATGGTATGTTGTAGCAGGGGAAGAGTTTTTGTTTTATTTTGTGATTTCTTCTCAGTGGGTGTAGAGATCAGAGATACTTTTGTCAAGAATGTAACAAATCTGTTACCTAAAATTGCCATGTATTCCTCAGATATTTTGGAAGTGTAATTGTTACATAAATAATTGTAACATACACAAATATATATTTTTTATTCACTATTGCTGAACTATTTTGTGCCATACCCTATGATAAGTACTCTTATAGGGATATTTTATTGAATCCTCACTACAACCTTTAGGTGGTGATATTATCTCCGTTTCAGAGATGTATGAACTGAAACTTACAAAAACCCTGTATTTTACTCAATACCATAACTTGTGAGTATGTGATCCAGGCTTGAACATGTATCCTCTGGACCCATAGGCTGTGGCCATACCCACTTTTTTTGTTTGTTTGTTTGTTTGTTTGTTTATTCATTTGACAGAGAGAGAGAGAGAGAGATCACAAATAGGCAGAGAGGCAAGCAGAGAGAGAAGGGGGGAAGCAGGCTCCCCGCTGAGCAGAGAGCCCTACGTGGGGCTCGATCCTAGAATGCCGAGACCATGACCTGAGCCGAAAGCAGAGGCTCAACCCACTGAGCCACCCAGGCGCCCCCCATACCCACTTTTGAGCATTACTTGTCACATGATGGCTTTGTAAGTGTTCAGTGAGCTTCTTGCACACCAAATACTGGAGAGAGAGAGAGAGAGAGGGAGAGAGAGAGAGAGAGAAGGAAATATAAAGACTTCAAGGAGGACTGAGTCTTGATTGGCCAAGACACATTGGTGTGTTCGGGATAAGGATGGTGTGGGACTGGTGAGAACATAAGCGAACTGGGAAACACATTCTGTGGCCCATAAATCAGTTTGAGTAATATTCAGTTAGTATACTTGTTTTTAAAGACGATTGAGTTTGCAGAAGTAGATACATTCTGAACTTTTGGAGTTTATTAAATGCAAGAAAAGAATTTTAAACCAGTTCAGGAAGTAAATGATAGCAATCATAGTGTCTTGAGCAGGAAAGTTAAAAAAAGGAAATGATATTTTAGGATAATTAATCTTTCAGTACTAAGTAGGATAGATCAAAATGGAAAGAATATGGAGCCAGGGAAATGAATTAGGCAATTAGGCAAGTGTTGCAATATTCAAGTACAAGTAAAGGAGAACCTAGTCTAGGGAAGTGACCTTGGAGATGAAAAGGAGACAGAGGAGCCGTTTTATAAACTAAAGAGATTTAAATGCCTTGAAATGCTTTTTGAGGTATGTTTAAGTTCTGTTACCATCACCCCAAAGCTCTTCCCTCTGAGGTTTGGCTGACATATCCAGGTGCACCTTTGGTGCCCATATAAGCTTTCCTCGGAATGCTTGCTTCTTTGACACCTTGGCTATGAACTCCTTAATAGCAAACACTTTGAAGTTTCTTTGTATCCTTGTGCCTACCAATCAACCCTCCAAAAAACAGTTTGTACTTAAGTGGTATAACAACAGCTGCAACATACTTTATAACTTACAAAGTTGTATCTGCCTCTCAATTGTATTCTGAAATCATCTTAGCCATCTCCCCAGCTACTGCCAGAATTGGTTTTACTTCCTAACTGTCCCACTTTATTCAAATTTTCTCCAATTAATTACCCACACAGTAGCCAGAATGACACTTTTCTAACCCAAATCTGATCATATCACCTAGAAGTTTAAAACCTTTCCCTGCTTTCATATTATATTCACACTTATTAAATGCTATAAGTTATTGCATGACTTGATCATATAGCTCTTTCATGCTATTCCACTTATCTGTTACTGTGAAAAAATTAGTCCCAAAGCTTAGCAGGTTAAAACAACAAAATCATTCATTGTACTCACAAATCTGTAGTTTGGGCTAGGTTTAGCAAGGGTAGCTTGTATTTACAAGCACTATTCATAGGCTGGGAGCTAGAATCATGTGAATGCATATTATTCCCTTATCTTTCAGTTGATGCTGGCCCATTGGCTGGGACTTCACACGAGAATGTCAAAGGGAATCTACATGTGGCCTCTGTATGTGGCCTTGGCTTCTTTACAGTATGGAGGCCAGGTCCCAGGGTGATTTTCTCTCTAAAGAGAGAGCCAGGCAGAAAACTTTTTTAAAATAGCCTTAAAAGTTGGGCAGCATCTCATCCTTCCATCATACTCTGTTAATCAAAAGCAAGTAATAAGGGGCACCTGGGTGGGTGGGTTAAAGCCTCTCCCTTTGGCTCAGGTCATGATCCCAGGGTCCTGGGATCGAGCCCCGCATGGTGCTCTCTGCTCGGCAGGGAGCCTGCTTCCCTTCCTCTCTCTCTGCCTACTTGTGATCTCTGTCTGTCAAATAAATAAATAAAATCTTTTAAAAAAAAAAGCAAGTAATAAAACTAGCCCATAATCAAGGGGTGGGGAAATTAGACTCCTCCTTTTGATGGGACAAGTGTCAAAGAAATTATACACATGTTTTAAACCCACTACCCATGCTTCTGGGCATACGTGCCTGCCCATCTCCCACTTTAGTATGAGCTTCTCTCTTTTTTCTCCTTTGCTTTTTCTTATATTTTAAGCTTCAGTTCAACTCTCAGTTCATGTGTCTTCTTATCCTCGAAATCTAAATTAGATCCTTCAGATAGATTTCACAACACTCTGTTCTGTTTAAAGCGCTTGTTGCAATCTGAAATGACGTGTTTATTTGCAGATAGCTTACTTACTGGTCTTCCAAGCCATCATCTAAATGCTCCAGGAGACCAAGGGCTACTTCTGTATTGTTCAGTGTGGTGACCTCGAGGCCTAGCCAAGAACTTGTACATAATGGGGTTTTAGTAAATATCTCAGTAAAAATTACTGCACCATGGAAGGGGTTTTTGTTTTGTTTTGTTGTTGTTTTTGTTCTTTTTTTTTTTAAGATTTATATATTTATTTATTTATTTGACAGAGATCACAAATAGGCAGAGAGGCAGGCAGAGAGAGAGAGGAGGAAGCAGGCTCCCTGCTGAGCAGAGAGCACGATGCGGGGCTCAATCCCAGTACCCCCAGATCACGACAGGAGCTGAAGGCAGAGGCCCAACCCACTGAGCCACCCAGGCACCCCTGTTCATTTGTTTTTAAAATTCCATCTTTTTTAGAAGAATTTGTAATACTTCTTACCCTTGAGAAACTTTAATTTCCACTCATTAATCCTAAAACATATATAGTTTTAAAACACAGGTATCTTATTTTTGGGGGAAAAAAAAAAACCTCCTAATTTTCACAAAATATTTATTCTCCAAATCACGTTAATTATAATAGATTTTAAACTCTTTCTACCTTCATACTATGTTATTCCCTTAAAAAAATTTTTTTCATATTTTCAAGAAGTGCATATACCTTCTGAGGCAAAGGATGCTTTCACAATTTTGAAGCACAGGGTTGTCCCTGGAGATAGCAAGCTGATTACTGAGTGCTGGAAGTTGGAATACATGTGTATTTGTTGTTGTTTTTTATTTTTTTTTAAGATTTATTTATTTTTTTATTTAAGAGAGAGTGCGTGTGTGTGCACAAGGGAAAGGGGGAAGGAGGAGAGGGAGAAAGTCTTCAAGCCGACTCCCCGCTGAGTGTGCAACCCAAATCAGGACTGTGTCTCACAACCCATGAGATCATGGCCTAACCAACGCCAAGAGTGTTAACAGACTGAGCCACCCAGGAGCCCCTTGTTGTTTATAAATATTCTTCCATTATTCACTCTGTCTTCCAGAGTTCTATCAGGAGAATCTATTCTTATTAATTGTCCTTTCTGACTTTAAAATTAAGTACAAAGTTTAGTGCTTTCAAAATCTCAGTAAAATAGTTGGTAAAATCAAACCTCTTTTCTTACCATTTGGTGGAGATCAGAAAGAGATTTGCCTTGAGAGGGCTGTGCTGTTTTGAAAGAAATAGAGGTTTCTCTTTTGGAGAATAAGAACACTTTTCAGCCTTTTGAGAGCTCCTTACTTTTCCTATCTCTTTGCTAGTTGCTAGGGTTCTGTTGGAAAGATAAGTAATAAAGTCTTTCAGTTGTTTTTTGTTTTGTTTTGTTTTGTTTTGTTTTTTCAGCAAAATGTCCCAGCTACCCTGGGATGAGACTCAGCTATGTGAAATAAGACAGCTGATTTCTGACCTAGAATGGCATGCTTGGGTCATCCTTAATCTTATACCATAAAGGCTAGTTTATCAAGAACTCACTCTGCTTGGCTTCATGACAGTTGTTAAGAATAAGAGCCATTCTAGATTCACACCGAGACTCATATCCCTGGATATCACTTATTTACTCTATAGCCCTGAGCAAGTTGATTAACCCTTCTCAACCTGTTTCCTCGTCTGTAAAATGAAGATAATACCAATCTCACAGGCTTGTTGTGATAATTATATGAGCCAGCGTATTAAGGAGATTAACACTGCACCTGACTTAATAAATGTAAGCTCTTGGTGTGTTGTTTACACCGAATATCAGTACTTTCCTGAAAGCAATTTTCAAGCTGTAAAAACAATTCCACATTGATTTTCATCTCCAGGTGTGGGGATAGAAGTTGAATCTGGAAAGGCAAAGATGAAAACTGCTAAGTGCTTTTCTAACATTGACCCAAACTGTCACTCATATTTTACCTTCCCATATTTCCTAGAATTATTCTGAAGTGCCTGAAAGTTACTAACCTTTGCTATGTATGTGATGTGCTGAGATTTATTGTTCACATTTGGAGCCTCTTTGTATATGTGGATGGGAGAATGAATAATTGGATAGTTAACCCTACCCAGTGGGTTCTTCACTTATCTAGCCCTTGTAATTCCATTACTTCAGCTCAGAAAATTGTTCTAGGTGTTGTGTCTATCATGTTGAAAGAGATAGATGAAGATAAAGAACAAACACATAAGTAAACCAAGCTACCACGTGGTGATCCTAAGTGCTGTCAGGGACTTAAACAGGATGCTCCGTGGTGCTAGTAGTGGTAAAGTGGGGTCAGGGAAGGTTTCTTTGAAGAAGTTTTATTTGAACTAAATTTTAAAGGATAGAGAGAAATGTATTCTTGTATTTCATACATGGGAAAGGTAAATGTGGTATCCCAAGGCAGGAAAGAATTTAGCTGTTCCTGGGTGGGAAATTAAAAAAAAAGAAGAAGAAGAAGACCATATGCCCAGAATATTGAAAAGGGATACTGTGAAAAGAAGTTAAAGATTTAACAATGACTGTGCATGGACTTGTTGGCCACAGTAAGGAACTTGAGTTTCACATTAAGTCACTGGGAAACTACCGAAGGGTTATAATCAAGTGAATAATATTCTTTGATCTACATTTAAAAAGTTAATTCATACCACTTATTTGAAAAATAAAAAACAGAAGATAACGGGTGTTTTTGAGGAAGAAGAGAAATTGGACCCCCTTGTGCATTACTGGTGGGAATGTAAAATGGTGAAGCCACTGGAAACAGTAAGTCCCTCAAAAAGTTTTATGTAGATTTACCATAAAATGCAATTTTATGGTAAAAAGCAATTCCACTTCTAAAATATATACCCCCCCAAAACTGAAAGCAGGGATTTGAAAAGACATTTGTAGATCAGTGTCTGTAACAGTATCCTTTATAATATCCAAAAAGATAGGAAAAACTAAAATTTTGATGGACCAATGGGTAAATGAAAAGGTATATATACATGCAATATCATATTATTCAACTTTAAAAATGTTACATACTACAAGTTGTAACATGGATGAATCTTGAAACATCCTAGATGAAATAAATCGGATGCAAAAGGATAAATAATGCATGATTCCACTTACATGAGTTACTTACAGTAGTCAAATTCATAGACAGAAAGTAGAATAGTGGTTACCAAGAATTGGGAGAAGGGAAGTTTTTACTTAATGCATATAGAATTATTTTGGAATGATGGAAAATTCTGGAAATGGATAGTGGTGATGGATATATAACAATGTAATGTACTTAATGCCCCTGAATTGTTACATTGAAAATGGTTAAAATGGTTAAGTTTAGGTTATGTGTCTTTATTTAAAAAAAGAAAGAGAAGGAAAGAAAGAATAAGATGAGACAAGAGAGGTAGCAATCGAAAGCAGAGACCAGTTGGAGAATCTTGTAATTTGGGGTCATAAATGATAGTGTCCTAGACAAAGGGGTGTTAGCAAAAGTAAGGTTTGCATTCAGGGTAAGTTGAAGCTAAGGAGTGATGATGGATTAGATGTGAATGATGAGGAAAAAGCAGAATTAAGGATAATTCTGTATTGGAGGTGTAAACAGCAGTGTGGTAGCACTCCTGGCATTAGGGCAAAGTCAGGGTTAGAGGGTTGAATTGGTCTGTCATCAGCACATAGATAGTATTTGAAGGATTAATTATAGAAGAGATAACCAAGGAAAGTGTAGATGTAGTTAACTAGCAATATTAAGGCTACAATAAGAAAGTGCTGTGAAAGAATGAATGAAGAAAGGGTAAGTCTCTGGCAAAGAGGGTTACAGTGGTTTTTTTAAACTGTAAAAGTGAAGTGGCCATACATGAAATATTCTAGCATGGAAATAAGAATATTAAATGCCCTGGGCAGATTGGACTGTGCAAGCCTGTTTTGCATTGGTAATTAGAGAAGTCCTTGGAGGTAGGTGTGAGTGTTAACACCCAGAACATAGGCAACCACAATAAGGTATACTTTTGTGATGTGTAATGGGATGGTTTGTTTGCATAAAAACTGAACACTGTCAGTTACTGTAGATCTATTTTCAGATGGTCTGCCTTCTTGTTTTGAAATGTGAATAGGTCTCCTAGGATTTCCCAGGATACAGACAGGCAGCTGGGTCTTTTCCTTGTCTAAGAGGCAGCCTAGGATGACAGAGAGAGCCAAGCGTGTGTATCTGTCAGATCTCTGTTTAAATATTGATCATCCCTCTTATATTGGTGCATCTTTGGCCAAGTTAATTTAATCATTCTGGGGGTGTATTCTGTCATTTTGAAAACAGATAATTGTCCTTAATTTACAGATGTGTTATAAAGGATAAAGAAAATGCATGTAAATTGGTACATGGTGGTCAGTAAAGGAATGGCTGTTGTTCTTATAGATCTTATGTCTTATGGGAGTGGGACTCAAATTTCTGTGTGACTAAAGAACTCCATGGAACAAAGCAACAAACGCATACTTTGAGACTAAATCACAAATGCTTGGAATTCATTCTAAGGGATTTATTTTTTTTTTTTTTAAGATCTTATTTATTTATTTGACAGAGAGATCACAAGTAGTCAGAATGGGAGGCGGGATGGAGGGTGGAGGTTGAACAGGCTTCCCACTGAGAAGACCCTGATGGCAGGGCTGGATCCCAGGACACTGGGATCATGACTTGAGCTGAAGGCAAAGGCTTTGACCCACTGAGCCACCCAGGCAAGCCCTAAGGGACTTCTTCTATAGGACTTGAGTAGCTTCAGTAGTGTATGATGGAAAAGGAAGAACTTGGAAATTGCCACAGTCAGAATGTAATATATAGATATTGATAAACTGTCTTCTCATCCCCTAGGGAGAGTAAGTATATCACATTGGAGAGAATTTAAGGAAGTAGCTTCATTTTTAAAAATAGAGTACTTCCTAACAGATCAGTGGTCTCTTTGATTGCACATCTCCATCAATCAATTTTTTTAACATTTAACCTCTCTTATTTATAATTCTATTCATGAACAGATGTACTTAAACATTGCATATATTGTGAAACATACTTAAAATAGAAATACTAAGATGAGCTAAGGATGTCATAAAATTTAAAAATATTTTTGTTTTCCTTACTAATTATATTTATATTAATATATAATATATTAATATATATAATAGCAGCTATTAAGACTATCATTAATTATTATCATGGAGAATTCTGTAACTGACTGCACTGTAATATTGATTTAACACTTTGAAATACAGCAGTTTAAAATTACCGTGGCCAAAAAAGACACCTCACCACCCATAAGGAAATGTACATACAGCTTAAAAAGTTGTATCATTAGCTGATTATAACTCATGAGCCTTGTTTTATAATCCTACCCACCAATTATGCAAAGGGTTTTTGGTAAAACTCAGACAGTAATTTTCCATCTTCCATGATGTCTGTCAGTTGTTCCTGACAAATAATCAGGTGTTGTGTTTTCATATTTTTAACAAATGGGTTTAAAATTCCACTAAAATTATTCTTTTTTGGCAAGTTATTTTATAAATCCCACTAAAATTATTCTTTTTTGGCAAGTTATTTTATAGGTAGAAAATTCTGTTGCT
The DNA here is from genome assembly GCF_020171115.1 of Neogale vison. Taxonomy (NCBI): domain Eukaryota; kingdom Metazoa; phylum Chordata; class Mammalia; order Carnivora; family Mustelidae; genus Neogale; species Neogale vison. The sequence goes on from NC_058094.1 coordinate 47,512,565, forward strand.
GGAATTTTATTTTATTTTTTAAAAATTTTTGATTTGAGGGGCACCTGGGTGGCTCTGTGGGTTAAAGCCTCTGCCTTCGGCTCAGGTCATGATCTCAGGGTCCTGGTATTGAGCCCTGCATCAAGCTCCCCACCTCTCTCCACCTGCCTCTCTGCCTACTTGTGATCTTTGTCTCTCAAATAAATAAATACAATATTTTTTTAAAAATTAAAATTTCATTCGAGAGAGAGAGAGAAAACTTCGGGGAGGGTCTGAAAGGGGAGGGAGGCAGAGGGAGAGGGAGAAACAGACTCTCCACTGAGCAGGGAGCCGGATCCAGGGCTCTGCCCCAGGACTCCGAGATCATGACCTGAGCTGCAGACAGACACTTAACTGAGCCACCCAGGTGCCCCCTGGAATTTTATTTTATTTGTTATTTATTTGTTTATTTATTTAGAGAGAGCACACGCTGGTAGGAGAGGGGGCAGAGGGAGAGGGGAGAGGGAATATTAAGCAGGCTCCACACCCACCTCAGAGCCTGACACAGGGCCTGAGCTGGGTCTCCACATAGGGTTCGAGTTGATGACCCTGAGATCATGACCTGAGCGAAAATCAAGAGTTAAACACTTAACTGACTGAGCCACCGGCGCCCCTGTGGCTGAAATTTTAAAGTACAAAATTAAGAGAGGTTTTTTTTTTTTAAGTGTTTTAGTAGGTAAAGTATTTATATCTTTTTGAGTACAAAGTCAGGTGATAATGGAAACATTTCTAAACGTGCATTTTTACCATACTCTATGGGGCACATCTTTCTTTCAAAAGTAGTTTCTTTCTCCCACATTGCTACAACATCACTTTCATCTCGAGACAGATTACTCTCAAAGTAGCTATTGAGTAGCATACTATTTACAGCCAGTTCCCTTTACAGAAAAAGGCAACACTGTTGTCTTTTTGTAAAAGAAATATGTAGCTTATTTAAGTTTGACAGCTCTTTAAAGTACTTTTTCATAAGATAACCAGAAAACATATATGGTACAGACTATTTTTTTGGTCAGTCCCCATCATATCACAACGTATTTTAAAATTTTTACTTCTAAGATATAGCCCATAAATTCATTTAATCTGTCACAGAAAAATAGTGGTATGTTGTAATGTGCTAGAATCAAGCTATCACAGGAGATTCTGCAAACCCCTCCACACTGTGGAACTCTACCTCTATCTTCCAGACACCTGCTGGAATATAGGTGATTAATAAATGTCTGCCCATGTGAGTGCCCCCTCTATCAATCTGAACAATATTAAATAAAAGTGAAGTTTATTTCTTCTTATTTTATAGATAAGTGTATTCATGCATAAATGTGTGGATGCACACATTACATAAAATGCTGTGGCATTTTGGGCCTCCATCTCAATGGGACATATTGTACTTCGACTTTGAAGACCCTGAGATTAATATCCTCATTATCTGGTGTTGGTAAGACATATTCTGCCCCCAGAAAGTAAGGGTGAGTTGAGCTGATCGTCTACCTGACTCAGGCTCTAGGGCATGTCTTTTAGAAAATTCACAGGATGCCTTGTACAGCACTTCACCCAATTAGTGGAGGGAAGCACAGATTTGAGGAGAATTTTCCTCTATTTAGATTTGTGAGGTGACTTAAATATAAAATAGAATCATGTTAATGACTAATATAAGTAGTCACTGTTTTGGTAATTATTTCTGTCCCAAGAAACTAGGGATGGTAAGGTAATGCCTTGCTATTGTTCATTGTTGCTTGAGTTTTGTCTTTTTGAGTTTTTGTTTTGTTTTGTTTTTTTTCAGCATGTATGTGTGTGTGCATGTACACTATATATTCACCTTTAAAAATGTAAAACATACTTGGGAAAAACCATGAAAGACACATAAGGAGACCAGTATATCATAGTACTCGAACTTTCCAGTACAATGACTAGCATATGATAGAATCCCAATTAAAACCAACTGTTTTTGTTTTTGTTTTGTTTCTTAGTTTGGTGGTGTTTTTTGTTTATTTGTTTGATCACTGGAGCTCAGCCATTACTATTTAAGGGGATTTTCTCCCATAGCTATGGAATACCAACTATAGTTCACTCGTATGCAGAATGGAAAATCTCTCCCTAGCCTTTATATCCTAAGTTTTCAGTTTCTATCATAAATTAGAGAATTTCATGTTAAGGTGAAAAATATGGTCATCATGATCATTATAATTTTTACTAATGATCCAGCTTCTTTCTATCTCCTTGTTCAAATGAAGGTTGTCTCTTGATTGCTTCGATGTTCATTGGCGTAACTTTTGGTCCTTCCACTGTTTGATTTCCATTTAAGAAGCCATTTAAATAGACAGTAAAATTCTAAAGGAATTGAATTCTATATGTGTAATTTCATACACTGATTCATTCATAGTAGGGATGGGATGGTGATTTAGAACCCATTTAGATTTTTGAATGAACAGAAAGGCTAATTTCTGCCTCATTAACTTATCCTATGAATTTTCAATTTGACCAATTCTGAATGACTACTCCCACATCAGTTTAGTTTTTTGGTTAATAGGTAGTTATAATTCATATTTATAGCCACTTTTCAGACTAGAAAATTTAGCCCCTAAATCCTGCCCTTCTTTATAACTATTAAATATATGCTATTTTCAGGGGAAAATGTCCTTAAGCCTTTGCTAACTCCGTAGGTAATACACAAAATAGGGGATTGACACTTTTTAGTTGTTAATTTTAGTTAATAATAGAATTTTAACAAATAACATTTAGAAGTCTCATACTAAAGGAGGGAAAATAATTTTATAATAATGAAAACTAAACTATTAAAAATGCTTTCCTTCAGTCTATGTTATCAGGAAAGTCAATTAATTGTATCAGAATATATGTTAATCATTATATATATAAATATTTTTGTTAGTAAATATGTTAAAATTTAACATGAATTCAATAATTTTAAAAATGACATCCCAAAACAACAAAAGTTATACAATTGTGTAAATTGAAGTGATTGTTTCTAAATAAATACCATAAAATGCTATAAAGTAAATACTAGAAATAAAACTATTACCTCTGCCCTTTTCCTTCTATATTGAGTGCTGTAATTTGGATCATATGATCACTGGGCCCGTGGACCTTGCATTTGGCCACACCACACATGAGCTGCAGTGAGCTATACCTGAAATTACTGGCTCAGTCACAAATAGACATGTGGTCTGGCAAAGTGATTTTTCAAGTTAAATCAAATTCTAAACCATACCTCTTATCTTCACCTCCAGTAATTTCCATAATATCTAAAATATATCCTTACTAGCCCTAGTAAATTCATTAGTTTAATTATTTAAATTCTTCTTAGAAAAATTTCAAGATGTTTTCTTTGTATGTTGGGTCTTGCTAGTGATGGAATTTTAATCTGCTTCTTGCATTTGTGATTCACCATGAATAGGAGTATCTTAATGTTCTATTAAGGCATTGATAAACTTACTAGCTTTAACAACTGGAGGAAAATTTATTTCTCTAGATTTTAGAGACTAAATAAAAATATGTATTCTAAAAATCCTCTGTTTATATTTGGTTTTAGTCATGAAAACTGCTAATGTCTTCTTTTTGTTGTTGATAACCATCTTCCAGGATACCACACTGATATATGGTATGGATAGCTGAGTTGATTAATACAGGTTTTCCTAATATGGTTACATGAAATATTAAGTGACAAAGATATTCTTTCTTAAGGGATTTACTAAAACTTTGCATGCCTGCTACTCATATTTATATTACAGTCTGGTAAAGGCAATATCTATTGGCACAGAATTTAATATTTAAATGTTTACCTTTTATGGCTTGATAAGTCCCCTTACTCTGCAGAGAGCAGCACTCTTCTGGTTGTTCCTCCATCTGAATGGTCACCAAGTATAGGAAATTGGTTTTGTCTCCAAAATAGCAAGATAATTTGACTATGTTAGTAACACAGGGAAGGTAATTCAAGGTTAGACACTGTTGCTGAATTTGAGGTTCTGTGATTGCGTGTTTTGATGATAATGACACGGTCTAACTCCCAGACGGTAAAAGGAGGCAAGTTGTGCCTCCAGAGAAACCTGTTTCTTGATAGTTTTCCAGTGCTCTCAAATGCATGTGTCCATCCAGTAAGCAAAAGAGGGCAAAACAAAGAAAACAAAATAAAAACAAGTTATCTTTCCTCACAACTCTTGATTCCTTACATCTTAATCTGCATTTCAGTCTTGCCCCATTCCAAGGACAGGTCTTAACCTGAGCAGGAATAATTTCAAGAACTCAGAGCAATTAGTAAACATAAAATAATAATATGATGGATTGAGCAAAAATATGCTGGTGTCTTTATGTAGTCTCAATCCTCACATCAAACCTGCCAATTCAACATCATTTCCCCCAAATGCATACATGAGGAAATCATTCCTTAATTATCCATTATATGCATTTGACAGCACTAAAATAAATATATATTCATTTATGCGTGTGTGTGTGTATACACATATATTTATATATCAAGAGACAAACAATCTCAGAAGGCAAGTTTATTTCCTGTTACCCAGGAAAGCAATATTTTAAAAACAATGTTTAAAACAGGGATCTATTTCATAACAATGTATGAGGAGTCTATGAAGTCTGAAGTATGAAGCCTAAGATATAGTCTTTTTTTTTTTTAATCTTTTTTTTTTTTAAAGATTTTATTTATCCATTTGACAGACAGAGATCACAAGTAGGCAGAGAGAGAGAGGGGAGGAGGAAGCAGGCTCTCTGCTCTATAGAGCAGAGAGCCCAATGCGGGACTCGATCCCAGGACCCTGAGATCATGACCTGAGCTTCAGGCAGAGGCTTTAACCCACTGAGCCACCCAGGCACCCTAAGATATAGTCTTTAAGGGATAAGGTGTACCTTCAAATATTACTTTGTATACTTAATTTAATTTTCTATCACATAAGATATTAAAAGTCGTAATTTAATAGAAAAGAGGCAGGTTTTCTCTGTCACTATGTCATAATTCAATTTTTCTTTTTTTAATTACTTTTATTAGCGTATAATGTATTATTTCCCCCAGGGTACAAGTCTGTGAATCATCAGGCTTGCACATTTCACAGTACTCACCATAGCACATACCCTCCCCAAAGTCCATAACCCAGCCACACTTTCCCTACCCCCCTACCCCCCAGCAACCCTCAATTTGTTTTGTGAGATTGAGTCTTCATATTTCAGTTTTTAAAATTTCCTTTTCTTTATTCTAGAATGATAAGATGCCTTGGCTACCCACCATACTCTATTTCTATAACACAAGGGTTTTGTTCTATAGACATAGAATAAGGTAGCTTATAACAAAGTTTCGTATACTTCTGTGATGATTATGGACAGGAGTTTGAATCTGATATACACTGTGTATACCTGATCTTCATTCATTGGTGACTTAAGAGTCAGCATTTACAAAGCTCTGGGGATTTTGGCCATAGTGGTTTTCTACCATTGATGCTGAGTGTCCTGTCCACCTTGTATTTGGTCAGTTTTCCTTCACCATAGTGACCAACTTAGTCTCCTCCAAGCAGCATTAGCATCTTATGTAGGGCTATTTGGTACACATTTCTTTTCTCTATCATATAAAAAATGACCAGACTCTCAGAATTCTGTGGTGTGGACACTTATGCTTGATTTTCCACTGTTTGGTGGAAAGATGCATTGCAGCTTTCCATTGAGAATTATTCCTGGTCAATTCTTGATGATGTCAGAGATTTCTTGATTAACAAATAACAATGATATTAAGAAAGATAAACTCAAGGTGGCCTATAATCTCAATGACAGTTATCAGACAAAACAAATTTTGACTATAAAATGGTAGGTCCCATAGGTTTTCTCATATTTTTCAATTAAAAAGAATTATGCACTTCTCAGTCATTTAGAAAAAACATTGACTTTCATGGTAAATGGTATAATAGAAAAGAGAACTTGAAGAAAAATCACAATTTTTTTTATTATTCCAACTCATTTGTTTGAAAGGGTAAGGCATAAATCAATGTGCATTTTATAACATATTTTTTTCACTATCCATCTAAAATTTATATATTTTATAGTCTTTCTATTTGTATATAAATCATAGGGTTTATTGTTAACAGTTTTCTCTTTGCTGTCACTATAAATGACGTGGTTGCCAGTAGCTGAACACCCATGAGTAACCTAGCAACAAGTCAGCTCTCTAACAAGTAAGAAATAAATGCCAACAAAGTGTTATGGGAAAAAGAGTTCAATTTCAGAATATTAGTGCATGTATACTGCTAAATATCAAGATGAAATCTTCTAATTTGGGGGAAATTACATTACAATAGGTATTGAATTTTCTAGTAAATAATACATTGCCAGTGAAATCTTGTCTCCTTCATTCAGAAAACAAATGGAATCTATTTCAGACTGCAGCACTGTTGACTAGGTAACTGAATATATGTGTCTTCCCTGGAACCCTATTCATTACAGATTAGATGAGAGAAGTGTCTTGGCATGTTTTCACTATGTGGTAGATGAGTTTACTAGACGGAGTTTCAACAATAAACCTTCCTGACAGTGAGGTACTGTTGATCTCCTAAATAGTTTTAGAATAAATGTTTTATTTTATTTTCAAAGGGTTGTGCTTATAGTTCTGAACTTCTGGGGCATGATTTTCTTAGAAAAACTACGAAAGACTCTACCTTGTTTTTTTACATGTTAAGGCTTTGGTATATTTAATATCAGTCTCTTTTGGTGAAATTTAACTTATATAATTACTGTTTGTTTTCACTGAGAAAATAGCACTCCTCTCTGTTAGTTGTCAGGTCGTAGAGGAAGTAGATCAGGTATTGGGGAAAAGCTGTAACTTCATAGGATCATCATTGGTATGATGATTAGATCCAGGTAGAGAGGGAAATACATACTGGTGGGTGCCTTCCATTAAATAGCACAGCTTCTATTCTGTGTGATAGGCAGAATTACTTGGCCTTTCTCAATTTGACAGGCAGTTCACTGCACTTAAAGAAATCTTAGTGCCCCATGGAAGATTGAAGTAAGGGACAGAAGGATGGGTTAGGAGCTGAGCATATGATTGTACATTTAAAATGAATGCATAGAATGGTAGAACTGGAAAGCATCTGCTCTCTGCTGAAAAATTTTGTTTTCCCCAAATACCCTGATTTTTAGTTACTTTGAAAATCTGACGTTAAATGACTGAATTGTTGCTACAATCACACTTGGGACGTGAGCTCAACTCTGACCTTTTCTCTCACTATCCACACAGATCTCCCTTCTCTGGGGAAGAGGAGAATAAAAATCACGAGATTCTTAAAGAGAGACCCAAATATACTTACCAAGATAGTCTGATTTCATCTATATATGAGAAGTTTGTTCACTTACATTGTTTGGATTGAAGTGAGTCACCTTAAATAAATGAAAGACTATTCTTTATATGAGAAACACTTACCTACCCTTGAAGGCATCTAGCTACAACTGAATAGATCAGTTGCATGAAATTTGTACTCAAAATGTCATGACAGAATAATATGGTCTATATTGTTGATGTTACTCGTGATGGCTGCAGTCCTTGGTTAGTTGTTCAGGAAAGTGGCATTTTAGATGCAGCTTATGCATATTAACTACCCCTTTTAGCACAGATGTCTCTTTGGGGTTATTGTTGAAAAGGTATCGTTCCTTATTTGGGGAATTTGAGTTCCTAGAGGGCATAGATCATCTTTTTTGTTTCTTTTATCCAGTATTGAGTATTCTTGTAAATAGTAAGCTTGCAACAAATGACTTTTTTCTTTTCAGTTGATGTTCAGTGTTTGTAGGTGTGCTAGAAAGATTCATAACAACAAAAACCAAATTTATATTAAACTACAGAATAGATGTTAAAAAGAGGTAAAAAATCTTAGTAATGCCCTTGTAGAGGAAATAATGTTTAAAGATCCACTATGGACATAACTTAATTACTGTACAGTTATTGCTCAATTATGAGGTTGATCTAAAAGGAACTGTCCTTATTGCAGGTTTGGTTACAAAAGTACGGCTACCTTCCACCAACTGACCCCAGAATGTCGGTGCTGCGCTCTGCGGAGACCATGCAGGCCGCCTTAGCTGCCATGCAGCAGTTCTACGGCATTAACATGACAGGAAAAGTGGACAGAAACACAATTGAGTAAGTAATGGCATCCACACTCTTTTCTTTCTGTGGTCCTTGAGTCAAACCTAGTAGTCTGAGAAAGTTCAACCACAAGTGGAACAATTTGTCCTATTCTTTGGAATTTAACCTGTCTCAACCCTCCTCCCCTAGGACGTCAGGTTTGTCAGAGTCACATTTACTCACTTGACTTTAGCGACACTTCTTCAGAATAGGAGGGGAGAAAGAAACAATGAGAGTTAGAGTAAATGTACAGTTGAAGCTGTTGCAGGAAGAGCTACGTCAGTGATGCGTTGGAGCCGGCTTGTGCTGCTGGTGCGGACATACTGGACGCATCTCTTCCCTGTTAAGTGACATGATATCAGTAGCTTGAAATTGGCCAAAGTAGGAATATTAAGGAAAATGGGACACAATACAAATCCGGGCTCTTTTTGAGGGAAAGGGTGTTAGAGAGTCACTTAACTGTTTATTAGCCTCCGATTTGTGGTCATTCTCTACATGAGTTAAATCAAGGAGAGGTTCACTGAAAGTCTCTCCTTTTAATTTTTGATTAGCAAATGGATTGTTTTTACTCTTTAATAATATTTGTGATTCTATGGATTGATTCACCAATCATTTGTTCATTTATTTATTCAACCAATGACTCATTACGGGACATTTCACCTGTGAAAGAGGCATATATAGATCGGAGGACAGAATCTCTTCTTCAGAGGAACCAGGTTAACTGTGTAGCTAGACATAATCACAAATTATTTTAGCACAGGTACACTGTAAGTTCTGCAACATTATGAAACGGCATTATTGTTTTTGGACAGCAGAGGAGGAAATGATTAATTCTCTGAGTGCAGGGAAGAATCATCTCTGTTTATTGAGTCCTTGATACTCAGAAGTAAATCTACTTCATCATTTAATACGATCATCATACATCAACCCTCCACAGTAGGCAAGACAAGGATACATTTTTCTCTCTAATTTTTCAAATAAAGCAACTGAAAGTCAAAGGCTAAGTGAAGTCCAGAGGAGTTGCAGAATCCATTCCTTTTGATGCTTAGTTGGAGAACTTTCTACTATACCATGTCGTGGATCTCAAGAAAGGACACATTTATTTTTCTTTTTAAACCTTAAATACCTGAAATTACTTAGTCCAGGTATATATACTTTTTATATATTAAACTAATTTAATATGTAATTTAAAAATTATATTTTGCCTTCTAATACTTACAGCATGATATTAGTCATATAATTTCTATTTCATCAAGATAGGATGAGTACATGATAAAAGGCTTAAAGATTAAACATTAAAGCAGTTTGGCAAAATAAATATAATTGCCTCTCCTAGCATTTTTAAGAGATAGATAAATATTAACTTTGGTATACCATCTGGGAAAAATAGAACCAAGAATTAATATAATGTGTTCTGCAAGAATGAGGAACTTGTTATTAGTATTGGGAATAGAACTTGGATATTTTGAACCTGCTGCCCTCTATTCATTGCAATTCTCCATTAAGAGTGTCCTAAATAAATATAGCTTTAAATTAATTTTAATTACAATTATAAATTAATTTTAAAGATTACTTATTAAGTTAATAAGCAAACCCACAAGTCCTGTATTTTGTTGCTGTGTAGAGTACAGAATTCCATTTAAATCATACTTCTAATCCCAACATTTTACAAAGTGCTCTGAACAGCTTTTGTGCTCCCTAATGCAGAGCTGTTATCTTCTGATTCACTTTCTTGGACCATATGACACAGTTTTTAAAAACACAATAAATTGAGAGCTTGGGAAACAAATTCCTTTGAATCTGCTTATTACCAGATATTAAAATTCAGAAAGCGGAGTTCTATAGAAGATGGCATCTGTGTTTCCTCTCCGTTTTGAGAGCTCCTGCTGGTCATCGGGAGCACTCAAGATGGATAGGTTTGATTTCCTGAGATAGCTGGAAAAAGGTCTTTGTCAGGAGATGATGGAAGAGGAATGTGTGCAGGATTTATTTAGGCTGCTTAGGTGGAAAGGGTCGGAACGGTTTTTAGTTGTTCTCCAGCAGGACAACGTCAAATGCAGAGGTCCAGAAAAAGACCCCGTGTCCTTTTCTGCCACACAGTGGCTCAGATTCCAGACCAGGAAAAATGATTGTGTCAGTGTGGAGGAGTTAAAGTAGCATTTCTGTGAATTATAGCATCGTAGAGAAAAGATCAACTATATAGGCAACCTTTAATTTAAAACCAACCAGTGTTTTGGTCTGTTTGTTTGGTTTTCTTTGACCAAGCTTTGTTCTAAGTCAGTTTTTTTTCTCTTCTCTTTTTTTGTTTTGAATTGGAAATGCATTTTTTTCTTTACATACAGTATTATTTTTAGGTGAGCCCACTAAAGCCCCATTAAACCTTCATCACCGTTCCTTCCTAGATGACCCTGCTTCCTCTGTCCCCTCTGGCACCCACATTGTCACTCAGACTAGAAACCCTGTGGCTTCATCGGTCTCCTGTCTGTTTTTTTCCACCGATGTATCCCCAGTCCCGAGGTAGTGTTGCGCAGGGTACTCAGCTCAAATAATGTACTATTTTTGGAAGTATAATCCCCATAATCATGCTACTTAAGCAATTGTCTGTGCTTTTATAATCTCGAATGTGTCGTAACAATCCCTGCTGAAATTGTACTCTATTATTTTACATAGCCAAATTATAAAGTATGAGTTTTTATCTAAACCTTATCACATAAAATATGGACTACAATTATAGACCTAAAATTACTCCTCAGTATTAAAATAAATGGCTTAAGAATCATTTTCAGATGCTATAAACTTTTATCTAATTGTAGGCTCTTGTCAAGATCAGTTGTTTTTAAATTAAATTATGTCCTCCTTTGTCAGACAGACATTTGATGCATTCGGTCTATAGTTCTTGAGTAATTAAAAGTAACGATGCAGTTGTGGTGATCCCTATATTATGTTGAAGAAGTTAACCATTTTCCAGTGACAAATTTAAGTATTACCTTAAATGGCTTATTATATTGCTCTCATATCAGTTAGCATTGGTGTTGGAGAGACAGGAAGGAATACTTACTCCCCTACCCCAAAATGAACTCATTATCATCTGTTGCAATGGTTCAAAATTGTGGGTTGCTTAGCTAATTTTTATAAGCAAGCTTACTTAAATTCCTTAATAAGTGAAGCAATTTATGTTATGCATGAAAAAAGCATTGTATTTAGCATGGAGGGAAAAAGGTAGCAAGGCAATAATGAAAATAAGGCTAATGTGTTTTTACAACATTAATGGTAGTATTTTAAAATTTTAATTCATCTTCTATGTGTGCATATTATCATGCATTGAAGCATGCTTGATGAGATATCATTTTTAAGGAGAACTTTCTTTTTTATCTCCCTCCATATATATGTACATACATATACATACACATATATGTGTACCCACATAAATATGCAAATATAGACATATATTCACACATATATAGGATGATCTGAGTTATTCTGTTTATTAACTCATCTTAATTAAAATTAATTTAAGACAGAATGTATAGTTTTTTTCAAATAATTATTATGAAACCCCAGTGTATTTGAATTTTCCTAATTTGAGAATTGAAATATTTATTTAGTTATATCAAGAATCATAAGCTTTGGGGCTTAATTTTCAATACGTTTCATGAATTTCAGTCAGTTGTCTAAATTATCAAGTTAAGACTCTTTCAATCTAAGTATAAAAGATAGGTTCATCAGTAATTAAATTTCTTTTTCTTTATTTCTGATTATAGCAATAGGTTTGAAACACTTTAACATTATAGGATGGATGAGTTCTTATTTTGGTAACTACAGAAGGGTGGCTGCTAGCTAAATCAGCCTTATTCCCCCTCTAGAAGGTGAAAGGGGAAAGCTTAAACGAGAGCTGACACTAGCTGAGTTTTTCTTCACATTGCAGATCATGGAGGCTTATTACATCTCTTTTCTGTGATCAGGTTTTCAAGTACCCTAACTGCAGTTTCAGCTTTGTGAATAAGCTGTGTCCACGGAGGTCATTCAGGAGTGGATAGAAAGAAACTGTGGACCCGAGTGAGCTGTCAGCCTAGCTACATTTTGAGCCCTAAGCTAATTTACTTTAGAAAATCTTCTTCATGACTCCTGGACTTCGTTCTCCAAGTACAAATAAAAACCTAAGGATTTTTTTAAATTCATAAAAATTAGCATTTTAAAAAATTTGTGAAATGATCTTTTGGGGACAACTATAAATAGTAGATATTACTCTTACCTTCCATTAGAACATGGAAGAGTCTGAAGGATAGAAACCTGTTAATTATGCAGATGAACATTTTCTTACATTACCAATCCATAAGGCAGGAGATACAATTTTGTGAGCCCCCCCGCAAGGTTAAAATAGGTATATGTATACAAAGCCCCTGTGTGGTACCACTCCAATTCCAAGGGATACCACTCCCATTGTATGCATTTTATTGAAATACTGTCTTCCTATAGCCCCACTCTGGGGGCACCAGGCGAGTGGACTCAACCTGAAGACATCCTTGACAGTCATACAATCAGAGGCCTGATATGTTTGATTTGAATACCCAACTCTTAAAAAAAAAAAAAGGTTACTGACCTATGATCCAGCAATTGCACTACTGGGTATTTACCCCAAAGATACAGAGGTAGTGAAAAGAAGGGCCATATGCACCCCAGTGTTCATAGCAGCAATGTCAACAATAGCCAAACTGTGGAAGGAGCCAAGATGCCCTTCCAGAGACCAATGGATAAAGATGTGGTCCTTATACACAATGGAATATTACTCAGCCATCACAAAGGGTGGATACCCAACTTTTGCATTGACATGGATGGAACTGGAGGGGATTATGCTAAGTGAAATGAGTCAAACAGAAAACATCAATTATCATATGGTTTCATTTATTTGTGAAACATAAGGAATAGCATGAAGGACATTAGGAGAAGAAAGGGAAAATGAAGAAGAGTGGGAATCAGAGGGGGACGTGAACTGTGAGAGACTGTGGACTCTGGGAAACAAACTGAGGGTTTTAGAAGGGAGTGAGGTAAGGGGATGGATGAGCCTGGTGGTGGATATTTTATTATTTTATTTTATTTATTTTATATTTTATTTATTTTATTTTATTTATTTGACAGAGAGAGAGAGACAGTGAGAGGGAACATAAGCAGGGGGAGCAGAAGAGGGAAAAGCAGGCTTCCCTTGGAGCAGGGAGCCCAATGTGGGGCTTGATCCCAGGACCCTGGACCATGACCTGAGCTGAAGGCAGACGCTTAATTACCAGATGCCCCCCCTACCCTGATGATGGCTATTGAGGGCATGCATTGCATGGAGCACTGGGTGTTAAATACAAATAATGAATCATGGAACACTACACCAAAAAGTAATGATGTACTGTGTGGTGACTAACATAACATAATAATAAAAGAAAGAAAAGAAATAAAAAAGATTAAAAAATTACTGAAACCAACGACACTCATATATAGTGGCTTTTATTACTGCAAATTTGTTTAGAAGTTTGCAGCTGCTTTATTTACATAACAGAAGATTGTGTCTCTGTTGGTATCTGTATTATCAAAATACCAGGATATCCCTGTTTTGAATAACAAGGGATGTTAACACATAGGTCAAGGTGATCTAAAATGTGTTATTATCAATGTGTTGCTACTGCTGCTGCTTCTGCTACTAGTACAGCTGCTTCCTGATGTTTGTAAAATAATAATAACTATGATAAATTAATAATCATAGCAGTTGCTATTTGCCAGGCACTGTTCTAAGTGTTTCACATGATTTAATCCTCACATTAATTCAATAATATTATCACTTCCATTTTCTAGATGAGGAAATGGAGAAACAGAAAGAAATAGTAGCCAGACCACTGTCCCAGGGCTGGGGAGCTGGTGGAGATGGGTTGGGAGCCCTAGCAGTTTGGCCCTAGGATCCCTGCTCCTAACTTTTACAGTATTACTCCTCTCAAAAACATTGATTTCAGATATTTTTCCTTTCTTAGTTCAGTTAAAGAAATTACTAATGATCTGCCCAACTAATTTTTTTTTAAAGATTTTATTTATTTATTTGACACAGAGAGAGAGATCGCAAGTAGGCAGAGTGGCAGGCGGGGTGGGGGGGGAAGCAGGCTCCCTGCTGAGCACAGAGCCCGATGTGGGGCTCGATCCCAGGACTCTGAGATCTTAACCTGAGCCGAAGGCAGAGGCTTAACCTACTGAGCCACCCAGGCGCCCCGTGCCCAACTAATTTGAAAATGTTCTGGGTTCTAAACAACTAAGTCAGTATTGAATATCAGTATTACATTTATGCAAACTGAGGTAATGCCATGATTTATACCTTGAAACTATAAAATGACTTCCTTGTAGCTTCCTCCCAAACCCAATGCCCGTTGCCATGTCTTTGTTTGCTTTAAAATTCTTGGCAAATGAGTCAGTAAAGAAGCACTCGTATATGAGCTATGTATTGACATGCAGAAAAAATAAGTGTGTTTTAGCAATGGTACTTTCACAAAAGCCTTGCTTGAAAATAGCGCTCAGTCAGGTGATATAGTTGTTAACCTGAGGTGAAACAATCAATCAATTCTATTTGTACATGTAGAGTTTTGCACTCTCATGTACAAGTATATATGGGTTTTGTCAGACTGATATATGAATGCAACTAATACTTGGTGCATGATAACTAGGAAGAAATCCCAGTGTCAGACTCTACCTGAATAATATCAATACACCAACTTTACCTTTAGTACTAGACATTCAATTAATTGATGAGTCGTTAAACACTAATCATCATTTTTATCCACCAAGAATTTTAAAAATTGTAGTAGAAAGAACCTGACCCCTTATGAAATTAAAGAATGATTTAAATGTTTAGAATCACATAGAAGGCCCCATGGCCAATTTAGCTCAAATACTGTGTGTCATATTCAGCGGCTTGATGTGCTTCTATCATATTTTGGGGATTCTGCATAATTTGACAAATAATACCTGCTAATATCTCTATGCCAGAATAATATTTGGATGCAAATATTGGCAAAGTTAACATAGAGTATTCTCAGTTCAACCAACCCTTATTAAGAGTTCTTTGCATTAAATTACTGATAAATTTTAGATTATTCCTGTTCTTATGTTTATCTCTTATACTTAAGTCATCTGCTTTATGATTTAGTTTTGCATAAAAATATCTACACAATGTCCATGCAATAAACATTTGTTCAAGGCACACAGCTGGAAAGAGTTACAAAGTCTTCAAGAAACATGGGCAATAAGGGAGATCAGCATGAACAAAAAAGACATGCAGACTCAATTCATTTGCTTCATTTGCTTATTGAAGACACTTCACTGCATATGGGCCCCATTCCTGGCCCTCTGCCTTGATTGCGCTGGTAGAAGATAGAGATACAAATCCAAACACATAGTATAATCCATACTGTGTGGGGATAGTAAATGTAGCTCTGTGAGTTGAATAATGAAGGATGTTTAGGATTCTCAGTGTGAAACAAGATGAAGTTATGCCAGACAGAGGTCACTGCATACGAAGGCAGAGAGAGGTTTAAGTCTCTAGGAACCTGAGTGGATCTTGGAAAGTTGGTGTGGGGTGGGGGGATGTGTGGGGAAAATCCTCCCTAAGTAAGCCTGAATCAGATTCTTTCCAAATAAGTATTTTCCTACCCATAACATATAGAGAACACATCTGTGCTCTGGGAAGATTTATCTTTAGGAATGAGAAGGATGGCATTAGTGAGAGAGGGAAGAAAAATTTTGGAAGCAAGAGACTACATTCTGATAGATTAGATGTGAGGAGAGAACAGTGGAAATGTCACCTGGGTGTTAAAACTTCTGGCTGGAATAAAGCATCAGAGGAATTGGTACAAACCTGGGTAGGAAAATCATAATTTTTTTTATTACATGTAAAATTAGAAATAATGACAGGGTATCTTGACAGAGATATGATAGCACTTAAGCCATTGTATAGTAATGTTTTTTAAATCATGCATGTCTTGCCTTATAGACTGAACTCAACAAGGGCTTCTTGCCTTGTTTATCTTTTTAGTCACACTTTTTCTTTATATCTCTTAGTATGTTATAAAAGCCGAAAAATATTACAGGATGAATGAATAAGGACTGAATGAGTAAATAAATGAAGAAGTTGGAACATGAGAAAAAAATATATATATTTAATGGGCAAAAGCCTAGGAAATACATAAAGAATTCGGCAGAGATATCTTTGAGCACAAGAATCTAATACTCATCCATAAAAATCCCATTCTTTGGAACATACAGTGCTTCACTGAAAAAATTTTTCACTAGATCCAACATATGCATGATTGAAAATGGAAATTTATTTTAATAAACTTAATTTTCTTTTCAATTTTACCTTCCTTTTTAAAATTTATTGATTATTAAAGTAATTTTAGAGAATATGTCCTCATTGGAAATACATTTTATCCTGATCGTAGGTAATTCTGTTTTGCCAAATTTCATCCCATTATCCATTTCTAAATTATTTCTTTTCCCAAAGTTCCCAAATATTTTTCTTAGCAAAATATACATATAATCACTTCTCACATTTAGTAAATTTATTCATTTTTAATAACTATATATTATTCATTCTCTTAGTGCTTTTGGTGAGATAAATAAGCATAAAAACCTGCCTTAGGAATATTACAATTTTTACTGAGAATATAATTAATGAATACACATGTATAAAAGCCACTTAAATTATAATAACCCCTCCAATGCATAATATTTGCTCATTTAATCTATATCTGTATCTTACAATATGTAATAAAAATTAATTATTTTGCATTTAAAAATACAAATTGTCCCTATCCACTTATTCATTGAATATCTCTTATATTCCAGGGGTTGTACAAGGTAATAGGAGTATATCCTACCCTTGAGTGTTTACAGTCTAGTGAAATGTCTCTCAAATGAAGTGGTTAAGGAATGCCCTTGGAGTATTAATTAAAAATAGGAGATCTCCATTCTCAACTCTACAGAATTCAATTCCATAGGACCATATAGCCTCCTAGGAGTTGGGAGACTTTAATAAAGGGAAAGCGATTTTCTGAAGTAACTCCAAAATGCGTTATAAACTAGGATGGGATTTGTTAAGTCTGGTAACCACAATGTCTACAGTGTAGAGGCAGAATAAAAAAGGAGAGACGTTTTTCAATACTTATGGTAAAAGTGTCATCTTTCTTAAAAAGCAAAAGTCGTGATTTCATTGTTGTCTCAAGTTATTATTGTTTATTAGAGCTAATTAGCTGATTTATCCATGTAATATAGAAATTCTTTCTTTCATTTTCACAAAATGGATATCTTTAGATAGTCATCTCTATAGTCAATTATTTTTCATTTAAAGAGTATAGAAATTATAAAGTATTTGATGAAATACAGCAGAAATTGATTCTTTTTTCATTTCTACTTTCTGAGGAATGTAGCACCATGAAGATTTTGCACTAGCTTTGTAATTGTTAAATTAAATGTGCTAATGAATGGTAAAGCCATTTTATGAGTCACCAAAGAAACACTACTCAAAATCATGAAAATCTTTCTTCTTAGATAAGAAGCAAGACTACATAGAAAATATTATATTTGACCAATGAGACTCTGTATAAAAGGAGTTCCATGACTGTATTTATATAAATATTAAAAATCAATAAATCAAAAAACAGCATCTCATTTTCCTAATACACTTATGTTAAACCTTGTTTGCGTGATGCTAACACGTCATATGCAGAAAAAAAATTAAACATTGAATTTGGTTATTAGTTACTGATTTAACAAATGTTGTTACTTGTAAATTGGGATAGTGATCAAAGTGAAAAGAAGAAAAAAATAGAGAAAGGCAAATATTATTTGAATAATTTACTTCTATGTAAGCTAGAAGAGAGAATAGAACATACCCTCTCAAATCCTGAAATGTAAGGTCATGTAATATATTTTTAAAATTGTTCAATGTTAAACCTGGGAGTCCTTAGTGAAACTTTATTTTTAAAAGTCTCATTTTATGAATGAGACTAGGAATTAGTGACTTGCCCAAGGTCTCAAATCTTATTAAAAACAGATTCTAGTTGGAGGATGAAAAGGCCCTCATTCTACAGTAAGCTAAAAACGAATTAGAGAAAGAAAAAATATCTAAAAGAGCTGAATTCCAAACCAGTGATTCTTGATCATTCGGGGACAAAATCTGTTTTCTACTTAGATTCAAATTGCAAGAAAACTGATAATTTTCTTCTTTATGTTTTCCCATTTTCATGATCACTGCCATAGATTAACTTTTCCATTGATTTCCTTTTGAAATTCATGATTAGGGTTGTTGGGAAATAACTGGAAAATACTGCTTTTTGCAGCTGGATGAAGAAGCCTCGATGTGGTGTACCTGACCAGACAAGAGGTAGCTCCAAATTTAATGTTCGTCGAAAGCGATATGCATTAACAGGACAGAAGTGGCAGCACAAACACATCACTTACAGGTATAAGAACTAATGATGAATTACTGTTCTCTCCATTTTTTTCACCACTATTTATTTTGACATTTTGTTTGACATCTTATGCACATTGACTACATGGTAATTTGCAATTATAGAATGTAATGTTAACGTAGGGAACTGAGAACTGCCATTGGGAAGAGAATAAATTGCCCATTTGGAGGCCTTGCAAATATTTCTTAAATACTTGGTCTCATCTGTAAACTATATCTTTTAATATTCTTGAAAGAATAACAAATCCTGAGGAACTCTGAGATGAGTATTATAGCACATTATGTTCTTTTTAAGCTTTTATTTATTTATTTGAAAAAAAAAGAGAGCCTGAGAGAGAGAGCACATGTGGAGGGGTGGGGCAGAGGGAGAAGCAGGCTGAGCAGGGAGTCCGATGTGGAACACGATCCCAGGACCCCAGGATCGTGACCTGAGCCAAGGGCAGACGCTTAGCCAACTGAGCCACCGAGGCACCCATTATGTTCTTTAGTAAGGTTTCATAATCTAAAAGTAATCAAATAATAAGTTTATAAATAATTGTCATCTAAACAAAATGTCTTTGAATCTATTAACTTTTAGTATCAGTTCAGTCATTTTACTTTCTATCTTTTTGGCAACAATGCAGACGGATTGTTATTTCTTATTTTGTCTTCAATGAAGGATGCTGAAGGGACGCCAGTGTCTTCCAACCTGGAGGGACAGTGGCTGCTAAAGGAGATGTTCCTATTTATTCATTAATTCATTGAACAACTGTGTATTGAGTATCAGTTTAAACAAAAACAGTTCTAGGCACTGGGGATATAGAAAGAAATAAAATATGGGGACTCCATTTGTGCTCTTGGAATTTACAGTCATGCGGTTAAGTTGAACAATCATATAAATGTGATATGTGGTACGAAAAGGAAAGAACAGGATGCAAGAGAAATGTAAAACAGGGCCATCCAACCCATTCTAGAAAGCCAGGGAAGGGCTTCCTGAAGAAATGGCCTTTCAGCCAAGACCCACAGAGAGAGAAAGCCTGTGTTAGACCAAAGGGCAAGGGAAGAGGCAAGGCACCTCAGGGGAAGGCTAGGTTGTCAGCAGTACATGAATAAAAGACATTTATAATTCTCGTTCTTTGTATAAATAACCCTTCACATATGCTTAAGGATAAAATTTAAAACTCAATATATAGATTTTCTACCAATATATCTGGTTTGTGCCATTGGAACTTATTTTAGTTATTTTGAGAACACTTTTCAGTGTTATTTTATATTCTTATGCCAATCCTCCCAGATAGCATGCTCCTAGAATTTTTATGCAACACATTTCAGTTACTTCTGCAGATAAGAGAAATCAAAGAGGAAGTAGTCTTAAGCCAAGCCCATTTAGGAAATGTGACGTGTTAGAAATACGCCTTCAGGAGCAACAACAAAATATCTGCTACCTCTAAGTCTGCTCAACAACATTGCATAGCTACATATAGTTCTAAGGAAATAAAAGATATAACGACTTGTAAAGAAATAAAACTATCATTAGTAAGTTTATATCACTTTCTATATAGAAAGCACAGAATTAACTCTAGATAATTTTCAGAAATAATCAAAGAATATGGCCGATTTTTTTAAAAAAGTAATACATTTACGTTTTAGGTAATACAATTTTAGGATTACAGAAAAACTGAGCAGATAATACAAGGAGTTCTTATATACTACAACCCCACCACCACCACATATACACACTCATAGTTTCTCTTACTAAGATCTTGCATTAGTGTGATCCATTTGTTAAAATTGCTGAGTCACTGTTGCTATATTATTTCTAACTGAAGTCCATAATGACAATAGGGCTCATAGTTCTCCTAGTCTGTGGATGTCTTCTCATTCTCTTATAGTGTCTTCTGCAGAGCAAAAGTTTTAATTTTAATAAAGTCCAACTTGTCAATTATCGTCTTCCTTTATTGTGCTTTTGGTATTGTATAAAAAAAAAAAATTCATTTCCAAACCCAAGGTCACTTAGTTTTTCTTCTTTGTCAACTTCATATCCTATCACCTGAGAAAAAGGAGTTTTGTTTTTCTTTTTCCTTCCCAATGCGTGTATCTTTTTTTCTTTTCTTTTCTTTTCTTTTTTCATCTCTTATTACATAAGGGAGAGCTGTTGAAGGCAAACATCATTGCCTTTTTCCCAGTCTTTAGGAGAAAAGCATCTAGTGCCTTGCCATTAACTATGATGTAAGCTGTAGGCTTCTTTCTAGATGTTTATCAAGTCGAGGAAAGTTTTTATTATAAATATGTGTTGGATTTTGTGAAATGCTTTTTCTGCACCTATTCATACGGTCATATGATCATATGATTTTTTTCTTTAGCCTTTTAATGTGATGGATTACATTAATTCATTTTCAGCTGAACCAGCCTCTCATGCCTAGGGTAAATGCTAGGTGAATGTCATGGTGAATATTTTTATACATTGTTGGATTTGATTTGCTAATTTTTTGTTGAGGATTTTTATATGCATGTTCATGAGTGATATTGATATGTGGTTTTTTCTTTCTTTTAAAGTCTTTATCTGGGTTAGATAGGAGAGTAATGCCAGCCTCATAGAATGGGTTAGAAAGTTTCTCTTTATTTCAGTTTTCTGGAAGAAACTGTAGAGAATTGGTATGATTTCTAACTGAAATGTTTAGTATGCCCATTGCAACTATTTGGGCCTGGTTCTTTTTTCTTTGACAATTATTAATTTTTAATGAAATCTATTTAATAGATGTAGTCCTGTTCAGATTACCTGTTTCTCTCTGTGTAAGTTTTATAGATTGTATTTTTCAAAGGAGTTGGTCCATTAAATCTGTATTAGTCTGCTCAATCTGCCATCACAAAATATCACAGCCTGGGTAACTTGAACAACAGAAATTTAATTTTCCAAGTTCCAGAGGCTAGAAGACCTGCTGTCAAGGTTGGTTTTGGTGAGATTTCTCCTTCTGGTTTATAGATGGCTATCTTCTCATTGTGTCCACCTCTCATCTTTTCTCTGTACATATGTGGAAAGAAAGATTTCTGCTGGGATTTTTTTTTTTTTTCCATAAGAATGTCAGTCATACCAAATTAGGACCCCACCCTTATGACTTCATTTAACTTTATTTACTTTCCTTAAAGGCTCTCTTTCCAAACATAGTTACAATGGGGATTGGGGCTTCAATTTATTTATGCCAGAGAAAACCTTGTATATCATTGGAGAAAGGATGGGCTCTTTTACTTACTAAGTTCTTCTGTAATAATTGGCCATCCATATAGGAAACAATGAAATTAGAATTCTTACATATAAATTATATTCTTACATATAAAAATTAATACATATTAATTAGATTACTATGTATAATCAATTTTAAAAGGACAAGCACACAATTCTGCATGTTGATATTTATTGTTTTCATTTCAGATAGTGTCCTTTTTCTGGCCTTATTTCCCGACTTAACAGTGTACCCTGTTTAGTGTCTCTGCATACTTAGGTACTGACTACACCATTCATTTATTTTATTTTATTTTATTGTCTTATCTTGTCTGGTCTTGTAGTTATTTATTTTATTTTATTTGTTGTATTGTATTGTAATGTATTTATTTTATTTTAGATTTTATTTATTTATTTGACAGAGAGAGACCCAGCAAGAGAGGGAACACAAGCAAGAGGAGTGGGAGAGGGAGAAGCAGGCTTCCTGCTAAGTAGGGACCCTGATTCAGGGCTTGATCCCAGGACCCTGGGATCATGACCTGAACCAAAGGCAGACACTTAAATAACTGAGCCACCCAGGCACTCCCTGACTACAGCATTCATTGAAGGAAGGAAGGAAGGAAGGTAGGTAGGAAGGAAGGAAGGAAGGAAGGAAAGAAGGAACTGTTAAGAGCCATTATGTTCAGAACTAATCATAATTCCCTTGAAGCTGTGTCCCTATACTGACAGTTGTCTCAGCCAGTCTTGAATACTCAAACAATTAGATGTCTATCCCTATAAGCTTCCAGCTTATTGTTTATTCCAGTTTATAAACACATCATGTGGTTAAGAGTCCTATTCTGGAGTGAGAAAGATCTGGATTTGAATCCTGGCTCTGATACTTGCCACCTGTAAGACCAGGATCAAGTTATTTAATCTTCTACATTTTCCCTGTGTGCAAAGTGAGTATTGTTAACACTAGCTACCTCATGAAGCTTAGGCGGTAATTAGGTCAGGTCATGGTGGTCATGGTGGTCATGGTCAGGTCATGACGCCCAAAAAACAAACCAACAAAAATACTTCAGCGCAGTGCTTGAAACATAGTGCTTAGTAAATAACCAACTATCATCTTGTTTTAACTTACAAGGCAAGTAACAGAAATTGATGAGTGTATTCTAATAGAATTACAGAAAGTTGAGGGTGAGAGCTAAGGATATTAAATTTTAAAGTTAGTGTAGGTAACATGTTAAGAACTTGCCCTGTGTAAAATAAGTACTGTATAAGCATATGCTGCCACTTTTATTACTGTTTTTAGAAAAACTAATGCAAAATATTACATTTTGGCTAAAAAAATTTCTTTTAAAAGGATAACGGAAATGTGCCATTACAGAATGATGCCAGGAGTTGAAATGGGAGTGGTTGAATCTAGGTTGTATTTGTTGGCGAACTCATTATGAGCCAACAGTATAGTATGGTTCGAAAAGAACTCAGATGAACAGATCAGGCTGATAGAAAGCAAAGTGTCCAAAGTAGTGAGAATGCCAAGTTTTCTCTTTGCTTTGTTAGCCAAGCTTTACCTGATGTATCCTTTTCACTTTGGTCTACCACATTTCCAGCTGCTTCTTGGCAAATTAAAGTGCACCTCTAAAAGAAATCAAAATGCTAAGAGATCTTACAAACAGTCTGCATGAGAAAGGGCTCAAGATTAGAGCCAAGGATTCTCAACATGATGGAAAAAATATTTAAAGGAGAAATTTCCAGTTATGTTCAAATACTTAAAGGCTTTCAGAAGAACCTAATATTTTGAGCTATTGGAAAATTAAATTATTCATCGTATAAGTCTTCATTGTTGGAAGCATATAAACTAAGCAATTTATTCACTTGTCAAGGAAATTAGGGACCATTTGTGGAATGGTTGGAAAGTTAGATTATATAATTTTAAAATCTCTTCCTATCTTTAAAAGGTGGAATTGGAAGGAATCTTTTATAATGACTCCATTTAGAGGGAATGTCTAAGCTGTGATGCCTTCCACTTTAATGACCTCAGTGCTTGATGACTGGAAATGGGAACTTCTGAGGTTGTACCAGAAGAATCATTTAAGTACCGTTAGGGGTATATATAACACTGGCTGATACCTAATTTACATGCTGGTAATAGTTATAGTATAAGTATTGGTAGCCATTCATCTCTTAATTGAATCTTCTTTTTTTTTTTTTTTTAAGATTTTGTTTATTCATTTGAGAGAGAGAGAGAAAGCACAAGCAGGGTGATAGGCAAAGAGAGAGGGAGAAGGAGACTCCCTACTGAGCTGTGACCCCCCCAATGTGGGGCTCATCCCAGGAACTGAAGATCATGACCAGAGCTAAAGGCAGATGCATAATCATCTGAGCCACCCAGGCACCCTCTTAATTGAATCTTTATGACCAGTTTTTCTTTCTTTTTTTTTTTTTTTAAAGATTTTATTTATTTATTTATTTGACAGAGAGAAATCACAAGTAGTCGGAGAGGCAGGCAGAGAGAGAGAGAGAGGGAAGCAGACTCCCTGCTGAGCAGAGAGCCCGATGCAGGACTCGATCCCAGGACCCTGAGATCATGACCTGAGCCGAAGGCAGCGGCTTAACCCACTGAGCCACCCAGGCGCCCTATGACCAGTTTTTCTTTTGGCAAATTTTGCTTCTTGGGTAATTAGATGTTGTATATTCAATAAATGGTTATTGAACAGCATTATGTGACAGCACTGGATGTAGATGAGTTAAGCATGGTCCCCATTCTCATAGGAAATATAGTCAAATGTGAGAGACAGCTGTGTTTAAGTGAATAATTACAAAATAGTATATTGTGGGGTGCCTGGGTGGCTCAGTCAGTTAAGCGGCTGCCTTCGGCTCAGGTCATCGTTCCGGGGTCCTGGGATCAAGTCCTGCATCGGGCTCTCCTTGCTCCATGGGGAGTCTGCTTCTCCCTCTCCTGCTCCCCCCTGCTTGTGTTCTCTGTCTCTCACTCTCTCTCTGTCATATAAATAAATAAAATAATTTAAAAATGGTACATTATATGTTTCTTCAGGACCTTACAGGAACTTCATTGCATCAGAGATCATATACATTTTATGTTCCCTAGAACCTAGTAGAGTACTGCTGTGTGTTATGCCCTAATTAAATAGCTTTTGAATAAGTTAATGAATTCTTTGTAGGCTCTGGTTAAACTTTATTCAAAACAATAATAGGAGTGTAATGCGTAAGCTCAGTTTTAGCAAATATATCTTTATTCCCCATTTATTATTATATAAAATAAGCTTAGCTAAATTTTTTTTCTTTATAAAATCTAAATTCCAAAATAGTATTTTATGTAGTAAGTGTCTCATGGAATATGTACTTAAAGTGCCAGATGCATCTGTTTTTTAAATTGAGTTTTATTAACAATAGTATTAATAGTTTATTTTATTAAAATTAATATTTCTAAAAATTAAAATATTTTAATATTCAATTAATATTAAAATTAATAGTTTTATAAGAACTTAAAATTATTTTCTTTTATAATAACTTAAAATTAATAGTTTATTTTATTAACAATAGTATTAATTAATGTGATAATAGTATGTTGTATTAACTGGTATTGATTTTCCTAGTAAATTCTCCTTTAGCTAATCTTGATTTTTAGTGACTGTTTCTGAATTTTTGTGAATGTTTGTGACTCTGAGGATACACACCAGAAGTTATTATTTTACTTTAATAATATAAGCAGAGTTGGGATACCTGGGTGGCTCAGTGGGTTAAACGTCTGCCTTCGGCTCAGGTCATGATCCCAAGATCTTGGGATCCAGTCCCTCGTTGGGCTCCTTATTCAACTGGGAGCCTGCTTTTCCCTCTGCTGCTCCCCCTGCTTGTGCTCTCTCTCTCTCTCTGACAAATAAATAAATAAAAATCTTTAAAAAATAAATAAATAAAACCCAAAATAGTATGTACTTTAGTCTGCCTTACCTGGAAAACTAGCATCTTGTGAAACCACAAAATATTTAATGTAAGCTTTTCTAGAGAGAGAGACTCCATATTCAATCTCTATTCTCTGACCATGTCTTGCCCAAAAAAGAAAAGTGAAGCCATATAAACATAGTGTGAATGAAACTATATTAGTCTATTTAGTTCTCTCTTGATAGAATATTATAATATATTCTGGATATGGATCTGAAAATATCTATATAGCTTATTATTTTTACTCTATTATACTCTTAGCAATTTTCCATTTTCCTAGTTACAATAAGTTCCATTTAGTTGCCAGTCATTTTTCATAAAATGTTAGTATGCTTTTTTGGACAACTAATTTTTGTCTGTTGAATTGACTAAAGGGTATTTACTCTTGACCATACCAAAATAATTTTGACACAAGTATATATACAATTTCTGGATCTTAACTAGATGCTCAAGTATTCAGTTTTTTTAGTACTTCCTTCAAAATTAGAGATAAAACATTACCCTAACTTCGGAAAAGATTTATCACTCTGTCAAAATTCAGGAAGCAAATAGTCATTGTTAATATATAGAGTTGTTATTAAATAAATTGCTATAGATCCAGTGATGTTGTAACTAGAGAATCCGACTTTCCACAGTAATATTAGGCATAGGGTAATATTTACTATGTCACTAGAGTAACTAATTAGAGTTTACTTCATTTGAAAGGACAAAACCAATTGCAATGGCCTTGTTTCACATTTCCTATAACATCTGTCCAAATGAACAAATGTGTGATATTTTACATTTTATGTTCTTCTGTTTTACAGAACTAATGAAGCAAAATAATTCCTCCAGTGTCATCAATAAAGAAAACACATACATATTTCAGTGGAGTTTTGTTAGTAAAGGTCTCCTTCCTTCAAAATTTACTGTTTCTCTGAATGTCAAATTCTTACACTTTTAAAAATTATCCCAGAAGCAGCATAGTAAACTTAACATCTCACTTATTGAGATTTGTATGTTTCTACTGAGAATTATAAGGCAGAGTACAAACTTCTTTTAACTTTAATATACAATACAAATATCAAAATATTTAGGTTTTTTTCTTACTTTCATATTAGAGATAAAATGATGCTCTAACTTTGGGAAAGATTTATTACTCTCTGAAAAAGTTAAAGGGGAAATACTGCATGACTAGTAATTAGAATTGTTATTAAATGAATTAGTAAGGATTCAGTACAGCTGAAGCTAGGGAATCCTGACTTTACATAGTTATCTTATAAGTCGATTGACATACCTTGCCCTCACTATTAATAGTTCTGATGATAAAAATGTCAAAAAATTTCCACTTGATCAGCTTTATTATGTAGGATTGTACAAGGCATGGATTATTATGTAGGATTGTATAAGGCAAATTAACATTTGTTAATTTTTTTAGGTAAAAGTTCCAAAATTTAGCAGCATGGAAGTTTAAAAAAGAATCGATGAAATAGTATAATGAAAAAAACCTGATCAAGTCTTCAAAAAATACAATCAATTGTCTTATTAGAATGAAAAATATGTTCACTCTAACTACTCTGTTTACAGAAAAGCAAAATGAAAACATTTTAAAATTAGTTCTATTAAATTTTTGAAACAAACTTCATTTTATTCACTTTATAACATTTTTTGTTCTACAAGTATATATATTAATAACTTTGTGCATTATGTATTAGAACTACTAAGAATAGCAGTCCTATTATTCTTTATACCATATGATAGCTCTGTTCCCCTTATTATTTCAATTATTAGTAAACACAAAATACATCTTAATGGAATAAAAATTCCCAAATTAGTTCTTTGTACTTCATTCAGAACTCTGACTGTACATTCATGTATCAAAGTACACTCATGTATCTTTTAAAGATTTATTTATTTATTTGAGAGAGAGTGAATGAGCAAGAAGATGGTAGGGAGGAGCAGAGAAGAGGAAAAAATCTTAAACAGACTCTGTGCTGAGCGAGAAGCCCCAGGCGGGGCTTGATCTGACGATGCTGAGATCAGGACCCTGAGATCATGACCTCAAGCTGAAAAGGGTTGGAAGCGTAATGGCTGCGCCACCCAGGCACCCATTATGTGTCTTTATTTACTAATAACATCACAAATACTGTGATTAAGTATACTTATATACTTAACCAAAGTATATAACTTAAGTATATAAATATAAACTTGATTAACCAAAGTTAATTGGGGCATAGCTTTGAAAAACACCATGATGTATTTACAAATCCAAATGATTTTTTGGATTTTTTTTTTTTTTTTTTTTTTTTAATTTAACAGAGAGAAATCACAAGTAGACGGAGAGGCAGGCAGAGAGAGAGAGAGGGAAGCAGGCTCTCCGCTGAGCAGAGAGCCCGATGCGGGACTCGATCCCAGGACCCTGAGATCATGACCTGAGCCGAAGGCAACGGCTTAACCCACTGAGCCACCCAGGCGCCCCTGGATTTTTTTTTTAAGATTTCATTTATTTATTTGAGAGAGAGAGAGAGAGAGAACATGAGCTCGGGGAGAAGCAGAGGGAGGAGCAGAAGGAGAGGGACAAGAAGACTCTGTTCTGAGCACAGAGCCCGACATGGGCTTGATCACAGGACCCTGAGATATGACCTGAGCCAAAATCAAGAGTCCGACGCTTAACCAACTGAAACACCTAGGTGCCCCCACATTTATTATTCTTTATTATGTTGCTTCATTTTTCTCAGAACCATTATGTACTTATATACATATCATACTAATGATTTTTTTCTTTTGTAAGATTATCTTTTATTTTAAAACAAAATAACTTCTTCATTACACATTGAATAAATACCAATTCCCATTAATAATACCCTCAGAACACACACTGAAATGATCCAATCCTTCATGTCTCCCTGCCTACCACTCTGGGACATGTCTCTGTCTTCTCTTGCTTGAACTTCCAAAATGTTTCGTTGCTTCCATGCTTGTCTCCTTAATCATTTTTCATCAGAAATAATGATCTTTGTAAACTAGAATAATACCAGGATACTCGTCTGCTTGAAACTCACCAGTGGTTTCCTTTCACGGAAGATAACTCACTTCCTGCCAGTTGTCTTCAATCTCAAACCACTGTCTGAGTGTTCGTTTTACACCAATCCACTGAGCACTCCCATTCTTTGAACTGGCCAAGTGTGTGTGGGCGGCTCACTCTTCCTTCGGCTAGAAACTATGGCTAGTGAAGCAGGTGTGGCTCCTTTTGTCATTGAAATCCCATTTATCATCTACTCACCTCACTTTCTGACCCTTACTTGTTGCCATCTGTAATTATCTTTTTGGTGGGGTTGGGTTTTTGTGTGCGTGTGTATCTCTTATCACTAAAATATGTACATTTTTTGGGCGCCTGGGTGGCTCAGTGGGTTAAGCCTCTGCCTTCAGCTCAGGTCATGATCTCAGGGTCCTGGGATCGAGTCCCGCATTGGGCTCTCTGCTTCCTCCTCTCTCTCTCTCTGCCTGCCTCTCTACCTACTTGTGATCTCTGTCTGTCAAATAAATAAATAAAATCTTAAAAAAAAAAAAATATGTACATTTTACAAGAGCAGAGTCTTACCCGCAGCTGTTTCTCTTATGCACCTAGAACAGTAGCCATTATGTACTACATTCTTTCAAATGTGTCATAAAAATACTTCCCCACTAATGAGGGTCTTCCTGCATGGTGGGAGTAAAGTAGAAGACTACTGGGAAAATTAATTTAGACGAAATTCAAAGTTACAACATTAATCTGAATGCTCTTCAGCCAGAGAGAGGAACTTCAGAGGCTAGCCAGACAGAAGCATCACCAGATGTCTCAATATAGAAATTTACCCTTTCTCAAAATAGAGTTCAGAGCATCACGCTGGAACACAGGAAATGAAACCAAACAAGTAAAACAACAATAACAAAATACTGTATAACATTCTCCTTGAACAGGTTTGACTTATTTTATTCTGTCCGTCCTTTGGCTCAGCTCAGAAAATACGGTGTCTTCCTTATCACCTCCTTTTCTCTCACTGCCTTTGTCCAACCATCAGTACATCTTGGCAGGTGTATGCTCAAAATTTATCTAAAATCTCTCTGCTTTTCTGTATCTCTACTGGTAGTCCCCCCACTGTCATCCCTCAACTGAAGTTCTCCAAGAGTTCCCAGTGGGTCTCCCTGCTTCAACTCCTACTTCACTTCGATATATTTCCCAGCAATGCTCAGTCATTTATTTAAAAAGTGCAAGTCCAATGTGACTTAGCTCATGATGCTCCAATTCTTCCCCTCTCCCTTGGAACAAAAGACAGACTCCTTACAGTGGCCAATATCTTTGATTTTTTGCTACATTTCTGGCCTCAGCTGTGGCCACCTCACCGTTCTTGGAACTTGCTAAGCATGTGTCCAAGTTCAAGGCCTTTCACTTGTCATTTCTCCTTCCTAAAACACTCCCTGCCCCCACCCCATTTCCACTTGGTTTGCTTCTTCATTTTTTTAAATTTACAATGCATGATAGTTACCATCAAATAATCAATGTAGATATGTATTAGAAAATAGTGAAAACCTTGTTTTAAATATGTGGCCTAGCTTAGACTGTACAACAATGGATTCTTGAGTCAGAATGTTTAAGGTGAAAAACCACTGGAAATTTCCTCTTAAGTTTCCTATTGTAAAATGCTTGCGTGGCTCATAGTAAATGCTCACTTAACACCATTATTATTATTTCAGTATGATACCTGCCTAACGTTTGTAATTATTGAGACATAAGCTACAAGTGTGCTAAAAATATAATTTGCCTATTATTTTTATACTGGAAAGCATATCTTAAATTTTTTCTATGCTACTAAATAGCCTTAAGTGACAAAAAATAATCTTGAGTCCTAGTTATATTTTGATATGTGATAGAGACACCGTAATTTAACTATTACTCCATTACTGTAAATTGTTTAGCTTCCAGTTCTCTTTTATTACTTTCAGTTCTCCTTCATTACTGAATATTATACTGTCTTTTATGTATTAAGATTTTTTTAATGTAAATATATGGATTCATGGTTGTAAGATTCTTCAGGATAAAGTATCCATTTGATATTAGCCTCAAGAAAAGTAAACTAAATAAATGATGTCCTAGTCCCTTCTTTAAATTCATATAATTTAAAACTTTTGTACTAAAAAGCCACTTTCTCACATTGCTTTTTATAAGTAGAAAGAATTAAATGTATCATAAGAAAACAATAGAATATAAGAAAATGTAATTAACCTTTTCTATGAAAACAAAGAAATAACTTCTTGTCTGCCAGATTGGTATTCATCAATAAAGAATAACACAAGGACATTGTTTGGAAGTAGCCCCTAAAAGTAATGATAACAGGAAAGAAATTGAATTTTTAGTTTCAGCTCGAGACTGTTGCACCTGTTTGATCATTTGGCAAAGCTGCCTTTCTTTTGTTCAGGAGGCAAAGTGACTGATTGATCCAGTTACCCTACTGTTAACCCATTCTGCAGAGAACTTCTATTTATAGCCTTGCCAGAGGAATACTATTCTCTTGAGAATTAAATGACCCCAGGTGGTGAAACCTAGATATAAAGACATGAGGCATTGATTAATTTCTTCCCTATTTATGTAAGGCTGTTTTTCCGGTATTTTACTCAACTGAATAGATCAAAATCTGTAAAAAGCCAATCTGTAGTAAGTCGGATGGAATATTAAAAAGCCATACTTCTTATTCTCTTCTCTAAATTTCAGTATAAAGAACGTAACTCCCAAAGTAGGAGACCCTGAAACCCGCAAAGCTATTCGCCGTGCCTTTGATGTGTGGCAGAATGTAACTCCTCTGACCTTTGAAGAAGTTCCTTACAGCGAATTGGAAAATGGCAAACGCGATGTGGATATAACCATCATTTTCGCCTCTGGTTTTCATGGAGACAGTTCTCCCTTTGATGGAGAGGGAGGGTTTTTGGCACATGCCTACTTCCCTGGACCAGGAATTGGGGGAGACACTCATTTTGACTCAGATGAGCCATGGACACTAGGAAATCCTAATCATGATGGTAAGTGCATAGCTTTTTTTCATTGCAGATTGTTCTGTTTTTATTTCTATTTTTGGAATGCCCAGGTGATTTACTAGTTTAAAAACTTTTAAGGTGTTGGTTCCAAATTTGCTTTTTAAATGATAAAACATGATATGAGGCTTTTCCATAACATTTTAGAACAAGAATTTGTATGTCAATGTCAGTAGACATGCTGTTTTTTTGTGTGGTCTGTGCCTAGGAATTAGAACTTGACACTGTGTTCTGTAAATAAAGTGAATTTTGTTTTCTATAAAATGCCATTTAAAAGACTTCATAGTATTTTAAGTCATGGAACATGCTTAAGGAAATTCTGCCATTTTTTCTACACCATATTACAGTGTTTCCACTTGAAACTTAACCTGATTGACATTTGTGATGTAGCTTCTGCCATCTTCCTGTTCTTTTCTTTTCTGTTATCACCTTTCTAGTTTGCAAAATTTTGCTTCTTTCATCCTTATTTCCATTTTCTTGGTCTCCCAGTATGATATGACTACATAATTTATTACTTCGTATTATATCTTTCTTTATTTTTATTCAAAAAACAACTTTTTGCAAATCTATTCTAACAAATCTGTCAGATTTTTAATCTTTGATTATTCTGATATACAAAAATTAATTTTAAAAAATTCGATAACTAAAAGAATAGCTATTTCACATAAGAAGCATGTGTTTCTTCCTAGACAACAATCCATACTTCAATTTAATGTTTAAAAAAATTCACATAATTACAAGATCCTAGAGTTAGAAGATTCCTAAGCATCCACCTCTTACAATTCTTGTAATCAAGACTTAAATATTTTTCTTCCTCACCGTAGTAGAATGTTGTTGAAAATACAGCATGCATTGTTGTAATGACAGCTAATCAGCTAATAAAACTCTTAATTCCTCCTTGATGAGTTAAACCCAGCCATTAAATTAAGCTATGTTAGTTCATCAGAAAGTTTAGTTAGTTGAATTAGTGTAATAGCCTAGCCTTTTGAAAGCACAGAGTTCAAACATATGGGTAGAATGAAGTAAGTTGAACTAAATTTAAAATAATATCAGTTTTCAAAGAAAGAAAATAAAATAAATACCTGTTCCTGTTTTCTAAAAGAAAATAAAATATCTAATATACAATAAAATGGCCCTTTGCATTGTTCTTACTAGGTATATTGACTATGAACCTATGACTTCATTCTTTAAGAACTGATTTGGAGACAATGGCAAGTATGCTGGGAGATTTCACTGTATAGTAGGGTAATGAAAGCCAAACTTTGAAGTTGAGTAGGCGGCATTCAATTCCTGGCTAACTGATCATTAGCTCAAGAAGTCACTACCATGCTGTATACCTATTCTCACTCTGGATGTTGTATTGTAGGGCTGGGGCATTGCATGTAGACATGCTTTCTATTCAGGAATGTTTAACCTAGGCTGTGCCTGAGCATCCAATAATAAAATATTTGCAATGTGATAGTAGGTTCACACTGCTTTGATATATAAATCATTTAAAAATTAACTGTGTTTATCTTACTTCTAAATTTTTTTTAATTAAGTGTGCTCCACACCCAACATGACACAAACTCTGATACAAAGACCTGAGCTGAGATCAAGAGTCAGATGCTCAACCGACTGAGCAACCCCAGCCGCCCCTATCTTATTTTTATCAAAATTACACAAGTATTCTTTTATTTTAAGATATTATTTATTTATTTGACAGACAGAGATCACGAGTAGGCAGAGAGGCAGGCAGAGAGAGAGAGGAGGAAGCAGGCTTCCCGCTGAGCAGAGAGCCCAATGGGGGGGCTCCATCCCAGGACCCTGGGATCATGACCTGAGCCGAAGGCAGAGGTTTTAACCCACTGAGCCACTCAGGTGCCCCAAAATTACACAAGTATTCTAATGAACAAGTTCAGACATCTTCAATTTAGTTGTTAATATAAATGTTTGCATTCTAAATGATTGAGAAGAATAGCACTTATAATGGAAGAATTTTGCTGATTGAGGCAAAATTGTATTTGCTTCTAGGAAAAGACTTCTTCTAAAATTCTAAACAGAGAAAATTTTTTTATTCCAGTAATTATAATTCCAAAATTGTATTTTATTCTAATAATAGACCTAGTTGTTAAGGCTACTATAAATCTGGAGCTTTAGGGGCGCCTCGGTGGCTCAGTGGGTTAAATCTGGAGCTTTGAAGTCTTGTTAATTTGGTGATGGTGCCTATCAAATGGCCTATATTTGCTCTTAAAATATTGAAATCCTTAAGAAAGCTGCACACATTTTTTAGATATATCCTTTATTAGCCGCATTTTTTAGGTATCAAGAAATACTTTTTGAAAATAAACAAAAAGCTTTAAGAAAAAATCTATAAGAATATTTGAGATGACAGAGGAGATTAGAATGTTGACACTGATTTAAGTGTAATTGCTGTTATGAATACTTCTGGGTTTTTGCACAACTTAAGAGGTTTTCCAAGGAATATATATGTGGAATAGAATTGAAATAGAACATAATGAGCTAAAGATACACAAGCATGTCAATGGACTTTTGATTCAGATTATGTATTAATGCATTTGAATGCCTCTCAATCTGTACTATAGAAATATAATAATTTTGTATGTAGGCATTCTATTAAGACAAAACAAATTACTTAATAATTAGTGTTTCATTTGGAAGATTGTTTTTTTTTTTAACTTATCACATATACACATTTTTTTCTTTTGAGTGAGCTTA
This sequence comes from Neogale vison, assembly GCF_020171115.1. Classification (NCBI taxonomy): domain Eukaryota; kingdom Metazoa; phylum Chordata; class Mammalia; order Carnivora; family Mustelidae; genus Neogale; species Neogale vison. Next base: position 47,547,107 of record NC_058094.1, read on the forward strand.
AGGAAAATGACTACAAAATCATAGTATTTCAGAATCATAGGGGATTAGAGAGAAGTTAACTGTCTGTTCAAGATGTAATACCATAAAGATTTACTGCTTAATTGAAATTCAGACTTTTAACTAGCAACAGCAGGGCAGCTAGGGTGGTGTCATGCTGAAGTATTGATCATTTATCAAAAGAACAGCCTCTAGCTTTGCTGTGTTGCTGGTGAATGTGGGGAGAATTAATGCCTTTGTACATCCTAGATCCTAACTGTCTGTAAGATTACCTTTTTGTATCACATATATCCAAGGAACAATTCTGACATCTTCATTGATAAACTACTTCTTTTCTTTAGTCCTCAAATGCCCCCAAGCTTACTTAACTGAAAAATTTTCTTTCTTTCCTATTCACAGCTCTTAAGCACCTAGAAAACAGAGCAGCTTGATAATTTAGCAAAAATGCAAATGAAAGAGCCTCTTGATAAGCACCTAGCTCATTTTCCACAGCATATTGCTCAGCTAATGAAGGCAATTTGAATTCTGTCTACCTCAAAAGAGATAAACAGTGTCTTGGGCTGCCAGTAACCTTTAATTCATTGTTATCCACTTTCCTATCAATTTGCTTATAGTCATGTTACCTTTCAAAAACTCAAGCTAAAACCCATTAAGTAAATTATACAATAATTATATTAAAATAAATAAATAAATACCACACACACACACACACACACACACACACACACACTCCCCTACCTAATAAAAATAATGCCACTTTTTCCAAGAGGTTTTTTTTTTTTTTTACACTCCCCATGGAGTGGATAAGCCAAACATGTGCATAGTAGTTCTAAATAGAAAATGTTACTGTGATTTTTTTTTTTTTGAAAACTATACATTGCCTGAATGTGAGTTGGAAAATTTAACTCTAGCAAACTGTTAAGATTCATTTTGAGCATCATTATCATATTGTTTCCTTGGCTACAGTATAAAGTTTAAACGGCACTATCAACGTAAACACAGACTTATCACAAAGATCCTTTCTAATTAGACAAGTATGTACCACAGTAATAGGATTTCAAATAGACGATCTCTAAGCAAAAGGTTAAATATTAAAATGTTATATAAAACTACAGCAGAAAAATATCTAGAGGCAAGTCTTACTATACCATAGAGTCACAATTCCATTAACAAGAAGAATGCATGGCATTGGTTCTGTTTATTATCAGAAAAATCACTGCCGGAAATCAGATGGTCAGGAGGTGCTCAGGGCTGCTGTGGCTGTTTGTCTAAAAACTAGGGAGAGAGAGAGATGATGCTAAAAATTTTATCATCAAAGAAAAGTTTATCATCTTTATCAAGAAAGCAAAACCCTTAAAACCTAATCCATTCATCGTGATGGTTAGTTTTGTGTGGGCTAATGGGGGCTTGTATGGAGTTTTGTGCGGGCTAACAGGGGAGCACAGATAGTGAATAAATATAATTTCTGGATGTGTCTGTGAGGGTGTTTCTGGAGGAGATTAGCATTTGATTCAGTAGACTGAGTAAAGGAGATCCTCCCTCCCCATTGTGAGCAGGCATCATCTAATCCATTGAGGGCCAAATAGAAAAAGAATAGGAAGGGGTAATTTTCTCTCTTTTCTTGAGATGAGACGCATCTTTTCCTGCCTTTGGAGACCAGAACTCCTGGCTTGGTCTGTCAGTCTCTGACTGAATTACACCTTTGGTTTCCCAGGTTCTCCAGCTTGCATATGACAGGCAGCTCAGGAGACTTCTCAGCCCCCATAACCTTTTGAGCTAATTCCTATAATAAGTCTCCTCTTAAATATCTGTATAGATCCTATCGGTTCTGTTTTTCTGGAGAGTCCTGGCTAATATAACCATTAAATGTGAAGCAGTCAAATTCTCCATGTAAGCCAGCTCATTCTCTGAATAAATCTACTTGATGTTAAAACTCTTCATGATGGGATGCCTGAGTCAATGGACTTGATTTGTGTTGACTGGGGAGAGTTAACTTTCTATAGGAAGACATTTTGTTGTTGGCACACTAGAGATGAGTTGGTGCCAAGAAGTAGACTTAAGCTTTAACCAGCTGTCTGCCTTCTCCCAAATTTTGTGCTCATTTTGCAACCGTAACTGCTATCTAATATTTTTTCAGTGCTTACAGGATCTTAACCTTGATCTTTGAGGACAGGAAAAGTTGGATGCCAAACAGATATTTACCAAGAGGCCTGGAAGTGCTATAGTCTGTGGGAATATTGTCCAGATCAATCTTTCCTGTGCTTTTTGAAGACTAGGGAATCATTTGATAGGACAAGGCAGTCAAGGCCCTTAATCTATCTTTAAAAGCAGAGTACTTATTGAGATTTTAAAATCTAAAAATATTATCTTTCTACCACATAGTTCTTACCTTACCATGTTTTATCAAAACTTGGAAGCTCTCTCTCAAATTAACTTGGCTTTCAAATCTGTAATAGAAATATTTTTGTGTGTTTTTAAAAACATGACTTATGGGGCGCCTGAGTGGCTCAGTGGGTTAAAGCCTCTGCCTTCAGCTCAGGTCACGATCCCGGGTTTTGGGATTGAGCCCTGCATCGGACTCTCTGCTCAGCAGGGAGCCTGCTTCCCCCCGCCCCCCCCCACCACCACTCTCTGCCTGCCTCTTTGCCTGCTTGTGATTTCTGTCTGTCAAAAACAAAAACAAAACATGACTTCTTTACTTCTGACTTCTTTCCTGGAATAAACTTAATTTCACTGAGTTTGTCTTATTTCAGTACACTGGTGACTCTAATAGTCTTCCATTCTTCAGAACTTCTCAGTTACATTGCTTCACAATGTACTTCTTTATTAGATCCTTGTGTGCAGTTAGAGAAAAGCAGATGGATTGGTGTCATTACGCTCAAAACATTTCATTATATCAGTTTTAATGAAGCGTGTAGATGTGAACATTAAAATACATATGATAGAGAACTCTTAATAAATGAAATGGGTAATACCAGAGATTTCAGTGGCTTACCACAATAGAATTTTATTTCTTGCTCATGTGGTAGGGCAGAGGACTATCCACTCACTCAGTCCAAGACCAGAAAAATTGAGGCTCAGCCATCATCAGCACATGATTTCCAGAGTTGCCTTGGGCATGAACATCCAGATAGTAGCTAGGAGACCCGAGATAGATTTGCTCACAGAGTGGTGTTCTGTACCAGACCTGCAGGTGGTAATAACATCGCTGACAAGTTCCATGAACTAGAATTCAATTCCATGGCCACACCTAATCTCAGAAAAGGCTGGAGAAAGGTGATGGGTTTGATGAGCAACTAGCAAGTGTCTGCCACACCATTATGTTAGAAGGTTAGTTTGACCTCCTAGGTCCATGAGGTACATGACATGAGATACATGAGATACACTCTGCATCTGTGAATTAGTTGCTTAATAATAATTTACCTTAATTCAGATTTTGACCTACTGACCATTGTTTAGTTTCTGTTATTCCTCTCCTTATATGGTATTTATAGAATTTGCTTTGTAACTTATCTTTCATATATGTTATTTATCCTTGCATTTAGGTGGTCATCAACAAGGCAAAATATAGTACAAGTTTCAAATTTAACCATTAGTTTACCAATAAAAAATTAATGTCTTTGAGTTTTTGAGAAAATGCAATTACTAAAATTAATAATTTTAGTGTTCTATTGTCTAGATTATTAAGACTAGTAATTAATTTTTACCATAGTTTTGCATAATTATTGTTTGTAGAATTACAACCATACCATTATAAAACCTGGCATAGCACCTCTTTAATAATTTCCTTACCGTTTAAGCACAACAAAACTGTCTACTAGTTATGCTCACATCTAATTTATAACTCACTTCTTCATTTGAAATCAAATGTTGCCACAATTCACCTCCTTCCCAGTATATTGACTACATATCAGGGCAGCAGCAGAAATAATTCTCAGTGTAATCCACAGTGGAAATCGTAGTTTTTCATTGATTTAATACATCAGAGAACAAGAGCACTGTGGGTTTGGAGGAAGGTTGCACTTCTCTTAGGCAAGGCTATTATAATAAATGCATGTGTACTGAGAAATGGAGATTGACGTACGATCATGGGAAATCAAGAACCTAAGAAAACAGGGGTATCAAGAAGTAATTAAAAATCTCTCTGCTGGGGTGCCTGGGTGGCTCAGTTGGTTGAGCATCTAATTCTTGAGCTCTCAGCTGAGGTCATGATCTCATGGTTGTGAGGTTGATCCCCATGTTGAACTCCATGCTGAGCAAGGAGGTTGCATGGGATTCTCTCCCTCTTTTTCCCCTCTGTCCCTCCCCCCTCATCCTGCACCAGTTCTCTCTCTCAAGGAAAAAAAAAAAAAACACACCTCTCTGCCAGTTTATCATCAACCTCATTCAAAGTTTCATAAGGCCAAATTTAGTTGAGCATTTAGTATGTCTCAGATACTGTTTTAAATTCATTATATGTCCTCAACCCATTTACTCCTCACCACAAACTTATAGATAGTGGAATTACTTCCATTTTGCAAGAAAATTGAGGCACAGAAATTTTGGTAACTAACTAGAGGTTACCTATTGGTAACAACAAAATGAGAGCATTAAAAGGATACTAAAGAACCAGGGAAAGGGAGAATCTACTTGAAGACTCAGGAGAAAAGCCCATCCCCGAAAATATTTATCTAGTGATTTAAAACAACAATATTGAAAACAACTCTGAATACCCATGAAGGCTTTCTATGGAATAGGAAAAGAAAAGTATCATTACTCTAAAAACTGAGTCTGTCATGTGGAAAGAAATCTTTGTAAGCATTTGAGAAAAGCATGATAAGATAAAATGATGTGAAATTCAAGGATAGATAAAGAAGAGCTGGTAGATTGCTCCAGCTTAAGAATTCTAGATTCTCCCAAAGGAGGGAAGAGAGGAAATATAACCAAAGGAAATATACAAACACATAATAGCAAAAACATCTTTTTCTAAAATAAGAGAGTACTATGCAATTCAAAATCATTGCATTCACTGCAAAATTTACAAAATCAGATCCATAAATAAATGCATCCTACAAGTAAGTATAAAGATTCCATTAACCGTGATACTGTTCATCTCTTTTGAAGTAGATTTCAAAACCTGTGGGGAAGAGTTCCATGCATTAATGGCATCATCTCTAGCCTCTGTCCATAAATGCCAATAGGAACCCTATTATTTCTTCCAATCAAAAGTGTTTCTTTTTGGGGGGTGCCTGGGTGGCTCAGTGGGTTAAAGCCTCTGCCTTCAGCTCAGGTCATGCTCTCAGGGTTCTGGGATTGAGCCCCATATCAGGCTCCCTACACGGCAGGGAGCCTGCTTCCCCCCACCACCCCGCCTGCCTCTCTGCCTACATGTGATCTTTGTCTCTCAAATAAATAAATACAATCTTTTAAAAAAATAAAAATTTCATTTGAGTGAGAAAGAGAGAGCTTCGGGGAGGGGCTGGAAGTGGGGGAGGGTAGAGGGAGAGGGAGAAACAGACTCTTCACTGAGCAGGGAGCCTGAGCCAGGGCTCTGCCCCAGGACTCCGAGATCATGACCTGAGCTCAAGACAGACACTTAGCTGACTGAGCCACCCAGGTGCCCCCTGGAATTTTATTGTATTTGTTCTCTATTTATTTATTTAGAGAGAGAGAGAGTACATGCTGGTAGGAGAGGGGGCAGAGGGAGAGGGGAGAGGGAATATTAAGCAGGCTCCACACCCACCTCAGAGCCTGACACAGGGCCTGAGCTGGGTCTCCACATAGGGTTCGAGTTGATGACCCTGAGATCATGACCTGAGGAAAATCAAGAGTTAAACACTTAACTGACTGAGCCACCGGTGCCCCTGTGGCTGAAATTTTAAAGTACAAAATTAAGAGAGGTTTTTTTAAGTGTTTTAATAGGTAAAGTATTTATATCTTTTTGAGTACAAAGTCAGGTGATAATGGAAACATTTCTAAACATGCATTTTTACCATTCTCCATGGGGCACATCTTTCTTTCAAAAGTAGTTTCTTTCTCCCACATTGCTACAACATCACTTTCATCTCGAGACAGATTACTCTCAAAGTAGCTATTGAGTAGCTTACTATTTACAGCCAGTTCCCTTTACAGAAAAAGGCAACACTGTTGTCTTTTTGTAAAAGAAATACATAGCTTATTTAAGTTTGACAGCTCTTTAAAGTACTTTTTCATAAGATAACCAGAAAACATATATGGTACAGACTATTTTTTTGGTCAGTCCCCATCATATCACAACGTATTTTAAAATTTTTACTTCTAAGATATAGCCCATAAATTCATTTAATCTGTCACAGAAAAATAGTGGTATGTTGTAATGTGCTAGAATCAAGCTATCACAGGAGATTCTGCAAACCCCTCCACACTGTGGAACTCTACCTCTATCTTCCAGACACCTGCTGGAATGTAGGTGATTAATAAATGTCTGTCCATGTGAGTGCCCCCCTATCAATCTGAACATTAAATAAAAGTGAAGTTTATTTCTTCTTATTTTATAGATAAGTGTATTCATGCATAAATGTGTGGATGCACACATTACATAAAATGCTGTGACATATTGGGCCTCCATCTCAATGGGACATATTGTACTTCGACTTTGAAGACCCTGAAATTAATCTCCTCATTATCTGGTGTTGGTAAGACATATTCTGCCCCCAGAAAGTAAGGGTGAGTTGAGCTGATCGTCTACCTGACTCAGGCTCTAGGGCATGTCTTTTAGAAAATTCAGAGGATGTTTTGTATAGCACTTCACTCAACTAGTGTAGGGAAGCACAGATTTGAGGAGAATTTTCCTCTATTTAGATTTGTGAGGTGACTTAAATATAAAATAGAATCATGTTAATGACTAATATAAGTAGTCACTGTTTTGGTAATTATTTCTGTCCCAAGAAACTAGGGATGGTAAGGTGATACCTTGCTATTGTTCATTGTTGCTTGAGTTTTGTCTTTTTAAGTTTTTTTGTTTTGTTTTGTTTTTTTCAGCATGTATGTGTGTGTGCATGTACACTATATATTCACCTTTAAAAATGTAAAACATACTTGGGAAAAACCACGAAAGACACATAAGGAGACCAGTATATCATAGTACTCGAACTTTCCAGTACAATGACTAGCATATGATAGAATCCCAATTAAAACCAACTGTTTTTGTTTTTGGTTTTGTTTCTTAGTTTGGTGGGTTTTTTGTTTATTTGTTTGATCACTGGAGCTCAGCCATTACTATTTGAGGGGATTTTCTCCCATAGCTATGGAATACCAACTATAGTTCACTCGTATGCAGAATGGAAAATCTCTCCCTAGCCTTTATATCTTAAGTTTTCAGTTTCTATCATAAATTAGAGAATTTCAGGGCGCCTGGGTGGCTCACTGGGTTAAGCCACTGCCTTCGGCTCAGGTCATGATCTCAGGGTCCTGGGATCGAGTCCCACATCGGGCTTTCAGCTCAGCAGGGAGCCTGCTTCCCTCTCCCTCTCTCTCTGCCTGCCTCTCTGCCTACTTGTGATCTCTGTCTGTCAAATAAATAAATTTTTTTTAAAAGTGTCTCTTTTTGGTCAACTGTCCACTTGGGGCAAAAATCACCCTCGCCTGAGAAACACAGCTGTAGATAACAGGATAATTAAGAGTGAATAGTAGTAATAGCTGAGACTAGGAAGTTTGTTTTTTTCTAATTTGTTGAAATTATTTAGTGACATGTTAATGAGATTGATTTTTCTTACGGCCCATTAGAATCCACTAAACTTTTTTGACCAAGGGAATAAAATGAACATACTGATGATTTAGGAAATTTTATTCAGGTCGCAGAATATAAACTATCTCGAAAGGAGGAAAATAGGAAGAGTTGAGTGTGCATCTGTTCAGGGTTAATTTCTTTATTGAAATTGTGCAGCCTCTTTTCAATATTATCTCCTATACCATCACTTAATTCAAAACAGGTACTAGAGAATTACAGAATATTAAAAATGGGATAGTAAAAAAATTAAAATAAAAATGAGGTAGTGTTTGAAAACACATCACAGCGATGGTAGATTTTATTAAAATGAGAACATATAATTATATGTAAGGAACAATTTAATTTTTACCTGTAAAGTATGACTTTTTCAAATGTAAAAATTCTGGTGGCTCCACCTTACCCAAAAGCAAGAACCTTTGATTACTTCTCTTTGGCAATTCTAGTTCAATGACTTTATTAAAGTAATTATTTACAGTTTTTTAAAAAATACTCTTTTCAGAGTCTAAAACTATGTCTTGAATACATTAAATTTTAAATTTGCTCTGCATAAAAGTGAATATGTGTTTCTGATTAAACACTGAGTTATTAAATTACAGAGTTAGAAGAGTCATCTCAAGTAGCATATTATTATATAAGAATTTTCAGAATATGGGGCGCCTGGGTGGCTCAGTGGGTTAAAGCCTCTGCCTTCGGCTCAGGTCATGATCCTAGGGTTCTGGGATCGAGCCCCGCATCGGGCTCTCTGCTCCGCAGGGAACCTGCTTTCTCCCCTCTCTCTCTCTGCCTGCCTCTCTGCCTACTTGTGATTTCTCTCTGTCAAATAAATAAAATCTTTAAAAAAAAAAAAAGAATTTTCAGGATAATAACTTATTTCCTATTTATTGCAGCTTATGTTAACACATAGGAAATTCGACTTCACTCAGATTATTCCTTATTATATTCATCTGGAATATATACAAAATAATCAGTCTAAATTCCCCTTTCTCTGATTTTTTATCTTAACTTTCTAGACAAAACTTAATCATTTTTTTCCAACTTTGTGGCAGAAGTCTCCAAAATGTGTGTGTGTGTGTGTGTGTGTGTGTGTGTGTTACATTCAGACTATTTCCTTAGAGCAAAATTGGTGCTTTTTTAGAACTTTCCTTCACTTGCCAACATTTACTTTTTTAGAACCACCTGATCTTCTCAATTTAATTATTAAAGGTTGAATATATGATAGAATATGAAATCAAGAAAACTGATACTCATTTAGTTCTAGTAGAATTACTCATCCAGGACAGTGCCAAAGAAGGAATTACTAATAAGAAAATACTTTTTTATGTTTTTATTAAACACATTTTTACAATTACATATTAAACCAGTTTAAAATAATAGTTTTTTACCTAATGAAATTTTTCATTAGAGTCCTTTTTGAGAGTGACTTTATCAACAAAAATTTTAGCTAGATGAGTGGTATTAATGTTTTTCTAACTAATAGAAACATGCAGAGGAAATGTTCTCTTCTCTTTTACAGCTTATTTCTTTGCAAGGTGATCCAGAAGAATTAAATTAACTGTAATGTTTAAACCTTTAAACTTCCAACCTAATCCCTTTGACTTAACAGATAACCATGCATCTCATATTGAAGTCAGCTTATATAGTCACACTTCTCCTTTCTCCTTTGACATTTACTCATTGTTTTTTTTCTTTTTCTTCTTGCTCCTGAAGTGCAGCTCCCTACACGTCCCAACGGGAGGTGTGATGTTTACCAGAGTCCCTCATTCTTGACAGGTCTTATACTCTAATTTTTGTATCTTTGCCACCAAGAATCAACTAAAAGCTCTGCTTGGTGCTTCAGTGGTTTGCTTGTCTCTGGATCTTTCATCCAGTGCAGTTTACACATTTGGCAAAAGGCTGAAGGTCACAACAAAGTAGTGAGGCTTCTCTCTCAGGGCTTCCCTTCTCTTTTGTTGAAGAGACTTTTTTCCATTGGATTTTCTTTCCTGCTTTGCTGAAGATTAGTTGACCATAGAGTTGAGGGTCCATTTCTGAATTCTGTATTCTGTTCCATTGATCTAAGTATAGCACACTTTCTTTACTATTTTATTTATTCTTTTGACAGACAGAGATCACAAGTAGGCAGAGAGACAGGCAGAGAGAGAGAGGAGGAAGCAGGCTCCCTGCTGAGCAGAGAGCCCGAAGTGGGACTCCATCCCAGGACCCTGGGATCATGACCTGAGCTGAAGGCAGAGGCTTAACCCACTGAGCCACCCAGGCGCCCCGTTTCTTTACTACTTTAAAAACAGTGAATTCTTATGGAATAAATGAAATCAAAATTAGAGATAGGGTATCTTACAAAATAAATTTCCAGACAGAATAGAGCATAAATTTGTCATTTGCTTACTATATTTAAAAATAATCATGACTTCAGGTAGAACTCTTTGTACTTCATTCAGCCTGTGGTCAGTTGGCCCAAGTCACCAGGAGGAAATAAGGGAATCTTTCAGGAAGCTTTAGGAAATACTTCCCTTTACCTGAGTTTATTATCAACTCATATGAGTTAAGTTAAACTAACCTAACTCACCCTGATTTATGTTCAACCCTGAGACTATTCCTAAATATTATCCTTTTGATACCAGAGACTGGGGGAGTTTGGGGGCCCTGAGACCTCAACTGCCACAACAGCTGATGCCAAGTTCTTGACTTCCAGAAAGAATTCAAGGACAAGTCAGAGTAAAGTATAACAGCAGAACCTTTATTGTAAAGCAAGAGTACACACTCCAAAGGAGGGGGAGTGCAGGCACACTCGCTTCTCCCAGGCACCGTCTGATTTTTTGGGCATATACTCTAAATATACTCTGAATATGCAGTTGGTTTTCTAACACCTCTGGTGGAGGGGTCATTCTCCATCTTGGTAAGCTAACAATGTCTTCATGCACATGTCTGCCTTTGGGCTGGAGTAACAACAGGAGGCTTGTGGCCCTGAGAAAACACAAAACTATCACAGGGTTTACTCAGTTGTCAAACATTCTGTCAGTGGTCAGACTCAGCTCCCCATATTTTGTTCTCTGGTATGTACCCAGCCTTTCCCTATCTTCAGTTCAAGACGGAGGGTTGGGGCAATGATAGGAGGAAGGGTATCAATATCATCACACCCTACCCTCAAGTTGAATGTTCTCTTCATTGCTATTTAGGACCCCATGAGTTTATACTCGGAAAATAGGCATGCACTTTGGCTTACATAGATCTCAAATGATTAGGTTCAAAATAGCATATCTAAAATAAAGTGAAATTTTCTTCTTTTTTTTTTTTTTTTTTTGGAAGCAACTTTAAGCGTTTCTTTATTTTCATGGCACTGATCTAGGAGTACCCACACTTCTACTCAGAATGTCTTAGTGACACTGACTTACCTGGAGTGTTTTCATTTAAGATGATGCAGTCAGTTTCCTGTTTTGCTCTTCTTAGATTTGACCTGATGGCTTCCATCAAATCCTTTTTTCTTCAAAGTACCAATATAGGCATATGCCCACTCTGAAATAGCTATTTATCTCCATATCTTACAAATAAAGAGCAAAATGATTATTAACCGTCAGATAAAGATAGACTATATTTCTCAATGTTAATATCATGGCTGTTAAAAATAGACCAATTGAGATATCAATCTACCGTATTTAGTCATCTCTTAAACCAAGTTTTTGTTTCCCTATTTGTAATACAGGCAGAGGATGGTGGTTAAAAAGGTTATAACCACCATTTGAACACATTAAACATGTCAGTACACCTACTGCAATGCCTGGCACATAATAAAAATAAAATTAAATGCTAAAACAATAGTTTTCTTCCTGATAGCTGTAGTGTTGACTGCACATTTGATTTAGTATTGAATCCATAATTTCTAATAACTCTTTAACTGTGATATAATTATAATATGATTAATCATATGTATGAATTCCTGGAGTGAAATATAATAAAATCCAGGAGTTAGAAAGAAAATCATTAAAATCATCTTTAATACTTCCACTCAAAGGCAACCACTGAAAGGTCTGAGAGATTTAATATCCTAATGTATTGATTACTAGATAAAATAGAGCTATAAACCTGGACAGATATACATATAATTATATTGAATATGATTTTAAAATATTTATATTTTTCACTGCACATTATTTGCCCATAGTTCTCCTGAATTCAGTAAAACATCATCGATGTAGCCCAATATTCTGTCATGTAAATGAATATAATCTATGGAGATTATACCAATGGACAAAAATTTAGGTTATTTTCAATTTTTGCTGTTAGTTATAATGAACATATTTTTGCACAAACTTTGGTTGACACTCTAGCTATTTATTTATTTTTCCTAGTTATTTCTCAGGAATAGAGTCACATAATTATTTGGCCAAGAAACATAAATCTTTTAAAAGAACTAGATAAGAAAAACAAAACAAAACAAAAAGAACTAGATAAGTTATTAGGTTATTTTTTTTTTAAGATTTTATTTATTTATTTGATACAGAGAGAGATCACAAGTAGGCAGAGAGGTAGGCAGAGAGTGGGGGGGAAGGAAGCGAGCTCTCCACTGAGCAGAGAGCCTGATGCAGGGCTTGATCCCATGACCCTGAGATCATGACCTGAGCTGAAGGCAGAAGCTTAACCCACTGAGCTACCCAGGTGCCCCTGGGTTATTTCTTTAAATGGAGAACCAGGTGCACTTGGGTGGCTCAGTGGGTTAAGCTTTTGCCTTCAGCTCAGGTCATGATCTCAGGGTCCTGGGATCGAGCCCTGCGTCGGGCTCTCTCCTCAGCGGAGAGCTCGCTTCCCTCTCTCTCTCTGCCTGCCTCTCTGCCTACTTGTGATCTCTCTCTCTGGCAAATGAATAAATAAAATCTTTGAAAAAAAAAATGCAGAACCAATTTGCTCTTCCACCAGCAGTGTATAAGAGCGTACAACCTATTGAACATGAGCATAACAATAGCCATGATATAGTGGTAAAAATGATAATTAAAAAACAATGATACTAGTATGTTCTAGTTGTTAAGTGCTTTTAGGTACCATGAATGAATTTTCATTTAGTCCTCACTGCAACTCTGTTATGTAGATTCTGCTCTTGTCCCAAGATTACAGATAGGGAAAGTGAAATACAAAGGGTTAAGTAGTGTGTCCAATGTAATAGTTTATAGGTGGGGATCCACGTCAGTTACCCATGTAGGATAACTCCACAGCATGCACATTTAAGCACCTAAAGACCCCACCTGAATGTAACTCTATTTTCCCTAATTTTTTCACCTTGACCAATTTGAATAGAGAAGTTTATTTCACCTGTTTACATATTTTGTTACTTGATTGGCACATTCTTGTTTACTGACTGGCACATACATTTGTATGTATTACTCACTCGTATGTGTTTTGTGAGTGTTCACTAGCTATTTCTCACCTTTGTTCCTATTGGGCTATACTACTAAACTATGTTCATTAATTTGTTAGAGGACTTTAAATAGAAAGGATATTGATTGTTTATCTCATTTTCTCCCACTTGCTCATTTTCACGAAGTAGGAGAGTGCAAAACTGCCCTCTTTCATGAGGAAGTATAAGGAGGCTTACCACCTCTATTTGGCTTGCTGATGGGGAACATTCTTCCCTTATTTGGGTACCTGGTTGGCAGTCATATGTTATTTTGCTGTTGTTGTACTACATTTTTTCTGTTGCATCACAGATATTTTATTGATAACTTGGATGAGGCCAGTGTCAATATTTGATCTCAGTGATATTTTAACTTGGATAACTTTTCAAATGGTACATCCTTTTATCTTTTTGGAGTTTTAAAACTCTGGCTCTTATAATATGCAGTGTATATTTCTTCAAGCATAGAATGTGGTTTAGCAGACAGTACTTTTCCATTTTCTTTTCTTAAATTTTTGATGTGAAATAATTGCTTTCCTGAGTTCTTATAGGCAGCAGTGCTTTCTAGTCAAAATGTTATGAAATGTGCTCAGTAAGGTTATTAAGACTTTTGCAAAATATATAAAAACACTATAAAGAACTTTGTTATATATTTAGAATCTTATCCAAAAACGCTAATTCAGTAGAATTGTATTCATGTCAACAGTGGAAACCAGATTAATTTTATCTTAACATTTTCCATAATTGGATAAATTATAATTTGAGTTTAAGGCGTATGTAGCTGTTGTGATGCTTTTAAAGTATGTCCACAAACTCCTTGACCCTTGGTCCTTTGAAACATGAAGCTTAATTCTTCTCTCAATGAATATGCGCCATTTAGTGAATCACTTCTTATGAATAGAATGTGGTGAAAGCTATACTATTTACCTTCTAAGTCTAGGTCATAAAAAGGGTACAACTTCTGCTTGGAGCTATTAAGATACCTCCCTCCCTTTCTCTTTCTCTCTTTCCCTCTACACACTTCCCTCTCTTTCCCTTATTCTTTCTCAAGACATTTGCCTGAAGAGCCCACTCACCATTTTTATAGAAACCCAGGCCATATGGAGAGACACAGGTGGAAGTGGACCTTACTAGTAACCGGCACCAATTTCCACGTTATATGAGTGAGCCATTTCAGAAATGGATCATCCAGTCTCAGCCAGCTTTTTAGGATGATACAGATCCAGCATAGATGTAATTGCAACCTCATGAGAGTCACGAGGACACAACTCCCAAGCCAAGCTTCTTAGAAATTTCTGGTCCACAAATTCCGTAAGAGACAATGAATGATTATTGTTATTTAAATGCACTCCATTTTGTGGAGATCAGTGATACAGCACAAAATAAATAACACAACTTTATACCGAGGCAAAGAAGGACATTTATGAAATTACCTAGAAAATTCAAAACAAAATCACAGCAATATTTTGTAGATAATAAATATAGGAAGAGTGGGGGAAATGAATACAATTTACTAATGGAAATATGGCCAGAGTTTCTAATGGTCTTAACCTTACTTCTGTTCATTCATGAACATGTAAAACAGCATAATGCTATTAACTTTGATTCTTCTGCTTACATCAGAAAATAAAGAACAGGGGTAGAGAAATGACCATGTTTCCTGCTTTTCCCTATTTTTTAAAAGGAAAGTCAATAATTATGTGGACAAAGAATGGAAAAGATGCTCAAATATACAAAGATGAATCTTTTTTTTTTTTGCCCCCCCTCCAAAGAAGGATTTTGGTCTTAGACCAAAGTTTATGTAATACACATGTGTGAAATACTGTGAGTTTAAATAGGATAACCTATAGGGAAGATGTAGAATATGTAGAAACTGTTACACATTTGACAAGAGAATGCTTAATAATAGGGTACTGAGAATAAGTTCTCGGGCCCATGATTTCACAAATTACTTAAAGATGAGAATGCACTGAGAAGCACTTGACTTTTTAAAAACCCTAAACACAATCAAGAAAAATGCTGAGGTAGTCTGAAAAGCTAAAAGGGAACTCACAGAAATATGATTGGGCATAAAATTGGAAGATGTGCTTATTATGAGAATGTGTAGGAATTTATCTGTAGAAAAATAATTCAAATGAGATGTACAAAATGTCAGAATGTAACAATCAGCTGTAAGTGAAGAACTTATTATTTGGTGCCAAAATAGCTTAGAGATAATTTAGGGGGAATTTTTTTTTTATGTCCAAAAAAGTATGCTTAGAATTTAAATTATCAGAAGCATTTGAAAATATCTTTATTGCTCACTGGCAGAGTCAAAAGGGTAGTTGAGTGTACCTTAAAAACCTAAACAGCAGAGCCTATGACAGAGCTTATGGCAGAAGGATGTTCCCACTGAGCTTAAATAAATAAATAAATAGATAGATAAATAAATAAATAAAATTGTGTGTGTGTGTGTGTGTGTGTGTGTTTAAAGATATCAAAGAGCTATTAGGAAATCCAGGACTTGAAATGTGAAGATCCATGGGGTGAGAGGGAGCCAAAAAAAGAAACGTGAACCTATATATTTGGTGATCTTGAGGCATTTTGCAGATTATTGTTGGAGCTTCAGGTAAAGTTGCTATTATGATGCAGAGAAGCCAGAAGAACTTCCAAGAATAATGAAGATAGAGAGACCAAAAAAAAAAAAAAATTAGAGTTGGAGGCCATGAAGGAAGCCAGAATTGAGGGACCAAGATTCCTAAGAGAAGGGAAGCCCTGAGAGAGAAGCCTCACTACTTTGTTGTGACCTTCAGCCTTTTGCCAAATGTGTAAACTGCACTGGATGAAAGATCCAGAGACAAGCAAACCACTGAAGCACCAAGCAGAGCTTTTAGTTGATTCTTGGTGGCAAAGATACAAAAATTAGAGTATAAGACCTGTCAAGAATGAGGGACTCTGGTAAACATCACACCTCCCGTTGGGACGTGTAGGGAGCTGCACTTCAGGAGCAAGATCTTAAAGGGACTATAAATCAGACTCCACTTAGTGTCTGAAAGATTTCAAGAGATATGCCCTCATTTGTAGGTACCCACCAGAGAATATGATGAATATTCTGTGGGTGAAAATATCATCATCCAGAACCTCCTGATTTCTTAGACACAATGCTTGGCACTCAGTAAAAATATGATGAGGCAACCCGAAGAACTGGACACAGAGATATACGTGGACATGTGCATGTATGTACACGCGATCCAAATATTGGAATTATCATTCACGGACTTTTACAGTGATGAATATGTCTAAGAAATAGCAGAAGACGGAGAGGGATTTCAGCAGTTAAATGGAATCATTACAAAGGATCAAAAAGAAATATTTGAACTAAATAACTGAAATTAAGAACTTAATAAATGTATTCAATGGAAGAGCAGGCAAGTAGAGATGATGTGTTAACTGGAAGATAGATCAATATCCAGCTGAAGCATAGAGAAATCAAGAGTAATTTTTTAAGAGAGAACAAATCAGATATACAAATACTTCACACTGGAAAAGATTTAACGTGGGGAAATTCAGATTCCAGAAAGGGAGAAAATAGAATAACGGCAATATTTAAAGAGAAAATGGCAGGAAAGTTTCCAAAACAAATAAAAAATATCCCACCACAGATTAAAGAATTTTTGGAACCCCAGTATGAATAAGCACAAAGAAAATTACTCAAAGACACATCATGATAAAACTACTAAAATCACAGGAGAAAATCTTAAAAGCAGTTAGAGGGTCAAAAAGGGGAGGAAGGCAAATTTCCTTAAGAGAAAAACAATAGTACTGACTTTTGGCTTCTCAGCATTAACATGAAAGTCAAAAGATAAAAGAATGATATCCTTTTTTTAATGTGTTTAAAGAAGATAACAGCTAACCTACAACTCTGTTCCTGCAAAAATATCTTTCAAAAATGAACACAAAATAAATTTCCACTCAAAGAAAACCCAAATTAACTTGTTGGTAACAGAGCCACAGTAGAATAAATCCTAAAGGATTTCAGGCAGATGGTAATGCAAAGGTCCAAGAACAGCCCTGAAGTAGGAAAATACCCAATGGAGGACTTAAACCACCAGGTGTGAAGACTGTTAGTAAAGCTGCCGTAATAACTGGAGTGCTATAATGGCATAAGGATAGATAAGAGGACTTTATTACTGAAACAGCATAGATTCCAGGAATATATCCTCACATGTATAACCCATTGTTTAATGACAGTCATTATATAATAGTATAATAAGGAAAACACGGCCTTTTGACAAATAGTTCTAATTTGACTCGATATTCATATAGATGCAAAAAGTTGAACACTGACAGCTAACTTCACACCGTACATTTTAATGGGAAAGGTAGAACTAGTAAGTTTATAAGTCTGTTATAGGAGTGTATCTTCAGAAGTATGTATAGGTATCTATAGAATTAAGTATGTATAGAAGTGTGAATAGGAATTTTTTTAAACAAGACACATTAAAAAAGCATTGACCATGAATTAGACTTCATCATAATCAGGACCATTTGTTCCTTAAAAAAAAAAAAAAAGCATCATTAAGAGTATGAAAAGACGGGGCACCTGGGTGGCTCAGTGGGATAAAGCCTCTGCCTTCGGCTCAGGTCATGATCTCAGGGCTGTGGGATCGAGCCCTGCATTGGTACTGAGCAGAGAGTCTGCTTCCTCCTCTCTCTCTCTCTCTCTCTCTAACTACTTGTGATCTCTGTCAAATAAATAAATAAAATCTTTGAAAAAAAAAAAAGTATGAGAAGACAAGTTACTTACTTAGAGTAGGTATCTGTAACGCCTAGATGTAAAGGAACCATATGGAGAATATATTGTTGGAATAGAATTCTTTATAGATTTCTTGAATTTCCTGCAAGCACCAACTACTCATTTTTTCCTGGGCTATATTCCAAATTTTTAGTAGCCCCAAACTAGAGTGACTCCACTGTATATCAACAACATAAGAGATAATCTATGGTATTATTTATTCAGTAGCATACTATACAGTAATGAGAATGAATAATATACAAAACCATGGATTAATCTCATAATAGGTTTACTTTCAAAAAGCGATTCACAGAATATAATATACAGTTTGATTTCCTTAACATAGAGTTCGGAAACATGCAAATTAATCTTGGGTGATAGGAATCTGACAACAGTGACATTGGGGATTTAGTGACCAGGAAGGTGTCACAAGAGATGGATTATAGCAATATTCTATTTCTTGATCTGGGGATAGATTGCATGTTTTTTGTTTCTTGTTTTTTTTTTTTTTTTTTAATTTGTGAAGATCAGTTTTGCTAACCATTTAGGATCTGTGAAATTTTATAATATCAATATTTTACATTAATAAAAAAGTTTACTAAAAAAAAATTAACGTTACCGAGACTGAGGGAGACATGGGAACCCACACACTATGACAATGTTCTCTTCTTTATGTCCAAGTTCTGAGAGTGCTTTATATCTCTACTACTTCACTTCTCCCTCATCTTTAAACTTAAGTTCACCTTCCATCTCTCAGGAATGGTCATCACTTCTTAGTTGCCAAGTCCAGATCATCTCTTTCTGGACATCTACTTTTATTTAACATCTCCTTTCTTAAAACTTAGCTCTTTTCAACTTCCCCACCAGGATACTTTATGTTCTACTGTTTCAGCTACTCCAAGGTACTCTTCTTTATGATTTTTTTCTCCTCCATCCTCTAAATATTAACTGTGGATTTTGTTTTAGTTTTGTTTTTCTTTCTGTACCCTTCCTATGCTTCCTTCATCACTACCATGCTTAAACTACTTATACAATAGAGACTGTAAAAGCATATACTAAGCCACTTTTTCTTCTGAGTTCCAAACCCAAATTTCACTGCATCATAGGAATCTCAAATGAATGTATTCAAAAGTTACCTTATCATGTCCCTCTAGACCTGCTGCAGTTTTAATATTCTCTTTTTTTGTCAGTGTCAGTGTTTGTCACTGTGTTTTATCTTACCTATTGTCCATGTTAACTTGTTCATGATATTATTATCATTTAAACTCTGTTCATGTACGCTTTTCTTTAAACTCTGTTAGGCCATATCATCCTTGCCATCCATGCTGCCTGTGACTTGGTTCAGATTCTCATTGTTTCTCATATATGCATTTTGATTACAGCATAACTGGTCACCCTACCTCCAGTTTTTAAACTTGAAATTTAGTCCCCCAACAGTATCCTACTGGAACTGTTCATTTCTCATCTGAGTCTTCACTAGTGTATATAGACTTTTCTCTTAGCACCTGCAACACTTGTAAGACTTTCTTGTACTTATTAATGTATCTATCTAACAATCTTGGACTGAGACAGAGACTTTATCTTTTTGGTCTCTGAAGCTACTATGCTAGCAACACCTTAGATGCTAAGCAAACGGTTTTTGAATGAATTGATATCCCTTGATTTTAGCTGTAAGTATTTTTCTGTTTATTTATCAATCTCCCTTATCAGACCAAGCTAATTGAGAGTCAGGTCTATGTGCTTAATCCAATACTCAATAAGTGTTTGCTTAATGAATAAATGCATGTAGTAGAATTAGGTTTGGCTGAAATAAACTTTGATTAGGGACTTGTAAGAGACTAACAAATCAATAACTAAGCCTTCGAATAGTTTAAAGGAAAAGAATGCATAAAGAATCAGTGGAGTGATTTTGAGATAGTGGATTCATTAGGAGATAGGAAATAGGAGAGAGTTTTGTTGTTGTTGTTGTTGTTGTTTGATGGAAAAGCTTATTGGTGAAAGTTCTATTCAAATACTTTTTCCAGAAATGAACAGTTTAGAGAATAAGAAATCAGATAGATGTCAGTCTTATGGTATTTTAGGATAGGTCATCAAAATAAGCCTACATATGTCAGTGGCAACAAATTCACATGTTTTTATAGGGTGGGACAGAAAAATAGATTAGCAGGTCACATATATAACCAGGCAATTTGGAAGGAAATAATAAAGGTGAAAATAATAAAGGGCAGTTACAAAGAACATTTGTATTAAATCAGCTGCTAGAGGAAAACCAGTATTATTTCTAGAAAGGTATGACCTACTGATTAATTGGGATGTGTTGAGAAGATACGTAAGAAAGTAGTCAGAAGAGATACGTGGGTTAAAAATTATTTAGATTTTCAGAAATCTTTGATGGTGCTTAATCTTAAAGACCATAAAACAGGTGACTGCTATCAAATTATGGTGTAGGTGGACCCACTTTATCAAGAAAAGAAAATTGGTTTAGAAACAGAAGATGAAATGTGTGGAAAACAAGCATTTCACTGCATGAAAATAGTGTTTCTTAGGAATATCTTTTCCACATATATAATGCAAAGAAATTTGAGTACCTTTAAGATGATTTAAACTCTCCTAGATATTGAATATTCAAATATAAAGGAATAAAACCCAAATCTCTTTATTTGTGTGAATGTGAGAACAAAAGATGCTTTTAGTAATCTAGGAGCTATGTGTCTGTAATAGCTTATTGGCCCAAAGGGAACTCTGGAGTCTTTAAAGTGATTGCATGTGTTTAATATTTTGGTGAAAATTGGTAACATATTGTTAGAATTTTCTAATTAGCTGAGTAAGAAGTATATGTTACAAATGATTTTAAATTATATACTTATATGTCCATTTTTCCCCAGGTGTTTTACATTTTTATTCAAGAGGGTCTTGCTTTTTTAAGCTTTTGATCCTCAAGAAAGGCTCTGACTTTTCTTTGGTTTTGCATCCATTTTCTATATAACAGAGCAGCGATGCTTAATGATCTGCTTGCTGGTGATAAATTACAATCCACTTTCTTTCATTTTTCACATAGTTGACTTGAAGATGATATCACAAGATGAAGGTCAGCAGGATACAAAATGACAAAAAGTGAACATAATTAGCATGTTGGGTGATGATTTGATAGTTGTAATAGGAACTATGATAATTAGAGAAAAATGTAGTGAGATTTTCATATTAACTAATATTTGTCACATTGTTTATTCAAGTTCCAAGTGTTACATTTAATTCTGCATCATTATCTTCAGCTCTACTTTCGTTTGCCCAAAAATTTGGCTACTGAACCTTAAGAGTCACCAATCTGAAAATATAACTGCATGATCTCCTTGCCAAAGATTTAGAGGGAGGACTCTAGATTGCTCATTATTATAACATGTGGGAACTGTGACTACCATGGCAGAACAAAATGGGAAGTATATTCTTTGTAAATCAACAAATATCATCACTCATCCTGTAAAGTTCAGTTTCACTACCACTAGTTCCTTTTTAATCTTTTACTTCCTGATTCTCCAGCCTGAGAAGAAAGTTCATTAGAAGAAAGTTAGTGAAGAGAGCTCATGTAAATTCCCAGTGTGCAGATAAAAACAAAGAAGCCTCTGTATTTCTTCATGCTTCTTGGGAGAACAATTCTGAACATAAACATTTCATTTCAGAATTTGGCAAGTTGGATCTGCTCTATATCTATTTAAGAATTATATTGAAAAGTAACGGGTTTTGAAGGCTGTAATTTTCCCCTAGAACCAATTTATTAAAGTTAACAAAGTTAACAGCAGGATAATTCTTATTTACTTTATGCTTAAGCAACATGAATTCCCAAAACAGTGTATGAAATAAAACTCGTCATAATTTAGATCATTTATCACTGTTATTGTAGAAAATAAAGAAGGTACAGTATTAAAGGGGAGAGAAGTTGCTGACTTTGAAGACAAACTGACCTGAAATTTGAATTCTGGTTCTGACAGTTACCAGTAATATTCTTTATTATTTATTTAACATCCTAGCTATCCAGTTTCCTGATATGGAAAATGCAGATGGAAAATCCTCCCTTGCTTAGTTACTGTAACAAGAGCAGACACCCAGCACAATATCTGAAAATGGTAGCAAAATGGTAACAGCCACTATTATTACTGATGTTGGGGTAGCCAGCCTCCAAGATGGCTGCCAGTGATCTACTTATTGGCCATCAAACCTTTGTATAATCCCCTACCCCTGTACAGCTATGAGAGCCGGATGTGATTCACATCTAATGAACAGGAAATAGAGGAAGTGATCATAAGTCACTTCCAAGATTAAATTATAAATAACTGCTGATTCTGTCTTAGATACTCCATCTGTCTGTCTCATCAGTCACAGTAGAGGAAGCCAGTGAGCATATCATGGGGACACTTAGGCAACATATGAAAAGACAATGTGATGAAAACCATGTCTTTATCCAACAGCTAGCAGGGCCCAAGGCATAGCCACAATTACTTGATTCAGCTTTGAAGCAGAGTTGTTCTGGTCAAGATGTGACAGCCCAGCCAACAGCTTTCCTACAGCCTCATGAAAAATCTTGAACGGTCAAACCACTCTGCAATTCCTGACCCACAGGAATTGTGAGATAATTAATGACTTGTTTTAAACTGCTCATTTGTTACGTAGCAATGAATAAAACCATGTTATCATTATAGAAGTAATTTGCAAAGACCAAAAAAATCATATTTTAAGGATTTTTTCCAAGGTTTTTCAATTATTAAAACTTCTGTATACATACAAAATATACATACAAAATACTCATTAATTTCCACTTTTGTACAGAAGATACATTAATAATTTTAGTGGAATATACAAAATTTCTGTGTCTCCACAGCTAAAAATAGCTTTTGGTAAATATCACTTTGTTGTTAGGATAACTAAGGAAACAGAGCAGAACAAGGCCAGAGGGAGTAATGAAAATAGGCAAGGTAGTTTCAAAGGGAAATTCTATTTCTGAAGAAGACCTGTCCCTTGCAGCAATAAGTGATGTGATGGAATAAATGGAATCATTCATTTGTAGTTCAGTTTTCATTTCTTAGGATTGACTGTCCAAGGTAGTTTGATCACAATAAAGCAAATACTAAAATTTTAAACAATGAGAGAAAAGTAATTAATGTTTTATACTATTTTTATATGGGGGAAGCATGACAAAAAGTGCGAGAGGTAAAAATACAGTAAGGAGGTATGTTAAGAAATGAACTATGTATTGACAAACTGGCAGATGGGTTGCATAGGAAAGGTCGTACCAGATTATGGAGGGTAGTATTTAATGGCTTAATTGAACTGTAATTAGCAAGAAACAACTTTAATATTTTGAGCAATGGAGTAATGTGATAATAAAGTTGTTTTGCTAATAACTCTTCATATGGCATAGCATGGTAGGTGTTCTCTAGAAGAGTATCGTTAAGTTCCTCAAAGACTTCTGTATCTCCTCTGAATGGCATCTGTCAATGGTTGGGCATGCAGTGGGCAATAAATTCTTACTGCTTGTTATTAAAATTCATGAAAACAGTTCAGACATTACAGGGAATGATACTCTTTTTGGTGTTAGCATTGTTTCTCTTCTCTTTCTTTTGTGTCATATGGTTATGTTAATGTCTTTTATGTTGATTTCAGTGATGAAGTTTATTTAAGACAAGTTAGTGTATGTGGTGGGATTGGGGGTGGTAAATTAATTGAGAGTCCTGTTCAGCAGGAAGTATTCTGGGTTCAAGCAAACCAGGGTACAAACTTACCTGTGCCTTTTAAGTTATTTACTGCGAAGCTTTGTTTCTTCCACTATTATTTGGGAGTTACCGTACCTACCTCAAAGGGTGTTGTGAGGATTAAATTTCTGGGCCCTAGTGACTATTCCATGGATGTCAGATTTCATTCTCCTTTAGTAAATGAGGAAACTACTCCCTGGTTAATTAGGCATTTTGCAATTAAAAGATAATTAGTAGGAAAAGAAATTTCAAAATCAGTACATGCCCAGCTTCCTTTTAAAGTCCATATTTCTAATAGATTGTTAAGTTTTCTGTCTGCTGGAAGAAATTTCCAAGACTGCATTGAAATTTTACGAATTTATTTTTGTAGAATTTGTGAAAATCATGAAACATAGATGCTTTGTTCATTTCTTTACCTGTAACACACACTTAAACACACACGTCAAGACATTTAGGTTATGGTTTCCTTCCAAGTCATGTATCCTGGGGAGGGGTGGGGGGGGGACAGTCTCATTCTTCCGAACATTTGAAATTCATAAATACATTGCCAAAGACTGTTCTCCCAGTTTCTAAGCTAAAACTCTGGCCTTTCCAGTATTTGTTTACTAAATAAAATGAAACAAGCAGTTCTGCTACACCTGTGGTGAAATGGTTAAAATGAGACTTACAGAGTATGTTGAATAAATCACAGCCAGAGGAAACCATTTCTATTATTAGAAAAAAAAAGGGGGGGGAAATGTCCTTTCATTTTTGTCTTCATTTTCATTCTCTATTTCACCTCTCTAAAAGCAAAGATCAGTAGGTAGGAAGACACTTAGGTGACATTACATCCTTTTTGAGAGATCCAGTAATATTATTCTTCAAAATTTGCTGTGAGAACATCAAGCCAAACATGAATCTTCTGATTTTGTTCGTATGTGTCATATAGATGTATATTAAGTCCACTATTTGACTTAAATATTTTTGATGAGCCATTTTACTTCACACTTATTGTTGACTGAACAAATAATTATCAAATTTGTGATTCTTTGTTTTAATTCTTACTTCATACGTGAAGGATAAATTATTACCTAGTTAAAATTATACATTTATTTTATCACTTCAGAACACAAATGTGAGCTCAGATCACTGTTCTAAAAAGAGAACTGCAGAAAGTCAAATTTACCTTTTCTCATTCGCATCAGTAGCTGTAAATAGTTATAAATTCTTATGTTTCATATATTATGTATTTCAAATATATTGTTTTTATATGAATTCATATTATATATATTATATATAATATGTGATACGTGTGTGTAAATATATATGTACATATACATACATATATATTTTGGTCTGGTTTCACTATTTATTATTCTATGAATAAAGAAAGGCTGGGAAGAGTAAGAAGGGAAAACTGCTTTAGAAAAAAGCAAAAAAAAAGAAAAGTTTCCTTTTAAAAATTAATATTTAAAAAATCATTTTGTTGAGGAAAAACAGGTTTTTGTAGGGAAATGCTTCATTTAGGGAAAGAAGAGAAAACATCAGGAGTTCTGAATGAGTCAATAAGTTACTATGGCTTCTTTACTGTACTTGCTGGTGTTTGATTTATATATAAATGTTTTAAAAAACACATTTGTTTATAATCTGTCAATAAATATCTATACAAATATTTGGGTATAGAGGATTGTTTTTATATATATTTGCTTTTGCTTCTATTCCCCTCTGAAACAAGAAGATTATCCATACCTAAATGACTACGTCTGTAATAGCAGAAAAATGAATTTCAGGTGGAAATGAGCTAAATAAAGCAAAATTCGTAGAACAACTAAAATTTTATCCTCCTTCCAAAGTTTAAATTTTGTAATTTTTTAATCTTCTCCTCTCTCTCAGAAAACAAGCAGTTGTACTTGAATTCAGTCCCTTCTACCCCTGTAAACATATCCAGGTGCGAAGAAACATGTTGTATGGCATTACTCTTGGGGCAATACACACCCACTCAGTACACAATCTATTCAAAACTTTCTGCAGCACCCTTTCACTTCCTTTCCTGTTAATGCCTCTTGCTACCTAATTCCCTTTGTACACCCCTTCTGTGGTCGACTGTATTCCAGACCTCAAGAGCTGATCATTTTAACCTGTTGTTAGTTTTTGTTTTCCTTCAGGAAGTGGAAATGAACCAGGTAACTACCAGGTCTGCCCAGGTGCCCAAATGAGCCCCACCCTCATGCCAACTCCCTTGGGCCTCTTCTTTGCCCATCCTAAAAAAAAAAAAAAAACAAAACAAAACACTGCCCCAACATTTTCCTGGAGACATAGGCTCATGATTGGCTTTAGAAAGTACAAGAAGGTTCTCCAAGGAAAAAAGCAAAAGAAAAACACCAGAAAGTTTTTGGTGCCCAAACCTTTAGTCTGAAAAAGCAAGTAGGTATTAATTATTTTGCAAATTATTCTTCTCATATGTAAGGATATATTGGATTCCAGCTTTATGAGGGTTTTGATAGACAGGCTGATAGGAAATCGGCATTTCTCACTGCATGTGCAGAAAGACTGACCTTGAGCTTGCAGCTGTGTATGCTATTTAGAGACCTTGCCTTTTCCGATTCTGCCTCTTTGCATCATAGTAAGCCCAAAGCTCTTACTCAAAAAGAGCTAACCTATCTCATTATTGTGAGCCAGCCCTTGTGTATTAGCTCTTCTGAATATCAGTGGGTGTACAGTAAGCCTTTCAAGCACCTCTGTCATAGTATAAACTCATGTCAGTAAAGAAATTCTTGAAGCCAAGTGCATATAAGGAATTACAGTCTAGATATGCTGCTACAAGCAAATGCGTGAAACCTTATTTTTTTTTTACCATTTCTTGCTAATTGGTCTTCATCCAGCACAAAAATTACAACACAAATCTAATGTCAGATGAAAACAATTATATACATGAACATTTATATTTATATAAAGGTGTTATGGACATATTTATATGTTGTGAAATATTTATATAAAGGTCTTAAATGGACAGCTTTTGAGATCATAACAATTTAGTATACTTTGAAAGTGAGCATCAGAATCTAGGTTCAACTTTGCTCTTTTTAACAGTAATGATAGTAAAATATGAGGTAGTTTTTACATGGATTTGGGTGTTCAAGGGGTTATGATGAACTTGAACTTCATAATGGGAAATAGGATAACTCAAAGAACTATTTCAAATCTTTCTAGCACCCAAGTATTTTCTTTTCCTGTTCAGGGACTCTTGTCTTCTCTTCCCTTAGTCACTGCCTATGTTGAGGTTTTCCTCATCTAATTATCTTGACTTTTGAAGTAGTCTTCGTACCTGCTCTCTTAGCTTTCAGTCACATCCCACGGCAATTATACCCTCGTACTGATGCCAAATTACCTTAAGCGATATTAGCTTGGTATTAACTTTTCATAGTACTGGATTGCCTCCTTCGTAATGATCAAACTCTTAAAGCTAGCATCCAAAACTTCCACAAACTTGATCTTAACATATTTTCCAACCTCGTCATTCACATACATTTGTGTCAAGAGTGTGTCTAACCAGTTGGTGCATGGGTTTTGGTGAAGTCAGAACTGATATTTTTAAATTCCCGCTTTGATACTTAATAGGTTTCTGACTGAATAAGCCAATGTGAAATGAAGAATTAAGTCTCTAATTCAAAAGTTGATAGGTCTGTTGATGATAGAAATAGAAGTAATAGTAGTTTCTTACTAGCACTCTCTTAGTGTTGAACTCTGTCTTAGGTATTGTGCAGAGTATTTTTTATATATGATGGTATTTAACCCACCAATAACCCCATAAGTAGGTGATGTTAGACTGACTCTACAAATAAAGAAATCTGACCACAGGGAGGTTAGTAATTTATTAAATTTTATACACACAGTGGCTGAGTTAGAATTTTCTACCTGTTTTGCCTTAAAGGATATAAGTGGAGTAAAACTAACTTCAAAATCACACACAATAATGTGCAAATGCACTCATTTTTCTTGGGAAAATTTGCATAGTTACTCAGGTTCTCTGAGGAGCTTCTGAGCCCAAAAAACAACCCAGGATCTCTGAACTAAACTCATAGTTTCTTAATTAAGAACAAAGTATTTGGGCAATTTAACTTTAGAGACCTTGGTACTTCATATTGTCTGGCACACAGCAGAAAAATCAATCACATGTTAGGATGAATTGTTTATCAATAGTTCAGTTATTCCATCAATAGTTCCCTGCACACAATAAATAATTAGTAATTTTTTAAGGAATATATGTCACACAGTTGCTGGTCTGGAAACTGTAGCACGTAATACTAGGATTGCTACACCAGGTGCACTGAGAACGATGACTGGGTAAACAGTACTTACCCGTTCGCATACAGTAAAAGGGCATATAATTCAAATCAGCTGCTGGGAAGTAGCATTGCAATTTATTATATGATTACTTTTGTTTAAACAGTCGCTAAAATTGATCTCTTTTATACTAGCACAGAGAGAGGGGAGTAGGCCTCCAGAATCATTCTGACCTTCAAATTGAGCCACCCAGGGGAAAAGTATGGCACAGATAAACCACACATGAATAAATTACATGGGACATAACTGAAAATGTTCTTAGACTCCTAACTAGTCTTACCAGGAGAGGGGAAAAAAATTTCTTGTTAATATCATGGTGCAATTAGCCACATCCAATTTTGATTTTTTTTGTTTTGTTTAGCAAGACTTTTCTGAATTTAATAAAGATATGTCTAATTCACCAAACCAAATTATAGCCTAAAGGAATAAAACTTGTACTTTGGCTTTGATAATTCAAATATCTTCCTAGGGTGTCCACTTCATCTGGCTAGCATAGACCTGAGTTGTTTTAATTATATCGGTTTATTCTAAAGTGCTTATTAAATTAAAAACTGTAAATGTTTGGTAGTAGTCTATCTTTGAAAATACATTTACTGATTTTTGAAAGATCTATTAGATGGCCATTTGTTTCCCTTATATATAAGGGCCTGTGTTTTTGTTTTTGTTTTTGTTTCTCCCTTATATATTAAGTGCATGCCTTAATACTGGGCACTAGCAGTGTGCTTTTAAAGCTAACTAGCACATCCAAACAGGCAACTCCATAGCATTCCCAGCAAACCCTTCTAAACTGCTAAAGAAATGTTTTGAAATAAGATTTTAAAAATCAAACTACATATAGCAGTAGTACTATTTCCTTCTCTCTTGAAAATATTTTCTTTACTCCAAGGCTTTAAGACTTAACTAAAAATTTGACTGAAAATGACTGAAACTTTTTGAACAGCCAGGGTTGTCCTAAGGACATACATTTTATTTTATTTTAGGAAAAACATTTTAAAATATTAAGTTTAATGTGACTTCAGTGGAGAAAAGAAATAGTAGCTATTGCTTCAGACTCCCGAAAAGAGGTCTTAAGCGGAAGCTGTCCTCTGGAGAACAATCTGAAGCCTTGAGGAGATGTTTAGAGTAGAGGAAAAGAGAAATCCATTTCCTCAGCACATTCAGTTTGGGCTTGTGGGCCAAGACCATATGGAAGGCTTAAATCCATTCTTGCCAATTACTGGCTAACTCTGGCCATCACAGTCTGTGGAAGTCTTCATTTCCTAATCTGTAAAACGGTGATAATCAGAAAACTTAGCTACTGTGGTGAGACACAGATAAGGGATGTCTGATACTTCTTGTTGTTGCTTTAAGAACACTCTATAAAAATGTTTTGTTTCCTTTAGTTCTTTTAGTCTTAGGGCATCATTGATGGTACTGTGTACAATAAAACAGTTTAAAGCATGTGTGAGAGTAAATTAGATTTGTCATTAAATAACTCGGTAAAATTGATCTGACACATACAAGTGCCATTTGTAACTGAAACTTTATTGCATTATATTTGCCCATATCTGATGAACAACTAATTAATGGCTGCAATATTAAGCTTTTTCCTGGTCAAACCATGTCTGACTTGATTGGGATCATTCTGAAGTTTGAGGCCCTTGAGGAGAAGCCAATGTAGGGGAAGTGTGGAGGACAGGAACTGGAGACAGGGGGAAGGCAAGAGAAGGGCACCAAGCCTTTGAGGAACTGGAGACTTGATGGATGAGTAAAAGTGGCAGAAAGAGATGTGAGCAAATCTGCCCCAAATCAGCTTCTGTCAGCTTCTGTCTTGCAGAGCACAGCTGTGATCTCCCTCCTGTCTAGAGCTGGGCAGCCAGGATGTAAAATACAGCCCAGCTCTCCTCGTAGGGGCTGCCTGGCTGAACAAGTTCCACTGCCTCTGAGAGCATTAGTGGAAAAGGACAGCAACCAAGTACCGGTCATGAAGTTTCAATGACAAGTCCAGTGACATAATTCTGATTCATAATAGATGCTCAATAAAAACTAGTTCAGTCTTGTTCTTTTTTTACCCTATCAGAGTTTTCTGGCTATCTGGCAGGGAGCACAGGTTTTTTTGTTTTTTGTTTTTTTTTTTTTAAAGATTTTTATTTATTTATTTATTTATTTGTCAGACAGAGATCTCAAGCAGGCAGAGAGGCAGACAGAGAGAGAGAGGAGGAAGCAGGCTCCCTGCTGAGCAGAGAGCCCGATGCAGGGCTCGATCCCAGGACCCTGGGATCATGACCTGAGCCGAAGGCAGAGGCTTTAACCCACTGAGCCACCCAGGTGCCCCGGGAGCACAGGTTTTGCCTGCCACCAAGGGAGTGACCCTCTCTTCTGTGGTGTACAAAAAGAAAGTAGTAGTTAGTGTAAGTGCAATCAAGGTATCAAGCTTTATACATTTGAGAGAACATCTGAGGGGCACCTGGGTGACTCAGTCTATTTAGCATCTGCCTTTGGCTCAGGTCATGATCCCAGGGTCCTGGGATTGAGCCCTTCATCCTATTGGAACTTCCTGTTCAGCAGGGAGTCTGCTTCTCCCTCTGCCTCTCCTAACCCCCAACCATCCCCCTACCATCCCCCCACTCCGGCTTGTGCTTTCTTTGTTTACTCTCACGTTCTCTCAAATAAATAAAATCTTAAAAAAAAAAAAAAAAAAGATAAAAAGAAAAAGGAAAAACATCTGAAGCAGAGAATAACTGATATTTCCATCTCTGGAAATTTTCAGTCACAGACTCTCTCTCAGACTTAGGGTTATTGCCAAACTTTTTGGTTTCTGTGGAGAAACCAAAAATAGCTGGGCTGAACAATATTTAATGCCCATCTTCATCTCAAGATTATTGTAGAATTATCTATCTGTAGATGTTTCAGAGTAGCCTCCTTTTCTACTCAGTTCTTTTTTTTTTCTTCAGTTTTTCTTCCCTATCTCCTAATCCTAATCAAATGGAGAAAAGGGAGTGTGCTAAACCATCCTGTAGTGTGTATTTTCTATTGCTGCATAAAAAGCCACCCCGAAACTTAACAACTTCAAACAACAAACATTTATTATCTCCCACAGTTCTGAATGTCAGGAATCCAGGAGCAGCTTAGCTGGGTGATTTTGGTCCAAGGTATGTCATGAATGTGCAGTGAAATAATTGGGTAGGGCTGCAGTTACCTGAATGGACTAGAAAATCAACTTCCCAGCTCACTCCTGTGACTGTTGACAGGAAGCCTCAGCTCTTCTCCACATGGCTGTTTTACATGACATGGCAGCTGGCTTTTCCAGAGTGAGTAATAAGAGAATCAGAGAGAGAGGGAGAGAGAGGGAGAACACCAGGGTGGACATCATGGTGTAACTTATAACCTACTATTAGAAGTCCAGTACCGTCAGCTCTACCATATTCTGCTACAGCGAGCTGATACAGACTGGGAGTGTATACCAGGAGGTGGGTATTATGGGACCTTCTTAGGGACTGAGTACATACATCTTTTTAGTTTCTCAACTGGCAAAACGTGCTGAATGGAGAGGGTGGAAGGATTGAGGTTTAAGATGGTTCATCTCCTCTATTTATCAGGCCCTGGGGAAATTTATACTAATCAAAGATTAGATGATGATCTCTGAATGTTATTTCTACACATGGATTTAAATTTTAGGTTTAAATGTTTAAACATCTAAAAATTATGAATCTACTTATATTTGTTCTGTCAGTCATTTAACTTACAAATAAATATTAAGAGCTTCTATGTGTCAGAAGCTATCAGGGCAATTTTGCATGTGTTATGATCCAGTTATGTTTAGACAAGGCCATGGAAACAGAGACAGAGGAATCAAATTTACCCGGGGAGCTGGAGAAGGCTTCACAATGGAGGTCATTTTGAGTTATGTTTTAAAGGATTAATGAGATTTTGCAAGACTCACTAAGAGACAAGCAAGAAGATATAAGGAAAAAAAAATGCTGAGTTTCAAAAGACAATGTAGAGAACCATACCAACTTTATAAAGCTAGAAGTTATTTAAACATACATGTTTGATAAAAAATATCAAAATAGAAACAAGGTAATGAGAAATGAAAAACTCAAGTTAGTGATTACCCACGAAGGGAATGGGACAGCCAAAGGTATGAAATAAGAGAGAATCTAGAGAGAGACTCAATGGTGCTCATGATATTCTAGTGTTTGCTTGGGTCGGTAGGATTATAAATGTTAGAAATATTTATAACAGCTTTTTAAGTATGAAATATTACATAGTCATTTTTAACATTCAGGATATGTCGTCAGCAGAGGGAACAGCATATGAAAATGCATGGGGAATGAAACAGCTTGGAATAAAATATAAAGACATAATTAGGACAAGGAAATTATAAATAATGCATTATCTTTCATAATATACAGTTCAGTGTTCTGAAATTGTATTGGAATATACAAAGGAAAGGAGATTAGCAATACAATTGAAAGCAACAAACTCAAAACTCAAAATCTTACAAAAGGAGCAAGTACTATTTCCGTATTGAGAATCAGGAGGGTGATTTATCCTTTGTTGCCTGCATGGTGATAAGATCAAGGCATACGACAATTAAGAATCTCAAATAATGTGAATTAATGATAAGTTACAGAAGCAGTTATTATTTTCATCATTAGGAAAGAGGTCTGGTGCATTTTAATTGTCTAAACCTCATCATATGCCAACAACTTTTGTTCCTAGTGGAATTCAAATCATAGGGTGGTACTTTATTTAACAACTTACCCTTTTAAACTGTTGTGAAGCTGCAAGTAAGGTTTAATTATATTATTGCCAATCATCTGAAGAATGGTAATTACTTGGAGCTCTTGGCCAGTTTTTCTGATTAAAAGTGCTATGGCGTACTGAACAGGTCATAGGTTCACATCCTGATCCTATTAATTTTCTTCTTCCTTAGACAAGGAGTGACTCCACCCTTGGAAATGGTGCCTAAGAAAAATTTGATTGATCTGAAGAGAACAGATACATGAAATGAAATAACTTCTGCTGCTGTTACTACTTTGTTTTCCTTTTTTGGTTTTTTGTATTTCTCTCGCTAAGGAAAGAAAAAAGGAAAAGAAAGAAATTGTGACTAAAAGACTATTTCCCTGTGAGAGATTTGAAGTGCTTTTAATAATTCAACAAAGTTAGCAGGGTTGATGTGTGACAAAATGCAATATTTATCTGCCAAAGAGTGAGAGGATGAGTTCCTACATAATTATTCTGGAACAAGGTTCAGGGTACTTTATTCTGGGGAAGGGGACGTGCTCTACAAGGAGGAATGTTGTAATGGATTTTTTTTTTTTTCCTTTTGAAGAATAAAAACAAAACATAATCCCTGTAAGGCTTCATTGGGACTTTCTGGCTAAGAAATTGTATCCATTTTGCCACAAGATGGCCAAGAGGGTCTAAATGTATTTTCTGAATCAGCGCTCTCTTGACGGGCTGAGTTGTCACCGTAGCTATTCCCAGTAAACCAAAGTGCCAACTCCTGTTCTTGGTTCAATTGCCTTGGTTTTTTTTGGTCCTTTGACTGCTTGCTAGATCTTTGTTTTGGCATTAGGTATGCTCCTGGTGAAAAATTTCTTTCATTTTCTGCCCACTGATAATACATTTCAGCCAAACTTTACCCATATTTTCTGGGTGTGGGCGTGGCCAGAGGCCAAACATACACCTGTCCTTCTGCCACTTCCATGTCATTTGCAGTTGCTAAGTCTCATCAGCATCAGGTGTGTATCTTAACAATGGTGTCTCTGATTTGAACTCACAAAGGTATTCACTGCCAGTTGGTGTTAAATGTCTGGTGTCTAAAAATGCCTGCAGCTCCTTTCCTTCCCCACCCGCTTTCACCTGAGATTACCCTCTGACACACAATCCTTGGAAGTCTTCTTGTTTAACATACTTGCAAACACTCATAATTCCCACATCTCTTCATAAGTAACTGCTTCCTTCTGCTTCCTAGTAACATGCGGACTAGATGGTCTCCAATAGTCGCGTTTCATTGGTTTTCACTCAGACTGGCATCCTTAAAAAACAATTTCCTGTTTTCAGTAAGCCTGAACTTCTGTGTCTTTTGATTTTATACCGCCTGACTTTTTTACCATCCATCCCCTCACATCCTTACTCCCTCCAGTCACTTTAATTCCTTATCCCTAAGAGTTAATAAAATCAAGCCTGTTCGGCATTCCCTAGCAATTTTCTCTAGACCCTGTCCTCTTGTCTTCAGCTGTGAGTACGAGTATTTGCTGACATTCATTCAGCAATGATGTTGGGTACTTTAGTTCCATTGTCTGAACTATGTAAGAATAGTGGCCTCCTCAGTCTACTCTTATCTCATTCTCTTTCCATTCTAATTCTTGGCATGATTGTCACAAAACAGATTTGGCAGGGGTGGGGGGGGTGGGGGTTGGGGGGTGGTGGTGAGGGGTAGGTAAAAGGGTATAAACTTTTAGTCAGAAGATGAATAAGGTCTGAGGATCTAATTATAGTTGATAACATTCTTAGATTATAGTTGATAACATTCTTAGATGACTGAAGTTTGATAAAAGTTAAATGTTCCCACTTTAAATATGTAAAGTCATATATATATTAATTAACTCAATGCAGAGGAATCCTTTCAAAATATGTACTTATAACAAATCACCATGATGTATTCTTGAAATATCTTATAATTTTATTTTTCAGTTATACCTCAGTAAAGCTAGGGAAATAAAGAAAAAAGTTCCGAGCCACATTTAGATGAAAATAGCATTCTATTCTTTACTATCCAGATTCAAATTAGTCCTCCAGTCCCTGGAAACTGATCCATTCATCCAACTTATTTAAAGATTAGTCATCTACTACGTGCCAGGCAATGTCTTTGAACTGGAGACATAACATAAATGATGCACAATTTCAGTCTTTAAAGAATTCAAAATATGTTGGGAAGATTTACCAAAATAGATGATGACAAAACAATGCAATTGCTATGATAGGGCGATTCTCAAGGGTCTGTGGGAACCTAAAGCAGAGAGTGTGCTGGAACAACACCTCTTGGGAAAATGACCTCATAAAGAAGGTAACGTTTGAGCAGTCACATCAGGTCTGCTTGATGTGCTTCCAACTTAGGGGCATGGGTGGAGAGGGGGTTCCAGAAAGAAGACAGTTAATGCAGAGCTCTAAAGGACAGAACAAGCATATTCTTCTATGACTGGAAAGAGGAAAATAAAGGGGAGGGGGGATAATGTTGGAAAGGAAGGACAAGGACTTATGTATGAAGGGTTTGGGTTATCTTGATGAGGAATGTGAAATTATCTTACAGACATTGGAAAAGCAACAAAAATTGAAGCAAAGACAATTATAGGAAATTGTCCTTGCAACCACTGTACGTTCTTCCCCTTATCCTCTTTAATTTCATTCCCTGTCTTAAGTCATGTTCTTAAATTCTTTTAAACATACTCAAGTAATAATAATCTCTTATATTTGATATATTGGAATCTGAGGTCTAATTTGGTTAGGACCCTTACCTCCATTCCTGTTTATCACCATAGGAAACACAGAAGACCCCCCTCTCTCCTGGGACTCTAATTCGCATAGGACTTCTACATTGCTATCTCTCCCTCCATTTCCTTCCCTTCTCTAATTTCTGAAACTGTTTACGTTAGAGAAGTTTCAAGTCAGTCATTAGCAAAATCCCCTTAATAATCAACTTATTTTGAAAACGTTCCCTTTAAGTTCTTTTTTGTAACTAACACTGGTCTTTCCATTGCTTATACTTTTTCTCTTTCACTCCTTCCATTTTCTCTTTCACATTCCTTCTACTGCAAGGGCTGGAGTCATGCTATATGTCCCACCTTATTTCTTTTTAATGCTACTTCAAGATTATGGATTCAAGATCCATAAAAACTTAAAGATTTGACTGTGATTTTGTCAAACTGTTCCATCCACTGTCTCTCCTTGCTATTATCATTCACTAATTCTCAAGTCATTTTCATTATTCTTTGATGATTTTATCTCCTAGTTCAGTCCTACTCTCAACACTCTCCTTGTTTTAATTCTCTCTGATCTCAGTGTTAATGTAGATAATTTTGCCATGTTCTGGGCTCTTAGATATTGAATCTCCTCTCTAATTTCATATTCCATCCCAACTCAGAGACTCACTTCCGTGGGTATACCCTTGACATTGCTCTTACAAATCTCCATTTCAGATATCTACTTTGACTATCACTGAATATTTTTCTAGCTCACACCTGCTAATACTGTGACTAGAAACACAAAAACAAACAAAAACAAAAACAAAAAAACCTTTGACCACTTCAGAACTTAAGGGTCATCTTAAATTATCTTATCATCTTAGCTTGTCACAGTCCTTCGTCATCCCATGCTAGTCCTTCCTTACATGACACAATTACCATGGCAAAGTCAAAAATCACTCCCTTACATATATCCACAGCCCCTTCGTCTTTTCCTCTGCTTTTCACAGTTACCTAAAGATACCAAAAGTCTGGTGAAATCAATACTGCCACTTTGATATCTGCATACACACTACTAAATAAGGCTGAAGAAGGAAGACAGCGTGCAAAATGAACCCAACCTCACTTTAAATTCACGGTCATGAATATTGCCTGACAATTACAGGATAGATACAATTTCCCTAGTCCACTCTTTATAACTGACCTATTCAAATATTTCATACATTCTTCTTTTTCTTTTCTGTTATTCTCTCAGTTGATGAATCTTCCTGTTTCATTAAGCAAATTCAAGCATTCAGAACTTAACACTCAGAAAAAGGAACTCCTGATTTTGTTACCTACCTCTCACCCCTACCAACACAAAAAGCAACAAAAACTCTTTCGTCCTGTTTTTCTCCTTCTCAGTGAACTGTAATTTCATTCTTCTGCGTATAGGGCCAGAAAATGTTGTGCTGTCTTTGATGTTCTTCTTTGCTCACACCTTGCATCTTGTCCTTTAAGAAACCCTGTGATTCTTCATTCAAAAAATATCAAGAATGTTACGCTTCTGTATACCTCCATTACTTCCACTTTGGTCCAGGTGACCAGCATTTTTGCCTGAATTATTGCACTCACTTCAGAGACTGAATCATGCTGCTTCCTGTGTCCACTGTACTTGATTCTCGAGAGCAATCACAAGAGTGGTCTTGTTTGAAATGTAAGTCAGACTATGTCCCTCCCCTACTCAAAAACTTAAAATTCCCACCACAGTCAGACTAGAAGCCCAAACCATTACTGTTGTTTAAAATTCTATACATGTTTTTGTCTCTCACTTTATCTTTTTTCTGCCTTACTATTCCTCCTTATCATTTTTATTTTACTTTTTCAGTGTTCCAAAATTCATTGTTTATGTACCATATCCAGTGCTCCATGCAATACGTGCCCTCCAAAATACCCACCACTAAGCTCACCGATTCCTCCACCCCCTCCCCTCTAAAACTCTCAGTTTATCACTGTGTAACATTCTGTATTTTCTACTTTTCTATCTTGATTTTTTCCAATACGCTTTAAAATGTAAATGCTGTAAGGGCAGAGATTTTTTGTATGTTTCATTCACTACTATATTGCCAAAGCCTAGATCAATACCTAACTCAGAGTAGGCATGCAGTAAAAGTAGTGGAATGAATGGATGATTGAATGAATGAGATTGTTTTCACATGGCTACATAATCTTGTCTGTTGTGCAAGCTAATGCTTTAGTAGCTGTGTGATTTACAGTAGCAATTCAAAGGATCTCTAATCAGATAGAGAAGTTTGAATTTCATCTGCACCTTGCTACATAAATTTGCAAATTGCACTTAATGTCTCCAAGTCTTGTCTTCTCATTTTAAAAATGGACATAATAATAGTAACTGATTCAAGAATAATTGTAAGAATTAAATGAGAAAATGCAGGGAAAATGTTCTAAATGTCCAGGGCAAAGTTAGTAAACTTTTAATAAGTCTAGTTAATATTTTTTAATTAAACCTAATACATATTATTTTTCTTTCTGTGTCTTGATTTGCACATTTAAGTAATTTTATAAGAGGAGAAGATAAGCTCTTTGAGATTGGAAATGTTAACTTCCATTTTTTTTAAACCCTTCCAATTTGTTTCACACCAGCATTTAATCAGTTATTCTTTGAGAGTCAGGTAGGCCCCTGAAGTGTTTTGAATGGCTCATTTTCAGTATGCTAAGGTCATATGATGAATCAGCCCCACAGTTTCATCCATTTTTCTACGGAAGACTACTCCAGAGTAAGAAAAAAATGTTTATTATGTACTTGGCTTTTGTGTAAACAAACAAACAAAACTCTGAAGGGAATTATCTCAGTGCATTATAAAAATGTTTGGAAGAGAGTTTTCCTAAAAATGACACTTAGGAAGTTCACTGAAATCATTTGCAATTCATCTATGCAAAACTTTACATTTTATGTTCAATCATTTTAAACTTTCCACTTAGGAACATAACCCTTAAAAATATTATAGTCCCAACTGTTGGATGCTCACATAGTTTAACTAAATTTTTAGAATAAACAAATATACATGCAGGACTGGCTCTTTTGCTCATGAATTTAATTATGATGATCCAGAAGGGGGCAACATGTAGGGGTCATTGGTAGGGCTGTGACTGCACAAAGTTTCTCTGAGAGTCTGCACTAAATAAATTTCACTGTGCAAGTTTACCACAGGTGGAAGAGTTGTTTTTTGATTTTTTTTTCCCATGAGAAACAGCCACTGTAAATATATATACTTTGTTCATATTGCGTATGAATTGATTAGAATTTGTATTCACAAAGCCAAGACTAGAATCCTAGTTATTACGACTGCCAGCCTATAACTTTTATTTTAGATTTCTGTATTCCTATATTCTAGGCTAATATGAAAAGTTAACTAAACTTGAGTTCTAGTCAAGTTTGTAAATGCAAAGATTTGTTGTTCTTGACAAGACATATCATCTCTATGCCTTAATTTACTCACCTGTGTAAAAGTAGGGATTGTATCCACCCTGTATTTTTTACGGACTTATTGTTAGCATTATGTGCAAAGTAAAGATATTTGAAAGAATATTACATGCTTTCCAGTTGGAAGGATATTTCAACAGTAGTAGTAGCAATCTCTGATGCTGCTACTCTTTCTGAAACTTTTAGTCTTCGTTCTTCCATTCAGTTTCTAAATTTCTGTGACTACATTAACATCACCTCCCCCCACCCAGCCTTTTCAAAAATAGCATATTGGATTTTGCCAGTAGAAAAATCCAATGATAAAATCAGACTGATCTTTGAAATAAAGAGTTCCTCCTATTTTTCTTGGGCGAAATTTTGATAACACCAAATTGTCCTTTCCAATTCTGTACTTGGGTATTAGTTACAATAGCATCTTTTCTTCTCATTTTCACAGGAAATGACTTATTTCTTGTAGCAGTTCACGAACTGGGACATGCTCTGGGATTGGAGCATTCCAATGACCCCACTGCCATCATGGCCCCATTTTACCAGTACATGGAAACTGACAACTTCAAACTACCTAATGATGATTTGCAAGGCATCCAGAAAATTTATGGTAGGTTTCCACTGTTTCTCTTCGGTTAACCCTACAGTGAAGTCCAGAATTCCTGCGGTGTTTTCTTCTTTGAGATGGATGCTCTAAGTATATGCGAGAGAGAAATACCAAAATAAGAAAAAAATAGTCTGGCCTATTGGCGGAAGTCTTATATCAATCAAGTTTTGTTGGCAATGGTCCAAATATATTAATATACAGATTATAGTAAATCTACACACTGACAGATTTTTCTTATTGAATTTAATTGAAACCTGCAATTACAGCAAAGATCTGGTAAACTTTAATATTTACAATTTAGGTTAAAAATGTAATAAATGAATATAAACAATAAAAACAGTGAGAAATTTTAAGATTTTCTTAAAAGATACTGAGATTGTGATAAAAACTGACAGATTTACCCTCAGTTTATGATACTTATTGTTAAATAGTTAGTAGACCATCTCTTTGGAGGTTGCAGAGAATACTCTTGTGTAATGGCTATAATAAAATGACCTCAAAAGCATGTAATTATTGACTCAGTGAAAGTTAACAAACATGGGAGTGGAAGTTAGCAAATGGCAAAGTTTACTTACACATAATTCAAAATAAGTTTCTAATATACTAAGATCATTTTTATTTATGGGGTTCAGTCAGTGAATACAAATGAAGACAAAAGGGAGAAAGACTGTTCTACATATTTACTATAATCCTAACTTCCTCAAAAGAACCATTGACCTTTATAAAGACATTCATTTCACACATAATTGTTAAGAACTTGACATTTGTAATTTACATATAGAGAGTATGCTTTACTAAATTAATGAAATGATGCTTTCATTTTACAATACAAAAGCAGATGTGTGTTATCTGTATGTTAATATCCAGTATCCAGAAGGTGTCATTTGCATTTTTAAATAGCATAGTTTAAGTTCACTAATTTGTTTTGCATTCATTAGTTTTTCAATTTCAATATCTCAGTGGTAACCGTTCTCTCAGGGTTAAAATAGGATTTGGAGAAAAAAAAATATCAACTTTTGTGCTTCTCTTTATTTGGGGGATACGGAGAAAAGGGAAATGTCTCAGAGTCAAAACTAAGTAGCTCATGTGTCGAACGCACTAGCCTATAGGCTAATTTGTACCATCAGGAATTCCTCCTAAGTGGTTAACTGAGGTTAGGAAGGCTCTTTCTCATGACCTCATGAATTAGTAGTCTAGACTGAAGGTCTGCAAAAGAATATTCTTTCCATATCTAAATATTAAGTGCGAACAGCTCTCTATTTCTTTTTAAAAACACAAATCCCTTGAGGAATGATGCTTTACATCTGTACCAAATTATATGTGTAAACTTTGGCTTAATTTAGAAACCTCTTTTTAGAAATACTTCTTCACATTAATATTTTACTAGTGGCGTTTTAATCAATAGGTAT
Source organism: Neogale vison (assembly GCF_020171115.1). NCBI lineage: Eukaryota > Metazoa > Chordata > Mammalia > Carnivora > Mustelidae > Neogale > Neogale vison. Next base: position 47,588,008 of record NC_058094.1, read on the forward strand.
TTTAGATTCAGTATTCAAATGAAATAATCATCTAGCAATTTGTCAAAACATGTCATTAGAAGAAAATAATGAAAGTCAGGAAAAGGTTATAAATACAGTTGGAGACACAGGGTAGAATAAACTTTGATCCATTAATGTTTATCTTTTAAAACTATTTGCATAGAATCATTGTCTGTGAAAATCTAGGATTAACTTTGGTGGAGCTTACATGTATGGTTCCAGTATTCATCTTCATTTATGTATTATTTATACACCACCTACTTCCAAAAAAGATTTGAAAGCAGCTTTTCCAATAAGGACTCTTGCGAAGCTATAAAAAATGTCATTAAAAATTAACAAAGAAAGTTCAGTGACTTGGATTCAGAACTTAGCATGATAAGGACTTTCTAAGATTTGGCAGTGGTTTGTCGGGTACGATGGTTTGTTTTTTCAGAAAACATACAAGCTTAAAGACTTCTTAGCTCACTTAGTCTGTGCCCTCTCCTCATGAGTGATGGATTGTCTTCGGCAGCAGACTGTTCAGCACTGTTCTAGTATTAAGTGAGCCAAGTGCTTTCCTCATATTTTCAAAGGTCCACCTGACAAGATTCCTCCACCAACAAGACCTCTACCGACAGTGCCCCCACACCGCTCCGTTCCTCCCGCCGACCCACGCAAGAATGACAGGCCCAAACCTCCTCGGCCTCCCACTGGCAGACCTTCCTATCCTGGAGCCAAACCCAACATCTGCGATGGGAACTTTAACACTCTAGCTATTCTTCGCCGGGAGATGTTTGTTTTCAAGGTAGGAGGCTGTGATTTTTTTTTTTTTTTTAACGTGTAGATCAAGTGTCTATGGTGTCGCTTTAGAAAACAAGTTCTCATTCATTCTCGCACCACCTTCCCAGACCTCTCACAGTTAGAAGTTTCAAAAAAGCATCTTAAAAAATAAACGCACAAATGGGCTTAAATGTCTAGCAGAAGATTGCTGTAACATTCTATTTGAGGAATGCATTTATGTCAGCAGAAGCTAAAATGCCTAGAAATATGAGGGTAAGAAAATGCTGCATGTTACGAACAGATAAAAAAGCATAATTGAAATCATGAATAGGAACTAATAGGGATGATTTACTTGGGAGCTTAGCCACTTCCAGGCGCGCTAGCACTGTTCTATCTTTGATTTGCTCATCTTTATGAGATCCCTATGATTCCACTTGACAGAGCATTGTTTTTTAGAAGTAGTAGTGATCATTTTGTTTGGGGTCTACTGGTAGAAATTTGAGTTAATATGAAACCATCATTTTGATTTTGCAAGTATATATCATTGTTTTCTTCAGTCAGGCATTTATATACCTGATTTATATTATTTTTTAAAAAGGTCACAAGTAAAACTAGTATTACATTTTGCTAAGTGTGCCTTTTAATGCATTAGGTTCTCAGACAACACAAACAACCAGGGTATTCAAGTAAGTTACGTAATGAACTTACAAAGTAAGTTTAATGTAATGTTGAAAAGTAAATATGGTGTAATAGTGAAAGATATTTTCTCCCTCAATACTGTAAACTGATCTGAAAAACTGGTGAAAAAAAAATATAAGTTTTATGTTGGCATTAGCATATTAAAATAACCACATTTTATCAATACCATCCATTTAAAAAGAAAATAATGTACTCTCCTTTTGGGTAGATGTGAATCAATAAATAATGAAATATTGTCCTACTTATACAGAATTTCCTATCTACCAGCGGCTATACTTGAAAAATATAGATTTCATATAATTTTTAATAGACAAAGTACTCTGTTTCCTTTATTGGAAAACAAGATTGGGATTTGATATAATATGCACAAGAGCATCATACTTTCCAGGAAAAATCGATGCTTTTGTTCAAACACATGAATACATTTTTGAATTCTATAAATGCTCTGCAATGCTTAATTAGATATCTCCCATTCAATTTAAGTAGATAAATAAATTTAGATTCAAGGAGTAAAAATAAAATATCTCTCTCTCTCTTTATATATAGTCACTCATTGTGGCTCAGCCCACAGCAAATAGTTGGAAATGAAAACAAAATGCAGTCATTTGTTTATTCTACAAGACACCAAATGACATTTGAAGGATTTTGTTTTCTCCATTTTGGCCAAATTCCAACATCCTGGCTTTATACCCTGATATCATAGTCATAGCAACAAAGTGATAAACTTATCTGAGAATGTGATGTTAAATGGACTCTGGGTATATCCTTTCCATCCTTCCTATCCGTCTAACTAGATGGCCAATCTCAGGAAAGACTGGTATCTTCGAGTGTAATAATCATTTTCACCAGCTTTTCTGCTCTTCACACTGGGAGTGTTCTGGATTCACAAAATGACGTCTTGTGATCACTGGTTCCTGGAATCAGGAATGGATAAAAAGCACATAGACCAGCTCTCAAGTAGAATATAGTAGCCACTATTATTAATATCAAAACAGGTATATGAAAAATATGAGTAATTTTTTCATACCTCTAATGTTACCTTGGATTCCTTAATCAAAACTCTATAGGACAGAGTTCCTAAACTCTAACTGAATTTAGTTTTTTTTCCATTGGTCCTTGCCATCTTTCTAATAATAATTACTGTTGAGAATATCTTCTGATAGGCATTGCATTCTTTTTAATCTCCACTTACTTGATGGATTTTGTATCACATTACTTGATAATTTTCATACTCATCTCCTTTTTTGTATAATGCCACAGGTAGTTTACTAGGCACCGGGGATGTATGAACAGAAGGTAGCACCTCTGTCTTTACGGAGCTCATATTCCAGGAGTGAAGACAAACATGAACTTAAGTACTTTCAAGATGTAGTAGTAAAAGGTACAACATGGACATAAAGAGAAAGTACTGAAGTCCAGTTGAATAGTTCAAGAAACCTTGACTGAGAAAAAGCTTATGCTGAATTTTTAGAGAAAAATTTCTTAGGCACATTAAAGAAATTAGTATTTGATATACTAAAAAGTTGGTGTATTGAGGGAGAGATGATAGACATACTAACTGTAGTGCAAAATGACAAATGATATAGATTGGAAATAAACAAGAAAGCATGATTGAATGATACCTGCTCTTAATTAATAGCTACTATGGATTCGGTAACTAATGTGTCCCTGAATGTACGTAGGGACCTTACATCCATAATCTCTAAACCTGATAATAACTCTGCAAGATGCACAGAATTCTCTATTTCACAAATGAAAAAACTGAGAATCAGAAAAGTTAAGTTGTTACTCTGAGTTACAAGGTTTGTAAATAGTAGTAGTCAGTAGGTGAACGCAGGTCTACTTGATTCTAAAATCTGTGTTTTTTCCCACTAAGCTTTGCTACCTAAAACAGTAGGGGAAAGTTCATGAAAGGTGGTAGGCTTTAAATTATATTTTAAAATAGTAAATATGCAAGAAATATTTATTGGGCTCCTACTGTGAGATGCTGTTTTAGGCACTGGCCATGTGGTAGTAAACAAAACAACTAGACCCTGGCTTCTTGGAGCTTACATTCTAGCTTTCGAAGTGCCTCTCACAGAGGTTCCCCATCCTGGGGGAAAGCATCCACAAATTCTGTTTTCCTTTATTAATAACTGTTGGCCCCCTAAGTTATCCCTTTATACCTAAATAGACTAGACTAACTTTACCTCAAATTAATGCCATTTCCCTGTACCTATTCTACTTGCCTAAAATTGTTCTCTGCCAGTCTCTCTTGTGCATGCCTGCCTTTTAAGTTTTCTTTTAATATACTCATCATTAGTTTCATAGTTTGCTCCTTATCAACTATTCCTTCAAGTATATTTTAAGATCACCCACTCTTTGATCTCACTTTTACTCATGCAACTTGATTCTCTACTTTTCTTCAGTACAGATTCTCCTCACAAATTAAAAACCTCTTCCTCTCCTCAACCCTTACCCAACCAACACTCATTTCACTGTGGTTTTAATATTTGGGGCTTCCTTGCAAGCCTCTGCTTATCTAAAGCTCCCCTCCTCAATGTCTTCCACTATGTCCCAACCTCTCCAACTATTCTTCAACCCCAAATCTCTTTCTAGCAATTTTTTACATTTATTCTCTACATTCAATTAGCATGTTTTAAATTTCTATCTTCTCTATTTCTCATGGTAGTGCACTCCTTAACTAGACTATAAACTTGTTCAAAGCAGGGATTGGTTCACATGGGCTTCATAATGCTCAAGCTAATGAATAAGGATCTCAGTATAAGAATTAGCTAATGAAAACAGAGCTACTATTGTGTTTATACAACAGTAATCAACCAATAATGTCATTACTGAAAATATTTTATTCTGGTAGTTTGTTATTCCTTTCCCAAAGATTTCCATGAGTATGATTTACTTAAAATCTGTAAGTATGTTTTTACTTAAATTCTGAAGATCTAGATATAAGTAAAAGGTAACATCATCAGATAATTTTAGGAACCTTTCTTTAGAATGTTAGCCGTAGCGTAATTCCTTTTGGGAGCAAGTGTCCTCTTCAGAGATTCGATTTACAATGAGCTTTGCAGACACTCATTTATTTGAAGTGAGTTCACCTGGATATATTTCTAAATGGAAATATAATAAGCAGTACATATATGTAATATAACACATATTTTAATTTTATATATATGTATACGTGTGTGTGTGTGTGTGTATGTATATATATATATATTTCTGTCCTATCCTATAGATAAAATCCTGGCTATATTCACATGAGAAAGTTAAGCCTTCCATGCAGCTTCATAATCTTTGGGGAACGTAAACCATGTAAAGTGAGGAAATGAAAATTAAAACAAAATGCCAAGGAACAGAAGAATAAAATAGTGATACAACAGAAGTTTTGTCCTTCCTCTACAGAGGTGATTTCTTAAGAGTGTTTCCTACAGAGCTTATATTGTGTGTATCACAGGAGCTGCTGTTGTGACTAAGCTGACAACAGGAAGAGCTGATTGTTCAAATGAAGACTCAAAGTTCTCTTGGACTATAAGATAAAAGCATTGACTGTTTAGCTATTTTAAAATAGATAGGTGTAAAATAGGTGTAAAAGAAAGCAGTATTAGCCAAACTTGTATAGGGTGTGTTTCAGCACACAATATTTTGTGATATGGGAAAGAATGCAGTAGTAACTATTCTTCCTGAAATTGAAGCGAGGAAGATAAACTGTACGCACACCTGGAGTTCTTTTAGCATCTGCAGACACGTGCATGAGCACGTGAGCGCGCACACACACACACACACACACACACGTTTCATTTGGCAGCTGACCAGTTCTTTCTATTAAGGGGAACACAGGCCAGTGCTTTATAGTAAAGCTAGAAATGACAGTGTTAAGAGGCAGAGCTTTCATGGAACAGCATTCACGGAAGTACAGTCAAGTGTCTTCCCAATTAGAGAAGAGCAAGGCTTAAGGCTCTTAAGGCTCTTAAGGAAAGCATTTCATTGTTTACCAAGAAACACACACACACACACACACACACACACACACAACAAAAGAAAGCAAACCAACACAGAAAGCACTTGGTCCTTTTGTTTCTTAAGTTCTTGTCTATTCATGTTTATTCATCACAAAACTATTTGTTCTTAAACACGACCATCTTCACTTATGACTACCTACTGAAAAATCATAGTTCCTCTTATTTCCATAGAAACAGATCTGTCCAGATTCTGCCCTTATTAATATTAGCTTAACTTCCATTGAAAGTACAATGTCTCATTAACCAAGCCTAGTAAGTACAGGGTATGACCCAATTTCATCTGCAAGATGGTGGTTTTGTTTCATAAAAGAAGATATTTTATGAGAGACCGAGAGAGAGAATGAGATTCAGGGGGTGAGGAAATGAGGAGACATTGCACAAAGAGCAAAACTTTCAGTTATAAGTCCTGGAGACCTAATATCCAGCATGGTAATGTAGCTAATAAAAATGCATCACTTACCTGAAATTTGCTAAAAGATCTCAGTTGTTCTCACCATTAAAAAAAAAAAAAAAGAAAACTAGGTAACTATGTAAGGCATGGTAGGTCTATTAGTTTGATTGTGGTAATCATCTCACAAGGTACACTTATAACTTATATAACAGTGTATACTTATAACAAATTGTCAAGTTGGATACCTTAAATATACACCATTTTATTTGTCAATAGACAAATAAAAAGCTGGGGCAAAAAGCTAAGGTTCTTTCAGTTGCCCACAAGGCTCCGTGATCCCTGCATTTTGCTTGACCTCTCTGGTCTCACCCCCTCTTTCTTTGTCTGCTCATTCTTACTCACTCAGTGCCAGCCACCCTTGTCTTCCTGCTGTGTTTGAACTTGCCAGGCACTCCTGGCTTTGTGGGTCTTTCCCTGTCAAATACCAAATATTCGTATACCTTCCAGATTTCTGTGGCGGTTCGTAAAGCAGCAGCAGGCTATCTCCAATCTCTATTCCTGTGCAGTCTCCTGTTACATAGGTCTGCATGGGGCTAGATACATGAAAGGAAACAACAATATTTGTAGAATTTCAGAAGAGTTTATCATGGTTTATATAAACTTTGTGCCATTTTTGTTGGAAAAATTCTCTCCAAGCTCTTAACCTAATGATGTCATTCATTCTTGTTTCATACATTTATGTCCTTGTTTCCATCAGCATGGGATAATGCTCACTTTTAGACATTAGAGATAGACTTGGAGTCAGATCCCATTTGTCATAGGCTCCAGACAAGGACTGAAACTACTCCTGTATTTACTGGTGGATTGTGCCATGCCATGAATGTAGCAGACAATAAATATTCTTAAAAATATCTCTGAGCTTATTTTCCTTATCTATATAATGGCTAACAAATTCCATCATAGGTATATAGTAAGCTCCGGAAATGGTAGCTTTTTTTGTCCCAAGACAGACTTGGCATTTGGAATTACTCATTATATTCATTAACTCAAATTCCCATGTTGTTTGAAATTATTTTTAAATATAACTTTTAGGTGAGTAAAGATCACAGAAAATGGCTGTAATTTATATTTTTAAGGGAAAGGAATGGAATGGTTTGTGATTGTTATTGTTGTTCCTATCACCTTTATCAATGAAATAATTTAAAATATTCTGTTGTCACAGGGGGGTGCATGGGTGGCTAGTCAGTTAAGCATCTGACTATTGGTTTCTGCTCTGGTCATGGTCTCATAAGTTCTGGGATCAAGCTGGTCTGGGTCATGCTCTGTGCTCAGCAGGGAGACCGTTTGAAGATCTTCTCCCTCTGTGCATCCCCCTATTCATGCACTCTCATTCTTTCTCTCTCTCAAATAATTTAATCTTAAAAAAATATATATTTGGTTGTCAGAGAATCCAAAAAGTATTTTAAAAAGAAATACTTAGAGAAATTACACAACAGAGGGTAATCTAAAATTACTCTGAGTCATAGTTTGATTCTGTACTGCCAGAAAGTATTAACCCATATTAATAGTATATTGTAATTGGGGCTAGATTCACATTAGACCAAAGGGAACAATCACCAATACACTGAAAGCAGAGTAGTAATTAAATTTCCTTGTAGTACAAAATCACAGACCTTCAAATATTTTAGGTAAGTAAACATTTTAGGAAACAACTGGAATTATGTATAATATTGAATTTTAATGTCAATATTAATTGATTTTTCTAAATATTTGTATTCTCTATGGCTTAAGATTTACTTCTTGAAATACTTAAATTCTTTACTGATATTTCCTGACTGTTGGGGCAAGTGTCTAAGTATTCAGAAGAATGGATTCACAGTCATCTGTGTTTCCAATCTTCTCACTAGTCACCTTATTTTTAGGTAACTTCAAACATTTGTAAGCATATATTTTGGATACTTGTTTTGGATTCAGTAAAACTATTTTTATTAATAATATAAAATAGAACATTTAATAAATGCTTACAAATAGACCCATAAATACAGAGAACAAATGCGTGTTTGACAGAGAGGAGGGGCTATGGGAATGGGCAAAATGAGTGAAGGGGAGTGGGAGGTACAGATGTCCTATTACAGAATAAATAAGTCACAAGGATGAAAGTACAACATAGGAAATGGAGTCAATGGTATTGTATTAGCATTGTATGGTGACAGATAGTAGCTACATTTGTGGTGAGGACAGCATAAATGCAAATGGTGCAGCCACACTAGAAGACAGCATAGAGGTTCCTCAAAATGTTAAAAATAGAATTATCCTATGATCCAGCAATTGCATTACCAGATATTTATTTGAAGATACAAAAATACTAATTTGAAGGGATACACAGACCCCAGTGTTCGTAGCAGCATTATCAACAATAGCCAAATTATAGAAACAGCCCACGTGGCCATCAACTGACACATGGATAAATAAAATATGGTATAGGGGTGCCTGAGTGCTCAGTGGGTTAAAGCCTCTGCCTTCAGCTCAGGTCATGATCCCAGGGTCCTGGGATCGAGCCCCGCATTGGGCTTTCTGCTCAGCAGGGAGCCTGCTTCCCCCTCTCTCTCTGCCTGCCTCTCTGCCTGTGTGTGATCTCAGTCTGTCAAATAAATAAATAAAATCTTAAAAAAAAAAGAAAATATGGTATATATGATATGTGGAATATTACTCAGCCATAAAAAAGAATGAAATCTTTTTGCAACAGTGTGGATGGAGCTAGGCAGTACTATGCTAAGCAAAATAAGCCAGTCAGAGAAAGACAAATACCATATGATTCCACTTACATGGAGAATTTAAGAAACAAAACAAATGAACATGAGGGGGAGAAAAGAGAGGAAACCCATGAATAAGACTCTTAACTACAGAGAACAAACTGATGGTTAGCAGAGGGGAAGTGGGTGGGGGATGGGTTAAATAGGTGATGGAAATTAAGAAGGGCACTTATGAAGAGCACCAGGTATTGTATGTAAGTGCTGAATTACTAAATTCTACACATGAAACTAATATTACACTGTATGTTAACTAACTGGAATTTAAATAAAATACTAAAAAATCACTATGTTGCACACCTGAAACTAATGTAACATTGTGTGTCAACTATATTTCAATGGAAAAAAGTTAAAAATTACATATATATCTTTGTTTCCAGTGCATCTATGGGAGACTAAACTATGTTTTATCATGTACAGTTTGATATAAATTTATAATATAAATAGATAAAATCATATAGTCATGCAAAAGTGCTTTCTGAAAGTATATTGTGAGCTAATTTGAAAAACCCTCACTCCAAGCAATATCAATCTTTCTATTCTACAATTATGAGTAATCTAAGTTTTTCAATATCAAAATAATTTTATCCATTTTTGTCATAATCTACAGCTTTATACTGAGATTTTTACAAAGAAAGTGCTCACATTCACAATTTATTGTTCATAGCACTTTTACTTTAATGCAAGATTAATAAGCTTTTTATTACAAGATTTATACTGTACATACAAAGTATGTAGATTTTCCCTTATTTTAAAAGTTTTAAAAATAGCACTTCTCCAATTTTTTTTTCTTTTATATTTGGCATTTGTGACTGTGCCACTTTTGACCTCATGTATATCTATATTTTTAAAGATTTTATTTATTTATTTGACAGAGAGAGATCACAAGTAGGCAGAGAGGCAGGCAGAGAGAGAGGAGGAAGCAGGCTCCCCACCAAGCAGAGAGCCCGATGTGGGGCTCCATCCCAGGACCCTGAGATCACGACCTGAGCTGAAGGCAGAGGCTTTAAACCACTGAGCCACACAGGCACCCCGACCTCTTATATTTCTGTAAAGCAAAAACGAGACTTTATTTTTTCCATTCCCTTTTTAAACTTTCAGTTAACAATATTGTGATTATCATTGTGCTTTGTGGAGTATGTGAAGTTATTTAAACAGCTCTTCAACCAGCTCTTCAGAATTTACTGAAGCATCTGTTTATCTTTTGCATGTGAAAATATATAAAACATGTGGAGATATATAAAATAGAGGCCAAAGCAATCATTATTTGCAAATTATGTGTCAGTCTACCTCAAAAATTCCTCAAAAATCAGTGCTGGTGTTGGTGGGGGTCGGGGACTATTAGTGGTGTTAAGAAAGATGTCCTGAACCACAGTCAAAAGTGAAATATAGCTTTTCTAATAAGCACTTTGACTATATAATTGAAAAATATCTTTCCTGATATAAGAAAGTACTCTTAGGATTAAATGTAATTATTGGTACTTGTCCTATTGGCAGTATTCAATACAAATTTATTAAATGAATGATATTTTGGGGCACAAGTGTGGCTCAGTCAGTTAAGCATAGGATTCTTGGTCTCAGGTCATGATCTCAGGGTTTTGGGATCGAGCCCCATGGCAGGCTCTACACTCAGTGGGTTATCTGCTTGAGATTCTGTCTCTCTCTCTGCCCTTCCCCAAAACTCTTTCTCTGTCTCAAATAAAAAATAAATAAATCTTTTTTTTTTTTTTTTTTTTAATGAACAATGTTTTTACTTCTAACTCTATCTTCTCTGCATTTAACTTTGATGGGGGAGGTTCTTGGCTATTTTGTTCTTGGCTATTTTGTTCATTTTTCTATGCGTGCTTCTCATGATACTTTAAAGTTTCAGAGCATTATATTATGTTTATTTAAATGCCTATTTTAAAGAAGTTATAATTTGTATCAGTAGCAAGTGTAGTTTAAACTACAGCATTAGTATATCTTACAGTAAAAAGGAAAGTGTGCATAGTTTCCAGATTAGTAATCTCCTGCATGGTAATTTATCCTGAAATAATAAAGTAAATCTAAAATAAGCAATGATATTCAGGGCACCTGGGTGGCTCAGTGTGTTAAGCCTCTGCCTTCATCTCAGGTCATGATCTCAGGGTCCTGGGATTGAGCCCAGCATCAGGCTCTCTGCTCAGCAGGGAGCTTGCTTCCCCCCGCTCTCTCTGTGTCTCTATTTGAGATCTCTCTCTCTCTCTCTCTCTCTCTGTCAAATAAATAAATAAATAAATAATCTTAAAATAAAATATAATAAGCAATGTTATTAATCACAGCTTTCTTGCCAGTAGGAGAAAATTTGGCAAGCAACCCAAATTATCTGGTAATATGATAGTGGTATAGCAAATAGTATATCATCCCAAAGAAATATAATATTTAAAAGGTTAATTAAAAGGAGAATGTATGAAACAATAGGACATGATTATGATGTATACACAAGTGTAAAATAGTAAAATTTAAAATTTTACATAACATGAATTGCATTATTTGAAATATGTATTGACAAAACAGGGAAATTATAGAAAAATTATGTTAGACAAATCTTAGAATGATGGAATTGTGAGTAGGTTTTCAAAATCTGGAGTGTAGTGATATTATATATACATTCAATTGCTCAAAATGTAGTGGCATAAGAGAACTTCAGTAATAGTGAAAGTTGTACCATATTAAGTGACAGTGAAGCCATATCATTTCAAAAAATACAAGTAGGCAAAAGCTATTAAAGTATTCAATGACTTCTACCTTGGACTGTGACTAAAAATGTCCTTGTTCAAAACTGCAGTAACAACTTTCAATAATATAATTTAACCTGGCTAGCAAAGATGTCCAATTAGATGAGGATTATTCCTTAATCCTGAGTAGGATTAGCCTCTAGTGAATCAAGCTCACTAAATATTTTCTTTATCTACAGTTTTGCCATTTTGTAGGCACCATGGTGAGAATTTTTTCAGTTCACTATGAAAATAATTTAAAATCATGCAAAGGGATGTGATATTTGGCTGTTTGTTAATCCAGAGTACTATTAATTTATATACCATGAGGACTGCCATATAGCAATGTTTGTCAGTTCAATAAACACTGATGAACTGTAGGCTGTTCAAGGCACTGAGCACAGAGACTGGTACACAACAGCTGTTCAGGTAATTTCAGCAACTGCTCTTATTGTTTTAATAGTTGTTGATGATGTTGTTGTTATTATTACTAGCACTGTCAGTGTGAAAAGCTGACAGTGAAAAGCTTTAGTGAAAAGCTTTTGTGAAAAGCTCTATGGTTGACCTTAAAGAGGAATCTATGACAACAGTCCTTGCTCTTAAGAAACTAACTACTGGTACTCTTTTAATCATTCTTTTTTATTCTTTAATGAAGTTTTGACTGGCTACCAAAGAATAGCTAGACATTGGGAATGATGTGATCACCAGGTCATCCTCAGTTCTTTCTTTGAGTGAGATAACAGTCTAACAGAGGAGATATCAGTCACTAAATCACCATAACACATCACGATGTGCTATAATAGGCTAAGTAAGGCACAGAGTGCAGTGAGGACACAATGGAAAGCCACATAAACTGGGAAGGACTTCTGGGAGAGAGCATCTAATCTGGATCGGTAAGAGCAAGGTACAGTTAGCCAAGCTCAAGCCCAGCAATGTAAAGTTAGCCAACCCCCAAGAAGGGGTCTGGTGCAGTAGGAAGCTAATCAAGTTTGTTTTAAAAACCAAAGCAAGGAAATTTAAAAACAAGGCTGGAGAGACACAAGCAAGACTCCTTCATAAAGGGTCTTATATGCCCTGTTGAGAACTCAAGGCTTGGTTCTGCAGGGTAGGTTAACTGGCCAGCCGACTCGACCTAGGAGTGACTAGGTAGGAACAGAACGTAGGGAATAGAGCTAATGAGAACCACTGAGCAAATGCTGGCTCTCGGGAGAGGAGCTGCTTAAAGCAAGACTGAGCGCCATTCCTAAAAGCTGGGATTGAAGACAACTAGCAAAACAGGGATCTGAAGATCAGGACAAAAAAGTAGTTCTAAGAGTGCTGCTCCAGGAATGGGTGGTTGGACAATGAGTAACAGGAGGCCAGGACTGAATCTGAAAGCAAATCAATCAATCAATCAGTCAATCTTTCCTTTAAATGTCACAGGGAGCTGAAATTATGAAGGGCTCAGAGAGGGCCAAAGAACAAGATGTCCTACCAGGAACTGGGTGGAAAAAGTACCAGGTCTTTCAAGAATATTAAAAAATATTGAGACTTTTGTAAGAAGAAAGTTACAGTGTTTCCCTTTCTCTGTAAAAATATTCGTTACTGAAACTTCACTCAAGGAGAGGTGCATCATATTCTTAATCTGTCAGGACAGGAAGCATTTTTATGGAGAATTAAAGGTGGTTATTGTGAAAGCACTACTCTTTCGCATCTCACCTGGAACAGTTGCTGAGTCTTTGCATTCACTTGCTGCACTACTTGTGAAGTGCTATGATTTGTAGCAGTTACTGGTGAGAACATTAAAATGCAAACAAAGACCATTTATATACTTGAGCTGAAGCTCAAAGGAACTGATATAAGAGCTGGCCACTTACACATACATGTCCTCTTCCATAATCCTGAAGTCCCTTGGAATAGAGACTAGCATTTTCCAAGTTACTGTCAGAATTAGAAATGCTGAAGCTTCTGGTTTATTCCTAAAACTTTGTCCTGTAATACTGTAATTGAGTTAAAATATCTTTATCATGTGTATCAACCTAGTTTCTCTGTTGAGGAGGATAAAAAATAAATTTTGTGATGAGAATTCTGAACACTATTGAAAAAATATTACAGTTTACTAAATGTACATGTAATAAGGATAATTCCTCTACTTCCCTCTTGGGTATTTTTGGGAGTTTTTTTTTTTTTTCCTTGCAAAAAATATATGATATGGGAAATAGTTTATGTAGGAAAATATGGGAAGTAGTTACTGACACATAGTCATATTTAATTAATTTAGTTGAAAATCTGTATGGAGTCTCTGTTGTGTTTAAGAAAATATACTAGGTTAAAGTAAAAATGGAAAACCCAGGCTTTGGATATTTGTATGACCAGGATTCCACAATTAAGCCCGAGTTTCTTCTCTAAGATTAGAATCTTGTGACTGCCCAAGTGCTACTTGCTTAAAGCGCTTTCTACTCATTGTGGGAAACAGACATTAATCACCGAATCAGAAGACAAGTAAAATTATACCTGTAGTAACTTCAAAGTAAAGAAAGTATATGGTGCAGTAAACACAGATAAATATTTGTTTTGTTTTAGTTTTTAAAACCTGATCAATAATATCAGTGAAGGCTTTTCTGAGGAAGAGGTACTTGAACGAACAATGAGCTATCCCTTATTCATGTAAGAAAAACTATATATTCTGTAGAAAAGGAATTCAGACTAAAAGTTAGAGGCATGGGTTCTGGTGCCAGAATATTGTTAACATGAAGAGCATTTCCTTTTTGGACTATATATTTCAGAGATATCAAATAAGGCAGAAATGGCTAGATAATCCTTTTCACAATGAGATAAGATATGTGAAATGTGTTTGAATGTTTAAAAGAGCTGCACTAATGAAAGACGTTGCCACGATTGGCACAAATTTTAGAATTTTTTTTAAAGTATAACACCCAATATGTCACTTCTACAGTTTTAAAGTTCACGAAGTCAATATATGTTATATTGGAAGCTATAGGGGTTTTAAAAACTAAGTTTCTAAAGAGTGCAGTTACCAAAGTAACAGTTACCAGGAACAATATGAAACCTGAAAAGTATGACAAATTAAAATCAAGGTTGGGAAGTAAAGTTTTAACTAAATAACCACCCATTTTCCTCATCTTCTTTGGCTTTCACCTAAAGGCTTCTGTTTTTCCATAGTGAATAAACTGATTCTTACATTCTTCTTCGAATATACCTTGGCTCTTATGAAGCATTACATAAGTTAGATTTTATGAAAATAATTAATTTTGAATATATCCCTTATTTTACAGCATTTCTAAGAAAAAATTGGTATTTTAATAACAGATCACTTATTTTGCTATAATTATGGTGATTAAGGTAAACAGTTCATCCTAAAGAACACATGCATTTATTATTCATGGATTGAGAGCAAAATAATGGTCATATAATTCTATCGACATCTAAAACTTCTCATAAGTTTACCTGTAATTTTCTTTACAAATTTATAAACTTATTTACTTATTTTGGTTTTGTTTTTTATATAGGTAAATTGATTTTCCTAACACTGCACTTGTATTTACTTCCACATCAAACTTAGAGCTGGGTCATGTTGATACTGGGCACTAAAATTGTTTTCTACTTTGCTTTCCTTTTCTTAAAAGTCAATGAATGAATGTTAAGAATTTCCAACTAAGTGTTTGGTTTCAGGGTTTTGTTTTTATTTTTAAATTTGTAAATCTGTCCTTGAGCCTTGAATTAAATACTTGCATAGGCCAAAAGGAGGTCTGGCCTTTTGCCATGGGCTTTGTGGAGCTATTCCCTGTCATACCTGATAGCAGAGTCTTTGTTTAGGGAAAAA
This sequence comes from Neogale vison, assembly GCF_020171115.1. NCBI lineage: Eukaryota > Metazoa > Chordata > Mammalia > Carnivora > Mustelidae > Neogale > Neogale vison. Next base: position 47,603,241 of record NC_058094.1, read on the forward strand.
AATGTGATTTAGTGTGGGTAGGGGTTTTGGGTTATGTGGTATCCATTGACCTAGATACTGAATCCAGTCATGTGGACAGCCAATCAGTCAGACATGCCTGCAAAATAAAGGACTGATAAAACTCAAGACACTGAAGCTCAGGTGCCCTTCCCTGTTTGTCAGTAGGCCATGGATATTGTCATACACGGATACCAGCATGGTAATGCACCCCTAATGGAAGCTTCTCAGATGCTACTCTATAAATCTCTTCCTTTGGTTGATTTTTTTTTTTGAAAGATTTTATTTATTTATTTGACAGACAGAGATCACAAGTATGCAGAGAGGCAGGCAGAGAGAGAGAGGAGGAAGCAGGCTCCCCACTGAGCAGAGAGCCCGATGCTCTATCCTAGGACCCTGGGATCATGACCTGAGCTGGAGGCAGAGGCTTTAACCCACTGAGCCACCCAGGCACGCTCCTTTGGTTGATTTTTATTCTTCATTCTTTCTTTCCCTGTAAGAACTAAAAACCTTAAAGTATAATAGTTTCCAGTGATTTTGGGGTTTCTGGTTTTGGGTTTTTTTGTTTTTTGTTTTTTGTTTTTAGTCTTCAAATCTTAGAATGTTTTTGGAACCCCTGAACTTGTAGTTGGTGTGAGAAATAAGAGTGGTTCAGTGCAGAGTCTTTCCTCTATCTAACTTTATAGTTGGACCTTACCTTCTTGTAGTTGGGGTCAGAAGCTTAGGAGGTCTTGGAAATCTGAGGACTATATGCTCTTAACTTCAGTTTGGTTAATTCTAGGAATTTGATAATATCCAAATCCCCAAAATTTCTTCATCTCAGTGACAGCTCTACATTCTTCAGTTTAAATTCATGTTCTGAAAAATAAATAGCTTATAATGTATCATCTTTTCTACTAGAATACCTTCTTGAATCTGAACATAGCTTTGTAGTTCTTTAGCAAACTTATATGTAAATTTCCCTATGATTGGTTTTCATTTTCAGATTGGAAAGATGGGGTGTTCTCATGTCCCAAGACATGTCCCAGCTATTCCCATAGTTTGAACAGAATGTTTGAGTAGTATGAATTATACATAGAAAAAATCCTTGGCAACTTATTTACTAAGGATACATACAGATCGTATTCTGATTTAACTTAAGCATAAGTTATTTTTTTTTCTTTCAAATAGTAAAAATTTTAAACTAAAATCATTAAACATTTTCCCCAATTTGGTATATCAAAACTTATATTAAAAGTTAATTCACAGGGGAAAAAAACAGTTAGTTCATAGGAAAAGTTAAAATAACTGATTTTCCAAAAGAGATTCCTAAAAGGCCTATGGCATGTGACCTCAAATATTTAAAACACTGCAGTATGAAGGGGGCATATTCTGGGTATGTGTGGAGGTAGAATAGGAACCAATATTAGGAAGGCAGAGTTTGCCTCAGTAATGTCCCTCACACTGAAACTGTCACTGCTGAGGCCATATGCTCAAATTTCAAAGACTGAGGTTAAGATTGCTCTACTGAACCTAATAAAGATGATCATGTTTAGTGTTTTCAGTGTTAGAACTTATAATTACTAAGATATTTTCTCATGTTTCTAATGACGAGTGAATCTGGGAATAAAAAAAAAAAATTGATACATATACACTCACACAGCTCCACGTTTAGATGGTACTTGGAATAGGAGGTTGTGACTTTCAGGTGAGAGTTGAATATTTAATGAAGTCTCTCAGCCTTCGCATTGCCTGCTGGGAAGGCTTCTAATCAATCTCCTTAACAGGGGCTATCTCTGGACATAACACTTAGTCTAGCAGTAAATTCTATACCTAAGGTCTCAGATGAAAGACCCAGGAACTTAATTTCCTTGTTTTTTAAACTAATTCTATTTATCTTGTTTATTTTTAAAAACACCAAAAGGCCAAAAGCAAAAGCAGTGATCCTCTAAGGAAACAAGAAAGCAGGAAATAAAATTCTCAATTTTGATCAAAATGTCATTGGCATTTGAATTTGAAATAAATACACTTGAATTACTGATTCATTTTAATATGTTGTAGCCAAACAGGACATTTTTACAGTTTTTTTAAATTAGTGATACAGTGTATTAAACATTTCTTCCTTAATATCCCTATGGGATCCAGGGAAACAACCCATAATCGGATTCACTAGTTCTTCACCGAAACTTCCAAGTTGTCCCAATAAACCAGAGTTAAGAGTCTCCAAAAAATCTCATGTCAGTTTACATCAGGCTCTCTGCCAATTAAATTGTTCCCAACTCAAGAAATACCTTTCTTTTTTCAAGCTGTCTGAATTTTACTTTTGTGAATAAGAGATTATAGACATAAACAATGAGTACTGTACAATAACCTAAATAAATGTCATTTTGACTATTTTTTTTCCTTTAATGATATTTCAGGAATAACATTATCTGTTTGGAAACCTTATAAGATACAAATAGTAAGAAGTTGTGTGCAGTAAGAAGTTTAACAAGTTATAATTGGCTGTTTTATACCTCTCTCTTATTTATTACTCTAGTCCCAATGTCTAGCAAAGCACCTAGCCTTTGGAGGTGAAAAACAAGTCATTATTAAATGAATGAATTCTAGATAATCAGTTACTTGAAAAGTCTTTTGAATGGTCAGCTAATAACTTGACCATGTTATTCAAGAAGACACTTTCAGAGACACCCTTACGTTTTCGTAGAATCATTTGATAATTAGGCCTAGATTCATATTTAAGGTCTATCCTTAGTTTTAAGTTATATTTCATGAAAGCAGAAAATCATCATACAAACAATACTCACTAATTCATCAAGAGGGGTTTCTGTTGTTGCTCATCTTTTAAATATTTGTAAATAGGATGGTCACTCCTATCAATTTTCATTAAGTTTTAGCAGAGCTGAAAGCTTGTTGACAATCCCCATTTTCGCTATAGTTTTATGTCTAAACTGAGAGAAACTCAAAAATTCCATTCTGTAAGGTGTTGATGTTGTATATCTCTATGATCCTAGGTCACAGAGATAAGTGAATTACCCTGATATACAGAAGACCAAAGCCAGAATCCAGAATCAAAACCAGAACTTGTCTGTACTCCTTACTATGCTATTTGGCTTTGTCTTCATTGGCAAAAGAAAAAAAAACAACAACCTTTGGACATTTCAGTCTGTCTGTAATTATAATAATTACAATAAACTTGCAAAAATTTTAAGGCAATTTTCAAGGCAAAATTAATAGTTTTAAAATACCTTTCAGCAAATTGTTGCCTTCTTTTCCGCTATACCACTAACCATCGCCAGTAGTAAAATATTAATGTACTGTAAAATCTGTGAAGCTCTGCCTTTTATTTTTGTACCTAATCAACTCTCTCTATAATTTTGTAACTATGTGGCCCACCCTGAATTACCGTTGCAAGCTATATGCATTAATAATATGGAAACTACAGGAATGAAATAAGCCTTTGAAAGTGGTTACGAAGGCCAAAGAAAGAAAACTGAAAACCTTTTGACAAGCAGTTTCTGAAGCTGCTGACATTCCTTTAAAGGCTTTTTCATGTTGGCACACAGAGAGGCTTTGCAGAGCACACCAAGTAAAACCTATTAACTGCCACTCCAGTACAAGGGACTAACAGTTTTCCATGAGACATGGAAAGAAAATGGACAAACTTTCCTATTGCTGACCTTTCAGTTTAAAATTGTGTTTTTGAAGTGTTGGATGAGGGAAAGAAAGACATAACTTCATTTGGGATGTGTTGTTGGTCAATATCTACCTCTTTCATTTCCTTGAGAGCTGTGTATTGCAGTGACATACATATTTTATAAATTATAGAAGTAAAGTGATATTTTGAACACTGGGTCCTTAAACTAAAGAATAATCAGAACATAGCAAGAGGCAAAAAAGTACCTTTTTTTTTTTTTTTGGTTATCTCATGTTTTACATTTTGATCAATAAAAACTTTTGAAAATAAAGCAGTAACCCCTCTTACTTGGCATTGAAAACAATGTAAACTTAAAAATTAGTTAACAATAACATTCTCTAATACTCTTTTTTACTGTTCTAATTGCTATCAAGAATTTCAGATAATTATAATTTTTTTAGAAATTAGTCTACAAATTAATAATAGCACAAAAATAATCTTAATAAATTATTTTGGTAGTAATAATATTTGTAAATAGAATCCTATGGTTATCTTTCATGTATTTGTTATTTGCAAGGATTTTGTTGGGTTATATAAGGGAAAGTAATGTAGAATAGTTATTTTAGAGTTAAAGCATGTTTGGGGAAAATAAATGAATATAATTATCCTACATTAAAATATACCATCATGCTGCCCCAAAAACCCACAGTATGTGGTTATGTTGTACATGAAATAAAGAGTTCTTTCTGTTATTTCCAGTAACATATTCCATTCTGGTCTAGGCCCAAGATAGACCCGCCTTATGCTAAATAAATGTTATGGTACTTCATATTAAAGTGAGAATTCAGTGTGAGTTTTGGGCAGAGACTGATACAGCATATACAAATTGTTTTCTTAAAGGTCTTTAATTACGCATTTCAGACATGAAACATATATAGCATCACTGAAATTGCTAATATATACATGAAAATAAAAGGGAAAAAACACTATTAAGGGTTGCATTTTATGTTCAGCTGTAACCCAGACATTCCTGAAACAAGGCATAAAGCTTAAGCATTTGTAATCTGCCTATCCACATAAGATGTAAAATGATGTCTCTTCTTGAAAAATGCCATTTTGGGGTTATTTAAAAATATCAACAATTATTTGTGTTATTTTTTAAATTTTAAAAAACTTGTACATTAAATTGCATTTGTAAAATATGCAGAGAACCACCAAAATCTGGATATAAAAGAAAATTAAGGGAGTGTAAATCAGAATTGCATTGTACTTTGAGATGCTAAAAATGTCTGGGATGGAGACCAATTGTTACTCAGTGGAGAAAGTCACTGTGTTTCAAGGTATAGTCCTTGGCTTTATGGGCAGTCTGCTTCAGTAGTTCAGGCTCTAAAGAATTCAGTTAACAAATTAAAGTCACAAAAGACTGGCTGATGCATGAGCTAAAATGATAACTTATCAATTTGTAGTAATAATTATAATTATCACAAAAAAATGCTTAAGAAAAATTTTCACTATAAGCCATAGAATAATCAGAAGGCTGTTTCTGAAGCAGTTGGACAATCCTAATGGTGTCCTTGGAGTCATCATTTTTTGATAGCTTGATACTCCCAGAGTTAACTGCTAGCACATAGCTGAAATTGTACATGGTTACATCAGTTAAGTTTTCCAGATATATACTCCCTAGTATTGAATCCCCTCACCAAAATATGCCTACTTGTACCCTCTTTTCTAAACAACGTACTGTCAAAATCACCCATTTTTAAAACTTCCACTTACAATGTTAACTAACTTGAATTTAAATAAAATCTTGCAAGAAAAAAAATTAAAGAAAACAAAATTTCCACTAAACAGAGGATTTCTTTAGAATAGTGAGGATCTGAGACTTACATACCCTTATCATTTTTCAATAGATTTGCCTCTCCAGTTTCCCCAAGAGATACCCTCCATCTCTTGAGTGTGTTATTGTTCCAGATGGCCAGTCTCATCGATTATAAGCCAACTTCTTATTTAACTTTCATAAAGGTAAATTATTTGTATAAATATAACTCTGAAGTTACCACATTTCAAATATAAAGTTTGGAGATTAATAATAAAGAGAAAAGAGTAATTTTTTTTTATTTGGAAAAAATACCTTTATATTTTACAAAATCACATTTTCAAAATCAAAATAAATATACACAAGTATGGAAGGAATCAATAAATGCAATGGTGAAAATGCAACAGAGCAATATTATAGTAGTTAGGACTGAAACAGGGGGATGGGGCTAATGTAGTTTAAATGGCCAAGCAGGATCCTCTAAAGGGAAAACATTTTAGTGCAGGTTTCAACAGCAAAATTAACCAGCCATGCAAAGATATGAGGATATAACATTCCTGTTAGACTCACAGCTAAATAACGTTACGTTTTTGTTTCTGAAAGTTTAGCTATGGTGCCTCCACCTATGATACCCCAATTAACATTTCAAGGGACTGGCCCAGCAGAGCTGTAGAAACATTCCAAGTTCCTGATCAATAGTTATAGTGTTTCTGCTACAGACTGGCTCTAGAAACACTAGTGCCTTAGGATTATCTCAGTCAACATTTTCACATAGTCTTGGACCACTACTGCATTTAGGAATTTATTTTATTAGCAATACAGGAGCTTTAAAAAAAATCAGGATGTGGGAAAAAATTATAACATTCATCAGAAACTAAAGCAGCACTGTTTAATAAAACTTGCCGCAGCGATGAAAATGTTTTATGTATGTATGATGTCCAGAATGGTCGCCACTAGTTACATGTGGCTATTAGGTACTTCAAATGTAACTAGTGCACTTGAGGAACTGATTTTTTTTAAATTATATTTAAGTTAATTTGAATGTAAATAGTACCATGTGGCTAATGGCTACCATATTGACAAAACAGGTCTAGAAAATTAATTTTAAATAAATGATCAGTGTTTTGGACCATACAAGTTAATTAATTCTTTAAAATTCTTAAGCCACACCTTTGGAGTATTAGAAGAGGTAAAAATGAAACATTTAGGGGCGCCTGGTTGGCTGAGTCCGATGAGCGTCTGCCTGGGGGGGGGGCTGCTTCTCCCTCTCCCGTTCCCTCTCTCGCTGTGTCTCTCTCTGTCAAATAAATAAAATCTTTAGAAAACAAGTGAAACATTTATATCTTAATTTACACTTTATGGGTTAAAAGCATATCTTAAACACAATATATTTATAATGAATTAGTCATGTTGCTGCCAGCGCACCTTCTCATTTGTTTTTCCTGGGGCAAAGGCTGAAGTCTAGTTTTCTCTCCTTGACTTTGGAGGTAATGGTGCAATACTCTACATAGGGAAAAACTAAACCAGAACAATATACAAAAAGCTATTAAATTGAAAAGCATTAGTCTCTGTTCCCTTGATGTGTTTTGCATTCACAGTCTTAATTTCCACCATTTCTGACTAGTAAGAAAAAGCAATGACAGAATCTGGTTGAAGAGGAAAAATCTGAAAGGATCTTCTGGGGAAAAAAGTAGGTATTACTGGTGTACCAAAAAAAAAAAAAAAAAAGAGAGAGAGAGAGAGAAAGAAAATGAATGAATGATAGCATAAAAATATTGCAAAGCACTAGATAATCTGTATTATTTGTTGGTCATTATTAGTAGAAAATATCTCATTTTTTATCATAGCAATGACTATTTACTTATGATTGCTTGTTACTAATCTTAAAAAAAAAAACCTGCAGAAATCAGCTATCAAAGTGATAATGAATGAAGTTATTGCAGGTGGAAATGCATTTAAGAAGGTTAATAGAAAAGAGGAAGAAAGATTTCCAAGATTTTCCAGAGACAATATAGATTGTTATTCTAGTTTGGCAGATTGAACTCAATATATATACATGTTTGAGAATGGCTATTGATAGTCACATTAATTTTATATAAACTGTATCATATGAGACCTATTTGAACCACCAAAGCTAGTAATAATTACCATATTACCCAAGGCCATCTTTTTTTTTCCCCTCATTTTGGAATTGAAAGCAGCAATGCATATTTTGTAAAGTTCTATAAGAATATATTGTAGGACACATTTTTTAGTATTATCGGTAATACACAGGTAATGTTTTTAATTGTCAAATGACTGATAATTTTTGTTAATGAGTTTGAGCACTAAAAGATAGGTGAGCTGGACCATATGTTACCAACTCACTCACTTTATGCAGGAGATAACTCATTATTTTCTTTTCAGAAAATAATGTTCTAAATGTTGCCAGATACAAAAAAATCTGAGCCACAAATATCTAACATTCAGAAACATCATATCATGACAATGTTTTTATATTGTTTTTATTTCATTTTATATAGAATATTTATGAACTTAGAGTAAAATGATTCATTTTTTAACATTCATTTAAATATTAAAATATTAGTAGGAATAGATATGTGACATAAAGTGAGATTCATCTATATTCATTATGTTTGCAAAATGAATTACAATTGAAAAATTCTATTTTAACCATACAATAAAAATCAAGAAAAGTGAAAAGCTCTCCAAAAAAGATAAATGAATTTATTTTGGTCTTTATATATAAGTAGAATACAGAAAAAAATTAAATTGGTCAAGTAAATAATCGGGTTTCCTCTCTTCAATTCTGTGAATTTGAATCCTCTTGAAGGGATGCAAGCAGGGTTACATAGTTTCAATTATACTGAAACTTTCATCTATCTCCCCCAATAGACAAGTTTGAAATGGGCATATCAAAAATGATCATTTGAAATACATGCTATATTGAGCAGGGAGGAATTTTTCCACAGACTTAAATATTTTACAGAAACTCGTCTTTTTTAACACTTGTTTTTTATTACTTTAACACCTAATTTGCTTATTATTTTCTGCAACATTTATTTGTTCACTTGATATTCTCTCTCAGGAATGTGTGTCATTTTTTAGTGTTTACTACTTTACCTAACTCAAATTCTTTCTTTTCTCCAGGCACTGCCAATGTGCTGCCCTCCAAAAATCCCTAAGGCTTTCTTTTCTGACCCTCCCAGGTAGAGCACAATCTCTGTCAGACACTTCTAATTCTCATTTCTTTAAAAAAAAAAAAAATTAAGAGACTTATTTGAGAGAGAGAAAGAGAGCACGGAGGGAGAATGAGAGGGAGAAGGAGATTCCCTGCTGAGCCGAGAGCCCCGGGCAATGCAGGGCTCCATCCCAGGACCCTGAGATCAGGACCTGAGCAGAAGGCAGATACTTAACCCTCTGATCCACCCAGGCGCCCCCATAATAATGAAGTTTTAGGATATAAGTGAGGTTCGTTGGGGTGAGGTCTGGAGCCGGTGACCAAGAAAGAATTCTTGAGACATCTCTGGTGCAAAATGGTGGTTTATTAAAGCCCGTGCACAAGACCTGTGGGCAGAAGGAACGACGGCACCGGGGTTGTGAAGAGTGGCTGATGCTATACTGTGGGGCTGATGGAGGTAAGGACAGGGGAAGTTTCCAAAGGATTTTCATATGCTAAAGAGGACCTACAAGATACGAGACCTTGCCATTGTCAGGTTAAGTTTGTTTTTCCCCTCTAGCAACATATTAAGATAGTTGGGAGATGCAGGGAAGGATGTCACACCTGTGCCACCCAGGAGTGGGGGGAAGGAGAAAGTTGCAGGGTGTCAGCTTCTGCTTGCCTTCTGTTCCCTCATCAATAGTTCTCATTTCTTTTTACTTACTTTCCTCCTAATTTTAGTCCTTCATTTCTATATCCGTTTTCTTATATATTCTATTTTATTGACCTGGCATTGGATGCCCCATCAAGCTGCTATCTTTTCATCATTTCATAGTGTATTCTGTGCAGTTGATTCTAGAATTGCCTCTCTTTCCTTAGTTTCCACTCCACCCCTCTGAGAGTATCCATCTCCATCACCTGCCACTTAAACTTCAGGTTTTCAAACATCCTTTCCTCTTCTCCCCCAAAAGATATGTCCCCTCCTGCCCATCATCACCCTCTGCCTGATGGGGCATAGATTATTTTGTACTCTCCTTTGGTATGATATACTTTCCTTTGGTGCATCAACTTCCTTTTCTACACTACCCCTAAAACTGTCCTATGAAAGCCTAGGCAACACATCCTTCTTTACCTTCAGAAGCTTCTGAAATTCCTCTCAAATTATGAATCTTCCAGTCAAGTGAAAAGAGACATTCTATCTCTTTTATGCAAAAATATTACCATGTTGAACTTCTATACTTTGTCAAAACATCAAATCCTATATATACTGTGTTTAATATTCTGTCATTAGATGCCTTATTGCTTAGAATAGTTCTCAAAAGTTATTTGGCCATCAATAGTTGTCCGGGGCTCTATTATTTAACTGAATGATTAGGAAAGTTTATTTATTTTTATTTTGGAGAAATTTTTCCTCCCTTCCAAAAACTAAGGAAATAGTGCTTATTCATGTTTGTTTCACTTGCTAGAAATGAAACAATAGCACAAGTGCTTTCCATTTGTTAATGGTGATAACCTGACTTCTTCAGATCTGCCAGAGAACTCAGTCACTATTTTATTACATGGAGTTTGTTGACAATTTTCTTTGGGTTTAAGGAAGGGCAGTAACCTTTTGAACTCGTTTTTTAGTAAATACACCACAGCAAAACATTGGCAACAGAAGGAATGTTTTCAAGACCATATTAGCATAAAGCAATTAGGCAATGGTAATGAGGATTAGTCTCTCCTGTTATGGCAACAACTGCTCCTGAACCCTGAAACAAAGTCACTTAGGAACCTTTCAGGGTTTTTTGCTCTGTAATTTCTTGGGAATTCTCTGCCCAATCTACTCATCTCTTAGGAGCAAACCTCTAATTCAACGTAGGCCTTTAACATGTAATTTGTTGACAACTCACTTTGTGTCCCTTGGAAAGGAAAAAAAAAAGTTTCCCCCTGGCACATTTCCCTCCTGGGCTGCCTCCTGCCTTCCTCCCGCACCCTCCCCAATCACAGCCCAAGCCTCTGCACTTGCTCAGCTTTTAAGTGGAATCCATTGATGACTCTTCTGTTCAGTGTGTTATTCTTATTTCTGATTACCTGTACTATCCACTTCTTTGAGTTCAGTGAGTTTCCTTTTGTGATTGAAGAAGAAGCCAAAATAATAATAATAATAACAATAATAATAATAATAATAATAATAATAATCCAGAGCACTAACTCAACCTTTGACTTTTCCTATGAAGCATCTCTTTTCTGCCCTTTATGGCATGATCATGTGCTAATATTGTGACCACTTCCAACCACTCTACAAGATGCAATGGGAATAAATGGAAAGATTACCTAAAGGGCAATAAGAGTCCTTGGAGAATACAGCCTTCGTTTTTAAGTAAATATCCCTAGAGGTAGTGAAGCCTGAATTGAGTCTTTAAAAAAAAGGTGGGGTTGGTGGGGGGTGGGAAGCAAAGAATGATAATGGTACTCGTGGGAAAGAGGGTAACATGGAGAAACAAACTGGCAAATGGACCATTTCCATACAGTGGTCTAAGTATGCTGGTAGATGTTTGGTGTTTACAGGGGCAATAAAGAGGGTCTGAGAAAGCCTTTCTGTGCGACAGCTTAAGTTAAATATTGACCAAACCAGTCCCCCTCCATCCGGGCCAAGGAAAAGATTGGTCCTGTCTTCTTTTCACTGTCTGATTTTCTCTTTGAACTCTTACTCAATACCTAGTGCAGGCCATTGCGGCAGGGCTGAGGAGTACAGGGTTTGAATAAGATAGATAAGGTGCATACTCTGATGACAGACAGCTGAGCAAATAAACAAGATGATTTCATAGAACAATAGGTATTATGAAGAAAATAAAACCTGATGAGTTGATCGCCAAACGACTAAGGAAAGTCTAGATTGGGTGGTTAAAAACTAAATTGAATACACTGCCCTATGTACCTTGAGTAAAAATTGCCATATACTTTATTCAGCAGGAACATAGTTTTTATTGTAAATGAGGCATCTTTCTTCAGGTCAAAAATAAAAGGATGGTAATTCTTGATAGGTGTGCTAATGACACAGCTGTTTTCCGGCTCATTATATTCACTAAATGGTAGTTCCCATTTTAGAGAGGCAGCGATAACAGCATTTCACACAGTCTTTTGAAATTAGTTGTTTGCCTCTGCTCCCCTCTCGATTGAATGTACACTCTTAAAGAGTTCATATTTTTGGAATCCAGAACTGCTAGTGTAGCGGGAGGAATGAAACCTTTTATATTTTTCAACACTTAATTATATGATATGTGAATTGAAATTTAATCTCTCTGCCAGTATTCATGATCCTCAGATCCCAAAGAAGAGGGGGAAAGCAAAATGTCATAGTACTGTATGGTGCAATTACATCTGGAATTTGAGGCTCCTTACCTTAAGTGCAGTGCGCTGATGAAGCATTTTTTAGTCCACTGTTCTTTCCAGCATCATAACCATCACAAAGTGATTTCTGAACAAGAGTGGATGCAAGAAGAAACAAGAACAAAGGTCAGGATGTAAAAAGAAAACCGGGTCAACATATACACATTGATTTTTCTCTTTCTCCTCGGATCTTTCTGTTCTAGGACCTAAGCAACACTTATTCACCATTCATTATTCACATATATAAATGAATTAAAAACCATAAATATTTATGTTATTATGTGTTGTACATGAATAATTATGAATTTTTAAGTTTCAAAAATTAGTATTCTCTATGTCAGGACTAAATAAATGCTAATGAACAAGAAAGTGATCCACATCTGACACATCACTCAACCTTTTGGTGTCCAGATTTTTCAATCTAAATCAAACACAAAGGATTTTTTTTAACATTTGGAGACTATAAAAGTTACTGTGTATCTTTAGCATAAGTAGTAAACAAAATATTCTGTAAAGGCCATATCTCCCTTCCTTTGAAACACAAATATATTTTATTTATTAGAATAATTTACATTTCATTCTTCCTTGAAAATAGTCAGACATTAAGGAATATTCCAGAATTGTGCATTCTGAAATGATATAGAAAGAGTCACCTGTTACTGTTACTTCCTTCCCCTATTATCATGAATCTGTGTTTTGAACATTTTTCAAAAATGCAGACACTATGCAAAGTCATTTGACCCATAGAGATGGAAGAATTTTCCTTTTTTTCCTTGTAGGTTCTTTGGTTGATCTAATAATTAAATTGACATAAAACAGATTAACAGAAGAAAAGTAAATTTAATTCTGTATCTATGGAGCCCAATAAAAAGAGAAGACCCAAACGTAAGCCAGACAATTGAGGTTTATATGCCATCATGCGCTAAGGAATGGGAAAGGAGCCTGGGGCTTCAAAAGGAAAGAGGGTAATTCACAGGACATAAGAAAAGCAGATGTTTGGTAATTAGGTATTTGCCGTGCCATACATACTGGTTGTTCTGATAAAAAGTTATCTCTGGTAATAGCTCTCTTTCTGCACCAGGCCACCTATCTAAAATTTTTTAGGTAGTTCAGGGAGAAGCAAAATTTTTTCTTGAACCTGCTGGGTCTTGATTGCCTTCAGCTCAAAATATCCACATGCCAAAGAGGCACATTTTGGGGATGGCATATTCTGCTCCCCTTCAGACCTGTTGTGATGCACTGCAGCATTACTTCTCCCAGAAATACATCTGGTTAATCTTTTTTTTGTTGTTTTTTTGTTTTGTTTTAAGATTTTATTTATTTATTTGACAGAGAGCCCAAGTAGTCAGAGAAGCAGGCAGAGGCAGAAGGAAAAGCAGGCTTCCTGACAAGCAGGGAGCCCAATGCAGGATTCGATCCCAGGACCCTGGGATCATGACTTGAGTCGAGGGCAGATGCTTAACCAACTCAGCCACCCAGGTGCCCTACATCTGGTTAATCTCTGAAAACTGTGCCTGAAAAATCATTGCAGAAATTCATGACTGTCTTAGTAAGAAAGTATATTTTAGTGGTTGCTTTGAACAGGTTTTCTCCTAAGGTTTATATAACAAAAGCCAGTTTGTGTCAGCTCTTGTGATAAGATAATGAAAGCTTCCCAGAATGGCATTGTCTTTGCCAGATAGATCTATTAAGCATTCCTTAGAATTTTTTTTTCCTCCAAGTTATAAATTTACTTTTTCGTTCCAGTGTTAAAAAAGAAATATAGCTAATTAAATGTAAATGGCCTTGTTCTCTTTCTTTAAATACTACAGTACCCTTTATAATTCTTGGTACAGGCAGTAAATTTGAATACAATAGTGTGAAATCAAATTAGTGCATTTATAATATATTTGTAAAGTTTTATAAGGTGTGATATTTTTATTATCAGTTCACACGTTACTGTTGAATGGAGCATGAATTACACTTAATTAAATGGCACGGACATAGTTTTGTTTCTTTTTTAAAGCCTAAAGATGTTGGTTGTAGCATTATTTACAGTAACAAATTTAAATGGCTAAAATGGGGGTGCCTGCATGGCTTAGTCAGTTAAGGCTCCAACTCTTGGTTTCTGCTCAGGTTACGATTGCATAAATTGTGGGATCCAGCCAGAGCCTAGCTCTGTGCTCAATGGGGAGTCTACTTGAAGATTCTCTCTCTGCTCATCCCTCCATCTCTCAAATCAATAAATAAATCTTAAAAAATAAAAATGAAAATAAATGGCTCAGATGGAGGCTTAATAATCTTACATTTGCTAGCCTGAATACTATATAACCATTGCAAATACTTAGATATAATATCATAATATTTTATCATAAGGGAATTGCCTATGTATTTTGTTTTTTTATAAACTGAGTATATGTTTTAAACTTATAAAAAATTTCAAAAATACAGAAAAGTTGGAAGAATGATTTAACAACTTTAAGTGCTTGCCCGAGAGAGAGAGAGAAGGCAATGCAGCATGCATGTCCAAGTTTTTGGTGAAACATTTGAAAGCAAGTTGTTGATAGCAGAAGTCTTCATCTCTAAATACCAGATCCAGGACTACCTATACACTGAATTTGGTTGTTAAATCTATGTAGATCTTTTAAATGACAATTCTTCCCAGCTTTTCCCCAATGGCTTTTGTTGTTGTTACTGTTTTCTTGTTGAGACCAGGTCAGTTGTCTTATAAACTATGCCACATGCTGGAATGTGTTTGTTAGTTTCCTTTCAGTGTCATTAACTTAACTCCTTTCTTCCTATAAGAAAGAAGTTAGGTGTAAAGGCTCAATTAGATTCTAATTTAAACACGTTTGGCTTCTACCTGTTTGTACTTCATGAATTATTCTGTGGCCTTTAATGCTTAGCTATTCTTTCTTGCATTACATATAATACCAAGGTTGCCATCATGACTGATACAATGTTGAGCACTTATTTAAGGTGGCAACTACCGTATCTCTGTGTTGTAAAGGTACACTTTCCAGGTTAAATTTAGAATAACTACATACATATACACACTAGTGCATGTGAAATTTTAATAGTGTGATGGTATGTTTCCTAGTTTTGATATTGTACTATAATTATGTTAAGAGTTATCATTGGGGAAGGTTAAGAAAGAGTATATAAGGAATCTGTTATTTCTTATAGGTGTAATGTGAATCTGTAGTTACTTCAATATAGAAAGTTTTCTTTTATAAACAGCTAATTTATGGGCTGATTTTTAGTACTGTATACTGCTAACAATGAATAAGTTAACCTAATAATTTGTATTTATCAATTTTTATGCCAAATAGGTTCAGTAAGTATATGAGCTTCGTCAAGCATATGCCATTATTAAACATTGTTTAAATATTAAATTTTATAAGAAATTCTGATCATTTACTTTTACTCTGTGCTTTGAAGTCTATCTAAGGCAATGCATCAGTTGAATGGGGCAAGTGTTACCTATTCAATAGCAGCTGTACCAAGATAGACTTTTTCTCTCTGCAAATCCAGCATGGCCATCAATCATCTTATCCTCAAATTTTCCTTCGTTCTGCCTGCCCCTTCAAACAGTGGCCTCGGATGGTAAAATGCGGGTGTCTGTCCAAGGCTCAGAACTCACTGCTGTTTCCTTCTTCTTGCTCAGATGTACATAATGACGTACGCACTGTGGCCTCCCAGACTCCAGTTCTGTGAGGCCACTTGATAAGTCTGGCTAGCAAGGGTGGCCCCAGGGTGGCGAGCACTCAGCTCGGTCTGCCACAGGTGTCCTTTGGCTTTGAGAAGAAGTAGAAGGAAATACAAATCAGAAGGCCACTATTTTTTCTTCTCCACTTTAAGCATTCGTGCGAATAGCTTTTTCCCTTATTATTGCCATGACTTTGTCTTTCATTCACTATTACTACATGCCTAATTTTTTTTTTCACAGGATCTACATTAATTTTGAACATCATATTTCCCAGACACTCTTTTGGCCACTCATACATCCCCAGAAACAGTACATGATTGCCTATAAAGAAATCTGTACTTATAGACAAACATTTTTCTATATTTTTCCCCATAGCTAGTGAGTTTCCTTGATAAGAATGCCATTTTAGTAAATAGTCTGATACTCATATTAAGCAGTTACCTTGGTTTGAACAATGTCATCCTATGGTGGTTTGATTAAAAAATAGAAAAATGTGTTTATTAAGCATGTGTAGGTCTCCACAATATGCCAGACAAAGTTCCCAAAGCTGATAATTCAATGGTAACGAAATATACTGTCCCTACTTCTATGGGCATATAGCACAGTGGAGCAGGGGGAAGACTGTGTCACTTTAAAAATGATAATATAGGGGTGCCCACGTGGCTCACTGGGTTAAACCCTCTGCCTTCAGCTCAGGTCATGATCTCAGGGTCCTTGGATCGAGCCCCGCATCGGGCTCTCTGCTTGGCAGGAAGCCTGCTTCCTCCTCTCTGCCTGCCTCTCTGCCTACTTGTGACCTCTGTCCATCAAATAAATAAATAAAATCTTTTATTTTAAAAAAATGGTGGTATGGTAACAGATGGTATAAGTGCTGTAAAGTGAAATTACAGACTATTATGGAACAGTATAAATAGTGTCACCTAATTTCAGTCATGGGTCAGGTAAGGCCTTTTTTGGAAAGGAAATTTCAGCTAGAATGCATAGGTGATTCACAGTTAATTGGATGAATGGTGTGAGGAAGGGAAAGAACATTCAAAATAGAGCAAATGCTATAGAAGTCTTAAGGAAGAAAAGAGCTTTACTCTATCAGAAACTGAAAGGATGCCGATGCAGGTAGAGCGTCAAGAGCACAAAAGGGACCTGCAATTGGTGCAGGGGCTGGAGACAGGGACGGAGTCTGAATTCCATTTTAGATGCAGTAGGAGGCAAATGGGGAGCTTTGAGTTGGCATTGCAGTCATCTCCGTGAAATACAGTGGCAGCTCGGAGTAGGATGGTGACAGTGATGATGGCAAGGAATCAAGAGTTTTGAGATGCTATTTCAGAGGTAGGGGAGACTGGAGGAAGCCCACAGTGGATGGCAGGCGAGGGCTGAGAGAGCAACTGATGCGTTCTGGAAATGTTCATGTAGACATGTGAGGTATTCATAGATTTACATCAAGTTTTCAGTTAAATAATGAATCTATAGATTAGAAGAGAAGCCAAAGTAGATCAGGTTTACTAATTGGCTTCTAAAAAGAGGTCTGAAAATAGCACCCTTTCCCCGAGAGTCGATCAATAACCGATCTTCATATTCAGACAGCAGGAGGATATTTCTTCTCTAGAGTTGTCAGCAAACAATATGCCTGTATTAATACAGAATTTTAAAGGGAATTTAAAAAAAAGCAAACTAAATTTCTCCTTATTGCCTCATGGTGTACACCCTGCCATACTCTGTGTATTTATCTTTGCAAACAAAGTGGTCTGCCTGGGTCCCATGCTACATGGAAAGACAAATCTGCGTAAACTTGTATCTAAAGTTTGTATCTAAACTTGTATCTAAAGAAATATTGGTCTTCAAGTAGGAATTCCTCTTTGGTAATTTTTAAGCACTGTTTTTTTCATGAGTTGATTTTGCAAATGTGCTAGTTTTGATTATTTTTAGGGTATGCTTCCACCCCTTCCACTCCCTTTTATAAGGGCTGTAGCCAAAAAAAGGCCAGTGGCAAGATAGAAACAACAGATTTAGAGTCCAGATTCTTCTTTCTTTCCCTTTATACCGAAGGCCAAAACAAAAGCTACAGTGTTTGGAAGGGTGAAACAATTTTTTTTTCCCCTGCATGTTTCAAAGATCTTGATATATCATACCTTTCTAAATAATGGAATATATACTAAATGTCTGCCTGTTCAAGTGGAACTTGTGTACTCTTGTGACATCTGCATAGCTTCTGACTTCTGAAAGGATAACTTAACCTTTACTTTGTCCTTTCCTCCTTAAATGTGTTTGCTTTTAAGAAATATTTAGTAAGCTCCTACCATGAGCAAGATATTTTTCTGGAAATGGGGAGCCACAAATGAACAAACATAACTTTGCCATCATGGAGCTTACATTCTAGTGGAGAGAGAATGAACAATAAACAAAACATGTACTGTGTTAAACAGTGATCAACATGGTGAAGGGAAATAAAGCAAGAGGGAGAGTGAAAGCACATGTGGGTGGGCGGAGTGAGGGAATTCAAATTTAGATTGTGCGGTCAGAGGAGGTTTCACTTAGAAGGAAAATTTGCATAGAGACTTAAATAACATTTTAAATATCCTCTCTCTACGAATCGTTCACAAGCTCAATTTCTGAAATGGCACTCTATAGTGACTAGGATATGTTTACATCCTCTGTGAGAGAGTGCTTGCTAACTTATTTGTACCGTTGCTTTCTTACCACTCTGAGAAGGTGTGGATAAGTTGAATAGAAGCACAACCTGAATATCGACAGTTTATATCACTCTCTGCCAAGGCTGCTGTCAATGAGAAATCGTTCTGATTTCACCTATTATTCTGTATTACTTTCTGAATTTTTGCAAATTGGCTTATCTTGAGGCAAAATTTCTGTTTCTTCCTGTATTAGTGGCAAGTTGAAGTTGTGTTCCTATCTTTACATAGCAGCATATGGCTGTTCCAAAGAGCCACTGGCCTTGTCTCAGTACTGGGTAGACAGAACAATGTGAAGTGCTTCTCTGAGAAAAACTGGAATATGGTTCAGGCTTTTTTTTCCCCCTGATTTTTTTTTTTCCAATCCTTCAGCTCAGAGAGCTTTCAGTTTCATTGTTCCATTAATAATAATGGTCAGTTATTTCTTTGTCAGAGTCCGGTTGTTATTTAGCCATTTTTATTATATTTGGATATACATTACAGTAACTTAAGAATATTTTATGTGGGGGTGCCTGGGTGCCTTAGTTGCTAAGCGTCTGCCTTCAGTTCAGGTCATGATCCCAGGGTTCTGGGATCGAGCCCTGCATTGGGCTCCTTGCTCCATGGGGGGTCTGCTTCTCCCTCTCCCACTCCCTCTGCTGTGCTCCTTCTCTAGCTCTCTCTCTCTCTCTCTCTGTCAAATAAATAAATAAATAAATAATCTTTAAAAAAAAAAAGAGTGTTTTTTGTGGAGGGGCATCTGGGTGGCACATTTGTTAAGCCTCTGACTCTCGGTTTTGGCTCAGATCATTATCTCAGGGTCCTGGCCTGGAGTCCCACTTAGGGCTCCACACTCTATAGAGATCTGCTTGGGTTTCTCTCTCCCTCTTCCTCTACCCCTCCCCGCCATGTCTCTCTCTCTCTCTCTCTCTCTCTCTGTCTCTAAATAAATAAATAAATCTATTTTAAAAAATAATAATCAGAATATCATCTGCTCACATACTATAGGAGTAAGCCCTGGATCTTCATGCCCATATAATTTTCCTGGATCAATCTTTTCACAGAATAACTCTGTAGTTTAAAATCAGTTTAATGTATCTACTATATGTGAATCAAGATATATATTAATTCAGGTTAGCTGGTAGCATAAAAATTATCAAGAAGAGGTTAATAACGTAAGAAGATACTGGTAGGAGAGAGATGCATGGCTAGAGCCATAATATGGCTGAAATCTGAAGAGAGAACAAAGAAGAGCAGCAGAACTATAAACAGAATTGTGAAGGAAAGTAAGATAACAAGTTTCAATATAATTTTAACAATAATAACAGCCAACTGTGTGCCAGGTCTTCAGGATATCCTTAAAACAGTAATTAGAGGTGCCTGGGTGCCTCGGTCCATTAAGTATCCAACTCTGGATTTTAGCTCAGGTCTTGATTTCAGGGTTCTGAGTTCAAGCCACACTGGGCATGGAGCCTACATAAAAATAAAATAAGGCAGTATTTATACTACAAGTCAGTTATTAGTTTGTAATAACTCAATGACTAGTATCTTGACCTGGATGACCATTATTAAGGGACGGAGCAAGAATAGGATACAAACTTAGAGGTGTTAAGTAAGCTACTTCCTTCTTTTTATAAATAACAAAGTTCATAGAGAAGACAACTCAAGGTAACTAGAATGAAGCACAACTACCCAAAGATTCCTAAGAAAATTTTTATATTTGGGTTGGTTTATATGGAGAAAGGTTCATTTTTATCATATCACCTGAAATCCAAGAATCCCCAATTGACTCTGTGTGTGTGTGTGTGTGTATGAATGACTATATGAATAACTCACAAATCCTAGAAAATCTAGTGAGTTAAAACTATTGTAAGCCAAAAGATTGGGAAGGCCCTATAATAAATCATTTGTTAATATCTAAGTAAGGGAAATTGGAAATATTTTCATGAAACATACTTATCTAAGTAGTACAAATAAATGTTTTCCAAGTGAAATGTTGTTTGTAAATACAAAATTTTGAAATGAAGTGAAAGAGTATACTTCAAAATATACCTAATCTTTCTAATATTAAAGCACTTTGAATAGTTTTCATTCTGAAACTTTTCATAGAAAATAATTGAATGTCATGCCATTACTAAGAATTTATGGAGAAACATATTGTGTGCAATCTAATGATTAATTCAACAACATTTATAAGCACTTGCTATGAGACAAGTCATATATTTTCACTGGAGATAAGAGTGGACACTTCTTACATAAAATAACTGATGCTATGATTCAGTAAAGTCCAGATATTGTGAGAGCATATTGGGGAGGCAGATGACGCAGACTGGAATCACTTTGATAATTTTTTTTCAAGATAACTTTGTTCATTTAGGGTGACCATATAATTTATTATCCAAACCAAAACATATTTGAGGGTGAAAGAGGACACTACTTACAATTACAGGGGACGATGGGTATAATGTGGGCATAGCAGGAGGGATGGCCTCTTTATTCCATCCCTAACATTTTAAGTTTGTGTCTGTAAATGTATACATGTCCATATGCTGCTCTCTTATTCAGGAATACTGACTTAATCCACAAATCTGGCAAGGACTTGTCTGTACTACTTCTCTTTTTTCCATCGAAAAGCCCTGGAGATAATGTAAAATGTTGAAGTTAAATATTTTTACATTATCTTTTAATCACATTGTATGGATTAGAGATTGGACAGTTAGCTACAAAAACAACTGTCATCACTGTAAGCAAGTTGATTAGCTGTTTCTTTGATGTTTTTGATTTGAGACAGTGAAAATGACACTAGTTTAGTTTTAGAAGGGTTACACCATTGCACAGGGAAATGCTATGGAGGCCTGCATGTTTGTTGAGAGATGCTTTTGCTTGGTTTGCAGGACCAGTGGTTTTGGCGAGTGAGGAACAACAGGGTGATGGATGGATACCCCATGCAAATTACTTACTTCTGGCGGGGCTTGCCTCCTAGTATCGATGCAGTTTATGAAAACAGTGATGGGAATTTTGTCTTCTTTAAAGGTAAGGAATTTTTCCCATGTCTTCATCTGTTGTATTTTGGTCGTTTTCTCCAGGGCTCTATAGCACATATAGAGATGAATAAGTAAAACCTGTTCAGTGAAGTTAGGTAGCTAATTGAGCTTCTGAAATGAACTGTACATGTAGACTAGAAATATAAATGAAAAGGGAAAAAAAGAAATATAAATGAAGTAAAATCAGTGATAATGTTTAACTCTCTAATTTATGTTTTCTTATATGGCATTCTCATATATAAGTCAAATTTAGAAGGCATTGTGTGATTTCTTAGAGTTTTTTAGATTTGGTTTAAAATACCAAAAGAAATTAAATGAATGAATGAATTGCTAATAAAAAGTCATTTATTCATTTCAAAAAAGTCATTTGGTCACTAACTAAAGGTTTTTGAGTTTTTTAAAAAAGTATTTGGAGTTACTTGCTATTTTTTATAAAGTGAAACCTCTATTACTTCTTATTTTCATATATGGTATAATCTCTTAATTTACTTGATTTAGTAAGTTTGTTAGTTTCCAGTAAACTAAGAAATTGCTCATAAAGGTGAGGAAAATTCATGAGTAGGAAAAAAAATTCACCCAATTAATTTCACCCGGTAAAATTTATTGGTTGTTATTTATCTAAGTGACACGTTTTAATTGCACAAATACTAATTGTGTGGCATGCAAAAGTAAGATTACATGGTAACATGAACTTATTGGGGCATCTGGGTGTCTGTTAAGTGGCTGACTTCAGCTAAGGTCATGCTCTCACAGTCCTGGGATTGAGCCCCATGTTGGGCTCTGTTCTCAGCAGGGAGTCTTCTTCTCCCTCTCCCTTTCCTTCTGTCGCTCCCCTTTCTTGTGCTTTCTCTCTCTCTCTCCCTCTAATAAATAAATAAAGTACATTTTTTTAAAAAGTGAACTTAGTCAAGTGCCTGGTATTCCATCCTTAAAATTTGCTTCTAAACAGTAAGTCATAAATCTGTGGGGGGAAACGCAGGGAAAAGAAAGAGACTGAGTTGGAAGATTGATGGAATTATGAGGAAAGATATGATAGAACTATCCTACAACCCAGCAATTGGTATTTACCCAAAGGTATTTACCCAAGGATACAAAAATACTGACTGCATCTTGCCATTTGCAATGATGTGGATAAAGCTAAAGTGTATTATACTAAGTGAAATAAGTCCATCATATAAAAACAAATTTAAGACACAAAACATAAATATAGGGGAAGGGGGGCGAAAAGAAATGCTATTACACATTTCCCATATCTTAAACCAGGCATTGACTTGTAACTGAGGGTTGATGGAGGGAGGAAGGGAGGGAATGGGCTAAATGGGTGATGGACATTAAGGAGAGAACTTGTGATGAACTCTGGGTGTTACATTAAGTGATGAACCACTAAATTTTACTCCCGAAACCAATATTATACCATATATTAGCTAACTAGGATTTAAATAAAAACTTGAAGCAAACAAAAATATTTGAGCTGAAACTGAGGAGAACTAGAGTGCAGAACCTATCAATTGACTGACTGACTGAATGAGTGACTGATTGAATGAATGTATTAGCCAAGAGCCTAAAGAGCTGAAAAGAAGTTTAAACAGGCATGAAGGTAGAAGGAAAGAAAAAGGGGATCTTAACACCTCAAAAAAGCAATTGTTCCCAACTTCAAACTAAATGAACTTATAGTCATGATGAGGATAACGAAAATGTAGAGTATAAGAAACACTTGTGATATTTTAGGTGAGATGCAAACTATCCATATAAAATGAAAATGTGTACCTGGGATTTATTTTCTCTTTACAAATTGTTTCTGGAG
Organism: Neogale vison; assembly: GCF_020171115.1. Taxonomy (NCBI): domain Eukaryota; kingdom Metazoa; phylum Chordata; class Mammalia; order Carnivora; family Mustelidae; genus Neogale; species Neogale vison. The sequence continues at coordinate 47,626,401 of NC_058094.1, forward strand.
GAAAGAAGGGGTTTCGTACATTAGTTTTAAGTACATGAGGATTCTGCCATCATACTGCCAGTTTTGAATACTTAATAGCTGTATGTACCGGGCAAATCATTTAATTCTCTTTGTCTCAGTTTCTCCATCTGGAAAAATAGGGTTAGTATTACTCCCTATCTCAGGATTAGTTTGAGGACTAAATAGATTACTACATGTGAGGTGTTTGGCACATACAAGTTTTCAATAAATCTCAGCTACTGGTATTACTAGAATGGTTATTGGTAATTTATTGCCCTCCTGCTATCTAAAATAAGCATATAAATGAAGTGGACATGCACTGTACCACTGTGGACAAAGAAAGGACACCATGTAAAGGTTCTGAATCTTAGGGGCATGATATTTGGAAGGAAATTACCCTCCCCTACACTCTTCGTTGGTCCTGTGAACAGTAGCAACAGAAACAAAGGAAGAATAAACAAGAGTAAGCCCAAGGTAGCTTTTGGCTTGAAGGCCATCCCAGGAGGCATTGTCTCCACAGGATCCTTAGTGGTCTCTGACAAAACTGCCTGAGCAGAAACTGCCTTAGTCATAAATCAGTGTTCTGACAGCTCTTTACTGCCTTAGGGACTTCTTACTTTTATTCATTTTGCTTCTTCTCACCCATTCACTTGTGAAATGGGCAAGCTCCTTTTGATTTTTCAACAGCCAGCGGAAAAGGTACCACTTCAGAATGTCCCTCTGTCCCTCCTCTCTAAAGTAGTACCTTCCAACTTGCACATGGAAACCACAACTTCCAGCACAGCACATGGGAAAATCTGAAGTTACCTACAGCATTCAAATGTAAATTTCATGAGATTTATCCATATTTTCTTGCACACTACTGTATTTTCAGTTCTTAGAACAGTGCTAGTGCATAGTAGGTGCTTAACAAACATTTTAATAAAAACAATATGGGTGAGTATGATTTAACTCTGTATGGTGTTTCTTATATTATGATGCTAGCAATAGGAATAACTTTGTTTCTTGCCACATATTTATTCAAATTCTGGAACGCTGTGCTTGTCAGTGGTCTCTTCTGATATACTGCCAGTATCAGGAAATGCCTGATCTTAGAACTCTTGTCATTCCAAGGACCGGGCTGTGGTCCTTCCTTCCTCCACTTTTCTCTTCACAGTTCTTTCCAGTAAACCTTCTCCAAACCCAGCCGGGAATATGCAGATCCCCTGTTCCAAATATCTTTGCTTTTCTAGAGGGAGCCAGAAGCTGGGTAACCCAATAAGACCACCCCTTCCTTAGTATCCACCTTACCACTGGCAGGAGAGTTAAGAGCTTCAGAACGCTAGACTTTATATACCACTCCCTTCGCTACCCCCACCACAACAATCACAATCAAAATGACCATCTCAGCTTGCCACCATCTATTTATGACCTTTCTCACCTCCAAAGTACAGAGTTTCTGAGGAATCAAATCATTTCTCACCCAAAGACTATCCCCTCATTTGCTCTGTGGGCCATACGACAGTCTAAACCACATCTCTAGCAGTCCAATTTCCCCTTCCTATTCTAATTATCTACATACCATCTCAAAACTATATATTTCACTTATTTATTGCTTATCTATATTCCTCTTACTAGAATATCAGCCTCATAAGTGCAAGGTCTTCTCTCCTTTGTTCTTTTTCTTTTATACTGCTGTATTCCCCATATCTTTAACCAGGGATTGACAGACTTTTTCAGTAATGACTAAATAGCAAATATTTTAAGCTTTGCAGCCCATACCATCTCTATTACATATCCTTTCTTTTTTTAACCTTTAAAAATGTAAGAATTCTTCTTAGATCTTAGGCTGTACAAAATAGGTATTGGTCTAGTTTGCTGCCCTCTGTTTTAAATAATACCTTCAATATAGTAAACACTAAACAAAGATTTTACTGAATGAATAAAGAATAAAGTTCCAGCTCTGATTTGTATCCATATTCACAGCTGTATCAAAGTTAGTCTGTCCTGGCCATACTGGACCTTTGCTACTAACGGACTTAAATATTGCTTTCGCTTGGCCTTATTTACCTTCAATTTCTTTCTCTTTGTCTTTCCCTTCTTTTCCTTTATGTTTCTTCTCTTCTTCTCATCTATACTATGCAATAGTACTTGTACTTAAGTAGCTTTGCCTTTTATTCATCCTGCTGAACTAAAGTCTGTGTTGGGATATAAAACTTATTTAATCATGCAATTCCTAAATGTACTCACTATTAGCCTTATTTTCATCTTCCCTAAAAATCTGAAGGTATGGATTTCAATATAAGTAAAAAAGAGTGTTCAAAAAAAAAAAAAAAAGTAAAAAAGAGTGTTCAATTATAAAGTCTAAATACTATTTTAGTAATATAAAAATAGGCATAATATGTTATTTTCAAATGAATCTTTATAAATATCTTAAGAAAAATGGAAAGCCACAGATCTGATTAAAAGTTAATATTTTGTTATAATTTATACAATTTTTAAAAGTTTAGGTGAAGTTATATGTGTACATATATGTCATATGGAGTGGGAGTAGTCAATACATAAATTATGAAAACGTAAGCAACTTGTCCTCTAGAATTGTGATCAGTTCTACATTCTTCACAGAATCTTACTGCTTTTCAGTATGTTAAAATATAGTCTATCAAAATATATTGATGTATCCTCTACTTCCAGCCAAGATGTAATAATAGGGATCAAATTTATCCTCCCACCTAAATCTATCAACAATTGGAGAAAGTATATGAAACCATGATTTTCATGACAGCAGACAGCAAGAAACAAAGGGTAGTAAACCTGAGAGTCAGGAAACAAAGTGAAATGAGCCTGGAAATTGTCCCAGTTTCCTGTTTTGGGAAACTTTCCAGGCTATGGATGAAGATAGGAGAATCCAGGTGGTGTTCAGAAGACTGTCTCAGTTGAGAGGAACAGAACTGAGAGTCAAGGGATAACAAGGTAGCTGCAGTGCACGGAACAAAAAACAATGCAGAGGAGAGAGCTGCACAGTGCAGACACAGAAATTAGCAGAGGAATCCCCTAAAGTATGGGAGGAGGAATTGGTCAGCATATGTATGTAGGGAAGCTACTGATGTATAGAGTAAGAATCACTTAATAGGATGAAATAGAACAGGTCCTGACACACAGCACTAACAGTACTTATTTCTACCTGCTACCACTCCATGGCCATTGGATAGAACACCGAAAAGGGTCTTACTTAATTAGTGGGAGTGATTATCTAGAATGTTCCATTCCTACCTTAAAAAAAATCTTCAAAGACTGAAACAATCACATTGTTTCCAAGTATCAATCCTAGGACAAATCTCAAGAATATTTCTAAAGATACAAAAATATTCACCCAATGAGGTCAAATTCACAGCATGGGAATTCACAGCTCTTCCATAAGCTTGGGGACAGACAAGATGTCACATATCAATTTTATTTATTATTGTACTGGAGATTTTATGTAGCATAATGAGGTAAGATATATAATAAATAAAACTATATTCACAGATAATACGACTGTCCATGTTGAAAATTAGATACAGTCAATACATTATTTCTAATGAACAAATGAATTTATCAAGGTTGCAGGATGTAAGACCATTATACAAAAAGTAATTGTGTTTCTCTATATTTTCAAAAAATGTGAACGGTCTGAGATTTTACCCCGTTTGTAAGCTAACATGTTAGCCTGCCTCACTTTCATGGATGTTGGCAGAAACACAAGATTTCCAAGTCAGAGAAGAAGACAGAGACAGAGGCAGTAGCTAGAGTATAGCCATTTGTATGAGTCCCCTGAGCCCCTGATTCTCAAAGGGTAATGTGAAGAGGTCCAGGTGAATCCTGTACATGTAATCAGTTGCATTGCAGGAGAGGAACCCCAAGCTTAGAGAACCCAAATATTTCATAATGAGCAGTAAGCTTGTTTAATTTTTTTTTAAGATGTTATTTATTTATTTGACAGAGAGAAAAAGAAAATACAAGCAGGTGGAGCATCAGGCAGAGGGAGAGAGAGGAGCAGGCTCCCCATGGAGCAGCGAGCCCGATGCGGGGCTCAATCTCAGGACCCTGGGATCATGACCTGAGCCGAAGGCAGCTGCTTAACCTACTGAGCCACCCAGGTGCCCAGCTTGTTTAAATTTTACCCCAAAGGGAGACGTTTTCTTTATTATACTGGACAATAAGCACATCTTTTTCCTTAGCTGTGAAGGAGACACACTCTATAACCCGATTGTTGCTATATCAGTATCTTTAAAAATGTAGTCCAAAACAAAGGCAGTCATTGCCTCTGTTCATCAGGCATGCAGAAAATCAAGTGACTTTATGGAGAATTGTCTCCTATCACATAGTAACAAAGAATAGTCAAGAATCGAAAATTTAAAAAAATTACAGTAACATCAAAAATATTAAATACTTAGGGATCAGTCCAAAAGGTACTTGAATGACCTCTACACTGAAAACGCAAAATTTTGCTAAATGAAGTAAAGAAGACAAATAAATGAACAAATATGTCTTATTAGTGGTTTGGAAAACTCAGTATTATTACAACACTCACCAGATTTGTCTGTACATTAAGTGCAATACCAATCAAATCCCCACAAGTCTTTTTGTAGTAATTTAGTCATGCTGATTATAAAATTCGTGTGCAATGGAAAAGATCTAGTATAGATAAAACCATTTCTAAAACACTAATTGACGTTAAGTCTTATTTTAAAGCTCAGTAATGAAGACAATGTGGCATTGTTGTAAAGATTAACAAAAATCAGTGTAACAGAAACAGACTCCAGAAAGACCAAAAAAGATGGAAAAATAATTCTGATAAGGTACAAAGGAAATTCAGTGGAGAAAAGATAATCTTTTCAACAAATGATGTTGAAACCATGGGATATCCATATGCAAATATAAATAAATTTTAACCCAAACTTTGTACCATATACAGAAATTAAATGGTCCTAACCTAAGTAGGAGTTTTAACTATAAAACAACTAGAAAAAAAAAAAAAGTAAGAGGCAAGTATATGTGACTTTGGTGTAGGCAAAATTTCTTATGTTTGATTTCAGAATCACAATCCATAAAAAAACTGATGAATTGAACTTTATCAAAGTTAAAAATGTCTGCTCTTCAAAGATACTTTTAATAAAAAGATATGCCATACACTAGGTATATGCAAACATTATATATGATGAAGGGTTTGTATCCAGAAGAAATAAAGGATTCTCAAAACCAAAAAAGAAAAGAAACAGCTCAATAAAAATGAGCAAAGGATTTAAACAGCAGCTTTACCAGGGTTGATATGTGGATAGTAAATAACCACACAAAAAGATGCTTACCAGTATTAATCATTAGGGGAATGTAAATTAAAACCCCCATGAGGGGGCACCTGGGTGGCTCAGTCAGTTAAGGGTTCAGCTCTTGGTTTTGGCTCAGGTCATGTTCTCGGGGTCGTGAGATCGAGCCCCACATGGAGCTCTTCACTCTGTGTGGCGTCTACTTGGAATTATCTCCCTCTTCCTACCCCAACCCCACTTGTGCGCTCTCTTTCTCTCAAAGAAATAAAATCTTAAAACACTCACACACCACACACACACACACACACACACACACACACACAATAAGATACTACTGCATACTTAATAGAACGGCTAAAATTTAAAAACACTGATCATGCGAAGTGTTGACAATTCCTTTAAAAGTTGAATACACAGTTACTGGATAATGCAGCCATTGCACTCGTAGGTATTTTCCCAAGACAAATGAGAACATTTGTCCAAAGACGTCTTCAGAAATACTCCAAACAGATGTATCTGTAATCATCCCAAATCAGAAGTAATTCTAATATCCTCAACTGGTGAATGGATCATTATATCCATATAATGAAATGCTACTTAGCAATAAAAAGGATGAATTACGAATTTACACTACAACATGGATGAACCTCAAAGTAATTATGCTCAGTAAAAGAATTCAGACAAAAAGGAGTATTCATATTAAACTCTAGGAAATGCAAACTGATGTATAGTGACAGAAAGTTGCCTGAAGTCAGGTGAGAATTGAGCAGGAGGGAACACAAAGGAGCATCAGAAAACTTTCAGGGTGATGCATATGTTTGTTATTTTGATATATTGATATTTTGACAAACACATACATTTGTGAAAACTTATCATAGTATATACCGAAATAGGTGCTATTTATTGCGTGTTAATGGTACGACAGTACAGCTTTACTAAAAAGCAGTTTTACTAAGAACATCGGTTTATGTTGGAATAGTTTAAGTAACTATATCATAAATTTAATATACTTAATATACTGGTGACTATGGGTAGTAAAATTTGACTCCTGCATTATTCTACAGCATGTTAATTATGAGCATCCAAATTAACACTGTGCTGGTTTCAGTCCCTTATTTGAGCTCTGTGATAATTAAGCAGAGGGTCCCCATATAGCAGAGATGTCTCATTACCAGCAGCCTCTCTTCTTGGCTACATTTCTAGTATCATTGACAATAGTAGTATGAGAAATTACCTATATCTTAATATAATCTGTCTACTGAAAATATATTTAAAGCATAATTTCAATTTAATCTTAGAATTTACTGCTTCAAATGGTTGTAAATGTATTTTCTAATAAGTATTTATATTGGAATGACTATAAAATATAGGCTGATGCTTGCACTTGAAATAATTTCATCATTTTTATTTTATATTGCTTATCTATGTTATTTTTACTCTATTCTAATTTCCCTACTTTTATTTTTTGTCTAATTTTTAGTTATGTTGTACTATGTTGCCACATATTTTTCCTTTAAGAGTTTTCAAATTTTTGTGTAATAAAGGTGTAAGTAAGTGGATAAATATTTTAAGGAATTTTTTCATTCTGCCTCACATATGTATATGTGTGTGTATTGTTTTTAAGAAGCAAGTATGTAATATCTCCCTTTACTAATCAAGGTTCCTCTCAGTGTAGCTGCTTCTATTTGAGTGTGAAGCCTGTATAGAAGCCATACAATTTTCTCTAGTCAGCTATCTTAACATCACTCAGGTAAATCAAATATAATAGAGTAATATGTTATAAGTACAATCAACCTAGATGTTTATATTCTCAATTACTAGCCATGTTCAGGCTGAATGGTTATGAGATAATAATATCAAAAATCAGTATTGAAAATTGAATTGGTGCAATTCTCTCAAGAACTGAAAATAACTTTTAAAATGAAGTTTCCCGTGTTGTCAAAATCAGTAACAGTCAAAGTCAAGTAGTCAAAAGGTATCAAATTTATATTGTTTCTATCATTTAATAACTTTAAGTGGTACTTATCCTGTTTGACAGTTTCATTTCAAGAGGCAAAAATCATTTATGGAATTGGAAGCAAAATACCTAGGATGTTGAAGAGCAGGGTAATAAAGTTTAGGAATAAGAAGAATAAAAGATGTATATCAAAAAAAAAAACAAGAGTTGTCTAAAATATGTGACACTGGAAAATGGCAAGGAAAATAACTGGTTAAAAATTATTTATATAACTTGCATTATATTTTTATTTCAAATACTCCTATAAATCAGCAATTTCCTTTTGCTTCTTGTAGATCTTCACTCTTGAGAAGTTTAGGGTGTGCTAATGAAGTTCATTTGAGGTAACTTACATAGTGCAATAGATAACCTAAAAGATCTTTTACTATAAATAAATGAATACAGTGACTACTTACTACCCTAGAGGAGATAATGGAAAATTTATTCCTAAAGAGCTACACTAGATTAAGGAATCTACATTCAGTGCCCTTGATACACACAAAAATGGATTCATAACATGTGAACTGTGCTATTTTCTTGAATTATAAATATTTATAATTTTATAATTGTATTTTATATAATTATATGAATTTTATATTAGTGCTTGTACTTTAATATTATTTTTATTTTAATATTTTAATTTTAATATTAGTGTTTATGTTATATATTGAAGTAATATATTATATATATGAAGTATATATATACAATATATATATACATATGTTATATATATGAAGTAATCATCTAAACCAAGGGACCAAACATGTATTTGAAAATCTTCCTTGATCATTTGCCTCTACTTGTTTATAACAATTCAAAAATTCCATGTTTTTACTATGTCTGTTTTTATTCACATTTTATTTTTTTTATTTTTGGTTTTTTTATAAACATATAATGTATTACTAGCCCCAGGGTCTGTGAATCACCAGGTCTACACACTTCACAGCACTCACCATAGCATTACATTTTAAACTACAGTATATCCCATCAGTAAATCTGTGTCTAATTTTTTTTCTCATTTTCAAAAACTTTTATCATATCCTTTTATTTACTGTGTCAGGTTTGAGTTTCCTGGGAAGCAAACACTAAAATAAAGTTATGAGGAGAGACGTAAGCCTGTAAAAAGCAAAGAGAAAAGACAAGACTGGCCCGGAAAGCCTTGGACTATGCCGTAGACGTGACAGTGGAGTTCGAGGGCAAAGACTGACTGTTAGAGGAGTCTCCTGTGGTGCGGCTTTCCTAACGGCTCGCGGGAGAAGAATGAGGCACAAATGAGTCAGCTCTAAGAGAACAGGAGCAGGGGACCAGAGCTGGAAGGACTGTTTCCCGGAACAACTCCTCAATCCAGTATTTATTAGATACAAGAAAACAAAGAAGAAGGTTATACATTAGCCATAGGTCTAGTAGGTAAACAAGGAGGAATGTGAGTCATCTGTTGGTCACAAGTTTTAGAGCTAAACGAAGTAAAGGAGAGGAGTAGGGTGTGTCTGGTCCAGCAGCATGGTAATTATAGTTGTGCAAACGCACTTAAATGGATTACCTCAGCGGGTAGCTTTTTCTGAGGTAGGGGAGACAAAAAGGGAAGCAGGGTGATGTTCCACCATGAGCTGGCCAGGTGTTCCTAGCTGTTTGGCTTCAAGGACATGTATCATCCCCTCCATCAGAGGCCTCTGCTAGTAGGTGTTTTTCTCAAGGTCATCTTGAAGCATGCTTGCATGACCAGTACAACTCCTCATTAGTTGAAGTTATAGTTTAAGTAGTATATTATTCTGAGGGATGGTTACAATGTAGGGCAGAAAAATGGCCAGGATTTAGGATGTGCCATGCTCAGTCATTGGCTGGACGATGCCCAAAAAGATCATGGCTTTGGCCCATCCCACAGCACTTAGCTGACTTCTTGGCCCAATTATCAGATCCAAAGGCATTCAGCTGATAAATAGGCCAGTTCTTTCTTGAAGAGAAGTCTAATAAGCTGCCGAGTCAATGGCTGCCACATTTGTGGAAATATTCAAAACTCTCTGCTCACTAAATGATGTTGTAGAACCCGGCAAAATAAATGCTGGTAACAAAAAGCTGTACAATCCCCATAGCTGGGCATTTGTTCAAATTTCTTGAGTAACCAGCCTATAAACAATATGGAAATTAGCACTTAATTCAAATAATTGGCACGAACATAGATCAGTGTATTTAATCACTTATTGATATTATTTATTTGAATTGGTATCAAGGAAATTTGAACAGTATAATATTCCATTATATAAAAACAATAAGTACCATGTATTGGATACTATGATCTGAGTATAGTATGGATATATTTTACACTTGATATCTCATTATTTCCAGGTCTCTAAGTGAAAAGTGTTAGTATCTAATGTACAAAATAGGAAAGGAAGATTCAGATTTAGTTACTTGCCACAGCTAATAATTGGCAGAGCTGTCACCCCTTAGTTCTACCTGCTTTCAGGGCTGTTGAACAGTCCACTAAATCATAGATTCTAATACAGAAAATATTAACTCTTTATTATTTTTTTTAAATCCCTGAAGTTTTCTCTAAGAATATGTTAATGTTGAATAATAGCCCAATAAACAATAGTTGTTAAGTAATCTAAATGCAGCCTTCTTTTATATGATGAAAACCTAGCCTTTAAGGAACTAATGTTCTAATCATTTTTTTTAAGATTTTTTTTTTTTTATTAATTTATTTCACAGACAAAGATCACAAGTAGGCAGAGAGAAACGGAGAAGCAGGCTCCCTGCCGAGCGAGCAGAGAGCCCGATGTGGGCCTCGATCCCAGCACCCTGGGATCATGACCTGATCCGGAGGCAGAGGCTTTAACCCACTGAGCCACCCAGGCGCCCCTAATGTTCTAATCTTGAATGTAAAAGGACACATAGCAAATATGTTTGGCTTTGTGGATCATATGGTTTTCAATCATAACTACTAAACTCTGCCATTGTAGGATGAAAGCAGACTAGACCATATGTAATAAATAGATGCGACTGTATTCTGATAAAATTTTATTTACAAAAACAGGCAACAGCTGGTGGCCCTAGTTTACTAACCAATGTTGTAATAGAAGATACAAAAAAAATGTGTAAATAGAGTTTTGTGGCCTCCATAAGACAAAAAAAAAAAAAAATAAAACAATTTTTTAGTTAATAAATTATAAAGGGTATCTGATTACTGAGGATGTAATGAACAAGCCATGAGAAGAATACAGTGGATTAATTAATAAACACTTCCAATAATAAATATGGAATGATTACTAATAAAGCAGGAAGGAAGCAGAAAATCATCACCAATTCTGAAAGTCAGACAGAGTGTAAATGTGTTCTATTGAGAGAATCAGTTTGGAATAGCAAGTTGAACACTGAATTAAAATACCTGGACTGTAGTGCAAATATATTAGAAATTGGTTGTGTGCTTTTTTAAGTACATCACTTCTCTTTCTGGCCTGTAAAATAAAGGTGTTGGGCTGGATTCTCAACCATTTTTCTGATCCAGTACATGTGAACAATAAAGTACACTTCCTCATTAGTAACAATGAGCCAATCCAAGGGTGTTAGAAAAGAAGTTACGAATCTTAGCTCGATAAAAATTTTAAAAAGTCACTAGACAATGCAGTTTTCCTTGTAGGAATAAGCATATAATTTAAGAATTCTTCAAGGGATTATTTGCTTAGTGCCTGTTTCCTCTGCTGCTCCATCAGCATTATAAGAATAAGAATCTGTGTTTCTTTCATTGGTATCTACAGCTCCAAGCTCAGTGACAGGCTATAAGAGGCTCTTAATAAACAGACATTGGATGGATGGATGGATGGATGGATGGATGGATCTCATTGGTGAATTACTGGAATAGATGGTCTGTAAAGTTGTCTCCAACTATAAACATTCTTCGAGGTTATTCTTTTTATTTGTAAAGCTTCTCTGTCTTTTAACTCAGACTTGTTGATATTTTCCTCTGCATTCTGCCAAGTACAATGTCAGTAAGGACCAGTTCCTTCCTCTTGCTCCAGAATGTGTGAACCTCATAAGAAATCCAATAAATGCCTTCAGTATGCCAAAGAGGCAATATTTTCCTTGAGAATCAGATCATTGATGGTAAGGTAGTTAAAAATCTACCTCTTCAATGTTAAAAGAAAAAAAATTGCATATGAATCTCACATACTTAATCAAAACTGTTAACAAGAGAAAGTTACTTCAACTTTGTCATGTGAAAATCTTACCAAGATACAAAGGGAGTTGTATAATTGTATTAATTAGGTGTTTATTAGTAAGCACCTGGAAATTTAAACATGTAACTAATAATCATTGCTGAGTTACTTTCTTGAATTCTAAGCCACAAATACTCAGCAGGCAAGGTGTTGTTTTCTTAATTTTTTTTGTGTATAACTGCAGGATCTCATTGTAAAACTCTATAGGAAATGTTTGCTGATGAGTTTTCTGTTTTGCTTTCTTTTTTGAAGGGACTATAAGTGCATTAAAAAGGGGGGGAAAATCCCCTGCTGTATGTTCCTAACGGGGAAAAATGCTAATTGAATGCTAATCTTTCTTACTAAGGCCTTGATTCTTAGAAGTTGAGAGGCTCATTGTTTCTCCTTTTTATTGACTGAAAACTCTTGACCAAAAGTATAGGGAAGTACTTCTAAAACACATTTTTTTTAATTTTTTTTCTTTTTTCTTTTTAAACAAGAATTTCCTGGAAGAACTGTAATTCTTTTTCTTTTTTTCACACATTATTCCCTTCTGAGACACCCTGGAAACATAAACTCAGGTTCTATGAACATACTCTCATTCTACATGCACCAGGACATCCTGGGTATCTGTGAGCCTAATAACATCACTGTACAAGGCCTGAAAGAGTATGAAGAAATTTTCATGGATAGGATAGAGATAAGGAACTGCAAACGGAAGTATTCTAAAGGATAATAGAATATTGCTGCTTAAAAGAAGACATAACCAACCGAATTTGGCAGATAACAGTTTTACTCTAAATACCAAGCATGGAAGGCACTGGAACTGTATTATTCTTCCCTAAATAAAACTGAGATAAAAGGAAAGAATGCGATAGTCACTAAGGCAGAGGCTAGCATAGAACAGGACTTTCTTTTTATTGTATTGTTTTAAAGACTCTATTTTAAATGCTGTAGAGATATGACTAAAATAAAGAACAAGTTGGGAAACAGCGGTCTGGATTTTCCAACTCACTAACTCTGGCAAGGAAGTGATCTGGGCCCTTGGAGTGTTTTTTTCTTTATAAAATACTCAGATTAAACAATGGCTCAGGATAGGGATATGTTTTTATGGTATTATTTCCCAATGCACAGTTAAATATAATTATTTAAATGACCCTCCAACACAATACTGGGACATGCCTTTTTATGGGACATGTTACTAACCAGTAACATGACTTGTTACTGGTTAGAAGACTCATTTTTTTCTGCTCTACAAACAAGATTCAAGACTAAGGCCTACAATGTTGTTTATGTAGCCTTTCAATTTTTGTTTTGATCTTCCATTTGGTTATTCATGTAATATTAAACATAGGTCTTTGAATTTATAATCATTTATTAAGTACCTACTACTTTCTAGGCATTATATATAAGGTGTTAGACACAGTGTTTGTCCTCAAGTTGCTCACAGGCTAGAGCAGGTGACAGGCTTGTGATCCATTAAAGTACTAAGTTATATGTACTAAAAGTGTACTAAGTAATATGGTAAAGGAGAAGACTATATACTCTGGCAATGTCAGAGGCCCACCTTATTCATATAGGAACTGCTTTCCAGAGAAATGATGTTAAGCCAAGTTCTGAAAGAGAACCCATTTTCCAGAAATGAAAATAAATAAGATGTAGATGAAACAAGAGACTCATTGAGAAGAACCTTGAGATGACATATGGATGACTTTGTGTTTTATGCTGAATGCAATGGTAAACCACTGAAATTTTTAAACAAAAGAGATAATTTTATCTCTCTTATCTCTCTTTATCAGGTATGCCTTTTAGAGAGATCATTTTAATGACTTTATGGAAGATAGATAAAAGTGGGACTGAAGGCAGGGAGAGAAGAAAGGAGGTTACTGAAATACTGTAAGCTAGAAAACAAAAGTGTTGCTCTTAAGGCACAGGAATGGAAGACAGCAATCTTGTCCTCATCTGGAGAATGATTCACGACTCTGGCTAACAGACTTGGGGGCTCAAGCACATAATACCTTGTGTGATGTGTGGGTGGCCAAAAATTAATACTGAACAATCTTACTCAGTTAAAAGAAAAATAAACCCAACCAGATTAATTGAGTTTAGGGGTGGGTATGTGACAGAAAGTCATTCAAGAACTGGCTACACTTGCCATTTCTCTAAAAAGCCTCCTGGTCTCTCTCCTGTTTGTACCTTTGTTCTTTGCTTCTGCTCCATTCTCTTTTCTCTTTCAGTTCCCCTCTCTGGTTACTCAATTTATACATCCGCATAATGTACACTTGCCTATGGCCATCATGGCTCGTCAAGCCTCATACTATGTAATGAATAGGCATTTCCCTCCGCTAAGGGGGAATGTCTCTCAATATTCCCTGGGTCACATTCCCAAGAAAGAAAAATGAATGGCTCTGTTCCTCGCTGCTCATCTGCCTAACCTATGATCCATAACTCTGCAGAATTTTGACTGGCTCTAGTCTTGGATGGTAATATATAGAGAGGATATGGAGAATAGTGGGACCTACTTCAGAGCTTGTAAACAAAATAATTACCTTCAGAAGGGATAGCTGAAGTTTACCTACGTCAGTGGCAATAAGAATTGACTGCAGGCGAGAGGTTTAAGGAAAAGTTTAGAAATCAAAGCAGCTGAATGTAATGATCCATCAGATATGAAACATAATAAACAGGGAGGTTTCAGATGGGATGCACTGAGAAATTAGCAAGCCATCCACCTAAATAGGGAAAACAAGAAGAAAGGTCCCTTGATTAGTTCAAATTTGAACCTATGGATCAGCTTTGTAGAAAATCCCAGTAGGTAGCTATATATACTGTTTGGCTCCCAAGAGCTATTTGGATTAGAGACAGCCATTTATGAACACTCTCTTTTTGGCTTCTAAGGTTTTCTTTTACTTGACTTAGTCTTCCTCCCTGCCTCTTCTGCGTCCTTTGCATTTGCCTACTCTTCCCTCTTCTCTTGTGATCTCTTTGAGGGCCGTATATTTCTTGAAGCCCAATTCTGGTTCCTCTTCATCTTCTCTATATAGTCTTCCCTGAATAATTTCTTCAAATCCTAAATTAGTAAATACCATATTTATACTTGTCACTTACAAACTGTTATCTTCAAACTCATATATCCGGTTGCTTACTTCACATCTCAAACTCTCAATTTGAATCCCTTACAGCTCATATATCCCAGTTTTCTTTGGCTTATTTTATATAATTATTATTCTTTTGTTGACAAAAGTCAGAACTTGAAGATATTCTTGATACTATCTTTTTTTTAATTCTCCACAGCCAGCCTGAAAGCAATGTCTATCAGTGCCATCTCTAAAATGTGTCATGACTCCATTTTCTTCCTTCCACCACTATTGCTATGACTTTGTTTCAGACTATTAGCAAAAACTTGTTAATTTAACTATCCAGTGACTTCCTATTTCACTTAGAATAAAGTTTAGATTTTGACAGAGACCACATTATCCTTGCCTCTGTCCTTAGCACATTCCTACAACATTGTGTTCGACCTCTCTAACAAGGGAGAGGTCTTGATCTCTAATGGGAACATTAGAGCATTTTCCTTGGTATTTCTACCCCTCCAAACCATATTCACTGTTCTGGATTTTTTGAATTATGTAAGTTACAACTCATATGTCATCTGAATAAAGGGATCTTTTCTGTGTCCAGTACAAGCAACACCCCGAACTAATTCCATCAATTTTACATTAATGTGGTTTTTTTTTTGTATCTTTACAATAATTTTCTCTCTGAAATTACCTTTGTTTCCTTGTTTAAGGTCAGTTTCCCCAAACCCCTTCACTAGAATTTAAGCTCCAAAAGGCAGAGATGTTACCCTTTTTATTCACTGCTACATCTCCAGTGCCTAAAACATTGCCTAGTAAATGTACCAAATTGTCAATGAATGATTCAATTAATTCTTGCAAAAGACCACTGACAGATCTTCTCATTTCCATTCTTCTCTTTATAGTCCATTTTCCACAAAAGACAAAAAAAAAAAATCATGTTTTGTAAATATAAAACACATCATACCTCTCCATTAATTTAGTATCTTTGATGGTTTCCCAGTGCACTCAAAATAAGACTGAAAGCTACCATATATGTTTCCAGTACCACTCTCTTCTTGTTCATTACACTCCACTGATCTTTTCATTTTTAATCACACCAAACTCCTTTGCTTGGGATACTGTTTCTGACATTCAATGCGTAGATATCATCTTCTCTTTCCTTAAATTTTGGTTTAAGTTTTATTTCTTCAGAGAGGCTTTTCTGATCTCCTTACTTTAAAGAATTATCCCCTTGGGATTTCTTTTTTCTCAGCCCCTGACATGTTTTCTTTGTACCATTCAGTAGTTTTTCAACTACTACAATTATATTTTTGTACATTTGATTTTCATCTGCCCAATCCACTAGAATGTGATGATAATATGGTAATCAGGTCTGTCTTGTTCCCTTTAGTGTCCTTAGTACCTAACATGATAATTAGGACCCTGAAGGGACTCAATAAATGTTGTTTTTTAAAAAACAATGCTCAGTTGTTGGGTGTCTGCCTTTGGCTCATGTCATGATCCCTGGGTCCTGGGATCGAGCCCTGTATTGGACTCCCTGCTCGGTGGGAAGCCTGCTTCTCCCTCTCCCACTCCCCCTGCTTGTACTTCCTCTCTCACAGGGTCTCTGTCAAATAAATAAATAAATAAAATCTTTTTTTTTTTTTTAAATGATATTAAATGGTAGTAGAAGCTCTTGAAGTAAATAAGATTACTCCTGTTACAAACTAGAGACACCTAACTAAATCTAGCGTGAAAACATGTTATTTTTGCTTTGTGTTGTGTTATTTTAGGCAGGAGCATGGTTTTAATTTTTTTTTTTTTAAATTTCTTTAAGGTGTAATATGAATGCTATAGGCTATCCTAGTCCTCATCTAGGGGTAGTACTGAAATACTCTAACAAGTAAGCTTTACATCTATTAAAAAGAACATAGGATACTTTGTCAGATATTAATAGATTATTAACTGTTTTACTTTACCAGATGTTAACCCCAGGAGTTAGTGATAAGAGATACTAATTGCAGAGAGATCCAGAAGGACCAGGGGAAGAAGACTTGGAGTGTGGGGTTAAAGGGAGACAGACAGAACTGATGGTGGGGGGAAGCCCAGAATGGAAAAACTGGAGAAAAGACTCCCCACCCCCCAAAATGGTTTTCTAGCAGCTTAGAGAGAGAAGTGCTTTAAGTGGGCAACTGTGTCAATAGGTAAGTTTAGAGAACTGTTTCCTTGAAAGACATTGCTGACTCAAAAACAAAAGTTTTCACTAGAAAGTAGGTGTGAGGAATCAGCTTTCAGTGGAGTGAGGAATAGTTATAGACTACTTGAGAGGCTTACTCAAGTGGTAGACATAGTCTACCAGAGACATAAAACATGAGGAAGTGTGTTGTCTGTAGATAATTTCAAAACAGAAATAAAACTGACTAAACTTTGTCTTCTTTTTAATATCGCCGTGCTCTAGCAATTCCAAAAAAGGTTAGGGTTAAAATTCTCCTCCCCTAGGTTTCCACTCTTTAAAAAGAGGGATAGTATAAGAGCTAAAAGAGAGCATAGGGTCAAAGGAGGATGACTTGGGGCACCTGGGTGGCTCAGTCAGTTAAGCGTCTGCCTTCAGCTCAGGTCTTGATCCCAGGGTCCTAGCATCGAGTCCCACATCGGGCTCTCTGCTCACCAGGGAGCCTACTTCCCCCTCTCTCTCTGCCTGCCTCTCTGCCTACTTGTGATCTCTCTCTCTGTGTCAAATAAATAAAGTCTTTAAAAAAAAAAAAAAAGAAGAAGAAGAAAAAGGAGGATGACAAAGATTAAAGGAACCTGTGAATTTTATAGTAATAGGAAAGGATCAGTTTGGAGGATGTATTTCAATAGAGTAGAGGTTATAAAGCAATCTGGGGGTATATAGAATGCACAAAACACAGTAATGATTAAGCCTTAAATAAAAATAGCACGTCTAATTCCTAGAGGAAAAATCCTGATTCTTGATTCAGAATTGTTGTATTATGGCAAGTTGTAGATCTTTTTTATTTCTTAAATTAATTCACAAATTGTATTACTAAACAGTTACTCATTTTATCCACTTTTGAAGATAATCTTCCAACAGCAACATCTGTATTCCAAATGTGACTATTACCTATTTTACGGATTTCATTTAAAATAACTTTAGGGGCGCCTGGGTGGCTCAGTGGGTTAAGCCGCTGCCTTCGGCTCAGGTCATGATCTCAGGGTCCTGGGATCGAGTCCCGCATCGGGCTCTCTGCTCAGCGGGGAGCCTGCTTCCCTCTCTCTCTCTGCCTGCCTCTCCATCTCCATGTGATTTCTCTCTATCAAATAAATAAATTAAAAAATCTTAAAAATAGATTATTTAAAATAACTTTAAATGCACTGCATTAATAAATATATTCTAATTTCTGACATTAAATTATTGTATTCTGCATTTGCACTTATTTCATACAGGTAATAAATACTGGGTGTTTAAGGATACAACTCTTCAACCTGGTTATCCTCACGACTTGATTACTCTTGGAAGTGGAATTCCTCCGCATGGTATTGATTCAGCCATTTGGTGGGAAGACGTTGGGAAAACCTATTTCTTCAAGGGGGACAGGTCAGTACACATTTCACATGAGGAAAATAGTTAACTGTTAATAGTTAACTGATTAGTTAACTGAAGTTAATATTTCTACTCTATAATAGACATGTACTGTTGATTAAGAATCTGTGTGAATATATAAGACAAGAATTAATGAAATCAAAAATATTTTAATATATTCTTAAATAATATTCAAGATAAGTCTTCCTGTAATATACATAAATAATATGACTTTGAATGTAGGTGTTCTTCCTCTTCTGCATGAGCTCAACATGCCTATAAATCTGTGTAGGCAGTCTTTATGTAATCTTGTAATACGTTTTCTTGTCATTTTACTTAACTTTATTTGAAAAGCACACTTTCACAAAGGCTTTTTTTTTTTTTGCTTTCATATTGAAAGTTCAGTTTTTATATTTTGCATGCTATTAATTGTAAATATTTTCAATTCAGTTTAGTCATGAGTTCTGTTTCTTAAGAAGCTAATTATTTAGGTACCAACAAACAGTTGTTAGGAACTAGTCAAACAATCACTTAGCTTAAAGTGTAAACTCCCTGCAATTCTCTTTCATTTCTTTTCCCTTCATTTCTTTTATGGCATTAGAAAAAATTAAGTGAACTATTAGTCTTATGACATAGCATCTACTAGGCATACATAGCTCCACTCCTGTGTGCCTTTGATATAAATTATTCATAAAATGTAACTTGAAGTCTATATTTTAATATTAGGTAGAAAAAATAATAGAGATGAAAAATAAATTTTTTTTGAAAAATAAATTTTTAATTACACTATTACTATCTGGGTCAAATGTGACACTCAATATAATTTTTATTAATATGTAGAAGAACGTAAGTATGCGTTTTACTGCATTTTATAATAAATTAAAAATACACACCCTTATACACATAAACACATATAGGAACAACAGGCTTGAATGCCCATCTAGCTAGAATTGAGTTTGCCTTATAATCTTGTCATAGTATAACCATATAAAATGTCTCCAACTTTAGGAGAAAAATATGTAAGGATATGAACTTTATTTTACAAACTGTAATTTTTAATTGCAAGTCATTTCAAACATTGAGCTTTATCTGTAAACAAGTACCTCTTATAATTTTTCTCCATGGAAAAGAATGTATACTTTTCAATTTGTTCTGCTGCTAGCTCTCTATATATTTGATTTGTATATACTTCTGTAACAAAATGTTTTAATGTACTATCATGAAACTAAGGTGCTAACTGATAATAAAATCACAGAACAAAAAAGGTCTATCAAACAAAAATTTTATTAAAGAAGATGCTACTTATAGCCACAAAAAGTGTAAGCTTCTCAGGAAGATATGAATGTAATAGAGTATGAAAGAAGAATGAAGAAATTGATGGCCACAGCATGGTGAGCACTAATGAAAATAATTCTGATTTCAAACATATTCTTTAAAATAACAACCCTGGAGGTTGTTAGAGTTTAAGTCCCCAAGCGATTTAATTGCTTGAGTGTACTCTTTTATAACCAGGTTTAATAAGGAGTTTTTTGTTGTTTTGGGTTTTCTTATTTGTTTGTTTTTAGAGAAAGGTGTAGAAACAAAAGGCTGATGAAACACACTTCTGCAGGACAGAACATTAGCTTTCATGGAACAGCTTTCACAGAATTTCACAGATGGTAATAAAAACTGCCATTCTATTATCAGATAGCCTAATTTTTTTTCACACATGTACGTATTACTTTTCAAATGTTTCCAGTATAAAAATTTAGCACTTATTGAAAAATAAGTTTAGAGACTAAATGTTTCTAAATCAGTAAAATCAATGAAGGTTAGATACCGAATTCATACTAGAATGAAGGCAGTAGTGAATGGGAAAAGGAGTTTTAGTTCATTTGTTTCCTACTTGAGAAGCTACAGGCAAATATAATATATAGAAGAAATACTTTAAGCTCTGCCTAATTAAATGACTTTATAGATTTAAAAATATTTAAAAGGAATCTGATTAATTTCCATGTGTATTATCTTATGTATGATTTCATAAGTCGTAGATGTTTTATAAGCAGATTAATTCATATTCACATAATTCTATAATTCTAAAATTACAGTTTATCAGTATATTCATTCAAGATTAAAAGTATATGGACAAGACAGTAAACTACCTAACTGAAACATATAAACAACAATTTGGTTGTCACTTTTATATACAAATTCAGTTTGTCTTTCTTCCTTATAGATATTGTATATTTTTTAATACTTATCAATTTTTAATGTTTTATGTTCTATGTATATTTTTGAGAGAAATTGTTCTGTCCTTACTTACTTCTCCTTTTTCTCTCACTGCAATATTTCTGCTTAAGAAGGGTGGCGGGGCAGGTGAGGGGTATGGGTGTTGATTAACAGGTTTCCATTTCTCTAAGACTAAGATTAGAAAGGGTTTTAGAAATAATCTAGCCCAGACATAAAAAACTCAATTGCTTTAAAGGGTTGGGCAAATAAGAAATAAACTACTACTGTACTAGGTACAGCAATAGTATGTTAAGGCGATAGTAGGAAATGATGGGTACTGTAGTGAACTGGAAAGTAAAAATACACTAGAAAAGCACTCAAAACCAGAATCATTTATTTAATTTGCTAGACAAACAAAGCACAGCTTTAAATTAGATTTGGTCCAAGTGCTACCATATTTCAGCCCTGAATCTTGTTCACGTCCTACCCAATGTATAGACACACTCAGTTACACTCCAACAGTAGGAATTCATCTTACTCTAATCAAACTTCATGGTGAAGTATGACTATGAGACAGTCTTTTCCACTCTTAATAGCTCTAATTCCTACTTCCTTAGGATTTCAATAGTAGTCCTGGCATACCCTCATTCATTTATTCAAAAAAATATTTTGAGCGTATATGTTGTGACCTGTGCTAGAAACGACGACAAGTCTTCTGCTCCCAAGGCACTTAACTTCCATTAAAGGAGACAATGGTAAATAGTAAACAAGTAAATGAGCCTGAAACTTTAACATTGAGAAATGCTACAAAGAAATAAATTTGATTTATCACATTATGTGACAGAGATCATGGGTGGTAAGGAACAGTTAGAAAATTAGTGTGGAAGTCAGAGAAAGCCTCACTTATGAAGGGGGACATAGAGTGGGGACTTGAACGGGTGAAGTTTCAGCCACATGAAGCTGTCTGGAACAGTATGTTGTAGGCAGATGACATAGTGTGCAAAAACATTAATACTGGAATGTTTAAATCAGTTAAAACATTCTGGCTAGAGAATAGCAAGTTAAGTGGGAAAGGAAGTTAAATAGGTAAGTAGGGACCAGATTATATGGGGCCCTATAGACCATAGGAAAGACATTGGATTTTATTCTAAGAACAATGGAAAGGCATTGGAGAATTTTCAAGAGGAAAGGGAAATGACCTGATTTGTATTCACAAACATCACTATGGTTTCTGTATGAAGAATGGGCTTCAGGAGGGAAGCAAAGAGAATAACTGGCCGGTTGTTGGAGTAGTACAGAGGGATACGATGGCAGTAGTCGAGACAGAGCAAAAAGGGTGGGTACAGGATATATTTTGAATGTAATCAGAACAAGTCTTTGTTACAGCTTGGATCCTAGGGGTGAGAAAAAAGAAAATTAAAGATAAATTCTAGGTTTTTCACCTGAAAAACTGAGTAGATGGTGCCATTTCAGGAGATAGGGCAGACAGGGGAAGGAATACAGGGGAAAGGGGACTAAAAGATTGAAATGTTCATATTTAGATTGAGATGCTTATTTTACATATCAACTGGATGAATCAAATAGGTACTTGGATAATTGAGTTTGCTTCTCAGTGGAAAGATCAGTCTGAGGTACACATTAGAGAATGGTAAACATCATTAAGAGTAGGGGCCTACCTCAAATCTCCTAGGTATAGAGAGAGCCAGAAGAATAGCTGAAATGAAGGCTCTTTAAATAGATCTGTAAAATGAGATTAAAATTTCCACTATTTCACTATTTTACATATAGCCTGGAACTTAGTTCCTCAGATTCCTACTTGCCCTTTTCTTAATACACTATAATTTGATACTTGGATACATTTTGGATCCTCCTAGCATTTAACTCTAAAATGCTATGTTTCTAAATCATCTGTCAGCATCTTCTCACAAATATATACAGGACTCTATTGCCATACTTCATTCTAAGCTTAACTTTTAAGAATTTTAAGATATTTTCAATGAAGGACAAAATTTAGATCCACTTTGGTTTTTACTATTTTTACCACTAATAGTCAAACAGAAGAACATATTTCTTTTCTCCAGCTTAACTTGTGTGTTTATGAATTACTCAATATATGTTTTTAAAATCATCCAACATAGTATAAATTAATATTTCCAATTCTGCTGCATGTTTAAGAATGTTTCTGAAAAGTATAATTTTTTTCTAACTATTTGGGTACAAAAAAAAAAAGAAGTCATCCTATATGTTAAGTGTTAAGGGTAACTTAAGAGAAGAAAGTAGTCTTGACTCGTAGTACAGAAATGAGACAAACTAGGATGAAGAAATGGCTTGGGTCATGTGAAATAACCCTTGGAGCCACTTTTTTTTCAGTTTGAATTCAGTATCCAGCAAGATCCCATTAAAGTATGGCATTCTAGAATTTTCTATACCATTTTTTTTTTTCATAGCAGAGAAAGCATTTAACAAAATGTTGTATACCATTACATGGACAGTTTTTGTTTCTTATTGATATGAACTTTCCATTTATATTTTCTTGAAATGTGATCTTATGAATCTTATGTGCCTGGCTCAAAAAAGTATTGACGGGTCAATGGATCTATGAATGAACAGAAGGAGAAAAGAAGGAAAATTATACTCGAGCAATATATCTGAAGAGTTTGAGAGAGAACACCAAGAGTAAGAATGCTCTGCCAAAGGAAACAATAACAGTAATGTGCTAAACTATGAATCCAGCAGCATTAGAGTCTCAACTCTGCAACATTTCAAAGGAGCAAATGCGACTAAATCATTATCTTTTAATGCTCTAGCACTGACTGAGTTGAGACATACTACTAAATATATACTAAATGTATTTAGTATGTATGTAATACATACATACTAAATCTGTGTTTAGGATATGATCATAGAAAACACCGTAATATGCAATATAGAATATTGTTGAGGGATTTATCCCTCAATGTATGTACAAATTTATGTACAAAAGCCTACATAAATTATTGGTATTGTTATATGAACATTGTTACAACTACTTCTCAGAGAACAACCCTGGTTTCTAAGTATGTAGTTAATCTTTCCTAAATTACATACAGTGTGTGATCCCATTGTCCCCAGGATTTTTAATTGTTCCAAACCTCTGGCTTAGCAATAGATTACTTTAAGTTATAACTTGTATCTAAAAATGGCATTTATTGTAAAACATGACATTATTTAAACTATCATGGAGGGGAAAACTCTACCATGTAAACCTTGATACAGTATCTATTATAAAGTGCATTCTGATTTTAGTGATGTAAAATGTGGGGAAAAAAATGTTTCTTAGAATCCAAAAATAAGGCATTTGACTAGTTTTGAGAGGTTTTCTCTGTGGTCAAGTGCAGGAACCAGTTGATATATATGACTATTGCAGACCACACTGAAATATTTACTTGAGAGAAGATATCTTGAAATTTTGAGGGCGATCTCAACCACATTAATTATTCTATATTCATCACAGAATGTTCTGTGAAAAAGAATATTCAGGAATATTTTTAAAGCAGATGTTCCCATGAACTAAACGTGAATGAAAATATACTTCAAAATTGGTAGGATAATACGCTAATGATTCTGCCAACTTGTCTTCAATGAGACAGGCCCAATCACCTTTATATTAGCTCAGTCTTCTCCATGAAGATTTTCCTGACCTTTCCATCAGATCTGTTCTCATTCTCTTGAGATGAGAATCTGCAATAAATACCTGTAAGAGGTATTTCCCTTTTTGGATAAAATCTGCCTTATGGTTACTTACTGGAATACTTCCTGAAACAATCTTTTGCTCTTTTCCATTTAAACCTTGAGAATGGGGGCACCTGGGTGGCTCAGTGGGTTAAAGCCTCTGCTTTCGGCTCAGGTCGTGATCCCAGGGTCCTGGGATCGAGCCCCTCGTCGGGCTCTCTGCTTGGTGGGGAGCTTGCTTTCCTTCCTCTCTCTCTGCCTGCCTCTCTGCATACTTGTGATCTCTGTCTGTCAAATAAATTAAAAAAAAAAAAATTTTTAAAAATTTAAACCTTGAGAATGGAATGGTTGCTAATATTCCAGATGTTACTTGACTGAATATTTCTAGGGAATTACAGCAAAACCTAATGTAAAAAACCCCATAACTCTGTAGAATAAGAATCTTCCATAGGCCTAGAATTTTAAAAAAATCTAAAAAGGACCAGAAAAACTTTTTTTCTGATTTCAGCCAAAGTGCCTAATCCCAAGATAATGCATTAAGTATATCACTTCCCAAACCTGTGTTGGTAAAACACTAGCTTTAGCAGATGATAAGAGATGTTTAGTGGAAAAAAAGACAAAAGGTTGCTACATAAATTTAAATTTGGAAAACATATTTGGTGCGCTTGGAGAAAAGAGTAGGGGCTTAAAAAAAAAAAAAAAAAAAAGAGAGAGAGACCAGGGGGCCTACGAGAGGGAGAGGGAGAAGCCTGATGTGGGGCTTGATCCCAAAACCTGAGCCGAAGGCAGTCATTTAACCAACTGAACCACTTAAGTGCCCCAAGAGTAGGGACTTCTAAAGTCAGATAGAACTGGTTATAAATGTAACCCTCATTGTCCTCTTAGAATTCTCTTCTCTTAGAAGGGGACAGTGATGACTATCATGGGTTTATTGTGATTAAATGAGATAATACATAGATCATATGGCTGCCTTAAAGTATGCAATATACTGTGAACTATCAATGGTTTCACTCCAGTTTTGTCATAAGACAAAAACTCATTTAATTCTTAGAACATTTTAAACAATAATGAGCCAGGATAGTAGGGCTGGTTACAGTTTATTCATTGGATGTCTAGCAGTTCTGTGGGAGTGGTTCATGGGCCACTCTCTGAAGGCATGGGGATCGGAGAGTTCTGACTCTTCACAAGCTTTCCTCTTATCTGGTTCTCCTATCTATACACCAAGGGCTCCAGTCAAGACCTGCCCTAAACTCTATACTCAGATACCCAATTGCCTCATCAACAATTCTTCCCTTTGATGTCTTGCAGGTATCTGAATTTTACAGATCTAAAGCCAAACTCATCATTCTTCCAACCAAATCAACTTACCTTCCCCCATCTCCTTATCTTACTGAATGGCAACATTATTCTTCCACATGTTCAGACCCCAATTCTCGAGTTATGCTCAACTTCCTCCTCTCGCATCCTGCATTCAATACATTAGTAAGCTCTTTGGGATTTTCCTTCAAAATATATCCTAATCTCTTGAATTATCATTAACTCTACAATTTACATTCTAGTCCAAGGTTTACTGCAGTGACATTTGAATTGGTATCCCTGCTTCTATTTTACCTCCTTAAATCTATTTAAATCAAAGCAGCCAGCATGTTCCTTTCTGTTATAAACATAAGCCATAGCTTGAAGCTTCCCTGCTCAAAATCTATGTTGGCTTCACATATCCCTTAGTGGAAAACCAGAGGCTTTGCAATTGTATAAAGGTCTATCTAATCTTAGATTCTGGTTCCCACTCTGACCTTTTCTTCCATATGTTAACTCAATCCTAGTCGCCCTAGCCTCTTTGTGGATGCTTAAGTACTCCAAGTTTGTGCTTGCCACAGTAACTTTTCACTAACTAGTCCCTCTACCTGGAAAGTATTTCTCCCAAAAGCTGTATGTGTCATACCTTATTCCTTTCTGCTCAAATGTCTGATAAAGAAAGGGCTCCCTGTCCACTAATTAAAATTGCTTCTCCGTATTCCTAGCTAAATTTACTGCTTGTTTTTTAATCTTAACACCTCCTATCACAGTATGTATTTACTAAGAAATTGTTTTATTGCCTATGACCGTACATATCCTAAAATGTAAGACTGATGAGAGCTGGAGAATATCCGTTTTGTTCAAAGTTGTATATCTAACACCTAAAATATGCCAGGAACATAACAGGTACTCAGTAAATATTTCTTAAATGAATAAATAAATAAATAAAGATTCTGCTAAAGATGATTCCCAAAAAAAAGTGCTCTGCTGCCTAAGCAAGTTTTATAAAAAATGATAAAAACCTTATTTATCTATAGATTAGTGATAAATATATTTAGCAAGCACAATGTATTTAGCTAGAATTTTTAAATTAATTTTAGCAGACTGAATAAATATACAGTAACAATACTCACTTTTAACATGTGCAAGAAAGGAAACAGAATGAATGTTGTTTGTGTCCACTGTCTTTCTAGTGTTTTTACTGAGTCCTGTAAACCATTAACAATAGCATATGGCAAGGAGTCAATGAATACTAACTATTACTGTGTATACATAATTTCCTTCCCTCTGCACTTTTTTTGTTTTGTTTATTATCCTTTTTAGGTATTGGAGATATAGTGAAGAAATGAAGACCATGGATCCTGGCTATCCCAAACCAATCACAGTCTGGAAAGGTATCCCTGAATCTCCTCAAGGAGCCTTTGTGCACAAAGAAAATGGTATGCAGCACGTACATTGTGTATTTCATGAGTTTACTATTTCAACAATGAATTCTAATTTTTCACAATGTTAATTTAAATCATTAGAAAGTACCATACTAGGGCTATCATGTATTATATTTACATGAACTATCCATCCTAGATTTATGTTTAATATTAAGCTCCAGATGTTTTCTAACCTCAGCTTATTTCAATTTATGAGAAAAAAATAGAGGCAATTTTTTAAAAATGGAGGGTGTGGATACCTTCAAAGCAATATCACCTATTTTTCTATCAAAATGCCTATAAAGTTAGTAACAGACATACAGGGGACAGAGCTGGTCACAAAGAAGGTATTTTGTACATATGGGCTGAGACACAAAGACACCTGACAATTGTGCATGTTGAAGATTTTAATTTTTCAATGTCACCTTTGGCTTAGAGTGTCAGCAAACAGGGAAGATCCCAACTCAATACAATCAAGCTAAGTGACTGTATGATTGCTTAATAACAAGAAGCAGAGCAGAGAGCTGCCCCTGTTCCTTGTTCTCCATCTCAGGATTTGAGTTTCAGCCAGATCCTAAATGGAAAGTTAGCCAAGTGAGGGAGAATCCATACACTCCTATCTGTTGGCATATGTAAAATCTCAACATTTCTCTCCTCATTCAGAAATCAGTAAATAGGAATAAACCATAATAATAGTTCAAAATAGGATTTATAAACAATATTCCAGAACAAAGGAAAGAAATCATTCTAAAATATATACAAAAAACATACCCCATCAAATGATTTGTAATAGGAGCCATAAGAAAATGATATACCATTTGAGTCCTCAATAGAATGAAAAGTCTGTAACATATATGCAACAAGAATAAAATTAACATCACTTATAAAAACAAAATTAAATACATCAGTTGAGGAAAGAACAAAAAAGTTAATTGAAGAAATGGGAGGAGAATGAAAAATCAACTGCACCAAGGAAGACTACAATTAACAATCAGCATATTGCCAGAGTTTAAGACAACTATACACTGAGTAAACACCTGAAGGAACTGTGACCCAGGATCAATAAACACCAGTCAGAAAAGTCAAAGTACACAAGCTGTATTTTGACCCTTGTTATATGAAATGACATACTATATTCTGTATGATAGTGCTCCACATGTAGTATGCTATAGGGAGAGGCAAAGTAAAAAAGAGACTTCAAGCCCTGATCATAGCACTTGTTGAGAATTATCAATTTTGTGTATATTCTGTTGGTTCAGAAAAAGTTAAGAGATAGAGCCTGTATGTGATCAAAGCAGAAATCCATAGATGAGGACAGATAAAGATGAAGACATATCTGTCAAGAGGGTATCAATAAGAAAATGAAGGAAGTAACAGTGCAGTCACATTGGAGGCAATTTATCAGATCAAAATAGGGCCCCAAACTCAAACTATGCAGGTGAGAATGAAAAGAACAAAGAAATGAAAAAAGAAATGTGAAAAATGATCACATGGAGGCAGAAAATTGAGATCACCCCTATGAATTATAGGTGTCACCATGGAAGAAACTAGAGGGAGAGGGGATTTCTTGAGGTTAGAATAAAGGGGTTTATTAAAGCCCAGATAAAACCAACTCTAGCTAATATTTACAGAAGTCTTACCACTGCTCTAGACTGTCTTCAATAAAAGTCATCACATACCATACAAAAATAATGCAAAGAAAATTCAACCAAGATCTTAACTGCAGTGTTATTAATTCTAGGAAGTTTGGTTAATAATTTCTTATCTTTATTAATTTTTTTTTAGATTTTATTTATTTATTTGACAGACAGAGATCACAAGTAGGCAGAGAGGCAGGCAGAGAGAGAGAAAGAGAGAGAGAGAGAGAGGAGGAAGCAGGCTCCCTGCAGAGCAGAGAGCCCAATGTGGGGCTCGATGCCAGGACCCTGGGATCATGACCCGAGCCGAAGGCAGAGGCTTTAACCCACTGAGCCACCCAGGCGCCCCTACTTATTTTAAAAGTTATTTTTATCTTAAAAGATAAACTCAGTATAAAAAATTAATAAAGGGGCTCCTGGGTGGCTCAGTGGGTTAAAGCCTCTGCCTTCGGCTCGGGTCATGATCTCAGGGTCCTGGGATCGAGCCCCGCATCAGGCTCTCTGCTCAGCAGGGAGCCTACTTTCCCCTCTCCCTCTGCCTGCCTCTCTGCCTACTTGTCATCACTCTCTCTGACAAATAAATAAATAAAATCTTTTAAAAAAATAAAATAAAATAAATAATAAATTGTTTCAAAAGATGGAAAAGTAGACACAGTACACATAGTCTTAAATCCTTATCACATTAATGGTTTTCATTTTCCCTGTTTCTATCTACAAGGCCACTAATACCTAAGATATTTTATAAAAGTATATATATATATAAATAATAATAAGAAAATCTTCTTGCTACCCACACCCCATAATTTTTCATATTCTTTTCCACCTGAATATTTAGTGATATCCTGTATAAGTCAGTGAAATTGTGCCGGGAAGTATACTCTGAACTGAATCAACTCTTTCATAAACAGTTTCTGAACAACTAGAAACAGTTTCTGAACAACTATTTTAAAATCAGAATATGTAATTATGTCCTTTTTATGTTATAGTAATACAATTAACAAAATACTATCAATTTTCACAAAGGTGAAAATTTTGTTTTGTACAAAACAGGACTGAGACTGCCAAGATCATATTTCCATGAGCATTTCCCCATGATCTTCCCACCTCAAGGGTCAATTTCAAAAGAGAAAAAAAAAAGTTTTCTTATATTCAGAATTTCACGGTTTCTTTTCACATAACAAAAAATAACTTCGTAAAATCCTGACAAAGGAAGCATTTTGGGAAAATCAATGCTTACAAGTGAATAGAAACTACAGATGAAACTGCAATATATCTGTCTTCTGGACCTTTCCTGGTCTAGCCCCCTCTTTGATATCCCTCAACACTGAACTCACTCTTCATCTTTCAGAATATTCTCCTTGAATATCTTTTTGTGATTACCCATCCCTTCTACTCAAATCTCATATTACAATGATCAGTTTATATGCTCATTATCCCCTCTAGTATAAAGTCTTTGAAGGCGACATACTAAACATTCAATAATTACTGGTCATATAAATTAATTTTATCCTTCCATTATTCTAAAAATTCCCTCCCTCAAGGAGATTTTTCATCTGTCTGAAGCCTTGTTCTGTGCAATAGCAATATCAAAGAATCTGGAAGGCTTTGGTCTATCAACAGCAAATTCTCGACTTTTTATTATCTACAAATTTCATGCTTGTAGCTTCTTACCTTAAATTCATATTATATACAATTTCTTCCCTTAGGTTTATGTAAGAAAGATAACAACTTCAAATTATTAAGTAAATACATTTATACTTCTATTTTGACCCAAAGTCATTCCCTTTAAGTCTATGCACATGAAATTTGATAGTCATAAAAGTTGGAGATTGTAGAACACTGAATGTTTTCTCTGGTCTCTCCCTCCATCAATGTAGGAATTTCTTCCTTGGAGTCTTCTCCTACTTGTAATTTTAAACAAACAAACAAAAGTCCACAAATTCAGCAACTCAGCTCTAGGTGTTTGAAGGATATTTTTCATATTAAGGTGGAATGTGCCTCCATATACACCTACTGATATTAATTCTGCCGTCTTCATAAATATGAACACTTGTGCTACTTAGTGAATGACTATCATATATCAGATATACTACATAAATTCACTATCTAATTTGTCTAACATAAATACCTTTTAATGTCATTTATTATTATTGATAAATGAGGAAGTTGGCATCAGTTTAAGCAACTTATTAATACATAATCATAAAAAAAGGTAAAATTATATATTTGAGGTTTGAAACTAGAACATTCTAGCCCCACTGAATGTGCTGGAATGCATTATCTCCAAAGAGGAAAAGTTAACACCTTTCTCTACGGTGTATCATTAAAGTAACTGATTATTTGTCATGTCTGGTTAAATTTTTTATCTCGTCATACTAGACAAATCCAGACTTTCTCAGAATGTATCTTCCTGAGCCATCATCCTCCTGCTTTTCGCAAGACCATCTTGATTTAACAGTTTTTTTTCATTTTTCTCTTTACTTTTAGTCTTTGAAAATGCAATAATCTAAATGAGATTTGACTCATGCAGAATATAGTGGAATGATTTCTTCCTAGCACTCATTACCTATGTTTTAAGCAACAGTGAATTTTTAACAGATACTAAAGTTGTAGTAAAGAACGGCTTCATCCCCTCTCCTTCAAATTGTTTCTGTGTTAATTGCTGTCAAGCCATACCACCTAGGTATTCTCTATTCCTTCCTTAGAAAATGCATTCTTGAGGCAAATACAAAACACTATACAAACGGTTGCATTTCATCTTGCTGATTGCTGTTAAAATAGTTTTGACTCTTGATTCTGTTGACTTGCTGAGTCCCTCCTTCCCTATGCTCATTCTCTGTTAAAATGTACAACTGTGATTCAGACCTGTATTTCCACAACGTAAAGTTATTTATTCACATTTATTAAATACTACTTAACTTCTTACTAATAAACACATAAAAGTGGAAGACAGAGAACACATAGACACTATCACCCAGAGACATCTACTAAGTTAGAACAAGACAATTATGATGGGCAGTGTCTTGTTACATTTTAGGACTAAACACCAGAAAAGCCACGAGTAAAATCTGGTCAAATACGGGAGAAAAAAAAAGTCACCACATAATTCATTACAGTACCCACTGAATTCTTTCTCAGGATTTCTCAAAAAATAATAATTCAGGTAAGAATTCATTTGAAGTTGCTATTCTTAATAAGCATAACACCTACAAGAGTATAACATCAAAGCTGTTCTTAAAAAGGACAAAAAATGAGTACATCAACATTTCTTCCACCAACTGCTGTTTCATATTTCTTATTACTGAATGAGATGAATATTGTGGGATCAAAGTTTGACAGATTCCTATTACCAAGATTGCAGGCCACTTCTTTTCAAATACCTTTATTATTTAACTTCTACTGACCAGACTTGTTATCTCTAACAAATATACTCAATAAACTACCATTCTACTTCTGTATTTGGAGTGTACTGCTATAAAATTTGCCCTGCATAAATATGAAAATGGAAACTTCTGACTTTTGTATGTTACCCAGGAGGTTCACAGTAATTAGCGTTGACAAAAAAATTAAAGATGAAGATAATTCTAGCTGTTGGGTTTCCAGTTTATAAATATAAGAAGTACGTTCACCTGTTTTGAGGGTCTTTTTAATTCTAAATCAATGCCATTATTCAACTGTGATTGTCTAATGTACTATTATTTGGCAAGTCCTCAACATTTCTTCATCCAAGCTTGTTGAGTAATTACATTGGATTTCATTAGCGTGATCAAATACCAGCTCCCTGCTGAAATATTTGAATCTACATACACCTGTTTTCACTTGGCATGTTACTCTGATTGCAAAACTGCCCTTTGAAATAAAAAGTAACAGCAGATTTTTATGGCATTGAACAGAATGATTTCCAAAATGAAGTGACCTGAAGTGATGGTCTATTCTAGATGAATTTTTTTGAAAGGTGTCAGTTTTTTGTTGCATGGGTTTTACCTATCACAACCTGTGATGTTCAATCAAGAAGTGTTTGTTAAATGACAGGAGATCTTTAAAGGACACAGTTCTAAGAAAATCATTAAGTGTTCAGGCTCTAGAAGTAGATAAAGCTTTAATTTCTGCTTTCACCAGAACTTGGACATAGTATCTTACCTCTGAGCATCAGTATCTTTGCCTGAAAAGTATAGGTAAATAATTCTACTTGACAGAGTGGTTATGAGGATTAAAATATGTCATTTACTGGGCTTTAAGCACAATATTTCTTCCATAATAAGTGCTCAATAATACAGGATATAGAAAACCCTCATTAATGATTACGAACTCTGAAGTAGGCATACTATTCAAAATAGCTCCCAAAATACAGTTTTAAAGTCATGATAACATTAAAGTATTTCCTCTTGGTTTCTTGAATTTTGTCTCAAAGCAAGAATTAAGTCCAAAAAGTGCAGTCACAAAGAAACTTGACATGAAGCAGCTCTGGATGAAAAGCAAATACCTATTTACTTATTAAGATTCCTAGCAAAGAAAACATCTCCATAGCTTCATGACTTACAAATTGTTGTGATTTCTTGTCCAAATGACAAAAGCGAACCTAGTGTTTAAGTACAACTGCTCCCAGTACTGAGATGATTAGAAATTTCCCCTGAGGTGTTTCATGGAGTGGCCTCGTCAGGTGCATTGTACAATGTCTTCAACAGCAGTTCTGCAGGCACATAGTGCTTCAGTTCATAAGGCCGTCTCAGCATATTTCAGTACAAGTTGGTATTATCACCCTGATGGGTAAATCTGAAACTGCAACCTTCCAAGTAAGAAACAGGGTAAAGCTCTTCTTCCAGATTAGAACAAGATGTGTTCAGCATGATCTTTCAGTAGTCCTCTATGGATATTCTGACTCGTGGCTAAGCTTTCCATAGGCATTAGAGAGTACAACTTCTACAGTATACTAGCCAGATTTATTTCAAAAGACAGCTAAGCTGAAGATAATGTTTTCTTCCTACGAAAATGGAAGGGCCTTAAAATACATCTTTTAAAAAGTAGCCTAATTTAAATCAGTAAGAATTTCTATACATATACACCTTCAAAATAAGTGGTACCTGTGTGTGTGTGTTTCCCCCTCTAGGCTTTACGTATTTCTACAAAGGAAAGGAGTACTGGAAATTCAACAACCAGATACTCAAAGTAGAACCTGGATATCCCAGATCCATCCTCAAGGATTTTATGGGCTGTGATGGACCAACAGACAGAGATAAAGAAGGACACAGCCCACCAGACGATGTAGACATTGTCATCAAACTGGACAACACAGCCAGCACTGTGAAAGCCATAGCTATTGTCATTCCCTGCATCTTGGCCTTATGCCTCCTTGTATTGGTTTACACTGTGTTCCAGTTCAAGAGGAAAGGAACACCCCGCCACATACTGTACTGTAAACGCTCTATGCAAGAGTGGGTGTGATGTAGGGTTTTTTTTTCTTTCTTTCTTTTCCAGGAGTTTGTGGTAACTTGAGATTCAAGACAAGAGCTGTTATGCTGTTTCCTAGCTAGGAGCAGGCTTGTGGCAGCCTGATTCAGGGCTGACCTTTCAAACCCAGAGGGTTGCTGGTCCTGCACATGAGTGGAAATACACTCATGGGGAAGCTTCCATGATGCACAGTATCTGCCGTTCTTCAGTCCTTTGTCTTTCTTTGTCATTCAGTTCTAGGCCTTTCCTCTGCACGCTCAATGCCCAGTAAATTTTCAGGATTAACTAAAGAAGAGGAAAAAAAGAAGAAAAAAGATTCTTCTTAAAGGTTTCCAATATTATTTTCCTTCCGAAGCCTGAGCCCATATCTGGGGGAAAAAAGCAAAATGGAAAAACCCATGAATTTTTGCTTTAAAGCAAAGAAAAAAAAAATGGTTAAACAAAAAACCCACAATTGAACTTTCAGGAAAGTGTGAAGACCCAAAACAGCTTTGTCTCCAAAGAAGATAGCTCTCTGACTGCTATGGATAGTCTCCTACACTTCATTTTTGTCAGGTGGGAGATCTGGAATACACATGCAGGACTTTAGACTGTTGGGACAGCCATTTTCCAACAAACAAGGGGCCAAAATATCTGCAATATAGTAACAGCCTTAATAATACATCCATTTTTCGTTTTATACAGCTGTTCTCAGCTATGTCCTCAATGTTTCATCACATTTATATTCATAGCTATATTCAAACAGGACCTTTTGATTGTTTTGAAGTGTTTCTAATCCCCTTCCTGCCACCTGACCCTACATCATTGTGATAATCTCCCCAAGTTGTATTAGGCCATTGCCCCAGGCCTTCCATGGGTCTGTCAGGAATATTCATTAAGAGCAAGAAGCAGTATGTCTCCAAAGTGGTTTAAAGTGACAGTTATTTTGCAAGGATATGTGACACTAGTAATACATTGGTGTAACCCTTTGAGAACTATCAGACTAGCTTTCAGAGTCTTAGGATTGTCAGTCTTGCTATCTAGTAAATTATAGAACTGGACAATGGTAAAAACAGACACAAGTTCACGAAGTTCAGGTTTTTAAAACAGACATCCTATAATCCCATGTAATTTTTAAGTGATTTGCGGTACTACATAAATGGGTTTATAGCAAACAGAAATGTTACTTGCCAAAATTTTTCCTGGCAAATAAAAGATATTTTATTCAGAAAATGTAAGAGTGAAATTTTATTTGAAGAACTGATTATAATAGCCTAAGGCTTTTTTTTTTTCTTAGACATATTGAATTTCTGTTTTAAAATCCATTGCATGAAAATTCAATTTGCCTTGGTACATGCAGTTAGCATTGCCATTTTAAAAATGACTTATAATGAGGACTCTGAGATTGCATGAATATCCTCCAGTGTATTACCTATTGCATGTCAACCATAGTTCTCAAAGGGTTAGTGTGGCTTCTGGCATTTAGCCATCCATTTGATCACTGACAGAGCCAAGAGACCACCAAAGCATTTCATTGTTGAGTGTAATTTGTCCTAACAGCAGTATTGTCATTTTCATGTGACCTGCAGTGCAGGTTTGTATCAATATTTTTTTCCTAGAGAAAAGTCAGCAACTGACAGACCTCTTTATTGATTTTTAGGAGCTGCTTCTTGCAGTGAAAGGCTTTACAGCCACTGGGCTGTGAACTTATCAGAGATGGTCAGACCGAATGCACCCCATGAGTCAGACATTGGCTTTGTGTGAAAGCCAGCTTTTGAGGGGATTAGCTTTTGAAACAATGAACAGCTTGCCTTGAACTTGATTATTGATCTGTTGACTGTCATTAACAACAACTTAAACATTGTCTTCTGTGAAAATTTTCCTTGAAGAGTCCTGTTCTATGTCTTTGCCCTTTGACCTTTAACTTGCAAACTGGCACAAACTGAAGGAAATCTGGTGTTGCTTCTCCTTTGGAGTGTTAACTGTACTCTAAAACCCTAGTAAGCATGAGCTGTTTCCTTAGAGTAGAGAGAGAGAAAGAGTGTTGATGGTGGATCTGCAGATGGACACTTTGCCATTTACATGCACACTCGAAAAATGCCCTATAGGTAGAAGTGACTTTTAATTCTCCTTTAATATAATTTCAAGTCTAAATTCATCATTTTCAGTACAAATATAAAACTATAGGGGGAAAAAAAACCTCAAAATACTTGAACGGCCAGTGTGGCTTTTATATAAAGCAGGAATTTTATACTAGTGAAAATTTCTTACTCATTTGCTAATAATACACATTTCCAGATGATTTTTAATGAGTGTAGGTACATATTCTTATTTGGAAATGGGAGAGTTTGGCTGCCTTGAATTTATATTTATACTCAACATAGCATGAAAATTAGAATGTCTTTCAGTTAAACAACATGTTTATGATTTGGTTTGGGAAAATATTTTGTAATCATGGGTGGCATGCTGCAAAGCCTTTGCAGATTGTTATTTCTTACAACCGGAACATATATAATGTAAGGATTAGAAAAAAAGAACAGTTAAAAAAAAGGAATGGCTTTACAGCAAAACATTATGCAATTCAAACTGTATTTTGACAAGATATCAGAGATTATGTATGTGAAGGCCAAGAAAGAAAGCATGGGGAGAGGACCAAAATCAGTCCTATTGCTTTCAGTGCTTCCATTCTAGATGATGCTGATATTATAAAGAATTAGTCACTTCTACTGAGCATGGAGAACTATATACATAAGCTCACTTACACAGTGTTTGCTTATGGGAGGGTTAAATCCTTTTAGGACCTTGATGTCAAGAAAAAAGATGACTGGAAATCTTATTTTGCTAAACACAGAAATGAGAAACTATGTCATTTGGGGACATGGGTAAATCATTGAGGCATTCCATCAACCTGCATTAAACACTGATTTTACTTTTTTTTAAATGAGAAAAAAACTGAAGAAGCAATCTTTTGCCTCTTACTCATTTGTCACAATATCCTGATCCGTCATAAGACTATAAGTATATAAGGGCTAGAAAATAATCATAGCATTAAGAAAGGAAAGACCCTGTCATTATGCTTGAATTCTGAAAATGTCATGGATAAGTGTTGGGTCATATTTACTTCAATATGAGATGAGATTTATATGATAAAAAAAGGCATATACAGCTTCTCTCTTTACCAGAATAAATTTTCAGGCTGTGAGGGTACAAGAGATAAGAAAATATTAAGTTCTATATAATCACAAACATCAAGATTCTATTTCTTTACTGTACACAGGGCACTTTGTGAGTATGGTTCCTGACTCCTCTTCCACTTGGGGTTTGGGGGAAAAAGTCTCAATCCTATTGGAATAACAAAAGAGAGAGAGAGAGACCAGTTGGTCCAGCAAGTAAGAATAGTGATTCAAAAACAATGTGGAGTAAATTTCCATGGGTCAACAACATAATGTACCAAGTTCAGTAT
Source organism: Neogale vison (assembly GCF_020171115.1). Taxonomy (NCBI): domain Eukaryota; kingdom Metazoa; phylum Chordata; class Mammalia; order Carnivora; family Mustelidae; genus Neogale; species Neogale vison. The sequence continues at coordinate 47,663,680 of NC_058094.1, forward strand.
CAATAGAAACATAAAATCTATCAAATATTTTTCATCAAACATCATTAGTAGCATGGAAAGTTCAGACCTAGGATTTCTCAAAATGAAAACACATTCATGATCACAAAACATAATTCTCCTTCTGTTTCATTATTAATACTTTAATATAAATACAAATGTAAACAAGGTAATGTTACTTACATAAATTAACTCTATAGTTTATAATTTTAGCCAAAATTATTGTTCTATATATTATTAACTGGATGGAAATGAAGTATTAAAATAGCCAGTCAGTCTGTATTCCCTATAAAGCAGTAAATCTACATCAAGACTGTAGAGGAGGTTGTGAATTTAACTATTGACTCCTTTTAGAACAAAGTATCTGCTGACATGGCAATCAGAACAGGTGAATACAGAAGCTCTTTACAACTGCGGAGATACCATAGATAAATTAGAGAACATTATATGATACTAGCAAAGACAACTTCTGTTATAAATCAGAGGGCAAGGCTTTTCTGAATCAGATGTAATAAATTACTAAGTAATAATTTACAGAAAATAATTACTAAGTAATAAAGGATAGAGACTGATTTACTGAAATAAGCAAATGTTACTTTTACTAGTCAGATTGCTTGTAATCTTTTTCTATTGACACAATTTGTTTCAGATACAGTATACTTATTTTTATTCCCTTTCTGTGGGTGATTAAAAAATGCAATGTGGTGGATGAGAACATTGCCCAACTTCACTGGTAGTTCCAACATGTGGATGATGTGTATATACTGGATCCTAGGTATAGTAATATAATACTTCCAAGTTCTGCATATTATGCTGATATCTCTAGTATCAAATACATGCCCACACTTTGTGAATCTTACATAGAGTAACATATGTGTCCATATTGACTAAATTCAATGTGCTATCTGAAGAGAAATGGATGTTATAATCAAGTAGACTGAGTTAACACAAGAGTCATGAAAAGATCTTTTTTTTTTTTTTTTTTTAAGTTTTGGAATTATTTCCAGAAACTAATAAAGGCGGTGATTTAATGATAGTATTGAGTCTGTGAGATTGTAACATATACTGAAACAACCTCGTGGATGGTGGTGAAATCTTTTTCAGCAAACATAGCGAAGAGTTCATTTCATTTTTGATGCTCTCAAGAGCACATTCCAAAATATCACAGATGTCAAACAGAACATGCCGTCTAAACCGAAAATGTTAAATTCAGATAAGCTATTTATAAATAGCTGTAAATATAAACTCAGCCAATACATGATATCACAAAAGGTTTTAAGTCAATAGTGTTAAAGGATTTAACCATTCCACTGCATCTCATGCACCTTCATGATATTGATTTATTGTGACTGCAGGTTATAACTGGCAAAGGATGTGTATCTATGTTTTAGGTTCCTTGTTGCTGAAAAGGGAACCAAAGTTACATCTTGAAAAATTTTATCAGTTATATTTTAAAAATTAGAACTTTATATAATAAACAGCAACCAGATGGAGCACCACACCATAAATATGAAAATTAAATACTATATATATTAAATATAATGGAAATTGAGGAAAAAGAAAAATGAGTGTTTTGTAAAATATGAAATCTTAACTACAGCACTCCTTAATACAACTGGAAATTTTACTTTAGCAAGTATAAAAATAGAGAAAAATACAATTTCAAGCTCTTCATATTAGTAATGGGTATGTGATATATCAATGTATATAATTAGCCACTGGTTTTTAGATGTTATCCTACATAAATACATCTGATAGTAATGCACTGCCTTATAGGATAAATATGTCAAAAGTTAGGTGTTTAGTAACCTCGGTTGGAAAGAAATATGTTAGAATCTCCTAAGAAAAGCCATTTCTCTAGGATAGAAATTTACCTCAGAAATCATATAACATAAACATTTGGCATAGTAGCAAGGAAGTTGCCTTAGTGTTCTAATCTCATCTAATGATAACCTTTGTCTTTCTGTCCTACTCAAATCATTTTGTATTTCCACTGGTATCATTCTGAAATGATCCAGAGATATTTCAGTTCAGATGAACAACATCAATTACAAATATCTCTTTCAATATTTTATACATATTTCTATGTTGAAACTTAAACCAATAGTATATAAAGCCTAAGAATGAATACTGATCTAAACAAACCTGACAAATTCACAAAAATTGAGTGAAAAACAGATATAAAATGTGTCACTATTCTGGTAGAATACTGATGTAGCAGCCTTCAATTTTTAGACACAGTTGTGAGCACATAATTGGACAGCAACATGCATCTTTTTTAAAAAAAACGCTAATTCTTTATATGAAGTAAGGGTATAAAGTCATGAGTACTGTAAAACAGTACACAACTGAAGCTCTTTAAGGAAAATGAGGGCACACCCAGTTAATTCATGGTAAGCTCATAAGTATAAAAAAAAAGAAAGATATCTATGAAGATTTCTAAAGATTCTATGCCTTTCCAATTTAAAGGGCACTGCGTCTTAAAAATCTGTCTTATTCTTACATTGGACTGGGGATAATATTCAAGTTTGCACTCAATGTGGCCTTATATTGAAGGCACACTGGGCATTGTAAGACATATACATCATAAACTAGAATGTCATGCTGATTCATAAAACTTTGCCATGTGCTCTGCTATAGAGCTGGATTTATATGCCCTTAAGAAGGGAGAAGAAAATCAATTAAATATAGATAAGAAAATATGATAATTGTATCATGTTAGGCCACTTAGTTTCAGAGTAAGATGTCATTAACCCTTATTTCACATAGAAAAACCAGAAGGAAAGAATGGTGCAAGGAATAAAATGATTAACTTTTTGACTTATGAAGATGTTTCTTGAGTATTTTATCTACTTGGTTTTCTCCATGGAAAAAAAAAAAAAAAACACATGAAATACAGACATATCTGTAGTACTTGGTCTGTAGCTAGATTTGATCCAGGCATAACACTTTTTGACACAGGCCTTTTTACAAATGCCTCATATACGATGAAGCTTTGGTGAGATGTGACTGCATGCTAGGATGCTTTTTTCCTAGGATAGGATATGGTGCTGCTTGTACTTGCCACATTTTGTATGAATATATGTTTCTATGTTGGCCTGTCTTGCTAAGATGTGGATGAATAAAGCCTGGTGTGAGCTGTCGATTTACAAAGTCACTAGAATGCATGTTTCATTTGTTCTTTCATAATGCCAGTTTGAACTTGTTCCCTCTCTATATATTGATAACCCAGTTGTGAAGGTAAAACACAGTTTCCCTGAGTGACTGATTCAGTCCTTAAATCAATGTCATAATCTTTGCTACCACTGAAATAACATCACAGCGGCCACATTATTGCCCGTCTTCTCACAGCTCTTTAGTAGTACTACTACTGCCTGGGTAAAATTAGACTTGTTTTTGTTTTTGTTATTTTATCACTTCTTTTCTGTCTGAAGTGGAATATGTTATTCTTTTATATGTTCATAAATACAAAATTTCACAATCTTCGTTATTTTGTGGCTTTCAAACAAATCTGTTTTCTTAACAAGGATAACTGGGTGTCTGGTTTTTCTGCTCCTCCAATTCTGAAATTATTTGTTTGCTTTCTGTGTGTCACCCCAAAATACAGATGGTTGGGAAGGATATATTATTTTGTGTTGTCTTATGTAGTCTGTCCCCATTTTGCATTCCTTTCCGTTTCTTCTTGCCCCTCTTTTTTTTACAGATTTGATTTTACCTTCTGTTTATGAAAACCAGAATTGAGCAGCACCGTATATCAGACATGGGCCCAGAAAATGTTTGTGTTCCTCAGTAATTTCCTTCACAAGTTTCATGCAAAGACAGCTCCCAATCAATTTCACACATTTTCCAATCTCTTACATTGGATTCTAACTTTTTTAGAGTTATTCCCCTGAGGAAAGTGAAATGCTGAGTATGAAGGCTGTTGTCTGTTGATAAGCCAGCTAAGAAAGTTTGGTTTTGGAGAATGTATATTAAATAATTATACCAGAAAGTAAATACCATAACATAGTGTTTTGTTTAAGGTACATCATGTGTACATGAATGCCTAAACCTCAATTCTTTGTCTATTTCCTTTTATGTGTGAATTACATAAATTATATATTATAAAGAGAGAATAAAAGAATAAAGGGTATTATAGTGGCAGCTTTTTGCTGCATTGGTTTTGACTGCATCAGCATTTCTACTATGGACCTCTATTTTCAGGGGTTTTAGAGACTTACCCATAAAAATTTGCTTCAGGCTTAAAAGTCTTGAAAGATTTTTTTTTTAGGTATATAATTTTAAACAAAGATATCTTGTTTTTATAGGGAGGAAATAAATGGAGTTTACTAGTTCAAATTTGTGCTACTATAACTTTTAATAAACCTAATTTTTAGCAAAAACATAGTCCATAGTCTATTGATGATTTTTTAAAAGAATCAATTATTGATATTGAGAAAATTGCCTGCTTCATCAGTGTAGTAATATATCTTCAAGATGTTTTAAAATCTGTATATCTATATTAACATTATCTTGATTCCAGTAGTGGATCAGTATGATAATGAACACAATTTATTCCACCCGTATGAGCTATCTCGTAATATAGATTTGGAAATACATATTGTGTGTGTGTATGGTGTGTGTGTGTGGGTATGTATGCATGTGTGTGTATATACATACACATACATATTTAAGATACAGATTAAAGGGAAAAAGCTCCCATAAATTTAGTTTGTCAAATAAATACCATATGGTATATTAAAAAATAATTGCACATACATTTGTCTTTCAGAGCCAGAATGAGATGCAAGCAATTGCAAAGGAAAGTTGTCTGTTGGGTAAATAGTAGACATTTTATAGCTTCTTATGAAAATCATTTTTCCTTTCTATATTGTGGTTATGGGAAATTAAAAGAATGTAATACATAAGATTAATGTAGACTTTAAATAATATTAAAACATGAAGCAGAGAGAAACACTAAGAAATTAAATATTTAGGCTATTATCTCTTGGTTGTCTGACAATACTTTGCCTTTATTTTAATTCCCCATGATATTTTCAGTTATGGAGAGGATCTTAACATCTAACTTTGAGCTTTTGGATTGTTCACATTACACTCAACACTACTTCATTAAGTTTCTGATAATATGTAGTCTTCTGTGTGTAAGGAAAGAAATAAATAACACATTTATTTGCTAAATGAGCTTTAAGGTTTGCAAGTTGTTAGTGGTTTTGGTTTGGGTTTTTTTTTTTTTTTTTGCCCACATAGGATTCTATACATTTATAACATCTTAAATCTGGCATATATATATATTTTTTTTTTCAGATAGCTTCTACTGACAAACACAAAGCTTGTTTGTGTGCAAATATAAGGCTAAATAAATGGTGCTAAAGTGTATTATGACTGTCAGATATAATCAGGCAAAATTTTGTGGTGCTTAATTTTTTCATTGATTTTATTGATCAATGCATTGAACAGTGTTTATTATTCACAAGTTGTCTTTTATTAGTAAATCAAGGCCTCATAGCACATTGTTAAATAAAATGGTTGACTAGTCTATGTAACAGCTCACCAAGCTACTATCTCTTCAACTCCTTATAATGTTGCGTCATTAAAGGTCAAGGGGTCATGCTATTAATCTCTTCGCTGTAGACCATTAACATGACTGAACTTTTCCACAAAGTACTTATGTTTACAATGCTATAACCCTTTGACTGCTGCGGCAACCTTTAACCACACAAATGTCACAAGCTAGAATCATCAGCATGGTTCTTGCCATGGCAATCAAAGAGTTAAGGGCTGTGCAGTGATTTGTTTTGTATTTATTAATTTATATTTATTTTGTTTCCATTCAAGGAGGGAATTTTGGGTGGGGCAGTTTTTGTCTGCTGTAAGTGTCTTAACCTAGGGAAGGGTTAAATGGCTTTTTATACTATTGCATCTTCTGTATTTACCATCAATTCATTGTGTTGTAATTAAAAAAAAAACTGTCAATAAATAAGAGAAAAGAAAAACAGTTCATAGACATTGTGGTTTTACTCAATGAATGATATACATACATTTATAACTAATATGGAAGTTGTAATCTATAGCAGTAGACTTTATTACCTATTTCTTCCTAATCAATATGAAACAGAAAATGAAAATTCTTAAGAAATTTAGGCCAAGACTTCCTGCGTTTCTCTGAATGAGCAAGTATATTAAACTGGCCATATCAACTGGAGAATTATTTAACTAACTAGATGCATGTGAAGGGCCAAGGAGAGGAGCAGGAAGCATTACTGCATCATATATATTTCAGGCAAGTAACCATGAATACAGAATATGTTAAGATTTCATCACTACCTAACAAGAATAAAGATTAATTTTGGGATAGGTGAATAGAATTTATTGTTTAAAGTCATACATCATGATTGTCCAGGTAAATTTAATCAAAGTAGTTAATTTTTGTGTCAAAAGTCTTTGACAGGATCCCATTTAAGAACTTTTTTTTTTTTTTTAAATAATAGGACTACAGTAAAGGATGGCCATGAATAAAGAGCTGACTCATAGAAAACATAAGCAAAGGTAAACATTTCCATATCTACATTTTCATAAATTATTTTGAACACAGGATCAACTATGAAATCTCTTACATCAAACAACGTAAAAGAGGAGAGATGAAGCAAGGTAGCTAAGACAATCATAAGGGATTTAATTGTCTGAAGTAATAAACAGTAGACTAGAGTGACAGAGAATTGTTTGTGTTCAGTTCTTTGAAATCTGCTTCTAAGGTTCATCCCTGAGAACTGGCAAAGGAGTTTAAAGGAAGACTCACAGATAAGAGTTGTTGGACTTTTGGAACATGTCTGCCCATAAGAACCTAAAAGGTTAGACAAGCAACAATTTGTATTTGTATTTGTTGTATTTGTAGAAGGCTTTTAAACAAAAGATAACCTTTATTTTTATAAGGCTGTCAACATGAAACCATAAATAATCAGGCAGAATTCAAGAATAAGGGGGGGTAGGAGGTTGGGGTACCAGGTGGTGGGTATTATAGAGGGCACGGATTGCATGGAGCGCTGGGTGTGGTGAAAAAATAATGAATACTGTTTTTCTAAAAATAAATAAATTGAAAAAAAAAAAAAAAGAATTCAAGAATAAATATTCCTTGGGACGCCTGGGTGGCTCAGTGGGTTAAAGCCTCTGCTTTCAGCTCAGGTCCTGATCCCGGGGTCCTGGGATCGAGCCCCGCATCGGGCACCTCTCAGCGGGGAGCCTGCTTCCTCCTCTCTCTCTGCCTGCCTCTCTGCCTACTTGTGATCTCTGTCAAATACAAAAATAAAATCTTTAAAAAATAATAATAATAAATATTCCTTGTTTTTATTATCAAAGAGAAAAAAAACAAACCAGGAAATAGCGACCTAATCCAGTAAAGTATTTTTCTTCCATACCTGAATTTTATTTGTTTAATATCAAAATATAGTATTATGTGACGTATCTTGCATGATTGTTGCCACAATCAAGGACCAAAGTAAAATGACACTAGCATGCTATGGGGAAACATAAATACCACTGAGGTGAGTGACAACAATTGCATATTTTAAATCTTTTACACAAAGTATTTGAATGGGCATAACTTCAACCCAGTTTGATGCCCTCTTCTTCCTCTTCCTTCTCCTCCTTACCTCCACCTCCTCTCTCTCTTCTTTCCCCCCACTTAATTGTTCTATTCCTTGAAAATATAGATATAATTCACTTCTATCAAGTGTTCTTTATACTCGTTCTTTACTTATAATTTTGTGGCACTCCTTACACTTATTTCTTTAAATTTAAATAATATATTTATAACTAAACCTAGTCTGATTCCCTATATTACCTGGCTTCTCAAGAGTATTTAATACTGATAGTAACTCTGCTATTAATACTTCTGTTCCCCTAGTCAGGTCCTATTAATTTCTTATTCCTTTTCTATACCTATAGTCTGCTACAGAACCTAGCTCATAGTCAGTGCTCGGGAAAATGTTGGCTTCTAGATATTAGGGCTTAAAAATATTTCTCCCTATCATATCTAACTTTTTAAATTAATTCTTGTTAATTTATATAAGTCCCCTTTATGTTCTTAATCTCCTTTATTCTACACCCTCTCCTGGACCCTTCTGCATAGACATGGCTTTAGCTTTGTGGATAGGATATCTCAAAAAATCCAGACTGACAATTTCCACCCACTTGCTGGATACACTAATCTGGATTTTTCTTCTGCTTCCCACATTCAATCTACTAAATATAAAGAATCAACATCCCTTTTTCCCCCAAAATAAGAATGCTTCCTTCTGAATTATTTAATTTATTAATGCACTAAGTTCTCTTATCCATGAAAATATTGTGTTCTTGGCCTTTCCCTTTCCCTTTGCCTCTGATGTCCTTCTTTTGATATTTATTACGTATATGAATTCTGCCTCAACGGTATTATTGGCATCTAATTTCTCTTTGACATTCTTGTTCTAGTTAGGATTCGTAACTGAATCTTCTTGCTTAACTCAATCTCTTTCTTTTCTAGCCTATTTACACATTCCTGGCAGAACAATCTTTCCAAATTAGAGTGAATCATATCTAAGATTTTATTATTAAAACAAAGAATTTATAGGAAAACCTTTAATTAAAAAATCTATTTTTAACTTGCTTTTCAAACTTTTTCACCAGTATATATTTTTATACCCAAACCATCCAAATATTTGCTACCCCTCATCTATAGTTTGGCTCATGCAAATTTGAATTTCCACTTTTCCCTTCCTTATCTTCCCTGATCTCACTGAACAGGTAAAATTCCACCAACTTTGAAACCTCAGATTATCTCCTTGCATTTGTTTTGCTTAGGGTGAACCCAGTATAATTATTAATATTGCACCCCCTCCTTCTCTTTGGAAATCTTCCAGTTTTAATAGTAAGTTATATGATCATACTCATGCAATTTTTAAGGCAAAATCTATAATTTTATGTGAATTTAAGCCATTATTCCTTATGAATGTCTAAGCTCTTTGGAACTGCATTCTTCTTGTTTTGTTTTGTTTTGTTTGCTTTGTTGGTGCCCCCTGTAGCTTTTAATTCAGTGCCTTGAATGAAGAAGCTTTAGAAATGCTTACTACACTAAATCAAATGGTATTTTTAAATTTTGTTATTACAGAAGTTTTATTTTGCTTTGTTATATATTCTCTAACCTGTTTTCTAGGAGTTTTTTGAATAAAGATATTTTAAAGTATTTATTTCCAAGATAAAATATTTTAAGCAGTTGATTCTTAGCAAGGCATTACTTTTTTCCAGAGCTCTTTAAATATTGTTTATTAAATCATAAAGAAAGCCTCAAGCTTAGGCTAATCTTTTTTTTTTTTTTTTTAATATGTATCTTTTACTTCAACTAATCACCTTTTCAACCAGAGGAAATTTTCCAGCAACAGTAGCCAAGTAAAAGTGGGAAGATTGTTTGGGAGGCACCAGTGATTAGAGAACAGTTATCAGGACTTAAAATATTAAAAAAACGTGGGGTGCCTGGGTGGCTCAGTCAGTTAAGTATCTGATTCTTGATCTCAGCTCATGTCTTGATCTCACTGTTGTGAGTTCAAGCCCCATGCTGGGCTCCACACTGGGTATGGAGCCTACTTAAAAAAATAAAAATAAAATACTCAAAATATCAAGTTCTTCTTACTCAAATGTGTACACAGATATAAGAGAAATGGTCATTCACTTTCTTATATTCCCTTACAAAAAAGACAATGTAAAAAGACTTTGAAATAGTAACAATTCTGCCTACTTGAAGGGAAATGCACTTCAAATTCTTGCAGGGTTAGCGTTGGCTCTATAGGATAGGATGTTGACATAGTACTCAATATGGAAAATAAGTAAGTTTGGTGACAGTGGTTCAAAAAGGAAAGAATCAAGTCACAGACAAAAGGAAAGATACAGATAAATAGTTCAACAGCAAGAAACAGATTTTAAAAAAATTATTTGTTGGGGCACCTGGGTGGCTCAGTGGGTTAAAGCCTTTGCCTTCAACTCAGGTCATGATCTCATGGTCCTGGGATTGAGCAACCCCCCCCCTCAATCGAACTCTCTGCTTAGCAGGGAGCCTGCTTCCTCCTCTCTCTCTGCCTGCCTCTCTGCCTACTTGTGATCTCTGTCTGTCAAATAAATTTTAAAAATAAAAAATTTAAAAAAGCAACTCAGAAAATAGCTGTGAAATTCTTCCCTATTTAAAAAAAAAAAATTATTTGTTGCTTAGAGCAGTTATTGGGCCCTTACACTAACAACAGCTTTAACCAAAGAATGCTTTATAGATTTTACCTGGCATGTAACATGTGTCTAAAAGCATTAGCAACACTTTCAGGTCAAATGATGGATCAGGAACAGGCATATAATTTCACTTCCTCCAAAGGCCTACTAAAACTATAGGAAATAGATCTTTTCTTTTTTTTCTTTTCTTTTCCTCTCTTCTTTTTCCTTTCCTCTCCTCCCCTCCCCTCTCCTTTCATTTTTTTTTTCTCCAAAAGACTTAGGAAAAGGGAATACAGGAGAGAAGACAACCCCAACATTTGGGAAGCTGGAGAAAAGAGGACATCTGGTAACTGGCTTAACAGACCCAAGGAGTCATATAAACTGTCAGGAGCAGAGAACAACCTCAAAATACATCACATAGAATGTAGAAGGCTCAGGGAATGGAAGCACCAAGTAGCTGTGGAAATGGGGTGAACAAAACTGAATAAAGTAGAACTAAATACCGTTTATAGCAAACAGTTAAATACCCTAGGTCCTGTCCAGGCTTCCCTGCCTTTGGGCAACTGCTCTTCCTCTCACCAGCCAACAACTCAAGGTTTGTTCTGTGGAGATGGTAAAAGGTCTCTGAATTGGGGAATGCCAGTGTTCTCTACCCAAAAGAGAAGATTAAATGAACTTCCATATTTGGAATGTTAATATAGACACCTCCCAAACTTCGTCTGCTTCATCATTGGGATGTCATCAGCTAGTTTGGGGGAGAATTTGTTGCTGCTGTTTTCTTTAGGGGAAAAAAAATGGAATACTCTTCTCTTGAGTCTGATCAATCCAAGAGGAAAAACAATAAAATATGCAATATTTTGCTTCCCCAACAAAAGGCCAGCAAGATTACCCTTTATTAAAGTTCATACTGACAAGTCCCACCCATACAGTCAGTGTTTCCTATTAGTTTTTAGTTTCCTCCTGTGAAACAGGATCAGACAACTGAGGATTTCTGGGCATCTAAAGGAAAGTTCAAACAACCACAGTGACCCAAAGAAACAAACACACACAAAATAACAAGAAGGAAACAGACTGCATCATTAAAAAAAAACTTTCAAAACAATCCTTATTATCTCTTAGAGGGAACAATTTTTAAAATCATTTGCATAGAAATTAAAACTTGATGGGAAAATTAAAAACTCAATAAACTAGAAGCAAAGTTAAGTTTTTTTCTTCCCGTGTTCCATTTCTCAGCTATACAATATCCTCCACTAAATAATGAGAAATCCAAGAAAATACTGCATTCAGAAGAACAGGAGTTTCAACAAAAGGAAGAAAGAGGTAAAGGGATTTTCCAAAAGGGTGGTGAGGGACTCTTGGAAGGATTATAGTGGTGCACCAGTCATAAAGACAAGCAGTTCACACTGGAGCAGGGAGACCAAGAGAGAAGCATGTTAACGACTACATCTTCATGACTTTTGTCATTGTGCCACCTTTTCCAACCTATGAAACTATGTGCAATGTGCTCCTTTGGAACATGAAAATAAATGAAGAATACTAACACATAAGATCGGAGGAATAGAGATTCCATTTTTTGAGAAATTCAAAGAAATTTCCTACAATAACACAAAGATAGATCCTGAAATAACAGGCCTAGAGAACAGCTAGTCTAAATAGGAGAAATGGATAACTCTAGTAGGGGTGCGTGTGTGTGTGTGTGTGTGTGTGTGTGTATTCATAAATAAACACAAAATAGAAACCAACAGATTACTTGATGTGATTGACTTTGTGGGAAATTGTACCTAGACTTAAGAATAATAAGCAATAGATAAAGAATGAAGCAATTGTAAAAACTAGGCAAATATTAATTTAAGGAACAGTTTTAAAAAATTGAAATATAGGTCCAGTTCAGTGCTCTGTTCTGAGTAGTTATAGGCATGATAATGTAAAAATTGAACCTTTAATCAAAAACTCTAATATACTATATTTAGAGGATGAAGGAGGGGAAGCAGGGGAGATGACAAAGGAAGAGAGTTTAGTCTTCATCTAACATAATAGGAAATCAAGAGATGATGTCTAAAACTGATTTAAAGTACATCCGTATTACTTAGAAATAATGATGTGTTCAATTCCAGAAGGAAAAAAAAATTAGCCAAAAACATTAAAAGAGGCATAGAGAAGAGGAGTGGGGGATAAGGGTGGGAATGCTTGTAATTTTTATAGTGTTATTTCAGCATTAAATGATGTTTTAAATGACTTAACTGCATTAATCCAATGATAGAAAGTTTAAGTGAAAGCACAAAATCTATCTATGGTCAGTAAGTCCAAAATTTGCATAAATGTAAGGATGCTCTGCCCATGACTCCACTGCTTTTCCTCTGCCTCTGGACATTAATCATATTAATTTGATTGCAGTTTTTCTTTTCACCCACTTCCACTCTCTACCCTTCTTTTATAGCATTTGTGGTCCCTCACTTGGCAGAGAAAAAAGGGAGTGATGAAAATCTTGGCAACCCTTTTCAAGGACACTTGACCCTTGCCTTAGGGAGATACTTGGTCAAATGTTTTTGGATGATGACCGCTTAGGAAAGATAGATGTTTCAGTTTATTGAGTGTGAAAAATGTTTTTCAGAGGAAGGGTTAGTGGAGTAATAGTAAAATTAAACTAGAACAGGATGTCAACCAACTCTAGGTCATCTGTCCTACCAGGAAGTACGAATCCTGAAGAAATAGGTAACATTCAAGATCTGATACAAATTTTTGTAGGCTCTAAAGAAATACTTACAGCTTTTAACATGTTATATGTCAATTTAATGGTGTTACAGTGAAATGATAAATTATTCTTTCTGAAAAGATGACTATTGGTTCATTTGTCTGTTCCTTTGGTATTAAATCTTTACTACATTTTAAATATTACCTAGGACAGAGAATAGGATATGCAAAGTATGGGAGTCAACTTTCCTAAGTTATTGTACCTCACTGTAATTAGCATATTATATAACCTAAGATAGAGCACAATGTAATATAACATATGATAGGTCATATGAAAAATCTTGTAATATTACAGGTATAACAAAATCATGAGAGAATCTGTTTGGTGACTATTTGGATTATCATGAAAGACTTTATAAAAAAGGTAATGCATTTTAAAAAATAGGAAAGTAGCATTTTAGGCAGAAGTTATAATTTCTAGATAGCCATACAAGTATAGGAGAGCATAGCACATTTGTAAAAAAAAAATTATTATTCTGGAACTGGGCCCCATGGACATGAAGGAGAAATATAAAAAATAAGTTCAAAGATTTAGGCAAGTGCTAGATCATGAAAGGATGTGATGCCTCTGAATATTTTTTGCCCAGCCTACTTGGTGATTCTATGAGCTACCAACTACCCTTTTTAATGCATTTTTTTAATAAAATCAGGCAGACTTATGCTATTTTTTCCATTTTCATTCAATGTATGTAAACTAAAACAAATGAAAAACCAGTCCACCCATTTCTCTAACTCCTCACCCCCTGCCTCTTGCAACCACTGATTTGTTCTCTATTAGCTATGAGCTTCGTTTTTTCACTTGTTTTTCAGATTCCACATACAAGAGAGATCACTCAGTGTTTGTCTCTCCCTGCCTGACTTACTTCCCTTAAGATAATGCCTCTGAGGGACGCCTGGGTGGCTCAGTTGGTTGGACGACTGCCTTCTGCTCAGGGCGTGATCCTGGAGTCCCGGGATCGAGTCCCACATCAGGCTCCCAGCTCCATGGGGAGTCTGCTTCGCTCTCTGACCTTCTCCTCGCTCATGCTCTCTCTCACTGTCTCTCTCTCTCAAATAAATAAATAAAATCTTAAAAAAAAAAAAAAAGATAATGCCTCTGAAGTCCAACCATGTCACAAATGACAAGAGTTCAATCTTTTTTATGGCAGAATAATATTCTTTTATATACGTGTGTGTGTGTGTGTGTGTGTGCGCGCGTGCAAATTTTAAGATTATTCTATTTCTGTGAAAAATATCATTAGAATTTTGATAGGGATAGCACTGAATCTGCAGTTTGCTTTGGGTAATACCGACATTTTAACAATACTAATTCTTCCAATCCATGAGCACAGAATACCTTTCCATTTATTTGTGTGTTCTTCAATTTATTTTATTAATATTCTGTTTTCAATATGTAAGTCTTTCACCTCCTTTGTTATATTAATTACTTGGGTTTTTTTCAGTGCAATTGTAAATTGGATTATTTTCTTAATTTTTCTATCTGATAATTATTGATGTGAAGAAATGCAACAGATTTTTGTATAGATTTTGTATCCTACAACTTTACTAAATCTCTTATTAGTTCCAACAGTTTTATGATGGAGTCTTTAGGATGGAGTCTTTAGTCTTTATATGTATCATGTCATCTGCAAACTTCAAAAGTTTTACTTCTTCCTTTCCAGTTTGGATGTTTATTAGTTTTACTGCATAATTTCTCTGATTAGGACTTCCAATACTATATTGAATAAAAGTGGCAAGAGTAGACATCCTTTTCTTCTTCTTGAACTCAGAGGAAAATCTTTCAAGTTTTCACCATTGAGTGTGATGTGGGCTGTGGACTTGCATGCAGTCTTCATTATGTTAATGTACATCTCCTCAATATCCATTTTTTTGAAGAGTTTTTATCATAAATGGATGTTGAATTTTGTCAAACAATTTTTTGGCATTTATTGAGATGATCATATGATTTTTAATCTTTATTTTGTTTATGTGGTGTATCACACTGGTTTGCAGAAGCTAACCATCCTTGCATCCCTGCAGCAAAGCCTATGTGACTGTGGTGTACGATTCTTTGAATATGTATTGTTAAATTCAGTTTGCAAATATTTTGTTGAGGATTTTTGCATCTGTGTTCATCAGTGATATTGGTCTGTAATTTTCTTTTTTGTGTTGTGGTGTCCTTGTCTAGTTCTGGTAATGCTGACCTCACAAAATGTAATCAGAAGAGTTCTCCCTAGCCTATTTATTTTTGGAATAGCTTGAGAAAAATTGGTATTACTTCATGTTTAAATGTGAGCCCATTGGTCCTGGACTTTTGTCTGTTCAGATTTGCTATTTCATATTGATTCAGTCTTGGCAGGTTCTCTGTTTCTAAGAATGTATTCATATCTTCTAGATTGTCCAATTTGTTTGTATATAGTTGTTTATTATAGTCTCTTATTTCTGTGGTATTAGTCTAACATCTCCTCTTTCATTTCTGATTTCATTTATCTGAGTCCTTTCCTTTTCTTGAGTTGTCTAGCTCAAAGTTTGTCAATTTTGTGTATCTTTTCAAAGAACTAGCTCTTAGTTTCATTTATCTTTTCTATTGTCATTTTGGTCTCTATTTCATTTATTTCTGCTCTTTTTTATTTCCTTCCTTCGTAACTTTGGGCTTCATTTGTTCTTCTCTTTCTAGTTCCTTGAGGTGTAAAGTTAGGTTGCTTATTTGAGACTTTTCTTATTTTTCAACACAGGCAAGAACTTCCCTCTTAAACTGTTTTTGCTGCATCCCATAAATTTTGGTATGTTGGATTTCCATTTTCATTTGTCTCAGAAATTTTATTATTTCTGTTTAATATCTTCTTTTGCCCACTGGTTATTCAGTAGTATGTTGTTTAATCTCCATGCATTTTTGAATTTTCCAGTTTCTTCATATAATTAATTTTTAGTTTCATACCACTGTGATCAGAAAAGATACTTGATATTATTTGAATCTTCTTAAAATTATTAAGACATTCTGTACTGTAACATATGACCTTGAAAAACGTTCCATGTACACTTGAGAATAATATATATTCTGTTGCTTTTGGATAAAATGTTCTTTAAATATCTGTTAAGTCCATCTGGCCTAACATGCCATTTAAGGCTTATGTTTCCTTATTGATTTTCTGTCTGGATGATCTGTCCATTGATATAAGTTGGGTATTAAAGCTCCCTACTATTGTATTGCTGTCTATTTCTCCACAGTGGTTTTCTTAACCATTCTACTAATACCCTTGAGTAAAACAGTCGTTAGTGGTAGAAGCTTAGTGAGATAGGAGAATTGGGAATGGGTTATCTGAACTAATTAGACAATGAATAGTGAAAATTATTTTAAAGAGATATATATTTGATACCTAATGGAAGATGGAGGCAAATAATCAAATTATCACCTACTTTACCTGGAATAAGGTACAACTGAAGGCAAGGCTTCAGAAGACCCCATTGCTACTACTACGTAGCTATATGAAAGACATGAAGGATATTAAAACTGTAAGCTAAAGATATTACTTCTAATATCATATGAAAGCTTAAAGAATGAAAATTGTAAGTTATATTCATATTTTCTTGGCTTAGGCATTTACCAAAAACTAAGGACTTCCTATGAATTTCTTAATTTTTGCAATCACAGGTTTGAGTAAACTAAATATGTTGCCAGATTTCCATATCCTTTAATTCACAGCTTCATTAGATATATTACATAAAATGGAAGGTTGGGTTAGTAAAAAACAGAACTATAGTTATTGAAAATGGAGGCTTTAAGGTATTCAGAGTATTCTCAAATTCCAATCTACTATAACCTTAAGTATCTCCCTTCCCCACCTTAATTGTCTCCAGATCTAAAAACTAGAGTCATATTCTAACATGCCCTAAGGAAGAATTAATTATAACGCCAAACACAGGAGGAAACAGCTTACATACCAAAGTTAGAAAATTTAGCTACTTTATGCATCCAGGTTCCAGGGAATACGTATGAGAATGGATTCTGAAGGTGCCGGACCAAAAAGGGAATAATATATTTTTTAACTGGCTCAATTTAGCAATATGGTTTAATTACGAGAGGTTCCATAACAAATGAACTAGATCAAGCAGCAGGGAATATTATACAACTGGAATCAAGACTGGTTCCATAACTGATGATGAGATGCCACAAATTCCTTGGTATGATAGAGAAAAAGGATCTGAAGACTTAGTAAGATGGAATGTTGGGGTGAATATATCACACGTGACTCACTCAACCACACCCAAACATATTCCCAGATGAGGGCCCGGAAAGCTGTCTTTGTGATAGGAGGAGCATTATCCACTTTGAAAGAACTATTTAGTGGTTGTTCCCCACTAAGTCAGAAAACTAGTAAGATAAATTATAGATGAAAATGGTTAGCTATTTCAATGAAGATTCTATTACTGTTTCAATGATAGAATTCAAAAATGGAAAAGCCCAAGTAACAGTAAATGATCACCAGAGGCATAAGGGGTGTGTGGTTACCATTAAAATCAGTGGATCTCTGGAGGTAGCTATTTAGTCATAAAAGTCCCTGAGAGCAAAATAAAGATCATCCCATAAAGTTCTATCTGAAGTGAAGAACTGAAAAAAATAATAAACCTGGTGAACAGAGGACTGACTGAAGCCTCATTAGAGATCTAGAGCTTTCACAGTTGACCTGAATCAGTTTTTAGACCTGAACAGTTCATAAGAGTCAACATCTATAGAAATAAAAATGAAGCATCTGCTTACCCTTGAGGAAGAACCTCACAATTGTGATGGTGAATCTTTCCTTTTCCCTTTCCTAAAGGCCATTTTCCAGCATAAACATGTTCCAGAGTAAGATAAAGATAAAGAGCTAGTCTTTTCATGGATATTTTAACACTGACTTTGCTCTAACCCAAATTCCTAGGGATCAAAATAGCAACTCTGAACTTCTAGGCAGGTATCTAATGGAGAGAGATTTTGATTCAAGGTAGCCCCAAAAGGATCCCAGCATATACTATAGTTATTTACCTAATGAACTGGGAATATTACCTATAGTATTTGATAGTCTTTTCTTAGGTATTCATCTAAGTGAAGAGTGATTATAATAAATACAGCCCAGTGGAAGATCCCAGGGTGCCCTATCCATACAAAAATTAAAACTATATCTCTGGAATAATGCATTAAAAAAGCCATCATCAGAGATTTGAAAAATTCAAAACATAACAATATAATACTCTGCCTTAGCCAGTGAAGAATATGAATGGGTTTTGGAGAATGTGGTGGATTGTGATGATGATAATCAGATGATGATTTAAATTGTCATGGGTATTCCAGATGTAATCTCTTTATTGGAATAAACTTTACAGTCCATGTCATTTAACTTGTAGCTACTGATCTAACAGATGATTTTTGTTTGTTTGTTTATTCCAATTAATATAGAATATCAGATTCACTTATTCCACTTGGCAAGAAGAGCAATATATCTCTGACATAGTGCCACCATGGTATATCAAAACTGTGTTATAATTTAGTTTGAAGGGAAATAAATCATTCTTACCCTTACATACAATTCTTACTTGCCAACTACACTGATGACAGAATGGTGATAAAACAGTCAGGAGATGCACATGCATACAGGTCAACATATGAGATATGAATATGAGACAAAGAAATTTCTAGATGTCTAATTGTTCAGGAAATGTCAGAATATTCTCTATAAATTAATAACAATAAATTATTAATAAGTTGCTATACCTTACAGACACTGCCATCAAGAAAGAGGCAATGTAGGGGTGCCTGGGTGGCTCAGTGGGTTAAAGCCTCTGCCTTCAGCTCAGGTCATGATCCCAGGGTCCTGGGATTGAGCCCCACATCAGGCTCTCTGCTCAGCAGGGAGCCTGCTTCCCTTCCTCTCCCTCTGCCTGTCTCTCTGCCTACTTGTGATCTCTGTCTGTCAAATAAATAAATAAAATCTTTAAAAAAAAAAAAAGAAAGAAAGAGGCAATGTACTATTTTGGATACAGCTCTTTAACTCATTTACTTAATAATCTAAAACTGCTAAATTTGCGTGCAGCTCAGAGAAAGAGATATTTGTCCACAGTGTGAACAATATGCTATCTAGCTATCTTTACACAGTACACCTTCTCATGTTCAAACTGTCTTTAGAAGACTCAACATAGTGGAGATTCCTCAAGAAATTAAAAATAGAGCTTCCCTATGACCCTGCAATTGCACTCCTGGGTATTTACCCCAAAGATACAGATGTCGTGAAAAGAAGGGCCATCTGTACCCCAATGTTTATAGCAGCAATGGCTACGGTCGCCAAACTATGGAAAGAACCAAGATGCCCTTCAACGGACGAATGGATAAGGAAGATGTGGTCCATATACACTATGGAGTATTATGCCTCCATCAAAAGGATGAATACCCAACTTTTGTAGCACATGGACGGGACTGGAAGAGATTATACTGAGTGAAATAAGTCAAGCAGAGAGAGTCAGTTATCATATGGTTTCACTTATTTGTGGAGCATAACAAATAGCATGGAGGACAAGGGGCATTAGAGAGGAAAAGGGAATTTGGGTAAATTGGAAGGGGAGGTGAACCACGAGAGACTATGGACTCTGAAAAACAATCTGAGGGGTTTGAAGTGGCAGGGGAGTGGGAGGTTGGGGTACCAGGTGGTGGGTATTATAGAGGGCACGGATTGCATGGAGCACTGGGTGTGGTGAAAAAATAATGAATACTGTTTTTCTAAAAATAAATAAATTGGAAAAAAAAGACTCAACATACAGCAAATCTGTGATAAGAAAAATCTTCAGAGCTCTGTAACAAGAATCATGCACTTTTAATAAAGTAACTATTCTCATTTTGAGAAATAATTCTTGACTTGTTATTGTGCTGTATTAGATATTAAACCACCAACCACAAGTGCTGGCATTTTCCATGAACTGAATACCTGTTGTACCATGCCAAAAAGTTAAGCACATCAGCAGGACTCCATTATCAAGGGGAAGTGGAATATACAGGATAAAGAAGGTCATGAATACACAAGCTGCATGCAAAAGTAATGCATATTCCCAATTTACCTGTACCTGCTACAAAGTCCCCACCACCCACACCCAAGTTACAGCAGCAAACAGGAGGAAGAATTTCTGGCTTGTTGTATGGGTTCTTTGAAATGCTGGTACCAACACAAAAGGACTGCTGTAGTTTAAGAGTCCAATTCAGGAGTGGCTCTGAAGGAGAGTGGGGAAAAGAAATTCTTCTAGTGATAAATTTTCACTTTGCTAGAAGAGAGATGGTCGCAAGTGTCTACACTGATGCACAGACTGTGGCTAATAGTTTCACTGGATGATCTGGGAGTAGAAGTGGACAAGACTGGAATCACAACAACCCGTTTGTCAGTGGATAGTCTTCATTGTCTCAGTTTTTAGAAACAGAGTAATCATTTTCACAACAATGCTTTCTCTTTATTAAAATCAATATCTACTTAACTAATGGTATTGCTTATAGTTTGAATTTTTGATTATAAAATATGATATTTGAGATGTAAGAACTTTTTTTTCTGAAAAGTATAAGAGATGTAACATTGTCATCTGGCTTGTTAATAGATATACAAGTTTTTAAACTAGAGGCAAAGCTACTAAACTAGTTTAACTAATAGTACCACTTCCATTTTTCACTTTTCTCACTTTTCACTGATAGAGGTAGTGTAGTATGGTAAGTAGAGGTGGATAAGAGTCCAGTGAATCACTGACTAAATTTTGGGAACTAGGTAAGTCATCTCCCTGATCCTTCTGTTCTCCATCTATACAAAATTATTGTTTTACTAGTCCTTTTCTGTCCCAGGATTCTACAGATGACTAATATGAGAGGATTATTAAGATAACAAGGCTTCAAAAAAACCAAACATTTATATGATAACATGAATAAGCTGATATTACAACAGTTCTTTTGGGGGCTATTTTGTAGTAAAAGAGTTTCATCTCTTAAATCACACATTTTAGATACTGATTTCACATCATATTCTCTTAAATTCAGTACTGCAGTGTTTCTCAAAGATTGCTAACTGTAATGAACATTTAAGGCACTGAGTGGTCATAGATTCCTGAGTTCTACCTCAGGCTTGCTGAATTAAATTTAACAAACACTTCAAATATTTTTGATATTTGGCCAAAGTTTGGAAACACAGTTATTTGCTATTGTTGGCTAATCCTTCCCTGAGAATATCAATTGCTTAGCCAACAAAAATTTTAACTTCCCTGGGAGCAGGGGCCATGTGACACAGTCTTATCATTTCCCATAATGCCAAGCCAAAGTTTGGGGACACAATAGATAGTATATATGTGTGTACATATTTGGCAGGGTGCTTTTAATTTAATGAACATGGACTATAGAATGAAAAGGTGATCCAAAGTGTATTTCCTTCTAAATAAGACTTTTTTTTTTTAATAGATTTGACAGCTGGAACTGTTCCAATTTGAATTTGTTTGTGGTTGCAAAGTATTCAATACACTGACAGTGATGTTTGATTTGAAACTCATTCATTCCTTCACCAGTCGCATGTGAAACACCTCCTACAGGGCGTTTTTAATTGCCCAGATGTTTGTGTGAAATTACTGCCATTAATCACAGTATTGATTATGCTTCTCCTATTTTCCGGCAGTCTTCTATTTTTAAACAGTCCCCTGAAGTGACATACGGAAGCATCCTTGTTATCCATGACTTTCTAGTTTGCAAAAATAATTGATAGATGAAAAATTCATTGTGAATCATTTAAATCTGCTGCTTGTGTTGAAAAGGTGGTTATTTTTGTCATTTCCTGTTTGTCACAAAGCATGTTCTTTGCTTGCAGTTTCAACTGGGCCACTTCTTCTCCAGTCAGCATTTCCCAGCACATAGGATTGGCTTTAGGCAAAACTGTCTAACATGCAAAATTTTTTGGCCCTCCTCCATCTCACTTGCCAGCATACCTCCTCAGCCTGCCCCTGCTTACTGCCTTTCAAACTGCAGGCTTACAGATTGTATTCTGTTTCAAAGTTCTCAGCTATCAACCAGCGTAGCTTAAAATGTATAAATGTGTGTATCTCTTAGACCTATCTGCATTTGAATAATCAATACACATTTAACCTCAAAACCAGAACACACGTATGGAATAAAAATTTTGAAAATCGCTTCTTAAAAATTCTAGCACTAATTAAGAGCTTTTAGGTCAATTAAATTACTTTCATTTTGGTGTAAAACAGATTATCAGTTAGTGTTTAATGATGCCATTCTGAGCCTCAGTTCCCTAACTGTAAAATAAAATTACTGAACTGGATTATTCCAAGTCACTCTGGAGTAGGTGGAGGAGAACCAACACATACATGCAAGCCCATAGCTGACCCATTTGTTCTTCTGTTCCCCAGGTCTACCTTGTATATACACCCAAGCTCCTTCCACCAGCCCTCCAACTGATGGCTACTTCTTATGTACCCCAATGACACACTCTACTATAAAAAGGATAGACCTGGAAGCAGGTTCAGAGCTATTTGGGCAGAAAATTCCAGATCCCAAGTGCCAGAGCATGTGTGTGATCTCTGGATTGATACACCTGCTCAGTCCTGTGGACTCCACACCTTATAAAAAGGAATATAGCCAGAAGAGCTCAAAAAGCAGGAGCCTAGTACAGAGACCCTATTGCCCAGGTGGAAGAATAAGACTGGGTATGGCTAAAGGACTATTCTGTTCCATCCTTAATTCAATGCTCTTATACTTTTACTATTATGTTATTCTACATCGTCCACTGATCCAGCTCTTGTTTAATTCTGTGGCCATGATGGATGTAACCAATGTCATTTCCTTCTCAAAGAATTTTTAAGATCTCCCTCTCTTTCTGAAAATAGTAGTTTCATCTTAAATATCCTGTATGTTTATAGTTATTCCTTTTCCTATTTTCTCTGCTACACAGTTCCATGAGATGCTTGAGATACAGATTTATAAGCTCTTTAAAATGCCTGGTACAAGTCAGATAATTTCCCTCTCTGTTGCTCATTGTGATGGTGGGAAGGGTCTACGTAAAAGTGCTCTAGCTTTAGGACTGGAAGAGAACAATGCCTATGCTGTCTGTCAAGTAAATTTCTTCTCCATGCAGAAATCATAGTCTGGTATATCTTGTGTTTTACAATCAGATGTTTTTCTCCTTCTCTCTCTCTGCAGTTTTGCAATTTAACCATTCCAAGACTACTTATATATGAGTTATATTTATAAATTAAACACTGCTATTAATTCCATTGTTAATGAAAGTGCCTTCAGGGCTCTATCTACTCTGATATCATCTGCCCGGAGCAAAAATATATTTTAAGGAAAAACAATTAATATATTTTACAGAGGAGAGAATTTCTAATTAAAGAGAAACTGACCCCTGACTCTCATGTCTAGTCAGAAACAGTTCTTATTTTAAAAATGAAATTCCTTAAAAATAATTTTAAAATAATAATCAGAGGGAAAAAAAGAAAAAAGTATTAAAAAGTAGTGGCTTATTTGTAGACTTTGTATTACAGAAATGAGTAAAGCAGAAACTTTGGGGCTTATATTTTCAAAGTAGTATTTTATGTAGTATTATGATTAATCCTAATAAGAAGAGCTATTGATATATCAATCTCATGGACTTTCCTAAAAGTAAGGAGTCACCATAGTTTGATATCTCATATTATAAACATCAGTTGCTCACTGTGGCTATGGGAAGGATTTACATACAGTGCTCTAGCTTCAGGCCTGGTATTGAACAAAACTGTGGGTTTCTTCTTTAACAACCTTCTTTAATCAATTTGAACTGAATTTTCTGTACTGCAGTCTTTATTTCCCTAGAGTTCCACAAGGCTTTGCCAGTGCTGGACTCAAACGCACACTTGAAACAGGCTCTTTAGCAAATAAGGCTAATAGTTAGGAAAGGCTTCTAAAATCTGGCTGTAAATAATGAGTTGTGTTGATAATTTCCACAATTAGGGCAATATCAAGAGGAGGATTCCAGGCACCTTAGAGAACCTCTGGAAGTCCCACAAATAATGTGCATGTGTTGGATGGAAACATTGATGAATGTTCTGTGCTTATTCCTAATTTTTAGTCTTTCAAGGATTTAAAGAAACAGTATGCCACAAATCTGCTTCATTCAATTAGTCCAATGAAAGTGTTCTTAAAACAGGTGTGGAAAAAAATCTGGTGTGCTATAAATGAAATGAAAACAGGAGAAACAGTGTGATGTGTATTTACTCTAGCTATATAGTTTACATTTTAGAAGAGAATATATTTGGTCTATAGAAAGCGAAGGAAGCCAACAAATTAATAGATGTGAAAAACATACACTTGTAACATCACTTCAGAGTTGCTGGAAGTTGACTGGAGAGAAAATCCATTTCTGTATTTATAAACTGTATCATTCATCAGAGTAAAAAAAGGAATAAAAAATTATAAAAATATCTTACAAGTCATTTTTCATGACCTAAAAAATAACAAAAATTGCAATCTTTTGTCAAATATGAATGCACAAAGTAACCTTTGTTTTAACCATCTCTTTAAGAAAGAATAAATAGTGATGGGGGAATTCAATTAATGTAACTGATGGAGGAGAAGAAAGTGGAGGGTATATCTATAGAGTGGATGGAGGCTGAACAATAAATTTAATCTCACTGGGTTTGAATGAGGAATTTTAGAGTCAGAAATCTAAAGTCAAGTTCAAGTTCTTTCAGTTAAGAGCTGACAACTTTGGGGAAAGAATGTGGTATGGGTGTTTAGATTAAGCTATGCACATGAATTCATGGTTTTTAATATAAAGTTATAGCTAAGCATATATGAAAATACATTTAAATATGTATATGTATTATGTATATACACATACATATATCCTTTGTTGATGGGAGAGGACCTGCAATCAATGACCTCATTAGCAGCAATAAGCATAAATACAGGACTCAAATCTGGGGTTTTTAAGTACCATTACTCACTAAAATGATCCATGGCACATTAGAGAGAAGAGTGATTCCAGGGCTGAGACAGGGAAATACAAGAAGAACCTGGACTAACTTGGTGTGCCAGGAAGTAAGGAAGTGCTTCAAAAGAGATGGAGTCATGTCAAAAGGACAAAGGTATCATACTGAACGGGGTTAAAGTGGTCAAGGTAGTCAAATTTGGAAAAATTTGGGTATGAAAAAAATATAGTAATGGATTACAACACACTAACTAAAATATATATCTGTGGGTTTCTACTGATATAAATATATAAATGAGTACATATATAAATGGGACAGAAGGGAACATTTTTCCCTGCAGTGGGATGTTAACTGATGAATAGAGAAAGAGCTAGAAAATAATCAATGGATTAAAAAACTGGTGGATTAAAGATTTATGGGGGACAAAATATTATTATAGTCTGGAGTTATCTCTTCACAAACTGCTTACTAATTACAAATGGAAAACAGTAACTTCTGAGTAAAGAAATCTGGTAGATTCCACAATAAAAAAATGATAAAGTAACATTACAAACATTAGGAAACCATTATATGCCTTCTAATAGGATTCACTAAGGAAGAAGAGCTACATGATCTTTTTGCCAAAACTATAGAACGTGAAACTAATGATGAGGGAAAAAAAAATCCCAAGCTGGGGGATCCTCTACAAAATAACTGGCTTGCATTCATCAATAATGTCAAGATCAAGTAAAACAAAGAAAAGCTTAAAATTTTCCAATTAAAGGAAACTAAAAAGACATAACCACTTGCTGTACTACTTAATACTGGACTAAGAAAATCATAGCTATAAAGTATTTTATTGGGACCTTTGACAAAATTTGGGTATCAATTACAGATTTTTTTTTTGAGGCGTCCCCTTACTTCTTATAATTAATAAAACAAAGCTGAGCACCTCTGGGGTTCATGAAGTGAACCTCTGGGTGTCCGCACACTGATCATCCCTGGTGCCCCTTTCTCCATGCTCACAGCATTGCAGACACAACTAAAAATGACTTTCACTTGTGTGCTCACCCGTGCCCCGCACTCCAGAAGTCTCCAGTTCTCTCCATGGGGGTTGGGGCTAGAGCCTGTGCACAGAGTCCTGGATCCAGAGATGGGGGAGGGGGTACAGCCCTGGGAATACGCGCAGGGACTTCCCCACCCCCTCAGTCCCAAGGAGATGAGAGGAGAGTATTTCTACTTTAGGTTCTTAGAGTCTCCATGGGCTCTTTGGCACTTGGAAAGTGACCCCCCCCCCACTTCCTGCCCCATGACAAAGGGGGTGGGGGGAGGACTTGGCACTGGCTGTGGGACCGTTATGGCTCCATCACATCCCTGGGCACTCGCAGAAAGGAGGGGTGCCACCAGGACAAGCCCCTGCTTGGGATCAGTTTCTGAAGGGGATCCGGGAGAGTCAGTGGCGCGGTCACTGGGTGCTGGGGTTTGCTAGAAATTCCTGGCACGGACAAGGAGGCAGGCCCAGCTTGACAGTTTGAAGGCCCCGAGTGGCCCTCATTCCGAGGTCATGGGCTGCAGCTGGTGTTTGAAGAAGAGTAGGCGGTATTCGGCCACCTGACTTTCATCCAGTGATCCTGGGTAGCGGTAACGGGCATAAGTCTCTGTCCCCACATTCCTTGATGTCCAAGGCAGCTTCAACTTAGATGCGTGATCCACAACGACGTCTGAGCAGGAGCCCACTCGAAGGGAACTAAGCCCATCCAGGAAGAATTTCAGATGCGCCACGCGGCTAAGGCGCGGGTCGAAACCAACCTCGCGCACCTTGTCGGTGCACGCCAGGAAGAAGCTGACCACGCCGTCAGTCACCACGCAGCCTGGAAAGCTGATGAGCTCGTGGTGGAAGCCGCGCCTTTGCTGGAGGCAGTTCCCGCGGCCTTGCGCGCCAGGCTCCACGCTCAGCAGCTGCCAGTAGGTGGTGGCAAAGCCGGAGATCTCGTGCACCGCGCCACCCACCAGGTCCAGCGATGTCCGCTCCAGCACGTCCACAAGCCTCTCCAGCCGCGTCCGCGCGGTGAACACGAAGTCGTCGTCCCCCCACAGGACGTACTTGGTGGTTACCTGGGATACGGCCAGGTTCCGGCCTGCGAACCAGCCCTTGCAAAAAGCAGGAGATAGTGCTCGATGTGGGGACCGCTAATGCTCTCTGGCTTGTCGCTGTCGTCGGCGATGGCCACGGTGACCTTTGGGTAGAAGCGACGGATGCTGGTGATGAGTGCCTGTAGGCGATTGTAACACAGGAAGGTCTTAGTAGCAGTGGTGACCAGGGCGCTGATGTTGTACTGGGCTCCCTGGGGTAGAGACCTAGATGGGTACAGCCGAGGGTTGGGGGTGTGTGTGTGAAAAAAAATATTTGCATCATTTTAAAATTTCCTGGTTTTGATAATTTGTCAAGAGAATGCATTTTTATTTAGGAAATACATAATGAAGTACTAACAAGTAAAGGGGCATGATCCTTCCACTTAACTCAAAAAGTTCAGAAACAAAAAAAGAGCAAAACAGAGAGAGAACTGTTGGTCACACAATGGGGCAAAATGTAAGAATTTGTGAATCTTGATAAAGGGACAACATAGTTGTTGCTGTTATATTATTTTTGACATTTCCCTGCAAGTCTGAAATTAAAATATAAGCGATAGTAAAAAAGGAAGGAAGTGAGGAAGGAAGATAGGAGGGAGGGAGGTTGGCTATGACCTTAAGGTAGAAGGGGTTTCCTCTGGCTTGGTAGTTTTCAATGTCTAGAATGAAGGGGTAAAGGATGGATGGGTGGGCTTTTATATGGCCATCCATCCAAACTTATTCCTGAGGGGCTAGTTACCAGATTTTGTGGTACTTTGCTGTTGTCATACTCTTCACTTTGACTATCAAAATACAAGGAAATATTAAATTGACCTGGTTATTGGTGTATACTTACTCTTTGCTACTCTATTGAATTGCAATATGCCTTTTTGTTGCAATGTTATAATGCTGCATATAATCTTTGAGATCAAAGTAGAGGAGATTTCAGAGCTAAAATGGTTATAAAATATCTCTACCCACAGCTAACTTAGCAATCACCAATTTTTGATCTGTTGTATGACCTGGTAGTTAAAACACAATAACTATTCATTTGAGAAGGAGAATTTCTTTTTACTGTTGAGAAAATTAAGTGATGACTATTCAAATAGTATAACATGAAAAGGATGTAATAGAACAAAACCCCCAAAGGCCTGTGAAAGTCTAAATTGGAAAATGCATTCTCAATGCAATTTTAATTAAAGCAATTGAATTTAAGTAGTTGAGATAAACAAGGAATTGGAAGCCCTAAACCTTAATTTATCACTTTGATAGGGCAGATTATAGAAACTGTATTTTAAATGTAGGTCTCTGTTGGTTTGAGCTACAGAACTCCATCAGATACTGTGCTACCAGGCACACTCCTAGTCTTTCATTTAATTGTCTTCTTGCCTAGTTGATTAAATAAAGATTAGTGTTTATTATCTTCACAGCACTTTAACAAATGAAGCCAAACAGCTTTTCTACGAGTTGGGCAACACAATGCTTTACTTTCATTTATAGATTGATAAATAGAAAACTCAATGTTTCAAGGATCATAGTGACAGGGAAAAGTAGGTCATACATGGTAAATTCTACATAGGTCCCTGAACCATTTCTAGTATGTTCCATGTGTAGATCACAAGAAAACTTCAGATATTTTAATAGTTGTACGGATTATACAGCACTGGTAAGATTAAGCCTAGCTAGTTTTTTGTTTTTCTTTTAAACATTTCACCAGAGAAGGAAGGGAAAGCTTGTTTTCTAGTAACCACTTATATTAGTTTTCTATTGTCACTGTAACAAACTATCATAAACAATGGCTTAAGAAAAACAAAAATTTATTCTCTTACAGTCCTGGAGGTCAGAAATCCTAAAATCAAGGTGTCACGTGGGTTGGTTCCTTATAGAGGCTCTAAAGCAAAAGTAATTTCTTCACTTTTGCAAGTTCTAGAGGCTGCCTGCATTCCCTGACTCATAGCTCCTTCCTCCATCTTCAACACTAGTGTCTTAACGTGGTTATCTCTTTTCCTGACTCCACCCCTGCTGCTCCCTTCTTACAAGGGTTCGTGTGATTATCTGCTCCACTGGGATAATTCAAGATATTCTCTCCCATCTAAAGATCCTTAACTTATCATATGTGCAAGTATGCTTTTACTATATAAAGTAACACATTGACAGGTCCAGCGATTAGGATATAGGTCCCTTTGGGTGGCCATTTTTCAGTCTACCATAGCTCTGAAAATGTATGTAGGGAGGAAACATGATATCCATGTTTTCTTCCCTTTATACTCTTTGGATTAGAATTCCTGAGGTTTTAGGTGGCTACTGAGACAAAAAAGTTAACCACAAGCATATGCCTCATCTGGAATGGAGAACTAGAGAAGCAATATAATATAGTTAATCAGAGTGAGGGCTTTGTAATAGAAAGATTTGGATTCTAATACTATACAGTACTGGATGAACAAATCTCTGGTTGATGAATGATCAGGAAAGTTAACACAAAACAACAAAAAGATACTGTCTTACATCAATTCTCCAAATCTCCTGCACCTTTTTTTTTTTAAACAAATTTATTTCATACTACCTCCTAAAACATCTTTCCCTCTGGCCCAAGAAACTTCCTGTTGACATACTACCTGAAACACATTGAAAAGTCACCATTATGGACTATGTACCCAGAGGAAGAAAATATCTCCTTTATCACTCTTTTCCGTCCCTCCTAACTGAACTTCTACTTCTCTTAACTTGCCCATTTACCAATAAAGAGGCCACAGGCAAGCCATACAATTCTCTGAGCATCAAGTTTCCCATTTCTAAAATGGGCACAATAACCCTTACTTCTGTTGGGGAGAAAAATTTTTTCTCTACCATTAAAAGTATTTTTGACTATTCTAAGAATTAAATTGACATAAGACCAACAAACAGAAGAAAATCAAGTTTAATTCCATACACACAGGGATTCCCAAAGAAAATGAGGCCCATAAGCAGTCAGGCAGTTGAGGCTTATATGCCATCCAGAGCTAAGGAGATGGGGATAAGAATCTGGGACTACAAATGAAAGAAGATAATATACAGGAAGATGAAAAAAGTAAATACTTGATAAACAAATGTTTGCTGGACCAACAGAAATAACAGGACATAAAAAGTAATTTTAATAGACCTTGCTAAGCTTCTCCCTGTCTACCGCATCTAGTTCATGTTACACTGTAGTTATCTATGATGATAGTTACTTTCCAAATTCCTTTAGACAGCTAAATGGAAGGTCAGTTTTGTCCTGAATGTTCTATTTCTTAAAAATAATCAGCTTAAAATAATCCACAAGCCAAAGAGACATATTTTGGGGTGGCAAATTTTCCCCTACATTCAATAGAGTTTTATGGGCTTTTAGTGAGATCATGTGTGAAGACCAGCTGGCACATATTAAATGGTAGGTAAAAAACAAAAATAAATTCAAAAACCTTGGGTTATCCTCCTCTCAAGAAATCCATTCCTCAAATTCCATTTTCAGCAAATGCCTAAAAACATGAGGAGTATATGACAATAGAACCTATAGGGGCAGGATATAAAACTCTTGTCTTTTAATAAATAAATGTATTATACATATATATTTAATAAATACTATATAGTACTAGGTACTATAGTGTAAATACTAGGCACAGTTCTCCAGATATGCAGTTTCAGAGAAGGTAAGTCACTAAACATAACTTGAAAAGTGCTATAATCAAGAGAAACAAATTAGTTATAAGTACATGGAGGAGACATCCTCTTCTTTTTGACATCTGTGGAATAAGGTGGTGAAAACAAACTGGGTAACAGCACAAATGATACCAATTCCTCGATAAGTAAACATACTTGACAAAGAACTTGCATCCTTTGTTCCTTTGCTTTAAGGCCCTGGGCAGTTAAGAAAGAAATGCTTCTCAGGCCAAGATCAGAGAAACTACAGGTAAAATACCAGTCCAACAATATCAGCAGAAAATCTTTTGCTTTTTTTTTCTTTAGCACAAAATAATTTTTTTTCATTTTTTTTCAGTGTTCCAAAATTCATTGTTTATGCACCACACCCAGTGTTCCATGCGATATATGCCCTCCACAATACCCACCACCAGGCTAACTCACCCCCCACCCGCCTCCCCTCCAAAACCTTCAGTTATTTCTATTCAGCCAAATTAGACCTATGTCCTGGTTGACTGCCCAAGAAAACAGTAGTGTTTTCTTCAACTAATTACACGATTTCCTTACGAAGAATAGTCTGAACTTTATCTGATTTCCTCTCTAAATGATAGTCCCTGTTCTAACCAAACTGCTTCATTCAGTACTTTACTATTCAGTGGAAAGGATAAGGAGACAGTCCCTTGTAGTTAAGCCCTTTGTTCTTTATTTCCGCTCCTATGAAGTATCACTTGTTTCCACCTAGTTCCTCCGCACTCGAATATTCCACAACCTAAAGTTTAAATAATCTGCAAACCACCACAAAAATACCAGTCAAGAGAGCAAACATTTAGAGGGAAAAAAGAGTAAAGTGGGTGTGTGTTGGACTCTTTCTATCCTAATGAGTTTCAAGCATGTTCCATGTGTCACTTTCATATTCTATTAATGCAGACTGGAATATGATTTATAGACTTCTATTACTTTTAGTAAAATTCCACTGAAACAGAACAATTCAGGTGTCTTCCAGAGTTGTTTATAATAGGATTTTATCTCTATTAGAAAGAAAACAGCACTAGTTCCAGCTGTTCTTCCTTTGGATAAAATTCACTTTTTATCAGTAGAATGTACAAAGTTTAGTTTGACATCTGGCCTCATATAGTTAAATGCTACTTCATGTTATTTAGCTCAAATTTTCTCTCATAATGCTAGGAACAGATAAGATGAGACCGAAGTGCTGAATGGCACATTTTTAGTTCTGATAGAATAGGCTTCATCAACAAAGTTGAAAAAGTGAAAGAAGAATTAAAACAGACCTGGGGTGCCTGGGTGGCTCAGTGGGTTTAGCCTCTGCCTTCGGCTCAGGTCATGATCCCAGGGTCCTGGGATCGAGCCCGACATCGGGCCCTCTGCTCAGCAGGGAGCCTGCTTCCTCCTGTCTGTCTACTTGTGATCTGTCTGTTAAATAAATAAAATCTTAAAAAAAAAAAAAAAAAAAGACCTGCTAAGAAACTTATGCAAGTGAAATCTAAAGAATATAGCCTGGTATTTTTATGAGTTTTGCCAAAAGTGTAAAAGAAAATAATAAACACTGGTCCTGTCAACAGAACTATACATTATAGAAAATAGATACTAAAGAAAAATCACAACAAAATGAAAATGCAATATTTGCGCTCTTCATGTCTTCTTCCCAATAATAATCTCTCAAAATGGAAATTTAAAAAATCTAAAACATTCGTGGCTAATCAGCATTCTTCACTTAGGAGACATAAACTAAGAGGTTTTATAGTTCACTGAATTTTGGCAGAGGAGGTAACCAACTAACCAACATCTAATTCTAGGACACTTCATTTGTGAACTAGGCCATGATTTCAATACTATATGCAAACAGGTATTAAAGTTGCCTACTTTTTATCATGACAGCAGGTTGAACCATCTCCCACAAAAGTCATACAATCAAGTGCACTATCATTATAGATGCGAAATGGTATATAATTAGAGCACTGGAACTGGAAAGTGTACTGGAGACTCTTGGTAGCTCAGCTGGGCAAGCAAGGCCATTGACTATAGAGAAGTTGGGATACAGGCAGCCAGCTCTCAAAGCCAGGCACACCATCAGCTGGTTCATAGGCTTGAAATAAATTTATCAGGCAGTATTTTTAAGCTTTAAAATTTTCATTATTTTTCCTGGCATATTTAATTTCAAACATCATCTATTTTCTCACCCCTTCATACAGCAAGCTGAAAGTTGCCAAAATATCTCTCCCTAATATAGACATCCTGGAATAGAGAGGTGACTAGACACTGCATCATCTTTGGAAGATCTCAGTTAACCTATGAAAGCAGCCTTTCACTATTTCTCTGCTGTAGTTATTTCCCATTTAATATAGTCTAAATATGATATGTACGTGGGGTGTATGTAAGTGTGTGTTGTAATGATCATCTCTTTTAGTATACTACTGTAGCCATAAACAACAAAGTATATTAGATAAAAGATTATCCAGAAAGATTCTAAAGCATTATTAAAAAATTAAATGTTTAAATGATTAATATATTTTATACTTATAAATAGTCCCATCATATCTACTATTTGTAAAGCTCTATAAAAGCCTATGTAAAACATGAAAGTAACTGAAGCATTTGCTCATATTAGCTACTCATAACCCAGCAAGGGTGGGGGGGGGTGGTTCGCAGGAGATAGAGTCATATAAATAATAGCAGACAAACCAGTTAATAAATAGCATAGCTAACATTTTAGGGCAGTTACTGTGTGCTGGGCACTGGTATTATATACTTTACATTTATTTTCTCATTTTTTCTTCATACTTTCATGAAATAGGGTGTAAGAAAAACCACCTGGTTTTCCATCTCCTGTGTCTTTCTTTCTTGTGTGTCTCCTTTACTTCCATACTACTGCCACAGGCACACAGGATGCTTATGATCACCAGATGTATGGAGGTTTTCCCCCCACACCAAGCAACTCTGTGACACCAGCTGGGTGGCACACAATTCAACTCAGTTCTGACACTATTTACCCAGAGGTAGCACCAGATCCCACAGTTTAAGGGCTAGGTCCCACAAAATTTCCTCCCCATCCCCAACTTCAGATGCCAGTCTCAAGCCCTGGTTGTCACCTGTGCTTCTGACCAACCTACTATAGATGGAAGGTTCCAATGATCACCTTGTTGGATTTGACTCATTTGCTAGAGGGGCTCACAGAACTCAGGGAAACATTTATGTTTAATGGTGCAGGATCGTTTGTCCCTTTGAAGCTGTGGTGTGTCATTCTCCTTATGTGGATATGTTTGTCATCCTGGAACCTCTCCAAAACACCTGCCATTGGGATTTTATATGGGCTCCCTCACATAGGCATGATCAATTTATTAACTCCACTTTGAGCTTCTCTCCCCTCTCTGGAGGATGGGAGGTGGGGATGAAAATTCTAAGCTTCTAGTCATGGCTTGTCTTTCTGGTGATCAGCACCTATCCAGCAGCAATCTAGAAGCCCACCCAGAGTTGCCTCAATAGAACAAAAGACGGTCCCAGTGTTCTTACCACTTAGGAGTTTTCAAGGGTTTTAGGAGCTCTGTGTCAAGAACTGGAGACAGAGACCAATATATGTATTTCTTACTATTTCACAGAGAGATACTATTATTGTCCCTGTTTTATATACAAGGAAACTGAAACCCAGAGTTAAGGGATTTGCCTAACATTACATAACTAACAATGATTCATTCATTAAATGATTTACCCATTCATTTATTTCTCCAGTCAACAAATACTTACTCTGTACTTACCATGTGCCAAACACTGTTTAGGTACAAATGAGGTAGAGCAATTCAAAATTCTTGTTCTGAGGAAGCTTACATATTAATGGGAATAGATTGGGAGACAATTGGAATACAAATCAACATTTACATAATATGTCAGGAGGCAATAAATGTAAAGAAGTTTGAAATAGGACAAAATGATAGAAATAATGGTTATTGGTAGGTATGTACTATTTTTTTATGGAGTGTCAGAGATGACCTATCTGAAGAGGTAGCATTTGAGCTCTTTTCATTTAGTTTAAAAATTCAATAATGTTATTTTTTTTTCTGATGAAAACATGTGCTAAGGAATATTTAGAAATATTTAAAAAAAAATAAAAGAGGAAATAAAAACTCATCAGATAAAATCCAAAGTGAAAAGTATCCATTTTTCCACCACCCATATGTAACTATTATCACTGTTTTACTGTTTGTACTATGAGATAATCAGAACATCAAGATTATACTGCTTAGGCAATTCTATATAGGGTTTTCTTTTTCTATTTTGGATATATTTCAATATCACTAAATATTCTTGTAACATATGATTTTAATACCTGCATAGTATTCAACTACATGAACATGCCACAATTTATTTAACCTTTCTCTTGTATTTATCTTTTCTGTCAGGTGGTATATTACTTCAAAGTTTTCACTATTATAAGTAATACCTGGATGATGACTTTTGTATATAACTTGTAGGCTTTTCTTGGTTATTTACTTAGAACAAATTCTTAGGTGCTGAATTCCTGGGGGAACCTATACAAAGCCAAATTTGCTTTCCAGAAATTTCTTTTATCATTTTCCAACAACCTTGCATGAGTACCAATTTATAGCACCCTTTTTGACTGAAATTATTTAATATGTACTTCAGCTGATTTTATAAATAAAAAATATTATTATATTTACATCTGGGATATTGATCTTTTATTGAAAAACACCTAAATTCAGATCCCCAAATCTGATGCATCAGAATGAGAATCCTAGCTTATCTGTTATAGGGATAGCAGGTTAGTTAGAGAGACGTCTTTCCAATTCTGATCTGTAGAAGAGGGAGGGCAGAACTCAGTTTTGGCTTAAACTATTTCATTTTTTGTTTGTTTTGAAGATTTTATTTATTTATTTGAAGGCAGCAAAAGAGGGAACAGAGGCAGGGGGAGTGAGAGAGGGAGAAGCAGGTTTCCCACTGAGCAGGGAGGCTGATGCAGGTCTTGATCTGGGAGCCTGGGATCATGAGTCAAAGGCAGAGGCTTAACAACTGAGCCACCCTGGCATCCCTTTTCATTCATTTATTATCCAGCTATAAAATCGTGCTTACCATGTGACAAAGAGTATTCTAAGCTCTGAAGGGCTAAAATCCCACTAAGTAAATATATGGTCACATTTTCATAAGGGCCACAAAAAAAAATGTAACTCCACCAGCATACAGACTCCATGAGAACAGAGTTTTTGACTATTTTTGTTGACTAGTATATCCCTGATACATAAAACAGTGCCTTGAACGTAACAGGTACACAGTGAATATTTGGTGAGTGACATAATACACAAAATAAATAAAACAACTTAATAAGATAGAGAATATGTGTTGCATGTGTGTGTGCTAATTAATATCAGATGGTTAGAGAGAGGCTCAATGCCAACATAATGTCAGCATGTGCCTTGGTCCCTAAAAGAATTGGTAAGAGGGCCCGTATGGGTGCTTTAGAGACAGTGAGGAAGAGGGTAGAAGATGTACTGGAGAGGAGGAATGGGGAAGGCAGATCATGTAAAGTCACATTTGGTCTAAGTGAGATGAAAATCTATGGCAGAGTTTTAAACAAAGTAGTAACAAGATCCAGCCTGCATATTAGAAGGAATATTCTTTCTTCCAGATTTTAGAGGCAGAGAACATAAGCAAGGGTACCATTTAAGGAGAGACTGTTGGAATAATCCATGATGTGGTGACAACGCCATGGAACAGAGTATTAGTAGTGGAAACAGCAAAGAAGTTCTGGCTAGATCTGGAGAATTCAGCCATCAGAAGTTTCTGGTATTTAGAATGTAGTATGAGAGAAAAATCTGAGTCAAGGAAATTTCAAGGATTCTGGCCCAAGTGACTGGAAGGACAGAGTTGTGTTTTACTGGAAGTTGTATACAGAAGTTGTATAAAGAACATTTAAAAAAAAAGTTTGTTTTTTTTTTTTAAAAATAGGGAATTTATTAATTATTTTAGGATATGCTTAAATTGGTTTTAACAACTTTGTGAGGAAATAAACAGTATTTATGTTATTGAAAATGCTTTAATCATACTATCTAAAATTCTTCACTTTAGAAATTAAAGTGGATAATAAGAGAAAAACAAAATGAGTTTATTTTAAATTATTCAGAGTCATACATATCTTTACAAAAAGCTGTTCCACTAAAATTCAGAGTAAAAGCAGCATTTCATTTGAGCCGTCAAATTTAGTAACACATTAAGGTGAGGAGGCAGTATTTGCTGTAGAAAACGTAGTAGTTTTGGCTTCTTGATAGCCCTTAAGTTAAAAATATGTCATACATATCTGATACACATGTCAGTACCTAGAGGACACCCAGTAGTGCGCTGACAGCACCTTGCAAGCGTTCTTTGTGAGCCCAGGGAAAACGATGTCTGAATTTTTACTGCTAATCTGACTTTATCTTTACCCATAGACTAGTAAGTGCTTGAAAATACCAATTACCTAGTTTTTCAGTGTTGGAAATTTATACATGAATAACTTTAGTTCTTATTATAAATTAGTATTGTCAGCTGAAATTGACTGCATGAATATCTTTACACCTTGCAACAATTTCACTTTGCATTATACTCTTAAGTTTAATCCTTAACAAATAATTTTCTAACCACTTTGTAAAATATTCAAAACATATTTCAATGCTTTCTTATAATAATGCAGATGTGGAAATTATTACCCAAATGGAAATTCCTTATGTCTTGGTAATCTAAGGTATTTATATGTCATGATGCTATAGATTTTTCTCTAGGTTTCTTGAAACATCAACAACTCTTTTAATTAAAAAGAAGAAAACTAAAAGACAGTGATGGGTTTTTGGAAAACATTGTAGGGTAATGTTTTATGGCAATATGAAAGAAATATGTACCCCAGCAGTGAGGATGTACAGCTTCCTCCAATGCAGAGGGTAATGGTCACGTTCAACTAACAAGAGATATTAATAATGAAATTGGTTACAAATATACATACACACTTTTTGGCTTTATGTACAGTAAGTTACTAACTGGATCATTTGAAGTAGCCTCAAACAGTAAATTTTATTTTGAGAAAATTCATCCCAAATTAATTATAAAGCTCATGGAGCCATCCTATTTCGAGTCTCACACTAAAGCTTTTCCTTCTGATTTTTCTCTATTAATACAGAATCCCTCAGGAACCTAAACTCAGGAAGCCTCCTGCATGCATCATAAATTTTCTACTGACATATTTAACCCAACTTCCTCTGTTGGAGCCTAGTGTATTAACAAATAACTCCTCTGACTTCCTAGAACACACACCTTTGTTGAGTTACAAAATGACCGTTTTCAGGCCTCCTGGAACACAAAACAAAGCTTTCCTTTTACCATGGGCCCATTGAAGGTCACTTAGATTCCTCCATCAACACTAGGAACTGCCAGAAAAATTTAAAATTTTTTTTTCCTGTGCCTCTTGGCAGTAGAAGAGAAGTTCTAATGAGTCCATTGTCAGCAAACACACTTTCTTGGATTGCAGATTGCTAAATTACACATCAGTTACACTTTTAGTCTCTGGATGTGAATGTGTCAGTGTTCTTCCTCTCCTGAAACTTTGCCAATTAGGAAGCAGATTCTCCTATCCTGTATTTCAAAGCCTTATTCATGGACTGACATTAGTATTACAATTTCAGTAATGGACCCTAAAAAAGCATTACAGCTAAATGGTTCTAATTTCAATTACGAATGACATCGTATAGAATGAATGCTTAAACAGATGCTTCAGACTCCCAACCAAATACACTGTGTTCTAATTGCTTTGCAATCTTTCAATTCAAATCAAGTGAACACTTCAGCCCTGTTGCTTCAGTCTCTCCAAGAAGGTAAACACTGGGCTTTAATGGGCTGTGCTAATAATAACTACGCAAAGCAGTTAAACAAAACTTTAATTCTTTAGAAAGCTGGCAATAAAAAGAAAGTTCTGAAAAGAAGGCCTGTAAGTATGAGATTAGTGCTAAACTTAAAAAAAAAAAACACAAAAAACAAAACAAAACAAAAAAACCAACAACAACGACAAAAAAAAAAAAAAAAAACCTTTGGAAACTCTGATAGCCTATTTAAAAAGACAGTCAAAGAATTCTCCTAAAATTTTTGTTTTGCTATATAAAGGCGACAAAATGAAGTTCAAGGTAGAGGACTTCCCTTTCATTTTTTTCCATTCTTAGATCCTTATCAGGGAGTAGTCCCAAGGAGCTCAGAAAGTTTATTTAAAAACCTGTTCTACTTGTATGGTTACTGTATTTTAATCTCAGAGAGAGTAATCTAAAAAAACACTTTTCACGACTCTATCTAGTTACCCATTTCTAAATATGAATCAAAAATAGGTCTGTGAGAAACAATTGGCAATAGAAAGCAGGACACAGCATGAGGCAAGTTATGTGACAATAATTCCTTGCTTTCTGAGCATTCTAAGAAAGAACTGAGGCATTAGGCCAGGGTGAATATTTAGGACAATAATTCCAGAGTTAGGAGAAAACACTGGATGAAAACTCATTGATTCCTATTCTCTCTGAAATGTTTAATTTGACATACAAGTGAAATATATTTATATGTTAAAACATTTAGGCACTCAATAATGTTTGCTGAAAACATTTAGGAAATGAAAATGAAAAATCCAGAATTCATTACTTTATAATTATACATCCATAAGTCACTGTATGTTTACAAAGCACTTCCCTATCCTAGTCTTCACTTTAGAGCAAAAGAAATAGAATTGAATTAGCATTAGCCATAATAACTCTCAGCTGAACTGCACTTTACAACTTTCCCATATTATTATTTCATTGTTGGATGTTAAATGACTTGTACTACACCACTCCAAAGCATGCCAAAAGCAGCACTCACTCCCTCCATACCCAGAGTGCGATGAGCTCATCGGGCCATTTTGCCACTTCATCAGTCCCTGCATCATTATCTAGAGAAATATGGTAAAAGTGTAAGTCCGAGTGTAGCTATTTATGGGATACTGCTGAGGAGTATGATTATGGAGTCTCAAATAATTTACCATAACAAGATTTTGGAATGTTTTAATTTCCCAGCTTTCATCAGTTAGAAAATTCCTACTAAAAATTCTAAGTTATAATTTTAGAACTCAAAATAAGATGGACAAATCAGATCCAATAAGCTTCTGTTCACATTTTATTCAAGAAACTCTAATTCTCTTGAATTCCACAGTTTGTGCAATTTACAGGAGACTGTTCCTTCTTTTCTAAATATTTCAAATTATCTCATTTTCTTAAGTATTACGAGGTTGTTTCAAACTAGTTTTGTGTGCCCTAAAAATAAGATTAGAAGGGTTGTGAAACAATATGTTGTCAACAAATAAAACTCATTATCAATACACACTGATCAGCTTGAAATAAACATGAAGCCCAAGTGACACACTGTTTAATAACAACAACAACAAGAACAAATCACTGGGTTGGATATAAGAAATGAGTTTTAATTACTGAGAGTTTGGGCTTAATCTTTCCAGGTACTACCACATATTTCTTTCTTTATCACAAGTGAGATATCATTGCACAACATTGCCATTGGGAAAACTGAGACTCAAGAACATTTAAGAAAAACTACTGGACAGGTAGTACATAATAGCATGGTCTTTAGTCTCAATCCAATATGATTTTAGTACCAGAGTTTCTACCAACTTAAGCAATTTATTCAAACTTGCCAAGCTTCATTTCCTCATCTTCATACTG
Organism: Neogale vison; assembly: GCF_020171115.1. Classification (NCBI taxonomy): domain Eukaryota; kingdom Metazoa; phylum Chordata; class Mammalia; order Carnivora; family Mustelidae; genus Neogale; species Neogale vison. The sequence continues at coordinate 47,704,080 of NC_058094.1, forward strand.
GGGATAATAATAATACCTACACCTCATACAGTTGTGAGAATTCATTAAGAATATGAATATAAGTGCTTGAATACAGTGCTATGAATGCAGTGCTTGAACATGGTAAGTATCCAATAAATGTTAAGCTATATGCTATTAATAATTTTTACTTTATCTAGATATACTGTCCAATAAGTGGCAGATCTGATCTGATCCTGGTTCTGAGTCCAGAAACTTTGTTCTTAGCCCTTACAGTATACTGCTTTTCATTGTCTGTAAAATGAGAGCATTCTAAATGTACCACGATTTTCTAGTTCTGAAATATTGTGATATTGGGGCACAAAGATGTTTGTTAATCCCTTGTTTTAGTTACTCTATCCAAATCACAATTATCTATCCAAATTACACAATCCAAATTACTCTATCAGATCACAGAAATTACTAATTATACAATGAATTTTGTCATTACAAGAAAGTTAAGTGGTCATTCATTGCTTAGAATCAATTATCTAACCTTAAAAATTTGTGCTAAAATGAGGAACATATCTGTGTAGCTCAGGGTACTTTATTTATAATATGTAAGTAGAAATTAGAGAAAAAAGTCAGGTTCCTTGTTTGAATTCTATAAGAATAGGCATCACTCAACTACACATATGGCTCAAAATTGGCTTTGCCCACAATGGACTTTTTTTTTTTTTTATCTTAACTTTGAACCACAAGGCATATACATTTAGTAGGTTAAATTTTCTTTACTTTATTGCTGAAAGGAGTTAGGTGACTCCCAACAGGGAACTGATTGGGTTTGTAAAGCCAAAATAATCTGAATACTTTAGTTAAACTGACTTAAATGAAACTATCTTGATTTTGAGTTATCATTTTGCATTGTCGTTTTCAAGAGCCCAATTTTACATAGAGGTATAGGACATCAAGGGGAAGATTACGTTTCTGAATATTGGTGACTGTATCCCTAATTATGGCTTCACATAAGAGAAGTTAGTTCAGCTCACCGCATATTATTTGACAATGGCTGAGCTTTCTTTCTGGAAAGAGGAGCTCCGAAAACTGTTTATGTTTGGAAAAAATGAGATTTTTTCCACTGGACTGAGTTCTTATTTATATATAATTGTGACTTACTCTACTTTTTCAGTGGGGACTATTTCTCATATTCATTCACCCATAAGATGTTCATGGCCAAAGATAGATCTTAAGAGTGTTTAGCAAGCAACGCTCCTAGTATGATAACTATTTATTAAGTACATACATGTGTATTTAAATTTACCTTTAATATACTGACTGTTTCAATATGAAACTTAATAGTCATATTAATCATTTACTGAAAAAAGAAAATCTACATTCTAAAGCTAACTAAATATCACATTTGAAAAATCTACTATATAAGAGGATACACATGATTTTCTGCTAATATAAATTGGTCTTCATCATGGAGTATCTCAAAAAACTGGCTACCATTTCATTTATGAATAACACGATCAGGAAATAGAGTAATTTCTTCAAGTCTGTTCTCTTTCACAAACTTTTAGGCATTATATTAGTTGTGGTTTTCCTTTGAGACTGCCATTTATTGGTCTTTGTCATCCTTTAGAAAATGGAAGAAAAGTAAATCCCTCCTTTAAAGATTGATTTACAAAGATGGGAAAGAATACAGGAAAAGCTGTTTCCAGTTTCATTTATAGTATAGTATCTCCATGTAAAAGGAAACTAGTATCCAAGTATATGTGGGAAAATAGCTTTTTAACAAAGAAATAAAAAAAGGTGATGAGCTTGAAAGTCATCAAGTTTATCTTTAAAAATTAAAATATTTCAAAATACAGTATGGGGCTTTTATTCTTGCCACCTATTTGCTATCTCACAGCCACCCCATCATGTCAAATAACCCGGGCAAGGAGCCCAATGTGGGACTTGATCCCAGGACCCTGGTATCATGTCCTGAGCTGAAGGCAGATGCTTAACCAACTGAGCTACCCAGGTGCCCCTATGGAGTTGACTTTCAAGCAGAATCAGTGAAGATGCAAAAATAGTTCTTGTGATGCAGAACTTCTTAAGTAGACTGAATGGATGAAAAAACAGAGGGAATTAGAGAAGAAAACCATTATGGAGCTGCCCAGGGCCTGTGCCTGAATTGTCAGTGAGACTGTGAATCGCTGGGTCTAAGGTTCAGTGGCCAATTTTAAACAGGCCATAGAAATACAAAATCTCTCCAGGAATTTTCTCCCAAATAGTATGATCTTTGATTTTAGGACATCCCTGAAGAAATATAGATTGAAGTCCTCCTCCCAGATATCAGATTCATAGGAGGTACTGATATCCCAGTGTTGAAGAAAACCCCAAAAATAATTTCTGAAAGCTTTTATTTATAAGCACTCAAGTACCTGACTTGATCTCCAAGATCTATATTTTTGAAATTTGGAAGAATTGGTTTTCTTGAGGTTTCAGAAAATCTGCTATATGGGTCTAGGAATTATCTTTTAAAACCTTTCTGTGGTTCCTGAGATCAGTGACCACCAGCATAGATAGTCAAGTTAAGAAGAAAGAATTGAGCTGCATTGATGATATAAACTCATGAGAAGAAATATGTGCACACTTGTCATATTTGAGTGCAGGAATGAGAGCCAGTTGTAGAGTTCTTAGTTTTCAGATCTAATACTGACACAGAAGAACACTAAGAATAATTTAGGGAAGGGGCACCTCGGTGGCTCTGTCGGTTAAGTGTCTGCCTTCTGCTCAGGTCATGATATCAGGGCCCTGGGCTGGAGCCCTGCATCGGGTGCTTCGCCCTCTCCCTCTGCCTGCTGCCTCCCCTGCTTGTTCTTTCTCTCTCTCTGTTAAATAAATAAATAAAGTCTTAAAAAAAAAGAAAGAAAGAATTTAGGGAAGACTCTGGATTCCCCCCACCCCTGGAAAATTCAACATCTTTTTATAATGAATTCAGCTGTACATTTATTTCTGGGTTATTTTAGTGAGTCTTTTGGGATTTTATGTATCTGATCATAAGTAGAATATATTAATAACTGCTTTTATATATCTATAGGAACAAGGGAAAAGCCTCACTTAAGACAGATTTTTAAAAAATTAGTTTGGGCACCTGGGTCATTCAGTGGGCTAAGCATCCAACTCTTGATTTCAGCTCAGGTCATGATCTCAGGGTCCTGAGCTCAAGTCCTGTCTTCTCTGCACTCAGTGGGAAGTCTACTTGGATTCTCTCCCTATTTGTCCCTCCCCCTGTTTTTTCTCTTTTTCTCTAAAATAAATAAATCTAAAACACGGTAAGTTCGATTTAGACATTCTCCGTTATATACCAAGTTTTTTACGTAATAGAGACCGTTTTTACTTGAATATGTATGTTTGGTCCTTAAAGTCAACAAGGTGGATCTTTTTGGCAAGTGAGCAAGTGATCTAACCAATTAACTCCCTTTGCAAAGTTTTCAGTTATTATCCTCTAAAATGGCAGATAGAATAGGGTATAGAAAAGACATTATCTCTAATTCTCTCATGTTGTACAGAATGTCTTACTTATACAAGACAACATGAAATAAATGTTACATAACCACATGCAAAATCATATTAAATTTTGCACCTGACATTTGCAATTTGGAAAACTAGATGCCAATAACTTTTTTTTCCAAACAATACTTCAAACATTTTTTGATAACCCTTAAAAGGAGAAAATTTATTTTTATATATTTTTATTATTATTATTATGCTATGTTAGTCACCATACAGTATGCCATTATATTTTTGATGTAGTGTTCCAAGATTCATTGTTTATGTATAACACCCAGTACTCCAAGCAATAGGTGCCCTCCTTAATACCCATCACCAGACCAACCCATTTCCCACCTCTAAAACCCTAAGTTTATTTCTCAGAGTCCACAGTCTCTCATGGTTCATCTCCCCATCCAATTTCCCCCTTTCATTTTTCCCTTCCTTTTCCCTGTGTCCTCCATGCTATTCCTTATGTTCCATGAGTAAGTGAAACCATATGATAATTGGCTTTCTCTGCCTTGACTTATTTCACTGGGCATAATTTCCTCCAGTCCCATCCATGCCAATGCAAAAGTTATGTACTCATCATTTCTGATAGCTGAGTAATATTCCATTGTATATAGGGAACACATCTTCTTTATCCATTCATCTGCTGAAGGGCATCTTGGCTCTTTAACTCAGTTTGGTTATTGTGGAACTTGCTGCTATGAACATTGGGATGCAAATGGCCCTTCTTTTCACAACATCTGTATCTTTGGTGTAAATAACCAGTAGTGTAATTGCCAGTCACAGGGTAGTTCTATTTTTAATTTTTTGAGAAACTTCCACACTGTTTTCCAAAGTGGCTGCACCAACTTGCATTCCCACCAATAGTAGAGGGTTCCCCTTTGCCCACATCCTTAAAAGGAGAAAGCTTAAAGCAAAAAATTTACCCTGCCATTCTGTGCCATCATACATTCACTGTTTTATTGCTTCAATATAATCTTTAAGACCTTCCTTGCCCAAATCCACATATAATTTAAAATATTACCTCATATTTCCATAGTCTTCAAAACTTTCATATTTTAATGGCTGAAAATATTGTATTACAATGATGGGAGATTTACTTACATGATCAGTTCTTCTGTTGCCAGACAGTATGTTTTTGTCTTCCCTTGCCCAATCCCTGGCATTACACGAAAAAAAAGGAGAACAATTTGTAATTTACACTTCTGCAAGTCTTTTTGTTTTTCTTCTGAATGCTTTCCTTGGGATAGATGTCTTGGAATTAAGTTACTGGTCAGCAATTTTATTTCAGTTGTCTCTTGCCATAATCTCCCTAGGGAGAAATCACATACTAAGCATTCAAGTATATTTGTTCATATGTAGATTTTCCAGACTATTTTAGATCAAAGTATACCATATGTTTAAATAGAAATATTAACAACAGGTCTAGTAGCAGTCATTTCTGAGCAGAGATTTAACTCATTTATAAAGTAGTATATTTAAAAGGGTACATCAGGTAAATTAGAACAACACTCCCAACTCTCCATATCAAGTGCTACAGAAAAGAGTATGCTTTGAAATCAGACACACCTGCATTCAAATCCAAATGTTTCTACCTACATGGTTATTTTCCTCTTCCTCATTGGGAAAAGAAAGGATAATATGTATCTCCTGTGGTCACTGTTAGAATAAAATTAAATGAGGAGGAAATTACTGAGGTCAATGCTTTAAAATCTAAGACCTTTGTGTTCTTTCTAGAGATAATGAAAAAACATCTGGGGTCTATCTTAAATTCAGTATTAGTTGATTTGGGGGATTACAAAGTGTTTGGTTGTCCCATAGTTTATGAATAGCAAGCACATTCAAATGGGAATTCAAATTGCTGTGACTGTCTAAAGATTACCAATTCTTGATTTACTTTTATAGCAGAAATGAGATAATGTGAACTAATAGCTGCAAGTGTGAGTTTGATGATATTGCTTCTTTATAGCTGGCCCTTATTTAGACTTTCGTGTACTTGTGTATGTCTAAGCCTCTATGAAACTATGTTCATTTTCTGGACAAAAGGACAAAATTATTTTACTGGTCAAATTAAAAAAAGGAGATCTCCAAATATTTGCAGCCCCATGTTTGACAAAAAGAAGCCAGAAATATTTGCCAGTTTGAATAGTATGCTGGACAGTACCAAGGGGTAGATTATTTGCATGTAGAAGAACACAGACTGAACCCTAGGTAAGGCCACATTTTATTAAGAACTTATATGATTTACCTGTGAAGAGAACACATTCATTTCTCTGGTATCTCAAGGTAGAGAGGAAGGCCTGTGAAGAAAGAGAAAACTAGTAAAGACAAAGGATATGAGATATGAAACAAATGCAGACATTTGTCCTTAGTCATATATAGTTGTTTTTTGGTTTGTTTTTGTTTTTGTTTTTGCTATCCTCAAAAATATATAGTATTATTAGGAACTAGTCTCTCCTGGAGGGATCACTGGCATCCCCTCATCAAACAATTTCCTGAAGGTTTAAAGGAGAGTCTAAGCTTTACAGTGTCATGGGGAGTTGAAGAAACCATTTATTCTGGTCTTGCATGACAATCATTTGAAAATAATTTTCATAAATTCGACAGTGAGTTCTATGCACATTCTAAAGATGTCCAGCTGTATCCTGCTGATAGTCACAAAGACAACTATCAGAAATTGTTAAGTGTTGCATTCTGCTTTACCATTTGTACTTGTCTCATTTCTCCCTTGTTGCTTTGTATTTCTTGCCATATGGTTTTATTAAGAATTTTTAAAAAGAGAGAAAAATCCCATAAACTTCAAGTAACATTTCATCAAAGATTACAAAGAGGAAACCACCAAACAGAAGCAGCCTAATATTCAGTCACATCAAGAGTCTCTACTATGAAACCCATGGATTTGACAGAGGCTTTGTTGAGCTGCCCAGATTTTTTTCATTTGTGTGAGGCAAAGCTGGCAGTAGATGCCTTGTTATACACTTTGTTCAGGCAAAGTATGCTTAATTTACACACACCTGACTTTTTATTCAAACAACTGGGGCAATGCAAAATTTCTCAGGTCATAAAAAGAATAACTGAAAAGATACAAAGAAACAAAAATTAGATGGATGAAGCTCAAAAATTGTATTTGTCACCACAGAGATTTCTTTTATTTTTAATTTTTTAATTGAACTTCCTGAAATCTCTAATCACTTCAACTGGACAAGAATAAAAAAAGGATGTTTATTTCTACCTCAATATAAAAAGAAATCTTGGAATACTTTAATTACAGTTAAGTCTATTTCTCCCTACAGATAATTTAGTCTGAAAGAATGCCCAGATTTTAGAGGGATATGCAATCACTTATTTGAGGCCATTGTTTAGCCTCCTCTTTTGATGTTCTTCCACTATCAATGTGACTATGTCACATCCATGTGAGGGGCACAGGGAAAAAAAAATGTTGAAAACAATCATACATCAGTTCTAGCTGAAACATAATTATGACCCATTAAGAAAAGTATGTTTCAGTGAAAATAATAAACTTTTCAAATACTTAAATCATATCCCCTCATGATGGAGAGCGTGCCACTAGGTACCTCTACTACCAGATCTTTCAAGCACAATCAGTTCCACCATGGCTGGCACCATTAACGGGCGCAGCTGCCAAAGTCAGAATATGTAAATTCAGGACTTCATCCACCCCTACCAACCCAATCAAACTGAAAGAGCTTTTCCTTCGGTCCCATTTGTTTCCTAACCGCATCCTGATAGAGCCTTAAATTAACAATTTTTTTAATCCCTTCCTTGAGTCTACTGACACATAACCTGCTCCCTGAGAGCACTTGGGGAGTCTGCATTATTTTAGAGCACTTAAATGTTTTAAAGTACTCTTTAGTTTGCAAAATGACTAATTTATTGTGTCATGTTAATGAACTGTCCCAAAGCAGCTTTCCAAAAAGGAAAAATGTTTCCAGAAAGCAGTTGATACACTGAACAGAATCTATTTAAAATTTATTCACGTAAGACTTTGAAAACATTAATCAGCTACATGACAGTCTGGATTTTCATATTTTTAAACCCCAGCCCAACAGGGAAGTAGCCACCATTTAATCATTTCTCAAGAGGCATCCTGCTCTAGTGGAAACTGCAAGGACCAGGGGGGAAAAACAGATTTTAAGTTGTACCCAACACCAATTGATTGGTAATGGCTTCTTATAGTACTGGGTAGAAAAGGACTCCGGGATGACATGGAAGCAAGGAGCAAAAGGGTGTTGAAATTGATTAGCGATGACTGTCATGTGCTCCCGAAATGGCCATGACAGTTTATGTGCCACAGATCCACAGCGTGCATGGGCTATGAAGATAAAAGCCCTAGATTCCAACCATGGCGTTCTAATTTTAAAGATCTAGACCTTGTGTAACTAAACCTTTCAGTTTCAGGTTCCTCACCAGTAAAGAAGGATATATCTGTAGCTGTTTTAGTTGCAAAAGCAGAGGAGCACAAGTGAGAAAAAACAACGAAAATTTACTTTTAAAGCAGTGTTTACTTTTTGTTGTTGTTGTTGAGAAGGTTCTTTAAAGTGCAACCAAAAAATCCTTTTTGTCCCAATATGAAACCAAGTTATTTTTCAATAATTAGGCACACAGTGCAGTGCGTAAGCTCATTTTGAACCTCCTTACCTTACAGTAAGGCCAGCCTCGCTGGCCTGGAGCGCCTCGGAGAAGAACATGGCGGGCCAAACTGTTGCTTTTCCCCGGAAGGAAGTGCCAGACGAGAATCTCAGGAATCTCGGGAAAGCCGGGGATACCCAGCGCGCATGCTCCTAAGTCCAGGCCAAGGGTGTTCAGGGGCACACGCCGCTGGAAACGCAGAGTCAGTGAGGGGGCTGCTGGGACTTAGTAGGTGGCGACTTCTGGGAAGAAGGAGCAGAGTGAAGAGCTGCAAAGCGTGTGAAAGGATGGGTCCTGTGGACTGTACCTGGGATTCCAGCCTTGAAAGAAAGTGCTTTCAGACTGTGCCTTGTGCTTCTAGAGAATGAAATGCCGGTGGCCTGGATTTGTGGGCTGAGCCTCCCTGCTGTAGAGCCACAGGAGGATTTAATTACTTCCTTTTTTATTGTGGTTAAAGAGGAAATTTTGTTGCAACCTCCTGTAAACTCCTATTTTCCAAGTTATAAAATTGAATATACTGCCACCCAACGAGCTAGGTATAGACACCAAACGCTTTGCTTCCCATTCATTTGCTTTAGAGATAGTGCTGACTTATTTAGGTGTGAAAAATATGTCTGTTATTTACTTCAGATTAATGGAGATATAAATGAAATGTGAATGGCCTTGAAGTGATGACTGTTGAAGCTGCATGGTACTTCTCATGACTTGGTACTTCTGTACTTACTAGAAATTTTTCGTAATAAAACTTAAAAAAAATAAAACTTAGGCACAAAAAAATCTTTTAAGATATTTTAAGGCCACAAAATCTGAAAACTGCACAGATGAACATATGTTTTATTATAATATCCCTATTGTTTCAATTAACCAAGAACTTAATTTAGTTGCCATTAGATTTATGAAACATGGAAAGCTTTTAAGATCATTTGATTAAATGTAAATGCATGTTTTTTATTATTTGTTACTTATTTGTAATGTCCTAAATATACTGCTAAACATGTATATATAATATATCTTATAAATTATGAAAGCAAATATTTCCTCAGATATCCAAATTGTTTTACATCACACTGAGTAATAACTTGTGTTTTCATTTTAAGTAATGTTTTCATTATTATAAGACATAGGTTTAGCAAGTACAGAATTATAAATCCATTCTTTTCAGATTTAAAATGGCACATTAATTCTTCAGCTGATAGATCTCAATGTATATTATTCACTTTCCCCCTGTTAAAAGATAAACTGAGGCACATTAAAATTTATGAGAGTTTATTTGAGCAAAAATGTATTAGAATCAGGCAGAGCCAAACAGAGTGGTTAGAAGCACTGTACCGATAGGATTTGAAGGAATAGGTTTTTGTAGAGAACATGGGAAGCAAAGGAAGGAAAAGTATTCCTTTGGCTATACCTTAAGTGTTTGCTTTATTTGGAAAAGCTTAGCTATTTGTGATTGTTCTTAAGTGTCCCTTTTTTTTTTTTTTTTTTTTTTTCCAGATTCCGGTGAATCGACTCTGGCTGAGGTTTTGGTTTGCTTACATAAGCTATGAAGACAGTTGGGCCACCTTAGCCTAATGGGCTTCTTGTTTAATTACTTTAACATTCCTAATTTTGTTTCTAAAAATTTGAGCTATGTATTTGTATTAGGCAAGAGGATATCTTTATTATGTTTGCTACCTCTGCATTCTGAGGACATCTTGCTAAAAATCTCTCTTAAGGATCTTGTGAAGTTGATTTGTTTATTCATTGCAGTGGCAGCAGCTGTTAGATTTGAGAAGCAAGAATGGTAATTAACAGTGACAGAGGAAAGAAAATTTAAACTGAAAATGACCACATTCCTTTAGTTATAGTAGAAAAATAAGTCTTTCATAGAAAAGATGATTGTAGCTCTAAGAGTTGGTGTAAGAAACCCAAGGAATATCAACTAGTAATGTAATTAAATGTAGACACTGTCTATGCAAAGCTGGGGCAGTCAGCTGAAAAGTGAAAAATTGTTGTCAACAAGTTGTTTTGTCTATATGATAGTAAAAAAAGAGAGGTTTTGTTTTTATTTTTGCATTGTTAAATTGATTCATATTTTAAACATTATATTAATTGGGTATTTTGTTCTGTGGGGCACAGGATTAGAAAACCTATATAACAACTTCAAAGAGGCAACCACACTAAAGTTCACTAATGATGGTTATTGGTTGGTTAATTGATTTAACATCAGGCAGGTTATTTTAAGTCTCAGGAGGAATATTTTTACAACTGAACAAGAAAGACTTCTTTAGGAAAGTATAACCTTACGAGTTCATCAATTTTTAAAGTAAGCAATTCTTCTTTCCACATGGCATAGAATTTTAAATACTGAAGGCAAATTAGAAGATGTAAACTGAATTCAGAACTAAAATACAATTTCTTTTCAATTGAATACATAAAAGGCAAAAGGAAAATTCTACACTTGCTGTATAATCTCTTCAGTTATTTACTACCTCATTCAACTCCAGTGACTTTTCTTTTGTTGCTGCCTTCACTTAACTACTTCATTAAGAAAAATACTGTTATGTAGAACTCACAATTTTCCTCAGAAATACCAGCACTAGAAATCTGGAGTCACCAAAAAGGAGCCACTTATAAAAGTTAAAAATTCTGAATGGAAAATTTTGTTTTATATCTTACAATATCATGCACATTTTGCATTCTGCATCACAGAAACTCATATTTGTTTAAAAAAGAAAAGAAGTTTTTTTTTTTAATGATTTGCTGGAAGATGGGAGAGAAGAATCTAGAAGAATTTCCTACCTGGTGGTAGAGTAGTGTAAATTATGCTCACTTTCTCTGAATGTAGAATGCTTAGTATCATATTCTACTCTTCTTCCTAGGGGTGTCTTGGTCAAATTCCTTAGCCTCTCTATGCCTTAATTTCATGATCTCAAAAATGGGAAGATTAATACCTCTTACAGATTCAAAGTGAGAATTAAAAGCAAAAAACATTTGTAAACTTCATATACCAGTGACTGTACATGTGATAAATACTCTGGAAAATCAGTTACTACTTGTATTTTTCCTTATATATAAGAAAATTTAAACTGTAAAGAGTTAACTGCATGTTGGGTGTAGCATCCTCATATATTCTCTTTTCTACATGTTACAGTGCTTTGAGGAATAGCACCCTTTGAAATATAAGAATGCAACCACCTTTCAAAAATCAGCCCTTCAGTATATATTTATTGAGCATTTACCAAATATTCTGTTAGACACCAGGAATATTTACAATGCTAAAGAGAGGGTAAAATGCAATATTTTTTAGCTATTACTGAAATGTTAATAATTACAATGATGTGCATTTTATTTTAATTCAGATTTTGCTAGTTTAAAGTAGTATAAAATATTAACAAAATCTAGTTTTATTCACCAAATCTTCAAAAAAATAATGCAAATGCTTATTTGCATTTATTTCTATGAGGTACTCAGTCTTGGATTAGGTGAGTTTTGAATAATGCAAAGTCTTCAAAAATACATGCTTTACATAAAATTTTTATTGCCAGGGCACCTGGGCATTTCAGTGGTGAAGGTCTGCCTGCAGCTCAGGTCATTATCTCAGGGGTCCTGGAAAGGAGCCCTGCCCTGGGTTGGGCTCCCTGCTCAGTACGGAGTCTGCTTTTCCCTCTCCCTTTTCCTCTGCCCCTCCCTGGACATGTGCTTGCTTGCTCTCTCTCTCAAATAAATAAATAAAATCTTTGGGAACCTGGATGGCAGAGTTGGTTAAGTGTCTGCCTTCAGCTCGGGTCATGATCTCATGGTCCTGGGATGGAGCTACTGTGCTGGGCTCCCTGCTTAGCAGGAAGCCTGCTTCTCCCCTTCCTCTACCATTCCCCAGCTTGTGCTCTCTGGCTCTATCTCTCTGTCAAATAAATAAATAAATTTTAAAAATAATAAAATCCTTCAAAAAAATAATTGACTGAGTGGGCTTCTAATCAGTGGTTACCTTCTTTTGTCAAAAGACAATAAAGAAAATTTTGATTGACGTGTGACATATACATAGAAAGGTGTACACATCATAGGACCACAAATAGTTTGGTGAATTTTTACAAATTTATGACATTATTTTAATCAACATACACCTCAGAATCAACATATTACCAGAAAATTAAGAAATTTTTCTCAAGCTCCCTGCCAGTGACTACCCCGCTATAAGGGAACCCTCTGTCCTAACTTCAGGCACCATTGATTGATTAGTTTTGCTTGTTTTTATACTGTATATGAAAGAGTCATTAAAAAAAAAAAGTCATTCAGTATATACTCTTTTGTGTCTAACTCATTTTAGGCAGTATTATGTTTGCATTTTTTTTTCTCCACACAAATATATATGGGACATCCCATACAACTAAATATTGTATGTTTCCATATGCTAGAGGCTCTATAAATACATCCGATGCATAATCATTTTTAATAACAATCTGAAAAATACATGGTACTATTACTTGAACTTTATTGATGTGAACACTAAGCCTTAGAGTGGTACATTATTCTCCCAAGTTGTGCAATTATAAGTGGTAAAACTGAAGAGTCTCAACTCAAATCTAACTTCAAAGTCCAAAGAAATCCTCACATTATTATAGCTCTCATATTAGAAATATATTATTTTACCAAGACCTTGGTTCATGCATGAAAGAGATACTTGATTTGGGGGAGAGCCAATTTTAATACCCTAGCTTGCTGATAAATATCACTGGCAGTGTACAAAATAGTATTGATTGGAGTGATTAATGGTATGGCATGATATTTTATAAATCTATAAAAAGAACTACTTTTTTCCCCCTGAAGTTAACTAACTAGTATTAGTTAATGTGATGAAGAATAACAATTTTTTAGATTTCAAAATCAGAAGTTACACAAAAATATGTCAGATATTCAGGAAAAACTTATTCACTGCAGCTCTCTCCTTTGCTTTTGCAAATAGTAGCTATAATTCATATTCTGAGCATATTCTAGATACAACTCAACATATAATGGTACCGGGTTTTTTGTGTCTTAAATACATGAAAAACATTCAACTTCCCCTAAGCTAAGAAATCAAATATTTGGTAGCAAGAATTAAAAAAAAAAAATCCATATTTTAAAGTAATAAAAAAGAGGACCTCTTTTCAAAGAATAGTTCATAGAAGGAGCCTTTAACAAGTATCTGCTAACGGGGGAACCTGGGTGGCTCAGTCTTTTAAGCATCTGCCTTCGTTTCAGCTCAGGATATGATCCTAGGGTTCTGGAATTGAACCCTACCTACATCAGGCTTCCTGTTCAGCGTGGAGCCTGCTTCTCCCTCTGCCACTTCCCCTGGTTGCGCTCTATCCCTCTCTTTCTCATAGAAATAATTTTTTTTTTAAGTATCTACTAACAAATTATTGGTAAACCAAAGAAGTCTATAATCTAGAACTTTTTTCAACTTCATTTTTCTTTTAAAAATTCCATTCTAAAGGTCATGGATTCTCTATATGTACTTTTTAACTGGAGGAAATAAAACTAAATGTTCCATTTTAAGGGTTTTGTTTTGTTTTTTAAAAACAAATGAACTTGTGAAAAAGACTGATATTTTCCATCCAAATTAGATTCTTTTCTTCTTTCTTATAATAGAATTCCAGGGTGAACATAGGACTTCCCCCAAAACTTCATTCCCCAACATCCCTTGTAGTAGGTACTTCTGGCTTTGTTACTAAATTTTGACCAGTGATGTCTATGAGAGGGAATAGTATGATCCACTTCTCAGTTATATTAAAGAAACATATCCTTCTTTTTTTCTTTGTCCATGCTCTTTTCTGAAATATGTTTACAATATTGAGCCAGCTAATAACTACATGGGAAAGAAAAACCCACTAGGAAAGGTAGAACAACAATCTAGAAAGATCCTGGTGTCTGGGTGCTCTTGTAAAGTAGAACTGCTTTAGTGACCCTAGACAACTCATATCTAGATTATTATTAAAAAAGAAAGAAACTTTTGTCTTATTTAAGTACTTTTGAGTCTTTACTGCCACAAAATTTGGCACCTGAAAGTGATGTCATGACATAACACATCTTGAAAAATATAATATTAATTGGCTAAATTGACAGGAGGTGGGCAGGGAAGAGACAGATATTCCTGGCTGAAAAGTTGAAATGTTGTTAAAAAGTATTTGGTAAAATTTTGTTTCTGATATCTTGTTAACTAGACCATATGCTCACTGGTACTAGAACTCTAGGGAAATAGTTGAAAAGTCCTGAATGCCAATATAAATTGGTATGTAGTGATGTCTATTAACAAATTCTGCAAATGTAAAATGAACTCAGGTTATTGCCAATCAGCTTATAATGAGAAATTTAAATATACAGCAAGGATGAGGGGCATTCTCTACCTGCATTCAGCAATCCAAGTTGGCCAAGTGACTGGTAACTGGGAACCATGAACATTAAAACAAAAAAGAAAAACTGCTTTTGTACTTGCAAAATCATTTATATGAGGTGGCTGTGAAGCTAGCAAGAGATATGCCCACGTATTTCTCAAACAATTCCAGTTTAAGATTTTTAGGCTAGAGAAAGAAAGCTAACATGGTGGCAGAAATCATTAAGGGGATTGTCTTTTCACCTAGACCTGCTATCTAGATTGCTGTAAGGTGGTGTCTGTTACATTAAGAAAGAGGGATGAGCAGAGAGAGTAGTGAATAAAAAAGATAGTCTTTAGCCTTAAAAAATATAAACAAACAAGACTTTGGTGTTGGTTACATGAACTCTTGAGTTTGTTGGATGCAGATATACTAGAAATCTATTCAGTTTTAGAGGGCTATATTGACAAAGAAGCTTCAAGCATCCATGCCAAAGAGTATGTGATGTAAGTAGTGCCCATATCTTCAAAAGAGCAGCAATAAGAATGGAGCTGGAAAAGCTGTGCAGCCATCAAGAAGGGTCAGCTATCCATTGTTCACTTTAAATGTGGTCATTAGAGATAATGGACAGGAAGAACCTTCCAGAGGAAAATTCAGGAGTAAATGGAAGACAGTGTGTAAGGGTGTTCCTCCAAGAGAGTAGAATCAGGAATTTTGAAATGGAACAAACAAGGAACTTGCTTCACTGCCAAGGCAGGGATGTACTTGTTGTTTCCATCCAGTGTGATCTGATACTTATTAAGTGATCTTG
Organism: Neogale vison; assembly: GCF_020171115.1. Classification (NCBI taxonomy): domain Eukaryota; kingdom Metazoa; phylum Chordata; class Mammalia; order Carnivora; family Mustelidae; genus Neogale; species Neogale vison. Next base: position 47,719,359 of record NC_058094.1, read on the forward strand.
GGTCTACTGTGTATTTCCCATTCCCCCTTTTTCAGGATATATTTTTTAGTGACCTTACTTTCTTTTGATTCTACAATTGTATATAAGTTGTGTGTGTGTGTGTGTGTGTGTGTGTGTGTGTGTGTGTTGGGGGTAGGTTTAAATAACTTCTTTTTTTTTTTTTTTAATAGATCACCAGCCCCTTCCCCACCCCCACAAGGCTATCTGGACCTCATATAAGTGGATATATGTCATTAAGACTCTAACGTTTGAGCTGAATGCATTAAGTTACTGGACATATAGAATTAGATCATTTGAAAAAGAGGTAAGTATGATTCATGTGTACCAAGAAATGCACATATAGATTCAGGTGATCAGAAGGGTGGATAGTAGAAAGACTACTAGTTTCCCAGTATTGGAATATTCTTCCATAATATCATTAGTTATAAAAATCAAATTTTCTTCAGTCTTTCTTATATTCTCCAGGTTCCCTTGTAATCATGCCTATCTTTTATTAAGTTTTACAAAGTTTTTACTAACTTTTACTGAGTTTAGCAGTGGTGTGTGAAGAGGTAGTGTGTGCTACCTTCAGGTTATACCCTTAGAAAGTCATGCCCTCCTTTCCCCATTCCTTCATCTAGCTTCCTGAAACATGAAACCAGTGGTGAGCTATCTAGGGTCATGTGAACAAGGAAACTACCCTAGGGTACTGATGCTACAGCTGGTCTGAGATGCCGGCTACCATATAAGCCCTAGACCACCAGCTTGTCTCCTAAGGGAAATAAACTACTATCTTTTTTAATTCATTTTAACTTGGTGGTGCACCACAAAATGCTAATTTCCTATAGAAGGGTTTCAGGTGTGCCAAGATAATGATCTCCTCTGCCCTTAGAGTAGCCAGGCAGAGCCTAAAGCTGCTAGAACCATTAGGCTAGTCACCATTTTCTCAAAAGAGCTTAAAAACAAACCAAAAAAACCCCACAAAATATAATTGACCTACAATGTTATATTAGTCTCAGGAGCACAACATTGATTCAATAATTCTATACCTTACTCAGTTCTTAGCGGGGTAAGTGTGGTCACCATCTGTCACCATATAACATTATTACAATATTATTGACTATATTCCCTATGCTGTACTTTTTCATTTAATGCTTTTCTATATATGTCATTACATTAGAAACAGGGGGAAATACTGCCCTAATCAATAAAGAGTCTTGTTTTAGGTTATGGGTAGCCTGCTGCACTGAAACCTCACTGTAAAAAGAAATACAACGCAGAAGTAACTAGTCTAAGGATGCCTGGCTGGCTCAGAAGGAAGAGCATGTGACTCTTGATCTCAGGGTTGTAAATTCAAGCCCCACATTTGGTATAGAGATTACTTAAAAATGAAATCTTAAAAAAAAAAAAAAAAAAAGAAGATGATGAGTAAGGAAGCCACAGACTGGGAGAGAATATTTGCAAACATGACAGAAGTCTTATACTCAGGATTATATAAAGAATCTCTAATTCAACAGTAAAAGAACAATGCAACTCAAAAACAAAAAAAAATAAAGAAAGAAAGAAAAAAAGTAGTCTGTGCAACTGGTGGCAAGCAGAATTTCCTTTATGATAATCTGATATGGCTCTCCTCCATAAGCCCTCAGCCTGAGAAAGTGTAAAATCAGTTTGCAGCTCTGACCTACATTCACCTAGTGTCCTCCTCCATTCTTTCAGATTATTGAAAGGATCCAGCAGGGGTGTGCCTAAATAGGAAACAAGAAGACCTCAGGGATCTATGCACTGACTAGAGATATGCTTATGCTTCATTGTGTTCTCAGCCCAGCTTCTTAGCCAAAGCTATAAATCCCCCATGTGAAAGTAATCCCAGCAAATTCCAAGTTGTCATTTTTGCCTGTCCTCAACAGACATCAGCCTCGGTGGTCTGGCCTAGAATCCCTATTACTCTTTAGAATAATTTGATAGAGGCTTAAGGTAAAAAATAAACCCAGAAGGTAAAGTATACCATGCCATTAACATTAACAAAAGTTGTAGATAAGCAATCCATTGCAAAAATATTTAATATAACCCTTTGGCCACAAGCATGAGAAAATTTCTAGTTGCCTTTTGAATTTATACAGGATCAGAGATTTTTGGAGTCAGTCATAAACAAAGCTGATTTAATGACTCCTTGTTTGGAACACTAAACTATTCACAGATGTTAACAAATAGAGTAAAAAATGGGTTTGCAGATAGGATGATGAGGCCCTACAGCCTCCACCCACCTAGTCATCCCCAAAAGGGAATGAAAACTCAGTGTTACTTTTGACCACCCTGGGCTTGCTAAGTCTCAGAGGTATCTATGCATCTATGACTAATGGTTTCTTTTCTGCCTGGTGTTTAAACGTGAAACAATTTGAGGAGGACCACACCTTCCCTGTAGGCCTTCATTAACATGAAGGGAAAAAACAGATCAGTGTTCCCCTCCAACTGGGCAAGTGGGAAGCAAACAATAGAATAAGTTTCCTAGTGACACATTAAATAATAGAGCCAGAAAGCTCCTTTTCTGGAGCTGTCCATCTGACTCTAACCAATCTTCCCTTCTAAAGGAAATCTTGACTGTGACTTTTGCCATATGGCAAAATTGTATGGTATATGGCATGATGTAAGAAACCAAACAGACTGGCCATTGACTTAGGATCAATGGCCCAGTTTGGAAATGGGTCAATAGATCTTTTCTTTTAAGAATCTGAAGGAAGAAGGGCACCTGGGTGGCTCAATTGGTTAAACTGCCAACTCTTGATTTCAGCTCAGGTTGTGATCTCAGAGTCCTGGGATCAAGCCTCTTTGCTCTACACTCAGCAGGAAGTCTGCTTGAGGATTTCTCTCCCTCTCCCTCTGTTCTTCCCCCACTCTGTAAGGCTGGTGTGTCTGTCTTCCTTTGTTTAGAATAAACAAATCTTTTTTAAAAAAAAAGAACCTGAAGGAAGAAGTATGAAGCAAATGAACTCCTTGACAACAGGAACTGAAGCAAAATCATGATATAAAGAGGGAGTTACTTCTTTGCCTAACAAACTCTTGTTATATGAATTTCAGCATCAACTTGGCTATATAGAGGACTTCCATTACTTTTAGACTAGATTAAATTTCCTTGCCTGCAGTAATGAACTTGTGGGGTTATACTCACCATAACCATAATGACATGTTTAAGATCTTTTCCTTCCCATACTATAAATACATATGATTGCTGAAGTGAGAAACCTGGTCATTCATGAATCTTCCCTCTTTATTCCCCAAATTCAAACTATCAGTACACCCTCTAATTGCTACTTCCAAAAACATTTCAAAGCCGACTACCCTTTTCCCATTATCAATTGCCAGCATCTTACCAATTTACCATTGTCTCTCCACTAGACAACAAAAGCCTCCAATAGTTTAAGTGATTTCCAATTTCTACTTTCACTACCTGTCTGTCCATTTTTTACCAAGCTAACTGAATGATCTTTGTAAAATGTAAATTGTTCCAAATCATCTACTTGCCTAAAATGATTCAAAAGCTTTCTGTTGTGCTTAGAAAAAAATCCAAAGTCTTTGACACAGACTCTAAAGCATGCATGATCTTTTGGCTGCATAGCCCTTGTTAAAAAACAAAATTCAACTGAATAAATTTGAAGACATAATTGGCTTCATTCAGCATTTCATGAACTGGGCAGCACATCCCATCTAGCAAGTAGAAAAGAACTACAAGGAGCTGTACAGAATGAAAGGTTTTTAGAGATAGCAAGGAGCAGAAAAAGTAAGTTTTCTAACAAAGAGTGGATTGTTTCAGACTATGTCACCTATCTTTGGGCTAAATTCAGGATCTGTCATGCAGATTAGCTCACTAATATTGACTGGGAAACTTCAGATTGACTGGTTAAAGGTCACATTTCTGAGAGAGATTGAAACCTCAGTTAAGTCTTGGTTTGTTGTCCTGGGGGCAAGCAACTCCATTTTGGTCCCATTCTTTCTCATTTAATATCTTTGTGATGGGCATGCTATGAAGGCACACCACGAGTTGTGTCTTTCTTATAATGCCAGCTTTATTTAGTCATAGAGCAAAGTTAAATCACAACTATAAGGCAGGTTCAGGATTCTGAACTCCACGACAGTTTACCATGTGATTAAACTTGGCTTTTTTCACAGCACACAAAGCAGGACTCAAGACAAGCTACGCAACAAACAAAATAACAGAAGGGTGCAGGAAGTTCATGAACCAAACACGCAATCAGTGTGTGGGCGCGCCGTCGAGATGAGGCCTCAGTCTGGTCTGGGTCAGCTCTCGGCACTTACTGCTTCTGATGTTCAAGCAGTGAAGGATCTCTTGGTTCTGTTCAGAGGTCAATCAGGCAGAACCTTCCAGGGCACTTAATCTTTTTTAAGTGGTCATAGAGGAGTTAGGTCTGAAGAGTCGGACAGTTTGCTGCCAAAATCCTTACCTTTTTAAACGGAACTTAATCAGTTTTTGGTCTCTGCAGACCTACTCTGGTTCTGCTTGTTACCAGTTCTGGAGTGTCAGCTGACATTGGTCAGGGCGATATCTGCAGTACCTTAACTGCTTATGTCATTGCTTGACACAGGCTCCTGCTTGACGTGAGAGACTCCATTTTGCTCTCTACAATACTGAAACTTCATCTCATGCCATTTGCCTCTCGCGCATGTTCCCTTTCACCACCTGCTTTTCAGCTCTTCACATGTACTAGGCTGTGCTCCACATCAAAGCATCTTGCCACTTGGCTATCCTCAATTTTCAGAGGACATTTCCTCGGAGGTTCCTCCTTACTACCTGTTCTAAAATAGTTTTTCTTATTATTCTCTCTTAATATAACTTTTAAAGTACTTTTCTCATTTTGATAATGTGTGTTTATTTTTATGATTACTTGTCTCTCCCCGTGAACTGCCAGGTCCATTTGGACAGGGGCCGCATCTTCTTGCTGTAGTACATTAGTGTAGTACTTTGCACATAATAGGTAAAAATAAAAACAAAAAATTACTTTGAGTAATGAGTGATAATATATGCTCCTTCACTCTTTGGAATAAAAAAAATACTAAGTAAAATAGTATAGTAGGGGTGGCTGGGTGGCTCAGTCATTAAGCATCTGCCTTCAGCTCAGATCATGATCCCAGGGTTCTGGGATTGAGCCCCACGTTGGGCTCCTTGCTCAATGGAGGGCCTGATTCTCCCTCTTCCACTCCCTCTGCCTGTGTTCCCTCTCTTGGTGTGTGTCTGTCAAATAAATAAAATGTTTAAAATAAAATAATATAGTAAAGTGAAAATTTAATAGTCTTGAAGAAGGAAAGAATGTTTATGTTGATAACATAATTTGGTATTCCAGAGGAAAAAGGAATACCACTATCTTAATTATTTTTATATTAGTTTTATTCATTTGTTGGTGGTTAGCTTGTTGATTATCTGTCCCTCTCTGTTGAATGTAAGCTTCCTGATGGCAAGGACTTTGCCTATGTTGTTCATAGCTTATCTCCAGCATCTCTAAAAAAATAATGATTTTAATACATAAAGAATATGTGAATTGGGGTGTCTGGGTAGCTGACGGTTGAGCATCAGTCCCTTGATTTCACATCAGGTCATGATCTCAGGGTCATAAAATCAAGCCCCGAGTAGGGTTCCCTGCTCAATGGAGAGTCTGCTTCTCTCTCTTCTTTCTCTCTCTGTCCCTCCCCACACTGGTACTTACATTCTCTCTTCCTCTCCCTCTCTCTCTCAAATAGATAAGTAATTCTTTTTTAAAAGTCTTTTTTTTTTTTTAAGATCTTATTTATCTATTTGACAGAGAGAGAGGGAACATAAGCAGGGGGAACAGCAGAGGGAGAGGGAGAAGCCGACTCCCTGCCGAGAAAGGAGCCTGATGCGGAGCTTGATCCCAGGACCCTGAGATGATAACCTGAGCCAAAGGCAGATGCCCAACAACTGAGCCACCCAGGTGCCCCAATAAATAATTCTTTTAAAAGAAGAATAAATGGATTTAAAAATTAACTGTTGAAGAGTAGCAGAGGATGATGCATGACTAGAGAAATACAAATAACATTTAGGTACTTGCCAAGTAAATTAGAACATACTTCCTTTTGGAAAAAGGATAAACTTTTGTCCAATGACAAATTTATTAAAATGATGTATGGAAACTTACATTATAAGTGAAAGTTGTGGATTTTAACCATGGGTAAGGAAAAGAATTAAACGTCTGCTATCCTAAATAATAGCTCTATTAGAAATATTTCAATGGAAATCTTGTATTTGGGTAAGGATAATGTAATCAAGGCTCTTTACCAAAGAGATTACAGGATTCAGAAGGCAATTTCCTGGTTAGTACAACTTCTATTTGTTCCTGTTTTTGACTTATACATCAAAAGAAATATCTCCTAGAAGTTTGAGGTATTAGTTCTCTAATTCAAACAACCTAAATATTTGGCTGACTTAAATCTCCACTAAGATACCGTCATATCTATGCAGCAAATTTAAAAGGATGCCACTTGCGGTTGTTTCTCTAAAAAATAGTTCTTTACATACTGCCTTCATATATGCCTGTTCATTCATTCATTTAACACTTATCTATCACCAGTGTTTGGGAAATTTTGCATAATTGAGTATCTACTGCTTGAAATAATTATTTATAGCCCTATAGAGGTCCAGTGAATGGACCAGATCTTTCATTCTCAGTCTTTAACTTCACATTAACATTGTCTGGGCACAGTTTTAAAATGATCTATTCCTAGGTCCCACCAAAGGAGGCGTTCATTCCAATTAAATTTGAATTTTGGTCAAAGGATCAAATAGGGATTTTTTTAAAGCTCTTATGAATAGCTGGAGTTGCTGCTTGACTTACTATCACTGGTTAATGAAGAAGCCTTTTTTTCTTTATGCTCTTCTGAGCTGAGTTAATGTTCACTGGACACAAAATGGACCAGCGTTAAGTATCTACCATTTTCTTCATTGGAGGCTATGAATACTAAGAAATTTTGCCTTTTTCACTTCTTTTCAGTCAGCTTTGTATTAGCTTTGATTTGTAAATATCCTTTTTAGTAGAGAATAGATAAGATGTTTTTTAAGCCTCTATATCTAGTTGTGTTGTCTGTTAGTGAAAACTCGTCGTAGAATTGGACACAGCCAATATAGGCTCCTGCTGCACATAACTAAGAATAGTTTCTGGTCAGACTCCACAGATCCCTTGTATTATGCATAATATGTTGCCTTGAGTTTCCATAGATTAAAATAATCTTAATGAATGTATTTCTTTTATTAAAAGACTAGTCTGGGGGCTCCTGGGTGGCTCAGTGGGTTAAAGACTCTGCCTTCGGTTCGGGGTGAGTCTGGCGTCGGGCTCTCGGCTCAGCAATGAGACTGCTTCCCGCACCCCCACCACGCCTGCCTCTCTGCCTACTTGTGATCTCTGTCAAATACATAAAATCTTTAAAAAAAAAAAAAATAAAAGACTAGTCTGCCAAATTAAGAATCTAGCACTTTACAGAATGAGAAAGTAGAGTGAGGATTGGGGGCCCGAAAAAATAGACTTAGGAGCTTCAGGATGTTTTCTTTCCATCTTATTGTTAAAGTCCCTTCAGCTCCATCTTGTCATAATTTATTTATTATAATATGTATCCCCAAAGTGATGAAACTTTCTGTAATTGTGTGATTTTCAGCTGAAGTGTTTCATAAAGACAGAAAATGAACCTTTTTCCCCTGGTTGTGTGATGGTGATATTAGACATTATCGGAAATGAGTGGACTGTGTTAGACTGAAGACAAGACAAAGACTGCCAGGAAAGCCATGTCAGTTCACGGTATTAATCTTGTCCTAAATGGTATTGAGCATGTGCCAACCTCCCTGGAACAAAGCCATTTATGTGGAAACGAAGAAGAGGAAGAGCAGGTGGCCTGCAGAGGAGTCCGGGCACTCACAAAGCTGCCCCTGTTTAGTGGCCCAGCCTTGAAAAGCTGCTTTGCTGGCAGAACTGAGTGAATGAACCCCAGTGTGATTGACATACTGTATCAGTGGATGCTTCTGAGTCATTAGCATGCGCATAGAACCAGGAAATTTAAATGAATTGCCATAATCTTTGAACACCAGCTCAAAATGCCAGTCTGTTAAAGGTTGTTTCTTTTTTTCCAGTTAACTATATTTGGAGTAGATGGTTGAGAATGCACATTTGACCCAACAAATTCATGGGACTTCAACAACTCACTAAGCATAGTAGTTCTTCAGGGAAAAGAAATTAAGAACGCAACGGCTAAGCTGATACTCAATCACAGCAGTTTCCTTTTAGTTGAAATCCCCATTAAAAGCCAATTTACTAATCCAATTCAGTATGGATTAGTAAAAATATCCTTTGACCATATTTTTATAGCATCAGTTACTCTTTCTTGTATCTTTACCAAATTCATGAATCATCTCTACTAATCATCATCTCCACGATATCTAGTTTCTTTTTCTAGGAAAAACCTTGGTGGACAATGTACATGGGCTTAGAATGATGAGGGGAACATCATGGAGTTTTCCAGAAATTAGAATGTATAAGCAATCAGTTTAAAGAAAAGCTACGTAGGATCCATGGACCCAGAGATATTAGATAGTGCCCTTGCATCATGAAGTATTATCAGTTCCTATCAGGTTTAATATGCTGCTAGTGAACATAAGTTTTCAACAAAGCTGGGTTTCTTGGTAAATAAACATCTATTTTGCAAATAACACAGGCACAGGCACACAGGCTCTGGCCTTGTTTATCTTTCCCTTTATCTCTGGAACCTCCAGAGGCTGCTCAATGGGAGTCAGTATATATATTTAAAAAAAAAAAAAACACACAACACAGAGTGCTGATAAAAATGATAAAAATAAATTTAAAATTGGGGCGCCTGGGTGGCTCAGTGGTTTAAGCCTCTGCCTTCAGCTCGGGTCATGATCTCGGGGTCCTGGGATGGAACCCCACATTGGGCTCTCTGCTCAGCAGGGAGCCTGCTTCCCCCTCTCTCTCTGCCTGCCTCTCTGACTACTTGTGATCTCTCTCTGTCTATCAAATAAAAAAAAATCTTTAAAAATAAATTTAAAGTTAATTTTAAAAGACTGTAGGCTTGGAAAAAGATGGCAATGATGATGATGATTTAATTTGAAAAGTAGTAAGTATTCAAGATTCTGATCATGGGGTAAAAAGGTAGATTTCTTGCTCTTAATCTGAGATTTCTCTCTGTCATTGTATATGTTTTCCCCATTTGTTATAAGTCTCTGAAAATCTGTCAATTAACAATATTTTTGTGTACTTCTTTCTCCTCTTCCTAGTATAACCACAAGTAGGGCAACTCATGTAGTCACATGAACCAATTCAGTAAGTGAAGTCCTTTGCAATACCTAGTAGCAACCAATTCTTTGAAAGGGTGGGGGATTTATTAGGGTAAGATCATTTTGAAATATTGGGAGATAAATCAGACTTTGGGGAGCTACTTCTTTGGGAAGCTTTAGTGGGAGACTTGATGTAGCAACAGGACTCTGGATATTTGAGAATTAGAGGAAAGGGCATAGAATAAGGTAGAAAGGGATCTAAAAAGAAATGCCTTTAAAAATTTTATTTATATATATATATATATTTTTTTTTCTGCCTTTTGGTATCTCTTCCTTTTTTCCCCCTTCACTTGATTTTCTCCTTGTTAATAAAAAGACCATCTGTTGAGAGCTTAGCTTCAGAATATATGTACAGAAGCCCATATTAAAGAGGATTGTGAAAAGTTGATGAGAAGGTTACAGTGACAATGATTAAAAAATGATACTAACATCAGAGTGTGAAGGAAAAGGTGCTTCCGCTAATTTATCTCTCCAGGCGAATCTCCTGAAATGAGAAAGTGGCCATGTCTCTGCTTTATACATCAGACACTGTATTAGGTAGTTTATCAGCCTTGTTCATTTAACCTTTAAAAGAACCTGTGTGGTTAATATTATTCCACTCTTGCAGGAAACAGAAGATCACAGATAAAAAGGAAATTTCCCAGAGTGACACAGTGAGAGGTTTTGTACCTAGAATTGGAACATGATTCAAATGATGATGCACAACATTGTTTATATGGGAAAATGTGACCTTATAAATTACATTTGAAAGTATAATCTGATTATATATTGGGGATGACCTGCAATGAAACTGTTTTAAAAGGAAGAAAAAGTACTTTGAATCAACATTATATATTTTAGAATAAAATCTGTCACTTTTCTGGTTTTGAGGAAAGCATTGGCAACAAAGTAATACGATTTTGAAAGTTTATGTGCATTGTTCAAGTTGATCACTGTACAAAGGCACCTTGCTGAGGGAGGGAATTAGTAGAGCCAAGGTCCAACTTGTACTCATCCACTAAGCCTTGAGTTTAGAGGATACCATTTTCTAATTGTTTTCTTGTGCCTAAAGGAGACACGTTTTTCTGATTGATTGTTTTTTCTTCCAAAGGGAGTTCCTTTTTCTATTTTTACAAAAACAAGCAGTGCTTCTTTCCATGATTCTCTTCTCTCTTGATAGCAGAACTACGTGTTACAGTGATAGTAGAGGTCTCAATATGAAAGTCAGCCAAACAGTTTCAACCAGATCTTAATAATTAAACAGTTTTAAAAGTTTAATCATGACACTGCCTGTTAAATCAGTTTCCTCCTTGAAATAGAAACTAGTATACACTCTCCTAAAGTCCCTGTTGCAAATCATGCATAAACACTAGCAGGCCATCCAGAAGAGACTGCTGTTAAGACAGCATGGCTGAGTTAATATGGTAAGAATGCCATGTAACAGTTCTTTCAAATGCATAGGATACAGAAAAACAAATGCAGAAAAGATGTAATTAGGGTAATTCAAAACATTCAGACAATTAAATGAAAGAGCCCATTAAAAATAAGGTTGGTATGAGGTGAGAATAGTATTTAGGGAATAATAATTCAGGGATTATTATTTTCCTCAAATATGTTTTAACTTGAAAAGTTTACATGAGAAACAAGGCAAAGATTTTGTTGTCTTTATCCAACTTTAATGTGATTAATGCAAATTGATAATGTTGCTAATTAAAATGACTGTATTTTTATCTAGATGGTTTTCTGAGTATAAAAACTGCACTTAATTATAATATTAATGAAGTGTTTATAGATGTTTGGGTAGAATTTGTTTTGTTTTAAAGCAGCTTTATGTTTATTATTTCTATTACATATATAAACATTTTCTCTATCTTAGCAATGAAAGTCCTTCCTTAAGTAATAAGAAACAACAAAAACCAGAATATATTACCCACTGAGGAAAAGTATTTGAACATCATATAATGAATACACAAAACCTCAAAATATAGAATTCTTTAAATAAAAGAAAATCTCTTTTGTTTCAGTGGCCAGTAATGAACATTAAAGCTAGTAAACCAAAAATCCTTTGCGACTATTTAAGTGAAGATAAATCGACAATTAAGGGCTGCAAAGTACATTTGAGACCGCCTCAGTTATATTAATTTTAGATACATAGAAGGATCACCACATTGTAAGAAACACTATACGATGTAAGTATTCAAGGAAAGGAAAAACATAATTGGGTTATTTCCTCTGTAAAACATTTTATAATTTTAGAGAAGTGCAATTTACAGAAAAATACTTGAATTATTCAGATATTTTAAAGTGGATTTCAGAGTTGGCTCATTAATCCAGTTAGGGAAAAATTAAATCTGTATTAGACATAATGAATTCAAGATTAATACAACTGGATGTTTCTGATATAGATACATATATGGTTCCCTTGTTTTCACTTTTGGTTTTCAGAGACTTCCTGTACATTTGAACTCACTGTAGTGATGTTCATTATAAAAGATTTGGAGTTCAAGTTTAGCTCGCCGAACTCAACTAGCTCTCTAAATTCTAATGAAACTCTCTGACCTTCAATATCTTCATCTGTACAATGGGACTCAATTTATCAGGTTCTTGTACTGATTGATTGAGATAATGCCCATGAATGCTCTCAGTAGAAAGCAGAAATAGCACATGCTTATTTAACTCCATTTAATATAGTTCAGTTTAATATATATCAATATAGATCAATAATAAAAGTAGGGTACTGGAGTTCTTGTCTTAGTGATTTACATTTTATAATATGTACAGCCTTTTTTGTGAAGTATGCATGAGATTTTTTTAAAAATAGAAATAAGAGTTGTCAGATTGAATAGATCTATCTGAAATCTCTTAGTAAGTGGTGGCGTTGGGTTGATCTGATTCCAGAGTCTGTGCTGACCACTACATCATGCAGTTTCATATTTATGAAGCATGATTCAAGTTAAAGTAATCTCCATGAAGGGACATTGACTATAAAATAGTCCTACTTGGATTCTTTCAAAAGAGTATTTGTGTTTAAAGCACCGAAAGGACCTGTTACAGGATAATTTCAGTAGAAGTGGTGCTAGCTATTGTTAAAGTGATAATAGAAATAATGTCGTCAGGTTGCATAGTCTATATGGTGTAGAGAAGTAGCCTGAAATAAGTGAGGATGGAATTGCTTTGGAAAATTCTTGGATGGGGGCAGAGATTGCTTAAATAATTATTCAAAATGTTGAAAGGGTGAGAAATAGAATTATAATCAAATTTGGTGAGAAAATAATGCTCAAATCAAGACTCCATTAGGATGTCCTGATACAGTACTTAGAGATGCAAGCATTTTTCAGGTAGGAATGCTTGTGACCATAAGCCAAGGGGTAGTATAGCAAAGTGGACATGAGGGTTTTTTGCCTACTGCCTGAGTTTATATCCCAACTTCACTAGATACTAATTGTGTTTTGTAGGGTAAATTACTCAACCCCTGTATAGTTCATTACTGTTTCCTCATGTGTAAACCGGGAATAATGACCTTACTTCTGCATAGTTTTATTATGAAGATTCAATCACCTATTAGATGTAAAATAGATGAAATAATATTTGACATACATAAATATCTCCTGGAAAACAGTTAGCATTTGATAAATATTTGCTGTTCTTATTATTTTTATTGCTATTGTTTTATTATGAGATTCTTAAGAGTTTGTGTTTTCTTTCTCATTTCCATTTCACTCTTAAAACCTGCTGCAGCCAGCCTTTTGTCATCATTCCTCCTTTAAGCAATCTTTACAAGTTCACCAATAAACTTCTAGTTATATAAGCCAATAAAACTTTTCTAATACTTTTTTTTTTTGTTTAACTTCTCAGTAGTATTTGTAATGTTGATCTATTTTTTTCTCTTTGAAACCCTCTTCCTTTGGAAGTTTATTAGACTTCATGAGTTTCAAGAATGCCATGATACGTTAACAATGTGTTCAGTACACAGATATGCTACATGCTACTATATAATTGCATTATCTTTATTTTGCCTATCTGCATGCAAAAGTTCCATACTTCTCATTATCTTCTCAATAATACCTCTCATAGGTCATACCTATGTCATAGCAGATGCCACAGTGTATTCCATTACCTACTACAGAGCAGGCCAGAGAGGAGGTTCTCATTGTATAACTATTGATTCCATAAGCACTAAAAACCTGCACACAGATGTTTATAGCAGCTTTATTCATAATTGCCAAAATTTCAGAACAACCAAGATGTCTCTCCATAGGTGAATGAATTGATAAATGGTTTCATCCAAACAGTGGAATATTCAGCTCTAAAAACAAATGAGATGTCAAGCCATGAAAAGACAGGGAGGAACTTTAAATGCATATTACTAAGTAAAGGAAGCCAATCTGAAAAGGCATGTACTATATGATTCCAACTGTATGGTATTCTGAAAAAGGTAAAATTATGGAAACAGTAAAAACATCAGTGGTTGCTAGGAGTTTTGAGGAGGGGGAAGGGATGAATAGGCGAAGCACATGTGGAATAATTTTACTGCCAGTGTCATACACATCCTTATATATTTGTGAAAATTCATGGCATGTGTGATACTAGGAGTGCATCCTAATGTAAACTGTAGACACTGGGTGATTATGATGTGTCAGCATGTGTTTGTTTATTGGTTATAACAAATGTATGTCTGTGATACAGTATGTTGATAATGGAAGAAGGGGTGTGTCTGAGAGGGACAAGGAGTATATGGGAGCTCTATACTTTCTGCTCAATTTCATTGTGAACCTAAAACTGCTCTAAAAAATGAAGTTCATTAAAAATAAACAATCACATGTTAAGGGGACAGGTTGATTGGTGAGGATTTACCGGACCAAACATTTGATTTGGAGTTTGAAGCATTTATAAACCGAATGCTAGGAAGACAAAAGAGAAGAAAGCATCTCTGGCAAAGAGAATAGCCCACATAAGTGTTTGGAGGCTTTAAAAAGCATTTTGAGTTTAGAAGAGAAATACCATAGGCAAATTAGTCAGATTAGTATTGCTAAAATATAATTTAGCTAAGCAAATACCCCTAATTTTTAAAAATGATATAATTTGTAAGTCTCTAATTCACATTTAATCTTCTTAAATCAGTCTGTATCTTTGATTATTTTTTCTTAACTGGATATAATCACCAATTATAAACATAAGGTAAAAATATTTTGATAAGCTGACAATTGATGAACCTAAATGCTTCCGGCCTCAGTTGAGGAAAGAGTCCTTTTGATCTGCTCACAAGAAAACAAGGACCCTCTGACTCATACAGCTTCCTTTGTGTATCTGAAGACCATGGTTAAATAGTGTTTAATCCACTGAAAGAGACACTGTAGTTCACTAAAATGACATCCTGTGGCCTCAAAAGGAGACTTTGATTCAGTTCCTACAGGACATAAAGTGTTTTTACAGGCTTTACAAGAAAGCACTGTTCAAGTTGTAACACTAAGGTTTCTTTCATCCCATAGAGGATAAAATTTTATGGCAAAATAGTATTTACCCATCTCCTCTTACAATAGAAAGCAGAGCACCCAAGATAGGGTAGTTTAGATACCTTACTTGTAAGTGGAACTAATCCTGGTAAAATACTGTCCAAAGTAAAAGTACTAGAGCACAACATAGTGAATCATTTTTTTCTACAGACCATTTTTGGGTTATTTAGCTTTATGAATGTACCCATTGATGCTATCCTTGAGTTAAGGAAGCATTTTCAAATATAAAATACTATGGAAAGTTTGTAATACATAGTTTATGTGGGGGTGGGGGAGATGTTTTTAATTGGAAAAAATTAAGCCTTGAATAGCTTCTCATTCATTGTTTATTCATTGCTTCCTTCCTTCATAAAATGATTATTGAAAGTCTCGATATATGTGTATACAAAGCACTGGGGAGAGGACCTTGAAGACACTAGATATGGAATCTTCTCTCAAATGTTGCTTATAATTTAAAGGACGCTTAAGTATGCTGATTTTGTTCTGTGCTAATGTGCAGCATATTCACTGCATATCACATTTTAAATGCTAATATTGATCACATTATAAAGTGTATCTAAATATGCTTTTAAACTGTTCTACATGTCATTTATTGTGCTAATACAGCAGAGAAACAAACATTCAGAAATGAGGTGTTTTTGAATTCTTAGAATCATTTGGAAGCTCCTAATAAAGTGAATGACTACTCTCTGTAAGTAGCTTTTTATGATGGTAAATCGCATGTACAAGTAACTAAGATTGGTCTTTTTTTATTGTTCTTGATCTTCCGAATGAGTATTGCATAAGAACTGGTAGTTTTAAAAATTCTTTCTCACCATTTGGAATTTACTTTTTTTTTTTTTTTTCAATTCTGTCTCTCTCTCTTTTTTTAATGATTTTATTTATTTATTTATTTGTCAGAGAGAGAGAGCAAGTGCACAGGCAGGCAGAATGGTGGGCTGAGGTGGAGAGAGAAG
Source organism: Neogale vison (assembly GCF_020171115.1). Classification (NCBI taxonomy): domain Eukaryota; kingdom Metazoa; phylum Chordata; class Mammalia; order Carnivora; family Mustelidae; genus Neogale; species Neogale vison. The sequence continues at coordinate 47,735,150 of NC_058094.1, forward strand.
CAGGCTCCCTGCCAAGCAAGGAGCTGGATGTGGGTGGGACTTGATCCAGGACCCTGGGATCATGACCTGAGCTGAAGGCAACGGCTTAACCAACTGAGCCACCCAGGCGTCCTAGGAATTTACTTCTTGATAGGAGGAAAAATAAATGAGGAAAAGAATGTGGGAAGAAAGACTACTGAATATTGAAATAGAATTTTCTCCCTATAAATGAATAATAGTAATATCCTTTTTTAACAACTTTCAGAACCCAGATCAGGAGGAGATTTTCTTAAGAATTATGTGGCTTGGGGCACCTGGGTGGCTCAGTTGGTTAAGCAGCTGCCTTCAGCTCAGGTTATGATCCCAAAGTCCTGGGATCGAGTCCTGCATGGGGCTTCCAGCTCCACCGGAAGTCTGCTTCTCACTCTGACCTTCTTCCCTCTCATGTTCTCTCTCTCTCTCTCTCTTAAATAAATAAGTAAAATCTTTAAAAAAATAAAAAAGAATTATGTGGCTTAAGTAACAATGTCTCTTATTAAAAATATTGATGGGGTCTCTTTTTGTTTTGTTTACTCTAGACACATATTCATATTATAGATATTTCTTTTGAAAGTAAAATAGTTTACTATATGAAAATTTTAGCAATAATAAACTTAAGATATCATAGAAAATAATCTACTTTTATATTCTTTCAAATAATTCCTGGAATAAATCATAATAATCAGTGAATTATACATCTGAAGATGGTATCTACTTTGGATAAGCAAACATCCCATAATTTTAAATACTTTAATATTTCATACCATCCTTCTCACAGAAACTATTAAAGTAGCCATTTTCCATCTGTGTATGGTGACAGGTCATCCAGATAGTATTGATGTTTGCTCAAAAGGTGTCTTTGAACATCTGTTGTATTGAACATTAAAGTTATATTTTTTAATCAAAATTGGGGTTTTTTGCCTTTGTTATACCATGGATAATCTAAAAAAATCTATACTACAAAACAGAAAAGATACTGATTTTTCCTGATGAGGGTCAGAGAGAGCAAATCATGAGTACAAAAATTTAAAAAAAGGAATCTAAATAGTCATCTATGAGTTTCATAAAACTGAAAATATGAATCAAAGATCAACTGTCTGTCTAGTTTTTTAAATGGTTGAGTTCAGCATTCTGATTGAGCCACTGATATGCTGGTAAAATGGCTTTTTGGAAAGGAAAAAAAAAAATCATCACCACCATCACAACAAAAAAAAATAAGCCCGTATTTGTTGTATTTGCCAATTTCCATGGTATAAATACTCCCACCATGGTGATTTTAAGTTAATGGTGATTCAACAGTTTTTCACAAAATTCCTGATTTTTAACAGTTAGCCATTGTGAATCAGTAAGGGCTAACTCCAGAACACCACTCATTGTGTCCATGATAGAAATAACATGTGCTTCTTCTCATAAAGGCTGCTGTAAAGTCCAATTGGTTCTACATAAACAGATGTTTCAGTTTACCTTTCCTCTTGAATAGCCATTTTTAATTGCTATAGAATGTGCTACCCAGGTAGTATAGACATTTGAGTTATGTGGTTAGTTGCCCAGTTGCTCCTCTTCTCCATCCTCCAATAAATGTTTATTACTTATTAATGGGATGCAGTGCTAGAATGCTTGGAGGGAGGTTGAATTTGAAGAGTATAAAAAAATGCTGCAAAATAAAGGCACCATTTGACCTATGTAATTTGTATTTCATCTGATTTTTTTTGAACTTGTACTAAAATTTGACATCACTAACCCCATGATGTATTCATAATACATAAGGCCAATAAAATATCTTACTATTCTGTAATTCAAACCAGTCACTTCCTTTATAACATCAAGGTTATGTTACTATGGACAGTCCAATAAAAAAATTTCATAAGGAAGAGGATGTTATGAATACTGAGCTGTCAGTTATAGGTTATAAGAATTTTATGAAGACCCTGATTCCTTTTATTTTTTGAGGGACTAGTTCTCAGTGGTCCAAAAGCTTATCTGAGACTTTTTTTTTTAAATAAAATTGAATATATTAGTTGCCAAATGTATTATTTCAAAATTCAGTGGCTCATAATAGTAATAAACATTTATTAGCTCACTCAGTTCCTGTGGGTCACAAATTTAGGAGAGGTTTAGTAGGGTAGTTCTGGCTTTGGGTCTGTCATGAAGTTGCAGTCGAGATGTCTACCAAGGTTGCAGTCACAGAAGGTCTGACTGGGATTTTAGGATATTCTTCCAGTATGACTTGTTTGTGGCTGACCAGATGGTACTGGCAATTGGAGAAATCATAGTCCCTTGCCACATGGACCTCTTCAAAGGACTACTTGACTAGTCTCACAACGTGTCAGATTTCCTTTAGAGCAAGCGCTCCTAGAGGGAGCAAGGTAGAAGTAGTAGTGTTTTGTATGACCTTCACTCAGAATCCAAACATTGCAATTTCCACAACACCCTAGTGGTCACACAGATCAGTCCCACGAGAGGAGACCACACTAGAGGATGAGGATGAGAAGGGGAGAATTCTTGGGGGCTCTTGGACCACATGGAGGTTTTGCTTTCCTTTAAACAAGGTTTTCAAAAATGTATTCTGATGATCAGGATTTTTGGTCAACTGAGCCAAATTCCTGATAGGCCAAAAGAATTCAATGACTCTTAAGTGGCACTATCCAATGTATGCAGTATGAAATATAAAAATTATTATGAAGTTCTTTTTTTTCCTCTTTTGCCTTGATAATTCTTTCTTTAAAAAAATAAATGAACATGGTCAATGATTAACTCAAAGGGCAGGGGTTCTCTTTCATTTGTGCAATAGTAAAGCAGAACAGCACAACCCCCAAAGCTGAACAATATATTAAAAACACGTTCTTTACTTGTTAGCTGGGTGATCTTGAACAATTAAATAGCTCTCTGCCTTAGTTTTCTTATTTGAAAAATCCTGTGATAGAACCAGTTTACAAGATGATTTTTAGGATTGGACTCTTTAGCATACATAGAGTGTTTAGAAGAATGCCTTCATATAATAAATGTATAAATTTTGGCTATTTTTTTCCTCAACAAGTTGCTAGTGTTAGACTCTGTAACAAATATCTACCATTTTTTGGAGGAGGTGGACATACTGTATGTCACAGATTTTCCTATCTTAATTCCTCATGGCAAAGCTGCAACATAGGTTGTCAATTTCATCTTACACATGAAGAAACTGAGATGAATCATGGTAGGGTGCTAACTTAAATGAGACAGTCAGTAGAAAGAAGGATTGGGCCCCAGATTTATTTGGTTGTTCTGATTCTGAGGGTATTTCTGGGGTTTAGCACAAAAGATATTTAAAGATTTTTGCCAACAGTTGTATACATTAAAACTTCAATTTTATCAACTGCCCCATCTTATAGGTAAAATAGAATTACTTGGATATACCAAATTTTTGGTTTGACCTCAATATTCTCTATCTACTCTCTGTCCAAAATCTGCTTTTCCAATGAAGGTTGAGTCTAGTATTTCCAAATAATCAAATGCCGCCTTCACTGCTATTTTCCTCTTAACCTTGATGCTGTGCATTGATAATAATGTGATTACACACTCTAACATATCTAAAAGCATAACAACACAGATATTAAGAACAATGTATGCCATTTATATTCATTTTTAATGTCTGAGTGCTGACTTTGAAATATTGGTTAACATTGTAGATATAATATGGAGTGAAAAATTTTTTGTCCTCTTTATAAAATCAATCCATTTTATTAAGTATCAGTTATATTTAATGTTACAAGATTGTGAAAAATTCTAAGAGAAGAGAGCACACGTAGGGGGAGAAATCGAGGGAGAGGGAGAAGCAGGCTCCTGGGATCCCAGGACCGTGGGATCATGAGCTGAGCTGAAGGCAGATGCTTAACTGACTGCGCCGCCTCCTACAAAGAACATTTTTGAATAAGTACATGTTTACCAAAATTAACAATTTGAGGCCGAATAATATGGATAAGATTATAATATAATTTTATAATTTATGTGTGTAAGCTATATGTCTATTAAACATTAATAACTATCATAATATTAAATGAAAAAAATTGAGCAGCTGTAGATTTTTCGATTATTTAAATTTCATTAAGCCACAAGGCTTGTCAATAAAAAAATCCTCAAATTTCACTTCTTGTAAAGATGAATTAAAGACCATTTAAATATTACATAAAGAAGAAAAATTCCAAAGTCATGTATGGCAGTACCTATAATATAACATCTTCAATTCAGACAGAATGATGTGTATAAAAGTATAAAGAAAGTAAAATATGAGAGAAAAAGATGCACCCCCAAACATACTAGTTTTTATGAAACAATTAAAAACCTGACTTTACAGGAAGATTTAAGAGGAAAATTTTTTTAGAGAACTAAAACTACTAATTTTAAAGTCCTAACAAGATCTTATTGAAATAAATGCTACTAACTGCCAACTCTTCAAAAGTTAAAATTGAAGGGTTTTTCAGATTTGCTAAGCTGATTTTGTTCATTTATTGTGCTAGTGTAGCTCTGTGACAGCCAGTGGGCTACATTTGATATTATAGTTTCTTATAAGATAACAAAAAGCATATTATTTTGAAATGGAGTAGTTAGAACGATGTACATTGAACATTTCTTTGAGAGTTCAGTCTCGTCTCTGTGCAATGACAGGGAAGCTTGATCTCTTCTATGGGAGAATAGGCTGGCAATTCAAGAGTATACTTGCAATTATAACAAGAGTCTCTATTGAGAAGACCACCAAAATGCATATTTAAGGATCAGAAATAAGAGATAAATTATAAAATCACCAGAAATGGGATGGACCTTATTTATAGATGTACTTTGTTCTGCAGCCAGGATCTAGTTATTTGGTGTGCTTCCTAAAATTTGTAACACAAATTGTAGGGATTTCAACACTTCCATGAACAGATCATTTCATGTGCCAGTACATACATTTTTTTTCCCTGATATTCAAGAATAAATCCTCTTTTAAAAAATTTTATCCAAGCAATAATAAGTACTATTCAGGATTTAATGAGCCTGGTTTTCTCCCCTGTGGGGTGGAAAAGCTTGCCTGAATAAATGCTCTCTGGAGCTGCCAGGATTTATGCAGGGGAGGGAGTGGGGAGAGGAAGGAGCACAGCTTCTTTCCTGTGTTCAAGCACCACAGGATTCCGCTTAGCCCCAGGACGTAACTGTGCTCTCTCCCTGGAGGGGCAGTGGGAGTTGGGCAAGGAGGAAAAAAAATCAAAACAAAACACAGGAGAGAAAGGGAGAATGCACTATTTTCAGCAAACAGAGCACCGATCTGATAATAAGACAAGAATCTAGGAAAAAATTTGATGAACAAATTCTACATATATACAGTATTTTAAATAAATAAGAAAGAATGGAATATGAAAGGAATATGCATTCAAGATTCAGCCAATTTAAATTCAACTTTGCTGCTTAGTCACTAAATGATCATGAATAAATTGCCTAATTTTTAAGCCTTAATTTTCTTATCTGTAAAAATTCCAATAACCCTTTCAGAAGATTGTTTTAATGGTGAATTTAAAAAAAAAAAAAAAGTACTTCCCAGTGATTGTTTTCTGCCCTTCAGTCTTTCTTCCCACTTATTTCTTTAGTGAAATATAAAATTTAAAAATACCACATGTTAAAAGCATGTTCTGAATATTCTTTTTTCATCTTTCTTATTCACTCAGTTTCATATTTATTTAATGTGCTTGTCCTGGGGAGGGTTGTTAAAATAACACTTTGCATCCAGAACATAGACATACAAACACAGACATACAAACAAGTAAATGCAGTTTGCTCCCACTCTCAAGGATACAGATATAGACATGGTTCTAGAAAAACACATATGAGGAAGTCAGGGTTACTGTGATAGTATGAGTCTTCCTCAACAAAGGCAAAGAAATGTTAGACTTTAAGTCAAATACTTCTTGAATATCTCACTGTACTGAAGGAAAATCCCATCTCAGTTGCTCTTAGGTAGCCTGTGCCTTCATTAGACTTGACATAAGACTTCAGTAGGTTCCTTTGCTACCTGAGAAATATGAGATAGGTTTTATCTGTCATTATCTACAACCACATAATTGATCAATTTGAGATTTGTGGTGGTAGGCTGAATAATGGCCCCCAAAAGATATGCACCTTCTAATCCCTGGAATCCATGAGTGTTACCTTATATAGCAGGGAGGTACTGTGTGATCAATTTAGAGATTTTGAAATGGGGAGATTATCTTAAATTATCCAGGTGGGCTCTAAAAATAATCAAAAGAGGTCTTTATAAGAGGATGGTAAAATGGTCAAAGGAAGAAGCAGATGTGATGATGGAAGCAAGGACTTGAAGTGATTTTGAGAAGGGTTCATGAGTCCAGGAATGCAGGTTGCTTCCAGAAGCTAGGAAAGGCAAGGAAATGGATTCTTTCCTAGAGCCTCTAGAAAGAACCAGCTTTGCTAACATACTGGCTTTAGCCCGGTGAAACTGATTTCATATTTCCAGCCTCCAGAATTTTAAGAAAATAAATTTGTGTAATTTTAAGCTACTGTGTTTGTGGTACATTGTTATTGTAGTGGTAATAAATTAGTACATGTTTCATGCCAAGATTGGATCTAGGATATTTTGTCAAGGTTGGGGATATAAATGTTTGGGACCCTGGTTTACCCTGTTCCAGAGAGTAGATCTCAACTGTTGGGTCACCAACCCATATTGTTTTCTGAGTTTAGGTAAAAAAATTTTTTCTCTGTGGCTACTACAAAGAGTGGTCAGCTCTTCCCAGCATAATTCTCTGCTGGGCCTTTAGGGAAAAGATTATTAACTGGTGAGTTTGTGGGTTACAGTTAGCTTATAGGTTTGGTTTTAATTAGTGTATATTTGAATTTTTGTTTAAAACTCAAGAGATTTCCTGTTAAATAAATGCACATTTCTGCCTTCTTTTGAAAAGGTGGAAAGTCTGACAAATATGATATTCCCATGATGAAACCATTATGTAGAGTTGTCTCCTTTAGTCAAAGTGTGTGCTTGCCAGTTAGAAGTCTACAGTGATACTCCCTCACTCATTTAGTTACTTGCCTGGCTAAAGTAAGTGTTTGAGTTTGTGATCAGTTCTTAATGCCATTAAATTAAAAAAAGAGTGTATCTTTTTCGCCTGCTGCTTAGGACTTTGCAATCCAATCTTTGCTCAGGAGGGAAAGCAGAAAGGGTCTGGAGTGTTTATAACAGGGTAGGAAATAAAAACATTATGAACAAAATCAACCATAAAAATAAATAAATATTTTTTCCATAAAAGTTTCAAAGAGGCAATGAATGACATTTGAGCTTGGTCCTAAAGGATGAAGACACAAGAGTTAGTGTGACAGGGTGGTAAATTATCATTGACTGTGGCTTTCTTACTGACACAAACCCTGAGATGTCTTAGAAGTAAGAATACCTAGAGCTGAAGAACTGAAGACAGGCAGAAGGTGCTGGGAGGGGCTGGAAAAGGGTATCATTCTGTGGAAGACAGAAACCTCAGCTCATGTGGTAGAAAGCTAGAGGCAGTAGTCCAAGGAGGAGTTGGAGAATAGGCTGAAGGAAAGACTTTGGGTTTGTTTTTTGGTTTTTGGGTTTTTGTTGTTGTTGTTTTCCTTTCTACCCCATTAACTGGATCATTGGTGATTATTGCCTGTCTCATCAGTGATGTGAGACAGAATCTGTTAAGGTAGATTGAGTTGGAGTTAGATTTAGTTTGGGTTTAATGGAGGATATATGTTTGGTTTAGTTACTTCTCTGTACAGTTATTTGTAGCTGTCCTGATAAAGAGAATGGTTACACTTAAAAGCCCAGAACTGTTTGTAGGTTGTCTGTATTATGATACAGAATATCTTATCTTATTCATAAATGTGTATTATCCCAGCATCCTGGCCTGGTAGGAAGGACCACAAGGTTTAAGAAATTGTAGAAAACAGTAATAATCCTTATTGACCTAAATGATTCTGTTTGTATCTCTATGTACAACCTGCTTTGAATTAGGATAATTTTTTAAAGTCATTAAAAAACAGGAAAAAAAAAGAAAAGAAAAGAAAACCATGAATTGGCATTTATACCCAGAGCTTCTTCTAGCCTATGTGGTGAATTAGAAAACAGAGTCCATTCCTTTGCAGAGACTAGCCCTGAGCTAGATTGCAAGGTTGGTGAGCATAGGGGAGATTGGATTTTCACCTCACATGTTGCTCAGTCACTAAATCCCATTGTCTGGTGTATAGCATGCCAACTGTATGCAATGACCCTGTAGTACATGGACAGAAAGAGTCAAGGGTGGGGGAAAGAAGTACAAGTGATGGAAACCTTAAATGTATAGGAATAGAGGGTTTTTGTTTTTTGGGTTTTTTTTTAGTTTAAAATAAAAATATTAGTCATTTTCATGAGAGTTCTTTAAAACTGTGGCATTTTACTCTCACTGCTTATCCGTATCACACAGGAAACGGGTATTAAAAAAAAAACAAAAAAACCGTGCTTGGGTCTCAACCCTGGAATTTTGATTTAAATTGGTTGTGGGTGGTTCTCCCAGGTGATACTGCTCCGGCCTGAATATCTTAAAGTATAGCAGTGGCATTGTACTCCTGTATAAATTTGAGAAAAAAAATTCCTCAAACAAGATTCCCTACTACATGTGGTATGGCATGCTCTGTTTCATGGCTATTCTTGTCATAGGAAAATTTTTGTAAATGTTTAATAAGTGAATGGTTTTATTATTTACTAAATGCAAAAAAGAGATAACAGGCATGATTAGGGTTGGAGTTTCATCAGTGGTATAGATTCTAATCTTCTGATCCACCAGTAGATAAATATGCTTTGGATAATATTAAGAGTAGAATAAATTTGTTTATACTCTAATTTTGGACTATGTTTTCCCATCATATGCTTTTCCAACTAGCCTTACATAATAAGGGTTGATCATACATTTTCAAATTTGGGGGTTTGAGTTTTTTTTTTTTTTTTTTTTTTGATATGATGGGAGATAGGAGTACACAGATTTCACAGAAATTCCCAATATGTCTGTGAAATTGTTGTAAACTCTTGATTAAGAAATGGCCACTCATCTAGATTTGTGGAGGCCCAGAGAGAACAATTATTATGGTTCAGTTGTTAAAGTGGAAAAAAAATTTAAAGCAGAAGTTTTGTGAATTCGATTCAAAGAAATTATTCTTAGAGTAGATAGAGTAAAATAAAGTGAAACAGAACATTTCATGAAGAAATGCAGAGCTTCTTGCTGATTTACAGGTTGTCAGAAAAACACATCCCCATTGAGGAGGCCCTATTTTGCTCACAGTGGATTAAAACATTTGTCCCATAGTACCATAAAGTTATAAATATATTACAGAAGTAAGCATAAGTGTAGCAACAGATCATGGTCTAAATGACTGCCTTGTATAAAGTTATTTGAAAATAAATATTGCAATAATTATTATCTCTGGCCATCATTTCCCCTTTGGTGTCAGCATCTAAAACAAATAAAGCCATTCAAATTATTCTTAGGAAGGTGTTCCATTTCTTGTGAGGTTTATTTTAAGATATCTGTCTACATGAACATGCCTATTCTCTGCTCCAAATCAAACTAGAAAAGTATTTTTTTTTTTAAAGTATGAAAACCAACGCTTCAAGTTCCTTCTGTGTTTGTAGTGCAGTTCAGATTTCTATTTGGATAGAGCAGTAATTGTCCAGAAATGCTAAGGGAGAGCTAAGTGGAATGTGGAAATGATTTTCAATATCCTTTCTAGATCAGTACCCAGTTTTAATATAGAACAGGTGTGTGTGATTTTACATGTAAGTTAGAAAATAGACATGGTCATTAGCGTATTCAGGCAAAGACAAAAATCTGGCTAAAGCATTAAGAAGGAAAGAAAATTGGAAAATTTTGAAAATATATTTGAATTTCTCCTTTTTTGTCTTTTTAAAAATGACAATGGTATGGAAATTTTTATGCTTAAGTAGAACACAAAATTTTTGTTATTTTCCCTTCACCATTCTCTTCAGATTTTATAGGGGGAATACAATAAGGTAAAGTTCTTGCAAGAAAGAAACCCATAGTAGGCAATATATTATCTTTAATTATTGCACATTTAGACATACCCATAGAGCTGTTATCCTACTGGTTTGTTTTTGTTTTGTTTTGCTTTTCATTTAGATTGAGCCCAGTTCCCTAAGCTAAATGTTGAGCCAGACTCTGTAGTGATAATAACTGAGGAACAAACTGAAAGCATGGATACATCTCCAACTGCTCAGAGCTGAGGGATGATAAACAGCAACAAGATCCAACACAGAATTGGTTAAGGAAAAGCTTACACTTCCATTTGCAGTGTCTGAGTCCACATTCAGACTCAGATTTTCGAACATTCGAACATTAGAACATTCGAACATTCACTTGGGCCTCTTTGTACATTAGCTAGACTTGACTTTTCTGAGCAGCATTCACCAGATGTGACAGGAAGTCTACAAGGGTAAATTTTCTAGCATTAAAAGAACCAATGTTCTCTGTCGATACGATTGTTTTAAGTGGCATTCATACAAGGAAATTTCATATCATGTGAGACCAAAGGCCATCACAGAGTTCAGGCTGCAGTACTGTTGTGGTGAGTTTCCGTCAGCTGTTTCATTATTGAGATACTGAGTATGTCCATACAGGATATTTAAGAAAGTTTAAAATAACTAGAAGACCTGACATTTACCTTGGAAGATAATTGCATTTAATGGAGGAGACAAAACGTTATTTGCCATATACTTTTGTTCATATTCAGCTTCCAGGGCCCTTTCTTCCAATCTCCATGAGTCAGGCAGTTACCCAAGCTTCAATATCCAATTCAGATGCCACCTTCTTGCATGATGATTTCACCGTTCCTTCAGTGAAGAATTCAGTAAGAATCCATGTCTCCTTTCTCTACCCCCTTCAATGTGATGAACACTAATTGCACTGTCTTCTTTCTGCTTTGTATATCTGATTACATACTAGGAGCTCCCTGAGGACAGGAAACGTATTATATAGAATTGCTGAACATTCTAAACGCTTAAAGGTTAGTGATGATGCTGAAGGGAAAAAAAAAAAACAAACCTTAGAATTAATCCTAATTTTGCTTCTTGCATATCCCATGGAAATAGAATAAGAACCAAGGGTAACACAATAGGGATTTTTATCTTTGCTCACTTTAAGAAGTTTTCTTGAGGACCTCAAGCTTTTTCACTTTCTCTAAGAATGACCCTCGGGGCACCCGGCTGGCTCAGTGGTTAAGCCTCTGCCTTCAGCTCAGGTCATGATCTCAGGGTCCTGGGATGGAGCCCTGCATCAGGCTCTCTGCTCAGCGGGGATCCTGCTTCCCCCTCTATCTCTGTCTGCCTCTCTGCCTACTTGTGATCTTTGTCTGTCAAATAAATAAATAAAATCTTAAAAAAAAAAAAAAGAATAACCCCCATACACACACTCAGATTGCTTTCCTGGGGCTGGGTGACATGATTTTATATCCTATTTCTGGGCTTTCTTAACTAGAGAAAAGAAGCTGATATCAAGCATCTTCTCATTCTGATACCCATGCTCAAATCCAGAGAGCAGCTGGGGAATGAATCACTGCTCAAAGCTCAAAGATGTGAGGAGTGCAAAGCAATTGAAAAAAACATTCTGGATTTTCCAACAACTGTTCTGGCCACTCTACTTTATCTTGGGCTGCAAAACTAAGTGACACTTTCTGTCAGCTCTCAGATCTTCATAATTGTTCCTTGGCAAGCTCTAGTGGTAGTTGAGTGTATACATCTGTGTAAACATGAGCATTATCTGTGCTTTAAAAATTAACCATAAACGTATAATATCGCCAAGGAGTGACCATGCGTGTTTTCAAAGAGAGGTAGCAGAAACACACACACACACACATTTTTAAAGAACCGAAGGAGGTAAAGGATACTCTTAGGGCTATACAGGTTATAACAGGAAAAAATGGAAATTGTGAAGGGCTGAACTTACTAGATAATTGGATGTGAGAGATGAATTTGAGCTTCATGGAGGGAGGAAGTCTTAAGCACTGTTTTGAAGACAAAATTAAGTAAGGTAAATGTGATTTATGTACCATCCTGAGAGCAATCCACTGATAAAGGTGTAGATTTTAATTAAATGTCTGTGATCTGCTATCACATTCAATACTGTCGTTGTAAGGGAGGAAGAATTTTCCTTTTACCTTTCTAGGTTCTTTGGGGTCTAATAATTAAGATAGAACAGATTAACAGGGGAAAAAACAAATTTAATTTCATATATATGGGAGCCCCATAAAAATATGAGATTCAAGGGTAAGTCGGGGCTTATATTCCATTCTGAGCTAAGTAACAGGATAGGGGTCTGGTGCTTCAAAAGGAAGACAGTTCATGGGAACTTGGGAAGAGCAGATATTTTATTAACAAATGTTTGTCATGCTATGCAAAGACAATGGGACGCAGAGAGGAATTTGAACAAGTTGGCCCTTCCAAGCTCACTATAGCTTACCATAACCAGAACATGCTTTTTGTAGTTATGTCTGGTGATAGCTCTCTTTCCAGACCAAGCCCTCTGTCTAAATTCTTACAGGCAGTTAAGTGGTAAGTCCAATCTCTTCCTGAGCCTGTGGGCCTTAATTGTCTTTAGCTCAATACAATCTGCATGCCAAAGTGTCATATTCAGGGGTGGTCTATTCTGCTTCCTTTCACCTTGAACTTGCTAAAGGCTATGGTTGAAATCAGTGCTTGCACAAAACTTCTGGTGTTACTATAGTTTGGGGAATCAGGAAGCCCTAAAATGTAAATCTTGACTTTGTCGAGTATAAGGAGGAAAGACATTATGGATAATTGCAAGAAGAATCCCACCTTTCAGTGCTTATCACAATTTGTTTTTCTGTCCCAAACTGTGAGACTATGCAGAGAGCATCTTTCTTTGCAAATGTTCTCAGAGAAAATTGCTGTAGAAGCTAAACTTTGACATACCCTGCTAAATGCGCTTAGCAGGGCTCTTAGCAGGCAGTGTTTAATTTCTGTATGTTGCCAGGGAGGATCCAGAAGCCATTTCCTCCTGTGACCAAAGGGATTTCTGGATTTCTTGACTCAGAATTGAAAACGTTTAAAATTGTGCAGAGGCTCTGGTGAGGCAGGATACTTTTCCTGTCATTGAACTGTCTTCTGTATCATTAAATTAGCATTGCTTTGGAGTTTGAAAAGCAAGGGCCAATTGCCAAATAAAACAAACTTTACATGTTCTGATGTTAATGGTTGACTGGAAAATGTCTTTATCTTTTTCAGTGACTGGTCATTTTTTCTTTCACCATATGGAAATATAATTCAGCTGGATTTCCCATTAGGAGTTATGAATTTCAAGTGTAAGAAAATAACTATACCTATATAGTAAACTATGCTTCACTGACCAAAATATATATATATATATATATATATATATATATATATATATATATTTTGTTTTACAAATAAGAGAATTGGGAGAGAAAAAAAGCCTCAAGTTGTATAAAAAAAGTTGAGTATTAAGGGGGTGGTCAACATTAGGTGTAACAAATTTTCTCAGAAATAAATGATCCAAATGATCTGTTTTTTGTTTTTTGGTTTTTTTGTTTTGTTTTTTTCCATTAAATATGACAAGTAATGTTTGAACAGTTGCTAGGAAAACTTCTTTATTAAAGGCACTTTGGAACAATATGTTGAAACTTTCTCACCCTTTTCTCAGCCAATATCAAAGTCGCCCTCTGTTTCTTCTGGTTAAGGTTTTAGGGTTGTTTTTTTTTTTTTAACATTTTATTTATTTACTTGATAGACAGAGATTACAAGCAGGCAGAGAGGCAGGCAGAGAGATTGGAGGAAGCAGGCTCCATGCTGAGCAGAGAGCCCAATGTGGGGATCGATTCCAGGACCCTGGAATCATGACCTGAGCTGAAGGGAGAGGCTTAACCCACTGAGCCACCCAGGCGCCCCAGTTGTTTTTGTTTTTACTCTTTCTTTTTGGTTGGTTGTTTGTTCTGGTTTTTTTTTTTTGTTTTTTTTTTTTTTGTTTGTTTTGTTTTTAAGTATAGTTTGGTGAAAGATCCTCTTCATGCTTTAACCTGCCCTCAGACCAGTTCACAATTCACCCTCTTTGCCAGAGCAGCCCCTAACTGTAGATCTGAGCAGGCCACTCTTTTTGTCTAATTTTATTCTATTTTATTTTTTCTTTTGAGTCACATACAAAATCTTACCTCATTGAATTGATGTCAAATTTGCCACTTCAAATTCTGCCATTTTCTGTCTCACACATTTTGTTCGATCACAATGGTTACTTATTTAACAAATAGTTATAGAGCACTTACTAAGTGTATCATCCCATTCTAGGTCATGTGGTTAAGCAGACACAGATGCAGTATCTATTCCCGCTGGGCTCACATTCCAGGGCCTTTTGTTCTCAGAGCTCATTATGTAATTCTACAAATCTATGTCTTTCATTATGGTAACTTTGTTTTTCCCCACCTTCATCCGGCCAAGTCCTTCTCATTTTCCAAAGATCCAGCTCAAACTGCGTATCTTTCAGGAAGTCTTTGGTGGTGGTTCTGTACTCTGTCAATATAACTGAGTTGGACTGTGGTACCTAGAATTCCCTTCCATACATTGTTCCAAGGTGAAGTTGATTATAAGGACATTTTTATGAGATTTGGAAGGTGAAAATGAAGTAGCAGTCATTTTTAGACTCTTAAAGTCCATGTGGGTGCTCAACACTGTGGCCTTGGATCTATTTGCTTACCTGCTGGTATGGGTGGCACCTGGGTCTGCAGTTCTCTTAGCTGCCACCAGCTCTTCTCCTTCAGCATGTGCAGTTCTGTGGCAAAATGCACCAGCTGCTTCTGTGTATCTCCTACATCATTGAGGCTGAAAATGGTTCCGGTTTCTCCTTAGGGGGCCCAGTTTCTTCTCATGAATTCTGTTTTTTTCTGTGAGTTCTAATTTGTCATTGTGCTTCCTGTCTTACGTCCATATTTTATTCCTGTACTGTGGCCTAGCTGGTCTGTTACCATCTCAATCCCAACACTAAATGCAACACTCAATCCCAACACTAAACCAAAGTCTTCGGTAGATTGTTCACCAGCAACCAGAATAGTGTAATGTTTAATTCTTGTACTGAGCCATTTATTCAGTATTACTCACAGTGATTCTACTTTTCTGACTGAAACCAGACTGGTACAGAGGTTGCTACCAGAAATGGGGTGTCATAACAAAACTCTAAAATATATGGCATTAGCTTTCAGGCCCGTCAGTGAGAAGACCAGGAAGGGCACTGAAGAAATGATTAACAGAAGCATGGTAGGCCTCCAGGATACTGCTGGTGAAGGTTAAAGACAAATGAGAAAATGTTATAGGAAATTGGAGGAAAGGAGAATTTTGTTTTATCTTGGGGAAAAATTTAGTGAAACCCTTGCTAGCTATAATGTAGAAAATAGTAAATATACCTAAGGAACTGATGGAACGGATTAAAAGAATTTTCCTACAGCATGTTTAAAGTATTAGCTAGTTTCTTTTAGCTGAATATCATAAGTTACAGATAGAGAAATGAGCTAAGGAGGGAAATATTCAGTTTTTAAGCAGAAATTAGAAAACATAGCAAGTATCCAAGATTTGCTGAATTTGATAATAAAATTACTTTCCTACCCTCTAGCTCCCAAACAAAATATTCTCTGCAAAAAAGGAAAAAAAAAAAAAAAGCCTCAGGGCAAAGATAAAATCCAGGATGCAGATAGGAAAATATAGCCTTTGGGCAGGTCATAGATGAGGCCAAGGATGTGACTGTAAACCCTTTGTTATGACTTAAGAGAGATTTAAATTGGTGGCTCATCGACCTTTTGACACAGATTAAAACCAAAAGACCTGGGGTGCCTGGGTGGCTCAGTGGGTTAAGCCGCTGCCTTCGGCTCAGGTCATGATCTCAGGGTCCTGGGATCGAGGCCCACATCGGGCTTTCTGCTCAGCAGGGAGCCTGCTTCCACCTCTCTCTCTGCCTACTTGTAATCTCTCTCTCTGTCAAATAAATAAATAAAATCTTTAAAAAAAAAAAACAAAAAAAAAAACCCCCAAAGACCTTCTAAGGATCTTAAGGATTTGCCTTACATATCATACCTCTCCTCTAAGTAATACTGTTTTTTTGTTTTTTAAGAATCTTGAGGTCATTGTCTCACAGCAGTCTGAGGACCCAAAGTAGAGAAAAACTTACTTCAAAAATTTTATGGGTGTGATTCTTTTTGCCTAATGGAATGTAATGTAATTTCATGTATTAAAAATTTTTGGGGGGGGGAGGAAAAAAATTTTTTTTAAAGAATTCTGTTTTGATGGACTAAAAGTTATAGAGGCAATACAAAATGAAATGAGACTTTTAGAATCCCAAACTTCTACAGATTGGAGTTAAACTGAGAAAACTACTCATCTCAGAAACTAATCAGGTTTTGTAAACTGCTCAAACAAAAGCTGCATTTATGGAAAAGGAAGAATGATTTAGAGTAGAAATAGAAGACTAGAGGGAGCAGCTCAGAGCTGTGGAATACACTCCCAGGCACTTGGGAGTTAACAGCACAGACCCTGTTGGATATTAGAATTGCTATAGACCAATAACTTTTTTCTTTCCTTTCCTACTTTCTGAACAGGAGGGCTACTGTCATGGGTGTGTGAACTGTGCATTTGCTAAGGACCCTTTGGTCAGACAGGCCCTGAGCTAGATTTTCTTTTCTTTTCTTTTTTTTTAAGGTTTTGTTTATTTATTTAGTTAGTTAGTTGAGAGTGTGCACCGCAAGCAGAGGGGAGGAACAAAAGAGAAGGAGCAAAGGGGAAAGGAATCCCAAGCTGACTCCATGCTGAGTGAGAAGGCCCATGCAGGGCTCTATCTCACAACCTGAGATCATGACCTGAGCCAAAATCAAGAGTCAGATGCTTAACTGAGCCACTCAGGTGCCTGTATGCTAGTTTAATTCTGGGTTGTCAACATTTTGAAATTCTTAATAATATTTGAATAGGGGCTTTGCATTTTTTTTTTTTTTTTAAGATCTTATTTATTTATTTGACAGAAAAAGACATCGTGAGAGAGGGAACACCCCACTGAGCAAAGAGCGTGATATGGGGCTTGATCCCAGGATCCTGGAAGCGGAAAGCAGAGGCTTCATGACTGAGACACCCAGGTGCCCAGGGGGCTTTGCATTTTAAATTTGCACTGAATTTGCACCCACAAATTCTGGTCTGGCACTGGAGTGTTTATTGCAGATAGTATAGGGTTCTCCTGTCATTTTATATTTTGTGTGTGGTGATTACAAATAACTTGCCTCTTAAATCACTAGTCTCCAGACTGAAAGGGATCTATGGAACCATGTCCAAAGAGCTTCATCCATGCCAGGATTATAAGATGAAATTCTGGGCCTTGTACTGAGTCAAAAGTTATTAATGGGATGAGACTTTTAGGAGGCTTAAGAACTCTGCTGAAGGACAGACTATGACAGTCTTAAAAAGATGCTTTGACATTTCTTTTATTCAGAGATGAGGTACCTATTTTTTTTTTTTAAATCCACATGGGCTTGTGATTGCTTCTACCACTGGAGAGTGGTACAGGTAACAGCAAGTGGCTTCTGAGGTGAGGTCATAAAAAGTCCAAGCAGCTTCCTCTTGGTTGTCTTAGGATGCTCACTATTGAGACACCCTGTGTACTCTAGATGCCATTTTGTGAGAACCCCAGATCAAATACAGGTGCTCCAGTCAACAGACAACTGAGTCCAAACTTCAGTCCCATCCCAGGTGTGTGTGCAAGAGAAGGCTGGAGAAGATTCTAATCCTCGGCCTCTCAAGTCTTCCTAGACCATGCATAAGATAAAACTGAACAAAATCAAGCCGCTCCTACTCTACTGTGTCCAAATTCCTGACTGTCGACTGCATCAGTATAACTCAATGGTACTTATTAATTTACTGCCACTCAGCTGGTGGTGCTTTGTTATACAAAAATATTATACAGGGATGCCTGGGTGGCTCAGTGGGTTAAAGCCTCTACCTTCAGCTCAGGTCATGATCCCAGGGTTCTGGGATCGAGCCCCACATCAGGCTCTCTGCTCAGCAGGGAGCCTGCTTCCTCCTCTCTCTCTGCCTGCCTCTCTGCCTACTTGTGAGCTCTCTCTCTGTCAAATAAATAAATAAAATCTTAAAAAAATATATTATACATTATGTTATAAAATTTTATTAACAATATTATATATACATATTATATGTATAAATGTATTACATGTATATATATATTAGTTATATATATTATATATTATATACATATATATACACACATACACATATATAAAATATATACTAGAATACCTTCCTTCTCCTGCCTACTCAGGTCTGATTAGATAATGTTCCTCTAAATCTTCATATTTAACTTTGCCATTGATTCTTTATGCTTACTCTACTGTGTTCGAATTTATATGCTTATGTCTGTCTTACTATCAGTGGAGAGCAGTGCCATATTCATCTGTGTGACCAAGTATCCTGCACAGAATTGTTCCCAGATACTGTTTGATTAAACATTCAGCATAACTGCCAATACAGTTTCTTCCTTAACTGTACAGTTAGGAAGTAACAATACAGTAAGGAAGTAACAATATAGTAACTTCCTTAACTTCCTTAACTACTGGTCATTCCATTTAATGACTTCAAAGATTCAGCTCATGTATGACATCATTCTACTTCAGATTCTTGCCTCAATAGTAATTAAATTGAAAACCGTGGAGTGAGGCAAGCTAAGAAAGCATTAAACGCACAGTTCTGCTCTGAGCACTGCTGCCTGACAAGACTTAACAATTCACCACATCCTTCCTGATCTGTGGCTTATTTTTCCTCTGACATAGGCTTAGAATTCCAAGTTTATGAAGGATAAGCAGTAAGGCCAGGCTAATTCTGAAACCCAGTCCCCTGCTTTTGCTGAACAGGTGAGGTGATACAGTGCTCTACTCCCATCGGGTCATCAACCTCTCTACCCCCCCAAACATTGCTTCCTGTGGGAGAAGATTCCTTAGCATTTCTAGCATGGCAGTCAAGAGACTGGGCTTTGGAGTTAGAAAGACTGCAGTCCCAATTCATCATCTGCCTCTTGGAACAGAATATCTGAAGCCCTCTGAGCCTCATTTCCTCACCTGTGGATGGGGATAATAATAGTATCTTACTCATGGGTTGTGGTTAGAAATAAAATAAGAAAACATACATAAGATATTTGGCATAGAGTAAACATTAAATAAATATTAGCTATTATGCTCTCCACACTGGTATTCAAAGACTTAGCATCTAGTCTCTATTTCAGCATTTCTACCCTTACTTCTGAATGGGTTTATGCTTCCTTCCCATTTCAGTTCCTATCTTTTGTCCCTGGTTCTTTAATATGGCCCTTTCCCCAGATCCCTCTTTTGCCCTAGTTGTTTTTCTTTTTCTTATTTATTTCTTTGTTTCCTGGTAACCAAATATCCACTGGTACCCCTCCCAGTACTGTGATTCAAAATGTGATTCTGACTTCTTCCACAGAGTCTAGAAATCCTGATTTGGATCACAGTCCTGAAGATGCAGTTATTACCTGGTGCTCAGCCACACTGATGGGACTAGATCTGGAGTCCTCCTCTCATGTATTTTATTTGCTCCTAACATTATTTTTTTCTACTGCCCCTACCTAGCCTGCTAGCCACTGTGTGGTTTGATTCTGGAGAGTGCCACACATTTTAAACTCCATCTTAGCTGCCAGGTTCTGAACAGAATTATCTGCCCCAAAATGTCTACACATCATCAACCACACTCAGTTTGATCCAAAGACAATGCAGTATAAGGAATCTTTGAGTAGAACCTGGAGGGACCTGTATTATCTCCTGTCTCTAGCCAAAATTGGTTCTAGAAAAAATGAAGAAGATTAGGCCTGTAGAAAGCAAATAGCTCCCCTCATCTAGGAGGGAAGAAAAGTAAACATGGAGGCTTTTTGGGGAAACAATGGCCTGATTAAAATTGTGGGAGTGGGAAATGAAGAGAAAGAGAAATACTCAAGAGACTAAATACAAAAAGTCCTGACAGAGGGTACAAAGGAAAATTTGATAAAAACACCAATTCAGGGGCATGAGGTAAAGGGTGGTGTTTCTATTGGAATAAGAAGTTGAAAAGAAAGGGAAGTAATTTGATTAATGAGTCATTGTGATAGATAGAATTTGAGGTCATGGCAGAATAATTTGGTAGAGTTTTTTAGTAAGAAACCAAAAATACATTATTAAAACTCATAATGACTCAGGGTAGGATTTAAAGTTTTGGAATTCAGCAGCACATCAGCAGAGTAGAAGTTGTGTGAATGAGTGAAAAAAAGAAGTGATACAAAATGGGCACGTTGGTGGGCTATATACACCTAAGAGGACCATGTGATGAACCAGTGGTGGGGGGCAAACTCAGAAAAAAAAATTGAAGGAGAACAAAGCTAGTCTATTAATAGGGATGCCTGGAGAAGTGGGTTTCAAGAAGAATGATGACTAGTAACAAATGTATAAGAAAGGTCAAGGAGGATGAAGTAGAGAGATAACTATTGAATTTTAAACAAGATCATTGGTGTCAGCCGGGGAGCAGTTTCAGTACACCCATGTGGATGAAAGCCAGCTTTCATGTGATTAAGAAGGGTGGTGAAAAATTAAACAGTAAAAATTGTATTTCTAGCATCCTGAATCATTAATCTTAATGTACTCCCGCAGTTCACTGACTCTCCGAGTTGCTGGAAACCTTTGAGATCTCATAGTTCAACATCTTAGAGTAAAAAGTCTGGGGAGTTGGTAATAAAACCTCTACACTTTAACTTCCAGGAACTTTTTGGGAACTATCTCAGGATATAATGTATTCATTTATTAAAAGGACCTTCTTACTAACTCATGACATAGTAAATTGAGTAGATATATGTTTCCCTTGGCATTGTTTTACCCATTTGTGCTCTGGGTTACTAAATTGCCATGGTCCTTTAGGTTCAGACATTAACATCTTTTTTTTTTTTTTTTTTAATACCATGACAGAAGCTTTATCAATGCTATTTTCAAAATACTATGGCTGATGAGGCTTGCAGTAATTTACCTCCTACATTCATAGAAGTTAGCAGGAACTTTTGTCTATTTCTTAGAACCAAAAACAAAACTGATGATGTGAAAATTGCTATTGGAAATGCTGCAAGCCAACTCGTATCACATCTCATTTTCCGGTAAATATTCAATTCTAAAGAGTAAGTCAAACTTATACAATCTTTGGTCACATGTTGCTTTGAAATTATTTCATAATTGAGTATGTGTATTTCTCTTTGTTTCAGTCTTTCAGAAAATATAAGAGATTTTGTTGTCAAATAGCAGAGGTGAGTTGAAGTCAAATTCTCATAACTAGTCCCAAATAGACTTAGACTTTTGATATGCTATGTTTATTGTTGATTTACAGTCCCATCACCATCTATAGAGAAGACTAAAATAAATGGAATGAAGTGTGAAAGACTAACTTTCACACCTGTTTGCAAGGTGAGATTTTAGTGACTTGGGAGAGTACCTGACATTTCCAAAATTCACATTCCTTGAATTCACTGAAAAGAAAAAAAATACTCATGTCTCGTGACCTCATTAGAATTGTTACATACATACAAATGTCACCATATTCTTAGATATTTTAGGTACATACCTTCATGAGAACACCTACAGAAATAGATTAATTTTAACAATCTTCCAATTACAGAAAGACCTATACAAAATACAAAAAAGGGGAAAATTCCTGAGCCATATTGTCTCTCCTAAAGTCCTTCTAATCATGACTTCTTCCATACAATCTCCTTCAAGTTTAATAATACTATCTTTCCAACCAAAAGCAAAAATTAATAGGGAGCTTCCTGTTCTTAGTAAATCACAGACAAGGGCTTGAATTGGTTGTTGAATATATATGACTCAAATCATGTCAAATATGCTTTGAGAAGTAATGTGAAATGCCAGAGCAGTTATTTTAAGAGGTAGACAGAAATGCTAGAGAGGACAGAAAGGAATATCCAGTAGGTAATTATTTTAGATAAAGAGCTATTGTAATGAATAAGATCACAAAATTGCCCATATGATCTAATTTGAAATACATCTTCTCATGTGCACAGTATAGCATCTTGAACCACATGGCACAGTGTTAGTGTATCTTTCCAAATGCCATATATCTTTCCAGATAGCTAACTATCTACAAATGGTAACCCCAGTTCTTCTATGGGATTATTGTGTGGGATTGGAGATGGGGGTCTGCTGAAAGCTGTTATAAGTTATAAACAATTTAATAGGGTCTATAGCATTCTTTATACGGCTTATGAGTCCAGCTTCCAAGGATTTCAAGGGGGATCCTAATTAGAGGACCTGCCCCAGGTTAGGATAGTAATAGAGCTGTGGTAAAAATCCACTTTGATAGTTTCAAGGAAGATAATCATTCTCTTTCTTATCCTTTACTTTTCTGAATCTGAATTTCTTATCCTTCTACCTTTTTGATTCTTATGCCTCTGTGTTGAAATAATTTCATCTATTTCCCTATGATGGCAGAGACATTGAGAATAATGGTGCTAAGCATGTTTTAAGGACCTAAATCAGAGCTACAGGAAAAAAAAATGGAGATAGACATTGAGAATTAATAATGCTGATTAATTTCAGAGTCTTTCCAAGGAGTTCTTATGAAAGGGAGTGCCAACTCTGGCAATTTATTTTATTGTTATACTCTAGTATTTAGCAAGTTGGAAGCATTGCCCTTAATTTATACCATTTTTACATGTTGTCAGTATGCCTGTGCATGAGAAAGCATCACAAACTCTTTGTCAAAAATTATGATTGGAGGAATATATTCTTTGTAGATAATTAAGGTTGGAGGAATATATTCTGTGAAATTTTCCCATGTTCATTCACAAATTACATTGTTTCTCTTTAAAAAAAAAGTTTAAATTCTGTTGTATATTTTAGTAAAGAACAAATATCCATATGCATAAAAATAATTCAGACTACCGTTTAGCATGACCAACAATAATCAACTGTCTGTAACTTTATTCAGTATAAATTGTTGAATTCATACAACAAAAAATTAGGTTTTATGATTTGAAAAACAGAAAATAACAAATATTATCAACCATGAGGAGAAATTAGAACCTCTGTACATTGCTGCTGGGGATATAAAGTTGTTTAGCTATTGTGAAAGCAGTTTGGTGGTTCCTCAAAAAATTAAGCATGGACTTACCATATGACCCAGCATTTCCACTTTTAAGTATGTAACCAAAGGAATTGAAAATGGTTATCAAAGGGAAACCTGTATACGGATGTTCATAGCAGCACTATTTACAGTAACGAGAAGATAGTGACAGCCCAAATGTCCATGGACAGATGAATAAACAAATTTGGTATTTATATATAATGGAATATTATTCAGCAGTAAAAAGGAATGAAGTAATTAATGATGAGTGCTACAATGTGCATGAACTTCAAAAACATTATGCTGGGTGAAAGAAGACAAACACAGAAGGTTTACATATTCTATGATTCCATTTATACGAAGTATACAAAATAGATCCATGGAAAAAGAAAGCAGATGGGTGGTAGCCAGGGGCTGGTGGAGGGGGAAGGAATTGAGGAATAACTACTAAAGAAGTATTGGGTTTTATTATGGACTGCTGGAAATGTTTGGGGACAAGCTAGAGGTTGTGGTTGTGTAAAACTACACATTGAGTGGTACTCAATGCCAATTAATTGTTCACTTTAAAATGGTTAATTTTACATTAAGTGAATTTTATCTCAATAAAAATGTTTGTGTTTATATAAATAACTGTTTAAATTCAAGATTTAGGCAGTTTTTCCTCAGCATGTTATATTGGTTGCAGTTTTATTTGTACCTTATAGAGTTAATCAGTTTCTACACCCTAAGGGAAAATGACAGAAGTCAAGTTTCCTAATTCCAGCTTTAGGATTTCTAGCCTAGGTGTTCCCTGCTTTAAACTGTATTTAGTAATTAAAACAGGAATTGGAAAACAGATTACTGGGGACTTACTCACTTTCCAACATATTTTTACACTTTAAATTTTACTTCCAGAGTAGTTTTAAATATTGGATTGCTCCATTATTTAAAGTTGGAAGTTATTTTCTAAAATGTAACTTAACAGACATTTCAGGAACATCTCTTTGCCAGCAAAATTTCATAGCAATCTTCCAGAAATTTAATTGCTTCCTTTATCATCCAACTGGAGAAGTGGTTTACCTGACTTGCTTGGCTCTATCAAGTGCTGGTGGAAGGCACACTTGGGCAACATCCACTGGTAGTATGTGGCTAAGTGGAATATTATTACAATAAGCACAACAGATTCCTCATGTACCACTCACTTGGTTGCTCTGTTATTGGCAAAAAAATATCTTGAGTTTGCATCTGAACCAGTGCATACTATTATAGCTGGTTCCTATTAAATGTAATAATTTGGTTTTTGTCTTTGGGATATTTCTTCCTGAAGCCAAAATCTTTGGTAATGAGATTGGATTGGGACAAAGGCACAAATATAGATTGTTTTCCCTTGAATATCTCGTTTCTAATACAAGCACATGAGTGAATCCTTTGTTTCATTTTAATTCTTTTATTGGGTAGATATTTGATAGAATGAAAATAATTGCTCTTGATGGCCCCATTAAATGAAATTTAATTGGTAAAGGAAGAAATATTTTCTTGAATTTATTCAAGATGAATTCAACCTCTGAGGCCATCTATCCTTAAATGTTTTAGGATGTATTAAAAGATTGAAAGTGTGGTTGTATTTATCTTACGTTTATGCCACTTTTTCTCTTCAGAATAAATTTTGTTCACACACCACTGAAATAAGGTAGTCCTTAGTTCCTGTCTACTGGCTACTGGACAAATCCTACCTAATATTTCTACATCATTAGAGTTATAAAATAAATACATGTTTTTATTAATGACAATTATAGTTTATGCTCTTCTATTCAGAAATAACTTCATATATTTTATTTGTACAAATATGAACACTTAGCAAAAGGCTCATCTTTCCATGAACTTCAGTTATAACTCAGTTTACTAATAGGGTACTATTTCAGTAGGGCAATATGTTAATTCAAAGACATAAATATAGTACAATTTTCAAATAGTAGCAGTAAATTATGCATAAATTAGAAATGCAAAATCATAACCAAGATCTGTTTAAAATTTGGATGACAAACATTGCCTTGGAGATACAAAGAACACAGAATTACATTTGAACAACTCCAAAAATTTAGCTATTTATATGCATAGTAAGTAACCCAAGAACCAAGCAGACTAAAACTTATAGATTTAAGGGTAAGAATAATCCCAAAATTGAACATGAAACTGTAATATTTTATATTTGAGCACTTGAAAATAGAAGTATGTCGTGGCAGGACATATTATTCATTTCACTATTGGCATATTTAACTCAGATTAGGAGTTTATTTAATAGAGTATTAATTATTCTTATGGACTCCACATGTTTCTGATCTTGAAGAAGTAAAAGAATTAGTTTAAAATATATATATTGGGGGAAATGGAAAGAAATTAGTATCATTTAATTTGGAAAGGAGAAAGATGAGGGGAGTCAGTCGTTTTTAATTTCTTAATTTATGCAATGTCTACTACAGGTAAGACACAATGTTCCCTGCTAGGCACAATCACGAACTTACTGCACTTTCTTCAAGAAGATTAGTCTTTCTCTTTGTGTGTGTAGGGGGAATGACTCAGGCCTAAAAAATAACTGTAGTACGAGATGGAATTACATTTTAAGGAGATTTGGAGGAATCAGTTACAGCTGGTTGAAGAAAACCTTTCTGGAAGGGTAAGATTTGCATTTGGCAAATGACATTTAAAAAGAAGTAGGTGTGGAAGGCAGAACCTGTGTCTATCTTATTCACGGCTGTAACTCAAACGATAACAAGTCCCTGGAACAAAGTGCCCAAACCATACTTGTGTTTGATAAAGGAACAGTGGGCAAAAATTGGGGAGGGGGGTTGGGGGGGGTTAGGAAAACACTATAGGTGAAAGGAACATTATAAGAAAGGCTGTAGAAAATAAAAGAAGAATTTGGGAAAATGATGCACCATCCAGTTTTTCTGGGGTTTTATGGATGTGTAATAAAAAAATGGAAGCTAACATTTGTTGAGCACCTGATTTTCCAAGTTTGGTACATTATCTCTAATTCCCATTCTATATGTGAGGAAACTTGGGGTTAAGTTACTCATGGTTAAAGCTTTGTAAGTACTAGGCTCTGCTTCTGGTAATGGTCAGGTAAACCTCTATCAGACCAGCTACTCCACAGATAACAGTTATGAACTCAGAATAAAATGTGAAAAACAAGCATATAGCATAAGCAAAAGCAGGAACAGTTTGTGACACTTAGGAAAAGGAAAGAGGCTGGGTGAATTTCATTAGGCTCAGATCCTAAGGAAGTTTAAAAAAAAACAAACGCTAGAGATGGTGACAATAGGGGGTACTAAGTCTGTGTTTTCCGATTAAGACCTTTAAAATGACTACTTAAAGCAAAAATTGTAGCATTGTATTGTGAGTTTGTAATGTCTGATTCATATACTAGCTTAAGAGAATAAATAGATCTAAAGAGCAGCAAGATTTCTCAATTTTACATGCTTTAGTACGATATTATTTTCTGCGTGATGTTCCTTTTTTATTAAACTTATTATTTTGAAATATATGTAGACGCACATACAGTTGCAAGAAACAGTACAGAAAGATATCATGTACACTTTAGCCACTTCCCCCAAAGGTGACATCTAACAGAACTATGTAATACAATATCACAAGCAAGATGATGACATTGACTCCTTTCATTGTCCTTTTATAGCTATACTGACTTTGCCTTTACATTTAGTCTCTTGTTAACTCCCAGCAGCCATTAATCTGTTTTCCATTTCTGTCTTCTTAAGAACGCTGTAAGAATGAAATTACACAGTAGGTATTTTGGGGGTATTGGCCTTTTTCACTCAGCATTCTTTGGAGTCACCCAGAGTGTTGTGTTTATCACTAGTTTGATCCTTTTTATTGCTGAGCAGTATTCAATGGCATGGATGTACCACATTTTATTTAACTGTTCGCCTGTTGTGGGACACCTGGGTTGTTTCCAGTTTGGGGCTATTACAAATAAAGCTAGAATAATCATTCATGTACAGGTTTTGTGTGATCATAAATCTTCATTTCTTAGAGATAAATGCCCAGGAGAGCAATTGCTAAGTGATATAGTAGTTACAGATTGGGTTTTTAAAAAACTGATTTCCAGATTGACTGTACCATTTAACATTTCCATCAGCAATGCATGAGTAATCCAGTTTTTCTACATCCTTGCCAGCAATTAGTGGTGTCACTATTTTTTTATTTCAGCCATTCTGATAGCTATGTTGTAATAACTTACGGCAGATCCCATTTGCATTTCCCTGATGGCTACTGATGTTCAACATCTCTTCATGTGCATATTTGCCACCTGCAATATCCTCTTCTATGGTGAAATGTCTCTCCATGTCTTTTGCATATTTTTAATTGGCTTTTTTGTTTTTTACTGTTGAGTTTTAAAAGTATGTCTATTCCATCTTCCTGGAAGTGAAAGCCTACACTATTAAAAAAAAAAATCTTTGTGTATAATAAACTGCATATGTTTAAAGCATATAGTTTGAAAAGTTTTTGTTTACATATATACCTATTAAATTGCATATATTTAAAGCATATAGTTTGAAAAGTTTTTGTTTACATATACCTATTAAATTGACCAAATGGTCCTAAAATTTATATGGATGTGGCAAGGACCTAAAATAGCTCAGATTTTTAGAAAATAACAGTTGGTGGACTTCCTGTCTTCAAGACTAATTATAAAGATTTAGTAGTCAAAATCCAGTTGTCAACATATTGAGGCATTGAAATAAAGATTCCCAAATAGCTTGATGGAACAGGAGAAAGGGCTCAAAATAGACTCATGTTTATGTAGTCATTCCATTTCATTGCACTGATAACAAAGCCAAGTGACTGGAAGAGGAAAGTCTTTTCAGTAAATTGTGCTGACCAAGATGGCCCTATGGAAAACAGTAAACCTCAACTCTTATTTTTTACACCATACCTAAAAATTAATTCCAGATGGGTCACATAATTCTGTGAAATAACGAAAATCAAGTGAAACTGGAGGAGACTATTCTGTCTAGAATAATTATACAAGATTCTTTCAGTAGCTCAGGTGAAAGGTAATAAGGAATTGAAAAAGAGGGAAAACATCTGAGCATCTCTAGAGAGTGAGTGGATTGAAAGGGTTCCACAACTGGCTGTGGGAGCTAGGGGAGTGAAAGTTATCAAATAGAAGTATGACTTTGCTACTGAGTAGGGATGGAATTATGAACATCTCAACAGAAATAAGGAGTGAAAACCAGGTGTTTCCATCTGGATAGGTTATGAACATCTGAAATGTTCAGAAGGGTTGTGACCAAGTTTCTTCACATAACCACTGAAGAAAAATCCACAAATGTTACATTCCATGCAAGAACAGTGGAAGGCAGGGAGGGCTTACCTCTATGGAGCTGTTTGACTAATAATGAATAGCCAGGCGGCTGTGGGATTCTCTTCTTTCATCAGATAAAATGTGGATTGAGAATGAGTGATTGCCAACATCTGGTGAATTTTAGTTAAGACACTTTCACTGAGCCGAATTATTTATTTTCTGTGTCTGTTTTGTATGGGTCATCAGGTAGACAAATCAGTGAGGTCACTGAATTAATTTTTGAAAAACTTTTTTAGTTTTTTAAGCATCATTCCTCATCTTGGGTTGATGAAAACATTGTTCTTCAGTCAGATTGCTTCTGCTCTTGCAGTCTACCAGATTTCATATCCATTGTTAAAGAACAAGTTTCAGATAGCCAGTATACATAGCAGCTACACGTAAGTACTTAATGATTGAGGCTGGCAGACTAGAGGAAGATACTCATTTCTATCACAGATAATTCTGAAGAAAACATTAAAACAGAAACAGAAGGTTGAAAATGTTAATTTAAATGTTTTGAATTTGTATCTTCCAAAGGAAAGTATAGACTCATTTTATACAAACATCTAGAACCACTGTTTTACAATACATAACTGAAAAGGTATTTGTAACTTCACCAACAAATAAATTTCTTTTGCTAATTTATTTCCTATATAAGGAGACAACTCTTTTATGAGGTAATGACAGTTCACTTCCATTATTTCCTATATAAGGAGACAACTCTTTTATGAGGTAATGACAGCTCACTTCCATTAATTATACATCTTATCAGGTATTTTTTAACTTAAAAAATAAATATTATTATTAAAATATTAAATTTTCTTTCAATTTCTGAAATCTAATTTAATATTTGGTTGTTTTTCATTGTCTCCCTTTATTTCCTTTCTCCATTCAATTTTGTATTAATAGATTGATGATTCTTAGAAGAAGAACTTATAGTTCATTAAATATAGTTTTGTGAAAAAAATGTCTAATGCAGTGTCTTAAATATAATAGACAAAGTGAATGAAAGATGTTTGTAACCCGTATCAAGGATTTATGGTTCTGTAATAGATTTTTCTGTGATATATAATTAATACTATTAGGATTTTTAAGTAAATATTGCTATTAATTGTTCTTTGATTTAACTAATGTGGAGCTTTAGAAACAATGTATGTGAGAAGACAGTGCTCTTTAACAATATAAACACTTAATTTGTAATTACAATTTTCTGTTACTTAATCCAGGAAGACATAAAAATGTGCTCATAAAAAACATATTTTCCTAACGGCCTTTTGCTCCATTTTCAAGTTATCTGGGCTAAGGTATTTCTTATAGGGAAAACAAAAAAAGAACAACAACAACAAAACACCCACTAAAAGGTTATAATAATTCGCATTTTTTATACTTATATTTTAAATTTCTGCTAGATAGCTCCATATTTGTCCTGCTGATACTCAGTGACAATCTCAATCACTTGGAATTTAACGTATCAAATCTGAAGTCATTATTTTCTGTCTCATTAAGGCAAAATATTACAGTTTCTCAAAATCCTTAATTTTTTAAGAAAGATTTTGTTTATTTATTTGACAGGAGTGGGGGAGCAGGTGAGCACAAGCAGAGGGAGTGGCAGAGGGAGAGTGAGAAGCAGGCTTCCTGCTGAGACTCCATCCCAGGACCCTGAGATCATGACCTGAGTCAAAAGCAGATGCTTCACCGACTGAGCCACCTAGGTGCCCCTGAATCCTTAATTTTTAACAATGACATTAATATTCTCAGATCATAAAGGTCATAAAGAGGCTTTCTTAAAGAGGAAAGGCTTTTACAATTATACATGTGTTTTTACACTTCTTTTTAGAACTTTGCTAGCACAATTGGTAGTTTCTGTAGATTCAAATTAAACTTAGGTTTAGGGCACCTGGGTGCCTCAGTGGGTTAAGCCTCTGCCTTTGGCTCCGGTCATGATCTCAGGGTCCTGGGATCGAGTCCCGCATCGGGCTCTCTGCTTGGCGGGGAGCCTGCTTCCTTTTCTCTCTGCCTGCCTCTCTGCCTACTTGTGATTTCTCTCTCTCTCTGTGTCAAATTAAAAAAAATAAATAAGTAAATAAATAAATAAACTTAGGTTTAGGACCCAAATCTCAAATGTAAAATTTTCCTTTCTCACATATTCTCTGTATTCCACCAATTTCAACTTTATGATAGCTGACCTCCCCCAGGTTTTCTATGGAGAATGACAGTTAACTACCAATCAGAGTGTGAACTGTGTGTTACCATCCCATGAAAACTCCATTTCTGCCTGGATCCAGATCCAGTTTTGTCATTGGGCATTGACTGCCAAATATCAACTCTAGTCACTATCAGCTCTGGTTTTCTAAATCCCCATAACAACCATAAGTAGGTCACCTTTGTTAATCCCATCTTAAGAAGAAGGTCCTGAGACTTACAGAACTTGAGAGGCTAACTGGATTCCACACTGCTGGTGATAATGGGAAGCAAGAACTAATCCCAGGCCTGTTTAGCTCTAAAGCAGAATACAGTCATCTGTGTTTCCATAAACAATCTTATTGGCCTTCATCATTTTTCCCTCTGAGTTTCTAACCTCTGTTCTGTCTTGGATATTCTACAATGAGTAGCCAGACTAATATTCTTTATTTTTTTAAATCTCTGTCCAAGTATGTAGAGTGATTTCTTATTACTTTGGGATAAAATCCAAATTCTTTCCTTCTTTTTATGGGTCTTGAGAGGAGGTTTCCAGTGAGAAGAAGAGACAATTACAATAAACCTTAAACAGCAAGAGTAGGGATATAGAAAAGTACTTAAATCGAGGAGGCTAAATTTGTACTGGACATTTGGATTATACATGTCCTTTTGAACACCGAAGTTTAGGAAATATGTATATTCCACAGTCAGCTTGGGTCGCCATGACAAAATACCATAGACTGGGTGGCTACAACATTTCTTGTAGTTTTGGAGACTGAGAAGTCCAAGATCATGAGGCCAACTGATTGGTTTCCCTGGGTGAGGGCCATTTCCAGGCTTGCAGATGGCCATCTTCTCACTGTGTCTTCACATGATGGGGGCACAGAGACAGAGAGCAAGCAAGCTCTGTCTTTCTGCTTTGTAGGAGGAAGCCAGTTTCATCATGGGGGCTCTAGTCTCATGACCCAGTTTCATCATGGGGGCTCCAGTCTCATGACCTCATCTAAATCTAATTACCTCCTAAAAGTTTCATCTCCAAATATCATCATATTGAGGGTGAGGAATTCAGCATATGAATTTGGGGGGGACATAAACAGTCCATAATAATAGCATATATACATACATATAGTTTAATAGATTAAAAGATATAATGGAAAGACACCAGAAGAGATAAAGATTTGGGGTGTCATTTGTAAATATTACTTAATAAGCATAAATTCAAGAATATAAAAAGTGTATATTAGTAAAAAAATAGTTTGATAAAAGGCAGCTATCATTTCAAATCTCCATGCCATGCATTGTTCCAGATTTATGCAAACATGGATGGTTAAAATCTCTATTCTTTAAAATGAGGAACTAGAGGATCAAAAATATAAGTGTGTTGCCCAAAGTTACACAGCTAGAAGGTTATACATCTTGGATCTTAACTGGCATCCTGGGTCCATATGCAGCATTCATTCTTTTACACATACTGGATCATAACTGGATTGCAGGCAGATGATAAAATTTAAAAAGAGTAGCCGTTTTCATTTTTGAAGAATAGACCAAAACTTACTCAAGGTTCATGTTCACTTAGCAAATAAAAGTCCAAAACATTAAAAGCTGGCACAGGGGTCCCTGGGTGGCACAGTTGGTTTAAGTGTCCCCTCTTGGTTTCAGCTCAGGTCATGCTCTCAGGGTCATGACGGAGTCAGGCTCTGTGCTCCGAGTCTGCCTGAGACTCACTCTCCCTCTGCTCCTCACCCACTTGCTCGTTCTCTCTATTTCTCTCGAATAAATCTTTAAAAATTAAAATAAAAGCTGGAGTAGATTTTGGCAGCCAAGTTTCCATCGGCTACACTGGATTCAATTTCGTTTGGATCTTCATATATAACATACTTAATAAGTGCCTGCTAACTGATCAGGGACTCCTACAGAAGAGACTTACCAAGAAAAAAAAATTTATAGAAATACCACTTTTTCAGCCCTTCCCCCAGAAAACTAAGCAAGGGTAACACAAACCTTAAATTAATATGATTTTTAGAAATAATTTGCATCTCAGTGTGAAGAGGATCTTTTACACATTCTTTAATAAGCTAAGATATTAAAAATAAAATATATCCACATTATCAGCATTTTTTAAAGAATTAGTTTTTCAGGTAGATACTTTGTAGATAATTAAAATTCAGTCATGTTATATATAAATGATGATAAAACCATGATGTTAATAATGATATAATACATCACATTACTCAAGCCAGGAAAATTTATAGTGTTCACCATAAATTGTACATACCACCTCAGTAATCTGGTATGACCCGAATAAAATTCCAGTATTTAATTTTTGTTTGAATGTCTGAATCCTACCTTCGCATTTTGTAAGAATATTTTTTGATATGTGAAGGATTATTATACCTTCGAAAGGGTTTTTGGTTAATATTTCTTAAAGATCTATAACACATAAACATATACCACAAATTCTAAATTACATAGTCAATACTTTCTGTGTGGGTGCATCTGTACTCTCTGTATATGGATTTGTATGGTTGGATTGTTAATAGTACAGTAAACCATGTACTTGTTACAACTCATTATAGTCTTGTTTGCTGAACTACATATCTTTATCTCCACTTCTGCTTTATTGTTTTATTGTTAAAATAAGAGGTAATTAATTTCACACTTACTGTATAGAACAGCATAATGACCTTGAAATCCAAATAACGAATGAGCTACTTTTTCTGTTGAGCCTTTTTTACTGCTGTCCCATGTTCCTCAAGGCATTCCAACACACAGTACTGTTTTATTCACATAAAATTTAGACCTTGACTTTCAATTCTGTAACCTCCTAGCTTTTCTATAAAAAGTATTTCATCTTAATTCTCCTAGATGAACATGATAGCTTATATTGTTGCACTCCAAATATTTGAACATTTAAACATTGGAAAAAGAGAGCTGTTTTTTCATATAAATCTTTATTGTACCTAATTCAACTTATATTAGGTGCTGAAGCATCTAAACTTTAATGTCCTATTACTTTTTTTTTTTAAGATTTTTATTTATTTATTTGAGACAGACAGAGATCATATAAGTAGGCAGAGAGGCAGGCAGAGAGAGGGAAGCAGACTCCCTGCAGAGCAGAGAGCCCAATGAGGGACTCGATCCCAGGACCCTGGGATCATGACCTGAGCTGAAGGCTGAGGCTTAACCCACTGAGCCACCCAGGCACCTCTAATGTCCTATTACTTAATACAGTTTTTGTAGAGATAATCTAAACCATCATGATTATGAAGGATTTATTTCAGAATAATTATCTTAAGTCATAAAATTCTTGAAAAAATTTTGATTGTGTTAATAGCTTAACGATTATGGGCTAGACCTGAAGCAGGGGCCATTCTGAAACTGAGTCCTTACATGTCATAACTAGTTGATTGGGTCCGTTCTTTTAAGGAACTGGTTGCAAAGTAAAAGAAATAAAATAAATAACCAGATCAAATCAGGTTTTTGGCAGTGCATAAGAAACTAATTGGCTGAATATTTTACTCTTAAATGAAAATTTTTTGTAAACATAGCCTCAGGCATATATAGAAGGAACAGCTTACTTTATTTTTGTTTTGACTTGAAACTCTGCTCTAAGATTCCACAGCCTTTGTCTTGAATAGTTACACTGGATCATTTCTCACAGAGGCATAAAAGCTTGACTGTGTCTAAAATACAACATTTTGTTTTCTACAAGAAAATTATGACCTTTGTAAAGTGAGGTCATAAAGTAATGAGATATTCTTTATATCCCAGGTAAATTGGCAGTGAAGGTAATTCTAGAACAGAAGTTCCAAAGAACAATTTGAATAATGAGAGCTTTGTTGGGAAAAGCACTCAACATCTGGATATGACCATCTTGAAGGACAACACTTGTTTTGTTTGAGAAGTTCTTACATATTCTTATTTTATTTTTTATTTATTTATCAGAGAGAAAGAGGGGGAGAGAGAAGCACAGGCAGACAGAATGGCAGGCAGAGTCAGAGGGAGGAGCAGGCTCCCCGCCGAGCAAGGAGCCCGATGTGGGACTCGATCCCAGGACGCTGGGATCATGACCTGAGCCGAAGGCAGCTGCTCAACCAACTGAGCCACCCAGGCGTTCTTATTTTAAAACCAAACAGAGCAACATAAAATTCGTTGCATCATTTTAGTTTAACTATCTTTATCTCTTGCTGTGAAGTTTTAGAAAACTGATGATAATGTGTTTTTCTACAGGTTTCTTTGATTAAAGTATTTTGGGAGAGTTGGCTTACTAATTCTAGTTTAGGCCACTTGTGAGATAAACCTGTTGTAAACCAGAGGAATAATGAAATAGTTTGAAGAGGCAAGGAAAAAAAAATGATCATGAGGGAAAGAGCCAGTAGGACCTAGTTTCTTAAGTCTGACTCTAGCCTAGATTTACGACATAAGGTTAGAGATATGTGATCTAGCTCAGCTTCTGAAGGTGGGACAGAGAGACATATTGTGGGCAGAAGAACTGAGGAAAAAACAGCAACAACAACAAATTCTAGAACTCCCTGGCATTCTCAGGGCCAAACTACTGGGTGATTGCTACCAACACAGCAGCTAATGTGGACTTAAGCATTTTACCCTGTTGTAATTTGTGATCATGGTAACTTTGTCAAATTTATTTCAAATGTTCTGCTTTTTTTTCGTTAGGGAAAAAAATAGAGAAGAATGGGTGAATTTTTCACCTAGGACTCCATATGAAAGTGCTAGTGAATAGGGAAAAAAGCATCAACAATATCAATTTGATATTTCCCAATCCACTCATTATTAGAACAAGTTCAATCTTCTATATTTGAAAAGAACAACCCTTTACTAAATCAGGGATTTTGCCTGCTTCTTGCAATTGTTCCTTATCCTATTTATTTATTTGACCACCTCCTAGAGTAAGAAAACTTAATGAACTCAATGAGCTGTTGAGGTAGCTAAGTTCCTCCTTCCTTGCTTTATTGCCTGTTTTCTTTTTGCTGAGTGTGAATCTGGCTAAAAGGTTATAGAAATTGGGAAAAGGTATGATTCAGTGTTAGCTGAATGGGTTCTTTACATAAGGCACACAAGTTCTACTGTTTTTCCTAGAGTCTTCCTTTGTATACTAATTTAAAAGTTCCCCTTTAAATCTGCATTCAAATCTCATTGGGAATGAGCCTGCGAGAGATTATCCTAGACACTGGAATTCAGTTCTTGTATGGAGCAGTCATGTTCAGTTTGGATGTCTCAGCAAACAGCTGTGCTTCAAGCTCAGGTCTTTTTTTTTTTTTTTTTTAAGATTTTTATTTATTTGTCAGAGAGAGAGAGCACAAGCAGGGGAGTGGCAGGCAGAGGCAGAGGGAGAAGAAGGCTCCCCATTAAGCAAGGAGCCTGATGTGGGGCTTGGTCCCATGATCCTAAGATCATCACCTGAGCCCAAGGCAGATGCTTAACTGACAGCAACACAGGTGCCCCAAGCTCAGATCTTTTTAAAATTTTTTTCAGCAAGGGGTTCATT
The DNA here is from genome assembly GCF_020171115.1 of Neogale vison. Taxonomy (NCBI): domain Eukaryota; kingdom Metazoa; phylum Chordata; class Mammalia; order Carnivora; family Mustelidae; genus Neogale; species Neogale vison. The sequence continues at coordinate 47,771,387 of NC_058094.1, forward strand.
TGACACATTAGCCAGACTTGAGACTTTTCTTGGAGAAATGACATTAAAATTCCTCTGGGAGTAATGGGTGTTATTGTCCTTCCCCCAAGACCACAAGAAGTCACAACATAAGGCTGATCTTCCTTTGGTCTTGCTGAGTTCCATGTTTGGGGCAGAAGAATTGTACTAAAGTTCAGACACTTGGCACACAGCAGATTGGGGGGATTTGTTGTGGCTGTCATCAGATCTACAATCTATTTCCAGAACTTTTTTATCTTTGTAAACAGGAAAGGCCTTGGGGGACTGCCTATGGTAGCATAAGGATAACTTGCTAAAACAAAAATTGAATAGATCGGTTAGTGTTATTCTATTAATAGAAGATCAGTTAGTGGGATATGAGATATAAACCATCTTCTCCATCTCTCTCTCTTTTTTTTTAAGATTTTATTTATTTATTTGACAGATGGAGATCACAAGTAGGCAGAGAGGCAGGCAGAGAGAAAGGGGGAAGCAGGCTCCTTGCCAAGCAGAGAGCCCAATGTGGGACTGAATCCCAGGACCCTGAGATCATGACCTGAGCCAAAGGCTGAGGCTTAACCCACTGAGCCACCCAGGTGCCCCCATCTTCTTCATCTTAGCAGTAAAGTTTTCTGTAAATTCAAAACTCCAAAGCTGCTTAGGGTATTTGGACTTCTTGGACTCCACCCCTCCCCCACCTTTTTAAAAAATTTGCACACACACGTTTACAACAGCATTATTTACAATAGCCAAAAGGTGAAGACAACCTAAGTGTGTGCATTGACTGATGAATGGATAAACAAATATGACCTATACATATGGTATAGTATTATTAAGCCTTAAAAGAAAATCCTGACGTGTGCTACATGAATGAGCCTTGAGGATATTATGCAAAATGAAAAGGACAAAAACCGTGTGATTCCACTCACCTAGAGTAGTCTAGAGATACCTAGAGTATTCATATTCATAGAGACAGAAAGTAGAATGGTGATTTCCAGAGTCTGAGGAGAGGAGGGATGGGGGAGTTATTGTTGAGTGTGTACAGAATTTTTGTTTAGAAAGATGAAAAAGGTCTGGAAATGGATGGTCAGTGGTGATGGCCACACAACAATATAAATCTATTTAATCCCATTGAACTGTACATTTGAAAAATGGTTAAAGTGATAGATTTTACCAGGTGGTCCACATATACAAATACTAGTTGACCCAAACTGAGAAAGATTCAGCCTGCCTATGTGAAGGGACATCTATCCTTACAAAAAGCAACAGATTAATCACCTGCTGCAAATTATTTTCTTGTAATAGTAAGGAGACCAGACACCAACCTAAGTCAATTTGAACCCAAACATTGTGGGAAATCCATAATATTTAAAATCATTTCATTGAATCACTATATTGTACACCTGAAGCTATCATAACATTGTATATTAACTATACTGGAATTAAAATAAAACCTTAATAAATAAATTAAAAATGATATCACCCTGGGTTATTTTAGTTTTATAATTTTGGCATACCTTTTTATGTTACATTCAATTTTAACTAAATTGGCATTATTGAAAATACATAGTAAAGATTACATATTTGAATTCTAGAACCCAGATTTTCTCTAAGAAGCAGGTTGGGGTCTGACACACAAGGGTATATTCTTTGACAGTTACTGGATTCTGTTGGACATTATTGACCTAATCTTTTGCACCTTGTTTCTTGTTGCTAAGCAACTCACTTGTTCAACAATCAAGTAAAATGTTCCCTTTCCTTTCTGTCCCTTCACAGAAAGTAGAGTAGGGTGAAGCCTGAATATTCCATACATGGTTATTCATTTAGCATGAAAGGAAACCAGAAAAAAATTTTAAATTATAAATTTACCTAGCAAATATTGCACCTCTTTTTTTGAAGCATAACTAAAATATTTGGAACACACATACCTGAAAATGATGCCAGTATTACTTACAGGTTCCTCTACCATACCACAATTTTGCTTTCACTAATTGACAGTGTTTCAAGAAATGACTATGGCATAGATTTAAGTGTTTGAGGCATATCCTAAAGGTTAAATTATTAAAGAATACAGGTCTAAAGTGTCTAACAATGATCATCTAACAAGCTTACCAATGTTAAATTTAACATGGCTAGTTATATGCAAGTCAGTCTTGTATATTGCTATGTGTCAAGTTGAGGAATATATTATGTTCCAATTCATAAAAGGACCTACCTCTGGAGTAGTATACTGAGAAAAAGAAAATAAAGTGTTAAAAGGTCCCAGTGGTATCCTAGCAACTTACTTAGGGTCTTGGAAACAAGGACTTGTGCATTGAATCGGTTCCAGGAATTTGTGGCACTAGCCAATGTTGAGATGGGGAAACTGCCAAGCCCAGGAAGAGAGGTGATAATTATTATATGCCAGGTGGTGTTTGTTATCAGTAGGCTAAGTTCTTCCATTTTGTTTCCTCCAATGAACATAAGATTACTATGGTTTTAGTTAGTGCTGTTTCTCGACAGAAAAGTCTGTTGCCACCCAAAACTAACAATTGACAAATATATAGTGAATATTTACTGCTACCAAGCCTGAATAGTTACATAAGTTATATTGTTTAAATCTTTCTGTAGTCCTTGAAAGTAGCTGTTGTTACTCACATATTGCTGCTGTGGAAACTGATGATCATTAAGGGAAAGAGATTCACCCTACTTGATATAGTTAGTCAGTGGCCTGACTGGGATTGGAATCCAGGCCTCTGATTTGCATCCAAGCAACAGAGCTGCGGCTGAGGAGTGAAGATGAATTCATGTTTCTAATATAAATCAGATCTGTTCATCCCTGGATTTGCAGGTCAACACAGAGCCCCAGGAGAATGCTGGACTATTAATACACAATTCCAGGTTAAAGGATGTGTGTGTGTGCTTTGTTCACACTTAGTTTAATTTAGTTCTCATGGTACACTTTTACTGTTACTGTCATATTATTGATATTCTCTCTTTCTCTTTCTCTCCTTTTACTTTCTTTCTCAGGGTTGCTTTAATATTATGACCTGTGAACATATTTTTTTTCCAGATTTGTCTTTCATCTTCAAGTATTTCTACCCAAACATCAACAAGATTCCAGGGTAGAAATAATCTCTCTTGAGCTTTTGTGTTGAAATGAATAGGTTTCAGCCTTTAATCTTGGAAAATAATGGTCACTTGCCATGATTTCACATTTGTTTGCTTAAATGCACAGGCTTTTCTGTCTTGTAAAATCTGGTCCAGGTCAGCATGTACTGATAACCTACAAATCAGACCCAAGGTCCTGCATAGGAATAGCACTATCTTTATTTGTCTTCCAATTAGAGTCTCTGCATACCATCAGGTTTGTAATGGATTCACTCCAAGTTTTTGGCCAGAAGTAATTTAAATTCTTGCCTCACTGACTTCCACTCAGCGTCTGTTAAATTGGTAGAAGAGACTTAGTGATAGTAACTCATGGATGTTTGTTGTTTTCAAGATTAATTTGAAAAGCACCATAAGAGAACTCACCTAAAGGTGTAAATTACAGTGAACAGATTTCAAAGAATTAAACGTCTTTGAAAAATGGTGTTTTTACATGATCTGACCAACGCGAAGAGATTAGTAGCTATCCCCTCCTCTTGGAGTTCGTATTCTATCACAAGCCAAGGCAAACTGTTTACCAAAAAACAGATGTGCTGATATCTTTTACTTCCCCATATACTTTTCCCTAGAGTCCATTCTTTTGAAAAATAGTAAAATGGTACATGCAGCATTAATGCTTTTCCAGAATGCATTTTTAATATTTTTTTTCCAAAGTGAGATTACCAGAGAGAAGAGCAAAGAGCCACAAATTATGCAAATCTTCCCACTGCGATTGAAAAATTTGGCTGCACATAAAAATTGTCACCGGTAATTGCAGAGTCAGAATGAATTGTGGCCTTAAGGCACTTGAACAGAAGGTCTAATGAACGTCGCATCTCACAAAACGGCATAACGTGTGGCCATTAAGTTAAAAACAAAGAATGTACAGCTTGCCACCACGGAGCCACCAGAGCAGTTGGATTATGGGTGGAACGTGACCTTGTAGACTACATATGTTACCTTGTATCATCACCACAGTGAATTTAGAAACAAAAGCTGTTTATATAAAATGAGACAGCTAAACTCTGTTATAGATACTTATTTGGTACTGTACTCTTTGTGCATATACCTGAGATTACAGGTGTATTTGCTCTGTTTCTTTTAAATTTAAATGACAATGATTTCTTTTCGAATCATTTTGAAGTATTGACTTCAGGGTAACACCTTGCTTATCTAACATGTCCTGTGGTTGCTGTTGATTCCGTCCCATAAACACTGAAAAACAGCAAACACCAGATAGAAGCACGCAGAGTAGTTTCATCCCACACCCTAAAGTTCAGGACCCGTAGAGCTGTTGAATCAGTGTTTATGCTTATATTGGAAGGTTGGTCTTGGATGCAGTATGTAGCCTTGTGGAAATTTCTTTATTTAACTAGATTAAGCACCAAGCAAAATAACATTTACCGACTGAACAGAATCACAGTGTAAAATTCCAGAGAGCTTGCCACATAGGATGTTAGTTTCACAATGCTGGGATCTTCAAGAGAGGGCACATAATACAGAATTGAGTCATCCCTCCCTTTGCAGATGCATCCTGCTTTTTTAGAAAACGATTGTCATGCATATTTCTATCAAATTTCATCCACTTAGAAGTAAGGGAGAAAGCTATTGTTTCTGAAGAATGGATAGAAGTGCCTAGAATGAATGCTATTTTTCACCACATAGATCTGTAAGGTCTAAGAAGGTAACAACCACAGACTAAAACCCAAGTTAAAAATAAAATGAAATGAACACTGGATAGCAGTCTGAGCATCCATACTAAAAGTACTGTTCCGTTGACTGAGAAACTAACTTATCTGTAAGATATTTTTAGTATCACTTAAAGCTTGAATCATTATGTTGAAACGATTTCACAGCTCATCATAAGATCAGCTGTAGTTACTATATATCCTCAGTGAATAAAACCAACATATGAAAAGAAAAGAGATTAATATTTATCATTGTAGAATACAAAAATTAGCATCAATTTCTAGGAACTGAACTCTTATTTTTTTTTTAAACTGATTACTATATCCTCCTGTTAGTACTAGAAATCAAGAAGTAATTTGTTGAGGGAAGGTTAAGCTGTCTGTGGTATCTGATGCAGTTTTACTAGGACCTTTAGTGAAACTCACATCTAAGCCAAGGAATATTACAGTATTGATTAAATATGAGTCTCAGCTGGAATAGCTAGGCTTGATTCCATTCAAATCACATACTTTAAAGAATTTAAATTCAAGTATTATTTTTAAGTATTGATTTAACAAGCCTTTTTGGAATGACAATTTGTTGTGATTCTGGATTTGATTTTATAAGGGTATCTTGCTGATGGAATTTTTGTAAACCTGAAGTACATATGTTGCCTGGAGAATAAAAACTAGGACAAGAATTCTGCACGTTAACAGACTTAGTCGGTTTTGCACAGAAATGGGTACATTATGCGAGGTGTTTTCTTTCACAAATATACTGCACATTTTCAACAGATGATGTCAGGGAAGCATTCTCTGCTCTTTTTTTTTCCCCTTCCCCCTGGTATTTCTGTTTTTTAAAAAGTTGAGATTAGGGGGGAAACAGGGAACTGTGGAGTCTACCTGAGCAGAGAAAACAAGATAGCACTGACAAAGATTGAAATGCAGTCTTTTTGTGGTCTTCACCTTGACCGTTCTTACATGTACTATTTTTTCGTGTGTGTGTTTAAAGGAAATTAATGTATCCTCTTAAGAGTTGAAAAGATCATCTTAGTAAAAGGACTGTGAGCCCTTGTGATGTATTTCATGTTGCTAATCTTCTCAATATTGGGAAACTCACAACTGTATCAGCCTTCTAAGTTGTCATGTGGGCCCCAGTACACTATCCACTTCCAATTTAGCCTCCACATAAGCCTATGCTCTTTCTAAAACATAGGCAGGATCATATTATTTTCATCTTTTCTACTAAAAATAAATCAAATAAAAACATCCTGAAAAGTACTGTTTTTGGAATATGGGTGGTAAAGAGGTCTAACATGAGTGCTCTTTTTCATTTCATAGATCCGCTAGGTCCAAAAGACAAAACAGTCCAGACTGTAAAACCCAAGTAAAAGATAAAATGAAGTGCACAGAATAGCAATCTGAGGATCCATGTTAAAAATGATGCTTTTGTACTGACTGATGCTGAAAACTTTTGGCATGCCCTTACCTCATCAAAATTCCTTAGCTTGGTACAAAAGGCCATAAGTGATGAGGTCCTTTCAGTTTTTGCAGCCTTATTTTTTTGCCACTCTCCTTGGGATAGTCAGTATTCTAACAAGACCAAATTACTCAGAAGTCACAAAAGAAGACAGGCAGTGTTTGAATTCCTCTGCTTTTTTGAGTACACACCTCTACCTGGAAGGGTTCCACTTATCTGATAAGCCCCTACTTTGCTTTCTATGTCCAGTCCATATTCTTTAAGTTGTCAGACTCGTTTATACTGGGCTAATGAAGTTTCATTTTGAAAATGTAGGGGCGGGACCCCTGGGTGGCTCAGTGGGTTAAAGTCTGCCTTCAGCTCAGGTCATGATCTCAGGGTCATGGGATGGAGCCCCGCATCGGGCTCTCTGTTCAGTGGGGAGCCTGCTTCCTCCTCTCTCTCTGCCTGCCTCTCTGCCTACTTGTGATCTCTGTCTGTCAAATAAATAAATAAAATCTTAAAAAAAAAAAAAGAAAATGTAGGGGCAACAGAGGATTGCTAAAGTTTTATTTTGCAAAGTAAGGATAGTTAACATCAAATAAAATACAAGTAACAAGCTATCAGCTGTAATTACATCATTTTATAAACACATTTTAATATTAAAAAGAATGTAGCTGCAATCACATTATTTTATAAAAATTCTAATATAAAAAAGGAAGAATATAAATAAATTCAGTAAAAATAATTAGCCTTTCAGAAATATCAGTCTATGTTTCTTGGTAATCTCTTTTTATTCTAAACTGGCAAAAACTTCATTAGACAGATTCTGTTCTACAGAGCAGTATTTTAGAAAAATTTCCAGGGTGGAGGCAAATATGGACCATCTCTTTCAATTCCAGGTGATTGTTATGGTTACTGTTCAGTATAGCAGCTATTTTTTTAAAATGCTGCTTCCCTTTCTAGAAAGTAAATTATTAATGACATAAACTAAGTCTTATTCATCTTAGTAACATCTGCACCTAGTGGAGTGCCTAGTGTATAATGTAGACAGTGTTGGTTGAATGAATGGAAGATTTAATAAATGAAGACAATGCATCCTACTTTTGGACAGCTTTAGTTGTTAAAAAGTTTCTTATGCTGAATTGAAATTCTTCCCTAGATCTCCCAGTTCTGTTGCAAAGAACAACTCTATTTCCTGCTCCCAAATAGCAAGCTTTTAAATATTCAAGCTGATCTTTTCTTTAGGCCACATACCTCAGTTTCTTAAAATAATTCTAGAAGGAAAATGTTTAGACACTTTCCAATATACTCTTCTTTCTAAATCAACTCAATCAGGTCTCTTTTTATCATTCTTAAATTACAGCAATATTGTGGAGGCATTGGGTAAAAGGATTTGGATCCAAAAAGATCTGGATTCTAGTTCTTACGTAGTTATTACTTAGCTTAATTGAAAATGCAGTCTGGGATGATTGACTAAAATTTTCTGAGATTTGGTTTCATTATGTGTGAAACTGGGATGATAATGATGACGAAAAATAATGTATGTAGAATCTCTGCACGTGGTCTGGAACAAAGTGTCCCCTTTACTTCTGTAATAGACCTAATATATAATAGCACAACACAAAAGAAAATATGTGTCATTCACATAAACTCAAGTCATTTTCACATGGGTGGGTTGGGGCTGGGGGATTCTGAACTGAATGTTATTGTGTCCCCAAGATTTATATGTTGAAACCTAATCCCCAATGTGATGATATTTGGAGGTGGGGCCTTTGGCAGATGATTAGGTCATGAGGGTAGACCCCTCATGAATGTATTAATTCACTTATAAGAGACCCCAGAGAGCTCCTTTTCCCATTTTGCCATGTGTGCACACAGTGGAAGGATGACCATCTATGAACCAGAAAGTGGATTCTCACCAGGCATAGAATCTGTCAGCATCTTGTTCTTGAACGTAGCCTTTGGAACTCTGGAAATAAAGAAACAAAACAAGCAAACAAAACTTTTTTTAAAAGATTTTGTTTGTTCATTTGAGAGAGACAGAGAGAGCACAAGCAAGGGGAGGGGCAGAAGGAGAGGAAGAAGCTGACTTCCCACCTAGCTGGGAGCCCCACATGAGGCTTGATTCCAGGACCTGGAGATCATGACCTGAGCCGAACGTAGATGGTTAACCGTCTGAACCACCCAGGTGCCCCAAGACTTTTTGCTGTTTAAGCCATCCAATCTATGGTATTTTTGTGATAGCAGCCCAAATGGACTAAGACAGGGGCTAAACTCCCAACAGTCTTTCAGAGACCGGGCTAGTGGATCCTCTATTATTTTTAACATGGGCTTCCAGGGTCACCATGGATGACCTCCCAGTTACCAAGAAAAGAGGATAGAGTGGGACAGAGGAACAATAAAGGGAGGCTTTTGTGTGCCAAACATGGAAGCAGAATATGTCATTTTGAGGCCCTTTGCTGGTTTAGCCTTTATAGGGTCATGCCAAAGTTCAAGAGATATGGGAAATATGGTTGAGCCAAGTGAAGCAGAGGAAGGGAGAATGGAATTTGATGAACCATGCTACACTATCCATTACAGCTCAAGAAAGTCTATTAAATTAGGTTAAGATGGCTAATGTTACTTTGTAGTTTTATTTTATTGTTGGATCACGTTAAATTTGTGGTCATGTTCACAATTTGTGACTTTTTCAATGTATCTACTTTATAAATCTGGGCAATAATTTTTAAAATAAAAATACTTTTATAAAAATAATTTTTTTTAAAGATTTTATTTATTTATTTGACAGACAGAGATCACAAGTAGGCAGAGAGGCAGGCAGAGAGAGAGGAAGAAGCAGGCTCCCCGCCGAGCAGAGAGCCCGATGCGGGGCTCGATCCCAGGACCCTGAGATCATGACCTGAGCTGAAGGCAGAGGCTTTAACCCACTGAGCTACCCAGGCGCCCCTTATGAAAATAATTTTTAAAAAATCCTGTATTCTTATCTAACTACAAAAGAAAAACACAGTGACTAATAATTTGGAAAACACTGAAAGCTTGAAAAAGAAAAGTAGAGGTTTTCCAAAGTACATAAGTGAGGGTAAAAATAAATATCTTTAAGATACTATGAAGATAAGATTTTATATATATAACAAAATATATTAGGCAAATTGGCTTCCAGGTTAACCACATTTGTTAACGTTTGGGAGTATAAACATTACAGTTATTTTCTTATGCAAATATATAAATTTTTAAACAAAATTGGATTGTTATCTTTTGTATTTTCTGTGGCTGTCTTTTAATATATATTATGAACTTGTTCTTTTGTAATTGTGTTCATTTTCTATCCTGAGCAGCAAGTTATCACAACCTAGTAACTTTAAACAACAAAACTTTTTTTTTTTTTTTTTTTTTTAAATAACCTTACAGTTTCCATGGATCAGGAATCTAGGCTCAGCATAAGTAGATTCTCTTCTCAGAGTATCACCCTGGGTTCAAAGTATTAGCTGGGCTGAATTATCATCTGGAGTTCAGCTTCCTCTTCCAAGCTCATTCAGGTTATTACACAGTTAGGTTCCTACTAGTTATAGGACAGGTTCCTCTGTTGCTTCTAGCTGTTAGCTGGGAGTGGTGCTCAATCTCAGCTACAAGAGGCTGCCTGAGGGCCAGCCACTTAGCTGCCTCTCATGGCAGCTTCCTTCTTCAAAGTCCGCAAATATCATTGTGCTTCAGTCTCTTCTTTCAGGAAGCTCCCTGTCCTTTTTTTTTTTTTTTTTTTCAATTTATTTATTTTCAGAAAAACAGTATTCATTATTTTTTTCACCACACCCAGTGCTCCATGCAAGCCGTGCCCCCTATAATACCCACCACCTGGTACCCCAACCTCCCACCCCCCTCCCTGTCCTTCTTAAGGGCTAAATTGATTAGGTCAAGTCCAGCAAAGGTAATCTCCCTCTTGATTATTTCATAGTCAGTTAATTTTGAGACCTAATTACATCTACAAAATTTCTTGGTCATATAAACTAACCTAATTGCAGGGGTGAAATCCTTCATATCCACAGGTTTAGGCAACACTCAAGGGGTGGGAATTACACAGGGCTTATTCCTGAGGGGAGGGGACGGAATACAAGAATCATGGGGACCATCTGAGAGTTCTGCCAACCACAGTTATTGATTTTTTTTTTTTTCAGACAGTTTGTAATATATATTTGTACTGTTGGCCATACATTTGTGATTACCCTCCTGTTGGGCACAGGGTATAATGGCACTTCCCTGCCCCATTGCAATTAAGGATGGCTACATGACTTCCTGTAGCCAATGGATTGTGAGAGAAAGTTATATGTGTTGCTTCTGAATGGACGTCTTAAGAACCAGTGAGGGATTGAGCAACTTTGACTTTCTTTCTGGCACAGCAACCAGAAATGACCGAGATGGGGGTGCTTTGTTCTTAAACCTCAATTACTCTGATGCACAGAGCCCTGTTGCCAACAGGCAGGAGCAAGAAATAACCTGTGTTGTTTGAAACCAGTAAATTTCAAAAAGCCCATCCATTATAACAGGAAAATGCCACCTCTCATCTTGGAAACATTATACTTTGGATACATATATTATCTACAGTTAATCTATAGATAAAATTTTACACATAGTCTTGCTAAATTTTACTGTAATGGTTTTGGCCTAGCTTTTCAGCTTGCCAAAATAATTTTGAATCTGATTCTGTAATCATCTTAGCAATGCCTTTCAGTTTGGGATCACCTGAACATTTTTTTAAATTAATTAATTAATTTAAAAAAAAATAAACATATAATGTATTTTTATCCCCAGGGGTATAGGTCTGTGAATCACCAGGTTTACACAACTCACAGTACTCACCATAGCACATACCCTCCCCAATATCCATAACCCCATTCTCCACTCCCAACCCACCTCCCCCCAGCAACCGTCAGTTTGTTTTGTGAGATTAAGAGTCACTTATGATTTGTCTCCCTCCCAATCCCATCTTGTTTCATTTATTCTTCTCCTATCCCCTTAACCGCCACATGTTGCATCTCCACTTCCTCATATCAGGAAGATCATATGATAGTTGTCTTTCTCCGATTGACTTCTTTCACCTGAACATTTGATAAGTAGCCTTAGATGTCTTAATCCAAGTAATGAACACAAATATTGATTAACTGGTTCAGTGATTGAGCCTTCTGTCATGTCCCTAGAGAGATCTTCCATATGACAAAGAACTATTCATCACCATTCGCTGGTGCTGTTAGTCAACGGAATTATGTAAAAGTTGTGTCCATGATTATGTAAAAAGTGTGTCCATGATACAGTGTTAAAAAAAATAGAGATTATGCTGAGTGAAATAAGTCAAGCAGAGAGAGTCAATTATCATATGGTTTCACTTATTTGTGGAGCATAACAAATAGCATGGAGGACAAGGGGCATTAGAGAGGAAAAGGGAATTTGGGTAAATTGGAAGGGGAGGTGAACCATGAGAGACTATGGACTCTGAAAAACAATCTGAGGGGTTTGAAGTGGCGGGGGGGGGTGGGAGGTTGGGGGTACCAGGTGGTGGGTATTATAGAGGGCACGGCTTGCATGGAGCACTGGGTGTGGTGAAAAAATAATGAATAATGTTTTTCTGAAAATAAATAAATTGGAAAAAAATAAAAGAAAAAAAATAGATGAAATAAGACGTGATAAAATAAAAACACAGTATTACATCATGATTTTTTAAACTATTTTTAACAGTTCTATTAGGATGTAATTTACATACCATGAAATACACTCATTGTAGGCATCTATTTCAGTGGTGCCTATTTCTCCTTCCCATTTCTCCTTAAGACTCCTTGCAGAAGCTTGTGCTTTGTCCCATCTCTGCCAAAGGCTTTTTGTGCCCTTCTCAGTTCCTGTGCAATAGATGTCCTTTGCCTTTGTCCAACAGACTTTCCCACACTGGCTGTCTTACAAAATCTGTGCTTCCTAAGACATTTCCCCATGTCACACAATCTCGAATTTGAGGTTTCTCTAGCCTGTAATCTGTAATACTTGCTTCTGTTCTCAACATCGACTACATAGGGTCGTAATACATTTGCTTTTTAATTTCATGTTGTATTTGTTTCCCCAGCCATCTGAAAGTAGTCAGTCAAATCAAGGTCAAGTTAATATTCATGGACTCATAGAAATACATTTATCTTCCTCCCTGTCCCTCTCTGTGTATACACAAATTATATCCTAATGGTAATCAGTAGTAGGAAATGCCACCAAACATGGATATAAACTGAATAACCTGGTTTCCACCCACACAGTTTATACAACTTGGTTATACATAAGAGAAGCAGATATTCTAGTTTACCCTGAACAGTCTTGTTTTCTTCTTTTTTCTCACGGTGAGTATTTATTGTTCCCTCTTTCAGTCTCAAATAGAGCCTCTTTTGGGTGACAAATTATATGATCAACCTAATAGAGGGTTCAGCTTAAAAAACAAAACAAAACAAAAACACTTCTGGGGCACTTGGTTGTCTCATTCTGTTAAGTGTCTGCCTTCGTCTTAGGTCCTGGGATTGAGCCTTGCTCAGGGGGAGCCTGCTTCTCCTTCTCCCTTTGCTACTCCCCCTCCTTTTGTGCACAGGCTTTCTCTCCCAAATGAATAAATAAAAGCTTTCAAAAAAAGTGTTCTAATATCAGTACAAGTGTTCAACAAGCCCTTCATCATAGCTGCTCCCCAAGTTTGATGTTATCAGGGAATAATTGGAATTTGCAGACCCAACAGTGAACAAGCTATCATGTAATGTAAACAAATAAGGAAGTGTCATCACATTGTTCTTGAGCTTTTCATTCATTTGGGGATATACCGGGAAAACATATATTAACATATTACTACACAGGCTAACGGATACCTGCTAGTTAAGAAAATGTCTGGAAAATTCTATAATTTGTGTCACTACTGCAACTTCCCATTCCATACATACAGATACACAGGAGCCCCAAGACTGGTGACTTTATCAGATAACTGACTCAAGTACAGGTTACTAATTTCGATTATCTAGGAATTAGTGTCGTCGTTGTTGCTGCTGTTTTAATTTGTAAATGGCGTATTCTAATTCATGAGATTGTTGTGTAAATTAAAAAAGAATATAATACAAAATATGTGAAGTACCTCTCACAGACCCTAGCACAATGAACATCAGACTTTATCTCTTGTGTAAATGCTTATTAATTTAAAGTGGCTGCCAAGAGCACCATTTGAAACAATGGGACCATCACTAGAGAGCGGTAATGAGTGCTACTCTAGATAGTGAGGTCTATCGTAGGTGCAAGAAGAGAGACTGGTCCTTAGTGTTCACGTGGTACATTTCCCATCTGTGAAATAGTTCACACTTAAAATTAATTTAGTTTTTTTCCTTAGTATTTTTTTTACTCCCAAGTGAGTTATTTTAGTTGATAATCTTCATGGATATTAAAGTTTTAAGTTGTTCTTGTTTGAGCAACTTAACGATATTATCAAAGGAATCACATTTTTTTTTCTCCTTCATTCAAAGATGTTTCCTCCTGCAGACAACAGGAGGTGGTAAACAAGCCTGTGGGGTATGAGCTTTTGGTAATGACAAAGGAAAGAATGATGAGACATAGCTGTTTTGCTCATGTCTGTTTCATTTCAGACTTAATATATTCAAATCTGACATATTTAAATAATACCTAAAAATGTTGTTTCTTAACACATCAATGCTCAATAAAAAAAAGAAGAAGAAAGGATGTTCCTTATTGGCTAAGAATAGGAAAGTCATTGGCAAAATGATGAGGAAGGTAAAATTTGACTTTGAGGTTCTTTTTTTTTTTTTTTAAAGATTTTATTTATTTATTTATTTGACAGAGATCACAAGTAGGCAGAGAGGCAGGCAGAGAGAGAGAGAAGAGGAAGCAGGCTCCCAGCTGAGCAGAGAGCTCGATGCGGGTAACACATACACATGATATCTTTTTTCATCTCAAGGCTGGATGTTACTAGAACACTATGGATACTCTTTTCTTTGTGGTGTTCATTTTACCCACCCTCCCTTTATCATTTATCACTTTCTAAATTGAAGCTCTTGCTCCAAGAATTTTACTGTACTTTATGCTTTATGTTTGTTCATTATTATTACTGTTCTTTCATGAATTTCATCTGTCTCCAATGACCTTCCTTCTCTATTCCATCTATTTAAATTCCTTTCATCCTTTAATATTCAGATTGAGCCCTGGCTTTTTTTTTTTCCTCGCATCAATCAACTATTCATTAAACTCATCATTATGACAGATATAGTGAATTATATTAATGGGTTCAGAGACAACATGAACTAATAAGAAAAGAAAAATGGAATATACGATTGAGTGGTTTTTGCAGACAACATTATGGCCTTTCAAATGTTTTCATGTGTTCATAATCCTGATTTAGGTAGGGAGATTATCCTGGTTTATTCAGTTGGACAAACCACAGTGTAATCACAATAGTCCTTACATGATAGAAGAAGAAGACCGAAGAATCAGAACAGGAGAGATGGCATTGTTATAAGATGTGAAGAGTCTTTGCTGACTTTGAACATGGGAGGGAACTATGAGCCAAGGAATACTGGCAGCTATTAAAAGCTAAAAAGGCAAGAAAATGGATTCTGTCTAGGAGTTCCAAACAGAAGTGCAGCCATGTCTACAACTTGATTTATGTTGGTGAGATCCACACAATATTAACCTATAGAACTATAAAAAAAAAATAAGCCACTAGGTTTGTGGTAAGGTGTTACAGCATCAATAGAAACTAATACAAGCATGATGGAAGACTCAAGATTCAAATAAGGTATTAACAGGTAAGTATAAGAATAATGAAGAGTTTGAAGGTATGTTGTGTTAAGAATAGCTGAAGAGGGGTGCCTGGGTGGCTCAGTGGGTTAGGCCTCTGCCTTCGGCTCAGGTCATGATCCCGGGGTACTGGGATCGAGCCCCGCCTCAGGCTCTCTGCTCAGCGGGGAGCCTGCTTCCTCCTCTCTCTCTGCCTGCCTCTCTGCCTACTTGTGATCTCTCTGTCCAATAAATAAATAAAAATCTTTAAAAAAAAAAAGAATAGCTGAAGAAATTGGAAACATTTATTTGGAAAGTGGCAAATTGAGTTGGGTTTATAATAATTACAATTATAAATATTATAGACATGAAAAATAACTTAGTTAATATTTTCAAAATATATGCTAGGCTTTGTTCTAGGATCTTAATACTAATTTAATCTTCAAAACAATCATATGTGCTAGGTACTCCTATTATTTCCCATAAAAGGTAAAGTGAAATGCAGAGAAGTTAAATAATTTGTCCCAAGATCTTATGGCTGCTAAGGGGGAGATGAGATTTGAACAGACACATGTGATTCCAGAACCTTTTATTCCAAACTAACAACCTACTCTGAGGGAGGGAACTCTTCTATTCCACGATTTCAAAAACTGGGATCTGAGAGGTAGATATGACAATGATTTATACTATCTCCGGTGAAAGAAGAAATTTTAAAGCACAAAGCTGTCAATAGTTAATTAGTTGAGACGTGATGCACATTGATTTGATTGAGAAATGGTAGGGATGTGGTTGAATGAAGTCAGAGACTTATTGCTAGAGAAGAAACCACCTGTGTCCCAAGTGAGAAAATCAGGTGAAAGTGAAGGAAGTAAATAGTGAAAGTGCCTGATTCCCTTGAAGGAGTAGAAAGGTAGCAGGAGAAAAGATCTGGGATGCTTCAGCTCCTGGTGCTCTCTGCAGAAAAATACAGTATGTCTGAAAGAACTTGATGACTGCCAGGAGAAGGGGAAAGGGAAAAAGCTGTAGAAAACTGGTCATTAGCACAAACAGACACTTATTATCCATAAGCAGTAACTCAAAGGAGTAATTCCATCATATATCCTAAGTTGAAAAATGAAGGTTGATTAGAGTCACATTAATATATAGGAAGAAAACTTTGGCTTACACTAAATCTTCATCCTGAAAGCAGCTTTAGGTCAAAGGAGTATATTTTTATCTTGAATGCTTAATATTGACCCTTTAATTTGCTGTGCTTATACCTGAAAAATGTAGCTGTAAAAAATAAGGAACAAACTTTTAACAATATCAATTAAAATTACTTTCATCCTACAACATTTATAGGCTACATGAAACATAGGCAAACTTTATCGACACTGGAAATTGGCATCTTCCTGGATTTGGAGTTAAGCAAATGATTTTTCCATTTCAGTGTCTTCCTTTCATTTAGGTTAAAATCTCCACTAAGAGGCTTTTCCTTCCTCTTTGAAAACTCAACACATGCTAAGTATCAGGCAAGAGTAACATTTTCTGTTAATTCAGTTACAGTCCAAGTATTATATTGACCACATTTACAAGATTTGGTTGTTTTGTTTTTATATCAAACAATAAATGTTCCCATTGGTATCCATAGTACGTGCCTCAATATTTTGGTGGCAGATTATTTTCACTTAGAGAATTATTCATATATTTTATTTATTTATTTATTTATTTATTTATTTATTTATTTTAAAATACGTTATAACTGGGGCGCCTGGGTGGCTCAGTGGGTTAAAGCCTCTGCCTTCGGCTCAGGTCACGATCCCAGGGTTCTGGGATCGAGCCCCACGTCGGGCTCTCTGCTCTGCAGGGAACCTGCTTTCTCCCCTCTCTCTCTCTGCCTGCCTCTCTGCCTACTTGTGATTTCTCTCTGCCAAATAAATAAAACCTTAAATAAATAAATAAAATACGTTATAACTAAAACTGAATACTCAAGTGCAAGACCTATAGAACAGGGGAAAGATCTGTTTCTTTAAAACAAAGTGCTTTGGGGTAAAATGTGAAACTAATTTTGCATGTGAATGATCTGGACTTTTCCTTTAAATTGTTTACAAGAACTTGTATTTATTTTTTTTTTAAAGACCAGCCTTCCAAAAATCATAAGACAAATTGACACCTCTTAATTTAGCTCATCTTTGAAGATTGTGTTTGTGTGTTTGCATGTGTGTGTGTATGAGAGAGAGAGAAGGAAGGAAAACTGGGAAAAAATCAGAGAGGGAATAAACCATGAGACATTCTTGACTCTGGGGAAATGAACTGAGGGTTGCAGAAGGGACAGGGTTTGGGGGGATGGAGTAACTGGGTGATGGGCATTAAGGAGGCACATGGCACATGATCTGATGAACACTGGGTGTTATAAAATTGAATTTTAAGTTTTTTTTTTTTTAAGGAAGGTATATAAGATGTGGGAAAAGAGAATTAATAAACCTATTTAACTAAAATTTATCGTAGTGTACCTTGAGTTCCTAAATTATGTGATACAACACGGATCTTAGAATTAGCCTAAAATTTATAGAACCAATAGATCTTTACCTATATGTAAGTCACTCTTCTAAGGGAATTATCTTAACCTAAAGGATAAATGAAAAAATCAGTCGTGTATTTTATTTGCCTGATCTCTAGGAAGACACTGTGAACTGGATCAGTCTTCTTTCCTCTCCCACATCTTCATAACTGGTATCCCTCTTAGCTCAAACAGCTAGTTGTAATATTTCTACTCTAACATATACTCAAAGTTTACTACAAGTATATTAAGAACATTCTTGAGATCAAGGATGTTTTTCCCTCCAAGACCCCAAGAAGGCAAACAGGGCATAGTTGGAATGTGTAGGGTGTGCTTTGTGCTTTAGATGTGTATAGGGGAGTGAGTACAGGTCAGATGGAGGGCAGGGAAGAGGATGGCCTGGTATGTGTTGAGAGCCAGCGGTGGGTCCGTCAGAGAATGGCAGAATCAGGCCCGATTCCAGAGGAAGCCTAATCTCATGGAGCATCAGGAGTTCTACGGGGTGGGATGAGAATTCCAGGAAGAGAAACACTTGGGTTCTTCCCAGACTTGAGCATGAGGCGTCTAGCTCACATCACTTAACACACAAACCCTAGTCCTCATGGACACTTGCCCACCTACCCACCACCAGTTAAAGTTACAGCGCAACAGTGCCTTGCCCCAAAGGCCCATCCAGCCAAGTGTGTCCTTGAGATCAAGGATCAAGTTACGTAAACTCAACATGTAACATTTATCTGGAACATGAAAGGCACTCAGTAAATGCTTATTGAATGAAGATGAGAAAAATTGATTTTTCAAAGCTAACCTGCAGTCTCATTATCTTTACAGAAATCAATCTTTTTAATTAAACAAGAGATCTGGATCATCTCTGCAGTGTGGATGACCCTAAATGGGACATCCTAAGGGCATTTCCAATAATTTTATTATTTGTCTACCCACACTTTCTGGTAAAATTTTACGTTTTATTTTAATCAGTAAATTGTTGATTTTC
Organism: Neogale vison; assembly: GCF_020171115.1. Classification (NCBI taxonomy): domain Eukaryota; kingdom Metazoa; phylum Chordata; class Mammalia; order Carnivora; family Mustelidae; genus Neogale; species Neogale vison. The sequence goes on from NC_058094.1 coordinate 47,789,950, forward strand.
TGTGCTATCTCTGTTTTGCTCTTCTAGATAGTACCTATCTCCAAAGATGACCTCTAGACACTCTCTCCCCAGCTTTTATGCACATACCTCTACTGACAGCTTTGCAGCTTACTTAGAAATCAGAAATCAGAAAGTTGAGTATATAACCTTTGCCATTCCCGCCAGATCTCTTCCTGGCCTTGATTCTGTGATGGCCTTGTGACTGGTTTTAACCAAAACAACGTGGCAGAAGTGACATTCTGGGAGTTCTGAACCAAGACTTCAAGAAGACTGGCAGCTTTGCTTTCCTGATTTTTGGAACCTTGCCTTCATGCTGGGAGGAGCCCAAAACACATGGAACAGTACTTAGTGTGTCTCAAGGTTCTCTGAGGGACAGCTCCTGTTGAGCTACCAGCTGACAGCCAGAACTAATTACCATCCAGGTAAGTGAACTATCCTGACATACCAGTGCAGTTGAGTCCTCCAGTGACTGCAGCCTCTGTTAACATGGGGAGCAGAATGACCCAGGTGAGCTCAGGATGCCCACAACATTGTAAAAGATAACAAAACAGTTTTTACTTTAAGTTACTGGATTTTGGGATTGTTTGTTACACAGCATAAGATAACTGAAACTATAGGCTCTTTCTAGCACATAAAGATAGCTTAATTTAAAAAAATTCAATAACATATAATTTATAGATCCAAAAAATATGTTTGAGCTCTAGCATTGCTCTGTAGAAATTATAATATGTAAGCTGTCTTATTAATAGAACATGCAATACCTGTCTTATTAAAATAAAATACAAGAGGGGTGCCTGGGTAGCTCAGTCAGTTAAATGGCTCCCTTCAGCTCAGGTCATGATCCTAGGTCCTGAGATAGAGCCCCACATGCAGGTCCCGGTTCAGTGGGGAGTCTGCTTCTCCCTCCCTCTTCTCATCTCTCTGCTTGTGCTCTCTTGCTCATGCATTCTCTCAAGTAAAAAATGCAATTTTAAAAACCAAATGCAAGAGAAAATTACTTCAATTATTGGTATTAAATGGTCACGGAATTCATGTGTTTTCTTGTATGTGCAGCACTGGCTTGTAGTAGAGACCACACTTTGCCCCCCAGTATTTGTTTTCTTCTTTCATGGTGATGGAGTATCTGACTTTTGGCTGGACATATAGCAGCTCAGAATGGAGACTGCATTTCTCAACCTGCCAAGCTGCTATAATTTATGGTCAAGAAGATATAAACAGGAATATCCTGTGCAAGCTTGTGGAGTCTGCTTGACTCTTCATCATTTCTTCCTACTGGTGGAAGATGGATAATGGATTTAGAACACATCTTAGATCAAGAGGACAAGGTCATATAAGTAGAAAGGGGCCTGGGTCCCTGTGAGGTACCCTGCTAACCTTGCTCACCCTCTCACATGATAAACTGGTTCTAATTTGTTTGACCCATCATTATCAAGATTTTCTAGTAAGTGTAGCTAGTCTTAATCCTCAGTAATATATGAAGTGAATCAGTATTAGGCTGAAGTCATTTGTAAGTGGCCTACATTTTTATTCGTATTTTTGCAACTGAGATTGCTATAGTACATTTTCCCCCTCAGTGCTCAGTTTCCTTTATATAAAATAGATAAACTAGCTTCAACTAGTTTTCTTCCTAAAATGCCGCTGAGAGGGGGTCCTGGCTGGCTCAGTCAGTTAAGCATCAGCTTTTGGCTCAGGTCATGATCCCACAGTCCTGGGATGAGCGTCGTGTTGGGCTCCCTGCTTAGCGGGGATTCTCCTTCTTTCTCCCTCTCTGTCCCTCTCCCTGCTCATGCTCTCTCTCTCAAATAAATAAAATCTTTTAAAAAAATGCCATTAGGGGGGCGCCTGGGTGGCTCAGTGGGTTAAGACTCTGCCTTTGTCTCAGGTCATGATCCCAGGGTCCTGGGATCGAGCCCCATATCAGGCTCCCTGCTCCGCAGGAAGCCTGCTTCCCCCCCTCTCTCTGTCAAATAAATAATAATTAAAAAATGCCATTAGGAAGTATGAAGTATGTGATACTAGCATCAAGATAACTCAGAATCTTCCCATTAGCAAGATATTTCAACAGTCTTTCATCTCTAATAACATATTTGAGTGTTAAATGGAGAGAATATAAGGAAAGAGAAGATAGCAGTGTAGGGAAAGAAGATGTACATTGATGTAAATGATACAAAATGAAGCTGTCCAAAGTATCATATGGGCAAGTTGAATGATAATGTAGCATAAACATGCACACACACAGAGGAGACATGAAAGGACAGACTTAACAGGGTAGATTAGACAAGTAACTGTGAAGGCAGTTATTTTAGCATTAAGATGCCTGTTGAGGACATTACTTTAAGGCTCTAGTGTAACGTGTTAGTATTTAATTAAAGTGGTATGTTGAGATTGATAATGCTTGCTTGTGTCTGTCTGGCAGAACATGACAGGCATAGGGGAGAATTAGGTTTAATATTATCTTAGTTCAGTGAAAATAGTGTGTTTTCACTCTTTTTTGGGATAGGTGTATCCAAGAGTATTTTGGTACAGATGCTCGGCAGCCTATTATCATTGCTACTTCTTACTTCCCTTACCTGTGGGAAATACCTTTTCTAATTATGATCTTCCAATTACCATCATCTCATCTTCTGTTAGCTTCATGTGAATGATGGTTGGTAAATGCCTTGTTTCCTGGGTTGGTTATTATTTCCCAATGGCAAGATAATATGCATGAATAATGAGACACAAAAAGATACATTTTAAATTATTTTTTAATATCAAGGGATTCTTTTTTACCATAGTACCCTTTTTTTTTTTTTAAAGATTTTATTTATTTATTTGTGAGAGAGAGAGGGAGAGCGAGCGAGCACAGGCAGACAGAGAGGCAGGCAGAGGCAGAGGGAGAAGCAGGCTCTCTGCCGAGCAAGGAGCCCGATGTGGGACTCGATCCCAGGACGCTGGGATCATGACCTGAGCTGAAGGCAGCTGCTTAACCAACTGAGCCACCCATAGTACCCATTTTTTAAATCACCACAATATACTCCCCCACCCACCACACAGACGTAAACACACAAAAATACATTCTCTGAATTTTATTCCAAATATACTCAGTGGTGTTTTTCAAAAAATGAAGAAAGATGTCTCCATCTTGCATACATTAAATTTTTTTAATAAAGCTCAAGTATACATAACTCTTGTCATTTTTTTGTCTATTTACTATTATGACAAATGCCAGTTTTATCCCTGTACGTATAAAATCCCTTTTCAATAGCTTATTGATTTCCTGTAGAAGTGAATTTCAAGCTTTGATTATATGCATATATCTCTTAAAATTTATCTTTCTGATTTATTGAAGCAGCCTCCAGCTATTTCCTAGTTAACCATATTTTTGAAGCTAAACTATATCTTGATGGAAATGCACAGTGTCAGAATATAGATGAGAAATATGTGGACATTTGCCTGGCTATCCATATCTTCTTAAAAATGGAAATGATTCACAAAAACCTGCAAAAGAAAGATTTGTGATTCAGGAAGAGTAACATTCAGACTGCTACAGATTGTTTCTGTCACTAAAGACTTCTCAGGCATATTGAAAGATACAGTTTGGGATTCCCCTTTTGTAGAGCAGAAGGAATTTCCCTCTCCCTAACTCCTACATAGGTGTTAACTGGTGTCTGAATTCCTTTAAAAATGGTGAGCTAATAAAAATATCTTTATGTTTCCACTGTTCTTCATTTTTTGACAAGTCGTACATTCTACTACTAAGATAATTTTGTATGTGGAAGTCTCTAAAGGTTTTATATATGAAGAAGGCAGAGGTATCAGGTTTATAATTTCACTAACACTCTGATTGAAATCTGAACTTGATCCCATGTACCATCCCTGTTTTCATGAACTTACATCTTGATCCATTTCACTGCTACAGATCACGAAAGAACAACATGAGCCTACAAGGTGAGAATTTATAAATTTAGAAGAAATTAAAAGAAATAGTTTTGGTGCAGTTAACTGTTTAAGTCATTTTAATGGCACAGTTTTCAAAATATAACTATGATTTTAAAACAGGATTTCTTTGTAAATATAGCATAAGTAAAATTTGTCAACTAGAAAAAATATGGTACCATGTCAGACTCATACTTGCTAATCAGCCATGAAAAAAAAGAAGGAACTGTTCCCATGTCTATCCTCTTGTTTAGCAAAGCCAACTGATTGTTGTCTTTTGGAAACTTTCACCTCCAGGTTAGAATTTTTCACCAGTACTCTTGTTTACTGGCAGGTATTGGACTCAACACTTCCAACTTTGAAAAGAATCATTATTCTTCTGTGCATTACTAACTCTAGAGGCAGGCAAAAATGCCAAAATTCCTTGAGCAAAATATAGTCTCATATGATACATATTTTTTATCTGGTTTTCAGACTCTGGAGAGTTAGATAAATGATATAATTTTGAGAATTTTTTTCCCTCTAAATTGAACCCCAATTTAAATTCTGAAAAATTTGAAGTAAATGTGAAAGTGGAAACTATTTTCTCCTTATTTTGTGTAGTATTTTAAATTTTATCTGATCTTATATAGCTTAAAAGTATTATCTTTCCTTTAAGATTGTATATATTCTGAGAAATAAGTTGGTATTTGAATAACTACATGTCTTAATTGATGAAGCTCATTGGCCAAACAGATAATTAATGTCAACAGTATACTTTCGGATTGCCAGGTGGAATACCATAAAATAATACAAGCTTACACATTTGAGATGGTTTCAGGTATTTGCTTGGGCAGCTGCAATGTCTTGGTTTTGAATGTAGGGATAAGCCAGAAAGAGAAGATAAGGAGAGCAGAAAAGGAAGACTCATTTTAGCAGAGTCCTTAGGCTAGTCTTTTTATAGTTAAGAAACAAAATTTATTTGTTGCCCTGCTGAAAGGTATTCCCTTTTTTGATAGAAATTAGTGGTTGATCATTAAAATGTGTACAACTTAAGTGTATTCCTGGTTGTGGTAATGTGTTTGCTTTTTCCTCTTGGGTTCATAAAGACGGTCAGTAATTAAGCAACACCTGGAATCCCTACAGCTATTTTTAAAAGCATTACAATTAAAAGTATCAAATATATTTTTTTCTGTGAACCTGTGGAGAGGAAAAGACAGCCCTCATTTTCCCTTGAGGTGATTAACACTTTGGAAGGTAATGGGTTATAAAAGTAGATAGCCAACACAGGTTTTATTTGGTTAGCCTGCGCTGTTTTGCTGTTATACAAGCTATACTGTTGTAAATTCTACAATGTAAAAGAAAACATTCATGTCTGAAGGAGAATGGGCTCAAACATTCTTATTGTATGCACAGTATAGCCATCACTGATGTGTACACTACTATTCTTCTTTCCTAGAAACGCTAAAACCTATTTTCCATTATTCATATTTTGTCATTTCCCTGCCTCAATGAACTTTATGTAAAACTTTGGACTACAGATTTTGTAGCAAATATATATATATATATATATATATATATATATATATATATTTCCTAAAGTTGGAGTCATTTATCTAGACAGATGGTCATGCTAGTTGAACACATTGTGCATAAATGCTACATAGCATAACCAGAGTATAGAATGTTCTCTTTTATAAGAAGAGAAAAGTCACCATACATTATAGAGAAAAAACGTATTTCATCTATGTGTTACAAATTTTTTAAAAAATTATTGAACACAAAGATCAGTGTGATAATTTATTTTCTTTGATTCAATGGTTCATCATTATGTATAGTTGAGCTGAATTCTAGTTAATGGTTTATTTTAGTAATTTTTCACACAAATTTGCAGGTGGGGAAATAATATTTTTTGAGTCTGCGTTTATGTTAGGATTTGACATATGCTAAATCATTTTAATCTTATCTTTCTCATAGAATAGTTATGATTAATAGTTCAGTTTTACAGTTGAGAAAACAAACTCAGAAGCATTCAGTACTGTGCATAAAGATGTGAGTTTGAAGGCTGGTGTAGTTGTCTTACTTAAAGTACAGCTCTTGTGCTGTTCTTGTCCTGAGAACCTTTGGTGGTGTCCCATTATGCAGAGAATAAAACACAGATCTTGAGGAGATATCTCCATAAATGGATTTCATTCTATGTTTTTCTTTACTTCCAACTTTTAAACTTGATGCTTCTACCATATACTGGATAACCCAGTACTTCCTGAAAATATTCTGAGATTCCCTTTGTTCCTGGTTCATGCTCCTTTCCCCCTCCATATGGAATTCTTTTTGTCATCTCTGCCAGTGAACATCCTCGCCTTCCTTCATTGTCCAGATCAATTGCCAGCTACTATGAGTGTTTCTCAGTCGTTCAGGTGGAATGAGTTATCCCTCCACAAGAGAAAAAAAATAATATGTCTTTATTACCAAAAATCCTCTGTTCAGGAAATCAGTCATGTGTATGTCTATTTCATTGCTTCTGATAAGTTATACTACTTTAGAAAAAAGTTATATTTTATTTTTATGTATCTTCTGCTTTACCCAATAAAATATCTTGCATATAGTAAGCACTAATATTTTTGCATTAGCTCTCTCGTTGATAGAATATTTTATAAATTAGATTTTTGTGTATTCAGAAATATTGGAAATGGCAGAGGTCTGATTAATATAGGAGTACCACAGTGATACATATGCACAGATTCTAGAGAGATCTCTACAGTATGTAGCATGACTATTTGATAATTTTCTATTTTATTGTTATTATAAATTTAGTCCTTTTATTAATTTCTAGAAAGCAGCTCATCTAAAATCAGTTATAAATATTGAAAAAATTAAAATTCAGTAGGTTTCCTGTTTATATTAAGGACACCTGGCATATCTCTTTTTTTTTAATTGTGTTATTTTAGTCACCATACAATTTTTTTTTAAGATTTTATTTATTTCAGAGAGATAGTATGTGAGTGAGAGAGGTGGGGAGGTTGAGGAGCAAAGGGGTAGAAAGAGTGAGTGAGAAAGAATCTCAAGTCAACTCTACACGGAGTGAGGAGCCCAATGCAGGGCTCAGTCTTAATGACGACTTGAGCTGAAATAAGAGTCTGATGCTTAACCAGCTGAGTCCCCCAGGCTCCCTGCACATGGCATATATTCAGCTCTCTAAACATGGTTGCAAAATAAGATAAATTGTTTGTATTTGTTACCCTAGATATTCCCTTGGCAGTGTTCCGTCCTTTGTTCACAGTGGCAACTGGCAGTTATAGAAATCATTTTTATTATCACTAGTAGTAGAGACTTAGTGTTTCAACAGTTTCTTAGGTCAGACTAAATTGTAGATCATAGAATCTTAAGGATCATTTAGTTAAGGACATCTCAGTATTGGTTTATCAATTTAGAGATGTAAGCGATCCCTTCTAGTTTATACCCAAAATGTTAGTATTTGTGTGTTCTACCAATTTATTGCTATAGCTTTTTGCATATTCTCATACATTGCTATGACTTCCTAAAATGTCAGTAACCAGTGAGATCATCCCACTAAATTTACATACCAGCCCCAGAGAGATGTAAAGACAATACACATATCATTGGCATCCTGAAACCAGAACCCAGATCTTTCAGTTTCATGTACAATAATTTTTCTAGATATTATGGTAACTGATGCTGTATTGAAAATTCATAACATTAAAGATAAACAAAGGAAAATGATATATTGAATGACAACCTTAAGAATCAGGCTTATTACTCATTTTTATTTGTCCTTTAATTCCTAAATTAATTCCGGAAACAGAATGTAGTACAAGACATGTAGTCACAACAAAACAATTCTTAGCCTTCTTTATTTCTGTTTATTTTTTTTTTTCATGTTAAACATTTTCTTTGAAGCAAGTAGAAACTCTGCATCTTGTGATAAGTCTCTGAAGTACAGAGGAAATGAGAATCTGGCAAACACCTCTAATGAAGTAAGCAATCATTTGAATTATTTTTTTGTTTAGGCAAAATATAAATGATGGTGATTTTGACTTGAACAAAATTCAGCATTTATTTTATCAGTATGCATTCTAACAATGCCTTTTTTCATAAAACTAACAGCAAAGCCCCTACCCCACCAAAAAAAAGAAAGAAAAGAAAAAAAAAGGTAAGTGAACCAAAACAGGTATGGCAAATATTAAGAACCTTACTTATTTTCTAGACTAAAAAAAGGGGAAACAGTTACTGTTGATGCTTCAACATGAAGTTTGCAATGCATTTTATCAATTACAATACTAAACAAACACTATTACTTTATTCTATCACTATTATAGTAAACTAGAACTAACTTTAGATCAAAAATCCAATTTCCACCTAAAGCAATCTACACATTTAATGCAATTCCTATCAAAGTACCATCCATCTTTTTCAAAGAATTGGAACAAATAATCCTAAAATTTATATGGAACCAGAAAAGACCTCGAATAGCCAAAGGGATATTGAAAAAGAAAGCCAAAGTTGATGGCATCACAATTCCGGACTTCAAGCTCTATTATAAAGCTGTCATCATCAAGACAGCATGGTACTGGCACAAAAACAGACACATAGATCAATGGAACAGAATAGAGAGCCCAGAAATAGACCCTCAACTCTATAGTCAACTAATCTTTGATAAAGCAGGAAAGAATATCCAATGGAAAAAAGACAGCCTCTTTAATAAATGGTGTTGGGAAAATTGGACAGCCACGTGCAGAAAAATGAAATTGGACCATTTCCTTACACCACACACAAAAATAGACTCAAAATGGATTAAGGACCTCAATGTGAGAAAGGAATCCATCAAAATCCTTGAGGAGAACACAGGCAGCAACCTCTTCGACCTCAGCCGCAGCAACATCTTCCTAGAAACATCGCCAAAGGCAAGGGAAGCAAAGGCAAAAATGAACTATTGGGATTTCATCAAGATCAAAAGCTTTTGCACAGCAAAGGAAACAGTTAACAAAATCAAAAGACAACTGACAGAATGGGAGAAGATATTTGCAAACGACATATCAGATAAAGGACTAGTGTCCAAAATCTATAAAGAACTTAACAAACTCAACACCCAAAGAACAAATAATCCAATCAAGAAATGGGCAGAGGACATGAACGGACGTTTCTGCAAAGAAGACATCCAGATGGCCAACAGACACATGAAAAAGTGCTCCATATCACTCGGCATCAGGGAAATACAAATCAAAACCACAATGAGATATCACCTCACACCAGTCAGAATGGCTAAAATCAACAGGTCAGGATATGACAGATGCTGGCGAGGATGCGGAGAAAGGGGAACCCTCCTACACTGTTGGTGGGAATGCAAGCTGGTGCAACCACTCTGGAAAACAGCATGGAGGTTCCTCAAAATGTTGAGAATAGAACTGCCCTATGACCCAGCAATTGCACTACTGGGTATTTACCCTAAAGATACAAACGTAGTGATCCAAAGGGGCACGTGCACCCGAATGTTTATAGCAGCAATGTCCACAATAGCCAAACTATGGAAAGAACCTAGATGTCCATCAACAGATGAATGGATCAAGAAGAAGTGGTATATATACACAATGGAATACTATGCAGCCATCAAAAGAAATGAAATCTTGCCATTTGCGACAACATGGATGGAACTAGAGCGTATCATGCTCAGTGAAATAAGTCAAGCGGAGAAAGACAACTATCATATGATCTCCCTGATATGAGGAAGTGGTGATGCAACATGGGAGCTTAAGTGGGTAGGAGAAGAATAAATGAAACAACATGGGATTGGGAGGGAGACAAACCATAAATGACTCTTAATCTCACAAAACAAACTGAGGGTTGCTGGGGGGAGGGGTGTTGGGGGAAGGGGGTGGGGTTATGGACATTGGGGAGGGTATGTGCTTTGGTGAGTGCTGTGAAGTGTGTAAACCTGGCGATTCACAGACCTGTATCCCTGGGGATAAAAATATATATTTATAAAAAATAAAAAATTTATTAAAAAAAAATCCAATTTCCTAGAATGATTTGTCTAATGTCTGATTCTTTTTTTTTTTTTTAAAGACTTTTATTTATTTATTTGACAGATGGAGATCACAAGTAGGCAGAGAAGCAGGCAGAGAGAGAGGAAGCAGGCTCCCCGCTGAGCAGAGAGCCAGATGCGGGGCTCGATCCCAGAACTCTGGGACCATGACTTGAGCCGAAGGCAGGGACCCTAACCCACTGAGCCACCCAGGCGCCCCTTAATGTCTGATTCTTTAAAGACCTGTTTACACACCCCTTCTGCTGATTTTTTTCTTGCACAAATTCATGACTCTACAATTTACAGTAATGATGCATTATAAGTAATATGTTTTAAAATCAATAGTTCTTATTCAAAAGTGACCTTTTTCACATATATCCACATCTGAGTTACTGATTGATTAAGTTCCATCTGTATTCTTTCTAAAACAGGAATTTATGGTGGTTCCCCTATTTCCTGGGCTGGAAGTGGGTGACTTTCTTGAATGTGGCAAAAAATTACATTTTCTGACTAGGACTTAGTATAAACTATGGCCACAAAGCATATATGTATCTCTCTTTTCCTCTTTACCTCTCTTACTTTTTCCACTTCCTCTCACTCTCCCTCCCACTACCTATGCCAAGTTCCCTAGCTCACTGAAAGAGAATTGATTAACATGGCACTGTAGCCTAAAGTGTTTTAGAAATATGTATATATTCTAGCAAATCTGTCTCTAAGACTCAGATCAAGATCCATGTCAAGACCTCTGAAAGGTGTGAAATTTAACCCTAACTGCAAGTTAACAATTGAGCCTGCCAGTTTCATAGGTATTGATGCAAGATACAAGACTCTTGGCACAGAGACAGAGGACTCTATTACTTGCAGTAGAGCAGACACCATTAACTTCATATTTGCATTGTTACCCAAGTCCCTAGGCCTTGGTGAAAGGCAACCAAGGAGGATGTGTGCATGCAGTGGGGTTTGAGGAAAGTTGAGGAAAATGAGTTTAGGAAACTCTATTCCTTTAAAGTAGCTGTGAGCAAACCAGCTCAACCTTTACCACCAACAGAAGTATCTCTTTATTATCTTGGAATGCAAACAAACTTCCCTTCTGCCCCAGAGGAAGGCCCTTTATTATCTTGGAATGCAAACAAACCTCCCTCCGCCCCAGAGGAAGACCCTATCTCTCTAATGATTATTCCCCAAACAAGTATCTGTGAAAAGATAGTCCAGAACAAAAGGTGTAACTAGAAGTGTGGAAATGAGAGAGACCCAAGAGTTTTCTTGTATCTCCCCAACAAATAGTGGCAGACATGATCCTGTTAGTAAGACTGTATGTAAAGATATGAATTTCTGTCCTCTGGTGTATGTTTGCATGCTATTTTCATCTTAAGCAAAAATAGCTGAAATGCAGAAGTAGAATTAATCTAAAGTTGTTATAAAACTGGCAGAGATGAAATAGTAATGCCTAGTGCTGGTGAGAATTTAGAAAAACGGGTACTTCTGCTAATGTTAGTATAATTCGACACATTTTTAAATAGGCAAATTTGTCATTATGTATCAAAAGTCTTAAAATCTGTGTGACAAATGCTCTAGGAATTTTTCCAAACAAATCAATACAGATGTGGACCAAAACAGGAACATTTATTAGTTACGTTTTCTATAAAACCAAGAAAGCTACTTGAATTACTTACATCATAAATAAAAAGGGGGTGATTTAAGCAAATTTGGGTTCACTTATACAATGTACTATAATATACAAAATAAAAACCATGTTATGGAAAAATTCTTAACACCATTGTAAAATATTCACAGTGTAGGGCCAGAGGCTACAAAGCAATGTATACTACAATATTTTTTTTAAAAGGGAGTACATATCTTTGTATGCATGTGAGTATATAAATGTAGAATTACTGAGAAATTGCATACTAAAATGTTAATGAGATGAAAAATTGAAGTTACTGGTTATCTGTTAATTCATTTGCTTTAAGCTTTTCTACTTTTCTAAGATTTTTATATTATTTTAATAATTATTCATGTGTTATTTTATCATTAGAAATATGTGTTTTTTAACTTTGAATTCAGACTTCCTGATGTAAAGTAGAGTATTACTCCATGACAAGAAAATACAAGATTGTTAATTTATGCTGTATTTCTAAATGATTGGTTATAACAAAGACATAAAAGGTCAGACACTGACTTTAGATCATACCTCACCATCCATCTTGGGTACAAATGTGGTGTTGAAAAAAATTAGTTAATAATAAACAGAATAGGGTGCCTGGGTGGCTCAGTGGGTTAAGCCACTGCCTTTGGCTCAGATCATGATCTCAGGGTCCTGGGATCGAGTCCCGCATCAGGCTCTCTGCTCAGCAGGGAGTCTGCTTCCTCCTCTCTCTGCCTGCCTCTCGGCCTACTTGTGATCTCTCTCTCTGTCAAATAAACAAATAAAATCTTAAAAAATAATAATAAACAGAATAAAAAATATATGAATTATTTTATAAATTACATTTTCACAAAATTTATATACTTCTGATCAAAAGTGAGATATCAAAATGTCCAGTATTTTAAATGCCAATATTAAGAAAATATTAAGAAGAGAAAATGTACTAATATGGAAAAAAAGACTATTTATACCTCCATGGAACTGTTTTATGCAAAGTGCTTACACATGGCAGCTTAGAGCATTATTGTCATCATTTAGAATCATATCACAGTGGTGCCTGGGTGGCTCAGTGGGTTAAAGCCTCTGCCTTCAGCTCAGGTCATGATCTCAGGGCCCTGGGATCGAGCCCCACATCAGACTCTCTGCTCAAAGGGGAGCCTGTTTCCTCCTCTCTCTCTCTCTGCCTGCTTTCGGCCTACTTGTGATCTCTATCTGTCAAATAAATAAATAAAATCTTAAAAAAAAATAGAATCATATCACAAAAATTATAAAATCAAGCTAGTTTATATTTTCAAAACTATAATTTATATGAATTTTAAATATTAGCAAGTGAAAAAAAGGCTTTTTCTATTTTCAGTACCATTATTTTCATTTCAATACATACTTTACTATATACCTTTGCCCATACACCAAATCTAACATTATTTTTTAGAAATTATGAATAACTCATGCTTAGTTTTGCATAATTAATTCAGTTAATAAAATAGTGTTCACTACTTGTAAAATGGGAAATATTGAAATTCTTACTATACCACAGATTTTACAAATTAATTTTAAAATAAAGTTTTAATAAAATACTAATTTAAATATTAACTTTAAATCATATCAAATTTGCTATAAAATGATAAAATTAATTTTTAAATTTCTTACTGTGTTCAGAAATTATATATAATTCTGTAGGAAAGTTGTTGGTATGCACACAAGGCAGAGAAGGCATGTATGTTTGGAGCACAGTGATTAAATATGAGTATTTTTTTTTTCAAATAAAAACCTACATCCTAAATACAATGAAAACCTCATCTACCAAATCTCTTATCTTCAACTCTTATAAAATTCATTGTCTTATGTGTGAGCTAATGAGTTTTGTTTGCCCACTCCAGATGCACACTTTGTTCGTCTTCCCATACTGTCTGCCCTAGCAAGCTGTTCTCTGTGAATGACATCCCAGTAGCATACTCAGTGGTGTTTCATTCAGCCATGGTGGAAGTATTTACCCCATGGAAACCCAAACGTGCTATAATTCAGAGGGCTTTTTTTCCCCTTCTATTGCCAAGAGCCAGTGGTTAAGCATTTACCAGCGTAAAGCTATACCTCATATATATACCCAAGGCTATTAATTATATAAATTACCAAAAAGTTTAAGCTGCAAATTAGCATTTTAATTGTGTGTGTGTGTGTGTGTGTGTGTGTAAAACTGAAAGGAAATCGAGGGATTACCTGTTGAGAATCTCCGATAGGAAAAAAAAAAAAAGTTTGATCAGATGGAATTTAAGATGAGGCAAAATGAAAGAGGAGAATTCCTGAACAAATGAAATAACTGACTGTTATTTGGTAATTTATTAACTCAAGTGAAGTATCAGGGAAATTGAAAGAATGTTAAAGGAAAGAACTCTATTTAATCTTTATAACAAGGGAAATAAAATATGGTGTTCCTGTCATCCTTACTAGTTCATCAGTATTTGCTGAATCAAATCCAGCTTCCCCTCCTCTATGAAATTTTATAGTGAGAGGTCTGCTATAGTATCAGTTACTTGAAGGACTATGTACAGTTATTAAAGTATTGGGAAGGACAAGAAAACAAATGTTAATCAAAACTCTTAGCAGTATTCTTACTGTTGAAAAAAATACAATACAAATACAACCTAGAACAAAAAGGGTAGATAATTCCTTTTACCACATTAATACTGAAGTTTATTTTTTTCAAATTAATATCCTTGCACATATAATGAACAGTAACTCCAAGGTTTCTGAAGTTATAATAATGTGCTTATCAAAGAAAAAAAAATAACTCCAGTTAAATACTTTCCTCCTTGTAACAAAAGCTGTAGTGAAGATATATCACAAACAGATGGTGCAGAGGATGTGAGCCGGCTGGATGATGGCAGGATAATATCACTAAACCAGAATAAATTCCTGCTTGAGCCTGAGGATGGAACTGCTCAGAGAAAATAGATAAGAAGCCAACATACTGGGGTTGGAAACACAGACATATCTGCTTAATATCCAAGTAACGGATCTCAAATATCAGGAAAGGCTGAGGATGGAATTGAGTTGTAAGACAGGTCAGAGGGAGGTAGTCACATTCTTCCTGTGATGGTAATATGACGGCGATCCCAAGGAACTCTGTAGAGCCATGCAGCCCTGCAAAGCTTTAAATAAATGCACATCTACAAATTCCACCAAGCACTCCACAGTATCTGCAAGCCAGGACTGCTTAACATATGGCATGTGGGCATGCAGACCCTTTTATATGTGTAGATCTAGATGCAAAAATGAGGAGGAATGTGGAATTGAAATGTGATAATTGTCTTTTTGTGCTTGCTCTTTTGGGTGTGCCTCTGTGTGTTAAGGATTAATATGGGTGAGAAAGGAAGTAAGGAGAAGGCAGGAGGCCTGGTTTACTCTAATCATCTACTTGTTGACTCCAAAAGCAAAAAATTGGACATTTGTATGCATTGATCCTTCCCTTACTTAAGTATAAGGCTAATAAAAAGCAAATAATGTTCAGTTGTGCAGAAGTTTAAATATAACATCAATAGATTTTTAGATAAGTTAGGTGTAAGATGTATATTTTTGCATGATTTATTATACAATTGAATTTTGAAGTAAAAATGTACATATTAGAGATTTGAGATTTATTTCAGCATGAATTCAACAACTGAATAAACTCAAAAATTTATACATTTTATGTTTCAAATCTTTTAAAGTCAAAACATCAAGCAATATGGTTTAATTAAAAAACATGAGGCTATCATTAACTCATTTAGATTATTCATTCTCTCACTGACAGCTATACGTTAAATCATGTTATGATTGTATTCACCAAAATCCATGATTTGAATTTTTTTTAAAAAGTACTTTGATGGGCATCAATATATTTTAAAACTCATCTGTGCATATTTGAAAATGAAAGATGCTGTTAAGTTAGTATTTGGAAAAACTGAAAGAGAAATTTCAAGAGGCAGAGTCTGACAAAATGAATCATGAAAACAATCTGTTTTTAAGTATAAGATAATTTAAAAAGCCTAAAGATTGATGAGCAGTGCCATGCAAAAGTGTTAATTGACTACAGTAAATATTATGTGTAAGGCACAGAGCAGTTGATGGTGGGAGTGTCGAGAACTTTTTAAAAAAAATTTGTATTTTTATTGAAGTACAGCATACGTATAGAAAAGTACTCAAATCACAATTACACAGCTTGATGAATTTTTGATGTGGGAGAAACCCACATAACCAGCACTTGTATCAAAAACCAGAATATTTCCGGCCCCCGGGTTCCAACTTATGCACTGTTCGATCACGACATCTACTCCCAGGGGTAACCGATATCCTGAATTCTGCCACTGTGCATTAGTTTTGCCTAAAACATATTCCTTTTCAAATCTCTCTTCTATCCTTCTATCCTTCTATCTTCTATCTTCTATCCTTCTCCTCCTCTTTGTGCTCATCACCGTAACATTTATACAGCATTTAGCATATGCCAAGAGCCCTACATACATTGTGTCACTCAGTCTTTAAGACAGTCCTATAGAAAATTTTTTAAAAAAATTTAAAAAACTTAAAAAGCAAAACTATAAAATAGATATCATTATTATTACCTACATCATATAAATGAAGAAATTGTACCTTAGAGTACTTAAGTAAATACCTGGTAGTAAAGGTAATGAAAAACAGATCGTAGATTCTTGTCACTCATACTTTAAGACATCACACTAACAGCACCCACCTTTTTTCCACATGAGTAGTTTTACTCCTACAAAGCTTCAGTTTCTTTGGAAAAAAATATTTGTCAGTGCACAGGCACAGAAGCTAAAATATTGTTATAGCATCTGCTTATACACATACATGCACACATCTATATGTAATATATTAATATTATATATATATTATATATAATATATATATTAATCTCACTGCAGAGTTTACGTATGTTTGGGGATATGAGAGAACACATTATTGGAGAAAGATTCAGGTAAGTTTTCTGTTGAGAATCACTGCAGCATCAAATCAGTATTTCTGATGGGAATGTGTATATGTCAAGGCAGAAAAAGAATAGTTGAGAAAGACTGGTCTAACAAAAGAGAATGACACATTACAGTCACCCAAGGTATAACTCACTCTAAATTCTATGGTAGGATGTAAAAAAAGTATAATGTAGCTCAGCAAAGTGAGCATTTAGTTCTGTTGGGGTGGATGTGGGTAGTTTCAGGAAGTCTTCAAAAAAAGATTTTTTTCCCCCTAGTTCTAGAAGGGATGATAGTGTTAAAAATAGAGTATTTGAGGCAGAGAAATTAATTAGCATGATCAGGCACAGAGGGCCACAATTTGGGGGAAATGCACATAGTAAGCTGTGGATAAATTTGAAATGGAAAATATAGAAAGATCCATTGTAGGGCTGTGGATTTTCAGAACATAGCTCCCAAACAGGTGGCCTCTTTGGTGAACTAAAAGAGAGTCATGTCTAAATGCAGTGTGGCCTCCTGAATTGGATCTTGGAACTGAAAAAAAACATGAGTGAAAAACTGGCAAAACCCAAGTAAAGTCTGGAGTTTAGGTCATATTAATATACTATAGTTTTGACAAATATACCATAGTTTATAAAATGTTAACATTAGGGATGAAAGATGGATGAAGAAGAGAATGAACTTTGTGTGCTATTTATGCAACTTTTTTGTAAATCTAAATTTACCCCAAATTAAAATTTTATTCAAAACTTAAAAAGAGGGTTAGGTGTCAAAGAGATAGCTTTCTCATTTTGTTCTTTCTTCTTCTCACCATACCTTGGGTATGTATTGACTTGCTCCATGGTTACTTGAAGGAGGAAAAAAACAGAATAAACCCTTTACTAGCAGGAAGCAACAAAGGAACTTTATGTAGCTATTTCATCCTAATCATCTTGTTCCTTCCCACCTTCTCCCACCACCTTACCCCCAATCTTGAAAAGGAGCAGAGGAATGCATTTGTCTTCATCAGCTCTGGCTACTGTTACAAAACACCACAGAGAGAGTGGTTTAAACAACAGAAATTTATTACTTACAGTTCTGAAGACTGGAAGTGTAAGATCAAGGTGTCAGCAGGATTAGTATCTTCTGAGGAGTCTTTCCTTGGGTTGATGGTCTTTCCTTAGTGTGTTTGGGAAGGGAGGGTGGGAGGGAGACAGAGAGAGAGCAGGCAAACTATTAAGGTTCATTTTAAAAGGGCACTAATCCCATCATGAGGACCTCATCCTTCATGATCTCATCTGAATCTAATTACCTCTCAGGGTCTTCACCTACAAATATTATCAAATTGGGAGTTAGGGCTTCAAAATAAGAATTTAGGGAGGAACACAGTTAGTCTATAACAGTGTTAGGGCTAGGCTTACTGGGCAAATGGAAACAGAGTACCTGACAGTAAGACCAGAGCCTCTGTACCCCAGGAACATTCCCACCCATCCCAAACTCACTAGAGGAGCAGTCACTGACCACCAAACGTTTTCTCCTCCTGCCAAGTATCAGGTTGGTAAAAATGAGCACATAGGAAATATAAGGAAATATTTGAGGAACATGACCCAAAGGAGAATTAATGAACTAAAAAAAAAATATATGCATAACCATCTTTTATATTGAATAACTCTGTGATGAGATGAATCAGATCTAGATGAGTTGGTGCCAAGCACATATTCACATAAATCTATTGCAGAATAGCCCAGTTATATATATAGGAAAAGACCTAAGGAGAGGTAAATTTCTACAAGGGCTGATGTGGCTCTCTCTGTCTTAAACATTATCTTCAGTAACTATGTATCTGTCCAACGGGGATTCAACTCTGTATATATAAGACAATGTTGTAGATTGTGTCATGTATTCTGACTATACCTAACTCATTTTGAAATCCTTAGAGAAAAAAAATACTGTTGCCATATCCAAGCATTGCTTGTGTCTAATGCTTTTTATCAATCTGAGCCATTTATTGATACAATGGCCATTGAGATAAAAGATTTAACCACAGTTGTTAGATTGAAATAGATATGTAGAGCTTTACTCCCATTTAATATCAAACCACTCCTTTAGAGTCAAAAGTGGAACAATCATGAAAGTCAAACAAAGCCATAAAGGAATATTAATATATAAAAAATAAATATCCTATAGATTATGTTCTGTAATGACAATGTATAAAATATTAAATTGAGGGGAAAACAACTAAAATATTATTTCTGTTTAGAAATTAAAAGTATATACCATTATATTAAGGGATAGCATAAGGCAAATTAAGAAATGCTTACAATTAAAAAGAAAAAAACAAGAAAGGAAAACATATTGAAATAAATGCCTAGGAAAAACCAGTGAACTGAAGAATAACCATACACACAAAAACTGGAAGGTAGTTCTTTAAAATATTAATAAGACTGTTGACTTTTTGGCAAAGCTGGTGCAAGAAAAGAACAAAAGAAAAATATCAGAATGAAAGAACAGATGTTACTTCAGAAAGAACAATAATCAAAAAAACAATTGCAAGGATATTATGAATAACAAATATGTAGTAGTAGTAGTACATTAAAAAACAGATGAAATGGATAGTTTTCTGGGAAAATATACAATTTCAATATTGGAATAAGAATAAAAAGGAAAAATTGAATAGATCAGGGAATATGGATTTCACCATTCCAGAGCATTCAAGAAATAATAATAGCCAACATTTATATAACATTTTTCTGTGTCAAGAACTGTTCTAAAACCTTTACAAACCTTTAAAACCCTTAATATACTTATTAGTATATTTTTTCCCAGCAGTCCTAAGCATTAGATGTTATAATTGTTCCCATTTTACAGATGGAAAACTGGAGTCACAAATTGGTAAGTTGCCCACAGTCACATAGCCAACAAGAGGGAGAACAGTGATTTTATTTCACAAGGTCATATCACATTTATCTTCTTAAATACTCTGCTGTACTGTTTCTCTAAATTGAAATACCTTAATTTATTGATTCTAAAATGCACTTTTTTCATAGTTTGACATCTCAAAAATCAGAATACGTCCAATACTGAAAACACCATTACTTCCCATTGGTCTGGAATATTTTTAAAAAAATATATCATAAACTTAGATGTTACTTTCAGTTTCATGAAAGGAAAGAAAAAATGCAACTTTCAACATTTCAGCCAATAAATCACTTGAGGAAGGAATATGAATCTTAGTTATTTTCTGAAAAACTTTTTTTGAGACTTTCTAATAAAATAAAGTGTCAGCATCATAATTTACAGAGGGCATCATTGTCTTTGAAGAAATCATGGAGTTGAGAATGCTGTATCACCAGTGTTTTTGTAGGCACAAAGGCTGGTGCTATGCAGAAAACATAGGCCTTGATGACTCAGTCAAAGTCTAATCGTATATATATACTTCGAAATCTGAAAGGATATTTTCAAAAGATTTAAAATACTGAGGGATAAGAAATTCATTGTAACTCTTTTTATGTTGTTCTTTTCATTGTGTATATAAACTAACTATACATTTTACAATTGTTGCTATCTTGGCTATAATGAAATATAATAGGCAAAAGATTTCAACCCACATGACAGAGACTTTCACAAATATCTCTTATCCTTTTTTCCTTTAGGATTGAAATGTTTTTCTCTGCTCTACGTGTCTCTGCCTCCTCTCTCAATTTTGAGTATACTGAAACCGACTAAGACTATAGTTCCCAGCATCCCTTGAAGCTAAATGAATCATATGACCACATTCTGGCCAATGTTTGTGGTGGAAGTGGTAGTGCAACTTCTAGGTTGTACTCAGAAGGGGAAGAGTCAGCTGTCTCATTTCTTTTCTCACATTCCTGTTTATTGGAATGTGGCAGCATTTCAAGCATCCATTTGAGACTGTGAGATGCCAGCCACATTCTTAGTTTGTGGAATCACAGAAAGAAGGAGCCAACTCTGTGTCTTACAGTGAATGTGACAAGTAAATACTAAAGAATACCCAACTAAAGATTCCTGAGTTATGATTGGTGGAAAAGTGAAGACTTTTTTTTTTTTCCTAGAAGGCTGTATTTTATCTAGAGTTTATATGTTAATTAGGATTTATGTGTTCTGAAATTTACTATCAAAGCATAAGTAACTAAGAAATACATTTTCAAGAGAAAGAGATATTTTCTAAAAAATATTCTTCAATTTTAGTTACACAGAACACAAAGGTTGAGATCACAGCCACTGAGTTGATACTCTAATAAAAATCCAGTATCTTAACCATATATCTTGCCCCGATTAAATTATGAAAACTTAAAATATCTGAAACTTTGTCAGAATGGGAAGAAGAACTCTAAAAGAAAACATTTTTTCTCAATTGTTATAAAGTATATTTTACTATTAACTTTGGCAGGCTTGTATGGTGTGTATGTATGTGTGTGGGTGCGTGCACATACATATGCATGTGGGTGGGTAGGAGACAGAGCTAGGATTTAATAAAACATGTTTTAAGGTTTTAATTTAGATTAATATTTCTATTAAAATATAAAACAGAGCCTTTTAAAAACAGAGCCTTTTCATTCCCCCCTCCACCAAAGAAAGCATTTTGTTTTATAACATACCTTAAGGAAATGAGATGTAAAATTTTACTAAAGAGCTTATCTTGGCAAAATTAGAGTTGGGGCACTTCCAAGTTCCCACATGGAATATAAATTCTCATGAGAGATGATCTTTTCATTTGGAGTCAGATATTTGGCTAATATGAGGAGTCAGTAGATTAAGAATTACATCAAAAACACATGAAGTTTAATAGGTGAAACTGTACCAAACCATAATGCAATGGCAATGAATTACTTTGTTCCTTAAATTCTTATAAAAAGGAATTCATTTATATTTGCCTCAAAAAGTGTATGTTTTAGAGCAGAAATTGTAACAGCTTCATATAAAAACCACATTTTTATAAATATAACTCTTTTTAGGAATCATCTTAATATTAGCTATGATATTATTATGGATCATGATATTTGCAAAGTGCTGGAACTGATGTTAAGTACTGTGCATACACTTATGTTAATATTTTCATCTAACAATTTCCCAAGATGAGGAAACTGAGGTACATAGAAATTAACTTGCCCAGGGTCATACTGATGGTAAATGATAGTGATAGAATTAAAATCAGGTCCGAGGGGTGCATAGTGGCTCTTCTGCCTTCAGCTCAGGTCATGATCCCAGAGTCCTAGGATCAAGCCCTATATCAGGGCTCCCTGCTTAGTGGGGAGTCTGCTTCTCCCCTACATCTGTCTGCCACCCCCTTGCTTGGTGTGTGTGCACATTCTCTCCCCCTCTGTGTCAAATAAATAAAATCTTAAAAAAAAAAATCAGCTCCACATCCAGTCCCTTTCTTTTGTACCACAAAGATTCATATTGGACTAAAAGCAAAATTAGAGGTTATGAGGAATTTTAGTATATTTAAAATGAGAAAGGATATTCTAGATTGAGTGAAAAAACTAAGGATTGCTTAGTCAAGGTACAGGATATATACACCTAAGTTCATTTATATAATGCTGCCTAAATATTATCTCGACCTAACCTTTCTACATATTTAACTGTTCATATTATACTTTCTGGCTATCTGAAGGCAATCACTCACATATAGACAAGATTTTGTACTTGTTTTAGTAATTAGCTTTCCTCTTTTGTGCTTTAGATGTAAGCTATATAAATGCTTTTATGTATGTGTTTATACAAACATACTTAAAGGTATTAAAATAACAGATGATGCTACTCGTCTAGAGTTTTATCAAAAGAAAGTACAATATATGAGAAAAAGAGCATAACAGTAGGGTGGACTTGTTTTATTAGAAAAGGACATTTCTTCAAAGATAGTTCCAACTGTATTTGGGATAGAGGACATAGCTGAAAGCTAATATATCTATATTATAACAGGACAGCCCATTTAAAGCAATTTGATGCTTATTGAGTACATTCAAATGACTTTATAAGATTATGAAACCTGCCTTGTCTTGCCAAGGACAAATGAATGGCCTGCTATTCAACCAACTGTGTTGTTTCATATAAGGATTAACATCCCTCCACCTAAATCATTAGCTTATAAAATTGAAGACATTTTTTTGGCAGAAATTAGCTGAGGTTCCAGGCAGTAATCCCTCTGCATTTTTATTGGCATGACAATTAAAACCACCTCTAATAATCAGAACACTATATTAAAAAGTAAATATCATAGTTAGGTAAATATAGAGGGTGTAAAAGATCTGTGCTAAAAAAAAAAAAAAAAAAAGGCCTGTGCTCTTTTGGTTCTAATATTAGGTGGAAAACATTTATCAAGAGATTCTGATATTCATCAATGATATTTTCAAATACTAATGGCTCTACTGTCCATAATTCTTCAGGAAAAATTGTTAGTTTTCTCATATCTTATTAATATTTTATATCTGTGCATTATATCAAGATAAAAAGTATCCTCTTCTATCAGTTTTTTAATAGAATTTTTTAGAGCATTTTTAGGCTCACAGAAAAGTTAGTGGACTTTTAGGGAAGTGAAACTATTGCATTTGATACTATAATGGTGGATTCTTCTCATTAGTCATTTGTCAAAACCCAAAGAATATACAATACCAAAAAGGAACTGTAATATAGACTTTGGGTGATAATAATGTGTCAGGACAGCTTCACTGATTGTAATGAATGCACCACTGTGGTGCAGAATCTTGAAAGTGGGAAAGGTTCCATGTGGTGTGGGAGTGTGGAGGGTGCATTAGGGGGTAAATAGGAACTCTCAGTATTTTCCACTAAATTTTTCTGTAAATAACAGAGCAAGATCTAGTGGAATTAATTCCAGGAATGTAAATTTGGTTTAGCATTTGAAAATCAACTAGTTGGGTATCATCACATTCATAGAAAGAAGTTAATAGATCTTTTCAAAAGATATAGAAAAAGGTTTTGATAAAATTTGACACCCATTCATGATTTAGCTTTTACCAAACTAGTGCCAGATAGAACTTCCTTAATTTAATAAAGTTTTCTATAAAAAATCCTACAGATAACATCATTTATACTGATGGAAATTACATATAGGCAGTACCTTATTTAGAATGGTTTGACTTAGTTTTTTGACTTTATGATGGTGCAAAAGATATAAGCAAGCATTCAGTAGAAAGCGTAATTTAAATTTTTGATTTTTTAATCTTTTCCACGGCTAGTGATGTGTAGTATGATCAGTACTCTGTCTTGGTGCTGGGCAGTAGCACAGCTCACAGTCAGACCACCATAAGGGTATTCCACCAATGCTCTTATGACCATTCTGTACCCACACAACCATTCCGTTTTTCACTTTCAGTACATTATTCAATAAATTACATGAGCTATTCAACACTTTATTATAAAATAGGCTGTCAATGATTTTGTCCAACTGTAAGCTAATGTAAGTGTCCTGAGCATGATTAAGGCAGGCTAGGCTAAGCTATATGTTCAGGAGATTAGGTATATTAAATGCATTTTCAAGTTACAATATTTTCAGCTTAAAGTGGGTTTATCAGGATGTAGCCCCACTGTAAGGTGAGGAAGATCTGTCCTTTTTCTCTGAATTCTGGAACACAGAAGATATGTCCACTATTACTTTTTCTATTCAACGTTGTAATGAAGGCTTCAGCCAGTTCAGGAGGCAAAATAAGAGAATAAAATATATAAATATAGGAAAGGGAGAAATAAAGCTATCCACAAATGACATGACTGTATATATGAAAATACGCAGGTATTCATGAAAATATCCAAATCAAGTAAGTTTTGGAATTAAGCAGATTTAGCAGTATTGCTGAATACAAGGTTAACAGGCCAATATTAATTTTTAAATATATAATGGCAACAAATAATTTGACAAAAAAAGAAAAATAAGCAATATTATTTAATAGAGTATAAAAGTACCTCCATTATTGGGGTGGCCTGGCTGGCTCAGCCAGTGGAGTATGTGACTCTTAACCTCAGATTTGTAAATTCAAGTCCCACATTAGTTGTAGAGATTACTTAAAAATACATAGTAGTAAATCTAACAAAAGATGTGTAAGATTTCTACTCCAGAAAACATTGCTGAGAGAAATTAAAGGAGACAAATAAATGGAGTTTTATGACATTTTCATGGATCGCAGGCCAATATTTGTAAGATGTCAATTCTCCTACATTAGTTTCTGAATTCAATGATATCAGACTCTAAATTACAGCATGGGATTGTTTTGGGAGAGGATAGGTGGATAATGGCAAACATTCTAGAGTGTATAAGAGAACCAAAGTAGGTATAATAGCCAAAGAAATCTTAAGTTAGGAAGAAAAAAATTGTAGGAATGACACTTCCAGGTATCAAATATAGTATAAAACTACATTAATAAGCACAATGTGGTACTGATATCAAGACCAGTGAACAGACCACTGAAAGAGAACAGCAAATGAAAAAAATGGATTCATACATGTACGGTCACCAAATTTTAGACAAAAGATGCCACCACAATTTAGTGGGGAAAGTGTGGTCTTTCCATGGAACTATAGCAATTGGACAGCTATATGGGGAGAATGAATTTTGATTTTCTATCTTACTATACACAATTTACAATGGAGAATAGGCCTTAGTGTGATCAATATAATAATAAGGTTTGTGGAAGAAAACATATAGATATCTTCAGGACACTGTGTTAGGCAAATATTTCTTTAAAGGGGTTCTAACAATGGATTAAACTTCAATAAAATTAAAAACTTCTGTTTATTGAAGTTATGATTTAAAGAATGAAAAGCTATATTAAAAGAATGAAAAGACCAACTACAGCCTTGTAGAAGATATTCTCAATATGTATACTTGATGAAGACTTATATTCAAATGTATAAAGATTTCCTACTAATAAAAAAGAACAAGATAAGCAACTCCATTTTAAAAAATTTATTTATTTAGAGAGCGAGAGCATGCAAGTGGGGAAAAGGGCAGAGGAAGAGGAAGAAAACCTCAAGCAGACTCCCTGGTAAGTGTGCAGCCCAGTGCAAGGCTTGATGTGAAGACTCTGAGATCACTATCTGAGCCAAAATCAAGAGTCAGACACTTAACTGCCTGAGTCACACAGGCACCCCTGAGCTAAAGCCCATTTTTAAAACATGTGTAACATGTTTGAATAGGAACTTCAGAGAAGAGGATGTCCAACTGGCCAATAAGCATATAAAAGAGTGCTTGTCCCACCGACCTCGGGTAAGTGCAAATAAAAACCACATGACTTACTAATATACTCCTACCCCAATTTCTACAATGTAATATGGTCAAAAAACCCAGAGTTGATGAAGATATATATGCATTTCTTGTGGAAGTTTAATTGGTGTTTGTTAGTATCTACTGAAGCTCAACATATGATTACTTAATAACCCTCAAATTCCATTTCTTGGTAAAAAATCAAGAGAAATACATGATGGCCATCATGACACATAAAATAATGTTAGTTGTTGCTACTTAATAGCCACACACTGGAAATTATCTGAATCTTCAGTGTTAAAATTGATAAATTATACTGTAATCATTAAATTAAATTCCACATAACAATAAAAAATAAGGAACATTTGCTACATGCAGAAATTTGGATGAATGAATCTGTGTACTGACTGAAATTAACTAAGTGGAAAACAGTATAAAACTGAATGATTCCATTCTAAAGTTCAAGAGCAGTGAAAACTTATCTATGGTGACTGAAGTTAGAATATGAGTATCTCTGTGAGAAGAATATTGTTTGGAAAGTAAAATGAGAGAGGCTTCAGAAATGCTGAAAATTTTCTTTATCTTCAACCTTAATATCTACACAACTTATATGAACTACATATTTTCCATTTTTATGGCTTGCTGCATATATATACTTCAAAAAAAGAAAAAAAAATTGAAAACAATTAGAATAGTAAGACAGTTGGCTGGACAGGAGATGATGGCTTAGACCTATGTGTGAGAAGTAAAAATGACCAGAAATGATTATATCAAAAAATATTTTGAAAGTACTATCAATAAGACTTGCTGATGGATGTAATCTTTAGCAATAAAGGTGACAACAGTTTTTTCTTTTTTTGTTTTTTTTTATTAAATTTTTTTATTTTTTTATAAACATATAATGTATTTTTATCCCCAGGGGTACAGGTCTGTGAATCACCAGGTTTACACAGTTCACAGCACTCACCATAGCACATACCCTCTGGTTTTTTTGTTTTGTTTTGTTTTTTAATGGGTAGTGGCATCAATATGAAGTGGGAGGATTGGAGGAGAAAAAGTTCAGGGGAAGGGAGTATTGTGAATTTTAGGTATGTGTTAAACCTCCAACCTAGAAATCTGAGGTAACGTCAGGGGTGATATAAATTTGATGACTTCAACACATAGAATGGAAAGCCATAGGATAGATGAATACCATATATTACAGAGATGTGGTTAATTATATAATAAGTATATACCGATAGATGAGTAAATCAATAGAGAAGATAATGGAAGAGTAGCTAGGGACATAGGTTTTGGAATTAGAGTATTAATTCAATCTGTCTCTCATACTCACTAGGTGTATGATATGAGAAAATTGTGTAAGTTTTCCTTGCTTTCATTTCCTCAGCTGCAAAGTGTTGCATAACAGAATCTAACAAGTAGATAGAGGGTTAAGGTAGGTATAGGGGTAAAGGAGACATATGCTGTCTCTTTTACATTATAAATATTTTAAAAAGAACTAGCTATAGATATATAGATATTTCTCAAGAAAGCACAAAAATGGGGTACCTAGGTGGCTCAGTTGATTAAGCATCCAACTCTTGATCTCTGTTCAGGCTTGATCTCAGAGTCATAAGTTCAAGCCCACCATGGAGACTACCTTAAAAATAAAAAAGCACAATGGGCCACCTGGATGGCTAAGTGGGTTAAAGCCTCTGCCTTCAGCTCAGGTCATGATCCCAGGGTCCTTGGATCGAGCCCTGCATCAGGCTCTCTGCTCAGTGGGGAGCCTGCTTCCACCTCTCTCTCTGCCTGCCTCTCTGCCTACTTGTGATCTCTCTGTCAAATAAATAAATAAAATCTTTTAAAAAAATTAAAAAGCACAAGGGCAGATATGGACAGCTGACAAAAGAAAAAAATAATGGCTAAGAAACCTGAAAGACTGTTCACTATCACTTGTAAATAAATGCAAACATGCAAGTAAATTAATAATGGTATATCATTTTCATTCATCACATTAGTAAATTTTTGTGTATAGCAGTTTTACTCATTATTACTAAAACTTAGTTGCAACCAAGAATTCCTTCAGAACATAAATGGATAAATAAACTATAGTACACACATTCATTCAATGACATATTATTTAGTGATAAAAAGACATGAGCTATCAAGCCACAAAAGACAGAGGAACCTTTAGCAGATACTGCTTTTTTAAGAAGCCAGTCTTAAAAGGCTGCATAAAGATATAATTCCAACTATACAACATTCTAGAAAAGACAAAAACATAGAGATAGTAAAAAAAAAAAAAAAAATCAGTGGTTTCCAGGAGTTCAAAGGGAGGGAGGAACAGATTAGTATTTGGAACCCAGGGGAATTTTAGGGTAGTGAAAATATTCTGTATGAATCCATCATTAGATGGATTCATGACATTATGTGTTTGTGAAAACCCCTAAAACTGTACTGCACAAAGAAATAACACCAATGTAAATTGTAGGGTTTAGTTAATTATAATAAATTGATACTGGTTCAGCAATCATAACAAATTTATTACACTAAAGCAAGATGTTAATAGAAAAACTGAGAACAGAGGACAGAAGTGGTATATGGAAACTTTTTGCACTATCTGTTCAATTTCCATAAACTTAAAACCGGCCTAAAAAATAAAGCTCATTAATTACTTGTTTTCACATACATCTTTTATAATCATAAAAACCAAAGCAATGTGAAATAGATTATTCTCCAGTTGGGTGATATTTAATCTGGAAAAATCCCTCATGAGCATCATCTGAGACCAACAATGTCCATGAAGAAGGTAAGCCTCTGCAAGTTGCAGTCAGAACAGTTCAGATCTTCTTGGTTGAAGATGGTATGGTGTGAGACCTAAAATTAAGGCCTCAAATTATATGCTATCTTCATATATGGTGAAATCAGGAGGGCCTTGAATGGCCTAATAACACACATTCCCTTCTTACTCTGCCTGCAAAGATAAGGGCTCTAACCAGAAAAATCTCTTAATCAAGGGGATTTAGTAGAATGCCTGGTTATCCTTCAGTAACAGGTTTCAGTTCCCCACTGGCCCGTAGAATTATTCCAACAAGCCAGACCCTCCCATGGGAACCAGGAGTACTTTACCTTCTTAATCTACAGTTTGTTTCCCATAGTACCTGATTCTCCACTTTGTTCTTAAATGCAGCTTGTATGACTATGTGTGATATGCAGTGTCCTTCCTTGGTCTTTGAATATATATAATTATCAAACTGTTACCAATTTTATCTGTGTAGTGTTGGGAGTCATGTGTTCAGCCATTATCCAACCTTCATGGGAATCCCTCCCTCATCAATGGGATGAACAGGAAAAGATTAAAACAGGCAGGTCTCGTACTTGAGTAAAACAGTGGGTGAGAGACTGGGACCTCTAATGGAACTCAGGATACCCAAGGTTCCTTCCAGGAATTGGAGAGAAGGAACAGAAGTCTGCCTTCTCTAAGCATACTGAGATTATTAATGTACAATGTGGGCACCTGACAGCTGGTAGAGTTATGATGGCTTCTGCCACATGTACTGGTAGCTACGTAGCCCAGGTAAAGTCCCTGGGCATGTGAGAATATGCCATGAGCTTCAGAAGGTGTCTAACATACCTAATGCTCCCAATAATGTTCTCAGTATACATATATGGATAAATGAGGTTCAATTAATGGCTCTTTTCCTCATAAAGGCTACTTTCATAGCTTTTCTCTGATGTAAATCATTCCCTGCATTCCTAAGGCCCTTGTCCAGTGTGAATTTTCTGGTGCTGAAAAAAGTTAGGCATTTTGGCTGAAGGTGTTCCCCACATTCACTGTACTTAAAGGCCTGTCTGGGCTGTGAATTTTCTGGTATTGAATCAGTAACACACACTTGGCTAAGTCTTCCACACAGAATACATTTCTCTGTTGTAAACATCTGATGCCAAATGAAGTTGGACCTTTTGCTAAATCATATCCAATATTCACCCCATTCATAGGGCCTTGTTGCAGGAAAAACTTTCCAGTGCTGAACTGGTCTAGGGGTGTAGCTAAAGAATTTCCCACACTCATCCCATTCATTTGGCTTCTTTCCATTGTGAATGCTTTGATGTTTAATGAGACTGGAGATTTTGTATTAACAAAAAAGTTGCCACATTCAAAATACCTTTCTCCAGGGTAAATCCTCCAGTGCTCACTAACTGTGGCATTGTAGATAAAGTATTTCCCTCATTTGCTGCAGTCAAAAGTCTTTTCTCCACTGTCAACACTTTGATGTTGAATGAGGTGGAAGCACTGGCCAAAGAAATTACCACAAGTGCAGCACTTGTAAGGTGTTTCTCCGGTGTGATCTTCCTGATGTATGATTTATGGTGTATGGATTTATGGTTAAATAATTCCTGCATTCACCACATTCATAAGGATTTTATCCAGTGTGTATTCTCTAGTGCTGAAAAAGTATGTATTGTGATCGAAGTCTCTCCCATACTCAGTGCATTTGTCATGCCTTTGTTTAGTGTGAGAGGCCTCTTCCCACTTGGTGTTCTTGTGTGGCTCTCAGTCCTTCACTATGAGTAAACTGATGTTTGAGAAGACCTGAGTTGGTTGGGGAATCCTCACTCTCCCCACATGTGAAGGACTTCTATGAACATGGACTCTCTATAGTTCTTCAAATCTGAGATCCTGCACTTCTGTAGGGTTTCTCTCCACTGTGCAGTTTCTTGTGTGGTGAAGGTTTACACTAAACCAGAAACCTCTCTCACATTCCCAGTACATTATGACTGCCATCTGAATACACAGTTGGAAAATATCTTTCAAGAGAGGGCCACACACTGCAGTGGAATGGACCTTCTGGTTAGATATATCTGCCTTGGGAGCCTTGACCTGTGACCCTCCATGTACAAAAACATTCAGCTCAGAAGGTGCTTCTTCAGCTTTTACTCTACATCAACAACAGGTCAGGCCCATCCAAGCCATTCTTACTATGACTGGAATCATATCTGATTGGTCAGGTACTGTATTAGTCTCACAGGATTACCATTATAAAATACCACAGACTGAGTCTGGAACATTAGAAATTTATTTACTCACAAATCTGGAGGCTGGAAGTTCAAAATCAAGGAGCTGGCAGGTTTAGTCTCTCCTGTGATGTCTCCTTGGTTTGCAGACAGCCACCTTCTTGCTGTGTACTCACATGGCTATTCTTCTATATGCATGCAACACTGATACATTTTCCTCTTCCTATCAGTAATGTTGTATTGGAGCTTCACCGTATGACTTTATTTACCTTTCTAAAGGCCCTATTTCCAAATATAGTCAGAGTGGGAATTAGGTCTTCAACATACAGATTTTGCAGGGACACTATTTGATCCACAAAGGTGCCAAGAGCTCTCTCTGCTCTAGTTGCATAATTTCTAGGACCTGGAATGTGCACATCTTCTGCATGGTCCATAAGCAGTTCCACAATCATAAGAACCAAAAAGCAGCCAAAATGAACCACTACTATACAGATGAGTTTTTTAAAGACAGAATTTGGATGGGAAAGGGAGAATGTGCCCCATTCACAGTTATGAAGACTATAAAATTCAAATACTCTTCTGAAGATCCACTTGGCAAGATATAGCAAATTTCAGAGTTTTGCATACTTGAGTCAAAATAATAATTACATTTCTAGGAATTTATTTCCAAAAAAACTTGATGGACATGCCCAGAGATTTGTTGATTGTGTACTACTTTCCTATATGTAACCTGCAATTTGACACATAAAATATATGTAGGAACACATTTTTATAAGCAAATTGGCATATAACTCATATATCCCATACTGGAATATCACATCATGATTTTGCAATTTGTTGATATAATATCAACTTGTGGGGGAAACAAAACGATTAGTATGCTAAAAGTAAATGATGTAATATGGCCCTAAGATGTCTACATATTAAAAAATGCATTTTAGAGAGGAAAAAGTTTGTGTGTATTTAGAATGTCTATAAAGAGGAACTTTTTTTGTTATTTTTAAGCAAATGAACATGTAATTGTGGCAAACTGAGTCTGAAGATCAATATAAAATGCTATGCAAATTGGGTTTATCTTCAGTCAAACTTTGATCTTGAAGTTTGGACAAAATCTACTCCTAAATATTTAAATATTAAATTGTTTTTTTCCATATGGTTTTATTTTAGACAGAATAACACAAGATTTCAGGAAACATATTGAAAATGATGAGACTTGTGTTGTCTATGCCAAAGGAGGGGGGTAGAAAGGGCACATCCTGTGAGTAAGGGTGGGGGTTCCCTTGAAGGAAATGGCCCTTCCCACTGTCCTTCCTGCAATGGAGAGAATGGGTATGTTTTGGAAAACAAGGAGAGAAAAAACTCTTTCCACTGTGTAGGGCCAAAAAGTAGAGTCTTTGTGGTAAATGGGTCCAGAGAGTTTCCTTAGTAATGTGTGAGAGAAGTAACTAGTTATCTGACACATGGAATAGATCAGGCCCTTATTCTATGTCAAGGTCCGTTGAGTTCAAAGAGTTACCACTGCTATTGCCAATGAAATACCTACCTCTTTCTGATTATTAAGATCAATTACTCCTGCTAAGATAGAGACTCCTTTCCTTGCTTGTTGTCAGTGCTCTGCAGGTAAATGTTTAACAGCCAGTTCTGAGCCTAGGGGTAGGATCCTTGATTTGTAGCATCTGCAATTTCCATGGTGTAACTATTCCTATTTTTGGCTAATTTCAAGCTACTAATGCTAAGTTACATGTTCAGAAGGGATGCACATAATTGGCTCTGGCAGCCAGTTTGAGTCTGCTGATCACCTGGAATAAGAAAGAAGCTTGAAGCAGCAGCAGCTTGAAGTGACAGAACAACAGCTATAGTTCAACACTGAATGGAAGTTGCTGTACCCCACTGTAGATGCATTTCCTTTCTGAAAATCATGATCTCTGGAATTGTCTCTGCAATTTAAATCTTCAAATTAAATGTGCAGGGACAAATTTTCCAAACGAGTCCAAGAGAATGGTGGTAAGTTGGGTTGCTCCTTCTTCTTCTGCCCCTTAGTTCGTGGACCTATAAACTCCACCTACTGGGGATGCAGCACCATATAGTTTATTCATTTAGGGTACATACTGCATCTTAGAAGATGGTTCCCTATGCTTGCAGTATCTTAGATCTAGGCTTGTATTTTAAGCCTATTGTCAAAAGGTCATTCCATTGATCTAACATACTTTTAGTTTATTTTATAGAACCAGTAGGTCCCCTAGTCATGTGCCCACTACTGTGGGCATTTGCCATGAAGTGTGACAAAAAGAGCCTTAATAGTCCTTTAAGCTTGATTAAACTTTAGTAAGGCTCTAGGCCTTCCCCTCCCTTTTCTTGTAGCATTAACTTTAGAAAAGTTATACATTCTTTCTTTATCCCTTTGACATGTAAATGTTTTTATTTTTTAAAGATGACATGTTTTTGAATGCGTAGATTGCTCTGGGTAGCACTGATACTTTAACAATATTTGTTTTTCCAATCCATGAGCATGGGTTGTGTCTTCCTCAATTTTTTTCTTAAGTATTGTGTAGTTTTCAGACTATAGATCCTTTAGCTCTTTGGTTAGGTTTATTCCTACACTTGATCTTAGCCAAAAGGCCGAGAAGCGATGTTAGGTTCTTGGTTAGGTTTATCCCTCTTATGGTTTTTGGTGTAATTTGTAAATGGGATCAACTCTTTAATTTCTCTTTCTTCTGTCCCATTATTAGTTTGTAGAAATGCAATTGACTTCTATGCACTGATTTTTGTGCAACTGATTTCTGTGCATTGATATCCTGACATGTTGCTGAATTCTTGTATGAGATTTAGTAATTTTTGGGTGGAGTCTTAGGGCTACCACAAAAATGCAATCCCTATCAAAATACCATCAACATTTTTCACAGAGTTGGAAGAAGTAGTCCTAAAGTTTGTACAGAACTGGAAGACCTTGAATAGTCAGAGGAATGTTGAAAAATAAAATCAAAACTAGTGGCATCATAATTCCAGACTTCAAGCTCTATTACAAAGCTGTAATCATTGGACAATACATCAAAAACTAATGATGTACCATATGTTGGCTAGATCAGTGGAACAGAATAGAGAACCTAGAAATGGACTCTCAATTCTTTGACAAAGAATTAATTAATCTTTGACAAAGCAGGAAAGAATATCCAATAGAAAAAAGACAGTCTCTTTAACAAATGGTGTTGAGAATATTGGACAGCCACAAGCAGAAAAATGAAACTGAACCATTTTCTTACACCATACATAAAAATAAACTCAGAATGGATGAAAGACCTAAATGTGAGACAAGAATCCATCAGAATCCTAGAGGAGAACATAGACAGCAACCTCTTTGACCTCAGCAACAGCAACTTCTTGCTAGACATGTCTCAAAAGGCAAGAGAAATAAAAGCAAAAATGAACTGCTGAAACTTCATCAAGATAAAAAACTTCTGCACAGCAAAGGAAACAGTCAAGAGAACTAAAAGGCAACCTACAGAATAAGAGAAGATATTTGCAAATAATGTATTAGAGAAAGGGCTAGCATCCAAAATCTATAAAGAGTTTCTCAAACTCAACACCCAAAACACAAATAATCAAGTCAAGAAATGGGCAGGAGACATGAACAGACATTTGTCCAAAGAAGACATACAAATGGCAACAGACACAAGAAAAAATGTTCCATATCACTAGGCATCAGGAAAATACAAATCAAAACCACAATGAGATACCACATTATACCATTCAGAATGGGTAAAGTTAACAGATCAGGAAATAAGAGATGTTGATGAGAATGCAGGGAAAAGGGAACCCTCTTATACTGTTTTTGGGAATGCAAGCTGGTGCAGCCACTCGAAAACAATATGTAGGTTCCTCAAGAAGTTAAAAATAGAGCTACCCTGCAACCTAGAAATTGAACTACTAGGTATTTACCCCAAAGATACAAATGTATTGATCTGAAGGGGCACCTGCACCCCAATATTTATAGCAGTGATGTCCACAATAGCCAAATTACAGAAAGAGCCTAGATGTACATTGACAGGTGAATGGATAAAGAAGATATGGTGTATATACATATACAATGGAATATTACTCAGCCATCAGAAAGATGAAATCTTATCATTTACAATGACATGGATGGAACTGGAGGGTATCACTCTCAACACAAGATTGCTTAAGATTCTCCCTTCGGCCCCCAAAGCTCTTTCTCTCTCCTAAGTAAATAAACAAATCTTTAACAACAACAACAAAAAGTCTATTTTCTGACAACCCATGAAAGTCTTTCACCTGGAGCCATTCTTTGAAATGTAGTGATCAAGGAAGGTAGGGTCTGTATCAGATTCTGTTGAGAGGTTAGGAGCCTAACTTCTGCGAACACCAGTTAGCCAATATAGATGACTAATCACAGAGAAAAACATTTGCAAATTCATTGATCAACCTCCCCAGTAACATCCTCTGGTATTTTCCCACTAGCTCACCCCAGCACTTAAAAATCCTCCTGTCTTTTGTTTCAACAGAGTTGAATTTAGACTGAACTCAACATTGCAGCATTTAAAAAAGTCTAATTTTGTTCAGTGCAATTTTTGCTGTGACACTGCATCTCTTGGTCTGAGGTGGTATTTGTGAAATGCTGAGTTGGTGGCTCTAATATTGGAAACTTTTGGATGTTGCGACTAGCTGAGGCCCTGGTGGTAGGAAAGGCATGCAATACATGGAAAAAGATGGATCCTTCTTCCTTCCTGATTCAGTGAGTCCAGTATAAGTTAACTTGCCACCAATAGTCTGGTACTTGCCTCAAGTGATGATGCTATATTTCAGCTTTTGTCCTTATGATTAGCACATTAGCTGTCAAGCAGTTATAGGACTTATTTTGGCATTATGAGTGGGACCCTATGTTACTGAGCCCATAGATAGTCTTTATCACTGCCATCATAGTTACATGAGTACATTAGGACAGCACTGGGGTGGTTGATAGCAAAGACAAGTTGAGTTCAGCTGGCTATTGTCTACTTGTTTGTTTATGTCCCTCAGTGATGGATGTTCTCTGGTGCATGATACAAAGATACTTGGTTCACACCCAGATAGACATGTTCACAGATTTTCTTTTCACCATTTTTTCCTCTAGATGTCTAACCCATAACCAAAGCCATTTTCCAGAGCTAATGAGTCTGTATTTATTTTTTATCTTAGGACAATCCTCTTTTCACACAAAGTAGATAACTAGGGCGCAATGCCCAAAGTTCTATCCATTTGGTAGATTTCTCTTCACCACTCCCTTTCAAGTGACTTTCTTAAGTGGGGCTTATCGAGCTGTAATGAATATTTGGCTTGGACCCATTTGTATGACCAACCTATCCCTAAACCAAATTTGGCTTTTTCCTTGCTATTTCAGTTAGTTATAGGGAATCCTCATGCTACTCTAAATGTGAGCTGAAGAACAGTCTCTGGTATAGTGGCTATAGGTACCATGGACTTCTGGGCACCCTGCTCTCTATATATAGGTCCATGGGACTGTGGTGGCTGGCAGTCCAAAATAAACAGGACAGAACAGCCAGCTAGAAACTTAGGCAAAAACAAAAACAAACCCAAGAAAGTAAGGAAGAAAGGGAGGGAAGGAGGGAAGAAGGGAGGGAGGGAAAAAAGAAAGAAAAAAGAAAAAAGACAAAAAAAGAAAAGAGAAAAGAAAAGAAAAAAGAAAGGAAGGAAAAGAGAAAGGAAAAGAAGGGTGGGGGGAAATGTAGGCAAAAGGTAAAGTCACAGTCCTGAGTTTGAAATCCACAGGTCAGACCTGCAGTCTAGAAACTCAGACAAGATTTCTATACTAATCTTGAGACAGAATTCCATTTTCTGTAGAAAACCTCAGTTTTTCTGTTAAGGGCTTCAGCTGATTGGATGAAGTACACCCTCATCATGGAGGGTAATGTCCTTAAATAGGCAACTGTTTTTAAATGTAAAATACTTCATAGCAATGTCTAGAACAGTGTTTAACCAAACTGGACACCACCATAGCCTAACCAATTTGGTGCATAAAATTAACCATCATGGTAATTATCTCCTTGTAGAAGACAGGGTTTTACTTTTTAATTTTTCATGCTTTCAAATGTTTGGACAGTTTTATCTAATAACACAAGGAATAACTCATTATATCTGTTCCCAAAGACTTTTGGTGAAAGTCTTTTATTGTTTGTTATATAGGCCATTATTAATTCATCCTGCCTAGAATTTAGTGGCGGTTATAAGCATAATTATTAAGTGAAGAAAAATATCCCAGTAACTGGTAAGGTCTTAAGAAGAGAAGTTCAACAAACATCAAAATTATTTTAGGTATTACTAGGGCTAATATTTTTTTGATGGTGACATTTCAAGTTAATGACCAGGAAAATAAAAATCTCTTACTTTTAATCCATATTTGATGTAAAACATGTCTTTGTTGATCATATACTCTGAGCAGGGCCACTGTGCTAAGGGTAGTAGGGTTTTCAAAATTTCATTGCAGTAAACTTATTCCCAAGGAGGGGAAATTTAAAACACTGAAATGTACATTAAGAATTGGTGTTACTAAAAAAAAAAAAAAAAAAAAAAAGAATTGGTGTTACTACAGTATTTAAGAAATGCAAAAAAGAGAATTATGACCAGTCCCATTCCCACTACAATCATCTAGTAAATCAGAATGCACATCTTCAGTAAATATCCTTACCTTGACTTCTCCCTACTGAGATGCTATTAGCCTCTGTTAAGGTAATGATCTCTGTGTTAGTGGTAAGCAATAAACTGAGCTTTTTCTCATCAGCAAACTGTTCTAGTAAAAAAGAATTAATTTTAAAGGGATTTGTAAAAAAGTGGGGAAAAGTGCTTAAAAATAAAGAAAAGTCAATTCAACTCAAAGTTTTAAAGCTGCTATTTATTTTAAGCACAGTTTATGTAATGAGTTACCCTTCACCTCCCTCCCGCATTCCAAACGGTAGCTCTTAGATTTCATTAAAAATCTAATGGAGATTTTTTTTTCTGTTTTAAGTTGAGACCCAGATTTTATCTGTACTTGGTGGGGTCCTGTTTGTCAATTAGCAAATTTACTTGCAAATCATTTCTAATTTCTGACACTAACATTTCTAGCTTCATTACTTGCAAATCTTTATAGTAGTAGATGAGGTGGGGGTAGAATTAACATTTTTGCTTTTATTTTGTCAGGCAAATTTTGTAAAATTCCTAGGACTCATGAACAAGTAGGACCTTGCATGTATATGTGGAGGATAGAAATCAATTCCACATCTCTAGGAATAAACAGCCAACTTTGGATGCAAAGAACATCAAGTGAAGGCTTCAAAGGGTGTAATTTAAAAAGCATTTTTAGCTTCCTAATTACTTTATTGAACTTTTAACTTCCTTCTTAAGTAAAGATTGTTTCTTGTTACAAATGGCTTTCATTAGGAGATGTGTCCTTTTTACCTTCTGTTCTTGGGAAAAACAGACTATTCTGAGTAAATTGGCAGGAAAGTGAACATGGAAAACTGTCGTATTGGGGGAATGAGTCAAGGCCTTGGCTTTATGTAGCTGATTTGCATTAGCACTTGAAAACTGTACAAGAACCTTTAATAATCTGTTTAAGTTTTCATTAATTACTGACATCCTACTTTAGCTCAGCCATGTTTATGATAGTTCATAATCACTATATGCCAGGATCTTCTTCCTTCTGGCTTACTGCAAATTTTAATTTTTCATATATTCTTAAGGGAGAAAAAAACACTTTTTCATGTGCTCCCATGGCAGTGTCTTACATTAGAGAATAAAGGACAGTAAGAAACAGTGTTAATTTGTGTACGATTTATGTAATACTATGACTTTCTTTAGATAAAAAAAATCGTCCAAGAAAAATTTACTGAAATATGATAGGACCAAGCTAATTAAAAAAAGATTATTTTGGAATTGTGAGGTACTTGCAAGAGGGGTATTAGCAAAATTTTGAAATTAGGCAGCTGCCTCTATGTACATTCCATCCTTAATCATTCTTTACCTATTCTTTATTTTACTGTACCCTCACACACATCTACTATTGGTTCTACAACCATCTGCACATAATGTTCTTCTGGCACTAGTCATTGTTAGTCTCCTAACATTAGTCAGTGCATTTCCTATAACTCAGAGACAGCCCAATCCTTTGGTGAAACATCATGTTTTCATGGTAGCAACTCTTAGTGCGCTGTGTCCTTCATACGTGATCCATAATTACTCTACTTGTAAAGGCAAGTTATCTGCCCCGGGTAAAATTCTGTTTCCTCCTAATTCATAAAAATATATGCTATTTGAAAGGTTTGTTATTGGGCACCTGGGTGGCTCAGTGGGTTAAAGCCTCTGCCTTCAGCTCAGTTCATGATCCCAGGGTCCTGGAATCAAGCCCTGCATGGGCTCTCTGCTCAGTGGGGAGCCTGCTTCCCTTCCTCTCTCTCTGCCTGCCTCTCTGCCTACTTGTGATCTCTGTCAAATAAATAAAATAAAAATATTAAAAAAAAAAAAGAAAGGTTTGTTACTACTTCTAAAAACATTTCAGTGATTTCCTCTTTTAAAATTTTAAAATCCTCGCAAACCTTTCCAGGACTGCTTGATTTGGCTCCTGACCTCCCTCTTAATTTGTCTTTTACTCCCATTCTCTCATCACTTTACTGAAATATAAATGCACATAGTTAAAGCTTACAATCTGATGTTTTGACATACTTACACACCAATGAAACTATATCATTATTGTCTAGATAATAAACTTATATAATACTCTCTGAAGTTTCTTAATGTCCTTTTATAATTCCTGCCTCCCAACCTAACTCTTTTCCCTCCCTGGAAAACAATGATCAGCTTTCTGTCACTTCAGGTTAGTTTTTACATTCCAGAATTTTATATAAATGGAATAATACATTTATATACATTGTGTGTATTCTTTTTAATCTGGCTTTTTTAGCACAATTATTTTCAGTCATTAATGTTGTTAATTGTATCAGTAGTTCATTTCTTACGATTGCTAAGTTGGATTCCATTGTATGAATATGTCATATTTGTTTATTCACCAGTTGATGGATATTTTTGTTGTTTCTAGCTTTTGACTATTTCAAATAAAATTGATATGACTTGTGCACAAGTCATTGTATATACAGATCTTCCTTTTGGAGAGAGTACTTTGGAGTTTAATGGCAGGATAATATATTAGGTGCTTGTTTAGCAGTTTAACCTGCCAGACTGCTTTTCTGGGTGTTTATATCATTTTGTATGTCTGCCAGTTGTGCAAGGGAGTTTTATTTTCTCCACATTCTCACCACACTTGATAAAGTCAGTGTTTAAAACTTAGCCATTGCTAATAGGTTTGCATTGCTATCTTATTATAGCTTTAATTTTTTTCTTTAATTACTAATGATGGTGAACATCTTTTTATGTACTTATTTGAAATGCAAAATATATTTCTGATGATGTGTCTATTCAAATTTTTATTCAGTCTTTTAGTTTAGTGTTGTGATTGTTGTCCATTGCCGGCATTGTTTGGTTTCAACTGTTCTTTAAGTACCCTGGATACAAGTCCTTTATCAGATCTATGCTTTGAAGATCTTACTAGTATGTAGCTCACCTTTCATTCTCCTACCAGTATCTTTAAAAGAACAGAAGTTGTTTGTTTGTTTGTTTAATGGAAGTCCAGTTTACTATTTTTCCTTTAAAGAAAATTTTTGTTTTTGAATTACTTAAGAATTCTCTAACCCAAGGTCACAAGGATTTTCCCTATGGCTTGTAGTTTTAGGTTTTATACTTAGGTCTAGGATCAATTTTTAGTTAATTTGAGGATCTGGTGCAAGGTATTGATCAAAATCCACTTTTTTAAAGATTATATTTATTTATTTGACAGAGAGAGATCACAAGTAGGCAGAGAGGCAGGCAGAGAGAGAGAGAGAGAGAGGAGGAAGCAGGCTCCCTGCTGAGCAGAGAGTCCAATGTGGGGCTTGATCCCAGAACCCTGAGATCATGACCTGAGAAGAAGGCAGAGGCTTAACCCACTGAGCCACCCAGGCGTCCCAATCAAAATCCACTTTTTGCATAAGGATATTCAGTTGTTTCAGTATAATTTGTTGAAAGACTATCCTTTGTCTACTGAATTGCCTTTATTTATTATCAAAAATAATTTTTCTATATACATGTCAATGTATTTATGGCCTCTATATTCAATTCCATTCATCTATATCTTTGTCTTGATGCAAATACCATCCTATATTGATTACTGTAGTTTTATTTTGTCTTAAAATCAGGTAGTATTAGCCCTCAGGCTTTGTTCTTCTTTTGCTAGGTTGTTATGCCTAATCTAGGTCTTTTGAATTTCATTATAAGTTTTAGAATCAGGTTGCAAATTGCTTAAAAAATGTCATTTTGGGGGCACCTGGGTGGCTCAGCGGGTTAAAGCCTCTGCCTTCGGCTCAGGTCATGATCTCAGGGTCCTGGGATCGAGCCCCGCATCAGGCTCTCTGCTCAGTGGGGAGCCTGCTTTCTCCTCTCTCTCTGCCTGCCTCTCTGCCTACTTGTGATCTCTCTCTCTGTGTCAAATAAATAAATAAAATCTTTAAAAAAAAGTCATTTTTTGTTTTATTGAGTTATAATTTATATACCATAAAATTCACACATTTCATGTATGCAGTTCAGAGTTTAAATACATTTATAGAGTTGGGAAACCATCAAAATTATTTTAAAATATATGTTCAGGATCTCCAAAATATTCCTCTTACCTGTTGGCAGTCAGTTTCCCTTCCCACCACCAACCCTAAGCAACCACTAATTTTTTTTTTATAGTTTATGTTTCTCTGGATATGTCTTTTCTGGACATTTTATATGAATGGAATCATATAGTATGTGATGTTCCATCCAACTTCTTTTACTTTATCAGTACATCATTCATTTTTATTGTTGAATAGTATTCCATTATATGGATAACCAGATACAGTTTATCCAGTAACTTGTTAGTGAACACTTGGGTTGTTTCTAATTTTTGGCATCTTTGAAGGATGCTATATAAACATTTGTGTGCAAGTCTTCATGTGGACATATAGTTTCACTTTCTTGGGTAGATTCTTAGGAATGTAATTGTTGAATCATGGTATAGCTTAACTTCTAAAAAATAGATTTCATTTTCCAGAACATTTTTAGGTTCACAGCAAAACTGAACAGATAATATACAAAGTCCCTATAAATCCCCTCCTCCCACAAATGCATAACCTTCCCCACTACCAGCATCCCTCACTACAGTGGTACATTTGTTATAAATGATGAACCTACATTGACAGATTATTGTCACCCAAACTCTGTTGTTTATATTGGGTTCCTTTGTGATGTTTTTAAGTTCTCTGGGTTTTGAGAAATGTACAATAACATATAACCACCATTATAGTATCATACAAAGTATTTTCACTGCCCTAAATATCCTCTGTGCTCTGCCTATTCATTGCTCCCTCTCCCCTAATCCCTGGCAACCACTGATCTTTTTACTGTCTCCATGGGTTCACCTTAACAGGATGTTCTATAGTCAGAATCATGAAGTCTTTTCAGATTTGTTTCTTCCACTTAGTAATATGCATGTAAACTTCTTCCATATCTTTTCATGGTTTGATAGTCATTTGCTTTTATCATCAAATAATATTGTACTGACTGGATGTACTACTTTGTTTATCCATTCATCTACTGAAGGGCATCTTTATTGTTCCAAATTTTGGCATTTATGAATAGTAAAGTTACTATAAACATCTGTGTCCATGTTTTTGTGTGGACATAGTTTTCAAATTTTCAACTCATTTGTAAGAAACCAATAAACTGTCTTCCAAAGGGGCTGTACCACCTTGCATACTCATCAGCTATGAGAATTCCTGTCACTCCACACCTCTTTCTGCTTTTGGTGAAATTACAGATTTTGGCCATTCTAATAGGTATACTGTAATAACTCACTACTGTTTTAATTTTCAATTCCCTAATGGCATATGAAGTAGAGAATCTTTTCATATGCTTATAC
Source organism: Neogale vison (assembly GCF_020171115.1). Classification (NCBI taxonomy): domain Eukaryota; kingdom Metazoa; phylum Chordata; class Mammalia; order Carnivora; family Mustelidae; genus Neogale; species Neogale vison. The sequence continues at coordinate 47,832,730 of NC_058094.1, forward strand.
CCCATCTGTATATCTTCTTTGGTGAGGTGTCTGATCAGGTCTCTTGACCATTTTTAAATCAGGTTTTTAATTTTCTTATTTGTTGAGCTTTGAGGTCTTTGCATATTTTGGATTACAGTCTTTAATCAGACATGTCTTTTGCAAATATGTGCACATTTCATTCTCTTGAGAGCATCACTTGCAGAGCAGGATTTTAAAAATTATTTTAACAAAGCCAAACTTAACAATTATTTCTTTCATGAATTGTGACTTTGTTGTTGTATCTAAAAAGTCATTGCTGTACTCGAGGTTACTTTTTTTCCTAAGTAATCTCTAGGAGTTTCATAGTTTCGTTATTTACCTTTAGGCCTGTGATCCATTTTGAGTTAATTTTAGTGAAGGCTGTAGGTCTGTGTCTGGACTCATTAATTCTTTTTTTTTTTTTAATTTGTCTGGTTTCTCAAGTTCATAGTTGGGGAAGAAATTTACTTGAGGATGAATTGTATTTTGAATGTCACTTATAACTGATCTAGATTATATTTAAATGAGACTCTAGAGGAATTGATACTGGAATGAGTTAAGACTTTGGCAGTTGTTGGGATGAATGTATTTTGCACTTGAGAAAACCATGAATTTTGGAGAATTCTGGGGTGGAATGATATGCACTGAATTGTGTCCCCCAAAATACATATATTGAAACCCTATCCCCCAATGTGTGATAGTATTTGGAGATAGGCCTTTGGGAGGTAATTAGTGTTAGATATGGTCATGAAAGTGGGTCTTTCATTTGGGGTTAATAACTTTCTTGTATCTCTCTCCCTCCATGAGCACACACTGAGGAGTAGCTATGTGAGCAAATAGTGAGTTGGCACCTATCTACAAGTCAGGAAAGGAGTCCATACTAGAAACCAATCTACTATCAACCTAATCTTAGACTTCCAGCCTCTAGAGCTGAGAGAAAATAAATTTCTGTTGTTTAAGCCATCCAGTGATTGGTATTTTGTTTTGGCAGCCTGAGCTGAGTGGCCATCAATTTGTGAAGCATTATTTTTCCATAATCAGAGGAAAAACCTAATGATGAAGCTCATAGTCCACTACTCCATTTTGTTTCTTTTCTTTCTTCTTCTTCTCCTCCTCCTTCTTCTTTTTTAAAGATTTTATTTATTTGAGAGAAAGAGCGAGCACAAGTAGGGGGAAGACACAGAGGGAGAAGGAGAAGCAGGCTCTCCACCAAGCAGGGAGCCTGCTGTGGGGCTCAATCCCAAGGACCTTGGGATTATGGCCCAAGCCAAAGACAGACGCTTAAACTTAACCAACTGAGCCACCCAGGCACCCACTCTGTTTTGTTTCTGTTTGCAGTAATCAGGACCCTCCTGGGTTTATGTTTATTTATTTGTTTGCTTCTTTTTTATAGGACCCTGAGATCATGATCTAAGCCAAAAGCTAGCCGCTTAACCTAATGAGTCACCCAGATGGCCCTGGACCCTTTTGGTTTTTATAGATAGAAACTGAACATACACACAAAAGCTTAAAGCAATAAAGGAACCAATGGGTTATGTAACTGGAACGTCTAAGGGAAGGCTGAATCATGAGGTTAAAATACTATTAGAATTCCATCTCAGCCCCTTATAACTCTAATGACCTTTACCTGGAGACAGTCTCCTCTGCAGAAGCAAAATGGGTACAGGACAAGTCTGTTTCAGATTTCCTGCTGCACAGTATCATTCCTGTTGCCTTCTACACCCTCCCTCACATCATAATAGAGATACCTGAACTATATTCTCCTGAGCTCCTTATCAGCAGAGTTTCCTGTTATAGTTTAACAATGAGTAGCACATTTTGAGGAGGTTTGAAGATTCTAAGAGAAGGAGAAGCCATTATTCCCAGCTGTATGCAGGTATGTGGGAAGGGAGTCTACAGAGAAGGGTTTTACCATCAATTTGAAGGCCTCCTATTAGAATCACCCACATGCTGCCAGCATCTGAAATGACTGAAAAGCTTTTCTGTAAATCTCATACTTCTAATTTTTGTGAACTCTAGCAGTGGTCCCTCTGATCTTTATTTTCCAGCTTTGCCAAGGGTGTAAGCCTGTGATCACTCATATAAGGGCCCTTGCTGCTGGAAATGCTTAAGAGAGTCTCTTTTCCTATCGAGAATATTGGGGGACACAGTAAGCACAATACATCCCTTATAGCTATTGTTCTCAAAGAAAAGGACCCCTTTCAGTATCCATATTGATTTCTTCACATAAACATCAATTTTACTAATTATGTTATTTGCCCATATTGGCAAAAACTCCCTGCGTTTAGGCTCAGCCGTAAAAAGTTCCCCATGTTTACAGCATGGGTGGTGGGACGCTTTGACTGTCAGACAAGAGTCACAAACAGTGGAAAAGTGGAAGTTTCCAAAAGATAGGAATGGAAGTGATATCAGAAGAGCAAGATAACTACAGTACTGTTCTTTTGATCAACACAGAATAGCTACGCTACTGAGTATTTTTGGTTTTACCTTTTATAAAAAAAATGGAATGAATTACATTGTCCAATGAAGGTACATGTTACTTACTGGAGACAGAGATTTAAAAATTCTGTTAGCATTTGTCTTTAAAAAAGAGCAGTATATCCAGTTTAATTCATGTAATTATGCCTATCAATTCACTGACAGATTAATGAAGGGAGAGAAACATCCCATAATTTAGAAAAAAGTACTATTTCATTTCTCTGAAAGAGTTTAACATTTTTTTTCACCCTAGGAACTAATTAATAAGTAATTTCAATCTTGTAATTTTTATATACAGAAATGATGCACTTATTACATACATCATATCATCTTATATGTTCTCTTTTAAATTTTGAATTTTTAAAATTTGATACGTAAAATTACAAGAAATTGAGAAACAATAGAATATCACATGTGCTATGCTATTTCTATTTTTATATTATAGACTATTTTAGACATAAAGTGCATTAACAATGTTTCAGTTACGATAAAAGCTGGAGTTCTTACAGAGACATAAAAAAATGATATAAGCAAAACAGAAGTTTGTTTCTGCCTTCTATATTACTATTACAAGGCAGCTGTTAAAAATTGACAGTTCTCCTTAGATTCATTCCGAGGTCCTCAAATCTCTTCATTTTGTGTCTCTTTTCCATGTCTTATGATATTATTTAAATTTTCTTGAGACTGGCCAATGCCATGTGTTGGTTGAAGCCCATTATAAAAGAAAGATGTGGATCACGGAGGAGACATACCTGCTATAATTGACATATAATATATTAATTTCAGGTGTACAATATAATGATTCAATATTTGTATACTCTGCAAAATGATCACCACAATAAATCTAGTTACCATCTGTCACCATGTGAAGATAAACAAGATTTTTTGTTGTTGTAATGAGAATTTTTAAGATTTACTCTCTCAGCTGTGTTAAAATATATAATACAGTATTATTGACTATAGTCCCTATGCTCTATATTATATTCTCATGATTTATTTATTTTATAACTAAAAGTTTATATAAGTGAAGTCATATAGTATTGTCTCGCTCTGTCTGACTAACTTCACTTAGCACAATACCTTCAAGGTCCTTCCATGCTGGACCTTGCAAATGGCAAGATTTCATTTTTTTAATGGTTCAGTAGTATTCCCCTGTGTGTGTGTGTGTGTGTGTGTGTGTGTGTGTGTGTGTATACCCCTTCATTCATCAGTAGATGGTGAATATATCTTTTCAAATTCGTGTTTTTATTTTCTTTGGCTAAATACCCAGAAGTAGAATTGATGGATCATATGGTAGTCCTATTTTTAATTTCTTGAGTAATCTATGCACGGTTTTCTATAGTGGCTTAATTAACTAATCAATCACTCAATTAATTAATTAATGGATTTATCTATCTCCTCAACATTCATTAGTTCATCTAGAACTACATGCAAGATTAGGGGCCTGATTGCAGGATTAACATCTAAGAATACTTCTGATTCATGTTATATTTAAGTGCAAAAATGAAAAGAGAAATGATAAAAATTATGTGTGCTGATTATATTAGAATATGAATTAGTGATTTTTCTTAGCAATAACAGAGAGGGACAAGCTTCTTCACCTGGAATAATTTTAGATAGTCACTTGCAGGGTGAAATAATGGCAGTTCTTTCGGATTTCTCTTATGGTTGGTTTGGATTCTATGATTGATAATATACAGCAACCTGTATATAGTGGTATCTGTGTTACATTTAAAAGGACTGTTGCAAAACATTCTGAGAACATTTCCACTGCCAGTCAAGTCTCATATGACTTCATTCAGCTTACCTGACAGGCACAACTTGGATATCTTCTAGTTATTCATCCCTAGCTTTAAACACAGGCATACATTGCTACAGTGTAGGTGGCTCTGTAAGGTTGTAGGTTATTTCTTATTTAATGCAAGATCCCCCAAACAGTTACTTTGACAACTCTTGGGAACGAAGAAATACCATTTGGGAAAAAGCAAATTTTACAGTAGTGTAGAAGGTGGAACTTGAGGATTGCTTTTTTCCCATCATTAAATCTGGTTTAGAACTCACTGTTAGGGATCCTCCTAAGAAAGCAGATAATGACTTTATTTTGAAAACTGCTGAGTATGTTTTTTGCCCCCAAGTGCCTCATTTAACAGTGCCTGAAATGCCCATCATAATCATTCTTTGTATTAAGACAATGTACTACATTCAAATTCCTACGCCAATAGGAAAATAACAATTTTAGCTATTAACACCTGGATAAAAATAGCATAACCAGTCTGGCACGTGGACTGGATAGGATTGGATTTGGGAATAAAGGAGAAAGACAGAAAGAAGGGATGGATGGATGGATGGATGGATGGATGGATGGAAAGAAGGGGGATGAAGAGAGAGGGAACAAGGAGAGAGAGAGAGAGAGAAAGAAGAAAGAAGGAAGGAATAAAGAAAAGGAAGGAAGGAGGGATGCCTGGGTAGCTCAGTCTGTTAAGCTTCTGTCTTTGGTTCAGGTCCTGATTTCAGGGTCCTGGGATGGAGCCCCACGTCAGCCTCTCTGCTCAGCAAGTAGTCTGTTTCTCCCTCTGCCTCCCCACTGCTTGTGTCCCTGCTCTCTCTCAAAAAACAAAAAACACCCACAAAACACACACACACACACACACACACACACAACAACAACAACAACAACAACAACAAAGAAAAAAAAACCTTTAAGAAAAATGAAAGGTATGAAGGGAGGGAGGGAAGAAGGGAGGGAGGTAGAAAGGGAGGAAGGAAGGAAAGAAAGAAGGAGAAAAGCCAAGAGGAATACTTCAAGTGATAGAGTAGAGAATTTCATGCAGTAATGAGGGGAAGTATCAAAATGGAGAAGGGAGAAACTACAAAGACTTTTATATGCTTCATAATTTTGCTTAGTATTCCTTGTGTTGATGCTACACTTTGATTTTCTTCTGTCCTCTCAAATGATTAAGGTCTTTTTTATTTTTTATTTTAAACCAATTTCTTGAGGTATAACTGACATATAAAAATGGCACATATTTAATATATTCAATTAATTTGGAAATATGTATACCTCCATTAAACTATCACCATCATGAAGGCCATGGATATATCCATCACCACTCAAAGCTTCCTCCTGCTCCCTGTATTACTATTATGTGTATGCGTGTGAAATAAGGACACTTAACATAAGACTTACCTTCTTAGTAAATTTTGAATATATGGGGCAGTATTGTTAGCTTATAGGCAGAGGCATGCTACATAGTTGATCTCCAGAACTTATATATCTTTTATAATTGAAACTTTGTATCCTTCGACCAGCATCTCCTCATTTCACCCTTCTGCTAGCCCCTGGTAAGCACCATTTTACTCTCTGCGTCTGTGAGTTTACTCACTTATAAATTCCATGTATAAGTGAAATAATACATAGCATAATGTTCTCCCGGTCCACCTATGGTGTCACAAATTGCAGGTTTTCCTTCTTTTTTAAGGCTGGGTATTATTTCACTCTATGTGTATACCACATTTTCTTTATCTATTCATCTGTTGGTGGACATTTGTTTGTTGGCTATTGTGAATAGTGCTGCAGTGAACACAGGAGTGCAGATATCTCTTCAAAACAGTGATTTAATTTCTTTCTGATCTATACCCAGCAATGGGATATTGGATCATGTGGTAGTTCTAGCTTTAAATTTTTGAGGAACCACAGTATGTTTTCCATAAAGTCTATACCAATTAATTTGCTTTTCCACTAACAGTATATCAGCATTTCCTTTTCATCCCATATTCAGCAACACTTGTAATTTTTTTTAAAATAATAGCCATCCTAACAGGTATGAGGTGACATATCAGTGTGTTTGATTTGCTTTTCTCTGAGGATTACTAATGTTAAGCACCTTTTCATGTACATGTTCATCATTTGTTTGTTTTCTTTGGAGAAATGTCTCTCCAATCTTTTGCCAATTCTTTAGATTGGTTTATTTATTTTTATTATTTTTGTTATTGAGTTTTGGAGTTCCTTATATATTTTAGATATTAATTGCTTACTAGATATATGATTTGCAAATATTATCTCCCACTTTGTATATTGTTTTTTCATTTTGTTGATTGTTTCCTTTGTTTTGCAGAGATTTTTGGTTTATTTTTACTTTTATTGCCTATGCTTTTGGTGTCACTCAAAAAATCGTTACCAAGACCAGTGTCAAGGAGCTTTTTGCCCATGTTCACGGCTAGGAGTTTTGAGTTCAGGGTTTATGTTTCTCTTTAATCCAATTTGATTTTGTGTATGAGAAAACTGCTCTGCCATCCAGTGGGTTCTATTAAACCTTCTCCAATGAGGTCTGCACCCTGTTTCCATGTTTGTTCTTCCTTAAGTCCTCTTTTTCATATATTATGTCATACAGAGTATCATAATATATGACAGCTATTTTATCAATTTAGTAATTCTTCATATTATGCTTCCCTTGTTAAATCATGGAGAGTTCTAGCTCTAATTGAATCTAGCTATAATATTTCTTACAATTTTATTTTTTTCTTTAGAGATTCTTAATGGGTGGCTTGGGTATATGCCAAATTCTTTCAAATGCATCAGTGGATACGTCTGAAGAGGGAGTGTCCATAACCTCTCCCCTGGTTTTTACAACTATCTTGGAGGAGAGGACCACTGCTCTCAACAAATTCTCAAAGATGTCAGTGATCAACAGAAGACTAAGAATCATTTTTTTCTAATTCATAAAGTGAGTCTCGGACCTGACTGCATTTTAGAATTACCTGTACAGCTAAAAGTTACCACTGCTCAGGCCCCACCACTTGATCAATTAAACCAGAATTTCTAAAGGCATTGGTATCTTTAAAAGTATTCCAGGTGACTCTGATATGCAGTCAAGGTTGAGAAATACTGCTTTAGATGCTTGCTGCCATTTTGGTTTCTTGTGCTCTTTATACTCTCAATCATTCCTTTATTATTCTTGTTTATAATGGAAGACTCTTGGGAAGAAAGCAGGCTCCCTCTACAGCATCAAAAGTACTCTTACAAAAGTGCTCTTACAGCAATTTAATGGTCTATTTTCCAAAGATTTTATTTATTTATTTGAGAGAGAGAGAGAGAATATGAGTGGGAGGGAGGAGCAGAGGGAGAGAGGAAGAAGCAAATTTCCCATTTGAGCAGGGAGCCTGATGCAGGACTCGATCCCAGGCCTCTGGGATCTTGACCTGAGCCAAAGACAGATGCTTACCCGACTGAATCACCCAGGCACCCAATAGAATTAATGCCTAATGCCTTCAATACAAAATTACTCTACATTAGTAGTCACTCCTAAGCAATGAGCAGATGTGGATGATGACATAAATAAATAAGTCCTATTTCTTTTATGTAGAGGGCAAAAATCCCTACAGCAGGTGAATAATGCCATCATGGTTACGACATAGAAAAATATTCAAGAGAAAATGACCTTTCAAGCGGTAGAAAATGACCTTTTGGAGAAAATTTCCCAAGTACTGTTTAGAGGGCTCATTTGGAAAATGCCACCTAACCACTGAGTAAAGGCATGTTCTGAACAAAATGATTTTATATTTAGTTTGAACTTTATACAAGCAATTTGGCTGTTCCTGATATAGCATGCAGTGACAAGAAAAAAGAGATTAACACCATTCTTTCTAAGTATTGAAGTATAAACTGACTAAGCATGCCAAATCTAAGTGTCAATTTACTTTTTCGAATAGTGTCATGATAAGTTTTATGATATTCTTTATTTCTGCCCCAAAGAGATTAAAATGTTTTTATAGAAAACCTTAAACATTATGTGGCACAAAGTATGTCATATAAATAAAGGAGAAGATAAAAGACATTTTCATATTCTACATTCTTTTCTGGTTTTCTGCAAATATTCTTTTAAAATTTTATCAGTGATGTGTTGATTGGCTGGGCTTCTGAGTTCCTGCATATTTGTTGGTAATTGCTGTTGACTAAATGTGCTCCCTGACCCCAAATGCATTTTGAAATTCTAACCCAAGGTGACAGATTAGGAAATGGGGCTTTTGGGATATGGAGGGTGAAGCCCTCATGAATGTGATTAGCAACCCTTATATAACAGACCTGAGGGGTGCCTGGTGGCTCAGATGGTTAAGCGTCAGCCTTCAGCTTAGGTCATGATCTCCAGGTCCGGGGATGTAGCCCCATGTTGGGTTCCCAGCTCAGTGGAGAGTCTGCTGTTCCCTCTCCCTCTACCTCTCCCTGCACTTGTGCTCTCTCTCTCAAATGAATAAATGAAATCTTAAAAAAAAAAAAAATAGAGACCTGAGACAGAGTTATCATTCCTTCTGCCAATGTAGGACATGAGAAACAAATGAGGAGCTAGCTGTCTGTGAACCAAGAAGCCAGCCCTCACCAGACAACCAATGTGCTGACACCCGGATCTTGTGATTCCCAACCTCTGGAACTGTAAGAAATAAAGTTCTGCTCTTTATCAGCCACCCAGTCTAGGGCATTTTGCTATAGCAGTCCAAACTGACTAAAACAGAATCTTATTAAGTAAAGATGTCAGATTCTTGATTTCCAGCTAATTCCCTCAGCTTGTCTAACAGAATCCTACTTAAACAAATGGTTTTTCTATAGTGGATCTGAAGGTCAGCAGTATATTTAGCCAGATCAAACTAAGATATTATTTTAAAGTATATGATTGATTATGGAAGACTGTCACCAGTGCTGTGAACCCAATGCTTTTGCCCTAAATCTGAGTAGTCTGACTGGTAAGAAATTATTCGGGATCAAGAGTGGAGATAATATTGACATAAATGAAACTTCATTATACAGATTCTTCCTGATTTGAATTATGACCAGTACCTTCCCTGTAGACTATGGAGTCTACTTCTTAGAAAACATTAAGAATATTTGAAGGAAAGAAGTGGGGTAACAATATTAAGGAGAAAAAAATTAGGAGAATTTAGACGGTGACTGACTTTAGTACTACTGATTAGAATAGACTTAAAAGGATGTAATACACACACACTTTGAAATTTGGACATTTTCTGTATATGAATGAGATATTGAAACAAAGGAACTAAAATAAAACTTCCTGTCAGAAAATCTATGAAAAGACTTAAAATGGATTATTTCCTTGCAGAAAAATATAAGTTCACTCAGTTTTAAAGTGTATAAAAATTGGTTATTTCAATTTTACTGAGAATTAAATATGAGATATTTAAGCTGGATATCGGATGTTTTTGGCCAGATAGTGTATTATTTTTCTATGCTGTCATAATAAAGTTCAACACATTGACAACAGAAATTTATTCTCTCACAATTCTGTAGCCTAGAAGTCCAATATCAAGCTATTAGTTGGATTAGTTCCTTCTGGGTGCTCTGATGGGGAAATCTTCCCCATGCCTTTTCCCCTACCTTCTGATGGTTGCCAGCAATACTTGGTACTTCTGATGGTTGCCAGCAATACTTGGTACTTCTTAGCTCAGACACATCACTCCTGTCTCTGCCTCCATCATCACATGGCATTCTTCCTGTGTTTCTCTGTCCAAATCCCCCTCTTCTAATAAGGATACTAGTCACTGGATTAGGTCATACCCTAACTATGATCGCATCTCAACTTGATTACATTTGTAAAACCTTATTTCCAAGTAAGTTCACATTTACAGGTACCAGGTGGTAGGGTTTAAACATAGCTCTTTTGAGGACACAATTTTACTCATTATAGATAGTATTTCAAGAACACTTAGAATATTCCTTCTGAGATTTTTGGTTATGCAAACACTTTAGAACATTTTAACTTTTTTGCTCCTCAAATTATATGCTATTTTTGTCATGTATTTTAATCCTTCAAGTATATTTTAAACTTCATAAGACATTCTTATTTATACAGTTAATATTCATGTAGATTCATTCATATTACTCTCCTTTACTTTCTACTTGATTACTTCTTGAATTTCCCATGTGTATTTATTTATATGTATGTGTATGTTTATGGAAAGCTTACATGCAATTTTTCTTGTCAAAGAGATAAGGTAATGGATGAGATGTCTTCTTATTGTCTCCATAAGAATATGGTTCTATGATAAATTCATTTAGTGCCTTCAATAGAGGTCACTTTACTCATGGCAATGTTTTTCAAATTTTCTGTTTGTCAAATGCCACAACTTTAATTCTGGGCTGATAAATAAAATGAATCTTTAGTCACTACTGAAATAGAATGAACAGTTGAAGATTAAAAAGTGAGAGAATTTAATACCCAGTGTCTTACTGTGTGTGGGAAAATAGGCACTCACAGCTTCATTTGTTGGAGGCTTTTTGACGGTATACATCCGTAACTTGAGAAAAGGGATTTCACATATAAGAATTTATCCTAACAAATTGATAAATATGTGCACAAATGTATGTAAAAGTATTTACTGCAGCATTATTTATAATAGAAAACCAGAGGGGTGCCTGGGTGGCTCAGTCATTAAATGTCTGCCTTCAGCTTGGATCATGATCCTGGGTCCTGGGATTGAGCCTCGTGTCGGGATGCCTTCTTCTCCCCCTCCCAGTCCCCCTGTTTGTGTTCCCTGTCTAGCTGTGCTTCTCTCTGTCAAATTAAAACAAAACAAAAAAAAAACACAAAACAAAAACAAACAAAAAACACCCTAGAAACAATTTAAGGGTCTGTATGGAAAAGTTACTGCCTCAAAAGAAAACTATGTATTATCCACAGTACACCTTCCAGCATTATCTTATTTCAGGAGAGGTACTTCCAACTCTAACTGCAGATGACTCATAGTGTTGCAAAATATTTTTTGTCTCTAGGCATGTAAATTCTACCCTCTGGAGGTTGAAATATGACTCCCCACCCTGTGCCCCCACATCATGAAAGAGATGAGTTTTGTTCTCATTTGCACATTCATTTCATTATTATTATTGCTCTATATATCAATATCTCTCCCCCATCTCTCTCTCTCACTCATCTATAGACCTCTCATGAAGTGTGTGTGTGTGTGTGTGTGTTTTAAAGATTGTATTTAATTTAGAGAGAGTGAGCAAGTGCTGATTAGGGGGAGGGACCAAGGGAGAGAATCTCAAGCAGGCTCCTCACTGAGTGAGGGGCCTGACTCGGGGCTTAATCTCACCACCCTGAGATCATGACCTGAGCTGAAGCCAAGAGTCAGATGCTTAACCAACTGAGCCACCCAGATGCCCCTCTTGAAGTGGTTTTATTACCTCACCAGTTTCCTCCTTTAATGTATTAAATAAAATCTCTATGACAACTTTTAAATTTGTGCAAGTCACACAGATTTACCTCATTTTGTTAAATGCTGACTTGACTTTGCTTTGTAAACTAATGTTTAACATGTCGAATAATGGAGGAATGATTGAAATATCCATATCAGGGAACACTGCATTAAAATTATCTTATAGGGGGACCTGGATGGCTCAGCTGGTTACACATCTGCCTTTGGCTGGGGTCGTGATCCCAGGGCCCTGGGATCGAGCCACAAATTGGGCTCCCTGCTCAGTGGGAGTCTGCTTCTCCCTCTCCCTCTGCCTGTCCCTCCTGCTTTTGCTCTCTTACTCTCTCTGTCAAATAGATAAATAAAAATCCTTAACAAAAATAAATAAAATAAAACAAAACTGAGAGACTCTGGGAACCAAACTGAGGGTTACAGAAGGGAGGGAGTGGGGGAATGGGGTAACCATGTGATGGGTATTAAGGAGGGCACGTGTGGTGATGAGCACTGGGTGTTATATGCAACTAATAAACACTACGACAAAAACTAATGATGTACTATATGCAGGCTAACTGAACATACTAATAATTTTTAAAATGTACCAAAAAAAATTATCTTATAAATGGGGCATCTGGGTGGCTCAGTCAGTTACGTGTTTGCCTTTGGTTCAGGTTATCATCCCAGGGTCCTGGGATTAAACCCTGTGTCGTCAGGCTCCCTGCTCAGTGGGGAGTCTGCTTCTTCCTCTCCCTCTGGCCCTCCCTCTACTTGTGTTTTCTCTTTCTTAAATAAAATCTTAAAAAAATTATCTTGTAGATGAATTTGATAACATTTGATAGACATGGTCTAATGAAGTGCTTAAAATTTGGTCAAATCAAAGCTCTATCACTAACTGGCAGTGTGAACTTGTGTTTCAACTGTCTCCTGTAAACAGAGGCAACAGTGATACTACTTCAACAGTTGCACGATGTAAGCTATCATCTATAAGATACTCAGACAACTGCCGGCACATGATATAGAAAGTATATGCATACAATATATTGTATTTTTAAAGGGTACACAAATAGACAATATGGCCCAATTTAATTTATTTTAGCATAAAAATCCCTGTTAGTCTTTTTACTGCTCCTTTTATTTAGTTTTCTCTAATACAATGGGCATATATTAATTTTATAAGATATAAGAAACACTTTATGGGAATGCAAGCTGGTGCAACCACTCTGGAAAACAGCATGGAGGTTCCTCAAAAAGTTGAAAATAGAGCTACCCTATGACCCAGCAATCACACTACTTGGTATTTACCCTAAAGATACAAATGTTGTGATCTGAAGGGGCATGTGCACCTGAATGTTTATAGCAGCAATGTCCACACTAGCCATATTATGGAAAGAACCTAGATGTCCATTAACAGATGAATGGATAAAGAAGATGTGGTATATATACACAAGGGAATACTATGCAGCCATCAAAAGAAATGAAATCTTGCCATTTGTGATGATGTGGATGGAACTAGAGGATATTATGCTTAGTGAAATAAGTCAATCAGAGAAAGACAATTATCATATGATCTCCCTGACATGAGGAACTTGAGAGGCAATGTGGGGAGCTTGGGGGGTAGGGAAGGAATAAATGAAACAAGATGGGATCGGGAGGGAGACAAACTATAAGAGACTCTTAATCTCACAAAACAAACTCAGGGTTGCTGGGGGGAGGGGGGGAGGGAGAGGGTGGTTGGGTTATGGACATTGGGGAAGATATGTGTTATGGAGAGTGCTGTGAAGTGTGTAAACCTGGTGATTCACAGACCTGTACCCCTGGGGCTAATAATACATTATATGTTAATTAAAAAAAATTAAAAATTTTTTAAAAATTAAAAAAAAAGAAATAATAAACAGTTATCTTAAAAAAGGTCACAGTGATTTTGTGAGCCATTTTAACACATATAATGGAGAAAAGACAGAAACCTTCCCAGGATGAAAAAGCAATGTCTAGGTACATTGTTTTCAAATGCCTTTCTTTGTTCACTGGCTTTACTCTGTATCCTGGAATTAGCCTGGGTAGTAAGTTTGTCACCAGTCATGCACATGAATGAAAAAAGGGGTAAAAGATAGCGAAGTCACTGCTTCCTTTATGGAAAACAGAAGCCTGTACGTGGGAAGATGGTGCTTTATCCCTAATTTGCAGAGTATATACATCTGGTGGTTCTGCACATATAATAAAGCTGGTGGTTGGAATGAGGAACTGAGTGTAAACCGGGTAACTGGCTTCCCAGATAAACTGTCATGAAAACCAGAGACAAACAGAGCTAAACCTGGTGCTTCTTAATTCCCCCCCCCCGCATTAGTAATAATATATATATGCTCCTTCATTATTCTTGCCCCAAACTGGAAATTAGGAGCATAAACTGTCATTCAGGCTTATAAAAAAGAGTCAACAGTAGTGCTTCTAACACCAGAACTTAATCACACAACTCAGTCATTGAGGGTCAGAACTCAGCTAATGAATTGAGATCTACTTCACCAAAGTAACCTACCTATCATGATGCTGTTTTCCTAGACTTTTAGTTAGTACCACAATAGTACCATTTTAGTGTGATTGTCCCCAGATGTCTCCCTGTTCTGTTGACCACTCTGGAGTACCCACTCATTGTGTTTGTGATCTCCATGAAATGTAGAGAAGTGCAGATATATTAACCAGGAAGTACACTGCAGGAACTCATTCAATGAAACAGTGACCTTAACAAGGCAGAAATAAATCAATAGAAAAGAGGATCCTTTAAATTATGGGCTAAAATGGGCCAATTTTGATGAGAGTACACTTATTATAGGAACAAGGTCTGCCAGTTTGAATCAAGTGGGGGAATCCTGGAAATTAGGAGATAATTTTTGGTCCTTGACATATGCAACAAAAGAGTGACACACAATGAAATCCAGACCCTGAGGGCACTGAAATAGAGCTTCACAGCTTAATAACATTGTGTCTAAATTTTGCATTATCATGGAGAGGAGGGATAGTTTGATAAATATTTTGTACACAATAATCTTTTCTGCCCTGTAGGTGGTTGCAAAATATGACCAAAACAAAACTAAAAATAGCAATTTTTAAACTTTATCCATTAATAATGAATGCCCATCCTTATAAAGAATTTAAGGTAGTATATGTGTAACTCTGAATCTCTACTCTCTAAGGTAGCTTCTCAATATCTGAGGAATCTAAAGCCATGAGAAACAACAAAGCAGTCCTGTATTTTACATAGTCACAAGATGCTTCTGCAAATCATACTGTTTGTACCATTTTGGCAATGACAATATAGGTATAAAATAATTGGACTGCTTTTGTTGAAAAAATAATTTTGTTTTTCCAATGTAAAACTATGTATCACGTCTACTTTACCCTTCCTGATTTGTCAGTTTGTAGCACTGGTCATTGTCTTTGAGCTATTTTGTAACTCCTTAAAATTTTAATTTTTTGGTTTTTCCAAAGTCAAATCCTAAATGTAAAGTAAAATTAAGTAACTTTCAGTATATCTTATACCTAAAACTATCTCTGAGATTTCTAGAAGGGCCCTAGAAAATCACAACACTTTGTTTTTTCCATCTTGTAAGAAGAGAAGTGCTGGAAATAGTGAGGTTTATTTGATATGTTACTATTGATGAGTTGTGTGGGAGAGTTGTAAAATCTGAAGATATACTCAGATTGGTTTAGGTAAATGTTATTAGTATA
The DNA here is from genome assembly GCF_020171115.1 of Neogale vison. Classification (NCBI taxonomy): domain Eukaryota; kingdom Metazoa; phylum Chordata; class Mammalia; order Carnivora; family Mustelidae; genus Neogale; species Neogale vison. Next base: position 47,848,129 of record NC_058094.1, read on the forward strand.
AATACTTCAGAAAAATGTATTCAATGTGGCTATTCCTAAAGATCTGTCAGTATCCTTGTGTCCATGTCTCTAGTTATTAGACTTGGTACTGCTTTGGCTGATGTTAGGCATGCAGGTTATACTTTATCAGTCATAACTTCAGTTACATTCCTTTTCTTTTCTTTCTTTCTTTTTTCTTTTTCTTTTTTTACTTTTAAGGGGAGGGGCAGAGGGAGAGCGTGAGAGACTCTTGACTAGGCTTCACACGCAGCACTGAGCCCGACACAGGGCTCCATCTCATAACCCTGAGATCATGACCTGAGCCAAAATCAAGAGCAGTACGCTTAACCAACAGAGTCATCTAGGCATCCCTGCTTTAGTTACATTGAACTACTAAAGTCACTGCATCGTTACTTCTTTAATTTGAATATAGCATCTTCTAGGTTAGTAGCTTTCAAGTGGGATTCACAATATTTACTTAGGAGTTTCATTAATATACAGCTACTTAAGACCTACTTCAGACTTAACTGAATCTCTCCTTGCTACCCTTACTATATTTTTATCTATTCTTACTATATGCTCAGTATAATCGTGATATGTAAATTTTTTTATATGAAGACATTTTCCTGTAAAGATTACTTATATCCATTTTTATAAATTGGTACAGCATTTACTATATTCTTTGAAAATAGGATTATATTTATAGTTGTTTTGTCTAATTCTTCTTTTGAGGATTGACTTTATTATTTTGTTTTACATGCCAGAGAAACAACCAAATTTCCTTGTCAGTTGCATTATTCTCATTATGAACTCTCATTAGATCTTTCACTTTTGAAAATGATAAGTTAGCCAAAGTTATTTTAAGTCTATTGCCATCAATGGACAGTTCTTGTTGTTGTATTGTTTTATGATTATGCTTCCCTGAAAGCTCTGCCGTCAGCTACAGGTCAAGAGTCCTTTGTCTTCAACAAAGGACTGAAAGGTCTGTTAAAAGTAATGGAGGATAGTCGGAAGAAAAGCAGGCAGGGGTGAGGAGCCCAGTGCTATGAGGAAACTACCCTGAAAGGAAAAAGACCCTGTCTGTTATTCTATGGCGCCCTTTCCCATGTAAACAACTACCTGATAGATGAGCGCATGGACAAAACCTGATTCGGCAACAGAAGCGTGGAGGGTTTAATCAGATTAAAACAGCCCAACAAGTGCATAAAAACCTCTAGACTTAGAAACTCCAAAAGCAACCCTCTTGGATTCCCACCCTCTTTGGGATCTTGGTAATATGGCCCAATAAACTTGGCTTTGCAGCCCATCACTCCTCTTCTAGTCTACTTCTTAATTCTTCGATGTGGCGCGACCAAGAACCACAGGCACTAAAGGGAAAGAAATCCTGAAACAAAAGGACACTGCCAGGTAACTTTGGATGCAGGCTTTTGATGACATCACTTAAACAAACTCTGACACTAAACCACTGAAACTTAGTCAGGATTTCCAGAATTTTACTCAGGAAGTTTTTGTGTTCATGAGACTTTAAACAAAAGGTACAATGAAAAAGAACTGGAGAATACTGAATTAACTGATGAGAGACAATTCTAGTTTTTATTTGAAATACTGTTGATGTTTTAATGTTCTGTTTTCTCGCTATATAAGGGAAGCCCTTTCTTTTTCTTTTTAAACTGCCTATACCTCATTATAATTAGTAAACTCTACTTTTGTAAGGTGAAATGAAATGTTTGTAAATGATATCTTATTCTTCCTACCTCAGTCCTCCAAAATTTCCACACTTTTATATAATATTCTTATTTCCACAGCAATATAACATTTTGAATAGGTCCAATGACAATCTATTGTTCTTTTTCCTAGGACATTATAAGTAACATTGGTTATACAACTAAGGCCTTGCCTGGATTGTCATATTTAAGATTGATGCTCATTTATTAAGGTATAAACAGACACTACTGAAGAACTAAAACTGACTTTATGGAACTAGTTTACAGACCCCTTTTGGGAAAATTGGCATCATGTTTACAGGTAGTTTCCCACTTTTATAGGTGATTAAGAAGATCGCTTCCTGGCAGGCCCAAGAAACTGGACACTTTTGAAACTTGAGAAAAGAGAGATATATCCAAATAAAGTTCTTGACTTGGTTTTGAGCCTCAAGAGGCTTTTAAAGGTCCAATCTCAGATTTCCTATGAAAATTTTCAGGAAAAAAAAAAAAAAGGCAGGAAAAAGAACTGAAAAAGGCACATATAGGGGGGTGCCTGGGTGGCTCAGTGGGTTAAGCCTCTGCCTTTAGCCAGTTCTGTTTTGTCAGTTAATGATTTTAATTAACTTTTTCCAGTGTGGTAAACACAGTTGTGTCTCCATTGGCAACTGGTCTCAACATTCTCTTATTCCATATAAATTTTCACCATTTTGACTTTTCCTTTCAATCAGTAATAACATGTCCTTGGCTTTCTCATATGAATAAAATAAATTCTTTAATATGTGTTTATTCTATACTTGCATGTCATATTTTTTCTTTTTCTGAAATTATCTTTTAATACTTTCTTTCAATGATATTGACAATGAATTGAAAATTAGTGATTGAACAGAGTATGGTGAGTGCAATAACTACTTTATGGAATATAATGCTATCAACAATGTAAAAGCATTTTCTTTCTAATGTGATAAGTACTTAAAATATTGTAAAAATATGTACCTATTAATTAACAAAGAGAAAAAACAAAATTATTATTTCTTGTCATATTAAGGTTATTTTCACCTGCTTGCAGCACTAAACAAAGTCACCTAACATTTAGCTCAGTGAAGTTACAAGCTAGAGATTGAAAATACATAAACAAATTAAAAAAAATTGGGATTGAGCTAGTTTTTTGGTAGTTAGGTAGACCTTTTTTGTTGTTGTTGTTTAATAGTCCAATTAAACCCGGGTAAACATGTTTTAGACTTTCATTCCCTATTGGTATTTTGGTTTTTGCACACTGAAAACATATTGATGTGATATGCCAAATAATGCTTCATCTATTCCAGAGTCTTACCATCATATAGGATATATGACAAAATTTGTCATCCTAAAATGTGTTTCTTTGGCATGTGGATTATTTTATACTGATTATTTTTAAGAAAGAAGACTTGTGAAGAAACTTGACCAAAGCCTCTCATCCTCCCAATTGCCTAAAAGATTTTAGCTAGAGTAGCTATTTCAGGAAGGGAGCTATCACCCTAGATAAGTATTCTACAGTATGAACTACATATGGTAAACAGAGAGGAACCCAGCTAGGCCTTTTTTGTCAAAGTCCTCTCTATGTCCCATGTTTCTGGATGGCCCAGCAAACATTCCTTCACCAAACATTTACTCTCTTCATTCTTCTTGTGAATTGCTTTCCTTCTTTTTGAAGCCCCGGACCTCTATGCCCTTCTCTTAGTGCACAATGACAATATATACCTGATTTTGCCTGTATTTGGAATCTCTCATGTTTATGTAGATTGCCCACACATACATAATTAATTTTTATATTCTCTTATTAATTTGTCTCATGTCCATTGAATTATTTGACCAACCAGAAGACTCTTGAAGGGTACATAATTTTTTTTTTTTGGTCCCCAGCACATAAAAGAATGAATTTTTGCATTTCCATGAAGAGTGAGCATAGAAATCAAAATTTTATTCTCCACTTCTGTTCTTCTTTTTGAATCTCTGTAACTGGATGAGTATGAAGCTTCTGATCACTGACGTGATTTATACCACAGTTCTTAGAAGGTAAGTGGCTAGTTTATTTCATTATTACTTTTTAAAGTGGCTAATTTAAAAGCAAAAGTAGTTTAATCTTACTTAATAACTTTTTTTCATATCTATACTACAGTTACGCTAGTATATGAAGTCATTATCCTTTAATGTTTTACAGCCGAATAGGCATAACAGGCAAACCTTATAGAAGGGCTCCTAGTCAATGTTTGCCCACTAGAATGCCTCTTTGCTTTTAAGATCCAAACGTTATGGAACAAAGCATGTTTTACATTTTTTCTTTGCACCTTAACATGAGTTTGTTATTCATAGAGTTTGATTAAGGGTTTTAGGTTGACATGGCATGCCATTTTAAATAATGGGATGTACACTGGTGGTTAACATTGTGGCATCAAGCATATGTTTTTTTGGAGTGGATGGATCACCGACACCAAATGGGAGTTACCTGTAAGTAAGTGCTATATTTAGAATAGTTCTATAGTCTTTTGGAGAAATTGCCTCAAAGATTTTCTAATAAGTGAGATTTTCTAATAACTTCTAATTAATTATGGTTGAGTCAGTAAAGCTATTGCATTATATGAATTTAAGAAACTGATTTTTTTCAGAGATGAGAGGAAGAAGTTTTAAAATTGACTACTTATTATTTTGATATTATTATTGTTAATGTTCTCTTGTAGATTCAAAGGTTTACCATGAGTTTTCTAGATCTTTTATTTCAATTAGTATCTAAAAATCATAGAACTAAGTTATCAGATAGGGCAGATGTTCCTGTAATTAAATAGTGAATTGAATTTGGAGGGGAAAAATGGCAAAAGCCTCTGCGTATCCTGCATTTTAGAATTAGTGACATAAGATCAAAGCAGAAATCCATGGCAATGCCCACTGTGTGTGGTAAATGCAATACAGATAAACTTATTTATGGATCCACTGGGAAACCATCACAAAATGATGATCACTTAAAATTAGAATGATTAAATACATCTCTGTTCCCTTTGGCAATGATTCCTACTAATAGCAGTTCACCCACGTGGCAATTTCTTGATTCAGCATTTATTTATAAATAAACCCTGAGACTCCTACAGCAGTAATGACTTTTTTTCCTCTCTGTTTTAATTTCTTTTGAGGCTGTTTTTTTCAAACTTCTTTGGCCACTGCCATTTTCCTCCTTAATTAATTTTATCAGGATATTAATATACATTTTCTAACACACAAAATGACAGCTACTTTCTAATAAGCTGAACATGAACAAGGAACCACAGCTCCTTTAAAAAAAATGAACAAGGAATTGGTTTGAACAAATTGAAATTTACCTCATTATAATAGACAAAAAAAAGTACTGCTAAACTCGGGAAAGGTGAGATAGTTATCAGAAAGTATGCACTGTTTTTAGCACTTTAAATGATATATGATTAAACTTAGAGAAGTTTCAGAAGAAAGTATTTTGCATTTGGGGAAGAAGAAAAGGTAAAGATGAATGTAAGTTAATGACTTCCAGAAGAAAAGTTGAGGGATATAAAAAAGGCTGGCAAACTTTTCATACTGTTGGTTGAGATAGGCCCATCTTTACAGTTTTAGGCAACAAGTTGCTGTGTAACAAGAAGAAATGACTTAAATTTAAGAATTAATTTAACTAAAGTCCCCAAGAGTGTACATTATTAGGAAATCTCTGAAGATTAATATTGCTCCATTTATTGTCTTTCATTTTGTATTTCAGTCTTGATTTGTTTATGCCATGGTCTTTAACCATGGTCTATTTCTTATACTATGCTTATTCCTTTCTATTCATGCTTTCAATAAGTATGAATAACAATGATTTTTAAATGCATTTTCTGATAGATCTTTTTAGTTTTTCTTATGATCTTAGTTTATTTTTTTCTCCTACTTCTCATCTAGATTTCTGTGAGCAAGAATAAATCTCTACAGGGGTGCTTGTCTGGCTCAGTCAGTGGAGTATGAGACTCTTGATCTTGGGGTTGTCAGTTCAAGATCTACGCTGGTTGTGGAGCCTACTTAAAAAAAAAAAAAGAATAAATCTTTACAAAAATACATGACCAAACAACTCAATGAAGTTACCTAACATGATCTACAATATTTAGTGTCAGAGTTTGGCAGCAGTTATGTCATTAGACAAAATTTCAGCTCATAATGGCATATTAACAGCTTGTTGAAGGATCACAATAACATATGTATGTAAGCCTCATTGTTAGAAATGAAAACAAATGTCAATATAATCATGAACATTATTTATGTAGTTTTACTCCAGCCATTTATTGAATTGATCAGTTTAGCAGAAGACCATATAATGAATATAATATTTCAGTATTATTTTTCATTCCTTCCTCTTTAGATCTTTTGGAGGGCCTAGGAAAGCACTGAAACAGTCATGACTGCACTATTTTAACACTGTACTTGCATTTTTGTGTTTTACTTTTCTCTTAAAATAGTTTAGGACATTTCTCAGCATTGTAAAATGTCATCCAGCATATCTACAAAGTGTGACAAACATCTGTGATTTCTCATTTTTTCATACATACTAAGTCTATATTTCCTACTTGGAGAAGATGGCTTTCTGTGAAGCACTGGGATATTATAACATTACTGTTACATTATTTAAAAGGGTTCATTACTTCTGCTTTGTTCACGAGGGAACTGGAAACTTCAGTAATTAGACAAATATATTACTGATATGTTATCCTAGACCTGCATGTAAATGGCAGTCTATTAATTTCATAAGGTGCTGAGGGGTATTCAGTTACTAGTCGCTCATAAAGACATTAAAGTTAGGTGAACTCAGTTGCACATAACAGCCTCCCCATGGCCTCATTTGCTTCTGATGGTGGTACAGTGAAATACATTCATCTAATTCCCTTTAAAATATATTAGCAAAAGTGGAGAGAAAATAAAGAAAATGGAATGTAGACTTTAAGTGGTCTACTCAAGAACTTAACATTCTTACTCTAGTAAAATAAATCATTCTTACTCTAGTAAAATGCATACATGTTTAGTGTAAAATGATAGGCAGTTAGAACAAAAACTAATTCTTGAACCAAATCTGAATATGCTGAGTTATAAAATACTGTGATTAACATCTCCTCTCTGAATTCCCTCAAAAAGACAATGAATGGTTGACCTAATAATTTGTACATATATGTACATTACTCTTAACTTGACAAGATAAAAATGTAAAACAAAATAGTGACAATATCTAATAATGTGAAATACTGAAAACCTAACATATTGGTTATTATAGTATGTTTGTGAGAAATCACTGTACCCACTAAAATAATAATCCTGTTTGTGTAAGTATTTGTATACACTAAGAAAAATTTTCTAAGAATGTATTGATTTATTTTCAAAATTATTATTTGCATGGCCTCTAGGCAAAGAGTTTTGAAGAGATCCCTAATTCATATTGACTGTGATTGTCACCTGCTGCCAAACCCAACAGTCATTGATAACTTCTCTAATTTCAAGGCTGTCAAACACATTAAATGACAACATGGTTGAATGTTTTCCCAATGATCACACCACCATCTATATAAATGGTGACTTATGATCTTTTGGAAAATTTTAGAACTTGAACATTTAATATGATATAAGTAGTTTACCTATAGTAGACAGTTTCTTTACTTGTAACCATTTTGAGTTATATGAGAATTCCATCAATATTAGCCAAGAGAAATCACTTTAACACTGACAAATAACAGTATCCATTATATTCACTAATGTTTTAAGTTTTAACCATCAATGTATATATAAATATATACTTTATATAAAGCTAACATATTTTTAATATACTCATTGTTATTTTTACTTAACTTTTAAGATATATGGCTTTCAAATATCTCTTAAAAAATTCCATGTCAAGCTATCTGTCCCCAAATTTGGCTACAAAAAGCAAACTTGAAGCTCCTAGCAGAGATTATTGGCTTCATTTAAATGGATATTTTATCTTTACAAATACAGATATTGCAAATTTACTACAATAACTATAACAGCCTTTACAATGAATGTTTAGACTATAGATAAAAATAAACAACTATTTTATATATGTGAATTTTTACATGAGAATAAGCACTTCTGGTACAAAAGTACTTTGATTGGTACTGAGCTATATTACAACAAATATAAGGGCTGATACCTGACATTTTGCTGTCACTCACACTTTAAATCGAGGTCATAAATCTTTTATCTCAAGGAAGATTTCTTTGGTTCTATATACCCATTTCTCTGCCCCATTTCTTTTTTTTTTTTTAAGATTTTATTCATTATTTTGAGAGAGAAAAGGAGAGCATGAGCAGAAAGGAGTGGGAGAGAGGGAATCTGAAGTAGATTCCACACTGAGCGCAGAATCAACATGGGCCCTGTCCCAGGACCATGAGATCATGACCTGAGCCAAAACCAAGAGTTGGAGGCTCAACCAACTAAGCCACCCAGGTGCTTTTATCCCCACGCGGCAAGGGGATGATTTGTCATCTGTGAAATCATATGATTTGTCATCTGTGAAATCATACTGTATATGCCAACTGATTAATTTTGGCTTTAAATTTTTTTTCTTAGTGGCACATAAAAAAGGGCATATCTGATATCTGATAAAAAATGGCAAAAACTGATGCTGTCTTAAAGATTGTAGAAAACACAATAGTGCATTACCAGAGGCAGAAGGTAGAAATATGATGGACGATAAAGAGGGAAACTATAAAATGACTTCTGGTTTGTTAGTCTGCTCTATATTCAACTGCTTCTGAGTCAGATCTTAATCTTATTAAATATGCTTTTTGTATTTCAGATTATCTAGCACCAGCCTCCAGTTCAGCTTTAAATTTGGGCTTTTTTTTTCCCTACTGTCTTTTAAAAAATACTCAGAAAATGATCAGCAACCATTTATATTTAGGAACCAGCTGGAAGAAGGGATTATTATCAACTTAATGATCAAAGGATTCTTCAAAAATTGAACTACTCTATTTTAGATGTAAGTAGGTGAATATTAAATACAAAATGAAAGAGGAAACATCAAAGTATATATACAAACATAAAAATATAAAAACATTTTTCCTAGATCTCAAGAAAGTAAAAATTGGCTCAAGAATTTTTTTTTTTTTTGCCTGAGTTTTAGAAACTATAAAACTCTTTCCCAAATTTTTGTCCTGGCTGTATCAAGGTTTTTCAGTGGATGTGTATATTTTGACACACACAGTCTCCATTTTATTTCTGTTAGAAAGCAAGAAAGGGAAAGAAACTGAAGATTAAAAAAGAAATCTTTGTGGCCTAGAGTTCTTTGTGTCCTTCACACTAGTTGGTGTAAGACAGTCTCAACAATGTGTATGCAAGGGTGAAAGGTATGAAAGGTAGCAATGGAGGCAGAAAATGGTAAGGAACAGCAAAAATGACACTTAAAATAGAAAATTAGCCTTGGTGTAGTGCCTTTCATATGAGTGTTCAACAATCATTGATGAGTAATTGACTATGTGAGTGAAATAAGGGATAAAAATGATTCTTTTATACTATGTAATTACATATACCATGAAGAGTAAATATTTTAATATGAATAAGATAAATGTTAAGTCCTGTTGAGCTTGTCTTGTTACTGACATGCATTTGGTCTGTGATTAAAATGTTCATGTGTGGGGCACCTGGGTGGCTCAGTGGGTTAAGCTGCTGCCTTTGGCTCAGGTCATGATCCTGGGGTCCTGGGATCGAGCCCCACATTGGGCTCTCTGCTCAGCCGGGAGCCTGCTTCCTTCTCTCTCTCTCTGCCTGCCTCTCTGCCTGCTTGTGATCTCTCTCTGTCAAATAAATAAATAAAATCTTTAAAAAAAAAATGTTCATGTGCATGTATGCCCTTCCATCTGTGAGTGTTTCGTTTACATGTGGGGATCCTAGAGGGTAGAGACTATGTTTATCTAAATTAATTTTATTCCATTCCATGCTGAAGTGCATATTTATGATAGCATATTGATAATATTGATGAGAATACTGTAAATCCAGTGAGGGACTCAAAACAAAAGATGTGAGCAACTAAAAAGCATTTGTGACTTTGGTTTTTCCTAAAATGCCTCTTTCATTTGTTCAGGCTATTGAGATAAGCAACACAGTATTTTTAAATGCAATTTTAAATCCTTTTGCAATGCACTCCTACTTTGGTTGTTTTCTCTGCCTCTGAGCCATTCTCCACTCTTGGTTTCCAATGTGTTTTCCTGCCACTAAATGCCACCTTGTCATAATTCAGACTTTTTTAAACTTGAAAAATCTAGCTCTCTTTTAAAGGAAAAAAATCTCCTAGATCTTCAGAGTTGGCTTAATTATTTTATTATGGAGTTACTTAAATGCATATAGGTATATAAAACTAGATTTAGATTCCTTATTCTTATAGCTCTTATAGAAATATAAAACCTAAAGAAGTTTATAAATTAAATATAAACAAAAGGTAAAACAAATAAAATAAAAATAAAATAATTACTATGATGTGGTTTTGCAATTTGTAATTAGAATAGAAAGATAGCATGAATTTTTGTTTTACCTTACCTGTGTAACTTTTGTTTTTTACTCCAGTATTACTAATGAAGAATATTTGAATAATGAATAGTATTAATTATTTCAAAACTTGCTGATAGTTTAGATTAAGCAATAGTTTAGATTAAGAATTAAGTTCATAATTTGGGCGCCTGGGTTACTCGGTCTGTTAAGTGTCTGCCTTCGGCTGAGGTCATGATCCCAGGGTTCTGGGATTGAGTCCTGCATCGGCTCCCTGCTCAGCAGGGAGTCTGCTCCTCTGTCTGTCTCTGCACCTCCCCCCACTTCTGCTTTCTCTCTCTCAAATGATTAAGTATTTCAAAAAATTAAGTTCATAATTAATGAGACATCACCCAATACTTCCATCTTTTCGCAATTTCAAAGGTAAGGTTACCATTTTGCATTACTCAAATGTTCATTTAAAACCTAATCTGATACAATTGAAATTGGAATCTAGACCAGAAATTGATTTCTTTGCATATACTTATTATAGAATACTACTAGCATACTCTTTTAAATTAGCAAATTCAAAGACAGACTCTTAGTAATACTTATGGAACAAGTTCTCTTGGGTTTGGCATACCATTACTGGCATAACTGACTTGTAATGTGTTGATTCAATTCTGCCACCAGGTTTCTTTAATATATATATATATATATATATATATATATATATATATATATAGTACAATAGTATACTTAACATATATATATGTAGTATAATAGTATCCTTAATTAGAAAGTTTTGTAAGAGTTGGGAAATATTTTATGGGAGTATAAAATCCAAATTAAGGCAACTTGGATTGTCTTCATGGAAAGGGTAGAATTTAAATAGTGGCTTTTTTTTTTTTTTTTAAGAATGCATGGTTTGGATATTGAGAAATTGGAGTAAATGTAGTGAGCTAAATCATAAGTAGATAAATTCAAGCGTTACATAAGGAACAGTAAATAATTCAATTTGTCCAAATCTCAGTGTTTGAAAAATATTTTAGAAACAAGATATTTTGTAAATTAGTTTCTTTAGTTTCTCCAAGCATGCTGTTGAGTTCAGATGAAAGGAGACTCACTGAAAGCTCTAACAAGCATGGGATTCTCTGGAAGGGAATGCCTCTCAGATTCACTGTCTTGCCTGGTTCAAACTACCCCAAATGCAGTCCTTTCTCTTAATTCTCTAAGTATGTGGCTGCCCATCAGTTCCTTCCTTCTATGTTTACCTTGTTTGAATTTGCCAATGAAAATCTGCACTCCACCTTGGTACCCAGGCAGACCCCAGGAGACAATGCCACTGGTAAGCCTCCTTTTCACCACCACCAAAGTCTACCTAGAACTATGTTGTCCAGCTCCTCAGTTTTATGTACATTTGAAGAAAGAGAAACTCGTAAAAAGTTCTTGTTGGAGTAAATTTTAAGGGAAAATAAAAGATGTCTTTATAGTTTTGATTTGATCCATCTTGACTAGACAAACCACATTAACCATGGACAACAAAATGACAGAGCATAGGTACTGGAGATTTGCAAAGAAATTCTGAGATAGTTATGGTTATAAGATTTGTGATATTGGTTAAGGAATGGATAATAGCAATCCTTTGTTTTCAAGAGGGTTTTAATAAATGAATGATAGGAGATGTTAGGCTAAACTACTTCGGGAGCCTTCCGTATTTCAAAATCTATTAAATAACTAGAAAGGACCACATGTTACTATCTTCAAAAGTATTTGCCATGTCCCCATCTCATGGGTAGTACCCATCCATATGAGGCAACAGGGATTTTGTTACATTATGGCCATACTGCTTACTGCTCTCTTGTATGATTCACACAGAGAAAGAATGTTCTAAATTGAAGTTCCACATAATAAATACGTGAAAAGGCATGCACTGAAGTTTGCTTTTATATCTCAGAACTATTTGCTCTCAGACTCGATAGCTAACTTAGGATATGGCAGATTTAGAGATGGGTCAGTCTTTGAGTGGGTGTAGGAGGTGAGATGTAATAAGTAAACTAAACCAACTGGCAAGGGATGATCCACAGTGCTGTTTCAAATAAAAATTTATCTCAGGATTTAGGAAGAACTTACTCAGGGAATGGCCAATTTAGTTTCCACCAGTATGTCTCACTGTGTCTCATTAATGGCTTCAGTATTATTTAAGGGAAAGGGAGCAAGGTTGTAGATATGTCTTTCACATATAAAATTTCTTTCACTAGGCCAGTGGAGCAAGAAAAAAATCCTTTGTTTTTTCTTTATTTTTCCTCTTTATAGGGTTGCTCTTTTCTTCCTTTAGCATTTAAATGAAAAATGGTTACATTTTTATCCTGGGTCACATGCTTGTGAATTATAGTGTCAAATACATAAATTTTAAAAATACATAAATATGAAGTTATAATGGCAGGCACCCAAGCGTCCACATATGGTTGCTTTAGGCTGAGCTTTACAATTTACATATTCTAGACCAAAAAAAAATAAAAAAGAAAAAAGAAAGCCAATCAAGATTAATTTCTGATAGAAAGTTTTTCAAAAGTTGTTAGTAATTGCAAAAACATTCACTGGGAGTTTCAGTAAGTTTGTTCAAGATAAATGCTTGTATCATTGCACCTTTGTCAGCTTTAAAATCTTTTCTGTTAGTTTCCCAGAGGAAAAATTATAACTTTCATACAAGTAATGGGATTCATTTTTATCCAAATAATTGGAAAACCAATTGTCTGGTAAATGTTTCCTAGAATCCAGCAGAGAAGTGTTTATTTTTTAAAGAAATTATACAAATGTACCTTAAAGGGGGCACCTGTGTGGCTCAGAGGGTTAAGCCTCTGCCTTTGGCTCAGGTCATGATCTCAGGGTCCTGGGATGGAGCCCCGCTTGGGCTCTCTGCTCAACAGGGGACCTGCTTCCCCTTTTCTCTCTCCCTACCTCTCTGACTATTTGTGATCTCTCTCTGTGTCAAATAAATAAATAAAATCTTAAAAACAAACAAACAAACAAACAAACAAGATAAAAACAAATGTACCTTAAAGGTTTTCAGGGTAGAAAGGTGGTTGAGAATGCAGGTATTCTAGGGCATTACTCTAAACTTATGGAAAGTCACATTTATGAGCAAGGAAAAAGGACTCTTGTACACAATCTCTATGATTGTAGTGGTCAGAAAGTAGAGGAAGTAAACCATATTTCATGTTTCAACATTATCCCATGATTGATAAAATCTTTCTACAGGTATAATAATTAGTGAGGTTAATCTTGAACTATGTCTGCCCCACTACTATATACATCTCTTGCCATTTAACCTACTTATTATTACATTAATTTTTCTTTATAGTTTTGCTTATGCATAAAAAATTTACTCTGGTTTTTTTTTTTTTTCCCTCCATTTGGCAAATATATTCCAATGTTATGATTCAACTCAAATGGCTCCTCCTTTGTTAAGCATCACCTAACATGCCCAGGTAGGCTTGGTGGGAATTTTCTCCTGGCTCTTTTGCTATTCTTTCTTTCTTTCTTTCTTTCTTTCTTTCTTTCTTTCTTTCTTTCTTTCTTTCTTTCTTTCTTTCTTTCTTTCTTTCTTTCTTTCTTTCTTTCAGTGTTTTATTTATTTATTTGACAGAGGAAGAGAGATCACAAGTAGGCACAGAGGCAGGCAGAGACAGGGAAGCAGGCTCCCTGCTGAGTCGAGAGCCAGATGCCAGTCTTGATCCCAGGACCCTGAGATCATGACCTGAGCCTAAGGTGGAGACTTAACCCACTGAGCCACCTAGGTGCCCCTCTTTTGCTATTGTTTATATCTCTAATGCAGAAGTTATCTTCTTGTATTATAATTTACCTATTTGCGTGCTCTTCCACTGTCCATAAATGTGATCTTTTAGACCAATAGAATAATGTATTCATTGCAATATCACTGGCACTGGATCTGGTGCTTGGCAGTTCTAAAAGGCACTTAGAAATGGTTTAGACTAAATTGATACATAACTAACAAGGAAATACTACTCATATACTTTTAAACTAGAGGAACACATAAAATTAAAAGTGGAAGAATCAGAAAAGGAGAGGTGACTATAATAAGCTGGGAAAAACAATTTTTAAAGATTAAAGTTTCATTAATTTTTTAAAGATTTAAATCCTTTTTGCAACAAAACAAAACAATTTTCCTATCTGTGTAAAAGGGCAGACTATCAAATAAGTATGTGTAAATGTTTGTGTGTGTGTCTGTGTATGTGTTGAGAGGTAGACAGAAAAACAATTTTAAACATCCAGCTTTGGGTTTGGAGGAAACGAGAGAAAGAGATTGTGAGAAATGAGGCTAGCTTTTTCTAACTCTAAACTAGATAACATCTTCCCTCTATCTCACCAGTCTGTCCATGTCAAAAAACAAGCAAACAAGGAATTAAAAATCTTTACTCAGAGGAAGAACTTGCTAACCAAAGATGGGTTGGTAACATTCCTTTGGAGCTGTGCTCTATTACAAAGATATATTTGCTGTATTTAATATAACTGTGCTTTAAATGAATTACTTATTTTTTTTTAAATGGGCAACAATTATCAGCTTTTGTGTCATGTTAACCCTTTTTTCTTTTCTTTCTTTCTTTTTTTTAAAAAGATTTTGTTTATTTATTTGACAGACAGAGATCACAAGTAGACAGAGAGGCAGGCAGAGAGAGAGAGGAGGAAGCAGGCTCCCCGCTGAGCAGAGAGCCCAAGGCGGGTCTCGATCTCAGGACCCTGAGATCATGACCCACGAAGGCAGAGGCTTTAACCCACTGAGCCACCCAGGCGCCCCATCCCAGGCTTTTTCAAGCTAAGTTTTTAATATGGCATCTTAAAGATAGGAGGTTGCATTAATTTGAACTTCTACAGCATAGGAATTTGAGGTGCATGCATTCTAGGATATACAGCAAGGGAAGACATGTTAGTATCTTAGCAGATTCTTTTAACTCTAAAATTGTTAAGGTAAAGATTTATTTTTAAAGAAAATTTCTTCAAATGCATATGTGCGCTTCTGTGACTAGGACACCAAGAGTAAATATTCTGGCTTCCAATCTCCATCTTATTAAGAGGTCCAGGGAGCCTTTGAGCAGAAATATTTTATATTTTAATTATAATCTCAGAACACATTACATGGGCATAATGTATAATATGGGGAAACTAATTTTACATTCCTATAGTCTAAAGCTTTTTTTCCCTCTTCCATGACATGGCTTTGAATTGATTTTGAAGTCTTATTTCTGGAGTTGCAAATTCTATTGGATGACCCTGTACAATCTTTCAGAATCACAATGCAACTTCTTCTTTTTAATTTTAATCTTTTGAGCTTCCTGTTACTTGAGATGATGGCTTGGTCATAGTGGTAACACATTTGTTAATGAAATACTATGAATACTCCTTCTTTGGCTAAAGTTTTATATGTTTTATCACAACATCTTGGAAGCAATTCATATAGTGATTCTGCACCTCAGCTGTGAGGGTAATGGAAGGAAACTATCTTAGACTTCAAAAAAGTCTGGGAAGACTTTTTTCCTCATTGAAAATAACTTCATTTGATTAAATAAAGTGGATTTTTAAAAAGAGATTTTATTTATTTATTTGAGACAGCAAGAGAGAGAGCAAGCATGAGCAGTGGGAGAGGGAGAAGCAGACTCCTCACTGAGCAGGAAGCCTATGCGGGGCTCAATCCCAGGACCCTGGGATCATGACCTGAGCTGAAGGCAGCAGCTCAACCGACTGAGCCACCCAGGCGCCCCAAAATAAAGTGGACTTTTAGTGGATTCTGTTAATGTGTTTTACATATACTGATGCCTCTGACAGATTTTGGTTAAAATACAAGGCCAAACTATGGAAAGAACCAAGATGCCCTTCAACGGATGAATGGATAAGGAAGATGTGGTCCATATACACTATGGAGTATTATGCCTCCATCAGAAAGGACGAATATCCAACTTTTGTAGCAACATGGATGGGACTGGAAGAGATTATGCTGAGTGAAATCAGTCAAGCAGAGAGAGTCAATTATCATATGGTTTCACTCATTTGTGGAGCATAACCAATAGCATGGAGGACAAGGGGCGTTAGAGAGGAGTAGGGAATTTGGGTAAATTGGAAGGGGAGGTGAACCATGAGAGATTATGGACTCTGAAAAACAGTCTGAGGGGTTTGAAGTGGCGGGGGGGGGGGTGGGAGGTTGGGGTACCAGGTGGTGGGTATTATAGAGGGCACAGCTTGCATGGAGCACTGGGTGTGGTGAAAAAATAATGAATACTGTTTTTCTGAAAATAAATAAATTGGGGAAAAAAAAAAAAAAAGAAGAGTTTTGTATGTGCCTGAACTGTTAATTGACAATAAAACAACTGGTGTTGTAAAAAAAAAAAAAAAAAACAAGGTTTCCAAATGTCATATTCAAGATGACCTCTGTAGGGCGCCTGGGTGGCTCAGTGGGTTAAGCGTCTGCCTTTGGCTCAGGTCATGATCTCAGGGTCCTAGGATCGAGTCCTACATCGGGCTCTCTGCTCGGCAGGGACCCTGCTTCCTCCTCTCTCTCTCTGGCTGCCTCTCAGCCTACTTGTGATCTCTCTGTCAAATAAATAAGTAAAATCTTAAAAAAAAAAAAAAAGATGACCTTTGTAGTTTCACTTTTAGAATTTTATTTTGTGTAAAAATTTCTTATTTTGTGGTTTAAGAAAACCTCCAAATGATGCCTAATACAGAATACACACACACCTTTTTTAAAGACTACATATCAAATATTATGTATAAAACAAATAATGGATAATATAATAGTTACATTGTCTAGGAATTAAAAATGAATGTGCATTAAATAATATAGATAGTAAAATAGAACAACTGGCTAACAGCAAAGAAGAAATGAAATAAAAAGAACAGAGGAAAAGATGTTGCCAGGAGTTGGACAACTAACTATATCATATTTGATTAGATGATACAATCTCTAATTGCCCTTCATTCTATTACAGGTCGAAAAAAGAGAGTTATTTTCAAGAGGAAATAAATTTAAGAAAAAGAAGTAGAAATTTAAACAATTATGTACTCTTTCAATTTTAAAGAATTAGATCAACTATTTTTTCATTTATCTAGCTGTTTCACTTCCCTGATATGAAACCAGATTCAAGGTACATGAGTCATGTGTTGCCGGATACTCCTTCTTGCACATTACTCTCTGCCAGGAGACCAGTCTCCTAGGTGTGAGGACATAAAGCTCAAGCAGTGATTGTTGACAACCTCTTCCAGCAAGAACATGTGATTCTTAAATGGAAATGATCTAATATTAAGCTTTCTGTTTTTTGAAAATTTCAAAAATGCAAAATTCCTTTATGAACTTTAAAATGGAAATATATTTATTATCTATTCAAATGCAGCAAAGACAAAGATGATTCTTTTGTCTTTTATTTGGTGTGAATTCTTTATATTAAATGCTCTGTTGGATGCCAGGAAATTTTGAAGTCTGTGATAGAACTTCCTGGCAAGCTAGCATTGGTCATTATTCACTTACTCATTCATTTATTTAACTGCCTTTTTTTTTTTTTTGACCACTTGACTGACACTGATTATACACAAATCCACCATTTTTTTAGTAAAGATTTTATTTATTTATTTGACAGACAGAGATCACAAGTAGGCAAAGAGGCAGGCAGAGGGAGAGGAGGAAGCAGGCTCCCCGCAGAGCAGAGAGCCCGACCGGGGGCTCGATCCCAGGACCCTGAGATCCCGACCTGAGGCAAAGGCAGAGGCTTTAACCCACTGAGCCACCCAGGCATCCCCAAATCCACCATTCTTGATCACTATTTTATCTGAACTCAGACCCCACAATGGCAGGCAGGCATGAAAACAAATAATAATGAGATAATATAAAAAGTTCCTGAGCACGTAAACTGAGCACATAAACATAGCATGGAAGGTACTAACTGAACTCAGGAAGCATTTACTCCGTCCACCCTTGGATAAATGAAGAGAGATTCACAGATGAGAGGATACAGAGCTGAGCCTAAAATACTTAATATAAGTTTTCCTAGATGCGCTTTTGAAGGGAGGTGAGTTCTAGTCCTGTAGATTTGTTTTCAAAGAAGAGCTCTGTTTTGGATTTTCCTGATGTAATTTTATTAGTCTGGACAGCACACGTGACTCCCTGAACAATGAATTTAAATAAACTGCATTATAGAAGTTGAAGGAAGAGATGGGAATGTGGCGTGTGCAATGGAGACCTCCACCTAGATACTTCCTTTTCAAAGCTTTGATTACGGTCTCATATTTCCCTGGGTTAGGACACGGATGAAGGACTTTCTCATTGCCTCAGTGAGTTGCATAGCTCCATTTTAAACCATACACCAGTTAGGCTGCTTCTCTCATACACCTTCTCCTATTTCTATCTTTAGATACCTGTACTTAGTAAATATAGAAAGAATTTATTGTAACTGAAACTCTGGGGATCATAAAAGTGGGATTTATTGAGCAAGTAGTTTGGTGGTGTATAAAAATACAGTCCACACAGTATCAGGCATGAATGATGTATTTAAAGTTATTCATCCACCTGATATTCATTTGCTGGGCAAAGCTGGGATATGATGGTAATAGGGAAAATATTAATGCAATCCTGAAAATATGATTGTGTCATCACTGTCTGCTTTAAGAATTATTTCAGGGACACCTGGGTAGCTCAGTCAGTTAAGTGGCCAACTCTTAATTTCAGCTCAAGTCATGATCTCAGGGTCCTGGGATCAATTACAATGTCAGGCTCTGTGCTCACAGACAGTCTGCTTTGGATTCTCTTTCCCCTTCCCTCTGGCCCTCCCCACTACTTTCTCTCTCTGAAAGAAAGAAAGAAAGACAGAAATCTTATAAAAAAATATTTCAATTCAAATTCTAAATTTAAAAAAAAAAAAAAACCAAACCTACAATATTGGGCCTTCAAAACCCCTTTCTTCACCTTTAGAGAAAATGATGACCTCCTAGGAAAGTTGGATTTGTCAGAGAATGAAAGCAGAAAGATCATATCAGAGAGAGACAGAGAGAATTTCAACAACCAGAGTCACCTCTTTGCACAATGTAATGGAAAAATCCAAAGCTGACGGAGGGTATCAATCAATTCTTAAAAATATACCAGTGTAAACAAAAACTATAATGAAGCTAGAAAGACTGAAGCAGAAAGGCAGGAATCTATACAGTTAAGGATATTTCCTTAACTTTCTCTTAACAGATTACATATGTTTCCTAAATTTGTATATTGGGAAGTCTATTCTCTTTTTTTTATTATTGAATTATAATTGACATACAATATCCTATTAGTTTTAGATGTACATCATGGTGATTTGATATTTTTATGCATTATGAAATCATCCCCCAGTAAGTCTAGTTACCATCTGTTACCATTTAAAATTATTAAATATTATTCCTTATATTCCCTGTGCAGACTATTATATTCCATAAGTCTATAATTCCTAAATATATTTTGTGCATTTTCCAACAATTAGTGAGGCTATAAATGCATTCATATTTTTCTTCAAATTCTTGATTCCTTTTTCACCAACAATATCTAAAATGAATATTTAATTAGAATATAACAGATACTGGGGCATCTGGGTGGTTCAGTGGGTGAAGCCTCTGTCTTTAGCTCAGGTCATGATCTCAGGGTCTGGGACTGAGCCCCACATCGGGCTCTGGGTTCAGCACGGAGCCTGCTCCCCTTTCTCTCTGCCTGCCTCTCTGCCTACTTGTCATCTCTGTCTGTCAAATAAATAAATAAAATCTTAAAAAAAAAGAATATAACAGATACTGAAAAATGTGTACAAGTCATAAGAGTTCAATGGATTTTTGCAAAATGAACACACCTATGTAACCTACATATAGATCAAAAAACAGAACCTTAACAGTACACCTTGAAACCACTCTCAATGCATAGTTCAAGTCACTTTACTCTTTTCCAAGTTAACTGCTATATTGACTTCTAAAATCATAATTTTTTATGTATATGAACTTGATATAAATTAGAATCATACACAATATACATTTTTGCATATGACTTATTTCATTCAACTCTGTTTGAGATTCATCCATGTTTTTGTATGTGTAAATTCATACTGTTCTAAAGCTCATTAACTTCATGGTATTTTTTTTTTTCTCTTCTAGAACTCAATTTGATTACAAATAGGAGCATCTTTTCTGTGCATTTTATAAAGCCACCAGCTTAAAAAACTAAAAGGTAAGTAAAGTCTTGAGACATCAGGTTATCTTGAAAATAAAGTTATACTACTAGTGCTACTAATTGACTATTTAATTAGTTAATATTTATTAAGGAGTCAGTTTCCTTATTATTCCTGTATTTGGGATAAAGTAAGCTATTTTGTATACACATACATTTTCTCAAGTTTTATGGGAATTCTTATGTATGAGATAGCCATCATATAACCTAATCCTTTTTTTTTTTAAGATTTTATTTATTTATTTGACAGAGAGAGATCACAAGTAGGCAGAGAGAGAGAGAAAGAGGAAAGCAGGTACCCTGCTGAGCAGAGAGCCTGATGCGGGACTCGATCCCAGGACACTGGGATCATGACCCGAGCCGAAGGCAGAGGCATTAACCCACTGAGCCACCCAGGCGCCCATATAACCTAATCCTGTATCAACTATTTTATTTCGTCTTTACGTAATAACAGCTATTATGCCCCCAAAGAGCAAAATGTTACATAGTTTTAATTTTTGCTATAGATTTGGAAATGACTCTTTATAAATTTGGGTGAGTTTTGGTGCCCCTGATCCAACAAGAGTCAATAAAAACTGACAGGGCAAAATGGTAAGCTCTGTACCAAACTGACAAAAAGCTCACCAAGTCCTCCTCAAGAAGGCAATAAAATTTCTCAGTGCTAATGGTTTTAAAGGTCATCAAAGCACTTAAGTGCTCAGAGATGTAGTGCTCACTATTCTCCAAACCCACTAGAACTTAGCTCATATTAGGAAAACTGGTTGAATAATATTCTTTGTCACTGCAAGTTTTATTAGGCCACCTAATGGACAATGATGAAAATTTATATGTTTAAAAGGAATATGAGGATACTCCTGGACACCAAGCCAAGGTCAAATAGATAATATGTAACCAGAAGAAATGATTATCAAAGGTACTGGAAGCAGTCTTGATCTCTAAACTGGTTAACTCAGGGTGCCTGGACGGCTCAGTGGGTTAAAGCCTCTACCTTCGGCTCGGGTCATGATCCCAGGTTCCTGGGATCAAGCCCTGCATTGGGCTCTCTGCTCAGGGGGGAGCCTGCTTCCCCCTCTCTCTATGCCTGCCTCCCTGCCTACTTGTGATCTCTGTCTGTCAAATAAGGAATATGAGGATACTCCTGGACACCAAGCCAAGGTCAAATAGATAATATGTAACCAGAAGAAATGATTATCAAAGGTACTGGAAGCAGTCTTGATCTCTAAACTGGTTAACTCAGGGTGCCTGGACGGCTCAGTGGGTTAAAGCCTCTACCTTCGGCTCGGGTCATGATCCCAGGTTCCTGGGATCAAGCCCTGCATTGGGCTCTCTGCTCAGGGGGGAGCCTGCTTCCCCCTCTCTCTATGCCTGCCTCCCTGCCTACTTGTGATCTCTGTCTGTCAAATAAATAAATTAAATCTTAAAAAAAAATAAAATGGTTAACTGTATAGGATTTTCATAACTTTATCAAAATGTGACAACATTATTTATAAGTGGAAAGTCACAAGACACTAAGAAAAATACAAATTATCTATTTCATTTTTGGAATATAGTTAGATTGCCTGTTTACTAAATACAGAACACCATTCCTTTCCACCATGATGTTAAAATAGGAGAATCCTGAACTTCAAGTGAATAAATTCTGAGGATTTGGTGTGAGAAATCCAGTGTAGGAAAGCTAGCCCACTGTTTTTGCTATGTGTAAATTGTAGTGTTTCAAATTAGGGATGCAGAGGAGATTTTCATTTCTTTAGGTGACTTACAGAGATTTTGACTGTAATCACATTTGGAAATAGAATCTAATTATTAGAACCCATGTTAATCTTTTTTTTTTTAGTATCTATGGCAAAATTTTATAGTTATTTAAGACCGTACCTGCATAAGATGGAAGGAATGTGACATATCACTTTTCAGAGAGGTTAAATACCCATTCTTTTTTTTTTTTCCCCAATTTATTTATTTTCAGAAAAACAGTATTCATTATTTTTTCACCACACCCAGTGCTCCATGCAAGCCGTGCCCTCTATAATACCCACCACCTGGTACCCCAACCTCCCACCCCCCGCCACTTCAAAATTCATTTAAGATTAACATGGGGTTGAAGAACCCATGTTAATCTTAAATGAATTTTAGCAGACCTGGAGGAATGAAGTTGGAGTAGAGTAAAATTGTGGTGGTCAAATGTTTACTAAGATGGCATTCTACTGATTATAGAATATCCCATCCAGAAATGATATTGTTTATGCAGTATATTTTCTAAGCATTCTCCCTCAGTGGTCATAAGTCTTTTGTTGTTGTTATTGTTGTTGTTGTTTTGTTTTGGCCTGGGGCAAGGTTATCTAGTTTTGCTTTTTTTTCTTTTTTTCAGTTTTTGGTGCAGTGTTCCATGATTCCAGTGGTCATAAGTTTAAAAGAACTTTATAAAAGAAAATACTGATAATGAAAAAAGGACATTCTTTTCTGGACTTTAACTACTATGGTAAATAAAACACTTTTATAAGTACAGAGTTGAGAGCAAGTGTTTAAATCAGGAAGATGAGAAATCATCATAAGCTTTAAACAAATAAGATGTAAATACAAGAGTCTTTCTAGGAGGCTACCATTGCTGAATCTTTTGTCAATTGAGGCAAAGAAAAACAACTCGAAAATACAGAGTCAAGTTTTACCTAGGTAGTGACTGATTAGCTGTCAAGGTTTACTTAAGAAGTGTCTGTGGAAAACAATACTAAGTTGTATCTCTGTCATCTATGTATCTATCAATTCATTCATTCATTTATTTATTCTTTTTTCAAGTAACTGCATACTTTCCATGTGCTAGACATTGTTGTAGGTATTGGAGAATAAAATAAGCAAAACAGCTAAAGGCCTGATCTCAAGGCTTTTATTTAGTGTAACTAAACAAGGAAACAAATGTATAATATACTTTTATGTAGTTACTATAATATCTATAATTTTTAAAAGTTGGAATGGGCAGTGTCATATTATGTATGTGCTAGCTTCTTGTTCAAGCCTTAATTCTAGGGCAGGTCATTGCTGCAAATGAAATATTACACTCCAGGAACTGTCAAAGAGGCAGAGTACAAAGTATAGAGGCCATTACTAACAGGGGTTTTGTTATTGATATCTCCATAAATACTTCATGCTTTAGTATAGGCTTTTATTGATGAAATTAAAGGTATTCAAGATGTTCGACTGGGCTAAAATATTTTAGAAACCCACACTCATATACTCTGAGTATAAGAATACAGTAAACTCTGTACCTTTTGCTGTAGAGATAAGGCCAAAAACGGTCTTCTGTTTAATCTCTGATTGGGTGGATTTTTAGCTACCTGATGGTAACAATATGAGTAACTAATCTTGCTTAAAAGTAATCCTGCCTCCGTAAAATGAGCCTTTAATAAAAGATAGATATCAAATTACTTGAGAGGACAGAGTTGGCACTTCATGGTTCTACAGAACAATTTATAAATGTTTTTGGTGCTTGCTTACAAGTAAATGTTTAATAAAGCTTTGGATGAGTGGCAGAATTTAGTCTAAAAATGCTTTCATTATACTGTAATAGTAAGGTTATGAGGGAGTACTTTATTTTCTTATAACTCCTTTTGGTGGCTACCAGTATGCACCACAAAGAATGAAGGGGTTTGTATGACCGAAATAAGTCTCAGTAAGTTCATAAGAGGAGTGAAGTATTCTAAAGGAACTTAAAACAAGGTAAGGTGAGTGTAAATAGGGTGCATATGAGAAGATGATGTTATAATGCAGTCCAGAAAGTCCTTATTCAAAAAATGTCATATGGGCAGAAACTTGATTAAAGTGAGGGAGTGAGACCTATGGAAATAGATGAAATGAACTCCAGGCAGAGGGAACAGCAAATTTAAAAGCCCTGAGATGGAAACAACCATGCACATTCAAGAAACACTGTAAAGACCAGACAGTTCAGGCAGGATGAGTGATGAGGAAAACATTAGGATATAAGGTCAGGAAAATAAGCAGGAGTCAGATCATACAGAGTCTTCTTGACCATAAGGTTTGTTTTTACTCTGAATAAATGACAGGTCATTGGAGGAATCTGAACAGGAAGGTATTCTTACCTAACGAGTATTTAAAAACTCTATCTCTGGTATTATGTGCCAAACAGTTTTTGAAATAGCAAGAATGAAAGCCATGAGACCAGAGAGGAAACTATTGTAGTAATGTAGGCAAGAGGTCATGCAGGCTTGGCATACTATAATAAAGGAGGTAATAAGATTTGAACATATTGGGGATACATGTTTAGGTATCCATTAGGACTTCTTACTGGATTAATGTTGGATATAAAGAAAGTTATAGAATGTGGAGAAAAAAAAAGATCCTGGAAACTTAGAATATTGTTACAATAAGAATTTTTTATTTGGGGGGTAAGTTTCTAGGTGAAACCTTTGGGATTACATGTAGAATGTGAAAAACAGAAAATAATCAAAGATGAAATTGTGTTTCTGGCTATGGTGGTCTAAGTGGTATGGATCAACATTCCTGCTGAGAGAAACTACGAAGTCCAGAAACATATAAAAAGAAAACAATTACTTGAAAATCACACAGTATGAAATCACACAGTGAGTAATTATAGGCCAAGATCTGGAAAAGAAGAGAAATCTAGAGGATTAAGTCCAATTTGGGAAACATTTTTCTCTATAAAGTGATGACCATTCTCAAAACAGCATCAAAGAGCCTGAAAAGCTAAGCAGATCTTCAGACACAGACTGGGAAACTCTAATGGAAAAGCTCAAGATCCACAAAAAAGCATGGTTCCAGATGGACATCCTAGGCTTTCAGTTAGAACTTCAAAAGACCTCAAGTTGAGAGTGCCTGGGTATCTTAGTTGGTTAAGTGGTTAAGCGGTTAAGCATCTGCCTTTGGCTCAGGTCATGATCCCAGGGTCCTGGGACTGAGCCCCACATCAGTCTCCCTGCTCAGTGGAGAGCCTGTTTCTCCCTCTCCCTTTGCCCCTCACCCTGTTTTTGCTCTCTCTCTCTCTCTCGCTCACTCACTCTTGCTCTATCTCAAATAAATAAATAAAACCTTTAAAAAAAAAAAAGGCATCAAGTTGGAGGAACAACAAACAGAAAACAGCCCAACCCAACTCTGAATATTTTCAATTAAGTAAAGGTGATCATTGAAGATGGGTATTGCCTGTAGCCTAGATTTCAAGAAGAAAACAAAATATAACAAAACAAAACAAAAACCCAACATACTAGAGCTCCTAATCAACTTCACAATTTTTCATATATAATGTTCATTTAATCATAACTAGGCATAGTAGAAGGCAAGATAAAACTGAAAAAGCAAGATTAAAAAAGGAATAGAAGCAAACCCATAGGAGACACAGATAATGAACTTCTGAATCATGGCATTTAAAATAAATAAGAAATGATCTGATGCTTTCAAGGAATTAAGTGACAAATTACAGAATTTAGCCAAAAACTGGAAAGGGGAAAAAAAATTGGGGAATTCTATAGCTAAAAAATTCAATTACAGAAGTTTTAAATTAATAGCAGGTTAGATATAGCAGAATGAAGAATTAATGAATTAGAAGATAAATCAGGGGGGCCTGGGTGGCTCAGTGGGTTGGAACCTCTGTCTTCGGCTCAGGTCATGATCCAGGGGTCCTGGGATCAAGCTCCACATTGGGCTCTCTGCTCGGCAGGGAGCCTGCTTCCTCCTCCCTCTCTGCCTGCTTCTCTACCTACTTGTGATCTCCGTCTGTCAAATAAATAAATAAAATATTTTTTTAAAAAAGGAAGATAAATCAGAAGAAAGTATTTAAAATGAAGTCCAAACAAATGAAAGACAATTTTTAAAATGGCTCAAAGCCAATCAGTTATTCCTACGGGACAAGATGAAATAAAATCTACTTCATATCATATGCCAAAGTCAATTTTTTTTCCAATTTATTTATTTTCAGAAAAACAGTATTCATTATTTTTTCACCACACCCAGTGCTCCATGCAAGCTGTGCTCTCTATAATACCCACCACCTGGTACCCCAACCTCCTACCCCCCCGCCACTTCAAACCCCTCAGACTGTTTTTCAGAGTCCATAGTCGCCAAAGTCAATTTTAATTGGATTGTATATTTGTTTGTTTTTTTTAAGATTTTATTTAATTATTTGACACAGCGAGAGAGCACAAGTAGTGGGAGCAGCAGTTAGTGGGAGAGGGAGAAGCAGGTTCCTCGCTGAGGAAGGGAGCCCGATGTGGGCTCAATCCCAGGACTCTGGGATCATGATCTGAAGGCAGATGCTTTACTGACTGAGCCACCCAGGCACATGTCCTACTTTGAGCCTTGACTTTTTAGGCCCACTTAGTTTAGGATAAGTAGTATTAAAGGGCATCTGGCATGGTCTATCATGGCTTGAGACCAGAGCCCTTATAGGTAATAATGTTTTGCCTTTTTACCTATGAATATATTTTTTTTTGCAGGCACACTAAGAGGCGGAATAAGTGAGTTAAAGGATTCAGCTATTTCTGTTTCCTTGGTGTAATTCTAACTTAAATAACTATCATCTTTAATGATAATCTTGACCATCTGCCATATACTCAAGAGTAGCTACTAAAAAAATTAAAAAAAAGAAAACCCTTTTCCTTCTCTACAGAAATTTATGGTCTTGTTGAGTTATCAAAAAAATATAGACATAGGCAGGTGTCAAGCCACTTATAAACGGACTTAAAACAATAAGTAAAATTGTGTGTGTGTGTGTGTGTGCGTGCACTTACATGGTGCCTACAATAGCATATGGTAAGCTTTTAATAAATATGTAACGAACGCATGAATTCATAATCATGTGTTGCTATGTATTAACACATAAAAATAGAATTAAAAACAAAACCCAAAAGGATAAAGGAATAGATCAAAAAGATTTGCTGTTATTGTCCTGAGAATCAATGAACAAGAGAAAGATTCAAAAGGAGATAATGTATTAAGTGATCCCTAATTATTTTTGTTGTTTTCTGGGGTTTGGGAATCTGTTTTATCAACATTACATGTATGTGTTTTATCAATAATCTTACTATGCTAGTTACCAAAACAACAATAGAAACTAACTGATTTTAGTAGTTAAATGTTAAGTATTTTCTGTATTTGGGTTACCTGTTAATTACAGAAGTAATTTGTAACTGCTTCTCTCCAGATAATAGGATTAATCAAATAATGAACAACAGAAAATGTTTTCAATAGAGTGCTATTACACATGAACAGCAAAATGGCCTTTTAATCATTTTTATAGGAAATAGATTATTGTATCTTAAATTCGAATAGCGAAATATTGATTACCTTTTCTTGTAAATTGTTTTAACTTGTCAGGTTATGCCACTTATTGATTTATAACTGAAGCACTCAAATACTATGTTAATTTTAGAGCCCTGGTTGCTATCATTAAATCTATTAAATGCTATTATTAAATTAAATATTGTTACTATTATTAAATCTTTAACTATGTATATCAGATTATGTGCACTGAGATGTAAATCTAATTGAATGATTTTACATTTTATTATTATTATTTTTTTAAATTTTGTTTATTTATTTGAGAGAGAGAGAGAGCACACACAAACAAGCAGAGGGAGGAGAAGCAGACTCCCCGCTGAGCAGGAAGCCTGATGCAGGGCTCCACCCTAGGGCCCTGGGATCATGACCTAAGCCAAAGACAACCACTTAACCAAATACCCCTAAATTTTATTATTTTTAACATAGCATTGAAGTAAATTAACAAACATTAAACAACCTCTATGTTCCACCTCTGTTAGACTATGAATTCAGAGATAAAAGATTGTCTGCTGCCCCTCAGGAATATCCACCCAAGTAAGTTAAAGCATTTTTCTAGAATTTTTTCAAATCTTAAAAAAAAAAAAAAAGCTTGAATTATCTTTATTTGGTTGAGTAGGAATTGAAGGCAAAAGCCTTGTTTTGAAAACATGTTTAAAAGGGGTGAATGCATTTTTATCAACTGTTAGAAGTTCTGTTTGCTCTGCTGAAATAAGTTGCACATTTTTTTTTGTCTCATAAGTTTCTTTTGTTTTGAAATCCCCATGTGTCTTAACAGCAGTAAACTGAAACCAAACAAAAACTCCAGAAAACAAAACAGGAGCCTTATGTAAAACTGGATTGTAGAGCATTGTGCAAACAAAGAACTTATTTCAGTGAGTTATTTAGACACAGCTTAGGCCATATTATGTGTAATTTCCAACATTAAGTAACTATAACTGCCTGGAAAGGCAGATTTCAAATGTTTATAAATAAAAATTACATGTTAAATGATAATTGCAAGAGAAATATAAGAGAACCATAATCTTTCCCTTGGCAGTGTTTTTTTCTAGACAGCACAGTACTCAAATTTTAGATTCTAACTCAAACAATGTTTTCCTTTCTGACCAACATCCTCTTACAACTCTGTTCCAATTACAGGATAGATTCTCCAGAGGGAAGGCAAAGGCAGAGATGAAGTTAAAGTGCTTCATGCTGCATTTTCTTGGCATGGAAGTTCATGTTGATCCTCAGAAGTGGATGTGGGCAGTAATCAGTGCATTGTAGGTACCTTTTTCTCAACTCTTTCACCTGTTAAGCATGTGACATGACAGGGATAGCTCCTCATATAGGCCCAGTTGTTCATTTCCTAATATACAGAAATGACCATTTCTTTAAGTATTGGTTACATCATCTCCAGGAGAGTTTGTGTGATTGTGAACACTAGTGGACTTAAACTTTATTTATGATCCTGACTGATGTTGTCAAACTGTAATTTCATTGTACTCAATTTCCTTATTGGTGGTTGTTATATCACTGTCCTGACCTTGGATTTTCTCCTCTCATATTTTAAACATAAAAATAGGCAACGCTTTCTGCTTTTCAGGGCAGAAACAATAAAATACATTTGCTTTTTCTATATTACAGGATATTAGTTTTGTATATGCTGAATCAGATTCTCTGAAGGCCTATGTTATAGCTTGTTTTATTTTTTTTTAATATTTTATTTATTTATTTGAGGTAGAAGGTGAGAGAGATCAAGCACGAGCCGGGGTGGGAGGGCAGAGGGAGAAGGAGAAGCAGACTCCTTGCCCAGCAGAGAGCCCAACACAGGGCTTGATCCCAGGACCCCAGGATTATGACGTAAGCCGAAGGAAGATGCTTAAGTGACTAAGCCACCCAGGCACACCTGCTATAGCTTGTTTTAAAGAGAGGTACCTCTGGAAACTGCCTGGGTTTTCAGTATGCAAAGACCAGTTGAATATCACCCAAGTTATATAAAATAAATAAGAGAAAGGCATTTGAATGCATTATTTGAATGGCTGCAAAGCTAAGGATTTCAGTTAATCTGATTTAATTCTCAAAACAACTTCTTGAAGTAGAAACAATTATCCTCATCTTATTAATGAGGAAACTAAAACCTAGGTCAATTACAGGTCAAGCTATAACTAACACCACCTTGGAGGTAGCTTTTGAATTTAGGATTCCCTTTTACCAAAGTACTTTCTACTTGCTATGCTTTTTCTCTTGCCCGGAGTCAAATATCAACTGGAAAATGCATTGGATATGTAGAATATATATTGGTTTATTAGAATAATTTTTCACAGGAACATAATTTTAAGGCTTCGTATCAAAATAGATCTTTAAATGACTTAGTTACATTGTCTACTGCATGAAGAGACTTGGTTGGTGGTGCTTTCTACCTTAAAATAATCCTGCCTATTAATATTTCAGAAAGGGTTTGTCCATTTCTGAAAACTAGATTTGGAAATGAAATGTGATGGATTTTTCAAACCAAAGTATGGAGTTCACTGGAAAGAACAGTTAAGACTGGATACCATGTATTTTGAGCTGAGTTGTGTTGTGTCCCCTCCCCACTAAATTCATATGCTGAAATCCTAACCACCCATATCTCAGAATGTGACCTTGTTGGGAGATACAGTCTTCAAAGAGGTAAATAAGTTAAAATATAGTCATTAGGGTAGGTCCTAATGCAATATGATTGGTATTCTATAAGAGGAAATTAAGACACTGACACAAAGAGAAAAAACCATGTAAAGATATAGGGAGAAGACAGCCGTCTACAAGCCAAAGAGAAGCTTCACAAAAACCAGCAGTGCCAACATCTTGTGTCAGACTACTGGTCTCCAGAATTAAGAAAAACTAAATTTTGGTTGTTTAAGCCATCCTGATTATGGCATTTTGTTACAGCAGCTCTACTAAACTAATACATCATCTTATTTGGTACTTTAGGAACTACATTTTTCTGGCTCACATCTTCAAGAAGATCCACTTGGGAATTATTTTTAAGATACAGAAACCATCCACAATAAGATACAGAAAGAAAAATATAATTAGTCACCCAAAATATTAAATAAATATGAACAATTATATTTGTGATGATATTAAAGCAACACTCTGATGTGATACAAGAGCTTAGAAACTCTGTCATTAAGTAGGATGAAATTTAACAGTTTTGTGTACCATACTATTAAGAATATGAAACAGTTAATCAGAAACCTGCAAATATATGTTGGTAGTCAAATATCTACAAGATTTAATATGAAGATAGGGCAAAAATGCTTTCATCTATAAGCTTACCCAGTGTTCAACAGCATTGGGCTCACCACTGATTTGCTGGAGGCTATTCAAGAGTTCTATTAATATGAAAATTTGCCACCTAGGTAGAACAATAAATTAGGTTTGAATCATTCATTGTATAATAGTTTAAGTTAATTTAATAGATTATATAGCCAATCACTTAGTCAGGTCCTATAGCAAGTGGGCACATAAGTTTTAATGGAGAATGTATGAAGGCTGAACCAGTGACAATGTATACTGTGTGTGGGTATGGGCAGATCAAGGGGAATAGTAAAAGAAGAAACAGGCATGCAAAGAGAGACAAAGCCATCAAGCAAAGAAAGATTATTTGCTTTAACCTAGAGGTGATACTATGTCTGACAAGAAATGTGGACAAGTTTGCCATTAATAAATTGACAGTAACTGCAGAGAGGTGCCCAGTGGTGATCGACATCTTTCAGGAATATAGTAGGCAATCAAGTCATAACACCAAGCCTAATATAACAGTGTACCTGATATAAGCCATACCCTGCTTTGGGAATTAAAACATTTCTAGGAGGAAATGTAAGGTATATGCATATCCCAGTTTGCTTAGGACATTCTTTGTTTTCTCCTTGTCCCTAGTCACTACAGGTTGAACGCAATGAAACTGTCAATATTTCAGCATGCTGACATGTAACAATTTTCATGTAGCTTAACCTAATATTAATAAAATATCCTTGGACTCTCAAGAGTGTCTGCATCTGATAAATCATATGGTCATCCTAAATTATCTGTGGTGTTTTTATTTTCCCAGTGTTGTCTGGTAATGATTTTCCTTATTTCTTTTAATTGGCAACTGTTATTTGTTATATTTAGAAACATTGTTTCCTTTTTGAAACACATGCCCATACACACTCACAGCTGTATTGAGAATGGAACCAAGAATATGAACCAAATTCTCCCACCACAAAATATGAAAAACAATAGCAAAACAGTAACAAAACAATATATTTGTATTAAATAGGTTATGGAGACTAAGAAGTACACTTGTGATGAAAGGTGTTATATGAAAGTGTTGAATCACTATGTTGTACATGGGAAACTAATATTACACTGTATGTTAACTGGAATTTAAATAAAAACTTAAAAAATAACTTTTAAAAAGATCATCTTAGCTTCCAATTTTTAAATACTTCTTAAGTGTTATCTATCCTTTTGGAGGGAGAAAATAAAAATATTTTAAATGAAAAGATAAATTTCACTATGCCTGTAGTAGAAATAGCTCCTATTTCTTTCATAAAGGAAGTATAAAGATATTCTCTTACTACCTAGTAGAACTGCTTCACACTAAATTTGGTAGATATTGAAACCTCTCATAGGACCACAACACAGACATATAATAATTAACTTTGTCAGATGGGTAGCAGCTGAAACCAATTATATAGCAATGCAGACATGTACTACCTCTCATAAAAAGAATGGAAACTTGCCTAATAAAATAAATAAAATCATTTTTACAATCACAATAAATAACAATTACTGCTTCACGGTGATTTTACCTTAGTTATTCACTTGCTCTGATATAAAACAATCAATAACCTAAACTCCACTGACTGTGAATTACCAGGTCCCAATAAACATGCAATCTCTCTTTACTGATATTGCTGTTTCTTCATTAGCTGATATTTTTTACATTTGTTTCTTTGTCCTTTATTTATCATCAAATATGTCAACAAGGCCAGGGAAATGCTTTTCAGTTAAGGTTAATGCTGACCTCAAGGTTAATGTTAACTAGTATTAAAATATGGATTAGCTTTCTAAGAGTGGTTGTGTGCCTTACTCATTCCACTAATCATTGTGCTACTGAACTGTGAAGTATGGTGAGAGGGTTTACTGACAATTCTGTACTGCAAGAGAAACTCAAATCCTTGAAAAATGTAAAAATATAGGCATCTGCAAAAAAACTGCTGAAATATGGCAGTCTACGGTGGGAGGGAAGGGAGATTTTCATTGCACATTTTTAATGCCCTAAATCAAGTTTACCTTTTATTAGAGGTCCCTTTGGTCTTAGCTATTCTTTTTTTTTTTTTCCCCTCAGTCACCAGACTGATTAAATTCATTTGCTTAAACTTTGTTTTTCATTTACTTACTCTTCAATATGAAATTATTCTTAATAAACACATTTGTGAATCCTAAACACAGAAATGAATGGTCTTATCATTTCTTAGCTACCCAAGTGGAATTGATATCACACACACAGAGACACATACACACAAATATAGGCACAGAGAAATTTAAATACCAAAACTTGAATGAGACTATGTGTATATAATCAGAATTAGACCTTCAGTGGAGTAACTGGGTTTTAAAAACTAATTTGTGTTTCCACAGGCAGCACTACCGTTAAGTAATAAAGTCACTGGTTCATATAAAGTCCACTGAGAATGAAAACGAATTCATTTTGCAATGATTACTAAGTACAGAATACAACATGAGGAAAAGTAAAATCCATAACTTATGTAACTAAAAAATGTTCAGTTGTTCTATGTGGGGACAAAAGCCTAAGTCACTGTAGTATAAAACGTTGCGATGAAAGTAAAAGCAAAACAAGGTATACCTGAAATGTGGGCAGTTTTTCATCTTTACCCTCCCATCTGATTCTCACATACTACTTTCCTACCTTTTAGTGTCTTCCTCATTTTCAAAGCACTCAGGTTGCCCCTTTTCTGAAAACCCACTTTAGGATACTCCTTCCTTTTTTGGGTCTCTAATTAACTTATCTGTTCATTCAACATATATTCTTCCCTGAGGGTCCCTTTTATCCTGGGCAGGTGCTAAGAGATACCGAGAAGAAAAAGACATAGTTGCTTTATGCTAAGAGCCCATAGCTCATAGTGGATGCCAATATGTAATCAAATAATTGGAAACATGTAAAATATAGGTATATAGACAATATAAGGTAAGGGTACAATTGCTTGGGAAGTAGTGTGTGGTGACTACAGGGAAATAAAAACAGAAGGGAGTTCAGATTCTCCCACCTTGTAGCTCTTGAATTTTGGCCAGTCCTTAAACCTGTCTGATCCTCCATTTCCTATTTGTAAAATTGGAATAATAATGTCTGTCTTGCTGTATTGTTGTATGGATTAGATAGAGAAAATGCATGCAAAGCACCTGGAATTTAACAGATACTAAGAAACAAATGCTAGGTAGTTCATATTCGGGTGAGGACTGGTCTGCCATGTCAGCAAGCAGTTTTTGAATGTTCCTTGTGTCTGCTAGAAATTCTTTATTTTAAAGCAGCAGAATGACAGGGTCAGAATGACACTTTAGAGAGATTAGTTTGGCAACAGTGAACGTAGAACCTGGAGATCAGAGACAAGTTAAGAGACTATTGAAATAGTTCAGGCATGAAATTAAAGGACCTGAAAATAGAAGACAGAAGGCATCCCAGGTGACTAGATTGATAAAATGGAAAAGATTTTGCAAGGGAGAAAAATGGCACTTCATCTTCAAAAGAATGGGCACTGATATCCTTCAGGGAGAAGGGAACCAACATCATCTTAGACTTAACAGTTGCTCACACTAAATTAGACATTTTAGGCATTTTAACTCACTTAAACACTCAAGTAATTCTATTAGGTATGGATTGTCCTCTTATTTTTTAGATGAGAAAGCATTAGGAAGTTTAATTTGCCCAAAGATGTACTAGCAGAAGGTGGTTTAGTAAGCTTCAAATCCTGGGTTTTGCTACTAGAATATATGAGCTACTCATTATCACACTAACCTGCCTTAGAGAGCTACAGTGAATATTCAGTAGTCAGTACTGGGAAGTGATAGCAATGAGGGTAAGAATAGGAATCAAACAGGAAAGAAAGTGTTGGGGAAACAGAAGCTAATAGTTCACTTCCTCCCCTATCAACCCATTCTAATACCCATGAATGGAAAATGTACTGCTCAGCTGGTGTCAAGCCCTGTCTCTGTGCTTTCCCACTGGGGCTCCTGCACACACGTCCTGCATGTATGCACCCTGGCCTAGATTCTCACTTCACTACTCCATTTGAGGAGTATGGTTAAGAGGCTACACAACTGATGAATTGCTGAACACTACATCTGAAACTAATGATGTACTATGTGTTGGCTAATTTAATTTAAATTAAAAATAAAAATTAAATTTAAAAAAGATGCATACTAACAGGTTTCTTACAGTTGAAAATTAATCAAGATTCCTTTCAATTTTGATTCATTTTAAAATTTTATTTAATTGGAAAATGGAATTCACATTGATGAGTGGGTCTCAGGCATTCATTAATATTCAATATTATTGTCTTTTTTATTTTTGCACATGGAATATTTTGTGCATAATTTTTGCTTTTTCATTCTACAGACCTTAAATGGTATTTTGACTAAAAAAGTGGATAGTGTGAAACTCTGACAAGCTGTCAAATCAAAACAAAATTTCAACTAGGCCAGTGATTTTTTACTGGAATGCACAGATCAAATACATATTGTCCAGATCACCTACTTGAATCATCTGATAACTCACCGTATTCCCTAAGAGAGTTTTAGTGAAAGTAGTTCAAGCTTTTGAGTGCAGAATGTTTGAGTAAAGTCCATGTTTGTAAATAACAAATAGGAGACCTAGGAGACCATAATAAGAAAATGAGAAAGAAAAGGTTACACATTAAATTAAGAAATATCTAACATTCAAGGCAGTAACAGTAAAGCCTACTTCTCCATAGAATACTAATCACAGACATAATCTTACTTGTATTTGCTTGACATTTGTATAATTCTCCCAACTGCTATTATTAAAAAAACCCACAACACCTAAATAGAAAACATGGGCATGTTATAAAGTCATATATAGAGAATAAAGCATTGTCCTCATTTCCTTGTAATGTTTCACTAGTTAGGTATCTTAACAAAACTCTGCCAAAACTCTTACTGTTTTTATTTGTTGTTTTTCAAGGACAGGCTAAATTAATAGCTACTAAGTTTTAAAAAATAATGTTGACAGACTGGAATGATTAAAAAATAACTTAGCTATCTATCCTGCTTTTAGGTAGAACCATTTCTGTACCATCCCAGAAAGATGGAAATATATCCTAGATGTACTGACTTTTGTAAGAAACTGTATTTCATAGTCTCTCTGTGTCTGTATTAACAGGCCCTTTTAAGGGGAAAAAATAAAAATTATAGCTAATCTAAATCTCTCCTTCTGTAACTTGTGTTCACTTTTGTGTTCTCCTGGTCACCAAATTTATGTAATAACTTTCACATATTTAAAGACACATGATCTTTATTATATGATGAGTTATCTTTTTTTTTTAAGGTTTATTTATTTTTTTAGTAATGGCTACACCCAACATGGAGGTCAAACCAACAACACTGAGATCAAGAGTCACATGCTCCTTCCATTGACTCATCCAGCCAAGCGCATCAAGTTGTCTTAATATATAGTAAATGCTCACAGGCCAGAAAACTGCAGTGTGCATAGGCTTGAACAATAAGGGGACAGACAGGGGGGCACCAAGGGCACTTGGGTGGCTCAGTGAGTTAAAGCCTCTGTCTTCAGCTCAGGTCATGATCCCAGGGTCCTTGGATTGAGCCCCTCATCCAGCTCTCTGCTCAGCAGGGAGCCTGCTTCTCCGTTTCTCTCTCTGCTTGCCTCTCTGCCTACTTGTGATCTCTGTCTGTCAAATAAATAAATAAAATCTTAAAAAAAGAAAATAAGGGGACAGACAGACATTTCCTGAACAATTGTTGAAGTTTTTCCTATTTTTTTCTACCTCTCCTAAAACAGTAAGGTGATATTTTATTTTGTAGGTATTATTTTGTATCATTTACAATAAAGCATTTTTCTCTCACTTCTTGGCTTTTTACGGCTTGTGAGACAAAACTTCTCATCCCTTAATAGCTCTTCCTTAAGATAGTTCTGATCCCTGCACAAAAGGAACTTTTTAAAGGGGACTTTCATCAACAAAATAACTTTACTTCCTGAGCCATCTCTGAGTATTTATGTAGGAAACTAGCATTGGAGGATAAGAATAAATAAGAGGGATTGGTAGTCAATTTTGTTATTTTGAGATGCAATTCTCATGGACTTTCTAACAGGACCTGATACAGTCTAATAGAGAAGCAAAGCTTAAAGACAATGTAAATCTCCAAAAAGAGAAAGAAAATCTGAAAACACTCCTCATCTCATAAACCCAAGAATATGAAGGATATATCATTAATAGCCCTTTGTTCCCACATAATATTGTAAGCTACACATTTTCATTTTTCCCCATTCATATTTGTAATATTTGTAATAATTTGTGGCATTCCCAAATTTTCAAAGCAGTACCCTGAGCTCTGGTCCTGACTTATACATGATGAGGTGCTCATCACTACCACCTCTCCTATGGTAACACATTGATATAACTGAAATAGTAGCATTTCAAACAAATGTTTGTAAGACAGCTTAGCAAATCACATCAGTTCAGGATAAATTATTATAATATCACTAAAACAATGATTTTGAAGACCTTGAATCAACACTGAGATATTTGAATTACATGATGTTGGATGTGAGAAGAACAAAAACTGGGGAGTTACCTTGTAACTACTATTTTACTGTTGAGAAATAATAATGAAAAATGTCTTCAAGATCTATGCCCAAATGGGGTGCCTGGGTGGCTCAATCTGTTAAGGGGCTGCCTTCAGCTAGAGTCCTATTCCCAGGTCCCTGGGAATACTCCTTATTCCCAGAGGGTCCTCTGATTGAGCCCCTCATCTGGCTCTCTGCTCAGCAGAGAGCCTGCTTCTCCCTCTCTCTCTGCCTGCTGCTCTACCTACTTGTGATCACTAGTTCTCTCAAATAAATAAATAAAATCTTTAAGAAAAAAAGATATATGCCCAAATGATAATAAAGACTGCCTCAGGACAATAGGATTACAGACTGTTCATTTTCTCTCCTCCTTTCCAGATCTTTTATACTGTAGCCAAGTTGCATCAATAATTTTATAATTTGAAATATTTTAATGATAAATTTATCATTTTATCATTTAAAATATAGTAGTACCAATTTTCTCAATCACCCACCTAAGTGAGGAGAGAACTAAAGAGGAGGCAATTCTGCAGAAAAGATGAAATTTAAAATGGCCATCTGAGGGGTGGCTGGCTGGCTTGGTGCATAGAACACAGGGCTCTTGACCTCAGAGGTTGGGAGTTTCAGCACCACATAAGGCATGGAGCCTACTTAAAAAAAATCAAAAGTTAAAAATAAAATGGCCATTTGAGGCAGTTACTGAAAAGTGGAAAGAACATTTGAAGAAAAGAGAGCAAGGTTAAAGTCGTCCGGGCTTTGATGTTCACGTGTCCAGAGGACAAGCCAAAGCCCAAC
The DNA here is from genome assembly GCF_020171115.1 of Neogale vison. NCBI lineage: Eukaryota > Metazoa > Chordata > Mammalia > Carnivora > Mustelidae > Neogale > Neogale vison. The sequence continues at coordinate 47,886,485 of NC_058094.1, forward strand.
GTGGCACGCGAGGCTGAGTGATGACAGCGAGAGGAAGGCAGGTTGCGTCAGGAGCTCGAAGGAGCGGGGAGAGAGCTGAGCTGCCGGTGTCCCAGTGGTACATGAAAGCAACAACCCAAAAGGAAAGTAGCAGTGAAGCTTTTAATGACTTACTGTGATGGTAGAAGCAAGAGTCTAAACTGGAGAAAGCCCTGACTCTCTTGTTCCATTTTCTGGAATGAAGAGGTGCTGCTCGTGCAAGCAGGTCATGACGAGAAAGTGATTGCCTGATGCCTTGCAAGTAGGCCCTGGGCCTTCCGGGTTGCCTGTCACCCCCCCCCCAACCTTGGACTGTACTTCCGCCCGGAAGTTTCCACAGCTCTGAGCCTCCGCAAGGAGCCTCCGGAGAGCGAGCTGGTCCGGTGCTGACTGAACTCACGTGTGGCTTTTACCGGATCTGTTAAGATTTGGTGACAGTGTGGAGAGGCATGGCTCTTGCGGCTGCCACTGGCAGACACAATCCTCGTAGGTAAGTTCCCTTGCTTATTAAACCTGCCACCTACAATCTAGGGTGGCCTACCTCTTTTTTCTGCTTCCTCCTGCCCTCCGGATCAGGGGCAAAACAGATTTACAGGCATCACCAGTGGAGATGGGGATGGCGGTTGTGTCACTGTTGAGGAACAGTTCCAGCAGTTTTAGAGACCCTGGGGTACTGAGTCGGAGCGGGGCAAAGTGTCAAGTTTTCCCAAGTTTTCCCGCCCAGCCACTCCCATAGGAAGGCTTTGGCAGAGAAGCCCGAGGACCTCTGCCAAAAGCCTCACATAAAGAGATCTAGGAACAAAGGCGTCCAGGCTAGATATACATGGATGCGCAGGATAGAGCTGGCAGAGAAGCAGCATCCTTGACTGCACCCCCCACCCCCATACCGCTGTGCGCTAGCTGTGCACTGAGTTGTGCTTCCTGAGGGCCGCTCTCCGCCTGAGATCTACCTGGTAAAGACTTTTTAATGAATTATGGCCAGGCCTAAAAGACCACACAAAAGTCTTAACCAGGAGCTGAACTCCTCAAATTGGCCTCAGATGGTGAAGGCTGTAGATGCCATCATTGGAGTTTGGGGCCACTGAAATTTTCGAAGAGGACAGTGACACAAAAAGTGTAACTTTTAGAAAGGTGCACAATGTGGGGACAGCCAGAACAGGGCACTTCTTCAGTATTCAGATAGGAGTGTGAACGCTCACTTCCAAAAATATAAAGAATTTGTGAAGAAACTAAGAGAAAATGAATGACTTGTCGGAGAGAATTAAAAATCAGTTTCTTTTCTCTGCTTCCCTGAATTAATTTAAATCTGTTTTGAAACTTGACTTACATTCACCGATCTACCCTTAGTATAGTTTTATCTTTTTACTTGCATTTAAAACACTTAATCATTAAGGAAATATAGATGAGGTTAGGACTTTAATATCTTAATTATGAATCATGATATCCATTTTCAAAACTAGGTGGACAAATTCTATGAAAACCAAGTGAAAAATTTCTTAAAATTTTCTTGACTAAGTTTGCATTTCCAAAGGCAGTTCTCAAGAGCAAACTCAATAATTTGAAAGTCATCTGTTCCATACACCGAGATACTGCAGCCAAAGTAAGGAATTGGCGGGGGTGGGGGGGGGGGGGTGGGGGGGGTGGGGGGGGGGTGGGGTGGGGGTGGGGGTGGGGGGGGGTAAGGGGGGGGGTGGGGGGGGTGGGGTGGGGGTGGGGGTGGGGGGGGTAAGGGGGGTGGTGGTGGGGGGGAGCAACCCTGCATTCTTCCTATAGGAAAGAGAAGAATGAAAAAAAATGTAATGGAATTTACCAGAAATGTTGAGAACCCTTACTTCTGACAAAGAATCTAATTGGAGAAACACAACAAGTATGTCTACAACAACATACATTAGTCAATGTATCAGTTCAAGGTTGTGTTTAATATGAATAACTTAAACTCTCTTTGAACCTAATATGTTTATTTCCAACATCAAGAACCACAAGGTTTAAAAAACACAGCTGAAAAAAAAAACCTTCGTTCCTGTGGATCAATTAAAATTGAAAACCATGTGAGAGGTTAAATAACACTGTATTTGCAGACTTTAATTATTTCCTAATCACTAATAAGAAATTATTTTTTAGAGTGAAACAGACTTGAAAAAAATGAAAGCCTGTTAAGAAAATAATGATCATGTGTTACTAAAAAGATGATGGTTCTTTAAGAATAAAGTAAGTCCAAACGATTGTTAGAAGAGGAGAGAGTTCTTAAGAGGATTAAAGTGTCTTTTACCACTCTAATTTTTCTTGGGTACATCGTTCATCAGCACTGCAGCTAAGAAAATCTAGTTATTTAAGAGTCTGTTCTTCTGAACAGTCAGTGAAAGAATATTCTAAACTGCATCCATAGAATTAATGATAACATTCTATGTGGACACAAAATTTCTTCACTAATTTAACAAGTCTTTTTTTTTTTTTTTTTTGGTAGTGGCAGTTATATTTCAGATACTATTTTAAGGCCCCTAAATACAGTATTTAGCTAAATATTTAAATAAATACAAGTAAATAAATACTTTAGTAAATAAATACTAAATAAAGACTTAGCTAAATAATCCTACTTGGATCCTATACTCCCAAGAAGGGTAAGGATTAATCATGGAGAAATAAGTACATAAATATAATAATTTCCAAACTAATAAGTAAAAGTTTGAGAGAAGTTGTGACTTGGGTGGAAGGAAGGGAGAGGCTGCTTTGTAGAGGCTGGTCAGGAAAGATCTCTTAGGAAGGGACTATTCTAAAGATATTTTAAAAATGGACTAAAAAATAAAATCTTGGTGACTAGATAGTTGTTAGGTGTGTAGAAGAATTATTGTGACACTTAGGTTTCTGGTTTAAATATTTGGGTAGAGGGCTGTGTCATCAAGTTAGAAAATTTACGAAGCAAAGTAGATGTGAAGGAAAATATTAAGCTAGATTATGGATACAAAGAATTTGAGAATGCTTACCCTTAACATTTTTAGAGCCTATGGCAAAAGTACAAATGGAGGCCCACATGCCAAATTTCTAAATATTTAAACATTAAAAGCCAAGCTAAGGAACTGTTAAAAAAAAATACATCCTATTCTACTTTGAAAAATATACTTTATCCAGGAAGACTTTTTATTTCTTGTCTCTTTTTCTTTTTCCTTTCCTGGGCTATACTTTTGTACTTTCGATTACTATCATCATGGTGAATTGTACTCACTGAATGATTTAAACGATTGAAAATAGTATATAATTCTATTTAAAGTATGTACAATTTAAATATGAGCTTCATCCAAAATGTAAATTGAAGCCAAAAATGTAAGATATTTAAAAAAATTATTTTTCTTAAATTAGGGAAATTAAAAGTCAGAGTATACTAAATGAATATAAAATTTTAAAATAAAATTATTAAATCTGAAAATTTTAGGATCTTAATTAGATGTTATTAAACCTTTTTTTAAAAAAAACAAACTATTGCATTTATAACATGCAGTGTTCATTTAGTTGTCAATAAAATTGGTGTCATGTTCTGTGCAAATTGTCTAGATCTACATTAGATAGTTCCCCAGTTTCCCTATGCTACTGTTTCAAATACTGTGCTAATTCCTCAGAACTTTCAGAAAGAAATGAAAAAAAAATTGCCAATACTGGAAAATGCTGCTTCTTTACATATTCTGAGGTAAGATTTTACAAGATAAATAAATTGCCCTTCTGTTACCTAATTTCTTCTTCTTCTTCTTTTAAAGATTTTATTTATTCATTTGGGAGAGAGAGAGAGAGAGAGAGAGATCATATAAGCCGGGTCGGGGTGTGCATTGTGGGGGGAGGATGGGCAGGGGCAGAGGTACAAACACACTCCTGAGCTGGAAGCCCAATTCAGGGCTTGATTCCAGGACTCCCAGATCATGACCTTGGCCAGAGTCAGACACTTAACTGAGTGAGCCAACCAGGTGCCCCTACCTAACTACTTCTGTAATTCAGTTGTCCTTGTCTGAAATAGTGTCTTTCTCCCAGTTTAACAGAAGAACATTCCAATGCAGTTGCTTTTTGTTTTGAAAATATGGGGCAGGATATGCAGAAATTTAATTTCTAGGAGAAATTTAATTCCTAGAAATTTAATTCCTAGGCTGGATGTAAAAACTTTACTGTTTTTGAGCTATCTGTGGAATATCTGGCTAAATGTTCCTAGAAAGAATTAATCTGTAGAGGTTTGGATTAGATTGAGAGTTCCTATTAGGGAGCCATTGATATGTTGAGGTTTGTTGAAGATTTGGGTAAAAATAAAGTTACTGAGAATTTACAGAGTAAGAATAGGAGACTGTGAAAGAACGAACAATTGAAAAAACCAAAAATTAAGACAGTCTGAGGAGTAGGACCTGACAAAAGAGTAACAAAAGATTTAATAGAAAAGTACCAACAAAATCTGTAAAGGAAAGCTAGTGAGGATGAGAGTTTCAAGGAGAGAAATGGAATGTATTTGTTCCTTGGGCCTTATAGCTATGAATATTAGTGATAGCTCTGAGTTTCCCTTCAGGTATTTTATGTGTCTACCCATTGAAACTAAGGTATGAATCAGGTCAAATTTTAAATAACTTTAGGCCTAGGGAAATTTGTACAGTACTGGTACAGTAAGGGATAAATTATTAATATAAAGGTTTCTGAATGTGTCAAGATGAATAAAAGAGGGAGAAAACATCTTGATATTTTCCTTCTTTTTTTAATCATTAAAAAAATCTAGTTACAGGGTCACCCTGGTGGCTCAGTTTGTCTGACTCTTGGCTCAGGTCTTGATTTCAGCGTGCTGAGTTCAAACCCCATGTTAGTCTTTGTGCTGGGCGTGAAGACTACTTAAAATAAAATCTAGTTGCATAAAGAATTGACTAGAATTTCATTACATAAAGGATATGTAATAGTGCTCTAGCAATCTGATGCATTCCAAGAGCAGAAGCACTTACTGGCATCCAGGTGAACACCAGATGACAGTATTAATCTCTGCCCGGTTGGGAACTCATACTATCAAAATTTTGCTGAATTAGAAGTTCATTTCCATCTGAACTTCTTGGATTATAACATTCTCCATTTCCTCTTTTTTTTTTTTTTTTAAGATTTCTTTATTCATTTTAGAGAGAGAGAGTGCATGGGACCAGAGGAAGGAACAGAGGTAGATGGGGATAGAATCCTCAAGCAGACTCCCCACTGAATATGGAGCCTGACGCTGAGCTCAATTTCAGGACTCTGAGATCATGACCTGAGCCAAAATCAAGAGTTGGCCACCTTACCAACTGTGCCACCCAGGTGTCCCCGGTTTCCTGTTTTTAATGACAGTATCATTATACCTGTTGATCTTATATCATCTTCAAAAAGATAAAATTACTATGTGACTAAATTATAAAATATGTTGCTAGTTTTGTAACTCTATATTAATCCTCATGATTTTGGGTTCAGATTCCATTTTAAACTAGTTAAGTATAATGATACAGCTAACAATAGAAGTAGAATACCAACAGGAGAATTTTCTTGGTAGTTCTGTAAGAAGGTTTTATTTCTCAGACTAAGATAGAAACCAAATGGGAATTGAAAAAATAATAAAAAGAGAGAGGAAGATAACAAAACCTGTGCTCACATAATACTGCGTTTGAAGTATTTATTAACATTTATCTCTCCTAACCATCATTTCCACTTTTATTTTTCAAACATTCCTATAAATTTTTACTATTATTTCTCTTATCAACATGTGCTATTGCTCACCTTGTCACTTTTCAGTCTTAATAATATGTGTGAAATATATAATGTCTTACTTGAAACACATTAATCCTTTAATAAGAAATAGTTTTATTGTGAATAATCCCATCTGTTTGTTAGAAACTCCTCTCTCCACATTTCCCCCAGCATCTTTGATAGTGTTAAAATATTTGTTTAAATATTCAGGATATATTAGTTAATAGGACTGTGTTTAATAAACATAAACACAACAAAATGAATTCATAATATAAGAATTGCCCTCAAAGAATTGAATCTATCTATGGAATATAGAAACCTTTATGTAAAATTCAGTGATGAAATTCTATATCTTTAATCTACATTTGTTCATTTCATTACCCATTCACTCAGCAAACAGAAAATCTTATATTCTTATATGATTTCAAACAAGTATTTACTGTTCACATTACATACATTACTATACTTAAAGTGAAATTGTTTGAAGAATCCCTGCCAAAACATCTCTCTCCAAATACAGATAATCCAAACACAGTTGGTTAAGCAGAATAACAAGAATCAAATGCATACAACTTCTACTTTTTTAATAAAAGTGCATGAGTAAAAGTAGAATTTCAGTCTTGTCTATGTCTAAAAAAGAATGTGTTTTTATCAGTGAAATTTTAACATTTTAAAGAGTCGATCTCTCTGAATAATTGGACTTAACAAAGGAATTACACACCTCCTTATTATGACAAACCAAAATTACAGAAAGAAGGTTTATTCTAATTTAATTAAACTCTCATGTTAATATTGGCTTCATTGGGGCACCTGGATGGCTCAGGTCATGATTCCAGGATTCTGGGATCGAGTCCCACATCAGGCTCTCTGCTCAGCCGGGAGTCTGCTTCTCTCTCTCCTTCTGTCTCTGCCTCTTCCCACCTCACCTATGCACTCACTCTCTCTCTCTCAAAATAAATAAATAAAATCTTTAAAAAACATATTGGTTTCAGTTGTTATTATTTTCAGGACAATTCATGAAATTTCCATTTAATTTTATTTAGTTTATCCAGAGGTAGTGTCAGTAACACTTGAAATTATTTTTATTGAAATGTATCTGTTGACTATAGCTCCCTATCTCCCTTTTAACCTTTTTAATCTTTCTTTTCCCTGTGTGACAGCATAGACATTCTAGGATTTCCCTCTTTTTAAAAAATTGTTTTATTTACTATTTTCCAAGTCATGTGTATTTTTTAGTTCGTTTTTATTCTCTCATTTTATGGAACAAGGGAGTATGTCCCCAAGTAAATTCTGAAGAAAAGTTATATAGTGGGGAAGGTTTCTGAATCCTGGTAACTTTTTATTCTACCTTTACATTTAGTCCTTACTCTATTGTAGAGTCTAGGGTTAAATCATTGTCCGTCAGAACATTGGAAGCATTGTCCTACTGATGAGTGACTGTTCTCATTCTTCTGTAGGCATATTATTTTCTTTTTTCTCTCTGGAAACTTGAGAAATCTTGTATTTGTCTTTCTAGCTTTCAAAGTTTTTATTTCTTTGATTAAGTTTGTGCCTTTTTACATTCATCCTGATTAATGCTTGGTGGATGATTTCAGTTTTTACTTTAAGAGGATTTTCACTTATTCTGGGACACCTTCCCTGATCATCCTACCCCAGCCCAGACTAAAGCTTTTCTGTTCATCTGAGTCTATATGATTTGGCAACAAGAAGTTTTTAGTGACCTTGGTGAAAACAATCCCAACTGAATGATGTGGTCAGAAGTCAGAATTCAGTCAGATGAGAAGTAAACTGGAGGAAAAGAATTGTGGACAGAGGGTGAAGGTATTTCTTTCAAGAGATTTGGTTACCAAAGGGAAGGTAAAGAAAGGTTACATCTGGAAGAAACATGGATAACCATGCTATTATCTCCATAACATATTATGTATCCTATTTCTGCAAATATTTGTTTAATTTCACTTTTCCCCATTAGCCAGAAAAGTCATGAGGATCATAATACTCATGTTTCTTTCTGTTTTATCCAGAACTTAGCTTAGTGCTTGATACATATACTATTATTTGTTTGTTTCTGTGTTTGTTTGTTTTTTAGTATATCCATACAATAGAATTTTATTTGGCCTATAAAGAATGAAGGCTACAACATAGATAAACCTTGAAAACATTTTGCTAAGTGAAAGAGGATAGACCAAGGTGTGCCTGGATGCTCAATGGGTTAAGCCTCTGCTTTCAGCTCAGGTCATGATCTCAAGGTCCTGGGATCGAGCCCCATATCGGGCTTTCTCAGCAGGGAGTGTGCTTCCCCCCTCTCCTACTTGTGATCTCTCTCTGATAAATAAATAAAATCTTAAAAAAAAAAAAGATAGACCAAAAAGTCAAACTTTAAAAAAAAATTCTTTTTAGAGCAGTTTTAGGTTTAAAGAAAAGTTTTGAAGTTAGTACACAGAATTTGCATCTATTCCACACAGTTTTCCCTGTTACTCATATCTTATATTAGTATGGCAAGTTTGTTATAGTTACTGAGCTAATGCTGATAAATACTTATTAACTAAAGTTCATAATTTATTCAGATTTTCTTAGTTTCTGCCTAGTGTTCTTTTCAAGGAGCCTGTCCAATATTGCATTACATTTAGTCATCCTGTATACATATAATCTTGGATGTGAAAGTTACTCAGACTTTGCATGTTTTCTTCTTTTCTTTTCTAAATTGGCAATTTATTTTCCTTTATTATTGAAGAATAGTTAACACACAATATTACATTAGTTTCAGGTGTAGAGCATAGTGATTGGACAAGTCTATTTACATTATGCTACACGAACCGCAAATGTAGCTACCATCTGTCCCCATGCAGTGCTATTATTCCATTGGCTATATTCCCTATGCTGTACCTTTTATTCCTGTGATTTTTGTATTCCATAACTAGAAGTCTATCCGTCACTCCCCTTTAGCCATTCCCACTCCCCATTTTGTTTTTTTATTTATTTATTAAGAACTCTAACGAATTTTAAATGCTGATAGGAAAAGGTAGTTGGGGATAGAGACAGTAGATAGAAAGAAGTTGACAGAGCAAGGTATAGAAAGTGATAATAAGAACCTCGGAGAAAACATTAGGTTTTCTCTAAAATTGCATCTTTATTTATTTATTTATTTATTTGACAGACAAAGCTCACAAGTAGGCAGAGAGGCAGGCAGAGAGAGAGGGGGAAGCAGGCTCCCTGCTGAGCAGAGAGCCCCATGCGGGGCTCGATCCCAGGACCCTGGGATCATGACCTGGGCTGAAGGCAGAGGCTTTCACCCACTGAGCCACCCAGGCGCCCCTTGCTTTTGTTTTTTACATAAAAGCTGGGTTTAATATTACTATATTAAAGGAAAGTACTTTATTTAGGGCCATGTGTGTATGGATGCATATATAAAGATTTTTATTATTATACACCATTGCTAGTTCTATCTGAAGTGACAGGGACAATTTAAAGAAATGTTCAGTCAAAGTAATTTGCTTACATTGGTAGTATAAATAAAACTTGAGGTATAGGGACACCTGGGTGGCTTAGTTAGTTAAACACTTGCTTTCAGCTCAGGTCATGATCCCAGGGTGCTGGGATTGAGTCCTGCATTGGACTCTCTGACCAGTGGGGAGCCTGTTTCTCTCTCCACCTGTTGCTCCCTCTGCTTGTGCTCTCTTTCCGACAAATGAATAAATAAATAAATAAAATTTTTACCAAAAAAATAAAGACAAAATCTTTAAGTGTACCCATTAGCAAAGCAACAAATTGAATGTTTCTGTTATCTCAAGATCACCTGAGCTAATCACCAGAGTTTGGAATAACTTTTTTGTAACATCTGATTATGCTATTGTTAAAAAAAAATCACTTTTTAATGATTCAAAACCCAGAGGTAACTAAATAGAACTCAGAAGAGTCCTAATGCAACTAAAACATGAGTAATATTTGTCTTTTTCTTTGAATTACATTTAACAAATCATTTGACATTCTTTAGGTCCTATCTAATAATTTTAATATTACTCTGCTTGAAGCTCTGTGGTAAGAAGATGAGGCCATGGGTTGAGAAAAATCTTCCTTATCAGGTAGAGTAGGGATATGCAGGCAACCTTGGTCCAGGCTCACACTGTGGGCTTGGTTGGTATGGTTAGGATTTTTGGCAGAGTCCACACGAAAAGAGAGACTAGAGCTGAAGTGCTGGGCTAGGGAAGTATTAGTTAAAAAAAAATGCTATGAGAAATTCTCAAAATGTGTTGACTCTAGTAGATCAAATGAATTCTCTATCTAGAAATAAAATGTAACATAAAGTATTTCCTTTCACAGAGAATTAAAAAGCAAAAGATTATGGTAATTTTAAATTGTTTGTGATTCTTTTTTGCCTGTTCACTTCTTTGATCTTTTTTTTCCTGGCTTTTTGCTTATTGCTTTATTCTTATGCAGTATCAGAAGTTATTATTTAACATAAGAAAAGTTCAAGAAAAAACATGTTATGGCAAAATTAAGAAATTATAAAACATTAAGAATAATTAGAATAATAAAGATACCAAATGCAAAAGCTGAAAATGAGATAAAACAACAGAGAAATCTAGTTGATAATGGTTTTATATGATTCTAATACCACAAAGAAATAAAAGCAAAACCAATAGAGTTGTTTAAACAAGTAGAATTATAAAATATTAATTCTGGAGGAGAACAATAAAGTTGGTAAATCAATGAATTGTAAACTCCTGAGATAAAAACCTGCGGGAGCAATATAAAAGTTAGAATGAAGGTTAATTTAAAAACTCAGTCAAATATCATGCCTGAGATCAAGTTTAGTCCCCACCAAGGTGATGGGGGTTTGGGGACAGTGGTGTCGCACTTCAGGGTACCACTTTGCTCAAACATTTTCAAATGATGCAGGACTCACAAGAGAAAAGCAAATTAAGGGTACATATGTTTGCAGATAGGATAAGGGATGTAATGGTCATAATCTTCTTGTCCAGCTGTATCCCATAAGCCAGGATTGACCACGTTCCCTTGGGTCTGTGAGGTTCTTTAAGCCTGTGCTGTGCTAACAAAGTTCTGTACAACTTATCCACTGACAAGAATAGAAGGTTGCACCTCTCAACCACTAGAACAACATTTTTTAAATTGACAGTTGCAGAATCGTGGAGTGTTTTTACATTGATCTTTTGCTAATGCAATTAGCAGTAAGTTTTGCATGTATGATTTAATAAATCCTTGAATCATAAAAAAAACCCTCAGTCAAATGGACTCCAAAATTAAGAATAAGAGAGATGTATATATATAGGAGCTAAGAGAGTTTGAGAATGCCAAGAGCCAATACTCAAAAGTCCTTGAATTCACAGTTAGTGGGGCTTTAAGAAACTGGGGAGGTAAAGGGGTTGAATTCCTGGCCTTGAGGCATGAACAAGAATTCTTCAGATAGTCATAGAGGAGGACAAACTATCAAGTAGTTCAAACTCACTCCTTGTCAAAAACAATAAGGAAATAAATTTTAATAGATATAAATCCTATCAAAGTCAAGTCTCTTATTTCTCTATTAAGTCACTACCAGACAAAAATGTTTTGAACATTAAGGAGCAAAAATGTTTATTTAGCCTAGTGGATCATAATATTTTTTCCTTTATGAACTTCAGTTCCTTAGGATATAATGAATTAACTTCCCTAATGTTTTTCAATATGATATCCTGAACACTAGTTGAGAGTAGTCAGTGGGCCATAGGAAGATGTTCAGCAGCCCATGGGTGAGCTCCCTATTTTGGCTATCGAGACCTTGTTCCCTACTTACATCACCCAATGTTAACATGGTGTTTTAATGGTACATTTAATAGTACATTTGCCTACCTCTTAAAACTTCCACTAATATATTGACTTCTTGTGACTGCTAAATAAAGTTGTCCAAACTCTACTTAGATGCGTTCTAAAAATGATTATAGTTCTCTCAAAAGGTGTTAAATCACAATCCCAAGTTCATGACAGTTATGAAAACTGCTGTTCCTTCTTTCTGGTTCTTCTGTAACACTTTACCCCTAATATAATCTGCTAGACTCTAATGCCCTTAAGTGGAAGAAACAAGGCTGTTTTAACTTGCCATTATATCCTTAAGACCAAGAATAATCTCTAGCACTTACTATATACTTAAATATCTGAGGAATTAATGAATAAACAGGAAAAGTGACATTTAAAATCATAGCATCTATAGTTGATATTGATTGAATGCTAATAAACATATTGCCTAATTCTTTTGCTGATAATGTTACAGTTTTAAAAAGTACAATCACATTTTCTTTTAAAAATATTAACTTTGTATTATTCCTACCACAATAATTGTTATGTTGAAGATATTACTTCTAATGCTTTAATCCTTGGACTATACGCTATTGCTCTTTCTAATCCAAGTCTCTGAAATTAATTAGATTGAAGGACAGGGAGAATCTGATACCAAGACGGGTGCATGAAGTTGCCACCATACATCATACTGGATGTTGATTTTGGGGAGAAAAATTCATTGCCTTTACACTTAGAACAAGAATCAGTAACCGTTTGAGGATTGAGAGGCCATCATAGGAATAATATATGGAGTATAGAATGGTAGTTTACCTGTAGCCTGTCAAACAAGACCTATAAGCAGTCTGATATGTGTGTTTTTTTTTCCAATTTATTTATTTTCAGAAAAACAGTATTCATTATTTTTTCACCACACCCAGTGCTCCATGCAAGCCGTGCCCTCTATAATACCCACCACCTGGTACCCCAACCTCCCACCCCCCCCGCCACTTCAAACCCCTCAGATTATTTTTCAGAGTCCATAGTCTCTCATGGTTCACCTCCCCTTCCAATTTACCCAAATTCCCTTCTCCTCTCTGACGCCCCTTGTCCTCCATGCTATTTGTTATGCTCCACAAATAAGTGAAACCATATGATAATTGACTCTCTCTGCTTGTCTTATTTCACTCAGCATAATCTCTTCCAGTCCCGTCCATGTTGCTACAAAAGTTGGGTATTCATCCTTTCTGATGGAGGCATAATACTCCATAGTGTATATGGACCACATCTTCCTTATCTATTCATCCGTTGAAGGGCATCTTGGTTCTTTCCATAGTTTGGCGACCGTGGCCATTGCTGCTATAAACATTGGGGTACAGATGGCCCTTCTTTTCACGACATCTGTGTCTTTAGGGTAAATACCCAGGAGTGCAATTGCAGGGCCATAGGGAAGCTCTATTTTTAATTTCTTGAGGAATCTCCACACTGTTCTCCAAAGAGGCTGTACCAACCTGCATTCCCACCAACAGTGTAAGAGGGTTCCCCTTTCTCCACATCCTCTCCAACACATGTTTTTTCCTGTTTTGTTAATGTTGGCCATTCTAACTGGTGTAAGGTGATATCTCAATGTGGTTTTAATTTGAATCTCCCTGAGGGCATCATCATTAGCCCTCAGGGAGATTCAAATTAAAACCACATTGATATGTGTGTTTTTGAGCCAGTAAGACAAGCTCTTCAGCTTCATGCTTCTCTTCTGTTTAAATGAAGATTTGTAAAATAAAACATTTGTTAAAGTACCCAGGTTTAATAAATGATTGGCTGATTGTTTTTAAGTATTAAGAATAAATGCAAGAAGTGTTAATATTGACCAAAGTGACTATAAAATGAATTCATGGCCTGGCAGAACACATTTCATATTCAAAAACTTACCAACTCTATGGGAAAAAAAGAGGTGTCTAGAAAACTAGGTGTGAAGGAAAAAAAACTAGCTAATGAATTATTAAATAAGTTTTATATATTATTTATAAAATCTGTTCTAAATTTTTTAATGTACATCATTAAGTTATATCTTTTCTTCCCTCTATCTTTTTCACTTTCTGTACCTGACAATGTTCTGTCAAAACTTTTCAGAAGTATCCACTTTGCTCCTTCTCTTTCAGTTTCATCTTTCTCAAGTTGTTTAAATGTTTCATAGTGACAGTCCTTTAGTTCTCATATCCATGAGTCTTAATGAAATAGTGTTTACCATGGTATTATGTTAATACCAATCTACGTTTGTTTCTTCCTCTTTTCACCTACTAATGCTTTAATCCTTGACAAATAAATCTGTTCCAAACACTCACATATCTGCACATTATTTTGTAATATTTGGAAATTTTTTTTTCCTTTGCTGAAAAACAAGTTCCTTTAGACCCTATAATAAGGAGTTTGGGGTTTAGAGACTCTCCATTTCTGTCCTTAGGTAGATCACACTTTTGCTTGGGAAACAAACATAGGAAAAAATATTTTTATAAATACTTTATTTGAGGTTCAGCAGTTATCTCTGCTAACAGCAGAGGATTTGGAATGGATGTTGGGACATGTTGAGTAGAGTTTTTGAGTCTGGGTTGTCTAGCAAACTAGAGAAATTTTTTTCTGCAGACTTCTGCTTTCTTCATAAATTTCAGTTACACAGTACGGTGTTATCAACTATGATCACCATATTATACATTACATCCTCAGATTTTTTTCATCTTATAATTGAAAGTTTGTGCCTTTTTACCTACCTCTCCCTGTTTCTCCTCCCCAGCCCTGGAAACCACTTCTACTCTTGGTTTCTTAAGAGTTTAACCTTTTTTTTTTTTTTTTTTTTTTTTTGTGGGGAAGGGGGATTATTGTTTTCTTTAATGACATATATAAGTGATACCATGCACCATGCAGTGTTTGTCTTTGTCTATCTGGCTTATTCCACTTAACAATATGCTTCCAGGTATTATGTTGTTGCAAATGGCAGGATTTCCTTATTTTTAAGGCTAAATAATATTCCACTGTATATACACAGCACATTTTCCTTGTACATTGATCCATTGATAGACATTAAGGATGTTTCTATATTTTGGCTATTGTGAATAATGATACAATTATGGGAGTACAGATATCTCTTCAAGATAATGATTTCCTTTACTTTGGATATATATTCAGAAGTGGAATTGCTGAATCATATAGAAGTTCTATTTTTAACTTCTTGAGTACTGTTTTCCATAGTGGCTATACCATTTTACATTCCCAAAACAGTATAATGGTTCCTTTTCTCCACAACCATACCAGTCCTTGTTATCTCTTGTCTTTTTGATAACGGACATCCTAACAGGTGTGGGGTGATACCACATTGTGGTTTTGATTTGCATTTTGTAATGATTGGTAATGTTGAACATCTTTTCATGTGCCTGTTGGTCATTTGTATCTCATTTTTGGAAAAATATATATTCACATCTTTTGCTCATTTTTTAATTGGGTTATTTGACTTTTTGCTATTGAGTTGTAAGCATTCCTTAAATATTTTAGATATTAACCCCTTATTGGATATGTGGCTTGCAAATAGTTTATCCTATTCCATAGGTTGTTTTTTCATTTTGCTGATAGTTTCCTTTGCTATGCAGAGGTTTTTTAGTTTGGTGTAGTTTCACTTAATCTAAATTTGCTTTTTTTGCATTAACTTTTGCCAAGAAGTTCTGTTAGGGAGCTTACCCACTATGTTTTCTCCTAGGAGTTTTACATTTCCAGGTCTTCCATTCAAGTCTTTAATCCATTTGAGTTTATTTTTGTTTATCATGAAAGATAGGGGCCCTTTTTTATTCTTTTGCATATGGATATTATTTTCCCAACACCATTTGTTGAGGAAACTATCCTTTCCCCATTGTATATTCTTGGCATCTTTTGTCAAGAATTGATTGGCTGTATATATCGATAGGTTTATTTCTGAGACCTGTATCTGTTCTGTTGATCTATGTGTCTGTTTTTATGCTAGTGCCATACTGTTTTCATTGCTACAACTTTGTAATATAGTTTGATATCAGTGAGTGACATGCATCCAGCTTTGTTCTTTGTCAAAATTGCTTTGGCTATTCTATGTCTTTTGTGGTTTCAAACAAATTTTAGGAATATCTTTCCATCTCTATGAAGATGACACAGGAATTTTGATAGAGATGGCATTGTATCTATAGATTACTTTGGGTAGTATGAATATTTTAACATTATTAATTTTTTTAATCCATGAACACAGAATAGCTTTCCATTTATTTGTGTCTTCAATTACATTCATCAGCATCTTAAAGTTTTCAGCATGCAGATGTTTCCTCTTATTTAAACTTATTCCTAAGTATTTATTCTTTCTGATGCTATTGTAGGTGAGATTATTTTCTTAATTTCTCACTCTGATAGTTATGGAAATTCAGATATTTTCTGTTCATTGATTTTTTCCTTGCATCTTTCCTGAATGTATTTATTCTACCAGTTTTTTTGGTGAGATCTGTAGAATTTTCTATATAGTATAATGTCATCTGCAAATAGAGACAGTTTTGCTTTTTTTCCTTACTCATTTGTATGGATATTATTTCTGTTCCTTGCCTAATTCCATTAGCTAGAACTTCCAATATTCCAATTCCATTAGCTAGAACTTCCAATATTCCAATGTTGAATAAAAGTGGTGAGAGTGGGCATCTTGTCTCATTCCAGAGTTTAAAGTAAAAGCTTTCATCTGTTTACTGTTGCATAGGCTATAAGTGGTGGGCTTGTCATATATCACCTTTACTATGTGGCTGTATGTCCCCTCTATACCCATTTTTTTGAGTGTTTTTATCATGAATATATGTTGAATTTTGTCAAATTCTTTTCTGCATTTATTGAGATGGTGAGTAGTATGTAAAATGAATGGTTGATGTATTCACTAGGATTGATTGGAGAGAGACCACTTTTTGTGGTAGTTGGTATAAAACTATCCTAAATCATTTTTAGATATGGATATATTAAGCTTGTGATAGAAAGTTGAAGATATCAATGTGGCAATTTTACATGTGTTTGAAACTTAGAGAAGTGTTTCCACTTGAAATGTTACATTCTGCATTATTTGTACATAAGTGGTAACTAAAGCCTTAGTTAGTATGGAAAGACAAGCAAAAATGTATAAAAGAAGAAAGCCTATCATTGAGGTAAGTGAAACTGAAACAGTCTCTTTGTAGAAGATGAGCTAGCTGAAAACAATTAAGTCATTGATTTTTAATATTTAACTCCTGTGGTGCCCATGGTGGCAGTGCAGATGGTAGGTCGTTTGTAAAGTGGACTTTAGGGGTGTCTGGGTGGCTCAGTGGGTTAAAGCCTCTGCCTTCAGCTCGGGTCGTGATCCCAGAGTCCTGGGATCGAGCCCTGCATCGGGCTCTCTGCTCAGCAGGGAGCCTGCTTTCCTTCCTCTCTCTCTTCCTGTCTCTCTACCTACTTGTGATCTCTGCCTGTCAAATAAATAAATAAAACCTTTAAAAAAATAAAGTGGACTTTATATTTTATAAGTTCATCTGTGATATGATGTCTCTAGACATTCTGAGAAGATAGATGGTTGGTGAACATTCAACAAAATGTACTGAAAATTTATTTACTGTTTACCAGGCATGGAGACACAGACTCACTATGTTTACCTTTAATAATTTAGCAGGAAAGTAGAAATTTAAAATCCTAGTCAATCAGTAATCAATATTAATTGATTGGTGGTCCCTGCTATCATAGAGTTCAAGTGCAATGAGAAGGACAGATTGTATGATAAATGAGCAAATAATTGCAAGTATAAAGAATATATGCCAGACTTACAGAGGGGCATCATATAATTTATCCAATTTTGAGGATCACAGAAGTGAATTACAATAGATGCAGGGGCACCTGTGTGGTTCAGTCAGTTAAGCATCCATCTCTTGATTTCAGCTTTAGTCATGGTCTTGCAGGATCAAGCCCCACATCAGGCTCCACACTCAGCGTGGAGTATGCTTGAGATTCTCTCTCTCCCTCTGCCTCTGCCCTTCCCCCTGCTCATGCACACCCTCTCTTTCTCTCAAACTAAAAAGGAGATATTAAAAAAAAAAAACCAAAACAATATATGATTAGGAATTTTGTGTTAAAGGAAAACAGAAAGTACTGGCAGGGAATACATACCCAATCCATAACAAAAGTAGGTACTTGGTTTGGGAGGACATTAGAAAAGTTGTAGATTTTGAGGATCATTTTAGTATGAATCAAAATGAGAAAAAACTGATAAGATTTGTCTAGACTGGAATAATACATTAATTTAAAAAAAAACAAGAAAACTAAATGAACAAGAAAAAAGAAAGAAAAGGCAAAAAAAATGAAACAAAATATGAGAAAGATCAAAGAACTTGCCTTATATTTTAAGATATATCCCTTTTTACCTTCAAGATTATTATTTTATGGATAGAAATTTGTGACTTACTCAAACCAAGCTAAATGTGAAAAACTCAAATTACTAATAGCATACTTTCATTCAATTATAGATCTTCAAATAGGTAAAGCTAGCATATAAATGCAAAATCTATAAATAGAACTATCATGATGATATCTATAATGTTAATTAAAACCATGAAAGGGGCCAAATTGACCAAGTTTTAACTTCTGAGTGTATATTTAAGAAACTGTTCTAGTTCTGCCACTTGAGAGTTTTGAATTAACTCTTCAGTAGCATAGGAGTCATTGTTTTGTCCATACTAAAGGTGGAATGAGGCCTCTGAGCTAAGGAATTAGGTCTTTACTATTCATACAAAATGCTCTGAGCACTTTAGTGTAACTTCATTGAATTAGTATTGCTAAGTTCTAATTCCAAAAATACTTTGAGAGATCAAACCATGTGTTAGTTCTAAACTATAATGTATGATTAATGATTTTAATGTCAAATTCTTCATTGTTGCAAAAGAAAAGGTGGAAAAATTGCTTGCCCCAAGGTCTAAATCTAGAATATTGATTTTGCTGGGCCATGACACGTGACATATTTTTTATATCCAGGGAACAGTGTCCACAGATTGATTCTTGAGTTCAGTGTTCCTTTCAGTTAAATCAGAAGGCATAGTTAGCTTCATTTAATGGTTGCTTTGATCTCCTGTGGAAAAATTGAGGTAAATGTGTTTTCAGAGGAAGAAGTCATATCTAAAACTCAACTCTCAGGTTTTACAATCAGAAGTAATCATTATATTAAAAGATAGATCTGGTTTTCATGTCATATTTCCACCTCCAATGAAATCAGCTTACTCTATGTGTCATGGTGCTAACCTGTGTGATTATTTTTGGCGTATTGTATTATGCCTCCTAATACAGAGGTTATATTACAATTTACAACTATGTCATACATCTCTAAGAACAAATGGATCATGTAATCAAAGTTTATTGACCTGTCCATTAGAAACTGGAATAAAATTATGTTTAGGCTGATTCTAAGAATAAATAAATGTTATGGCAGTGGGGATTGGAAGAACTTAAAAAGTTTTCAAGTTTCTGAGTCATTAATTGTGGCATTGTTTTATTGATATTTGAGAGCAAACTAGCAATAGTTGTTGTTCCCCTAGGTGCCTACTAGGATAAAGACTTCTTATTAACATTCAAAGAATATTTTAAAACCATCATTGATCTTTTTTTACTCAGTATATTACAATTTTTTTGAGAATATGTATGTCAGTATAAGAGAAGCAATTCCTATATGAAGGAATGAGCAGTGAACACATTTTGGGGGTTATTTATTAATAACAATAATAAGTTTATAGCTAAGTATTTCACCCTGAAAAAGATGTGGAGAATGAGTAAATATTGATACTCTATATTTGGTAGTATACTAGCCCACTCTCAATCATTTCTCTCAAGAAAAGACTGATCACTCAGGAAACCTGAGGGAAGATGTTGGATAATATTAATATAGAGAATGAATATCTTTCTGCTGTCATGTTGTTACTTATATAAAATTATCCTCCAGAGTTCAGAATGAAAATAGTAATATTCTATCTGAATGGCTTTTATCTATGAATGACTGATTTTTTAGAGTACTTTGTCTTGCTTTATGGTCCTGATTTGTTATGCTATGTTATAAACATTTTTTTAATTTATTTATTTTTAGAAAAACAGTATTCATTATTTTTTCACCACACCCAGTGCTCCATGCAATCCGTGCCCTCTATAATACCCACCACCTGGTATAAACATTTTTTTAAAGATTTTATTCATTTATTTGACAGAGAGAGAAATCACAAATAGGCAGCGAGGCAGGCAGAAAGAGAGGGAGAAGCAGGCTCCCCGCTGAGCAGAGAGCCCAATACGGGGCTTGCTCCAGAACCCTGAGATGATGACCTGAGCTGAAGGCAGAGGCTTAACCAACTGAGCCACCCAGATGCCCCATGTTATAAACATTTTTAAAAAGTCAATATATGTGTACGAAAAAAGGTAAATCTTGCTATATGGGATGGTTTTATTTACGTTTTCTGACTTACATTATAAAAGACCACCATAGTGCTTTACTAAGTTATAGGTGTCATTAGATGCAATGTACATGGTTAAAACTTTTATTTTGTAGAGCCTAATAACTATGTGTCAATTCCAACAATAGTATGAATCAATAGAAATTCTAGATATTTTGTTTAGTAATTTTACTACATTTGCTTATGAACACTTTATTATTAAGTCTTTTTTTTCCATGGGAAAAAATGGGCTGAAAACACACACATATTCTGGATTATCTATATCTTGTATACTCTTATTTTCAGAATCAAGCATAAGTTAGAGCATATAGTAGGATTTCAATTAATTTTTGCTAGATCATCAGTGTACAGATAATTGTAGTTAAGATTGTTTTCCATTTGAATAACCCAGATATTTGCTTAGCGCCATATTACTTGGGAGGAACTAAATACAACCAAGAAACAAAGCAGTCACTCAGGGTTGAGACATTTGCAAAGATGTCTTAATAACTTTAGAAATTATTATAATAAAAGCAGTTAATATGTATCAAGTTTCTAGTATGTGCTACACGTTGCTCTAAAGACCTATATATATGCATATATGGTCTGATTAAACCCTTATAACATCTTTAGGGATGAGGTATTATTTATATAAACTCCATTTCAAAAATAAAGAGAAACCAATGTGAGTTTTAGTATATTAACAACAGAATTACTTATGACAGTACCCCTCCTATAAGTAACAATACAAATTCTGGATGAAATATAAAAACATCTACTGGAGAGTTCTTAACTAATTCCTAGTCAGGCAAGAACTGGAGGGAATCTATATTTAAAGGGAAGGATTTGAGTCTCACTGGGTGAGATTTATATTCATGAGATTTTTCCCTGAGGGCACTCTGCAGTGCATACAGTGTGAGGTGGCTTGAACTCAGATAGAGAGTTGCATTCTTACTGGCTTAATGTGTTAGAGGATATAGCTCAGGGCTACCAGAGCAGATAGAAATTTAGGGAAGAAATACTATATAAAGGGCTCCATAAGGAAGAGTCCCTTATTTGTTTATAAATTTCCTTTAATCCTTGCATGGCTCCTGAAAAACACATAAAGAGATTCCAAGAATCCCAGCAGAAACCAATAGCTTGAAGGTTAAAAGAACTGAGAGATGTTTTCAATTTGCTACCCCCACAGGAAAGACAGTGTTTGGAGTTAAAATTCTTGCCAAGTTAAGAAGGCTTAGAAATATCTCCAGATGTTCAAGAAAGCATAAAGCAAAGTCCCATAAACTCAAGGTGATCACGTAGTAATTTAACTCTCTTCCAGAACATAAATCAACACAAAGCCAGAATCCCTGCTGTGTGTCATTACAATGTCCAGTTTACAAACAAAAATTACTAGATATGCACCAGTTTGGTTTCCACTTAGGTTTTAGAAAACTTCAGGAGAAAAGCAGTACACCTAACAATGAACAAAAAATCCAGATGATCTATAAAATCATAATTTTTTTAGCCTATTAGATTAAATATCACATAAACTAAATTCCATAGAGTAACAACCACCTCTGAAGGGCATCTGTAAAAGTAAATAAGAAGAAAACAGAATTTTAATGAATTCTTAAAGGTGAAGTATGAGCTAGTGTAACAGTTCAGAATTCCTGAAAACTGCAGGTACAATGGCTTTCTGCTTTTATGGAGTGCTAGAAGAAAGATTGAGGGAAAGGAAGTACATTAGTGATAGTGCTCCTTGGTGGTAAACAGGCCTGAATTTTTGCCCAATTCCTAGATCCTTCTTTCAAGGTAAGTATACTAGTGATTGTGCTCATTGGTAGTATACAGGCCTGAATCCTTGCCTGATTCCTAGATCTTTCTTTGACAGGAAGCAAAAATCATCAGCCAGGGTAAGGGTAAAAACAATTACAGTCCTTCCTGGTTCTTTCTCATTACATATCCAGAGATCCTTCATCTATGCACTCCATCAAATATGCAGACTTGACTCAGGAGTGGGGTCAAGAATGTATATGAATAAAAGGAGCAGTAACAATAATAAATATAGACACTAAACTACCTATTACATATATCCTTAACTATTCCAAAGAATTTCCCAGTGTGAAATATATTTCTTAAAAACTTTAGTTTGGGCACAGCTCAGCTGAAACATTCTTTGATTCAGCTATGATCATAAAAATCTACAGATGGGGTAAAATAGTGGTTTTAATTCACAAATTCAAAACTTAATGAAAAATAATTGAATATGCCCTAATTAACTTTCTTATGTGGATGGTTCACATTTTATGTATGAGTACCTGACATAAAACACAACTTGCACTCAGAAGAATGAGTTATATAATCTTTTTGTCATTTCATTGCTGTGGTTATTGAGGAATATGAACTTTGTTCCTGTTTCTTGTTACTTTAGTGAAATTTTTGACCTATTGATATGCATATTACATATATATATCCTCTTTAATTCAATATTTTTTTGGTGTTAACTTTTCTTTTTTAAGGAAAAGTTGTGTTTCACTAGAAAAGGAAGTATATAATGTTTGCGATTGAATAGTATACGGTTTATATTTTGGGACTTAGTCAATTTTTGAACCCAGAATAGGAGAATGAAAATTCAGTGGGTTGACTTCTTCTAGGTTATTAAACTTGCCAGTGTGCATCTTATACAGTATGTCTAGTTTCATCAATGTTTCAGGGCTTATTCTAAATTGTATTTAGATGTAACATGAAAGAAATTATAGGATAAAATTTCTTTATATTTTGAAAGGACAATGAAAATCTCCCCATCCCTCTCTCTAAAATGTTTTTCTAATAAGCCAGTCATTTAAATTAATGTGGTATTCACACATAAGATATATTATCTTGCTTGCAAGTCATAGAGGTTGTACAGTGTAATATATATGAGAATAATAAGTATAATTTCTTCACATGGATAATCAACAGATAAATTCCATGACTGTAAAACACCATATAATTTAAGGATGCTTAAAACAATTTTCCCCAAACTAATGAGATCAACCAAAGGCCAATTGGGAATGTTGTGATTTATTTGAGTAATATTTCAAAGTCTCTAGTTTTCATTAATGAAATGCCCTGCAGGTGTTTGGAATATGGATATGCTGAAAAGATTTTTTGAAATTATTTCTCTGGCATTACTTCACAAGAAATCTCAGTCATTCTTAATAGAAATTGGCTTTATGGACTGCCTGGAGCAATAGGTTTAATACATTTTTGTCATATGTTTCAAGACATGCTTGAAGAGATTTTCAGTATATATTGACTCTGTTCATGCTTACAGAATATCTGCTGAAAATGCTTCATTGGATTTTACATTATTTACACATAAATTTAGCATTCATATTATTAATGCAACATGAATTATAGAAAAATTAACTTGACTTGCAAAAACTGTTTATGTAACTAAAGCATTATCTTAACAAAGTATTGGAAAAAATGAGGAAAGATTGAAATAATTATGATCTCCATCATTTTTTACATCATAGATTAATTCTGTTGAGAATTATTTTTTTAGTAGATTCAGTAATGTACTCTGGTAAGTTGTGGTGAAATACAGGGCTATGGAGATTAAAAGAATTTAATATTTATTTATTTGTTTACTTATTTACTTATTCATACATACATATATACTTTAGAGACCTTTTGGATTTCGACAAAGTTTAGAAGGAGGCAAAGAGATATATCCTTTATACTCCCTGCCTCTGTACATGGGTAACCTCCCCCATTATCAGTGTTAACAACCAGAATGGTATATTTCTTTACCAGGGATGGACATTTGTTAACACATCATGATCACCGAAGTCCAGTTTACCTTAGGGTTTATTTTTTGGTGTTGTACATGATATGGGTTTAGACAAAAGTATAACTAAATGTAACTATCATTATATCATATAGAGTATTTTCACTAATCTGAAATTCCTTTGTGCTCTACCTGTTCATCTCTCCTACTCCAACCTTGGTAACTACAGATCTATTTATTGTATATTTTTATTGTCATATAGTTGGAATCACATTTTGTAGCCTTTTCACCTTGGCTTTTTTCACTTAGTTATGTGCATTTAAGATTCCTCCTTGTCTTTTCATGGCTTGATGGCTCATTTCTTTTTAGCACTAAATAATATTTTATTTTCTAAATGTATCATAGTTTGTTTATCCATTTACTTCCTAAAGGACATCTTAGTTGCTTCTAAGTTTTGGCAGTTATGAGTTAAGTGTCTACAAATATCCTTCTACAGGTTTTTATATGTACATTAGTTCTCAACTCTTTTTTTTTTTAAGATTTTATTTATTTATTTGACAGAGAGAGAGACAGTGAGAGTGGGAACACAAGCAGGAGGAGTGGGAAAGGGAGAAGTATGCTTCCTGCCAAGCAGGGAGCCTGATACGGGGCTCAATCCCAGGATCCTGGGATCACGATCTGAGCCGAAGGCAGACACTTAACAACTGAGCCACCCAGGTACCCCTCAACTCTTAAGTAAATTCCAAGGAGTGTGATTGTTGGATTGTATAGTAAGAGTATTTCTAATTTTATAAGAAACTCTCAAACTGTCCTCCAAAGTGGCTGTACCATTTTGCATCTCCACTAGTACTGTATGATAGTCCCCATTCTACATTCTTGTCTGCATTTGATGTTGCCAATGTTTCAGATTTTGGCCATTATAGTAGGTTGTTTTATCTCTCTGTTTTAAAAGAAATTTGCATTTTGGTGATACTTTTAAAACTGAAGTTGAAATTTTACTGAGCCTCTCTATGGAATTACTTCCATCATCCAATTGTGTAGTATCTCCCATATTAAAACAAAACAAAACAAAACAATCCTTTGTTTTAATATCTCTCTTCAAATACAGCAATACGTGATGGTATTTGCAACTTTTGTGTTTCTAAGGTGAATTACCTTAAACAAAACAAAAGAAAAACTTCAAATTAAATACATACATAAATTGTATGCATAAATCTAAACATTTATGTTTGTCAGAATGTTTCACTTTTTAGCTGGATATTTGGTTCATATTTGATGTCATGTTTGTAGAATCAGGAAATGAATACAAATAATAGATAGATACTCAGAGAGGAACTACCAACAGGATTCAAAACCACCACTTAGAATTGGATAGAAATTAATTGCCTCTCTCTTCTTTTATCACCTAAATATCTCTTCTCCACAAAGTGAAGTTTACAAAGCACCCAGTTCAGCTCTCTGAAACTCACTTTGTCCTTTCTGAATGAAAAATAATACTGATCACTTTTCTTTCTTTACAGAACATTCTAAAGAATTGATTATTTTGTTTCTGAACTTAAAGCTGTTGCACCTTATCTGAAACCCATCAGAAACTTTTTATTGAATTTTCCAGTAGTCAGAGAATTAGTATTACTTAATCTTCTGAAATACCTCTGGCTATTTTTCTTTTCAGAATATGCCATGCTAATAAATAGCCAGCAATTTACCTGCAAATAAGTCTCTGATTACTAGTATAGACTTATGCTAGACCAATAATTCACTGTTGAATCCTTGATATAGTATATGGATTCCTTTGTATGCAGCAAAGGCAATTCATTAACACAATGTATATTACCAAGGATTTCTTTGTACTCAGTTATGCTGACTGAATGAAATGAATGTGATTGTGAAAAATGTTCAGATAACACATCAGGTTCACTTTATAGCAATTCAAGTTATTTGAAGGCAAAGTCTTTAACTCAACTATGGAACTTAACGTTAACACCTCAAAAAGAAATAAAATCACCAAACAACAAACATACCAATGATACTGAATTCTGCTATACCCTAAAAAACAACTTTTATGTATGAGCTCTATAAAATGTACACAAATGTTAAAATGGAGAGTTGACACTATTATAGTTATGCTAATTCTAGACTACACCCAAGCAAAATAAAAGAAATTTGTCTTCTAAAACTAAATAAGTCAGGAAACCATGTGTTTATATGGAACTGGCTGTTAAAAGAACAGTATTTAGAGTCTGATAGGCCAGCGTTTGGATCCAGGGCTCTGTTATATATACATATATAACCTGAATGATTTAAGGCAAGCACTTAGACATTTAAAAATCATCTGAGGGGGCGCCTGGGTGGCTTAGTCTTTTAAGCGTCCGACTCTTGAT
Organism: Neogale vison; assembly: GCF_020171115.1. Classification (NCBI taxonomy): domain Eukaryota; kingdom Metazoa; phylum Chordata; class Mammalia; order Carnivora; family Mustelidae; genus Neogale; species Neogale vison. The sequence goes on from NC_058094.1 coordinate 47,912,596, forward strand.
TTCAGCTCAGGTTGTTATCTCACTCATGAGATCAAGCCCTGCATTGGGCTCTGCAGGACATGAAGTCTGCTCAAGATTCTCCCTCCCTCTCATTCTACCCCTCCCACTCTAGCCCTCTCCCTCTCTCTAAAATGATCTTTAAAAAAAAATCATCTGGGGCACCTAGGTGGCTCAGTTGGTTAAGTGACTGCCTTCAGGTCAGGTCATGATCCTGGAGTCCCAGGATCGAGTCCGGCATTGGGCTACCATCTCAGCAGGGTGTCTGCTTCTCCCTCTAACTCTCCCCACTCTTGTGCACTCTCTTTCATTCTCTCTCTCTCTCTCAAATAAATAAGATCTTTAAAAAATAATAATAATAAATAAAAAATAAAAATAAAAATAAATTATTTGATAAAGGAAATCAAAGGATAAATGGGCTGAAGTATACTGAAGGATAAATGGGCTCTTGTATAAAACATGACACAACTTATTTTCTTCCCTGAGAAATATTTGTTCTTTAAATGCTTTAAGCTATCCCAGGGTACCTGGGTAGCTCAGTTGGTTGAGCTCTTAACTCTTTGTTTTGGCTCAGGTCATAATCTCAGAGTCCTGGGATCAAGCCCCATGTTGGGCTCTATGCGGGGCATGGAGCTGTTTAAGGATTCTCTCTCTCCCTTTCCTTCCGTCTTTCCCCCTGCTTGTGTACTCTTTTTCTAAAATAAATAAATAAATAAATCTTTAAAACAAAGTAAATGCTCTAATATATCCCATTTTTCTCCATACGTCATATCACATAGAATTTACCAAAGAATTAAAACTTGAGTATGAAAAAAATTATACTTATATTTAGTCCTTATAACTATAGATATCATAGATGATAAAATCCAAATTCATAAATAGTGCTAGATCTGTTATCTTCAGAAATTAAACATTCATTTCAGCTACACATTAGTTGTGCCCCAGAGATTAATCATATCTAGAACCATCTGAGGTATATGCATTGTATTTTCCTTTATTAGAGAGATGAGAATCCATAGATGAGAATCTTCATCAGGGTCATACCCAGTCAAAGTGTTCCTAGAAGTCTGACACACATAACACCTGGTCAGAATTATGGGGTTATTGTGAAAATATAGAATCTGGGTCTGGGCACCTAATCCAAATTGATTAATAGGTTTCCTGGTTATTTTTGTGAGGTTAATCTCTGAGAAATTTAAAAAGCACCCAAGCACAATATAGGCCCAACAACTAAATAAAACATAAAATAAAGAGGGTTCATTGAGACCAAAAGGATTCCCCTTTTTATATACATTTTTTAGATCTGCTCTGCCCCTAACTCTAGGCACTATGATGGGACATTTCAATATCCGCACATGTTAACTCTCCGGTGCAACGGCCCCCAAAGTTATTTTTCTGTAGTACTTCAAAGTAATCATCCTTACATTTTTGTAACCTCTAAACATTCTATACTGAGTCTTGACATGTCTCAGAACTGAAACATCTATAACTTAGACACCAAGACACCATTCTCCAACTAGAGCTTCCCATCTCTCTGATTGTCACATTCCCATATTCATACCACATTGCTTGTCAATCTCACTTAGAATTTAGCCCCTTGCTTTCTTCTACTTCTTAAGCCCTGTGTGGCTTCATTCCTTTCTCTAGCCTCAAAGGCCCACAGTGCATAACTTCAGCTATTCTGGTTTTTTCACACCCACTCTTCCTTTGCTCCTTTAGATTTATCTGTCCAGCCCCTAATCCTATTACCCAGTTTCCTCTTTATCAACAAATTATTAAAAATTCATTATGTGCTAGGCACTTTGGTAAGGATTTTTTTGTAATCTGCACTATTACTCTATAAGGTAGATTTTATTTATCTAATTATGCAGATGAGAAAATTAAGCTTATAAGAGATTAGTTTTCTTTTTACTACAAAGCTGCAAATGAATCAGAAATCCAAACCCAGGATTATTTCATTCCAAAACATTTGCTCTTTCCACAACATGGAAATGCTACTTCCTAGAACCTTCTTGCTTTTAAGAGATGTTGGGGGGAGGGAGAGATGCCAGGGAAAATTGCATAATGGTATATTGGAGCCTTAACTTGTTATTTGTATGTTTAAAAAAAAAAAAGTCCTTCATAGATTGCTGGCATAATTCTTCTGAAATTTTCTATAGCAGCTATGCTCATCCTCTACCTTTTCCAAATCCTTCATCCAGTAAATGTTTATTTATTTATTTAAGTATCTAGATGCCTTCTGATTAAATAAGGCATTTAACTCCTTATTTACAGCTTCCTCCAATGACTTTCCAAAATTTGAATAGGGGTATAAACAAAACATAAAAATCATGAAACTAAAATAAATAAAGAGGTGACAGTGGATGAAATATGGCACCAAAGGGTTGTAAGTTAGGAAGTAGGTATAAGATCTGTAATTGATTTAGCATATTGGCAAAATCTAAGTGACTAATCAGAGAAGAAAGAAGGGGAATGAAAGTAAGCACAAAGGAAATCATTCACACAGGAGAAATACAGAAGGATCCAGAAGTAATCAACTAGAAGGGATTTGAGTGTGGCTGAAAGTAAGAGGGTTAGATGACATTCTATATAAGGGGTACTTAGGCCCTTAGATATCTTTTCTCTATATTTGAAGGTAACCACACCTTTCCTCCTTTACTCTAACAGAAAGTGAACATTTACATTCTGGAAAGGTGGACTTAGGAGGAGACTGAACTTGGCGCCATCAGACTCTTTGAAAGATGATAGCCATACTGAACGATTCTTCCCTCTCACACATCGCTCTTCTTGTTCATCCCCAGCCTTCTCTACCCAGTTGGCTCCCAGAATTCTGACATCCAGGCATATGCTGTGTGGGGAATGGGGATAGAGTTTGTAGAAACAGCTTTCTGGGGGAAATTGACCATCCAAGAGATTATGTTTATAGATACTTATCAGTATCTAAGTTGGGAGTCTCCCAACAAAAAGACCAAATTTTTGCCTGGTCACACTGCTGGTAAATGCTATTAACCAGACATACTTGAATACAGCAAGCTTCTAATGAGCTTTGTAATGTTTCTTCATTAATGTGAATGAGCATCCAGTGATAACCAGATATTTGAGAAAACTACCAAACAAATGATATGGAAAAAAAGAGAAAAGTGAAAAAAAAATAGCAAGAGGAAAACTTACTTGGACATATAAAGATAATGATCAGAAGAAACATCTAAAACATTTGAAAATAGATGCCTTTGGGGAGAGAGAATTGGGGATGGGGTGTTACGTCAGGATCTGCACTGCTATTTCTTATTATAAATGGCATAGGACTTAAAAAAATTATATATGTTTTACTACTTTGATAAAAACACAGACTTTCTCATCAACCTGCTCTTTTCTCATGTTCTCACTGGTATCTGTATCTGGACCAGTCTTTATCTTTTTCTTTTCACAGTGAAAGTCGTGTTTTCCTGTCTTTCTCGCTATCTGTGGCCCAGATGAGTAGTTCTCAAACTCTGCTGCACATTGTAATCACCTGAGCCATTTAAAAAAATCCAACTGTCAAACCTCACCCAAAGTAATGAAATCAAATATCTGTGGGTGAAACTTAAGCATTTTTTAAAGTTCTTCAGGTGATTCCAGTGTCCAAAAAGTTTGAGAACCAATAGTCTAGATTCTTGCTAATCTGAGGTCTACAGAATAGTGGTATCAGTATCACTTGGGAGCTTGTTAGAAATGCAGAATCTCTGGTTACACTCCAGACTTATTGAAGACATTTTAATAAGATAACCCAGGGATTCATTTACAGGTTGAAGTTTATGATTCTTTGGTCCATATCTCACCTCATTTCTTCTCTTTTGGGTATTTCATCACTGCTCCTGTGCACCTGTCAATTTCTTCAACTCTCTCCATTGATTTCTTCTCCAAACACATTTATTTCCTTTATATATTAAAAGGAAAAAAAAGGAAAAGAACAAAAACCAAAAAACAAACAGAATAAAAAAATTTGGAAAAAAAAACAACCTCTAGAATACTCCCTGTATTCCACTTCTTCTTACTAATTACCTTTATTCCCCTATTTTCTTCATAATCCATTTTATTGAATATGTTATGTATACTTTTTCTCCTTTGTTTTGGATCTAGTTGTTTACTCATTGCAATCTGGAATCTTCTATCATGACATGTAAACTGCTCTTCAAAAACAGCCAGTAAATTCTAATGGAATAAATATCCTTATTAATTTTTGCTATGTGTAACTTTTGACATTATTGACATCATGCCATACACAGCCCTTTTAAGCAGTTACCCCTCTAACTTCATGATACTGCTGGAAATAAGCAGGCTGTCATTGATCTTGATTGCTCTAAATCCTAGATTTTGTCTTGCTTTGCCAACTATTAAAAATTAATGTAAAAAGTATATTATAAATATGTTTCAATGAAAATAAATAAAATTTATAATATATCCCCTTGAGAAAAACATGTGTAAATTTAAGTTTACTCTTTACATTTATCTATAGGCCATATATATATATTTCTACACACTACTTTGTAACCTGCGTTGTCAAATAAGAACATGAGTATTTTAAAATGTTATGCATTATTCTACAGTATCATTTTAATGGCTGAAAAGTTTTCATTGTATGCATTAACTACAGTTTTTGTTTTTTGTTTTTGCCAAAATTCCCTTCCCCTTTGGACTTCTCAGCTGTTTCTACTTCAGTATTATTGCAAACAATATTACCTAACACATTCTGACATATAATTTCAAATTTAACTCTTAGACACTAATTTTGTCTTACATAATCACAGGTAATATATAAGTGCACATTCCCATACATCTTTACGAATAGTGGTTATTTTTAAAATGTTTTTGACTTGGGGGTAAAATTTGTAACATTATGATAAATTATAGTCAACATTAATTGAACAGTGTAAGTACTTTACATATTTATTTTATACAATCCCATAGAAACTTTATAAATTCATGACTAATTTTAATCCTAATTTCACAGATCAGCAATTGAGGCATAGAAAGGTAGTTTATGTTGGATAAATTAACACAGCTAGAGTTGGTGCCATGATTAGAACTATTTATTTGTTACTATAAAATACCTTTTATAGGTCTTTTGTATTTTTTCTTTAATGCATTCTCTTTATTCTTTGTTTTCATCCAAATATTTGACTTTATATTATTGATTTTAAAAAGCTTGTAGTATCTGAAAATATTGACACTTTAACTCTCATATAGTTCATGGTTTTCTTTTTTCCCCCCCACTTTATTTGTTGTATTTTTATTTTGTTTATAACAGCATAATAGTTTGAAAGGATATAGTAAAAATCTTTGAATCTTTTTTTGATTTGGTTTAGACTTTTGAGGTCATGGCTCTGTGCCCAAATTATATTGATAGTTTATGATAAAAAGATGATGATTTCTTTACATATTTTGGTTTTTATATTGTCCTAATTCCAGTGTATTCTGAGTCTATGTACATCCTCCGTTGTTTGGGGTTTAGTGAAAGTATGTATCAAGGGGATGGAACATGAAGTTGCATAAGAGAATTTATCAGTATGGGAACATTCTCTTGGCATAAGGAGTTAACACCCTAAAAAAAAAAAAAAAAAGAACTGGGAGATGGTGCTAAAACATCACTGGATAGGGCTTAGAAATATGCAAAAAGGCAAAAAGTGATTGCCCATGCTATGTGAAATGAAAATTCCGGAAGTGCTAGGAAAGACAAGGAAAGAAGAAAAGGGTTAGAGAAGTGAGCATGCTAGAATGTGTATATCAGGCAAGACTAGAAAAACTACCAGATGACAATATTTCATGGGAGAGCTTAGAAAACATTGCATTTACTAAAGCAGCTAAGTGAAAGGGGCACCGACATTACTGAGAAACTCAGTGTTGGCTTTCTTTTGGCCAGAACTTGTTCTTTTCTGGTCTGTTACAGGGCAGGGCTTACTAATAGCAATAGAGATGATAGGATCACCAAACAAGAAGTCAGGTGGTGGGTCTCAAACATTATAAGCCAGGCAGCCATAATTATTATTTGTGAGTATCAAGGTTGGAGGGAGTCAACCAGTTGACATCAGCTTGTCTTTCTTATAAGTCACCCCAGTATTGACATAATATACTCATAAATGCAGTAGTCATAGCAATAGGGATAGACAATATGCATGGAACAAGACTGTCATTTACCAAGGCTGATCTAGTTGCTATTGCTGCTTAATATCCTACTTGTCCACATCATAGAACAGTGCAGAATCCCCAATACAGTATTATCTGTCTCTTTCCAATAGGCCACTTGGGAGGAAGTTGAGGGGCAGTGATTTATTTTGTTTGGAATTCATACTTCTCAGTACTGTTTTGCCCTCTTTGGTCGCATGGTATCAAATAGTCCCACTATCCAAGATCTTGCAGAGTTTTTTACTCACTGATGTGGCATCTTACATTAAAAGATTTTGAACCAAAAGTCCCACTCTATAGCAAAAAAAGTACATGGTAGCCACAAGACCATGAGAGCCACTATCCCATACTGTACTTCATAGATGCTGACAGCCTACTAGAATAGAGACATGGTCTGCTGAAGGATCAACTGAGGTTCTGTTTTGGAGATGGTATGTTGTAGTATGGGACACCATCCCATAGGATACACTGTACACCCCAAATCTATGACCATTATATGGTGCTGCTCCCAAATATAATATTAAGTAGGTGGATCTATGTGATGCATCATGTGGATTCCTGTGACTGCTGTAGCATGCTGCTCAGAACCTCCCTCAGGACAGGAGGGACTAGACACTTGCTCTCTTTGGGAGTTGTCTCAACTAAAGAGAGTTGTTTTGTTAAAGCATGTACTCCTTTTGGCACTAGTTTCATCTAGTGATTATCCTGGTGGTATAAAAACCCTGCCCCCTATACCAAAAGGGGATGATTCTAAGGAACCATCTCAGCCTCAGAGCTCCCCACAGGTTGGTAGAGGACCGATTTCTTACTTCCTTCCCTTTTTACCCCAGGTTTTGATCCTGAGAGAACAAGACACTTCGTTGCATGTTAATTTTCAATCCAGAATCTGATACCTGGGAAACCCAACCTACAAGATTCATGCACTCAATTTTATGTACTTACTCAAATAAAAGATTTTCTAAGTATGGGAGGACAACATCAAAGAAGGATTTGTTGTGTTTTTATCTAAAGTGCTAAAATATAGCATAAGTCACAAATAGTTTTCCATCATTCTGAAAGTGTTAACATCTTAAAGCGAGTTGTTTTTACAACTTCAATGATGATTCATGAGAGATCTTTTTAAATGAAGGATTTTAAACCAATATTCATTCATGAATTCCTGTCTATATCTGCTGTTAAATATAGACAAATTATAAATTGTCAGGATTTGGCTTTAAATAGATTATTTATAGATAGTGGATGAGTAAATGGCCTGTCAGTGAGCAAATGCTCACAAAATTCTAAGAATATATACAGAAATATTCAATTTTTATTTTAAGTGTTTAAGTGTTTATGTGGTATTAATATCATTTTATAGTTTATTATTTATGCTTTCTTTTCATTGTTAAAAAATGGAAGAAATAATTTTTTTGTCTGTAAGAGTCCAAAAGCCATGTGCATTATGAGAAACATGATATCTCTTGCCACTGTGATAACACACATGAAAAGTATTCAGTAAATATTAATTATTATTCACTTTATCAGTTTTTATAAAAGTATGTAAACCTGATTTGAATCAAAAGAATTATGGGAGGGGTGCCTGGGTGGCTCAGTTGGTTCAGCAACTGCCTTCAGCTCCTGGAGTTCTGGGATCGAGTCCCACATCTGACTTCCTGCTTGTCAGGGAGTCTGCTTCTCCCTTTGACCTCTCCCCTCTTATGTTCTCTCTCTCCCTCTCATTCTCTCTTTCTCTCTCAAGTAAATAAATAAAAAGTCTTAAAAAAATTATGGGAATGAAGATTTTATTCCTTGAGAGGAAAAAAAAAAATTCAACCAACCAGCTGGTTGAAGCTGGAAGAAGATATGGATAACATGAACATATGGTAGAAGAAAGATATTGTGATACCAGTTTAGGCCTCATGATCATCTACAGATTGGGAACTGTAGTAGCTATGTTTTGTTATTATTTAGTTGTGTTAAATAATGGGAATGTCTTGGTGCTAGCTAACATTACAGTTTCAGTTCCAGGCAAGTCTGGCTGAATTGAAATTACACTGTCACAATATATTATTTGATGACATTTTATGTTTTCCCCAAGTTGAGGACAGCAGTCACCCTGTACATTATCTCATGGCACCTGTGTTTTCCCTAAGTCGGGTCAGGTGTATATATACACACACACACACATGCACACGGTGGAATGGATGCTGATTGGAATAAAGAGGTGGTAGTTGCTGGTTCTTCTCTATCTCCAAGTTCCCTTTCCTCTTTATCTATTCCTGCTTCCTTTTCTGTCCTTCCTTTCTGGAGCATTTTTGCTCCAGAAAGCTGAGCCCTGGAGACTGCCTCCCCCACTCCCTTGTCTCTGGCTGGTGATTGACTTGAGCCCCAATGAGATGGTTTTGCAAGAGATCTGAGGAGTATGAAGACAAGTATTTATTTCTCCCTCTCTCTTCTATCCAGCCCAGGCTCTGGAATGACTGCATTATTTATGGCTTCTGAAGGTTTTTGTAATACCATTTGCTAGTCTAGAACTAAAGGAGGTGATAATCTCTCCCTTTGCTAGTCTGTGGGGGCTTTATCACCTTTGTTATTTTGTCCTGATGCCTGCCCACCTCTTTATAAATAATTTCTTTGCTACCTTTCTTAAATTAGGCTCTTTCTAACATGCTATCTTTTCTTTATTAGCCAGGATCCTGGCTAATAAAATCATTTTTAAAAGCTATTGGTCCAATTTAGTATAATTTTCTACCCTTTTTTAAGACTGTTGTTACTATGATCATTCAGTGCTATAACTTTCTCTAGTGTTTATTTTAAACCAATTTTTAATAGAAACATGCAAATGAAAATTGCATATATTACTTGCTCTGTGTTTCTGCAAAGCAACAAATATTTAGGTATTGTTTCTAACCTCTCTAACTTTATCGTCTCTTTATTTACTTATTTTTTAAAGATTTTATTTATTTATTTGATAGACAGAGATCACAAGCAGGCAGAGAGGCAGGCAGAGAGAGAGAGAGAGAGAGAGGAGGAAGCAGGCTCCCTGCAAAGCAGAGAGCACGATGTGGGGCTTGATCCCAGGACCCTGGAATCATGACCTGAGCCGAAGGCAGAGGCTTAACCCACTGAGCCACCCAGGCGCCCCATCCTCTCTTTAAAGATTTAAAACATTTACATTTATTGTCCAAACATTAGTATGTGTATAGGTATTATAGGCTGGATTTTGTCCTCCAGAATTCATATGTTGAAGTAACAAACCCCACTACTGCAAAATGTATCCATATTTGGAGGTCAGGTCTTTAAGGAGGTGATAAAGTTAAAATGATCTCATTATCCCTTATCCAGTAGGACTGGTATCCTTATAAGAAGAGGGAGAGATATGAGAGATGAGTTCATACCCAGAATAAAGCCACAGGAACACACAGTAAACAGACAGTCATCTGCAAGTCAGGGAGAAAAAAGCTTCAGGAGGAACCAAACTTGGAGACATCTTAACTTGATCTTCTAGCCTCCAGAACTGTGAGAAAATAAATTTCTATTGTGTTAGGTCACCAATCTGTGGTATTTAATTATGGCAGCCTGAAATAATACAATAGGGTGTATTTTTATGCTTTCATATAATATATATCTTCCCCTTTGAGAATAATTTTTAGTACTTTCCTATAAATTTACATATCAGTGTTCAGGAATTACTTAGATTTGGTTTTGTTTTCCAAAGGTTCTAATTTATCTCCTCTAGGCTTTCTATGCCATGGTTTCCCCAACATGAGAATTTGATTTAATTTGAGAGAAATTCTTTATTATAGAAACTAATATTACAGAGGAAATATTTTTTAAAGCTTTTAGTCAAACTCCTTAACATTTGCTATATTGTCTGTTTTGTTTTTATAATGCCCCTGTGAGGCAATATCCCATTTCAGATTGATTAACATTTCCCTAATTATTAGTGATATTGGATATATGTTCATAAACCAGTTGGCCATTTGTATATCATCTCTAGAGGAATGGCTATTCAAGTTCTTTGCCCGTTTTATAACACGATATTTGAGGTGTGCGTGTGTATGTGTTTTCTATTGAGTTACAGGAGTTCTTAATACATTTTGGATATTTAACCCTTATTATATATATGGTTCACAAATATTTTCTCTCATTTTTAGATTGCCTTTGTCTTTTTTTATTGTTTCCTTTGCCACAGAGAGCTTTTTATTTTGATGTAGCCCCACTTGTTTATGCTTGCTTTTGTTGCCTCTGCTTTTGGTATCATAGCCAAGAAATCATTGTTAAGGCCATTGTTATAAGTTTCCCCCTAATTTTCTCCTAGGACTTTTAGAACTTCAGGTCTTAGGTTTAAGTCTTTAATAATTTTGAGTTGATTTTTGTGTATGGTGTAAGATAAGGTCCTATGTTTGCATATGTACAAAAATCACTCTTCTTTATATAGAAAAATCAGTTGTTCGTCTGTGCATTAGCAACAAGTTATGTGAAAAGAAAATCAAGAAGATGATCCCATTTACAATCGCATCGAAAAGAATAAAATACTCAAGAATAAACTTAAGCAAGGAGGAAATGACTTCTACACTGAAATATATAAAACATTGCTGAAATAAATTAATGAAGACACAAATAAATGAAAATATATCCTGTGTTCATTTATTGAAAGACATAGTAGTGTTAAAATTTCCATAGTACTTAAAGGGATCCAGGAATCAGTGCAATCCCTATCAAAATCCAATTGCATGTTTTTAGTATTAGAAAAATCTTAAAATTCATATGGAATCATAAAAGACTCTGAATAGCCTAAATAATCATGAGAGAAAATAAACAAAAAGAGTGTTCATACCTCCTGACTTGTAATCAAAACAGTATGATATTGTCATAAAGTGACATGTAGGCCAGTGAAACAGAATAGAAAATTCAGAAATAAACCTATGCTTATATGGTAAAATAGTCTTTGTCAATGGTGCCAAGATGACACGATATGAAAAGGATAATCTCTTTAGCAAGTGGTCCTGGGAAAACTGGATCTTATCAGTTTAGTTATTTTTGATTGATTGATAATGTCATTTTTCATTTCAAAAGGAAAAAGAAGAGGCAGACTTCTATTTTGTGTTTTCAGAGGGGCTTTCACTAATTATACTGAGAAAAGCACTTATAAGGTAGTATGAGGGTCAGTACAAGTCAATGAGCTGCTGTTTCCCTCTCTCTTCCCTTCAACTTTGTAATCTCTGTGATATACTGAAATGACTGTGAGTTTATTTCGGCAATTATATCTTTTTTCTAAAAATTCTGGAAGAGTTTGGCTGGTTTACCTCATTCTGCTAAGGCAAGGATCAGTCCTTTCAGTCCATTAACTTTTACAGTTTTCCTTAGAATTTGGCTTATGTAGTTCAGATCTTTAACAGTATAGCAAATTTTTCTGCTAATTATTGATTATCTTTCTTAGCATATGTTAATTATGTTATAAGAGTCCTTTAATGTTTGGGGGTGTGGAGAACAGAAAATAGCTGAGCATGTTAAGACCTCTCCCTTCTGTAAATACTGCCTTGTCTATAGTAAAAACCCATTTTTCAAAATGATTAATTTTAAATTTAGGAGCTGTTGGAAATGAGCCATTAGTAATCTAATGTAAAATGGAATTTGACAAACTTCAAGACCTGAATATACCTAACTATCTTTCACAGTACTTAATAGTATCCCCTAATAATCCTCCCTAAAATTCACTGAGAAATAACTGAAAACCAGTTTGTCAAACCACATCTAAAGTTAGCATTATATTACACAATATATTCATTGTATTCAGTATTACACATTAACCAACTGCTAACTATTTTAGACTCAGATGATCCAAATCAACACCCAGAACCATGCAATAGTGTCTTATGCATGAGAAGACTTTAATCTAAGGTAATGATTTATTTCCAGACACTTTGGCCCCAGCATTACAATTTCCTTTGTACCTTGCTGGACAGAGGTTTTTCAGAGTGTACACATCTGCAAAAGTCCACTGTAAACAGAGAATACAGTGTTTATTCCAGGGTCAGCTGAATATAAATATATAAGGCAGCAAAATACACCTTCAGTTCCTTCTTCCTGCTCTCCTTCCCTTTATTAATCATACTCCTCTGTTCCCAGCCATCCAACTTTTATTTCAAGTCTCCCTATGTTATTAACACCAAAACCTCAGCTACCATTTATATACTACCAGCTTTCTTAATATATCTTCAGATTGGATCATTTTTTCTGCTCTTGTGATCCTTAAAACCCATCTAACATCTCCCATGGATGTGTCATCTTGGACTCAGTATATCATACAATGAACTGATTATCCTTTAGTCCAACTTGTTCCTCTTTCTGCTTCTTCATCTCATGATACAGATACCTTTCATGACCTGCTCTTTGAATTTCCATCTTCATTACTGTTAGTACATTCTTCCTGGCCTGGCTGCCTTTCTTTAGAAGTTTTCAAATGTATAAATCCATTAATTCAGTAGGATAACAAAATGATGATATTTGATCAGTCTTTTTCATTTATTAACTTTTATGCTTCTTTTTTTAAAAGATTTTCTTTATTTTACAGAGAGAGAGAGAGACAGCTAGAACACAAGGGAACACAAGCAGAAGGAGAGGGAGAGGAGAAGCAGGCTTCCCGCAGAGCAGGGAGCCTGATGTGGGGCTCGATCCCAGGACCCTAGGATCATGACCTGAGCTGAAGGTAGCTGCTTAACAACTAAGCCACCCAGGTGCCCAGCTGTTAACACTTCTATAAAGAGAAACTTTCCCTTTTCTTACTTAGTAGTACAGGTTAGATTAGATAGAAAAATAGAATAACTATTTGATTTTTTTCCCCCTTCATTTACCAGTTTTCAAATCAAGGGTTAGTTTACTAGTATCCAAAGATGCATGCTAGATTTTCTGACTGAACTTCACATGAATATAAATGTCTTCTTACTGTTCTATATTCAACCCATCAAATTTGTGTAGTGACTAAAGAGACCCAATCACCATCTTTAGAAGAGCTAGACACTGGAAATATATATCATTCTGAAAAACTAGAACCAGAAAAAAATTATCTTGGAAATTGTTTTGGTGGTTTTGATAGGCTAGAATATTTATAACTCTGAAACCACATCTGTTATATTTTAAACGATATATAAGAATAATGCAGAGATACTTAGAATTCACCTTTAACTAGCCTAGATTACCTAAAGTTACTATATAAAGTGTATTAACTCAGGTATTAGGTTAACAGAAGTCAAAATTTAACACTACCTTTGGCTCAAAAGATGTTTAACCATTCTTCCATAAAGAATAGTAACACATTTAGAAGCCTGAAATGGTTTTTGTGGTTTTGCAGAGTAGAAATCCAACGTTTGCCTTCTAGAATTAAAGTAAGTTTGGCCCCTTGGAGAGGATGTAGTCTATGTTGAGAGGTCCTCAAAGAATAAATAAAGTTAAATGCTATGTTAATATGGTGATAGATCCCTTATTTATAAAGTGTGTGTGTGTGTGTGTGTGTGTGTGTGTGTAAAGGATTCTTATACAGTCAGATAGCTCTAAAGACTTTGCTCTGGCACAAGCACAGAATCCTGATTGGGGAGGGGCAAAGAAGGAAGAGCAGAAGTATCAAATTGGTGTGACTCTCACCATGACTGAAAAAAAGATGAGTTTTGGCCCGTGTTTAATAGGTGTGCCAAATGCGTTTCAAATGCCACTAAAGTTACCTTCCTTACTTAAATTTGCAAAATACTTTGGGATTTCATGTTGATCAAATTTACAGTGAAGGAAAATAACTTCCATGTGTGATGACCTTTTTTTTTTTTTTTTTCCTTAGCTGGTATAAGCGAATGGTCGAGTTTCATTTTTCTGTATATAGCTGTCCAATTTTCCTAGGACCATTTATTGAAGAGACTGTCCTTTTTCCATTGGATATTTTTCCTGATTGGTCAAAGATTAGTTGACCATAGAGTTGAGGGTCCATATCTGGGCTCTATTCTGTTCCAGTTGATTTATGTGTCTGTTTTTGTGCCAATACCATGCTGACTTGGTGATCACAGCTTTGTAATATAGCTTGAAATCAGGCAATGTGATGTCCCCAGCCTTGTTTTATTTTTTCAACATTTGCAGTGATTCCGAGTCTTTTCTGGTTCATACAAATTTTAGGATTGTTTGTTCCAGCTCTTTGAAAAATGTCATTGATATTTTGATAGGGGTGCTGTTGAAAGTATAGATTGCTCTGGGCAGCATAGATATTTTGACAATGTTTATTCTTCCCATCCATGAGCTTGGAATGTTTTTCCATCTTTCTTTGTCTTCTTCAATTTCTGTCATAGTGTTCTATAGTTTCTAGAGTATAGATCCATTCTCTTTTTGGTTAGGTTTATTCCTTTGGTATCTTATGGTTTTTGAAACAGTTGTAAATGGGATCGATTCCTTAATTTCTCTTTCTTCTGTCCCATTGTTAGTGTATAGAAGTACAGCTGACTTCTATGCATTGATTTTGTATCCTGCCACATTACTGAATTGCTCTTTGAATTCTAGAAATTTGGGAATGAAGTCTTTTGCGTTTTCCACATAAAGTATTTGCGTACACCATACACAAAGATAAAATCTAAATGGATGAAAGACCTCAATGTGAGATAGGAATCCATCAAAATCCTAGAGGAGAACATGGGCAATAACCCTTTCAACATCAGCCACAGCAAATTCTTTCATGACACATCTCCAAAGGCAAGGGAAACAAAAGCAATAATGAACTTTTGGGACTTCATGAAGATAAAAAGCTTCTTCTACACAACAAAGGTAATAACAGTGAACAAAACTAAGAGCAACCCACAGACTAAGAGAAGATATTTGCAGATGACATTACAGATGAAGGGCTGGTATCCAAGATCTATAAAGAACTTCTCAAACTCAACACCCAAAAAACAAATAATCAAGTCAAAAAATTGGCAGAAGACATAAACAAACACTTCTCCAAAGAAAACATACACAGGGCTAACAGACACATGAAAAAAGTGTTCAACATCATAGCCATCAGGGAAATTCAAATCAAAACCACATTGAAATACCACCTTACACCAGTTAGAATGGCCAAAATTAACAAGGCAAGAAATAACAAATGTTGGCATGGATGTGGAAAAAGGGAAACCCTCTTATACTGTTGGTGGAAATGCAAGCTGGTACAGCCACTTTGGAAAACAGTATGGAGGTTCCTCAAAAAATAAAAAATAGAGCTACCCTATGATCCAGCAATTGCACTATGGGGTATTACCCCAAAGATACAGATGTAGTGAAAAGAAGGGGCACATACACTCCAATCTTCGTAGCAGCAATGTCCACAACAGCTAGACTGTGGAAAGAGCCAAGATGCCCTTCAACATATGAATGGATAAGGAAGATATGGTCCATAAATAGAATGGAATATTTCTTAGCCATCAGAAAGGATGAATACCCACCATCTGCATCAACATGGATGGAACTGGAGGGAATTATGCTAAGTGAAATAAGCAGAGAAAGGCAATCATCATATGGTTTCACTCACATGTGGAACATAAGGAATAGCATGGAGGACATTGGGAGAAGGAAGGGAAAAATGAAGGGGAGAAATCAGAGGGGAAGATGAACAATGAGAGACTATTGACTCCAGGAAACAAACTGACAGTTTCAGAGGAATAGGGGGTGGGGTGGAAGGGGAGATGGGTTGACTGGTGATGAGTATTAAAGAGGGCATGTGTTGCAGTGAGCACTAGGTGTTGCCTAACATAACATAATAAACAAATAAATAAAATTATACAAACCCTTTAATACTTTCCTCCTAGATCATATGGGTATGAGTGGAGCTCTTCACTCCTTTTTAAGTGATATAGCCCTTACATGTCATGTAGAAGGCATAAGGAATCCTCCAACCATGACTGAATTTTTTCCCTTCTCTTATATATGTTCCTCTTGAAAGTCTCTTGATTAGATGAAGCCTTGTGGAGAATACAGATGATCTGGCATTAAATCAGGAATCTACCTGATCATATGAATAATAGTAGAATTTTTAAAAAAAGATTTTAAACAGAGAGAGACACAGGAAAAGAGGGAACACAATCGGGTGGAGTGGGAGAAGGAGAGGGAAAAGCAGGTTTCCCTCTGAGCAGGGAGCCCCATGTGGGGCTCAATCCCAGGACCCTGGGATCATGACCTGAGCCGAAGGCAGATGCTTAATGACTGAGCCACCCAGGCTCCCTGAATAATAGTAGGACTTAACAAGTCTGGAAAAGGGATTGAAGAGATTTTCTACCAAACAAACTTATATAATCTGGTGACCAATTTAATATTGGTACTGCAGGTCACATGGATTTTGGGTATTTATAATTTAATATTACCTTTTCAGGTTTGTAGAAAATGCTGTCATTGATGTACTATGAGGCAATGGACTCTACCCTAACTATATGTTAGAATCTCCTGGGGTGCTTTTAAAATATGCAGATGCCAAATAAATAAATAAATAAGGAAAAAAATATACAGATGCCCACCCTAGACTAATTAAGTCCAAATTTCTGGGGATGAAGCTTGTAAATTATTACTTAAAAAAAATCCATAGGCAATTCTAATATGTAAACAAAGTTGGAAAGTGTGGCCTTAAGAGAAAAAGGCCAGAAATCAGTATAATCTATGCAAGTATGACAATGTGTGGCAGCTCTAGAACTTTTGAATTCTTTAATAAAATTTTTTTCCCTTTCTATTCTGTTTTAGCCTATTTGTGGAAAGTTTTTATTTTCTGTAGTAGAAAAATAGCTGGTTTTTCAATACCTTTCAGCATTCTAGTTTTAAACAGCTGCAGTAACTTAAAGTGAAGTATTTGAAGTAAGAAAGAGTGGCTTATATACACTGTAATGCATCAGCACAGAATTGGAAGTACATAAATAACTGCTTGGCTCTCCCCATTACAGCCTCACACTGGTAAATCCAAATTTATGGAACACTTTTATCTAGTAGGTGACAAAATCACTTTGCAATGATGGCCTTTTCTGTTGTTTTGAAAAAGCAATTGGTACGAATTGGGCAGCCTTAGGTGAGTTGGAAGCTCAGCTTTAGTTTTTAGACTTGGCATATGCCTTAACATACCTATAGAATTGAATCCCTGTAAAATTGATGCAAAACCCCCCAAACTAAAAGTTCTGTTTGTTGGATAGGAAAAATTTACCTTTGACCTTCAAAGCTCTTTTGTCTTGTCTAAGACTTAAATTGACATGCGACAGATAAACAGGAGAAAATCAAGT